>NC_041810.1:28163535-29493535 GCF_900964775.1 Scleropages formosus | reverse complement strand
AAAGTGGTACATCTCACGTTTTTCTCTAAAGCCCTAAAGGGTAACTGAGTAGCGACCACATTTTAAAAATGTGACCAGTCGCTTTTATTAATGATTGTTACTGTACTTTAACCTGGATACAGATGTTCAGTGCTTGCATCTTTATACAAAGTGAATTTTCAGTTGCCATGGCAGAGCAGCCGCCATATTTCTTTTTCCGTCTTTCCCGTGATCAGTCGAACCTGTGGCAGTCCATGTCCTGCGGTGTGGCCAGACGTGATTAAACTACAGTATTTCCACACTATGAAACCGAAGAAACAGTATCGGAGACGACTGAGGGAAGACTTTGCATTGTACGTGAACTCATCTCCTCTTTGACTTTAGTTTGTTTTGAGTGTGCTGTACGTCATAGGACACAGAACCTTGTAATATGTATCAGACTGTGTTGGCACTGCAGTTTTCGTTAGTAACCCATGGATCTGCTTAAACATTCTACTTGTTTCCTCACTGCTGGCAAGCATCCCGTCCACAGCCCTGGACCTTTTTGACCATATGCTGACGCTGGACCCCAGCAAGCGTTGCACGGCAGAGCAGGCCCTGAGCAGCACCTTCCTCAGGGATGTGGACCCAGCCAAGATGCCCCCTCCAGAGTACGTAATCCGAATCGCGGTACTTCTGACCGTGCTGCTGTGTGACCATGGACATCCATATAGGTAAATTATGTCTTCAGAAATAATGCTGCTGACTTTTACCTGCATTTGGAGTTCTGTGACCGAAGAACTCATTCAATAACCTATAACCAGAGGTGTTTAACATAGTCCGAAACAATACTCAAGTTAAAAAAAAAAAAAAAAAAAAAAACTGAAAAATGCACTCTGTCCGTGTATTACTGCTGTTGATCCTTAATCTCTCATTTATGGCATTCCAGTTATCATATTGGCAGGTCAATTAAAATACCATAACTTCTCCACAAATATTCTTAAATCGCAGATTGAGGTATTATGCAGCTCATTACAACACAACTGTTTAACATCATGATTTTAGTGTAAAACTGATTATCTGACCTCCCCGTACTTAAAAATAAAGGTCCCCTAACCCCCCACTTCTCCCCCCAGCTCCAAACATTTATCTGTGCTGCTGCCTCTCTCTCCAGCCTTCCGCTGTGGCAAGACTGCCACGAGCTCTGGAGTAAGAAGCGCCGGCGCCAGAAGCAAATGCAGGAGGAGCCGATGGCCCCCAAAGTCCCCCGCAAGGAACTGGGGCCATCCGACAGCCAAAGCAGTACCCCCCAAGGCTGCCCCGCTTCGGTATTACCTCGGGCCCTGGGCAACAACGGTCCTGTGCCACCAGGTCAGTGGTTCATCTTGGCATGCAGTCACCTCACCTGGCTGTTTTTAAATGCTTAGCGGCGTTTCCGTCATACCCAGAGAGGTCCTACATTTACCCACGTGTGCAGCTGGAGGTGTATCAGCGCTGCTCAGGTAATGTACCATGCTAAGGGCTGCAAAGGTATCATTCTGCACTCTTTTGGTCACAAGCTCTGTTCTGTAAGCACTTTATGACTTACACTATTTCCAGAATCTCCCATTATAAACAATGTTTGTTTGTGTATCTGTCCAAGCAGGATTAGACATTCGCCGTAGTCCGACTGTCTGGGATGGGTAATTTGATTACATTTTCAGTGTCAGACAGGGAGAACTGTTCTGATTGATACCAGTCTGATGGACAGGTGGACTGTAAAGGTAAACTATTGACATTTGATGCACAGTGATGGCTGCCATCACAATAAAAAAAAAAAAAAAAAAAAAACCATTTAACATCGGTAATTGAATCATACATTTTTCTTTTAAAACTGTATCCAGATTTGTCAAAAATTAAGCAAAATAGAACCATTATCTTGCCGTTTTCGATGATTCCTCTATTTCGGAGTATTTTGTAATTATGCTTCCTGTCATGAGACCTTCTGGTGATATCACTTCAGTTGCAGTACAGGAGGATATTTAAAATATTGAAATTTCTTTTGTCTTTTCGGTTGGTTCCAAAGTTGAACATGTGTAAAATGTACCCGTCTTGTGGACAATGTAATGCGAAAAATCAGTGTTGAGTCCTGCCCTATACATGCTTTATACATTGACATCCGCAAAAGATATCATATCCTCTGTGTATTTACATGCACACCTGAACAAGGCTATAAATGCTCCTGTGCTGTTCCTCTCTGTTGCTTCTGCTGATAGATTTCAAGGCCCCCAGCGGCCCTCTGACCCAGGAGCAACTCGCTGTGCTGCTGAACCTCTTCCAGTCCAGCAGTGCAGCTGAGACATCTCAGCCGAGCCTCCAGGTGAGCCTTGAGACCTTGCAGGAGCTTGGCCACGCACCGCCTCCCGAGGGCTCCAAGCCCGTGGAACCCGGGCCAGAAGACTGCAAGCCCCCAGAGCCTTCGGGCACGATGCCCCGCACCCCACCTGTGATGCCTGAGGCGGAAGTTGCGGCAGGAGTGCCGGGTGCCCTGGCGATACTCCTCGCGCAGCTGCTGAAGGTCCAGCAGATGCAGGGAGCGACACCTGCGTCTGAGGCTGATGGGGAACGCGCCTGCGGTGGACGCTCAAGGGGGCCAGAAACCCCCCCAGAGCAGCTGAAGCCTGCAAAAGTGAGCCCGGTCTCTCCAGGTAAACATAAGCCCCGCTGGCCCAATGTTCTCGCGAGGGCCACAGGACATATGGCATCTACGGCTCACTGATCTCAGTGAAGTGGCTAAGGTCACAGTTGGGTTCCATAAACACCGGTACCTCAAATGATGTGTCCAGTGGAGACCATAATGCGGAATTGTTTGTAAATCCACACGGTGTCAGTTAGTAAATACAGCTTGATACAGCTTAGTCCTTCAGGTTATTTACGGCTTATGTTTTGTTAAAAATATCGCTTAGAGCTAAAGGAGCTCAAATTAACTGAAAATTCCCTTTTAAGGTGTCTCCCCCCCCCCCCCCCAATCTCTCCCCCGACAGTTTCTTTATTAGTCTTTTTTCTGTTATGTGCGTGGAAATTGTTAAATAGGTAAACAGATTTTTTTTTTTCTTTTAAAATATAATATGGGTTTCATTTTGTTAATTAACCAACCACTCTAGAAAAATTACCAATGACCATGACAACGTTGGCTTGGCATTTATGAAATTTCTTTCCAATAGTTTTTTTTTGTGATTGTTTAAATATTGACTGTTTGTTTATACAAGTAAATGACTGCAAAATTATTTTTAAGCAAGTGGTATTCTACTTTTAACATTTTGGAAAATATATTTAAAAAAACAATATTGTGAGCAAGAGTGTGGAAACTGCTGACATCCATTAATGTTTGTTGTCCTTGTAGTGTCTGAAGGCAGAAGCGTATCAGCCCCCGAGCCTTTGCCCCGGATTCTGCCCCCTGATCAGAGGCCCCCTGAGCCACCAGAGCCACCGCCTCCCTCTGAGGACCTGGACTACCGCCGGGCTCCGGATGTGGGCGCCGGGGCCGAGTTTGCCCCTTCGCAGCAGTTCCCAAAGGAGGCTGGCTGTGGTGATGTGGGAGAGCCCCCAGAGCCCAGTTACCCACCGCCACTGCCCCCTCTGCAACCCGAGGCAGCGGGCTACGGCGGTTTCGCCAACCTGCCCCCACCATTTCCATCCCCAAACTTTAGTACCAGTTATACGGGTGGAATGGCAGGAACCGGAGTGCTCTCTCCCTCCATGAGGGAGATATTCAACAGCACTGTGCCCCCACCCTCATCCTGCATGCAGCCCACCCCCGTCGGTTACAAAGAGCACTTCTCCCATAGTGCACCTGGCAGCGGCATCCTGTTTACAAGCGATCAGGACCACCGTTTCGACCACCATCGCAGCTCCCTTGATGTGGAACGCCACTCCCGCACCGGTGCCCTTAGCTCGTACCATCCGGAAGGCGGCCAGCCGCCCCCGCCACCAGCTCTGGGCCATGCCTGGGACTCCCCTTCCCAGCCTGCAGTGCCGCCCTTTGCCCCAGGCTTCACGGGACAAGTGAACGATGCAGCCCTCAGGGGGCGGGGCCTTCCTTTCTGACAGCTCTCTGGGGATGCACACGAGGCACTCAGGTGTGTACAAGCAAAACCCTCTCAGGTTTCTCTCCTAAAGGAAATACACTGGATTTTTATTATAGAAAATCCTAGTGTATTCATAGTGCGATTTTCCCTGTATCTGGGAAGAATTTATGTAACAACCAGGAAGGAGGTTGTTTTTGGGGCAGTTCTTGCTCTTACCATTTCATATTGTTTTAAAATATTTTACTGCCGTCTTTTTAAATTAAAATGGGCTTTTTGCCTTGTAACTGATTTTATGTATTTTTTTTAAGGTCACTTATTACAAGGATTTGATTTACGGAAGAAAATGGTCAGTACAGGTGTAGGTATTAATGAATGAACTACCTAATACAGATATAAAATCCCTTGACTGTATATACTTGGACCAGGCACAAAACAAGAAGCTTAATAGATTTTCTTTTTTCCTTTTATATACATATTATGAATAAGGAATTGATCGGTTTGAAATAACTATTGGCACTGGAACTTTTTAAAATGTCAGCCTACTTCTCTGTGAAGTAATAGAGGGTGTGTTCTTTATTCACACCGCTCATTATTATGCTTATAATATGAAAAGAGTAATAATCTTTGCCTTTTTTACGGTTTCTTTTGGGCATAATAAAGAACCACAAACACATAACTGTCCCTTAGTCTATCCAGGATTCCTGCCTCTGAAGCATTTGTACTTCTGTTAATGCAATGTTTAAATACTGTAATTTTTTTTTGGGAGTCATGTATCAGCCATCATGGTTATATTTAGGGGATGTTAAAGCACTGAAGTGACTGACCACAAAATTCTGGATTCACTTTCACTAGAGATTAGAGAGCAATATATTGGTTGCTTGGTAACATATACATCCTGTCCAGCTGAATCTCATGTAGAAAAAATATCCAATCAATGAAAATCTGTACAAATTTTATATCATTACTCTGGTTGTTTCCTCACTATAAATTGTATTTTTTAGAAAAATGTGATGTCTGAAATCAAAAAATGTGTATGTAAAAATATTTCAAGTCATATACTGACAATTTGGTGCTTTCATCTGGTCAAGAGGTAACAATTTGAGCTTAAGTATATTAATAAAGAGCCCATGCGTAGAAGGATTGATGTAACGCTACCTATAGATGGCGCTGTAGAGTTATATGCTTTTCATCACTATTTTTCCTATTTTAATTCCTTCATGTGCAACATGTCAAAGTTATAGCCTCAGACTTTATTCTAACTTGGCCATTTAACATTAACAGCACATAGACAGGGCTGCTTTTTAGAAATCAAACCCATAGCAAAGTAATCCAACTGTACATGTGCACATTTTTCATAATAAAAGTACAAAGATATTTTCTCTGCTAAACTCAGCTATTCAGGCTGCACTAATTATTTGGAGTCTGTGTTTTACATTTACAGATTCAGTTACCAAAATCGCTGAGATGAAAACACACAATGTCCAAAAAAAAAAACTGAAACGGAGCTATTTTGATAAAATATTGGGAGAGCAATGTGAATATCAATCACTGCAGTTGTTTGAAAACAAACCAAAACAGCAGAGATCCAAAGTTTAAAAAAAAAAAAAAAAAAAAATAACCATATGTTCTTGTTCCTTTCTGGGATAAATCATTTAACAACATTATTTTCAGTTTTATCTTTGACCTTCGACCTTTGGAATATAAGGTCTGATCACCCAACTCAACACCCGCAGCTCCTCCAAGCAAGGTGTGCACTGCATGTTTAATCTTCTTAAACCTTAATGTATTCAAACATGTTAAACGATGTTGTTTCTTAGTTCTCTGCAAGACCGACTTAACAGTTGCCTTTCAAAAGGCCTTCCTGCTTCTCCCACTCCGTTTTCCAGCTGCCGCTTGTCTAGTGAAGAAACGCCTTCATCACACACTTATCCTCCTTGTCTGGTCCTGATTTGTTCCTAAATATGGACCGAATATCAAGAAAAAAACTGGATCGTAAACTTATTTATTCAGTTACTCCTTAGGAGGGAAAAATTCTGGATTGTTCCAAGGCTACTCCATGTTCCTTGCAAAATCGCTCTAAATGACACCTACAGTCATGAGGTGAAAGTTGTCTTAGAAAATTTAAGTGTTTTTACTTTTTCCCAATTTGAAGATGACGAAAAAAAAATTTGATTTACTTCACGATTTACGATCATGTCCACGAAGTTTGTTTGAATTACATGGATGTGTCAACAGCTTCTTCATTTTTTTGGTCTACATTTGGAATAATGTCAATTTTTATTTAATATTTGATATACTTTAATGAATGCAGAAATTAAAGGTTTGTGTTTATAGTTGGTGTCTTTTAAGGTTTTCTCAGTTGATGGGATAAGGAAAGTTATTTTTGGAAATATGTTTCACGAAGGGGCCAGTGTATATATGAAAATAAATTTAAAAAAGTGTTTTGAAAAATTTCAGCGTGTGCGTGGACTGCTTGTGGAAGACAAAGGCCTGTGTCACACTGAAGTAAATAAATACCCAGAAAAGTAGTGCAGAGTGAACACTAACGCTCTGTGAAAACAGAGGGCTGCATCTGCGTACTTGTTACCAACTGAAAAGGAGTTTTCCTGCAGGGAATAATAATAATAATTAATAATGCTGAGGACAGGAACGCTACGGAAGAGGTGCTTTACAGTACTATGCTCGTGTTGAGAAACACCCAACGCCGCAATTCACACACCAGACACGGAGACACACAACTCCTCCCCCGCAGTTATACCCGCAACATCTTTCGGCAGCCTGACACTGGCGAACACGACCACGCCCCCGTGCTGCAGACCGAACCGGATGTGCGCAGGCAGCACGCTAATTATCCGAGAGTCTTGCGAGTCGGCGGGGACGCGTCCGTCTCGCGACAAAATGCTGTTACGGGCGGTGGCGGCGACGCGCTTCGCGGGCACCCTGCGGCCGGGCGCGAGACGGCCCCCACGGCTGCTGCGGGCGCAGAGCTCGCGCGCGTCCGCGCGCCCAGGTAACTAACGGTGGGGTCCCGACACCGCTGCCGTCTGTCTCTGAGACGGTCAGATTCACTATGCAGTGATTCGCAGTCTGAGTCTGTAATCACCCCGAAGTAGTTGGCCGACGACAAAGATTCTCACAGATTTTAATGAAACTGCTCTGTAATCGCCGAAATTAATTCGTAATTAGTAAATGCAACATCGTGCAGTGACGTAACTGGGGGCGTGGTCCCATACGATGTGCAAGCCTTTAATTTATTGTGCTAGTGCTCCATTATTAATTAATATTGTTTAATATCGCACCACGGTACGCATACTACTTGTTATATAAAAGCTGATGTTTGCTGCAACTTTGCCTGAAATGCAACAGATAAGTACTGAGTAATTTAAAAAGACACACGAGCATGCCATGCCATGGCTCAATTTTAAATACAGCTCATGTACACAGTGGTCCACTGAGTGGAGCTTCAATTTATTCAGGAGGGACTGAAAAAAGAAAGAAAAAAAAAATATTAAATAAATAAAAAAGCATATTACCTGCTTGCTATGAGTCATAGTGCATACGATGCAATAATTCACAAAATTACAGTGGTACATGTAATAAACATGTTCTTACAAATATAATATACTTAAAATATAATTTCTCATAAAAATAATCATGGGATTACAAAAGGAGAGGAAAAGAAAAACAGTGTACAATCAGCAGTCCCCTATGTAATAGTAATACAGGCCACCCATGATTTTCCACACTATGGAGAGAGGAGGTGTCCAGTTATGTTTTTCAGTCTGGACAATCGAAAGCGTAATTTGAGCATATAGTAATATTTTTTTAGCACCATAGTCCATCGTGTACTAGGCTGTGTTCTACAGTCCCACTTTTATAACCTAATTTAATGTGCCTAGTAAAATGAAATAAAGTCAGGACTAACTGAAGCATATATACATACCGTATATAAATAAATATTACATATACGGGCATACTGTATAGATGTGCAGTTAAACGTAAAAAGGTAATAAATGCAATATTGCAGATAAAATAAATAAAATTCAACAAATAAAAACATATTTACCTACCAGAAAAAAAAAGTTTGAATTTTGCTGTGTGGTACAGTGGTAACTCAGAGTGTGTTTACTCCAAATCAGAATCAAACACTTCCGTCCGAGGAACTAGGTAAGGGACCAGCTGCTGCTTTGCTGCCTTTATGTACCTGCAGTGGAGATGGTTGGTTGATACTTTTTGAGACGTAACATGAATAGTGTTAAGAACATTATTTTATGCATGAATAAAAAATTAGTTAAATATTTATATTTCCCCACGCACAATGCCTACAACCTCTTGTCGCGAGCGAGGTCGCGGCAAAACGGAGCCTGACCCGGCAGCACAGGGCGCAAGGCTGGAGGGGGAGGGGACACACCCAGGATGGGATGCCAGTCCACTGCAAGGCACCCCAAGCAGGACTCGAACCCCAGACCCGCCATACAGGGGGACCCAGCCAAGCCTGCTGCGCCCCCCTATATTTCCCCATATTATGCTAAAAAATAGTTGTTTTGTTTAATTTTTTTTCTAGAGTATTTTTACGACACACTGTGAAATCTGAAATCCATAAACTGAGGTTGGCTAAATCGAGGATGGACTGTACTTTTAGTAATAATATCTGTCTCCTTTTTCTCCCGTTTCATTTTTTTATACCGTTACTAAGTTGCTGTCGGAGGATCTGGGAGTCATGTGAGTCACGAGGAGTGTTGATCACTCGATTGGCACAGTCAGAATGTGGAAATCCATTCTTGCACATTTTTCCTTGCAAAAAAAAAAAAAAAACATATTCATAAATAAACTCATCGACTGGGGTTACCCGCATCGTGTTTAGACCGCGCAAGTTAAACGCGGGTTGGATGCAGCGGCTGGTGAGGTCTTAATGTTTTGCTGCCAAGACACTGGGACAGACGGAAGTTAAAGTTTAACTTCTCGTAGAGCGGCGAGTGTCAGCGTAGCTCAGGGAGTCACCTTAGACACCACAATGTGCTGAAATCACAACTTTCAGTAACAGGCTGGATATTTAACTCAGTTTTTACCGAAGATACCTTTAAAGGCCAATTGCATTTGCAAGTATAAAGAAGTTGATGTGGCGGATGCTCGCTCAGACACATTCAACACCAGAGTGGTGAGCCTACGATATACCGAAAATAATACAATAAATAAATACTATACGGACAATGCGATTAATTACAGACCTGAGTATAAACATATCTGAGGAACAGGAGCATAGAAGTGGAAATATTAGCAATATTAAACATAAACAGGTATTTTTGGCAACCCTTTATCACTTTTGGATGTGTTCAGGAGAACAGCTGATAGTGTAGTGGTTAGTACTGCTGCCTTTGGTTCCAAAGGTTGTAGGTTTGTGCCCCACCTCTGGTTGTAATACCCTTGAGTATAGTACTTATCCTAAATTACCCACCTGCATAAAGGGGTAAACAAGTGTAAGTTGCTTTGGAGCAAAATCTTGGCTGAATATATATCAATGTTATGTTGCATGTACAATGATTAATTATGTTCTGTTAGTTTAGGAGCTGGCTGCCAACAGCAGAATTCCGATATGGAC
The DNA here is from genome assembly GCF_900964775.1 of Scleropages formosus. Taxonomy (NCBI): domain Eukaryota; kingdom Metazoa; phylum Chordata; class Actinopteri; order Osteoglossiformes; family Osteoglossidae; genus Scleropages; species Scleropages formosus. The sequence goes on along the minus strand of NC_041810.1, from coordinate 29,483,911 downwards.
TATAACATGCACTTGAGAGACTGATAAGAGACACTGTTTGAGTAAAAAAGGAAAAAAAAAAGTTTTTTTTTTTTTTTTGCCTTGTTATCTGAGACCTGATGGAGCTGCCCTGCATTGCCCCTCAGACAGCAGGGCGAGGAACTTCTTTGAGCAATGCCTACAGTAGGCTTTGGTATTACTTGCAGAACATAGAATTAGTGTCTGAAATGAGATAAACTGAACTGAAATTGGGGGGTGCGGTGGCGCAGTGGGTTGGACCACAGTCCTGCTGTCCGGTGGGTCTGGGGTTCAAGTCCCGCTTGGGGTGCCTTGCGACGGACTGGCGTCCCGTCCTGGGTGTGTTCCCTCCCCCTCCGGCCTTACGCCCCTGTGTTCCCGGGTAGGCTCCGGTTCCCCGTGACCCCGTGTGGGACAAGCGGTTCTGAAAATGTGTGTGTGTGTGTGTGTGTGAACTGAAATTGGCTTCTTGGAGTTCCCTGCAATTTGATCAGTAAGATGCTCTTACATAGGATTCCATATAACTTGTGCAAATTCTTCAACGAAAGAGAAAGCAGTGATTTGTGGAAAAAGTTTAAAAAAAAAAAAAAAACACATTACCAGCCTCTTCTGCTTTTGTCTAACTTCAGGAGAAGAGAACATAAAACCCCTAGATGGCATAAAGGTCTTGGATCTTACCAGGTATGTGGAGCCGATTCAGGTATCTTTGGCTATTCATCTACAGCTCTACTTAGCTGAGTTCAGGGATTTATTTTATTATTTTTTATTTCAGATGCCACCTGCTTTTACTTGCTGGCTCATTGTAACAAGCGCAGCTTTTAAACTCCCTTCTCAGCATGTCCACCTGTTCACGTGGGCCCCATGAGTGTACACACACGGGGTAAAGATGGGCTACAGACAGCATTCTAGGCTCACAGTACTATTTAATGGATCTCGGGTGATGTATATTTTGCTTAGTTTGCATTTGTTACACGAGCTGCAAAGTCCCATCTGTTTACCTGCAGTGGCCCTACCTGTATTGTACATGCATGTGGGACTTGTGGAAACTAGACGCAAGTTGGTGGGGGGTCCCATTTGCAACTTCACTGAGCTCATATGGACATGTTGGCTGTGTTTCTGAAGTCGTGATGGAGTAAGAGGGGCTGCATGTTTCTTATGGACATCTATGTCAGGCTGTCTTGAGAATGATTATGATACAGTGGTTTTGACCCACACATTGTTCATGTAGTGTACAGGCAATCCAATTGCAAATGTGGTACACCATGTCGTATACATTATAGCATGCATGGTAAGCAGATGCAACGCCTGCGCTTGTTTTCTGTAATGCATCCTGTGATTGTCAGAGTTCTTGCTGGTCCTTTCGCAAGCATGATCCTCGGAGACCTGGGTGCTGAGATTATTAAAGTGGAGAGGCCAGGTAAGTTGGAAAATGACCACAACTTTACATACCTTACATAAAGCAGGGAGTGCCTATGCTTCGTCAGAAAAATGTTTTACACACTTGTACCTTGGGTTACAGACCAGAGCGATGGATTTTTGAAGATAATAATACTTCCGAGTTTATTTATTTATTTACTTTAATTGCATTTTCTTTCAAGTTACGGTGATCTGCGTTTCCACTTTCCACAGTTAGATTGGAGCAAGACGCACTCAGGGTGGCGGGGGGAATGGGAGGAGTAGCAGGAGGCTGAAGGAAGCTTCCAGCGCTACAGTTCTTTTAGACAGATGTAATTAAAATTTTTAAAATTTATTATAAGTTTATCCTACACTTTTACTAAAACTACCCATCAGACAAATAGAGGTACCTCTGTTGTTACACTTTTTTTTGTTGATTGGGGGTCAGGACCAGATGCTGATGCTGTTTGTGATAAACTGGTCATTTCCTTGTGGCTAGGAAAGTTGGGATTTTAAGGTGAAACAGTTTTTAATACTTTCTCACTCTCCTTTCTCTGTTCCACTGTTTCATTCTGCTGTCGCGCCTGAAGCTCTGAAGTTACATGTGAAGTAACACAGAATTGTCTCACGTGTGTAAAGCTAAGCACAACACACTCAATAGGAGATTGTGAACGTGGCTTATTTTTTAATACGGATTTCATTTTTGCTTCATGTTCCAAAAGTAATGATTTAAACTGATGTTGCACTGATATTGTTCTCAAATAAGGGTATTAGTGTGTTTATCCTAGTGCAGCAGGTTGGATGGTGATTAGAGCTGCCCCCTTTGAGCTTAGATGTTGCAGGTTCAAATCCCACCTCTCACTATAGCATCCTTGAGCAAGGTACTTACCCTAAATTGTTCCAGTGAATTTTACCCATCTGTACAAATGAAACAAATCTGTAAATCATGGTAAGTAGTGGAGAAAAGCTTCAGCTAAATGAATGAGCGTAATATTTTAAAACACCTGACGATGGACAGTGGGTCTTGACTGAAGAGTAACCAAGCCCTCATTGTGGTAGGTTCAGGGGATGATACAAGAGCCTGGGGTCCCCCATTTCTAGGAGATGAAAGTGTCTATTTCCTCAGTGTCAACCGCAACAAAAAGGTATTTCTCATTGTACTTGGAAAATGGTTTTTCTAATTGATGCTTCACTTGAGAAAATATTTCTCCTCATACTAGACTCAGCTGGGCTTATAATGATATTAACTGCATCAACATGTATATACTAGGCACAGTCTAGATGTTCACACATTAAGTAATTTCAGAATACATATGGTCCTTCAAACAGGTAAAAGGTACATAACATTTACAGACCTTAATATTTAAAGAAAATGCATATAATGGGTTAGTTTCTCTTTCATCTGTAGAGCATTGCAGTGAATCTGAAAGACCCAAGAGGAGCTAAATTAATATTGGAGGTAAACCACCATCTCCTTATTTTTATATTTATTTAACTTTAATGCATTTGCCTTTAGTGGTAAAATGAAGCTTTTCTCTTTATGCATTATTTTCTGTACAACACAGAAAGAAAAAACACTTTTATGAACCTTATTTAGACTAAGTATTTCATAGTAGATTATGCATCAGTAATGATGTTTCTTTGAAAGAAAACAAATGTTTGTTTACATTTTAGAAAGTCTCAATCTGAACTGTGTATTTTAATGAAAAATGTTGCATAACATACATCTATTGAATACTTTAATTTGTTTGTCTGTTAACATTGTTGTTTTCCACATGTCCTTAATATTCAACATGATATTCCGCAAATGATACTTAGTTGTATATTTGTTGTGGTTATTAAGCTTGCAGGCGTCTGTGATGTCCTCGTGGAAAATTATATCCCAGGCAAACTGAGTGAGATGGGACTAGGGTACGAGGACGTTCAGAAGGTAGCACCGCGCCTGGTGTACTGCTCTATCACAGGTGGGAATTTATGATGCTGAGCTACAAAACTGTACTCAGAACCTTGTTCAACACTGAAACATTTCCTCGTAACAGCAGAGTGCAACAAATGGGAGTCTGCCAAGATTATGTGCAGAAACAGACGATTTTACTTTTTGTAAATGACACAAAAGGAGAGCTTAATGAATTAATAATTATCTTAACAAGCAAACAGTAGAGCAATGAGCTGGAGAATAATATCCAGAATGTAAAGATAACTGGGAAATAAAATTTAAATTGAATGCAGTTTGCTTTGTCAGGTTTCAGTGTTATACCAAAGCAGGATATTTGGTTGATTCAATGTAAAAATCTTAGGAAAGCAACAAAAGGCTTATTTACAGTTGAAATAAATCTCCGCATCTGAATACTGTACCCATATGCTTAAACTTTGAATCAAAATGTAGGAATTTCCTAATGGAATATTTAATATAGTTCATCATTTCAGAGATTAAGTCTAGATAGAAATTTTATAACTATTAGCTGATTAATCATCACAAAATTTTTCAGTCATTCATGTACAGCAATGATTTTGTAGTTGAGCAGAAATGCACTGTTTCTGTAACTCATTTCTAAGAAAGCTGTCTTGTGGTTAGAATATGTTTTGCGTATCTAGAACATGTCAATGGAACTTGTTGCTTTTGCAATAATTTTAGATTGTAGAAAATAAAACTTAACATCTCTCTATCCTAAAGAGCCTTTCTGTGCCGCATGACCAATAGACGCTCATCAGCATTAAAGCTTTGTAATTAATGTCCGTAAAATTCTATAATTCTACGACTTTTTTTTTGACGCACGCAAGTCTTTGCTTTAGTTTTCCAGAATACATAAAGTACAAACTATTTACTTAAAGTTTACACTTTATTGTTGACTGAATTTTCCGTTCTGTTTTTCTGCCTTTCATTAACAATTTATTCCTAACTATTACATACACTCTCTCTGGTTCAGGCGTAATTTGTTCCAGAAAATTTCTGTTAAGGAAGACGTGCTCAACTCAGTGACCACATTTATGAATGATCTTGGGTTCTGGAATCCCAACTGTATCTAATCTATCAGAAAAAGTAATGGCATGGCACTCTCAAAATTTGTTAAGCAATGAACAATTTGATTATTCTGTTATTTTTGAACGATTATTTAAACTATCGGTCTTACCGTGTTTTTTCAGGTACTGTCCCTGGCTCTTCTGATTTATGCGTACCATTGATTTACTCGATTCAGTTAGCTGTTTGTCAAGCAGTTATGATGTCATAACCAGTTATATACCCCTATACACAGGATATATGTCTACTTAATGTTCACTCAAGTTGATGAAGGCACTTATCTGAAAGGCGTCCGTGTTTTTGGGCACATTAAATTTTTTGAAGTTTGAGGGAGCCGTCCTCTCCTTTTTCCAGCTACATTAAAACAAAGAAGCCGTTGCCATTATTGATCCCCTACTTTTGCCATCATGAAGAGTTTTAGAAAATGGGTGAAGCCTCCGACAGTCCGAAAAATACTAACCGAAATAAATGGGCGTATAAGAATTAATAGATTGCAATAAACCGCGTGACTAAGTCTGTCAGCTACATCTTTTTTAAATTTTCAGTTCTTGTTTGTATTGGATGTGCATGAACCGATCTTGCTTCTTTATTGCCGTTGCCTGCCACGTACAACGTTTGCTTGTGCGACTGGAAACGGTCCTGGCACACGGTCGCCCGTATTCACTAGGAAATTAGTGCTAAATGTGCCGAGTTGGACCTGCCAGAGCCATCTGTGTGGAGCGTCCAGAAGAAGCCATGCTGTGCAGCTGGAACGGAAGTGCAAAATGTGGAGAAGCCAAAAGAAAGCAGGATAGTAAAAGGAGAACAGAGCGACCGCAGACTGCTTACACTTCTGTGCGCAGGCTCTCGTTTCTCTGTCTATTTCTATTTTTTTCGTGTATTCACGTGTAATAGTGCAAAAAAACTGCATATTTAACATACTCAGATTCCATCTATGAGTAGAATAATTTATTGTGCTGTGATGTATGCAATCCTACTATAATATTCGGAACAAGCACCATGAGGTTAAAAGGAAAGGTCACAGAAAGCTGGGTTGTGACAGAAACGGAGTAGAAGCAGAACTCTTTGAACAAACCAGTGCTGATCAGTGGATGATAGATGACCACCAGAGAGTTCTAGATTTTATATATATATATATATATATATATATATATGGAAAAGCAATGGTTTTGCGCAGTACACATTAAAGTTTAGTAAACAGTATGAGATGTAAATACACTGTATTTCACATATTTAAGTATTGCATATTTAATTTGGTACATGGTAAAGGAATTCTTATTTTGCTGTAGTTTACATTTGTTTATTCAGCTCATGGTTTTTCTCCAAAGCAAAGTTAGGGTTATAGTTATTTACCCGTTTATACAGCTGGGTAATGTCTTTACTGGAACAGTTTAGGGTAAGTACCTTGCTGAAGGTAGGGATTGAACCTCCCACATGTGGATCCAGCAGGAGTAGCTCTAACCACTGTACTATACTACCAGCTGTCCCCAGTTTGAGCTGTTGCGGTATCTACAGCGCATTGAGAAAGTATTCAGACCCCTTCACTTTTTTCCACATTTTTTTATGTTGTAGCCTTATGCTAAAATCGTTTAAATTCTCCCCCCCCCCATCAATCTACGTTCAATACTTCATAATGACATAGCTATAACAGGATTTTATGTATTGAAAATAAAGAACTGAAACGTGAAAAAATGTGAAAAAGTGAAGGGGTCTGAATACTGTGCTGGGTTCTCTCCGAGGTGCCAGTTACCCTGCTTTGAAAAGAGATACGTGAGTAAAGTACAGTTAAAAATAAAGCCGTGAAATGTTTGCACCTTCAGAAGTCCGTAACACAGACATTCATAACGGGAGGAGGACCTGGTTTATAATGCATTCAAAGAGTAAAATAACATGTTAAAAACCAACTCAGTAAATAGGTTTGTTTCAGATGTGAATTTATACTTAAATTGAAATGAAACATGAAATGCTTTTTTTGTAAGTAAGAAAGTCATAGTAAGGAACTAGCTGAGATGTTCTGGTAGTACAGTACTACTGGAATGTGACATTAATCTTAATACTGAGCTCGTGAGACAAATACTGTATATACTGTACTATATTGTCAGGGTATGGACAGACAGGACCCATGTCCCAGAGTCCCGGGTACGATTCCATCGCCTCTGCTGTGTCGGGTATGATGCACATAACGGGCCCTGAGGTAAGGGAAACTTGTGCGGTTTGAGTAAAATCAGTGCATGTGAATATATATGTGTGCTTTTGTGTCTGCTGTCATATCCGGTGCTGTTTGAAAGTATGCGAAGCCCTTCTGTCCTTCACTTTTACCATGAAATGGTCATTTAATGAGAATCAGCGTTTCCCATGTGACATAATATGTGTGTAATGAGCAATTCCATATGTTGCTCTAGAGGAAATCGTGTGCGTAGTAGAAACACACAAGTAGCGCAGGTGTAAAAATAAGTGAAGCCCAAGTTGTATTGGTCAAACCAAGTAGGTAAGTAGGATCAGGGGTGTAAATCATAGGCATTTATTCATTTATTAGTTTATTTTTGGATTTGAGATTTCGGTTTCATAAGTTTATTTTAATATTTTTGCCTAGAATAATGACCATCCCTTTGAAGCACAGCTGTATGTGTGGCAGGCAGGACGTCCAAGACACAGCACATATTCTTTGCCTTTCTCTCACGTAAGGACGGGGAACCTGTGCGGCCAGGTGTGGCCATGACCGACCTGGCTACAGGGCTGTACACGCACGGGGCGATCATGGCTGCACTCCTTTGGAGAGCGAAGACAGGGAGGGGCCTCCATATCGACTGCAATCTGCTGTCCTCCCAGGTGATGCTCATCTCCCCTACTGTCCTGTCCTGAACTCAGGAGTCTTATATAGCCATTTGTGTCTCGGGTGCCTTCGTTGTTTTTATTAGAAATAATAACGATGACACACATGACAGTGTAGTCCGCAAAGGACATGTGACGTAATCACATTTACTGACGAACCTGTTTAATCGTCTTCTGTTGATGCTCATTAAATAAGATGAACATCTCAAAATTAAGGCCAAAAATGATAAAATTCAAACATAAAAAGTGATCTGATATCGCTGAGGATGATAATGACGTCAAAAATATTAAAATGTGCCGTAAAACCAGACTTCTCTAAATCGTTTCTGGGAGGATATGTGTAGATGGTCACTAATGTCATGTAGTTGTCAAATGTCCAGCAGGGTTCTGTGGTGTTACCTTTATATTTACTCATTTAGCTGACACTTTTCTCCAAAGCGACTTGCTATGTTACGCTACTTACAATTATTTACCCATTTTTACAGCTGGGTAATTTTACTAGAGTTAATTTAGGGTAAGTACCTAAATTTATAAAAAATGAAGGGTAAGTCAAAAAGGCATTTTCAGTATATTTTTAATTCACTTACGAGACACTTTTGTCCAAAGCAACTTACAGTGGATACTATGTACTGTTACTACCCCACACACCTTATGCAGCGTGGTGACTTACACTGGGTCACTCATCTGTACATCAGTGAAACGCACTGTCTCTGTCACTCACACGCTATGGGGGAACCTGAAAAACATGTCTTTGGACTGTGGGAGGAAACCAGAGCACCCAGAAGAAACCCATACAGACATGGGGGGAACATGCGAACTCCACACAGACTGAGCAGGGATCAAATCCATGTCCTCTTGCACCACCCAGGCACTCTGAGACATCAGTGCTACTCGCTGTGCCACCCTACCACCCATATATATAAAGAATATATATACTGTATATATGTATAATGGTAAATAGTGCATTGCTTTGGAGAATATCATCAGCTAAGTTGACAAAATAAATGTATGTGGTCTTTTAATATGTATGAAATACAGGTGATCTGAGCTCATGGAAAGAACAATTAACTGCTCCAGAAGTTCCATTCCTCCAGGTTGAGATGAAGCAGTACATGTAAAATGTGAAATGAAAGGAGTGTCACGCTGTGAAGTTTACACCATCTTACAGCATTTCTGTCGTAACGTCTATTAGTAGAAGGAACTTTGCTGTGATCATAGCAGCGGGGAATGTGCAAAGTGGAACTGAACACGGCAAACAAATCACAGGGAAAACTGCTGCTCCTGCCGCCGCGGTTTATGTCATGTCCTACGAGTCACAACGGGGGGTAGCGGGAACGAACATCGGGGATTATCGAGGTATGCGTACACTGACAGCGCTGTTTCATATCCTGAGGTGGCCATCTAGAAACAAAATCACACAATCAAGGGAATGTGAACTGCTCATTGTGGACAGCACAGTCTAAACAGATTTTGCAGTAAACTTATATTTAATATATTAAATTAAATAACAATTTATTTAATATATTTATTTACTCTTATAATAAATAATGAAATAAAACAACTCATTTAACATAAATATAAATTATAAATATAATATAAATACATGTAAATATGATGTGAAATAAGTAAAACTGCAAATGTAAAAATAAAATGTCATACAATTTAATTAATAATTAAGCTTATTTAATATGTAATACTCATATGATGTATACTGGTTCATGTGGTGGAGTGTGACAAATGGACTGTTCTCTCGAATCACGTTTCTGCATCCAGATCTCTCCTTTTCTGCATGTAATGGACTTTTTGTGTTGTCCTTGCAGACATACACTGGAATAAATGTAAACGTAAATGTAATATGAATATGAGCAATGTTGAACAGTACTGAGATTTGAAGGTTATTATGGCTTGATTGTGGTTATGGGCAATTTGTTTTTATTAATAAATCGGTTCGGATTATTTCAGGAGATTTTGGTTCGAGTTTCTCCCCTTGGAGGAATTATGGTATCGGAACATAAAAATGTAGCATTGCAGAAAGGAGTCCCTTGAGCGATACCAGCACGGAGGAGAGGATGTGCGATCGGCACTGGTATCACTTACAGTGTTGTTTGTGTTTCTTTTTAGTGGTCAGGAACTTTGTTTTGGACGTTTTTTTTTCCCTTTAACGTCATTCCTGCATTTAATTTCCTCCATGACTATTACAGTGTAATTCACAATGACACATGCTTTGTGTGACCGCTCTGGACAATCAGTCATCTCTTGATTTTATACAATTGCTCAGAACATTGCGCGTGATCTGAGCTCTTCTTAAAATTTCTTTATTTTTTAATGCGGTTTAGGTGCTCAGTCACATTCTTTATTTTTATTTTTCTGATATTTATACGCAACATCGTTCATTGCTCGAGAAACACCTATCAGTGTGATGCCTGTCATGATCCACAGTGAGCTTTTCTGCTGACTTTGGACCCCAAGGTCTTAGGTTTGAATCCCACCTCCAGCTGTACTACCCCTGAGTAAGGTACTTACCCTAAATTGTTGTAGTAAAATTACCCAGCTGTATAAATGGCTGCATTGTTGGTAAATCAAGTCGCTTTGCAGAAAAGTGTCCACCGAATGAATAAATTTAAATGTAAATGAAGAATGGAAAAAATAAAATAGAGACCCCAGTGGGCAGAACAAGGGACACAAGCGAAGGACAGACATTTTTGGAGACTTTATTTATGTTATTGCCAATAGTGGACATAGACGGCGAGACTTGACGGCTACTATCGATGACAGCAGCGATAAGCCCACGTGAAGGCCATCATTTTTTATACAGTAAGTTGAGTTTTTCCTGATTTATTCATGGGTATTTTTCCAGGAGGGACTTTCAGCCTTCATAAGGTTTCGTAAAGGTGTTCGCGGCCTAGAAAAGGTTTAGATCCTCTAACGGAGACTGGTTGTCTGTTGGAAGATTTAACGTAATTGATCTTCGTTGGGTCTTTTGTCTACGCGGGTGTGTTCTGTGTAGAGATTTGAAACAGGACAGAAGGTCGGGGCTCATAGGAGCGAGGTTTACAGCCTTGTTAAGAAATGTTTTGAAACACTGACTCGAAAACCAGGGTTGTGTTGGGCGTCTGGTATGAAGACTCTCGTAAAAAGCACATTTTAAGGAATATTAGATCGCTTCCACCAGAGGTTCCTTTGTAAATATATGACACGAAGGCAACCCGAGAAAGGGCGCCAAGGCCAATTACTGCAGGCCTGGATCCCGATTATATAAGAGCTCATCAGCCGGTGATGATTCCCAGATCCAGCTCTCGGAATCCACAATAGTTTTCCTTGTAATGAACGCAGGATCAGCTTAATTTCCCTGAACAGGGTTTGAAAACCTGGATAATCACAGAAGTAAAAACCTTTTTATTTATTGTCATTATCTCAGTCGGTCGTGTATCCTTCAGTTGTTTGGAAGAATAAGTCGCTTCTTGGCCAAGCAGTTTCTTTTAAAATGGAACAGAAATATTGGCCACGTTGTTTACCGCGCAGCATTTTCTCTGGAGGAAATCCACTGGTTTTAGAAAACAATCGGGGGGAAAATCCTCTTAAACATACAGTGTATTGTATCGAACTGATAAAGACAGACAGATATACAGTTTTATTCAACGGTTCGGGCACCCCTGGCCAAATTATACGTGTAGTTAATTTTGTAAGTGAAAAGTAGTAAATAACTGCTGCAGGAAACAGTGGCTTAAACAAAAAACATGTTTGCAAATGTTATTTCACAGTTACTTTGTATAACTTTAAAACATAGGAACAATGAAAATGGACATTTTGGCATATGGAAAAGTTTGGACACCCTTCCACTTGTCCGGTGATTAAGACTTTTTTTTTTTTTTTTTTTGCAAGGTCCCTGACCCTAATAACCTCATTAGGCTTTAATATTCAATTCAATTAATTTTTGTAGAGCGCTCTTCTCACGCGGTGACGCAGCCATAAAGCGTTGTCCCCTATTGACAACTGCGGAGCTTAATAAATTCCCTGACCCTCCGAACGTTGGACCGTCACTCAACAACCATGGGCTCCTCTAAAGAATTGAGTGAGAATGAGAAAATGGAGCCAAATTGATCCCAACAAAGCACCAGTAAGAAAGTCAGTTTTGTTCCTGCTCTGATGGAATGAGGTCCCTCAGAGCTGCTGAATCCCACCCAGCATTCGTCTCAGAACACATCTCTTTCAGTCCCACTTTTTGCTTGGTCTCCTAATAGCTACATAAATGGTAGCTGGTAATAGAGTAGTTAGCGCTGCCACCTTTGGACCCAAAAGTTGCAGGTTTGAATCCCACCTCCAGCTCTAGTACCCTTGAGCAAAGTACTTACCCTAAATTGCTCTAGTAAAATTACCCAGCTGTATAAATGGGTAAATCATTGTAGGAAGATGAACACAGTAAGTTGCTTTGGAGAAAAACATCAGCCAAAATGAATAAATTAGCATCACATCATCATTTGGGATCACCTTTTTGTTTACTATCAGTTTTATGCAGCTACTCATGTAATGCGTGCTGGCAAAAGCGATAACTTCAGACAAGCTGGCGGGGTTTCGGCAGTCGTGTCTGTATCTATGACTCTTTGTCTGCGGTAAATTGCACCTTGTTTACTCTTAAGTTGGTAATCACTTTGGAAAAAAAGCGTTTGCAAAATGAATAAATGCAAATTAACACGAAATGGGCTCAGTCGGGGTATTCAGCTAAACCACATCGCCCAGCGGAACATCAACCAGAACCAAAAACAAGGAGCTGTGCGTCGATCCATTTAAAGCAGTGGCTGGATCTGAAAAACAGCCACATTTTACCGTGGTTAAACCAACGTCTGCTGGTGTCTCAGTAACTGCCGTAATAAATCAGTGTTTCCATGAAGACGTGTCCACTGCAGATGTGTTATAAGACCTTTGCTTTATATCAGAAATATTCTGTTCGTAGTTTACAATAAGGCCTTCCAGCGTGTTCCGCACAAGCGCTGATGTTACACAGGTACCTGAGTGCAGAAGCTGTTACCTGATGGGTAGACTCAACACACCGGACACTCGTACCAACAGCGTCCGCCAGCGAGGAGCGGCGTTGTGTTGCCAACTTGCACGCTGGGTTCGAAGCGTCTGTCCTGCATCAACATTACCGAAGCTCTTTAGGCATAATAGTAAAAATAGACCATGAAAGACATTTTTTTTCATTTTATTATTCATTTATTACACTGTTTTTTTCTTTTAAACTTCTTGGAACGTGTTTTTTTAATACCGCAATACTCTTTTTTCACTCGACCCTCAAGTTAGGAGCACAACCGGGACCAGGAGAGTGTGTTCGTGTCCAAAACTGTAACCCTAAGGGCCAGGAATGGAATCTGGATGTCAATTAACTTGTTAAATAAAAATGAGCAAATACATTTTTGAAGGTCATCAGGTAAAAATATTTGGTCTGCTGCTTTTCAAAAGGAAACTGGAGGATGTGCTGCGCTTCTCCCACCTTTTCTTAAAATAACTTTTCTGCCATATCTCTTGGCCAGCATTCGAAAATATTCCAAAAGCTCTTCCATATGCGGTCAGCCATCATTAGTGCTGCGCAGATTATAACTTTTGTTTAACTTTCGTGTAAGTCTCAACAAAGTGCTTCACGCTGTTTATTTACCGAACATTTATATAACTTTTGCTGTGGGGAAAGGAGCAGCAATCCTGTCTAGTGTCACGCTTTGTAGTGCTTTGTAGGCTTTTTAAATATTGTTCTAAAATAGCTCTTAAGACCACCAGCGATGGCATGCAGTGTTGGTTCCGGAAAGCACAAGATATAAAACTTAGTAAAAGTTAGTTTTCTCTTTCAGCAGTAAATTAGCTCAGCTCCAGATTTTATTTAATGTTTCTCAGTAGAAATAACTTAATTTTGTGTAATTTTATGCGGTTAACAACACTGGACTGTAAAACACTACACTGATGCATAAGTACCATTGCCAACTGGAAGACTGGACTACTGGAGGAGGTCATCTGATCATCTGAATGACCGGTCATTGTGTCATAAATAAAATAAGTATTGAAATAACATTCTTTTTTTCTGTTTCATTTCAAGAAATATGATTCTTTCCAGTTCCACCAAAAAAAAAAAAAAAGCGCATTGATGGTTGTGTGTTTGAAAATCACGTTCAAAAATTTAAATTAATTTTACCAATTAACCAACCACTCAGGAGAAAAGTGACTAATGATCAATACACCATGGTGCAGCATCTATGAGACTTTTTTATGAAAAGTGTATTGATAGGATACGTTATGTACGGATATTGAAAAAAAAGTGATTTTTGAACAAATATATTTCTATCAGAAAATTGTGTTGCACCTTCCACTCGTTCCAACATCTGGTCACCCGATGTCCACTCATGCATACATGAACTGTAAAGTACAGTGTACCAGCAGCATGTCACCGAATACACTGTATCAGCTGGTCTTTCTTTTAATGTGACTCTGCATCTCGTTGGTTTTTTTAGGGCCAGTTTGAGGAAAATTTGAATTGCACGTAGTGATTTTATACATGGATTTTGTGTGTCACAGGTGGCGTGTCTCACCCACATTGCAGCCAACTACCTGAACGCTGGCAAGGAGGCGAAGCGATGGGGCACGGCTCATGAAAGCATCGTCCCATACCAGGTGGGAATGTGTTCATAGCATAGAGAAAGTCTTCTGGCCCAGGTGGTGCTTTGCTGAGTATCTGAGGGGCAGCTGGTAGCGTAGTGGTTTGAGCTGGTGCCTTTGGATCTAAATGTTGCAGGTTTGAATCCCACCTCCAGCTGTAGTACTGTTGAGTAAGATCCTTATCCTAAATTGCTTAGTTGTATAAATGGGTCAATAATTGGAAACTCGTAATAATTGTAACCTTGATGTTGTAAGTAGATTTGTAGAAAAGCATCAGCTAAATGAATAAATGTAAATAACAGAGTAAGCTACCTGGCAGCAAAGGCTGAAGAATGCAAAAGAACTCCCTGTCAGAGGGAGAAAAAAAATGCCTCCCTAGGGGTGCAAGTACTGGCTGGCCCTCCTGGGCATTCTACTGTGGAAACAGAGCTGTGTGTTAGAACTACTTCTTAGTTTTACCAAACTTACCTCATAAATAACTCAAGGAACGTCTTTACTGCAATATTAACTTTTGATTGTGTTGATAAAAGTTAAATGTGGCTAGAAGCTGACAAACATTGCTTTTGTTTTTTTTTCCATAGATGTATTTCATTAAATACGAGTTTAATTCATCAGACTCGTATTTACAGGTTGTAAAAATCAGATATTTAATTTTTTTTTCTGATGATTTTCAGTTAATTTTATTTGAAATTCATTAAAATTAAATGAGACAATTTCTTAAAATTATTATAGGAACATCTGAGGTTTTTTACAGAACCTACCCAGCGGATAATTTGTAGGATGTCTGTATTAAGTTTTCACTGATTTTCAATTCGGAGAAAGTGACTTCAGATTTCCGAACAAATTAAACTTTCAGCGCCAAGTGTTTTCATAACAAAAGGACCAGTTCACAAGGTGTTAGAGTTTAAAATAATGAATAATAACCAAATTAATTATATGTGACACGCCGGTGCTTGCTGGGATTGGGGCGGGCGGACGGTGTTGGGTAGTTTTATAGCTATTTTATTCGAATAAGCATATCAATGACTGTAGTATTATCACTAACAAAAGCCAACACCTACCTGTTCACACACCTTAAAAATAAAGCAAGCAGAACCACATTTACAAAGCAAAGATACAGAAATCATCTCGGAGTCTATTTCTTTTCATCTTCGATTGGCTGTACCTGGTGCTCATTATCCCTTGAACAAGCTCTTCCCAGGAGCATGTGCTATATTTTGTAGCCATAACAAGGAATTGTTTCCTCATTGTTAGGTATCAGGGCAGGTTGGCCCTGGTGCAGCTTCATTCAGAATTAATAATGTTGTCATTTATTTATGCATTCCAAGGCTCAGGTACGTCATGCAGCCCACAGGAATGATCGCATCAATCGAGCAACGTGGTGTGGGGGTGAGCCATGCCCAGTGCTTCCAGTAGAGGACACTCTTGTTATCCTGGAGGCCATCCCTGTAGCAGCAACTGTGCTCTGGTTACAGAAGTTTCACAGGTTTTTCATTTGAATAATACGTTTAGAGGTGTCTCGCAGATGCGGTTACCATGGAAACGCCCAACACAGTGTTGGGCGTTTCCATGGAAGCCGCATGTGTTGGGCGTTTCCATGGTAACCGCATCTGCGAGACACCTCCAAATGTGTTATCAAAATGCATCGCCTTCAAGATAGGACTTCTGTACGTGTGAAGATTTTCCTAGGATTGAAAGTTTTGCAGAGTTGCTTATTTAAAGGTCAAGATTGTTGTCTACCTTTGAAGGTTAGCTTAGTGTTTTTTTTTTTTTTTTTTTACAAATGAAATATTTACAATCTTCACTTATCTTTCTTTTTCATAGAACACTGCTGTATTGTTAATTTTTCAAGATTGAGTAGCTTCTGGATGTACTGATGTCATTATGATTTTAATGGCAGTGTGTTTCGCTCTTTGAAACAAGCTCCTTTTTTTTGCAGAAAGTGTGTGAAGTTGGAAAAGTCTGTCTCGGGCGCTCATCACCTGGCCGATACATGCAAGTGTGACTTAGCGCATTCCAGGAACTGAAGTCTGGCACTACAGTAGTGTTTGGGATGCGGTCATGTGAAAGAAACGGTCACAGTTACGGTTTTTCTGCCAGTTTTTTTCAGCTGGATGATCGGTATCTGTGAAAACAGATGGGGGATGATGGTTGTGAGAACTGTTGTGGCTTTCAGATTGTAACTCCACTGTGAAAGTAATAATGAGCTGAGGAGTTGTGACCTCTAGAAGCCATAGTGTGGTATCTCCTGGCCACAGCCGCCCCACACGAGTCCTTCGTAACTGCCGGCAACGTCTGTCTGTGCCGCCCCTGCTGGGCCGTTCCCGTCGCTCTCCACGTGAAGGAGTCGTGCGTGGTTGAGGTTATGATCTGTAAACTGTCTGGTGGGTTCCACTGGGTTCTGGTGGGTGGTACAGCGGGTAGCGCTGGTGCCTCCATCTCCTGGGCCGTGTGTTTGGACACAGGTTCTAACCTGGCTCACTTTGTTTATTTAAAAGCCCTGGACAAATATCACGTGAGCACACACTTAATATTTTTTGTTGAGATGCAAGTATTGGAATAAGGATATTTTCATTTTAAATGATAAATACAAGTCAGGTGTGTCTTTTTATTTTTTGATTGACTATATAACGTACCAGTTTTTTCTACCTTTGGTAGAGTGGCAATTATGAGGTGTTATATGTAATTAGACATATATGTAATTAGATATAATACATTAATACAATCCGTAACATAGTTAGTAATGTAATGAGATACGTTGATGGAAATATCAGTCAAATATAGTTTAGTTGGTCGTTCACCAAAATAATGTGCTACGTATGCCATCAGGTATGGCTGAACGGTGATTTCAAAGGTGTAACACAAGAAAACTGCACTTTTATAAATTTATAGCTCTGATGAGTGAGTCTCTTTGCCAGAATATGGCTTTTTTGATGAAGTGTCTTCTCTGGATTCTCAGGAGAAAATGAGCAGGATTGTATGTCAGATACAGGACTTCCCACGAGCCACCTGGCAGACTGCGGGATGGGCTGTGGTCCTAAAGAAATGTCGAAGAATTATTATATATCACAAATCTTTTGGCCCTCGTTGCAGTTTTCTGAATAAGAGGCTTATTATTTGTTTCGAAGTTCTGCGCGTTACCATGGATGTGGAGTGTCGTTTTATAAACGTGTCTAATTGTACGTGCGTTGGCCAGTAAAACATTTCAAGACTGCTGATTTCAGTGAGAAACAGAAACAGATCAGGAAAATTATCTTCTTTCCTTTATACAACCAAAACCGCTGGTTTCCAAATGTGGCTTTTGCACGGTGGCTCCGAATGTAAGGAAAAAGACGGCAGTAGCTACCCACAGATACCGAGTGGGCTTTTACCCCCCGCCTGCTAATACCGAAAGGACCGGGAGGATGTCTTTGAAGGTGGCCGCATTAAACGGGTAAAAATAAATGGGCAGAATTGAGGAAGGAAGGAAATTGTGTGTGTGTGTGTGTGTGTGTGTGTGTGCGCGCGCATAAGAGTAATAATTAGAGTGGTGGGTCTGGCTAGTGTACTGGGTTGTGTGTGATCCCGCTGCAGTCTCTTGGCTCTTTTCTGTATTTTGTGTCTGTTTCCTCACATCAAACCAAACCCATAACCAGAGCCCCCCACTGCCACAACTACGAGATCTGGCAAAGCGAATGGTCGTTAACCAGCAAAACGTTTCTATTCGCTGAGTTTATAAATGGCAAAAACAATTAAGCAATGTTACTTTGGCAGTTTCTAGTTTCCCCAGGTCTTCGCAAATAAATGATCTGTGTTACAGCAGACTATAATAATAAACGTGATATTAATAGAGAGCTTCTAAAAGGTTACGTTTTAAATTTCTAAACCGTCATGTATTGGAATATTTTTTTCTGATATGAGGAAATTCAGGCTAAGCAGACAGATTGATTTCTAAACTGATGCTGAATTAGTGAAGTTTATTGATACGTTGAGAAGATTATTGGCATTTTAATTGACTGCTGTCTTTTAGGAATCTGTAATGCTGCCTATACATACACTATTGTCTTATGGGCTCAGAGAATATACTCATGATTTAAGATTTACCTTCGTTATTATAGTAAGGAATGTGTTTGAAAAATAGACTTTTATTTCATACCATTTTCTCGTATGCTGCCCATTGGGGTCTGAGGTCAGTTGTTGTCGAGTGCGAGGTTATTAATCGGACGTCCCACAGTCAGGGTCAACTAGGGGCTGAGCAGAGTTTGTAGTTTGTTTGTAATTTGTAAAAAGACCAAGAAAATAAATGAACCGAGCATAATTACAGCTCGTCAGTTATTTCGCCGACCTGAAAATAGTGACCGTTTACATGAAGAACATGGAGTCCCTGGTGGTATTTTTACTACTTGTCTGAATTTATTTATTTATTTCCGGTGTGTCAAGTTTTGTCCAGCTTCTGTCTTGGATCCAAAGTCGTGGAATTTTAAGGTCACGTTCAGGAGCAGGCGTAACGAACAGCAAGTTATCATGACAGAAAAAACTATTATTAAAGTAGTCTTATATACTATTTAGCTTTTCTGTAATAGAGTTTTTTAATTTCAGTCAACAATGCAAAAAAAAAAAAATCCTTAAAGTACTTAAATAGGTCTTGCAATCTCTGAACATGCTGGAAGTGCAAATGAATAATTTTCATCTTGACGCAGCCTTAAAATGTTATAAATGCATTACATTTGAAAGGTGTGTTATAAGCGGCGTTGCGGTCACGTTGCGGTGCGTTTCCGATGATGTTTCCAGCCGAGCACAAATGTCTTGCGATCGGCACAAAAGTATAGCATCTCATAGACTCTTGTATTACAAAAACCTGCTTCCAGCTGCTGGACAACTTCTGGCCCAAAATGCTGTATATATAATATATAATAAAATACATAAACTCTCCCTCCTCAACGCACTAAAACTCCTTTATAAACTAAATCAAGATGTCAGTGTTCACAAATATTGGCAATATCAAGACAGTTTTGGTTGTATTGTAAAATGAATGCGAGTGGAAGAGAATAGTGAAATGATGGCAAAAAACTCTTACAATTTGGCACCTATATTTTTATTATATAAATATAAAACTCAAAGCAGCTCGTTGATAAAAGTTTATTAATTTCGCTGACGCTTTTCTCTGAATATTTGAACTACCTTACAGTTATTTACTTATTTATAGGCCTGGGTAATTTTACTGGAGCAATTTATGGTAAGTACCTTGCTCATGAGTACTAGAGCAGTAGGTGAGATTCGAACCAGCAGCCTTCAGACCCACAGGCGGCAGCAGCTCGAAACATTACACTACCAGCTGCTATTATTCCTTTCTTATTTACCGTACAATAATTATTTACAGAATTATTTATTTGAAAACTATGGTGTGTTGTTCTTTAAACTGCGGAGCTTCATTTTTCTTACTATTTTCTTTATTTTTTCGTATAGCGGATAGCTGCGACGTTAAAGAAACGATTCGTGTACTGTTTGCGTTATACACCCTTTTTAGCCGAAACATTTAAACAATGACAAATAACCACAGTGTAAACGCTAAATTATGAAGTGTTTTTCTCACTGTTAACAACCAGACATGTTCTGTTGTAAACCCTGAGTAGCTGTGTTTGAAAGCCCTTTTAGGGGCCTTGGAACCTGTAAATAAGGACTTTAGTTGTGGGTTCGAAAAGGCCCTGCTCCAGTGGATCACCTGGGGAAGAGCTAGTATCGTCTTCCCGCTTTACCGGGAAGGGTTGCTTAGTTAGTCAGTTAGTTAGTTAGTCCATTTAAAAAGCAAATGTCCCAGTTGAGTGAGAAATGAGCTTCCTCTGTACTGCCGCCCGCCCGTCTTGTTGCTGTGTTCTGCGTCCATGTCCGTACACGATTCCTTAATTTGAAATGATTTGATCTGATGGACTAAAGTTTGTCAAAACAGAATCTCATTAAGTTCCGCGCTTGGGTTCCGTTCTGGTCCTCCATTGTCCCGCCCGGCCCGGGACGAGCGGCGGCGCGGGGAAGCGAGAGCGTACTGCATGAATAAAACCTTTGTTTGCGCTGCCCCTGCACGGCCAAAAAAAGACTTTCCGGCATCTTGAATGTCTTCAATTACCTCCCTGAGTGGATCCGCAGAGAATGGGGGGCCTGCATAGTAAGCACACCAAAACACATGGAAAACACGCATTTCCTTCCCATCAGGCCATTCCTGCTCGTCTTTAATTTTTCCCTCCGTAGACGGAGAGCGTCTCTCCATAGGAGGGTGGCGTTTCAAGGATTTCACCAGGGTGAGGAGATTCCGTGTTTCGTAGACCACCCCTCTGGCACTGGGCGCCTGGTCACGGGTGCAGTTCCGTGGCTGTCGCTACCCATCATGCCTTTCCGGTGCGTTTGGTCGCTTCCTGCAACGTGAGCTGCGACTTCAAGGCCAAGTACATCTATACGTACTAGGAATTTCTCACACGATAGCTGTTCATTCAGATGCATCTGAGCGGCAGGGTAAACATACAGTAACAAGGATGGGAAAAAAATACAGTAAATAAATACTGTGAGACATTGCAGTTACTTACAGGGATGCGTTGGGTTGTATCTAAGAAATATGGGCGCAGAAGTGGAAATGACAACACGACTCAATAGAAATCGGTCTGTTTGGTGACACTTTAATAAATATGTAACTTTTAGCTATACAATAATGTAGCAGGGCAGATTACCAGTTGGATTCAATTGGAGCTGACTGCCAGCTATGGAGCCTTAATGTACATTACCTTCTGTGTAGCGTAGCTGTGGGTTATTATGTGCACTTCGGAGGTTGATGAGGCACCCTTGGTTTTACCACAAAATGGTTCTTTCATGAGAATCAGTGTTTCTCACGTGCCATAGAAGGTGTGTAATGACCAATTCCATATGTTACTTTAGAGGAAATCGTGGGTGGTAGAAACACGCAAGTAGTGCAGGTGTGAAAATAAGTGAAGCCCATGTTGTATGGGTTAAACCAAGTAGGTAAGTAGAACCAGGGGTGTAAATCATAGTCATGTATTAATTTTATTAGTTTATTTTAATATTTTATACAAGGATAAAGAGCATCCCTGTGGGGGTTCGCATACTTTCAAGCAGCGCTGTATCTCTAAAGTCAAATTGGAGATCCTTCTAGAAACCGAAGCTTCGCTGCAGGCCACAGATGGAAGATATTGAGTGCGTTTGCGTTGCAGTCGGACAGTTTGCGCCAGGAGCAAGAGGCCGTCGTCAGTGCGGCAGAAGACCGTCACATCCGACGACTGAACGATGTTTTGGTTGCTTGTCCATCTCCCCTCCTTGGTGGTCACGTTTTGTTTTGCTGTTATCAAGTGGAATTTTCACTGAAGCGCTGGCAGGAATTGGCCATTTCACAGTCACTGGCAGCCGCTCGTAAACCACTCTGGACCTTCTCGCCATAGAAGCGTCTTCGTAGGTGGAATTTTGTGGTATTTTTTCCGTAAACAAGGGTCGAGCTGGTATTGCGCAGTTAAGCGTGTGTTCGATTGCTCTTGAAGATAACCGACCCTCCTTTTTGTTTTTTATGCGTAGGGCTTCAAGACGCAAGATGGGTACCTCATCGTGGCTGCTGGAAACAATAAACAGTTTGCCCGAGTATGCAAGGTAAACAGTACGGTACACGTAAATAAAGGACAATCGTTTGCAGGTGGTGTGATGGTTAAGTTTCTGGTGCAATGACTACATGTACATAGGCTCAGATTCCAGGCGCAGAGTTATTGTTCTGCCTTTTAACCAAGTAGTAACCCAAAAAATGGATTCAGCAGAATCCCCAGGTGGATCCACGTGTGGAAGTTTAAGCTGGGGGGAGGGGGGGGGGGGGGGGGGGGGGGTTGGTCACTCGATAAAACATGCAATAAGAAAACCAGTTTTTGCACAACATATAATGTGGATAAGTCGCCTCGATCAGCTGGATAAGTGTATGTGTGCGTGAAACAGTCTAAATTTGTGCAATCCATCCCGGTTGCAGGTTTTGAATCTCAGCCACCTTTCAGACGACCCGAAGTACAAAACTAACACCCTGAGGGTGCAGAACAGAAAAGAACTGCTGCAGATCCTCTCGCAGAGGTACAGTTCCTGTGCTGGTTTTATGGGGGGGGGGGTATGAATAACGGTGCACCGTGTTTGCGGCCAACGCTTCTAGATGTAGTCATGTATGAATCTGGGCCAACGTGTGGACGCATTAGGAGAATTTTCACGATAAAGATTGCTAAACAAAATGATTGTTAAGAGAGTTCGTAGTCCCGATTGACCACAAACAGCTCGGCAAGTGGAACGCAGATACAGTTCGTTATTTACCATGTCATGTTTTTCTCAGTTGCCCGCTTTCCTTTAGTTTACTTTCAGTCGATTAACTAAAATTCCCTCAGTATTGTATTAATATGAATGCTATACCTCACTTGCGAAGTTGTGTTTATATTTAAATTAAAATCTAAAATGTTTACAGTTAAATTTACTCATAATTTTGTCAGTTGGCCCAGATTTAGTATTTTTATCATTGCTGTTAAATGTCAAGGTGCTTTCATGGATAAAAACTTTTATTATAGTGCCTTAAAAATTAGTTAAATTTATTAATGACTTTGGATACAAATGTGTTCCGCACTTTTTCAAATATTTCCTTTTTATTCTGTCTCGGGCTGTTTTTAGTGTTTCTGTTAATGTAGTTAACATTTTTAAAAGCGGAAATTTTTAAATTTAATTTCTGTTTTAAACTTATCGCTTTTAAAGATTTAAGGAACCTAACTGCACTGTGCTCAGTTTAAAATATCACATTAAATTTATAATGTGTTTTACACCTAATACACCATATTTTCATCAAGTCCCATGGAAATAGACTTGTTTCAGGGGAAGCAGCTATAGATTTTATTCACCGAAATTTGAAATTATGTCATTTAATTCGCGAATTGGTCAGGTCCTTACTGCCCGACAGCGTCAGGGTTGGGCGGTGTGCCTGCGGCAGGGCTGGGGGCGTTTTTCGCTTGGGGGCAGTACAGACTGCATAGGACCCTTCCGAGCAGCCGCATGTGTCTTGCATTCCTTTTGTTGTTGTTGATTCCCTGGACGGGGGCCCAGATGCATCCCCCACCCCGTCCCCTTTCGAAAGCTGTGGCGCACAGTTCAAACCGCAGAGGCTCTGCTTGTTCCCAGATTCTCAGAAAAGCGCACCAGCGAGTGGCTGGGAAAGTTCGAAGGGACCGGTGTGCCCTGCGGCCCAATCAACAACATCCAGCAAGTCTTCTCAGATGCGCAGGTCAGCCTCTGTTTTCTCTTTCATGCTCACTCGTACCCATGTGCTCCTGCAGCCCATATATGGACCGGAGCAGGACTTGCTATTCCTCTTCCTCTGCACTGTCATGGTCTCGAAAGGCTCTAAGGTCCATCAGGCTGGAGGTTTTTTCACTCTTTATTTATTTATTTTTCTTTAAATGAATTTTTGTGTGTCTACATGCAGAATATTAGTCAACTTATAATAGAAAAAAGTAAAGACAAATGGAAATTTTATGGATTGATTAAAATTCCAAACTTAAAATAAATAAAATAGTATAATAATAATGATGATGACGATGATGATGATGATAAATAATCCGTACTCAAGCAGTCTATAATTTTTGATGAAAATCATGGAAACCTACTCCAGCTTGTGGAAACAGCGTTGGCCATCATGTCTGCTCCAGCCCTTGTAACCCCATAAAAATGACGTACTGATAACATCTGGAGAATTTTTCACCCCAGAAATTTTTAGAGCTCCACGTGCAAGTTACATTATCAATAAAATCAAATTCAGCATTTGGAACATTGTTTTCTATCTGGTCTGTAATTACATATACATTCATTTATTTAGCGGACGCTTTTGTCTGAAGTGACTTCCAGTGAATTCTCTTTAGAGTCATCAGCCCACACATCTTATTCACCACAGTGACTTACACTGCTAGATACACTACTTACAATGGGTCACTCATCCATACATCAGTGAAACGCACTCTCTGTGTCACTTACACACTATAGAGAAACCTGGACAGCATGTCTTTGGACTGTGGGAGGAAACCGGAGCACCCAAAGACTTACACTGCTGGATACACTACTTAGACTGGGTCACTCATCCATACATCAGTGGAACACACACACTCTCTCTGTCACTCACACACTATGGGTGAACTTGAACAGCATATCTTTGGACTGTGGGAGGAAACCAGAGCACCCAGACGAAACCCACACAGACACAGGGAAAACATGCAAACTCCACACAGCCTGAGTGGGGATCAAACCCATGACCTCTCACACCACCCAGGTGCTGTGAGACAGCAGCGCTACTCGCTGTGCCCCAGTACCACCTGATGAGTTTATCACCTAATTAGTTTTGCAGATTCAGCAGCAGAAAACTTTCTTGCCATCATACAGACAGTAACAATACAAAATGATCAATAGGAAGTGTCTCATTGTATCAGTCACATGACCATGTATCAAAAAGGCAGTCATCCATCCATCCATCCATCCATCCATCTTCCTCCGCTTTTATCCGGGGCCGGGTCGCGGGGGCAGCAGTCCGAGCAGAGTACTCCAGACTTCCCTCTCCCCGCACACCTCCTCCAGTTCCTCTGGGGGAACCCCAAGGCGTTCCCAGGCCAGCCGGAAGACATAGTCTCTCCAACGTGTCCTGGGTCTGCCCCGAGGCCTCCTCCCAGTGGGACAAGCCCGGAACACCTCCCCAGGGAGGCGTCCAGGAGGCATCCGGAACAGATGCCCGAGCCACCTCAACTGGCTTCTCTCGATGCGGAGGAGCAGCGGCTCTACTCCGAGCTCCTCCCGGGTGACTGAGCTCCTCACCCTATCCCTAAGGGTGCGCCCAGCCACTCTGCGGAGGAAACTCATTTCTGCCGCTTGTATCCGCGATCTCATTCTTTCGGTCATGATCCAGAGTTCATGACCATAGGTGAGGGTAGGAACGTAGATCGACCGGTAAATTGAGAGCTTCGCCTTACGACTCAGCTCCCTCTTCACCACAACAGACCGGTACAATGACCGCATTACTGCGGACGCCGCACCGATCCGTCTGTCGACCTGCCGCTCCATTTTTCCCTCACTCGTGAACAAGACCCCAAGATACTTAAACTCCTCCACTTGAGGGAGCAACTCCCCCCTAACCCGGAGGGAGCAATCCACCTTTTTCCGACTGAGAACCATGGCCTTGGATTTGGAGGTGCTGATTCTCATCCCCACCGCTTCGCACTCGGCTGCAAACCTCCCCAGTGCACGCTGCAAGTCTTGACTTGTTGAAGCCAACAGGACCACATCGTCCGCAAAAAGCAGAGACGAGATCTCGTGGCCACCAAAACAGACACCCTCCGTTCCCTGACTGCGCCTAGAAATTCTGTCCATAAAAATAATGAACAGAATCGGTGACAAAGGGCAGCCCTGGCGGAGTCCAACATGCACCGGGAACAGATCTGACTTACTGCCGGCAATGCGAACCAAGCTCCTGCTCCGGTCATACAGGGAACGAACAGCCCGTAGCAACGAGCCCCGAACCCCATAATCCCGGAGTACCCCCCATAGGATGCCACGAGGGACACGGTCGAATGCCTTCTCCAGGTCCACAAAACACATATGGACTGGTTGGGCAAACTCCCACGAACCCTCCAGCACCCTAGTGAGGGTATAGAGCTGGTCCAGTGTTCCACGGCCAGGGCGAAAACCGCATTGCTCCTCCTGAATCCGAGGTTCGACTATCGGTCGGATTCTCCTTTCCCTGGGGGGGGGCTCGCATGCGAGCGCCTGGTGGCCAGGTCTATGCCCACGGGGCCTGGCCGGGCTCAGCCCGAAGCCACAACGTAGAGCCGCTCTTCGGTGGGCTCACCACCTGCCGGAGAAACCGTAAGGGGCCGGTGCATTGTGATTTGGGCGGTGGTCGGGGCCGAGTGCCCGGCCGACCCAAACCTCGGGCGCCAACTCTGGTTTTTGGGACTTGGAATGTCACCTCACTGGCGGGGAAGGAGCCTGAGCTGGTGCGGGAAGTTGAGAGATACCGTCTAGATATAGTCGGGCTCACTTCCACTCACAGCTTGGGTTCTGGAACCACTCTACTCGATCGAGGGTGGAATCTCCACTATTCTGGCGTTGCCCAAGGTGAGAGGCGGCGGGCTGGTGTGGGCTTATTAATAGCCCCCCAGTTCAGCCGCCATGTGTTGGAGTCTACCCCGGTGAATGAGAGGGTCATCTCCTTACGCCTTCGGGTCAGGGAACGGTCTCTCACTGTCGTTTGTGCTTATGCGCCTAGCGGCAGTGTAGAGTACCCGGCCTTTTTAGAGTCCCTGGGGGGCGTGCTGGAAAGCGCTCCCACTGGGGACTCTGTCGTTCTACTGGGGGACTTTAACGCCCACGTGGGCAGCGACAGTGATACCTGGAGGGGCGTGATTGGGAGGAACGGCCTCCCTGATCTGAACCCGAGCGGTGAGTTGTTATTGGATTTCTGTGCTAGTCGCGGTTTATCCATAACGAACACCATGTTCATGCATAAGGGTGTCCACCAGTGCACTTGGCACCAGGACACCCTAGGTCGGAGGTCGATGATCGACTTTGTAGTCGTTTCTTCTGACCTTCGGCCATATGTCTTGGACACTCGGGTGAAGAGAGGGGCTGAGCTGTCAACTGATCACCACCTGGTGGTGAGTTGGATTCGATGGCGGGGGAAAAAGCTGGACAGACCTGGCAGGCCCAAACGCATAGTGAGGGTCTGTTGGGAACGTTTGGCGGAGGCCCCTGTCAGAGAGGTCTTCAACTCCCACCTCCGACAGAGCTTCAACCAGGTCCCGAGGGAGGTGGGGGACATCGAGTCTGAATGGACTATGTTCCGCTCCTCCATTGTCGGTGCGGCGGTTCGGAGCTGCGGCCATAAGGTCTCCGGCGCCTGTCGCGGCGGCAATCCCCGAACACGGTGGTGGACACCGGAAGTAAGGGATGCCGTCAAGCTGAAGAAGGAGTTCTATCGGGCCTGGCTGGCTCATGGGACTCCTGAAGCAGGTACCGACGGGCCAAACGGAGCGCGGCTCTGGCAGTCGCTGCGGCAAAAACTCGGGCTTGGGAGGAGTTCGGTGAGGCCATGGAGGAAGACTTTCGGTCGGCCTCAAAGAGATTCTGGCAAACCGTCCGGCGACTCAGAGGGGGGAAGCGGTGTTCCACGAACACTGTTTACAGTGGAAGTGGTGCGCTGCTGACCGCAGCTGAGGATGTCCTCGGAGCGGTGGAAGGAGTACTTTTAGGATCTCCTCAATCCCTCCGACACGCCTTCCGTAGAGGAAGCTGAGGCTGGGGACTTGGAGGGGGACTCGTCCATTACCCTGGCTGAAGTTGCTGAGGTAGTCAAAAAACTCCTCGGTGGCAAGGCTCCGGGGGTGGATGAGATCCGCCCCGAGTTTCTCAAGTCTCTGGATGTTGTGGGGCTGTCTTGGCTGACACGCCTCTGCAGCATCGCGTGGAGTTCGGGAACGGTGCCTCTGGACTGGCAGACCGGGGTGGTGGTCCCTCTTTTTAAGAAGGGGGACCGGAGATTGTGTTCCAACTACAGGGGGATCACACTCCTTAGCCTCCCTGGGAAAGTCTATGCCAGGGTACTGGAAAGGAAAAAGGCAGTCATTGAAATGATATTGCAGATAGGGTACAACACAGTCTCCATGTTAACCTCTTATGGCTGGTTTTGGTTCGCAACATATTATCTGTAACGTATAGAATTACTTTTAAAAAGGTAGACATGGTGAATAACTCATCATGTGACTCCATATCTGAATGTTGTATTTTAAGAAAATAAGTGAACTGCATGTAAAATAATCAGCCCAGTTAAAATGGGTCTGGGTAGTGCATGGGCTAGGTCTTCTTAAGGCACGAGAACTTCTGAAAGGATGGATGGATGGATGGATGGAAGCCTTCTTGGTCTCAAAGATTATTGCAAAAATAGCTTTTCTGAATGGCTCCTGACTCATCTCATTTGACATTTGAGGCAGCAAACCCCCCCCATGACAGTCGTCATCGCCATAACACTAAGTTGTCTGGTCTTGTTACTGAGCTGAACATGAGTTCAATTCAGTCAAACTGAATTCATTTTTAAATTTAGGCTGTACTGCTCATGGTGAGGTATAGCCATACTCAAAAAGCACACACTGCCTGTATTTGTTCTGGAGCTCTGGCGGGTGTCGGACGGACGCCTGCTTCATTGAGCACATGCACTAAGTAGGGCTATCGCAGCATGTGTCCCAATACCTGCCAGAGACCAGAGAAATGTGGTCAAGAGCCGGCTTTATCCTCAGCTAGCGGAATCAACAAGTCTTTCAGTGTGACGCCTGCAAGCATCAGCTGAAACTGATTTAAAGTCGCGAGAACAAGGGAAAGGGCTTAGGAGGGGGTAGGTGAATGAAAGCAAGGAAAGGCAAGGGATGAGCATTTCTCGCAAAGCGTTATGGATTAGAATCAAAAATGTATGGAATACCAAACAGGATGTGGGAAGGGAGGAAAAATGGGGAGGGTCTGTTGTTCAAGGGAGCGGAAGCTTGGAAGAAGCAGACAAACATAGACAGTGAATGATGAGAGAAACAGATGCTGCAGGATGGGGACGGCAGAGTTTCGATCCTCACCTCTCACAACCTTGTCGGACTCGGGTGGTGGTTGGGGGGGGGGGTTTGACGGTGGTCCTTATGTTCCCAGTAAGAGTTAAATACCTCCATCTGAAGTTCATGAGATGTACCTGAACGTAGTACTGCTGCTCTAGTCTCACATATTTCATAATTCACTCTAGTCTAAATATGAAGAAAGAAGAATGAAGAAGTGTGTCGGTGAGGACGGTCCTCACTTCCATCATCTGAATTACCAGGGCTTTAGGCAGTGTGGCAATATTTAAAGGACCCAAGTTTGAATCTCACCTCTGCTTGTACCCTTGATCAGGGTACTTAGCTGGAATTGCTCTAATAAAATTGCCCTGCTGGATAAAAGAGCCAATCACTGCAAGTAGCTGAACATTGCAAGTCACTTTGGAGAGAAGTCAGCCCAATCAGTAAATAATCTATGGCTGTGAAGACGGGAGATGACTTGTTATTGCCAACACCCCACTGGGTCTTAGACAACAGTTAGTTGTGCTTTTTCACTCAGTTTCCGCAAAGCATGCATTTGTGCTCTTTGTGTATTTATTTCGCACCAAATCTTTATCTCTGAATATACCTTGAACATGAAAATGATGGGCTCTAAGGGGCAGGTTTGTGGAACATAATAGGAGCTGTGATGGATCCACTGGATCTAATTGATCTCATTCTTCGGGGGCCTTTGTGTATTTTGGAATGCATTTATTGTGGAATTTGGAATGCATTTATTATGGAATGCAATATCCCCTCATCGCTTTAACTAAGACAAGGAATATGAAGAAAATCAAACCGCACGGTCTGTTTTCGACTGTCCTTTGTGCATCTTCCCTCATTTCTCCCTCATGGCTCTCACGCTGACAAGTGTAAGTTATGCGAAAGTGTGTCTACAAAGAGAAAGCCCAGCGTTTGTGCTGTTAAATCATCAGTGACAGTTTTCCTGGTGTGGTGGTGACCGTGAGCTGCCGGTGCCACACCTGCATAAAACAAAAATAAATGTCACGTCGGCTTTTTTCCTGAGTTTCGACATAGTATTTATTAGTAATTGTTGACATTTTGTTACATCTTGAACGTGAGCTTTGCGGGCATTACATCTTGAGCTTGAGCAATAAGCATGTAAATATGATATACGGGTGGAACCTGATTTACGATGGTTCAACTTTACGATGGTGAGCTGGCTATAGACGTTCAGTAGAAACCATACTTCGAATTTTGAATTTTGATTTTTTTTTTTCCTGGGCAAGTTATATGCGGTACAATACTCTCTCGCGTTGCTGGGCAGTGGCAGCAATCTGCACCTCCCACTCTGTCACGTAGACATGTGTATTAGGTGTACTAAATGCATTTTCGACTTACGATGGGTTTCATGGAACGTAACCCCATCGTAAACCGGGGTCCACCTGTGTTAGACGATATAAATATACGTTGTACTCAAGTTATACCTTTTGACTAGCTAAATTCTGTGCATGACAGCTCTTGGGTAATGGTTGTGAACACCGCATCTGAAACATGGTGCACAAAAAGCCCTGTTGTACTGTCCTTGACCAAGATATTCAATCTAGATCGTTCTAGTAAAATATCCAAGTTAATATGCTGTTAACCTCTTTGTTACTCTTAAATAAATGCATAAATAAGTATTGGTCATATCCACCATTGTTACCTCTTTAAAACCTTCTTTCACAATGAAACATAGACCGTTGATAATTTTCAAACAGTCGTCTACAGTGGAGAATTTGGGAAAATACTCTTGTTTACTTTTAATATTGATTCTGCTTTTTATTCGCTGGAAATGAGAGGCAACCAAGTTTTAATCATCGCTGAAAGCCAGATCTTAAGGTGGACCGAGCAACAAAATAGTAGTTAAAAACATATTAAAAAAGTCCATCATCTGCTGTCGCACTCACCCAGAATAAACAAATCCTGTCTCTTGGAATCCTTTCCAAAGGTTTGTGTGAGAACTGTTTTCTTCCTTTGTTTGTGTGTGTGTGTGTGTGCGAAAGAGAGAGAGACATTGAGGACCGGCCCATGGTTGCGATCAGCTGTGTGCGCCGGCTGATAATTATCGACCTTGATGTAGTCCCGCTTGCAGACGTTCCGCCCGCCACCCCCGAGTGAGATGTTTCCTCACCCGGAAAATGGCAGAGCTTCAAAAAAAAGCCCGGCACAACAGCGCTGTTTCCGCAGATGTTTGGAGCAGTAGTGGCTTCTGCTGGGGTGGGTCCTTCCCTTGCTCTGTATCGAGGCCAGTCCTTACATGTGGTGTTCATGCAAGAAGGCAGTGTGCTGTGGGTAGGTGACGCCATGCAGAGCCCATATTTACTATAATGGGATGATAAGGTCCAGTCACCCAAGGCCTGCTGGTCTGCTTCTTAAGGACATGGAGTTATAATAATGTAATGGTTCTTTCTGTTGTTGTCCCCTTCAGCCCCTGTGAACGGAAATCAGCCTAATTACTGCAGTAGAATGTCCAGATATATAAATGGAAAAAATTTCCAAAGGCCTTTGCAAAGTACCTAACTGTTTATAACTGAACTGGATCCTGGAAAGCAGGTGACATTTCTTATGCTCTCTTGAATAAGTTAAATTATAAGTAAAGAATAAGAAACAGGTAAAAAATTAAAACAGCCTGATTCAGTTCATCTGCCCACGACCTTGGGTGATCAAATTCTGGAATGATTAGCATCGTATGGCAGCTCCAATCCAGCTATGCTTTTTTTATGGTCATGAGGACAGATAAATGGGGTCCCACTCGCTCATCCCCCTCAAGACAAACTAACAAATGATAAGAGGGTCAAGGCTAAATTGAACACTATTTTTCAGTTTGTGCCAGTGCAGGTTGAGTGAGAACACACAAATACTCTGCAGCCCTGTGAGTGAAAACCAGGTTTGTAACTCTGCAATTTTGTACAACTAACTGCACAGCAACCAACCCAACCGTGCCCCTCTGAGTCATCAGTCTCAGTGGAGAAAACACTCGAGACTTGGGGAAATCATTCGCTGTATATCCCCCTGGAATTTAGTAGCTCGTGATTCATAAGAAAAGCTCATAAGCTCATTTATAAGAAAAAAATCACAGCAAATATTGCAATAAAATGATATTTTTAAACAGTTTTGTTCCACTTGGCCAATTTTCCCCCTTTTCTGAAAAATCTGAAAAAAAAAAACAACATGATGCACTGGACTATCTGGTCATTCCAATCTCTCCGTCACCTGAGGTCCAATCATGTATGGATGAACTGTAAAAAAGGAAAAATAAAATACATAAATAATTTATAAAATGCAGTAGGCTCATCTGCAAAATGTAGTAAACAGCAAAATGCGTATTACAAAATTCTGTGTTGGAGTGTGGCTAATTGTACAGAAAACACATGTTTTTGAAATTAGTTAATTGAAAAGATTCATTTACATGAATATGTTTATAGTTCTTAACTGCAGTATTGACTCTTGTATCGATGAACAACCGGCTTCAGTAATCGTGTTTTTGATAGCTTGTCGTATCTCCGTTTAAACTACTTTTAGGGTAGAGTAACCTTTCCGGAGTAAAACAGTACAGTTTGCGTTGTGATCAAACATCTCAGAATCATGTTTTAAATACCAAATGAAAAGTGTATGCTTAATGGGGCAACTAATACTGTACTGCTTAGAGCAGCTACCTTAGAATCTGGAGGTTGCTGGTTTGAATCTCCCCTACTGCAGTAGTACCCTACACCGCGCACACAGGCTGAAACCACTTGTCCCAAGTGGGGTTGCAGCAAACCAGAGCCTAACCCAGCAACACAGGGCATAGGGCTGGAGGGGGAGGGGACACACCCAGGACGGGACGCCAGTCCATCATAAGGCACCCCAAGCGGGACTCAAACCCCAGACCCTCCAGAAAACAGGACCCAGCCAAATCCGCTCCTCCACCGCAGCGTCCACCAGTTCCCCCTATACTGAACCCTAAATTACTCCAGTAAAATTACCCAGCTCTGTAAGTGAATATATAATATATATTTATATTTATATATACGTAGGTGTGTACATATATATATATATATATATATATATATATATATATATATATATATTATATATTTGAAGAGGTGTTGTGTATTCAAGTAACAGCTGGTAGTGTACTGGTTAGAGCCTTTGGACCTAAAGGTTGCAGGTTCAATCCTCATCTCTGGCTGTAGTACCCTTGAGCAAGGTACTGTACTTACTCTGAATTGCTCCAGTAAAATTTTCCTGCTGTAGAAGTGGGTGTATGATTGTAAGCTCCTTTAGAGGAAAGTGTCGCATAAATGTAAATTGAGCGCCATGTGAGAAGTTCAGATTGCGTGTATGTGTTGGTAGGCCAGGAGCGGAAGTCCTTAATACCCAAGTTTGTACTGCAACTGTAAAAAAAAAAAAATTAACTATGAAAGATACCAGGTTTGTGATGATGCCACTATTCAGTTATTGTTATTCATCTCAGTTCTCCAGAAGTCTTCAGGTCAGCTTTGATTTAATAATTTAAAGCTATCACAGAGGTGCCTCAGTTGGAACAAATATCACAACAAAAGCCTTGTCAGCTTTTGACGCTTCCTTAGGACAATCTACCATTAATGGGAGACTTCTAGTATGAAATCGTGAATTGTGTAACAAGATAAAAAATATATAATTGGTTGGTGGTGGAATATTTCACATTGGATTTTGGAATTTCCGTGGCCTTTTAATGGGGTGTTCACTTTAAAGACAGCAAATTATAATGGAAAATCGTGAGCAACAGCAATCGCAACTTGTTATCATAACTGGAGGATTAAAAAAAGAGGAAGGACTGGTTTTTCTACATGATTGTGGCTTTGGAAAAGTGTCTTCCAAATGCACAAATGTTATGATAATTGAAACTGAAGTGAAAAAACACGTTATTTTTGTGCTATTTATGTGATCTGAGCTGCTTTGATCGGAAAAAATCTGACGTTTGCTGTGAAGTTGATCCAGACTAAAGGCCAGGTCAAACTGATTTAGTGTAAATCTTTTAGTTGAGAAAAATATTATAGTTGTGAAAATATTTTCTGTGAAGGTCCTTTTGAAAATACCAGGCTTTCAGGAACTATTATTAATAAAAAAGTTCAAAACATACTTCTGCTTTGAATGTAAGTTTCCTGGTCTGAACCAAAGAGATTTCACAATGATGTCATTAAAAATAGAGGTTCCATTTTTTTTTTTGTTCTTTCCTTTAAAAACAAGTAGATTCAGAGATGAGCCAAGAGGAGCTCTTGACATATTGATGCGATATTTCTCCGATCTGGAATAATTTATGCCTATTTTTTGGAGGGAAGGGCATCCTTTCGCGTGGTGTGCTATACCTCTGGGGCTTCATGGGTGCAAAGAATAAGCTCTGAAGCTCTGCAGTACTTTCTACTCCTGTGAAATGTAAAGATGGGGGCGAAAAGTTCACTGGTGGGCAGCAACTTAGGCGTCGGAAAGCTTTCTCTCTGAGACCTAACAGGCAGAAGGAGGTCCCTTGTCTTCACCCCCACCCTAGACCATGTCCTACAGCCTTACATCCTTCCTCCGCGCTCTTGCCAAGGAAAATCTGCTCCAAGGACGGCTGGCAGGTGCGCTGTCCTCATGTTGGCAGGTATCTTCTCTGTATCTCTCCCTGCTAATTGTTTATATCTCCCATAAGAGCAGAACTTCCCATCTTGCATCCTGGACGTTTAATGAGCCAGAGGAGTGTGGGAGTTTGGGAACGGCACCTATCGGTTTATAGAGGGACCAGAAACGGGATTCCGTTAAGAACTGTTTAAGGTCTGTTTTATTGGGTGTGCTTTATCTTTCCAGTCATGGGAAGACAAGATAAATGGAAGGGGGTTTCAAAGAGGAGCCTCTGTGTTCTACCTCAAGTCTCATTTCTCAAGTTCTTGGTAAGGATAAGATAAAAAAAAATAATGAGATGTAGGATGTTTCCAAAGACAGCGGACCCTATGAGTGTGCCGAGCAAACAAGGACCGGTTATAAAAATACCACAAACAACTTGAGGTTTCTTAATGTCTTCACTGTTATTTCCAGCCAATGTTTGTCTTGTGTCATTCGCTGCAGAAGCTACACTTTTTTTATGTTTCTCTGCTAAGTCAGTGTTTCTCCACGTATTTTTCTTCAGGGTTGAGGTAAAATAAAATGTACTGCTAATAAGTTTTATGGCAGTTGCTATTAAATTTTTTAACAATAATAATAATAATAATAGTCTAGCTTTTACTAAATATTATCGTTATTTTCAAATTAACAAAAGGAATATATTAGCAGGTAGCTTACATTTACAAATATTCATTTTGCAGATGCTTTTCTCTAAAGTGTGACGTACATCTCAGCAAAAATACATCGAGACATAAATGATTTCAAATAGTATATTTACCTGATGCTTTTCTCCAAAGTAACTTACACTATTAAGCTTACAGTTATTTACTGCATTTATAAATACTGGTAATTTTACTAGTTTTTTTTTTGTACAGTAAGTACTATGGTCAAGGGTGCTACAGCATGAGGTGGGGATCAAACCCATGATCTTCAGATTCCAAGGCAACAGCTCTAACCCCTATACTACCAGCTGTCCCTCCTATTAACTTCTTGCTATGGATGAGCAGTGGCTGAGAATATCCTATGGTTATATATAGAACATACAAAACATAGAATATATACTATAAATCAAATAACAGTAACATTTGTAAAAAATCCATTTTACAATTTGCAAGCAATACGTTGCCCTACCCTGGGCCCTTTGTAGTGCTTGTGTTGCCTGCAGTACTTTGGTACATGAAAATGGTTACTAAACCCATTTCTGCACAAGGATTTTAATATTACAGATGGAGTCTGGCAATCCTGTTGAGAATCTGGTTTTGTGTCCATACCCAGTTTTTAAGAAAAAGAGAGTTAAGCAGTGCTAATAATCCTAACATTTTGGGAATATATAGACAACACAACTCTCAATGTTTATGAGTTCATTTACAATATAAATATTCTAGCTGTTTTTTTAACCCAGTTTCTTAGCGTCTAGCATGTGCTGTTCAGATGTTTAGTACGATGTTTATAAGGAATTTCAGCGTATGTATACAAAAAATGCCTTTTTGTCAGCGAGATTCTAATTTTTCAGCAGCTTTTGTGAATCGGATGTCCGTACAAGTTTCTATAGCTACTGCTTCCTTGGAGCCTCTCCTTGAACGACCTAAAGCCCCTTCTGCGCTCCTCACCAGAGCTCATTATTTTTTATTACTCTTGTCTGGGGCACCTGGGAAATATTTGGCTCTTCCTGAAAACATCTGCTTTTTTGTACTTTTTTAACTTTCACTTGCTGGCAAGTAAACCCTCGTTTTTTTTTCCTTGTTAGGCTTCAAAAACAGGGTGAGGGTGACGTGAAGAATTTTATTTATTTTTAAAGCGCATTTATTGTAGTGGACATGTGAGGATCGGATGTGCACAATAGCTGTATGTGCGCCAGGGAACTTTTTTTGCGGTAAAAATTGGCCTAAGCACAATGTACTTGGTGTAATATTTAATTGGTCCCTGCCTTTGGCGGTGTATTCCCGTCATGTGGACTGTGCACATAACTTAGTATAACATTACTATTTAATTGAAGGGGCACTCCAGCGTTTTGTCACATAATAAGAAGGATGGAAAGGATTTGTCACATAATTTTTCTTATGTACTGAATTAAGTTTAAATCCAATCAAGTCTGATCAAATCTGATCATCTGTCATAACACATAAGATGTGCAACTGCACGTCCATTTCGAAAGTTTTATTGTCTGTCCTGCTGCTTTGCAGTATTATTTTGTTTAAATTGTTTAATCGTTTTATTTTTATACTCACGTCGTTGCATTTGATATTGTTTTCTATGTTGTTGTCTGAATAACTCAGGAAATATCATTATAATTTCATTGTTTTGCATAGCAGTACAGAGACAATAAAATCTCCAATCAATCAATCAATCAATCAATCAATCAAAGAACTATTTCGTTGCGAGGACTTACAGAATTAAATATGAAGCACTTATTACATTTACATCAAGTGAAAGAAAAAGTTTAGGTCCTTCACTATTGTCCCCATTGACTGCCTTGATAAGTCCCACATGTGTTTTTTTTTTGTGAGTGTGTATGTGAAGGGCTGGTGCTATGAATCGCTCGCACCCAGATTTGCATTCCAGATTCTTGAGATCCACTGAGCCCTAGAAGTCAGTTCAGCAGGGAAGTGTTTAGATGGATCCAAACACAGGGTTATTTATATGGTGATTATATGGTATTCTTAATGTTTACTGTGTTCTCTCTCCTGATTAATTATATTCCTGTATTCTATTACCATTTATTATTATGCACTCTTTTCAGCCTGGATGACTGGATGTTGTAAACTGGTATTATAATTACCATTTTTAAAGATACAATTTTTTTTAATACAGTTTTAAGAATATTTTTAAACATGAGGTACAAGTTATAGGGAGTGCAGTAGCGCAGTGGGTTGGCCCGGGTCCTGCTCGCCAGTGGGTCTGGGGTTCAAGTCCCGCTTGGGGTGCCTTGCAATGGACTGGCGTCCCGTCCTGGGTGTGTCCCCCCCTCTCCGGCCTTACACCCTGTGTTGCCAAGTTAGGCTTCGGCTCCCCGCGACCCTGTATGGGACAAGCGGTTCAGAGAGTGTGTGTGTGTGTGTGTGTGTGTGTGTGTGTGAGTGAGAGGTACGAGTTATGAAATTTTGATGCTATTTAGTATTTAATCCTATCCAGACTGACTTGCAAAGGGTTCATAAAGGCAGCTAGTAGTATAGTGATTAGGGCTGCTACCTTTGTACCCAAAAGTTGTAGGTTCAAGTTTCACATCGAGCTATAAAATTTCTCCAGTAAAAATTGCATAGCTGTGTAAATGGGTGAACAATTGTAAGTAATAAATAAATGTCCTTAGTAAAGCTGCCCTCAAAGAAGTTCAGCATTGGGTGTCATGTAGAGCCTGTGTTTGTGTCAGCTATTCTTCCTGTTTTTTTTCTTTTAAATTTATTAACTGTATGACCAAGAGTTTTCTTTAATAAAGACTCATAGAAGACAGATGTACAGAAGTACGAAGAAGAAGCCCCTACCAACTACCCAAGAGACTGCATACCGGAATAACACGTGCATTCACTGGAACGTCAGCTGACCGTCTTCTTTTAGTTGATCATCAGCACCGATGCTCATTCATGCTCTGATAACCAAACCCAGCAGTCCGGCTTCGTCCTTTGTTTGCCTAGTGCTATTCCTGGGCGCTGTGGCCGTTCGATTGTCTTCCCGTGAAAACTCCTCTGCTCATCCTTTCTTACGAGAACTTTCTTACGTGCTCTTGAATGACTCATCGTGACTCATGGATGCGCTGCTGACATATATCAATATGTAGATCGGTGCGCAAGGTTTCTGAGGACATTTTTGATTTCTCATCTTGCCAAACTGGCAAGGGCTGTCACATGAGATAGACTTCACTTGTGAGCACTGAGCCGAAACTCTGGAACCTTTAAATATCGTTTCTAACCACAAATGGTTTGCCTGCGGTATTAATATTTGTAAAGCCATATCTCCCATGTTTTTGGGGCTGCGTAGTAGTATGTTACTTATTTAAGCATAAATAACAAAGGAAATGTATCTGGGGGAAAAAAATGGTACTTTTCAGTGTAGCTAATTTGACTTGATATGTTTTACACAAGTACTTTTGTAAAGAAAAAAAATCACATTTAGTGTTTTATCTGTCTCTTCTCAGAGCTAATCGCATCACAAGGAGGTCACGTAGCCTAAAGGAAAGGCGGTCGCTTAACTTCTGGCTCGACTCCAGGAACCCACAATTTAGATTTTTTTTCCCCCTCCATACTGATATTAAAAGAACATATTTGAAAATATACAGCGATGTCTCACTCCAGCGACAACAAAGATGATCAGATCTGCCCTCAAAAAGTAAATAATTGAAAATGAAGCTAATGGAAAGAAGTCACATGGCTCACGGCTGGGCAGGTTGCTATGGACACGATGGAAAAGATGGCAGCAGGTGCATTGAGCTGCACATTAAATGAGCTGCTCCATTTAATGCCGGGGGGGGGTGCGGTGGCGCAGCGGGCTTGGCTGGGTCCCGCTCTCTGGTGGGTCTGGGGCTCAAGTCCCACCTGGGCTGCCTTGCGACGGATTGGTGTCCCGTCCTGGGTGTGTCCCCTCCTCCTCCAGCCCTGCGCCCTGCATTGCCGGGTTAGGCTCCAGCTCGCCGCGACCCCGCTTGGGACAAGCACTTTCAGCCAGTGTGTGTGTGTGTGTGTGCGTTTAATGAAGAATTTGTGCCGTGGATGAAAGACAGAATGAGTGGCATTTAAGCTCAGTTCATAAAGCTGAATGCTAAGATTATGCTACAGACTGTCAGGACTGACCAAAAGATGCTTTGGACTTCAGATTCTGTAATAGAGATACAGCTTGTGGTCATTTCATGAAGTAGTTTTGAGTGCGTGGATCCTTATTTAAGTTTGAGAGGGATTCAGCAGTTCTGAGTGAGAGAGGAAAGTAATTTTGCAACTCATGAACTGGAGCCAGAACCAAGACCCTTCAGGCTTTTTGATTCTGGACCTTGTGTTCGTGGGACCATCACGTGACCGGAGGTGGAGGAACATAACAGTCTGGGGTTGAGGCATATGGAGTGATCAGGTGTCTTAGGTATCAGGGAGCTGGGGATACCGTACTGATAAAAGGGGAAGGGCTTGCAATGAACCCTCACAGAGACTTGAACTGAGAAAATTTGAAAGCGTAGAAATTTTGTGAGTTTTTTTAGCTACTCCTTTTCAGTGGATGGAGAGCTATGTCCAGTCCTGAGCCCAGGTGGGCTTGAATTGACCACTCGGAGTGCAGTCTTATCTTTCAGCTAATAGGGAGCAGATACGAAATTTCAAAGCTATGTCATGTACGTCAGCTAGTACGAAGCTTTGGGAGTGGGGTTAGACCAGAAGATGTCTGTGGAATTGGCTCATGTCGTCCGGTATGGTCTGTAATTTTTCATAAAAGATGTAAGTAGAACTTTCCACCCATGATCATCCGACCACAATGACAGTCTCGACAAAGCGAGAGTAGCACTGTCGTCTCTGCGGTCGCTGCCTCTCAGAAGCACAAATCTGCACAGGCCTTTATGCACGAAGAGTCGAGACAAAAATGAAATCCTCCAAATGTCTCAGTTCTAGTTGTGGACTGGGCAGTGGTCTGCTTTGAGCAGTCTTGGAATTGGGGGGAAAAAAAGCTTCTAGGAATGTTTTTCACCTCCATTTCCCAGTATTGTCTCTGGCTAATGTAAGATGCGAATCTGTGAAAATAGCGTGTTTTCATACTCGTTGATGTGTGAACGTGGTAGAACGTGGTAGAACGATCTGGCGTCCTTCGACGGAGCTGACTTGGAAACCCCTATAATGATGAAAAAGCTGCAGCAGCATCAGATGATGTTTGGATCCACTACAAAATGTACAGAATTTGTTAATAATCTGTTTTTTTCTTAAATGCTTTAAAATATTTCACTTAAATGCACAAATTTTCATATTTATGTATTATTTTTTAAAAAAAGAACATTTTTGCTCTCTGTTTTACGTGCTGTGGGAGGCGCAGTGGTGCGGTGGGTTGGACCGGGCCCTGCTCTCCGGTAGGTCTGGGGTTCGAGTCCCGCTTGGGCTGCCTTGTGACGGACTGGCATCCCGCACTACGGCTGATGTTATCGTATTTTCTAGAAGCGGTGATCAGTGCTGCCAGAACGACTGTCGGTTTACATGTATGGAAGCTACGCTGCGATGGTCACACCATCTTAGACCGTACGTCTTGAGAACACTATCACTTTTCTGTAATTACATTTTATGTCACCACTTAGCATTTTCATAGGGTTATACTCTGCTGTAATATTGCCTTACGTATGTCGTTATAGACTTGAGAGGTATATTCCTTTTAATATTACCTACAGCTACAAACAACTTATTGTCCTTACTACCATTTACTTAATTAAATCATTTTCTAGGTATGTATCTATGTATGTGTGTAATTATATATCCATTTGTCTATGTATGTATTTTGTTATAAATAATTATAGTAAATCAATCAGATCACTTAATTTCTGTATTTTAAATTGCGTAAGTAGATCAGATTCGGTTCATTAAGAAAGATAGTGCTGCAGAGCATTGGCCCAATGTCATTCCCGTCTTTTGTCGAACTTTTTATCTGAATGTGAAAAATTTGTGTAACTCATCCCGGCTTAAAGACTTTTTTTGCTGTTATTAACGCTGTTTTACCTGTTTCTCCAATAGCAAAGTCCAACCAAATGAACTGCGGGAGCCACCAGCTCAGATTGGTAACCGTTCCCAGCGGATGAACATACAAACAGCTGCGTGTACTGCTCGGTTCAGTGACTCGTCCCAGTGGATGAACGCACACACAGCTGTGTGTACAGGCTCAGGATGCGGAGATCGGCTGCTGTCTCAGCCTGCGTTTACACGAAACGTTGCAATTGTGCTCTCTGAGCGCATCC
This sequence comes from Scleropages formosus, assembly GCF_900964775.1. Classification (NCBI taxonomy): domain Eukaryota; kingdom Metazoa; phylum Chordata; class Actinopteri; order Osteoglossiformes; family Osteoglossidae; genus Scleropages; species Scleropages formosus. Next base: position 29,442,897 of record NC_041810.1, on the reverse strand, counting down.
TTATTTTTATTGATAGGGGTGCTTTGTGTTTATTTGCTTTCATTTTGAGCCCACAGAAAGTGTATTGAAATTTAGATAGTATTGAAAAAAAACTGGCAATCCAAAAATAGGAAAGGTGCTTATAAATAGTGCGTAGTTCAGTGGTTAGACCATGTACCCTAGTAATTCGAAAGCCCCCAGTTTAGTTGCCAGTCCTGCTGCGAGACCCTGAAGTGGTTCGGTAGAAACATCCTGCTGTATTAATGGATCAAAAAAATGTATGTCATTTATTGCGCAAAAGTAACACTTAAGTTGCCTTTGAAAGCGAATAATGTTTGTTGGTTAAATTGAGAAAAATGAATGGTAAAATTGGAACGTTTCCGTGTTTGGGAGTGGGCACAGCTGGTAAGAGTTGGTGTGTCACAGCACCAGCACCCTGGGCTGTGTGTTACGGTCTGTGTTTCATCCAGCTCGGTGCGTGTGAGATGTTTTTTTGTTGTCTCTGTGTTCATGTGGGTTTCCTCAAAGTGCTCTCTGCTTTCTTCCCACAGTCCAAAGACACGTCCACTGTTGACTCTAAACTGGTCTGAGTGTGTGTGTGTGTGTGTGTGTGTGTGTGTGTGTGTGTGTGTGTGTGTGCGTGTGTGCTATTGCCCGCCGATGGACTAGCAACCTGTCCAAGGTGCACCCTGCTTTATCCGAGTCCTCTGCGTTCTGGACCACTCTCAGGTTTCCTCTGGGTGCTCTGGTTTCCTCCCACAGCCGGAAGACTTCTGTTTCAGGGGAATAGGTGTATCTAAATTGCCTTTGGTCTGTTCCTCTACGTGTGTGTGTGTGTGTGTGTGTGTGTGTGAGTGTGTGAGTGACCTCCACCAGACCTTTGGTCCTGTGTCCTCCACGACCCTGGATTGGATTGGCAGTTAATGAAAAAGGATGGATTTTACTGTCTTTAGTAAGCCCGTGTGACGTTCATAAGCTTTGACATTTGGAACATTTATTTGATGTTAATATATTTTTATCTTTATTCAAATTAATATTAATATAATATTACTTATTCAAGTTAATGTTGCTGTATCATTAAAATTATTTCAGTGTGTTTTATTCATAGCATAAATAATTCCATCCATGGGCTTGCTCACAGATTTGGGCTTGTTGCATTAGACCATTGATACAACTTTTGTTGCAGTAAACGTTTTATAAGGTTTTTTGTTTTTTTTTTTTATAATCAACAATTAGCGACAACAAAAAATAAGGAATTGTGAAAGCTAAATGAGGTTTTGAACTTGTGGATTTCCTTTGCAAAAATATGGCTCTAATTTCCTTGATCTGGCAGAAAATAAAATGAATTTAAAAAATAAAATTGATTTTTTTTTTTTTTGCCAGTTTAGCTGCTGGTAAGACACTGGCCCAGTGGTGTTTTCACCCCCTTCCAAAACTGCTCACTTCTGTGAGAGACACCCCATTTCCACAGTATCCCGTCTTGGGGTGTCGACTCAAGTGCATGGGTTTTTTTTAATAATTCCTTTTGTCAATTTTGGCAAAGGTATGAAATTTTTGGAAAGAGTCTGATTTCAGTAGTAATACCAGTAAATGTGGTATATTACAGTTACCAGTTAGTGTGGTATGCTGTCTCAGTGTCAAAATTGCAATCACCTCTAACATCCGATTAGTTTTGGCTTGTTTCGTCAATATGCACAAATATTCCACTGGTGGCGTAGCGTTTTGGGCTCCGTCCCGACTCCTGCTGTATTCCCCTAAAGCATAGTACTCACCCTGTATTGATACAATAAAAATTACCCTGCTGCTGTGCAGATCATTTTAACTAGCTTAACATTGTCTGGGGGAGAAAGAGTCGGCTAAATGAATGAATCAATAAATAAAATAAATACATATCTCATGTACAAAGTGAACTGCATTTCACATGTTTCATATAATATAATATAATATAATATAATATAAGACTTGTACTGGATCATTTTTTTTTGACAATTGCAGTAGTACAGGGTTGTGTCCACATTAGCATGTTTTACTCACCTCACAGTTATTTCAGATTTAATCTGGCCATAGTTCTGCTGTAGAGTTCCCTTGGCATCTTTTTTTTAGAACACCTTAAATGCAGTCAGGCTTGACTTTAATATTCTGTACCATCCCTGTATGCGCACAGCATGATTTGACAGTCTGATTATACTATGGAAGGCAGTTTTTGCCATCTCTAGGGGTAAATTAAAGAACGTATTACCATAAAATTACATTTTCGTAGAGAAACAATTATGTAGCATTATATAATATGAAGCAGTGAGTCCTGGCTGTCTCATTAAAGGTTTGCAGCTCTGAAGCTGAGTCTCTCAAGAGACCACTTTAGTATCTCTTTAGAAAAATCTGGATCCTCTGTTATTTAAATGTTGGGTATTTTTTTGGACCTTGTTATAATGTATCTATTCCAACTGCACCTAGAAGTTAGAACTGCAGTAGCTAAAACATGCATTTATTTCGATGCATTTTGTTTTCTTTATGTTAATTTTACTTATGTAACATAATTGAATGATCTGAATTTTAAATTCATCCTGTAGCTTTTGTTTTTCTATTCATTTTCTCTTAGTCCCAATCGTTATTAGTTTCGGTTATGTTTCATTTTGGGTATTCAGGCAAAATAACTAAAATATTTATTAATGTAGTTTTCTAGCGTGAATAAAGACAACTGCATTTTACTTTGAAAAACAAGTTTTGTATGTAACACAGAAGTGGTGCACAGAAAATATGTTTTTGTTATTATTAATTCCTGAAATTTGATATTTTGCGGTTTTCCTGAAAATAATTCACTACAACTGCTTGCGCTGGATTCCTAGGGTCTTTTCATCCTTTATGAACTTGCGTAGTTAGAAATGATCCATTCTGTCATATATGTATATTTATTTACTTAAGGGGGCGCGGTGGTGCAGTGGGTTGGACCACAGTCCTGCTCTCTGGTGGGTCTGGGGTTCGAGTCCCGCTTGGGGTGCCTTGCAACGGACTGGCGTCCCGTCCTGGGTGTGTCCCCCTCCCCCTTCGGCCTTACGCCCTGTGTTACCGGGTAGGCTCCGGTTCCCTGTGACCCCGTATGGGACAAGCGGTTCTGAAAATGTGTGTGTGTGTGTGTGTATATTTATTTATCATTTATAATTTTGTTGCATGCAAGATTGCGTCTGGTTTAAGTAATGTCCGAACTTGGGGGATAGTGGCTGAACTTTCTGATATTTTTATTCAGAGAATATGTACGTGTATAGAAACCCAAACACAAAACTCTAGTCAGATCAATCAAAAAGGAAAGGAAATAATGTAGATTTTCAGCTCTAAACAATTAAATTTTATTTAGAAAAACAGCAAATTCACATCACAATAGCTTTTTAATTTTTTTTTTTAAAAAACTCTTTTAAAGTCCTTTAAGGACGTGGTTGTCAGGCTCCAGGCTGTCACATATTTCTTTATTTTTTAACAGTTAGTTCATACAGCGGCTTTCAGGTGATTTCAAGTGTGTCATTGTATGATGTCTGTATCCCAAAAAGATATATATTCAGAGCTCCCTCTTCTCAGTTACACATACTGTCAGTGTCTGGCAGTGATTTTTCTACCACACTGAATTTAGGCAACTTTATACAAAGACATGGTGAATGTTATTGAATCAAATATTTTATGGCTCCGTGTAAAACTTAAAATATGGTAAAGAATACCAGTGAGGGGAATCAACCATCCTGGTAAAAACACTTTGGTAATCTTAAATTACCGCAATGATGTGCAGATGATATGTTTTGTGAGCTTTTGCTTACAGTCACATTTACCGTATGTGATGAGTGGCCACTAATGTACCACTGTAGTTTTTTGCAGATTTATTTTTATTGGGGTCACAACCTGACAAGTGTGTTCTCCATTACCGGTCCTTGTTGGCACAAATCTGTCCATAAATATGTCAATAGCTCCCCGAAGCTTGACGGTTGCATTCCCCTGGTAGCGGAAAGTATGCAAAATGGAGAAAAACTGATCGTCTAAGATTAGTCATAAGACCTTCAGAGATTGTTTTGTTTCCTGTTTGTATCCAGTCACATCTTTGTAATTAATTTAAAACAATTCCTCGTAACTGTTGACCATGTTAATAATGCCTTATACACTTTTTTGTTTTTTTTTTTTTCCAGAGAGTTGGTGATCATATGTATGAAACAAACACAAATTGACTGAAATGCAGAAAACAGCCTGCAATAAAACAAGAAAATAATGTGCATTTCTTTTTTGTTTAACATTTGGGAATCAGTTTGATTTTGAAAATATATACATCCTGTATCTTGCTGTACCTGTATTGACTAGTAATAATCTAGCATGATACATCTAGGGGTTAAAATTCCTGTTTATATAGCTGATGTATGATAACAATAATAAATATTACATTAAAGCTCCGAGCATGTGCTCGATTTGGACTCCCACACAAGATCGGGAGCTTCAAACGTTTACAGTCGTGCGGTTCCCTCGAGGGGGGGGGCAACACTGACGGCTCAAAGCCGTAGAACTCGCACCATCGACCTTAGTGGGAAGTATCTCTTCTGAAAGCTGTTGGATGTGATCAAAAATGTTGATGTTTTTACCGGTGCGTCCCTGTCTGTAGGTGGGAAAAGCTGGGCTGTACAGTTCCTGCATGAAGAAAAGTTCACTTTTGCTCTGTATACTATGTTTTACCTTCAGGTCCAGAACTCTTATATGTTGTAACTCAGCTTCAAAAGCTCGATATTGTATCCATGGGGGTGCCGCTTCCATAACAGGCAAAGTGATTTGCTCCCATGGAAACTCTGGATTCCACCACTTGCTTTAGCACTCCCTGTCTGCCCATGCCACATTTATGAGTGGTACACAAAGTATTCTCCCATTATTTCTTATCTCCACAATGGCTTTTACATCCCCAGCATTTGTTTATCATTAATTCCTTTAACACTAAAAAGATCCCTGAGATCTAGCCAGTGTCACATTAGGGGAAAGTCAAAGTTATATTTATTTCGGTGACACTTTTCTCCAAAGCATCTTGCAGTGTTTTAGTTGTTTATACAGCTGGGTAATTTTTACTGTATCAATTCATGGTAAGTACCTTGAGCAAGAGGATTGCAGCAGAAGGTGGGACTCAAACCTGGGTTCATTCAGTGCAAGGCTCCAGAGCTAATCACTGTGCCACCTACAGCCCCAGAAATTGAGGGTATGTAGGTACTGTGACCCTAATTTAAGTTTATAATGTACAGATATATACTGTATATGTGTATATATATATATATATATATGGCAATCTGAGAAATAGTGGCACAGAACTGACAGCTTCCTGGCATATTAATGATACTATTAATTGTCATGGACTGAAACCACATGCATGGTTATAATAATGTATTATATACAGTATATAATCTCATACATATTATATATTGTGTAATTATAATTTATAATATTGATTAGTTATTGTGGACAAGTTTGTCTCCTAGTCAAGCATTGTATAAACCACAGAAACATTTATAATCACATTTATACAGTGTGTAGTTAACGCACACATCCCCATCATATACCAGAGCCTAGCATTTAAAGGGGCCTAAAACACTATAATCTTTAAATGATGGCCATGTGTCATTGTTATTGTATATGTATTCTTCCATTTCCCCTTTCATGAGCACCCTGTGAGGATTGTTTAGAGTGAAGGAAAAGCAAGGACAGATGGGAGTGTTTTGAGGAGCACCGCAGCTGTACGAAATGAAAGAAATGCACATGAAAATGAACTCAGTCAGACGCAGAAGTCAGGAGGGAAATCGATGACGATGTCGGAGTGACTCATGATCTGTATGTGTTTGTTATAGCGGCACAAGATCAGCATAAGATGGAAATTCAGAGGTACAGAAATGCAGGGGTATTCAGCATCACTGCGGACTGGGTTATGGACCTGAGGTGCGAGGAGTCTGGTCCTGTTTTGTGAAGATATATGAATACTTCCTATGGGCAAAACTAGCAAATTGCCTTTTACTGATGATCTCATGGGGGTTGAAAACTAGACAGAAAAAGACCCTGAAAAACAAATATGCTATACAACTGGCTGATAGCAGTCAATGTTTTCAAGTGTCCCACACTTTCATAGATTTTTAGGGCATTAATGCATTTTACAATATTTTCTCCTTATTAATAAATCACATAAATCACACCGTGTCCAGTATACGTCTGATACGTGCAGTAAATATTATTGTAATATAAATGTTCTAGAAACCCTGGTAGTGCTACTGTTTCTTAGTTTTTCATCTTGTATAGATTCTTTTCCATTTTCAGGATATTGGATAAACTCTTGTGCCTTCAGGCAGTTTCACAATTCGTGCTATTTCCAAAATTTGGTGCAGTTTTTTTGTCATCTTTTTTCATGCCTGAATAATCATAGTTACTGATATTAGATATGATTAAGAGGTCTGTTCTTAATGTTCACCCGCTCTGTAAAAGAAGGTAACATACTGGTCAACCGATCAGTGACATATTTGAGTACCTGTCTTTTATTCTTTCGTCCTTTCCCAAACATTTCAGTCATTTGGAAATCCTTAGTATTACTCCTGAAAATCCCAGAGAGATGTATTAATAATGCAACAAATCACTCTGCAGAGATAGAACTTGCATTTTTTTTTAAAATAACCAGTATAAGGAAAGGAAAAATTTTAATATGTATTTTTAGAAGTCAGATATATAGTTCTTATATATGTAATTCAAGCAAACTATAGTCAAGCAAGGTAAATTTTAAAAGCAACTAAACTAGGTCAAAAAACAAAACCCACGGAGCAAAAATAGTTTTCAGACCAGCTGCTTAAAAAGTCTCTCAGTTAGCAGCAGCTGGTCTTCAATTTTCTGGGCACTATATATACAGTATATAGATATATACTTAGTTCCCAGAATATTGAATTATATTGAATACAGAATATTGAATATATATTACAGAGTTCCTACAATAATGTGCATGCATATATATGTATATGTATATGCATACACACACACGCACACAACACACACAAAAGACATTTTTCCTTGTGCCAGTTTGTTTGTTTGTGGTTGTTGTTTTTAAACTTAATTCAACAGATATCACTTATAAGAGAGATTATATGCCAATACCATATGTGTATCCATACAGAGGCTCTTTTAATATATAATACTCTTGTTTTGCATGACACTCTTAGAAAGCATGACTTTTGTGTAACTGCACTGGAATTTACAAAAATGTATCTTGTGACAAAACCCCCCTTCATGTTTTTCCTCAGCCAATATTCCATTTTTTGGTGGCATGATTTATAGAAGGTGTAATCTGTTCTGAATGCTGTGTAAAAGATGGAGCCAGATGAGGAAGCAGATTTATTGGCCAGAACGGCCATCCGTCATTGGCCTGCCACCTCTGCCAGTTATGAGCCGTGTTCCCTGTTGCCAAACACCCAAAAAAAAAAAAAACATGTTTACTCATAGACCTTGTCTCAATTCGCACAATAATATGCAACAGAGGAAATGTTCTTTTTCCATCCCTTTATGTGATAAACACATACTTTAAAAGTGACCCATTGTAAACATTCGTAAAACCCCAGGTTCACGTCCAGCAGTTGTGACCTATGAAAATCAAAACTACAAGGATCCTGAGTTTGTTGAGTCCATTTAATTCACAAAAATGTTTAAGAAAATATTCAGAAGTCATCCCTCATTATGAATATAGTTACATTCATTCAGCAGACACTTTTCTCCAAAGCAACTTGCAATGTTAAGGGTGCAGTTATTACAAGCTTACAATTTTTTACTCATTTATGCAGCTTGGTCATTCAGGGTAAATACCTTGCTCAAAGGTACTACAGCTGTAGGTGGGGGTCAAACCTATGACCTTTGGATCCAAAAGCGGCAACTCTTAACTACTGCTTTACCAGCTGCCCCATATGTTCTGCTTATAAGTATGTGAACACTACATCAGAAAGTATTATTCTCATGTAAAACATTTAAAGAAACATATAAAGTCTAAATTTTAAATCTTATAATAAAATTACCCAGCTTTATAAAATACATAGAATACCTGGTAGTTTTGCAGGAACACAAAACACTATAATCTAAACTTTGCCAGTTCAGGGCATGTCCAGCTGTGGTACCCTTATTAACGATATTTAATTATAATTCCCGTATCCAAGTGTAATTAAAACAAACTGAAAAAAAGCAAAGCAGCTAAAGCTGTAAAAAGTTAGGCCTAGGAGTTGTAAGGAACATTCTAGGACATATTTGGTATTATGTCCATGTCTGTGGAGAAGTTGACATTCCCAATGTGGCCATTGAACATAACTTAGGATCACTCAAGAATCTCTTTACTATTTAAAAGATAATAACCCATTTTGATGTATATGTCTGGTCAATTTTGGTATAGTCTTGTATTGTCAAACTGAAGAGTCTTGTGTCCTCCTTATCCTATCTCTTTATTCTCTCCTAGTGTCCGTATACAACAGATTATACTTGTAAGGAAACTGTAATATGTGATAATATCTCATAAGTAATTTCCTCTTTTTCCAATGGCGTTCAGGTGGCTCACAATGATCTCATCATGAAGATGGAACATCCTACAGCTGGAAAAGTTGTTATACCAGGTTAGTCGATGCCCATGTCCGTAACCAAGAGCGCCTCTTAACACCACATTATTTTCATTACCGGTCTGTAAGAAATTAAAGAAACATGTACAGCAGCCATAAAACTTTAGGAAAGCTTCCTTTTAAGTGAATTTAATAGGAATGGACACATTCCACTTTCAAACTGCTTCTAGGTCGGTGTTCTTTTACCTGTTAATGTCTACAACATGGGTCCGTATCTTATTTACAGACGTCTCAATTTACAGCAAGATAAAACTATATCTTACAAGTTTGATAATCTAGCAGACAGTAGACTTTCAGTGGGGACAGCTGGTAGGGTATGGCTTAGAGCTTTTCCCTGTGGACCTAAAGGGTACAGGTTCAATCCCATTTCTAGCTGTTGTACCCTTGAGCAAGGTACTTTGCCTAAATTGCTCCAGTAAAAGTTACCCAAATTGGTAAATAATTGTCAGTAGCTTAACATTGTAAGTCACTTTGGTGAAAAGCATTAGCTAAATGTGCATTCAGAGAATTTGTGTAGGTAAAGTGTGTGTTCAACAGCTATATACTGGTTTCTGTCTGTCTTTGGCAGTGAACAGGTGGGCAATAGAATTCAAATGTAATTATACCCAATTCAACACAAAAGGAGTAGGAATTACTTTCATTATCAAGTGATGAACCAGATATGATCATGACTTTTCTCAGGACCTGTTCACCTTGCAGAATGATTTAGCCATTTACCATTCAAAAGGAACTTCGAAGCAAAACTTCATCATTTTTAATGATTTCCACACAGATTTTCACAGACTTTCGCATATAAAGAATGCACGGAATAAAGAGTACAAAATGCAGAAAAGCGAAACATTAAACGTGGAGCTACACCCAGCCTGTCCCTGGAGGGCACTTAAAATTTATTCTGTGACGCCATAACTTTAGTTCCCGCTTAATACAAAGACATGAGATGAAACAGAGACATGGACATAAAGGCTGTCTCGACCTCAAAGAACGTTGACGGTTTTTCTGCTGCTTTTATGTATCTGAGTGTAGAGTCGCTCTCTGCAATGGCGTGCCCATGTAATAATGAGTGTGACACTTCCAAGGTCATGGATTGGCTGCAAGCACTAAGTCACACACTTCTCAAAAAGCCTGCGCTCGCGACCTGGAAGGCTGAACTTCCGGTGGTTTCTCAGGCAGCAGAACCTGTTGTTTTGCCCATGTGTGTACGTATAGAGAGAGGAACCTATTCAGAATTTGATATGTTTTGTTGAATCTCTTGCTTATGCACACCTACTTATGGAAATGGTTGTATTCTGACATAGCTGAGAAATTGTATGTATATATATGTATGTGTGTGTATACCCTTATATACCCTATATATATAAATATATATAGAAAATTCTCCCTATGGATCAATAAAGTATTTATCTAAATCTCTAATTTGTTCTCACAGACTGGCATTATTCAATACATTTATTACACTGAGACATTTTTCTCCAGAGCTACTTAGAGTTATTGACCCATTTATACAGCTGAGTGATTTTACTGGAGCTAGGGTTATGATAAATACTTTGCCTAAGGGTACTACAGCTGGAGGTGGGATTTGAATCTGTGGGTCTGCAGGTAGCAGCACTAACCACTACGCTACCAGCTGTCAAGTAACGTATGAAGAATCAAGGATTCACACTGGCAACACTGGTCTCTGGTTTACTCTTGTGTTCCCGACGGATCTTGGTGTTCATCCCAGCACAAATGGTGTGTTTACAATTATCTGAAAGGCATAAGAGCCCCAGGAACTGAGAGTTTTAGTCTCTGGATACTGGATACTGGATGCTTTGTGCATCCTATACAGGATTCTCTCACATAACAGTCATAATCCAAACCTGAAATCTGCTGGTAAAGTGAATTCTCATCAACAAAACACTTATGTATCATTAACTTGAACAGTATAAATGTAAAGGTAAAAATGCATTCCTCACAAATTTACTCATGTAACATGCAAAATCCCTACCTTATCTTTTAAACGCAGAGAAAATGTGAATTAAAACCAAATTCAGAATATCAGAATAATAATGACCTAAAAAAAATCACCTTTAAATCCATGTTTATAAAGAAACGTTCGCCCACCAACTGCCACCCTGTGCTCTATGCCGCCCTGGACAAGATTTGCCGTTGGGTGTTGAACGTGCCGACAAAACTCAAGAGCAGGCTGGAGATTTTCATGAAATAAGTTGTGTTACTGTGGTCATGGTTCAGTCAGTGGTGCTTAGTGTCTTTGGGTTTTCTCAGCACAGCCTTGTTGCAAAGTCCGTCCGATGCCTCCCATTCGCCATCACCCACCTCAACCTCCGTTTTCGAGTAGCTCCAGCAATGTCAACTTGGCTTGTTGTTCCCTTACGCTTTTGGGGTCTTTGTGATGCCCTCAAAGCCATGGTGGTTTAACTGAAGAAGAAAAGAAGGTGAGTCATAAAGCGCTTGTCGTTTCACGGAGAGAGATGTTATGTCTATAAGTCAGCAGTTCTGCTCAGTGTCAGCGAGTGTCATGTTGACGCCGCTCGAGGCTACAAATAACTGCGGTGCCTGTCAAGGGCGTTTTATATATATGCAGCGTTTCCCTTGGAAGGACCGTGTTTTGTTCCGCTTGCCAGAACGGATTGTATGCTCCTTCTTGCCTGCTCTTGAAGAGAGGTGCACATGGGAGCTGGGGAGAGGGGGGAAAGGGATGTAGAGCAACACATCATCCAAACGATAAAGACAGACAAGGAAGGGCTCCATCTGAGGGATGGGCAAATGGAAGTAGCAGAAGTACATGAATAAGTTTTATGAATGGTTATGACTGCTGGAAAAACATGAATATGTTGGTGTCGGGCTTCTGTCATCAGGTTTCTCCTTTTACAAACAAAATACTGAACGTTTTCTTGAATAATTCCACAGTAATTTGCCTAAGCGCTTTTGTTTATTCCGTTTTTGCGTCGACATGCGAGTTGTGTCGTCGCGATTGTACAATTGTTGTTGTGATGCACTCATTGTATTTTTTTATGAGATGTATGTCTCTTTGGAGAAAAGTGTCTGCTAAATGGATCAATGTAAATGGGGGCATCCATCCACCCATTTTTATTAGCCGCTCGCTCTCGTCAGGGGCCTATCCTGGAATCACTGGGCACGAAGCTGTGGGGGGGGTCAACCCTGGATGGAATTCTGGTCTTTTGCCAGGCAGCCACACACACATACAAAGGGAAATTTAGCATCACCAATCCATCTGAACTGCATGTCCTTGGACGATGGGAGGAAACCAGAGCAACCTGAGGAAGCCAACACAGAAATGAGGAGAACATGGAAATTCCACCTAGACTGAACCAGTTTTGAACCTACTCTCAAACAGTTTGGGAACTGTGCGACAGCAGCTCTATCTGCTGCACCACTGTGCTGAAATTCACTTTTGTATGTATCAAGATGCGTAACATAAATGATTCCAATATAATGCCTTTGCTTAGATGACGGAAAAGTTGCTTTGTGTCACAGGATGTAAAATAATTTAAAAAAACACTTCCATAAGTGGACTTGCTGTAGTGACAGTGGGTTCTAACCCAACCTTGAGCAAAGCGCCTTTAACCACTTTGATTCATCAATCTCCACCTCCAAACTCTCTCTAATGTACATCTCAATCCCAGTAGACACAAATTACCAAATTTATTTATTCTCTGATGATGGAAATGCAAATTAGAGCCGAGGCATACGAGACGACCAGGCAAGACCACATTTGAAAGTTATATCCACTTTAAACCATTAACATACTAAGTAACCTGGAAATAATTTAAAACACTTTAAATACATTAGCGGGAAACAGAACAAGGTGCCGCAAGTAGGATTAGGAAGGCAGGCATGGTCGTGCACATTCCAACTTGCTAAAAATACTTTCGCAGAAGGCATTAGAGTTATTTTTGTTTTCCTGTGGTTTTCTGTTCTTTATTTGTTGAACATTTTAATCACAAATGACATTCAAGTGCAGATTGGTGAGACATAACATCTTTTTTGGTTGGCAGCCGGCATCTGCAGTGTGTTCTGTGGCTTGCAGATCGTTTTTACATCATGTTCAAGTATACATAAATGTATTTGATGTTTATTCATGTTCTGCTCGCTGAAGTTGCCAAATTCACAATAAATCCTCAACGAATTTGCAAATTTGAGAAGCGAATTTGTGTGCAATTAGTATGAGTGGGAAATTAAATGGCTTTCTTAGTTTTTTTTTTTTTTTTTTTTTTTTTTGCAGATGTAGCAATAGAAGCGAAACATGCAATTTGTAACTGCAAAAAATAGATGAAAACTTTGAAAACTTCTTTTGTGGAAAGACATGTCACTGAATGAAAGCACTCTACGAATCTCTTAGATCATGCTCCAGTTGCCAGTTCATGACATACAACTTTGATGAAAGTCTTCATCTCAGTCTAAAGTACATGCTGCAATATTCACTTTTTTTAAAAAAAAACTCTTACTCTTTTTGTACTCTTTCAAGAAAATATCTTTTAAAAGCCCAGATGCATCAGTGTATTTTATACGTTAGATACACTGTGGAAAATATCTTCAAATAAACGACTTTCATGTATTTTTACCCATAAACCAGAGCTGATATGTGACCCATTGTTTGTTAATCCTGAGAGTTAAAGATAATAAATGCAGTAGTAGTGAAGCATTGTACATGAGGTCATACATAAGTGTGAGTAAGGAATGGGTTCTGTATGTATGTAAAGTGGGGGAACTTGTAGTCTCTGCATCCACAGGTCATTGGTTCAAGCCTCACCTCTGGCTGTAGTACCTATGAGCAAGGTACTTACCCAAAAATTGCTCTAGTTAAATTACCCAGCTCTGTAAATAATTGTAAGTTGTGTGTGAGAGAGAAAAGCATGAGCTAAATGAATAAATGTTAAGTGGTAGACAAGTGCTGTTGAGCTATTTACTTTTTTTTTTTTAACTTATTTTACTCTATTCATACATACATTCATTCGTTCATTCATCTCGCCGGGGGGTGCAGTGGCGCAGCAGGCTTGCCTGGGTCCCGCTTTCTGGTGGGTCTGGGGTTTGAGTCTCGCTTGAGGTGCCTTGCGATGGACTGGTGTCCCGTCCTGGGTGTGTTCCCTCCCCCTCCAGCCTTGCTCCCTGTGTTGCCGGGTTAGGCTCTAGTTGGTCGTGACCCCACTCGGGGCAAGCCGCCTTGGACAGCATGTCTGTGTTGCTGTAGTCTCATGCAGTTGCATCTATCTCCTTACCCACCTCTCCATTTGCCCAACAATTCATGGATTACAATATGTGTAACTGTCTCCGTTTTCTTGATCTCTGCTTGTTCGCAGGCCCAGCGGTGCGGTTCAGTGACTTTAAGATCAATAAGCCCACCCCCCCACCACTGACTGGCCAACACACGGCGCAGGTTTTGAGAGAAATGTTGGGCTACAAAGATGATGACATCGAGCAGCTCCTGAAGGCTGGGACAGTGTGTCAGAACAAGGTGCGGTGAAGAAGCGCACTGCACATGTGATGCACGGCATGCGTTAATCTGTTCCTCTAAACTCAGGCTAATCCCATCAAAAGGGCTGTTTGGAATTATGGGAAGTGATTATTGTTACCTTTCACACAGTGCTTTCGTGGTGGCTGTGTCTTTTTAAAATAATCTGCTGAATAATTATGCAAGAAGAAGACGGAATACTAAGAAATACAGTCATGTCCCAAGCTGGAGAGCTGCATAAATCTTCATATTCTTCCCTTAACTCACTTCATTCAGTCTTTCAGTTTTCATGCTACTTAACTCTTCTATAAACACCTGTCAGTGATCTAAAATGAAATAAGGGATAAAAAGGGTTGTTTTTTTTTTTTTATTTATTTTTGTGGTTCTTTTCATTTTCCAATCCAAATGCAATTTCTTTGCAAGACATTTTCCATACAAAAGCATTTTAGAAAGAGGAGAAAAGCCTATTGATCTTCTCAACAGAGAGTTTTATATTTTTACAAACGCCTTAAAAAGCAAGGGATCGATGATACAGGTTTACACAGGGAATTCACAAAAGGCTGTCAAGAGGGATCATCGCTTACCGTTCTGGATTTTAAAGATGCATATCTGGGATGTGTTGATTGTTGCCCAAAGGCAGTTTACACAGTTATACTCCAAAAATTAAACACTTGAAGCGATACATGAAACATTGTGTCCCCTAATAGGTTATTGCATCCTTATTCCTTCAAAAGTCAAGGAAAATTCCGTTTAATAACCACTATAATTGGTTTCTTATTTTTTCCACCATCCCTGGTGGCTTTTCTACGAAGCAGGTTTAAGGGAGGCAGTGTGGAGACATCGCTGGCTCGCTATGGCCATTTGGTGCAGAATAAGAGCATTCCTTCAAAAACTAAGTGAACATGGAACGCTATTCATTTTTGGGAATTACAGTGTTTATAATGAATTGATCCACCTAATTCAATCAACTTGACACAGCTTGCAGCCTCGCTTCCTCCCATAAAGTCAAATAAAACCTCTGTAAAACCTCATTGTCACCTCATTTACTTTTTTCCTTTTCCAGGGAACAGGAATCCGAAAACCTAAAATTGCCGTGATAATCCGGTTAGGGTTTACAATAAATTCCTAGCACCGCTGCTGAAATACGTTCTTGGGATTTCATCGGTCATTAAAGTTTCACTTGTTCTCTGTGCTCCATACCTGTAATACTGTTCTCTTCATTTTCAGTCATTTTTTGAAATTAAGAGCATCTTTGGAAACTGATCCTTCTCTCAGACGTCGGAGTGTAAGGCTAAAAGGCCAGCAGCGACATTAAGCACATCTGTTGTTCGTTTATGCCTTCATTTTATTAATTTAACTGAAGGAATTTTTTGCACTTTATTAGCTGCTAAGGTGGAAAAGGTTGTGCTCTATGATCTTAAATTAAACTGACATTCTATGTTTTGGAAATGTGACTTGAAAATGTCTTTTCCGGTGGCATCTGAATAATATCAGGTTACTGCGTCTTAAAGGCAACGCTGATTTGTTAGGTAGCGTCGTCCTCGTGAAAGCATTGCAGAATACGTTTTAATTCTATAAGTAAGAGTTTGACTTTGATCGTGCTTTCTCAATTGAATCAGTATGGCACCTATAATTGAATTTTAAGCCGCTTAAGCAAAAACAAAATAATACAAGTCCTGCAATGCATTAAGTGTGATTCAGAACATTTGGTGAAAAGAACACCAGTGGCTTTATGAATTGTGTTTACTTGCTTTAAGTTAGTGATTTTCCACACTACCAACACTATTACTGCCACTAGCAATAACTATTACTACTACTACTATTATTATTATGATTATTATTATTATTATAGGCTCATCTGGTCATATGATACTGAAAAGCTTTTTCCACCCCATCAGGTTCTGTATATCGGGGTGGAGGTCTCGTAGGCCGTAATGAAAGTCTTGAACTGAGTATGGGCTGCGACAGGAAACCAGCTGGACCACAACCTGTGTCTCAGCATCCTGGATTTATTCAGATTTATTAGCGAAAAAGTGATGTGAATGTGGCTGGAGTAGCATGAAATATTCATCGCTTCAGTCAAATAGTCTGAGCACCAGGTGCGCCGCTAAGAGTCTGAATTGCGGCTATTTAGTGAGCCACTCCTTTATTGTAAATTCTCATTTTAGATCAAATGGATATTTAATTTGAGTCATATGCTGCAATTCTGCCACATTAAACCCCAGCCTTCCCTTTTCTCACTGTCCCTTCTTGAAAAATAACCAGCATTTTTCCCTCATATTTCTTACATTTCTAATGAATTTGTTTGTCTGGATTTTCTTATAACGAGGAACAGGACTTGACCTTTGCACACTCCACATAGCAGCAACTTTATTCGTTTGTGTTCCACTGCGTTCTCTCGGCAGCTTGCGGTAAACAACTATTCCACAGATGACTCGCTCAGATGTAAATATGAGGGAAAATGTGCCTCCTCTTCATTTGTGAGTCACACAGCTGGCTGTGTTTCTTGTCTTTTTCATCAGAAATGGCTTACATTATTAATAAAATCATAACTCGCAATAGTAACACAGTAATAATAATACCTCACTCTCAGCAAAACAATTCCCTGCCCTACGAATGTGCTTAATTTCTAAAAGCCGTGATATTATGCATTACATAATATGCATTGCAGTGACAACTGAGGAATTGGTTTATTGAAATGAGCTGAAATTAACGACAGCCTAAAGCAGTGGTGGCAGAAATGTGATACCGAAGGTAGGAGAAATGGTTCATAAGAACACTGTATGTTTTCAGGCACTGCAATGAGTCATTTTCACCATGAATTGCATGAAGCGAACATCAGCAGAGTGCAAAGATCATATTTTGTTGCTTTTTGTTCAGGAGTCTGGGACAGATTTGTGTCTGCTTGTGTTTTTCAAAGAATGCGGGGAAGAGGATCCTCAAATTTGAAACCCGCAGATGAGAAGGAAACGGGCGTTGTCTGGACTGCTTGCGGTTAATGAGGTCCGAAGCGCACGGTACCATTCGTGTCTGGCCTAATTCTCTGTTCGATTCTCTCCCAAACCAGTGTAGGCATTCCTGGGATAAAAAAGATTACATTTCTCTGGAAGCATCATTTAAAATAAAGTGACCAAAACCGCAGTTAATAATGTAGGCTGGCCTGCCCACTGGGGAATGAATATGTTTGATTTGTGGTTCAGTACGAATTGAGGGACGTCTAACCGATAGAATTCCTACTCTCATTTTGTCATTTTTGCAGGGCGGAGGAAACGTCAGATATTTCGTTGCACAGATATGGACTGCCTTACTTTTACCCATTTGTTAAGCCTAGATCTGGACGATATAAAGAATAGAAAAACTCATAAAATCATGCACGTGAAAAGAAAGCGGCTCCCGTGTGGTGTGAATAGCATTAGGGTCTCCCATTTGTCTTGAGGATCCTTTTTGTGGTGTTCGGGTTAAACAGTTTTTTTTTAAAAATCATCATTGCTCTTGTGCTCATCATGCAGAAGAACACCCCAGGTAAGTGATAGTGAGGACTGCAGGGGTCAGTGTAGGAGCAGAGATGAGCTACAGAGATGGCGCTGAAAAATGTGGTTGTATCTCCCTTAAAACACTGCAGGCTCACATGATTATCTTTCTTCTTTTCTTATAACATCATTTACAACCTGCAAGGTATTGACCCAAAATTAGTTACCTCTAGGTCTAGATGGCACATCATATTCATGTGAAATGGGTCTCTGAATCATTTATTAATAGCAGCAGTTATTATAATTATAGCTTCTGTTAACTGGAAGTATCACTGAGGTCCCTCTAGGATATAGTATAACTGCAGTTCTTAGTGGGACTGAGTATGAGTAAGATTTTTTCAAAATATCCTACAGTTTGCCAGCTGCAACGGAATGTTGGCCTTCAGATAAGAAGCACAACTATAATTTATTAGGAGTGTTTTCCGAGTTCTGCTCTACATAAGTTTGCAGAGTTGAGTATCTGTGTGACGGCTTTCTTTTACACATTTTATTTCTAATTTAGTGACAGTGAAAAGGTGCGGACTGCAGCAACTCATACACTTTTGATGATTATCTCGACACATTTTTTTTATCGAAGAGTTATGTCACGGTTCCTTGTCAACGCAGAATTTACGCTTTCCTCCAAAACGCTTTACAATGACTTATCAATTTGTATAGTTGGGTAATTTTGAATAGGTACTTTGCTCAAAGGTAGTATGGCCAGAGGTTCAACCCAGTAACCTTTGGGTCTGAAGGCAGCAATACTAACAGTATGCTACCAGAGGTCCTACCTGCAACACCTAAAAAATCTGTATGTAAATAAAAAAATATATGTAATATGTGAGATAATATCTGTAATATGTCTATTTCTAAAAACATCTAAAAATTTTTGGGATACAAAGTATATATGACTTTTACATAACATGATGTTTAGGACAGCATGGTTCTGGGGGCACCTGGTATAGTTGTGGTTACAACCTCCACCTTAGTCTTGAAGGTCTTGAGTTTGAATCCCACCTTTTGCTGTAGTGTACCTGCTCAAGGTATTTATCCTAAATTACACCAACAAAAAAATACCTAATATGAAGGAGTGACTAGTTGTGAGTAGTTTACAAATTTAAATATTAAAGTAACTTTCTAGAATACTTTCAGTTCACCGAGTACGTAAGAGAGCAAAGAGAGGTGGAAGTAGAGGAGTTTTGAACTGAGTTCACGACGGACTGCAAAAATAATGTCTCAGCTGAACCGGTCAGTCAAACTGGTCAGTGTGTTTCTCAGGACTGGAAACTGCTGTGAAGCTGTTGGAACACATTGGTCAGTAGACATTAGCTGATCCATAGAACAAAGAATAGAACCAGTGAGCTTATGAGCACTGTAAACAAGTGATGTGGTTTTGAGTCATGTTGTACCATGTTTTTCTCAACACTGGGTGTGGTGAAAGATTAAAGAAAGATTTTCTTTTTCCTGGCATTGCCTGGGTTCGCTCATTGAATTACAAAGTGGGGCTAATACAGCGAAGTCCATCATTGCCTGGTCACGCACTTATTCCTTGCTGGAAGGGATGTCGCCCGACTCAGCAGTACTCAAAGGCACATATTGACAGTGGGTGGTTTGAGGGATACATGTATCAATCTTTTTTTCTTCTACCAATATGTGCTAAGTTCATACACAGATGATAATGTTCTTGACTGTGTTGTAGCCTCCAAGGTCACACACTCAACTGGGACAGATTCCCAACAACTGCAGGTTTGGAATATAAATCTCCAACAGCAGAGTAAAGCCTTGATTTTAATCAGAAAAAATAAATAATATTGGGAGCACTTGTTTTTATTCACACAATGCCTTAGATTACTGTAATAAAGACTAATATAATACCATTTAATATTAGACTACCAGTATTTACATAGTGAGAACATCCAGCTACAATTCTAAAAATAACTCTATGAAAAAACCCAGGACAAGTGTTGGTTTTCTTTGTGCTATTTGGTCATTTTTACTAATGATAATAGAAATAAGGCACATTTCTGATGCTTATAGCTTTTCCAGAATCTGATCTTTATTTCCTGGTCCTGGTAACAAAAACAGCACTTTGCTTAGGACTGTGTTTTAAAATCAGTATCAAGGCTTTTTTCGCTTCTTATTTTTTTGAGACTTGAATTAGCAAAATTTAGTTGCAAATTTTGGTCGGTGTTATACCGATTTCTATAAATTTTTGCAATTGTGTCCTTTCATTATATCCCTGGAAGGAGGAAATAGACTACAGTCACAAGGAAATAAACTCAAAACCAGCTCATCTCACTGGGCAGTTCCAGGGATTTCATCTCAGCATTGTATCGTGTTTTAACAAGCTTTGGTTTCTATTCTTAAAATGCATTGAGGGAGATGTGGGAACATGACCTTGACATACTTTTCAGTGACAATGGATGGTTTTCTGTCGTTTGCCCACCACCTCCCGATGCATCAAGGAACTAAACTTCACACAAAGTCATTCACACAATACTCCAACACACATTCCCAGAGACAGCCCAGTGCAGAATTTCCATGTGTAGGTATGTCTGTCAGCTGAAGTGTACATTATCATTCTTTTTTAAATATTTAAATATAAGTAAAGAATCCTTTTTAAGTGCCAGTTACCCCTCCTTGTTCCTGAGATGAGTCAAATAAGTGATTTCTGCTTTAAAAAAAAATGTATTGTTCTAATTCACCCCCCCACCCCCATTTTAGATGATGTCACATTAGTGAATATCTGATTATACCACAATTACTGCCAAATGTTAGGTAGAAAATGGGAGAAAAACTGGCATTTTATTGATTAGCCCTAAAAAGCCCATTCACTGAATCCCTGGAGCTTTGTAAAGCTGGTTCAGAGCCAAAAAATACCTTTATATGTGAGTTTATTTTCTTCTCTCAACTATTCCTACTCCATTCCACTAAACTAATAAATTATTTCAGGCATCTTATTGAAGATTTTAGTCTACTATAGCTTGTGACCAGCTTATCAAGGGTGTCTTAGCTGACAGTTCATTGCTCCTGAGTATTTCGATTTATTCAGTTAGCTGATGCTTTTTGTCCAGCAACTTATAACATTAAGGTTACAAGCATTCACCCCTTTAAACAGCTGGGTAATTTTACCAGAGCAATTTAGGGTAAGTACATTGCTCAAGGGTACTACCCTAACCCTAAACCTGCAACCTTTAGGTCCAAAGGCAGTAGCTCTAACCTACCAGCTCTACACTACCAGCTGTTGCTTATATAGACACCTTCGTTTGTTGTGCTCTGACTTTATCAGTGTTTTATGAACAATTATTGTGTGTGCTTCCTTCTTTGGGAGGGTGCAGTGGTGCAACAGGTTTGGCCTGTGCCTGCTTTTGGTGGGTCTGGGGTTTGAGTCCTGTTTGGGGTGCCTTGTGATGGACTGGCGTTCTGTCCTGGGTGTGTTCCTGTGCCCTGTGTTGCCAGGTTAGGCTCCAGCTTGCAGCAACTCCACTTGGGACAAGTGGTTTCAGTCAGTGTGTGTGTGTGTGTGTGTGTGTGTGTGTGTGTGTGTGTGTGTGTTCCTTCTTTAGTCTATGGTTATGTTTTTGCCCACTCACTGTTTCCATATTTTCCTCTAGTTGAAAACCCATTTTTACTTTTCTGCTCTTTAACACATTGGCTTTTTCATGCTGGAATTGAAGATGTTTCACAATCACCACTTTCCCTTCTGTATGTACAAATGTGGTTTTTCACGCTCCCATCATTTCCTTCCTCTATTATCATGTGTCACTCTTCCCCCAGTAGGATGGTACTGGTCACAATAGTAATACAGAAAGAAATCCTGAGGCTTATCAATATAGCAACATTACTGCAAAGATGAAATAACAAATATCTTAATAAAACTACATGCAGAACTGCCAACATCTGTTCATGTATAGCTTTTACAACGCAATTGTTCAATCCATGCTGAAGGAAACATATTTTCTGAAACAAAAACAAGATGATTCAGTTCCATGGAATTCAGTGCAATAAGATGGATTTGAGGATCCTCAGTTACCACTTAGAACTAATGTCATTTATAATTTTATGTGTGATGTTTTTGTTTATGGTCTCATTCAGTCATTTATTGTGTTAATTTCATGATCACGAAGGGATGTGGGTTGCTTTGAACTCAAGCGCAGAGTTTATTTACAAGTGCAAAGCGCGTAAGGGCAGGTTCTGTGCTGTGGTGATGGAAAGAATTGAGAATTCAGCTATTCAGGGGTTCAGAGAACTCAAGACACGGTGACTAGTGAACTTGCAAAGAACTTGAGGCCATGGAGACTTGGAGATGAGGTAAACGGAGAACTTGGGCAACAACATGCAGGAATGCACTGGAACAGGATACAAAAACACAGGACAGAGCTAAACTTTGCACTTGAGTTCATTCAAGCTGAAGTGTTCATGTGATCCAACAGCAGGTGTACTAAGTTCAGTCAGGTGACTCTGAGAAGGGTCTCGAGATCAAACTTAAGTAACACAGTACTTCTCAAGGCCTGATTTATTTCCTGAGGTGCACATAACATTGAGATGATCCTAATCGGAGACTGTGGATATGGTTACAAAGCTCTGAAGGTTGTGATCTTTGGATATTTATTTATAATTTAAAAATACATATGAAGAGTTTCCTTTTATAAAAGCTTAAATAATACTGACAGGGAACACATTCTTTCTTAACTGTGTCCATATGTGTGGTAATGGATTTTGTTAATTTCTGTTTCAACATCTGCGCTATGGGAAAAATATTTTCCTTTCCCAAAACAGGTGATTTCTTCTTATAGACAAAATAACAGAATTAAAGAAAAGCTAACATGGACAGAATCGGAAACATTTCATTTCCAGTTAGGTTGATGAGGATGGGGATTAATGGAAGCCAATTCTGTGGACTGTTTGATTTTTAAACCTTGGAACAAACTGAAGAGTCACGTCAGACTTATTTGTTATAATATTAGAAAATTATGAGTGGAAAGTGGACTCTCACATGCTATCAGAAATTGCTTGTCCAAGTCAGGGTCACAGCATTGGGCCTTGCTAGTATGCTAGTTAAGAACCCATGCTAGCTGCTAGTCAACAGCCCATGCTAGCATGCTAGTCAACAACGTATGCTAGCTGCTAATCAAGAGCCCATGCTAGCATGCAAGTCAAGAACCCATGCTAGCATGCTAGTCACGCAACACCCAGTGATCAAGATCAAGTGCCATCAGGGCCTGTAAAGCACCCTCACTACCCGCTGTGCCCCAGTGCTGCCCAAAAAGGCCTGTAATGGCCAAATGATTTATCTAAGTCCGGCATGGATTTCCTTTTTCCAGAGTGGAAAGTTGTCCCGTAATAGCAACACCAAGCACCCAAGAAGCCCTTGTGCAAGACAAGAAACCCTGCGAAGACAAAAAAGAAAAAAAGACATTGATCATCTCAATCAGTTAGCCAGCTTCGTAAATAAGTGCCAGTTAAATAAGTATCTGTTCATGACATTATCTGGTATATTAAACAGATGACATTACATTAGGAAATACAAACAGGGTAAAGAAAACGGGGATCTTCACCCACAAGGTTTCATTTATTTTACATCACTTTCACATTCATTCATTTAGCAGACACTTTTCTCCAAAGCAACATACATCTCTGAGCATGATAAGAAAAAGTGCATTGCACCACTTTTCCTTGAAAGCGGCATGCTAGCTAGTCTATTTAAATCCCAGCGGAAAGATGCTCACTTGTTAGAACCCACTGTGCTTTACTCTCAAGTCAATCAGGGAGAACAGCCATAATCTCAGCGGTGAGGTCGCATCACTCTCTTTTATTCCTCTTTTAAGGAAGGGCTTGTACAGTTAAGGTTTAATGTTGGTTTTGGGATTTGCTGCATAATCCCCTTTTTCTCTATAATCCTTCTTTCGTGATTTGTTATATCACACTATATCACATTATATCACTGCCCTGTCACCTGGAGAAGTCAAAGTGAAAGTTCCTTTGACAGCACTGGTGTGCTGCAGACCAGCGTGCCTCAGGTTCTCAGCGGGGCTGCAGTCAGATTTCAGATGGGTCACTTCAGGACATTCAGCTTTTTTGTTTCTTTCATTAAACTTTGACAAGATTACTAGTACCAGCTAATAAGAATCACATAACCCCACGCCATAATGCTGCCACCACCAGCCATCACCAATCGGATTTTTTGGACTTTGAGCTCTGCTGCTGTTACCAGTACACACAAAGTACTTTGCACTGGAGTCAAAGTACTCAGCCTTTTCTCACATCTGTGCTCTATATCACTCCAAACAAGATGAGATGGTTGTTCTTGAGTAAATGCTTCTTTCCTGCTTTCTTCTCATACAGACCAGCATTTATGCAGAGCTCTTGATATAGTTGCCAAATGCACTTTAGCTCCAGTTATTTAAAAGTGACTGTTGATCAAGGTTTTTTGATGCACCTTCCATTTTTTGATTAATAGGAGAGGGGCCCTCACTGGGATATCCATACACCTAAGTATTCTTTAGTACTATTTTCCTTCTTTGTGCATTTGCACAAATTTATCCATACCTTCCTTAGGATCCTGTTTGGTCCTTATTGTCATGTATTCGGTCTGACAAAGGATCCCTGTGAGGTTTTTGTTCAATAAATGGGGCAAAGTCTGAATACTTCAAGAAGTAAATATTAATATCTTATTTGAGTTTTAGTTTTTTTATTATGCAGGAAAACAAATAATTTTAGCTTAAAATAACCTTTATTTGCAGAACTGATGCTGAACTAAGATGTGACATTTTCATTTGAAATCCAGCAGCACCTCAAATGTTTCGAGTGTCTAAAAATTGAAGACAACACATTTTTATTCTCAGTTATTTTAAATTAGTTTTAATTTTAATGTAGTGTGAAGATGATATTTCTAATAAAATCTTACAAAGTATTTATTATAGAGATGTGTGAGGTTTTTGTGAATCTAACCCCTGAATAGCTTCAGAGACATCTGCACTGATAAAATTTTCTTGATAGTAATTTAAGGGGAAAATGACAAGCTATGAAGAGATTCTTTCTCGCCAAGTCTTTTTTCCTAAGCCGAGGATCCAGTGTAACTTGTCACTTAGCAAAGACTGAAGTTAAGAAACATGCTGTATCTATTTCTCTGGCTTACAAAAAATCCATCCATCCATTATCAGCAACCACTTATCCTGAGTGGGGTCGCAGCAAGCCAGAGCCAAGCCCAACGCAGGACGCGAGCCCAGGGGGACACACCCAGGGAAGGATGCCAGTCTGTGGCAAGGCACCCCCAGCAGGGCTCGAACCCCAGGCCCACCCCACAGCAGGCACCGGCTAAACCCACCGCGCCACTGCATAAAATAATGACTGTCTTCCACTGAATAAACCCAGTTGGCAACATGAAAGTTCATGAACTATAAACATGATTAAAACAATTTTCTATCATTATTTTGATTACTGTGTCTCTCCAACCACTGGCAGGAAGAAAAGAGTGGAATAAGATCATGATTTAAAAAAAATGAAAACATGATACTGCCACTGCAATGAATCGCATTGAAATTGAATCGTGATACATGACAGATCGGTTATTCATAAAATATTATTGTTAATTTATTTTAGCTGAACTTTGTGTGAAGAAGTTCAAGCTGAGCACAAAATCCTAGAACGTTATTAATTGGAAAACTTTATACTGCAGGTACTGGGGTTGTGCAATGAACATAGATCAGTACAATTTTTCCCTCTCTACCTGAAATTAAGAAAAATAAATAATGCAGGACATAAAAATGTGTTACTCTGATATGTTCTGGTGAGTTGTGATTTGTTCAGTACAGTTGAATGGCATAGCTATCAATTCTAACTAAATTACTATAGAAATGTTCTGATTGTATTTCCTTTATTTTTTCTTCATCCTGTTTTTTTTTTAACAGTGTATCACGTGATTCCATATCTAGAATTGTCAACATGCTTCCCAAAGACTAAGTGCCCCTAGTCCCCTCCCAGATTCCCTCTTCAGACTAAAAAAACAGACATTGCTTTGGTTCAGTGTGGTTCAGACAAGGCTGCAGGTTCAGTGTGCATTCACTTGTCAGGTTCGCACAGGTCGTGAGTTTGTCCCGGAATCACTGGATGCTAGGTTCAGAGAGGCACACACTGGACGGGATGCCAGCGCATGGTTTAGTGTTTTCGGAGATGAATTCAAAATTATCATTAATTTTTATAAAACAATCATTGATTGTAATTATTAAGCAGCATCAAGTCTGTCACAGGAAATAACAGCAACACTGCATTTGCTATTAATAGAAAATGTGTGACATCCTTAAAAATGAAGAAAAACACTTAGAAAGTTTTGTTCCCATGAAGTCATAAGGCACACCCAGACAGATTTAGAAACCCGCATACCTATGAGAGAGGCTAATGGTTGAACATACATCTGAGCAGATAGGGTCAAGGCAGATGCTTGTTACCCAACATGATGAACAAAGACATTCTGTTGATGCGCTGTGGTGATGTCACATTTTTGGTAGTCGTTGCATTCACACTCTCCTCCTAGACAGCGCACCAATCCAGCCAGATGACACCACACAATAGATTTCTCTCAGGATGTCTCCTGCCATCGGGATCGATTGAAGCCTTGCAACACCCGCACCTGATTTTCTCAGGTCAGTGGTGGGGTGGAAATGGAAGTGTTGGATGGAATGGCATCACCAGCATCAAACAAACATTTAAGAGAACTTTGCAGATATCTGACGGAGAGAAGTTTTTACAGGAACCTCTGCACCTACTCTGTCTGGGTATTTTCTGGCTACATTTTTACACATTTTAGAAAGTGACTTAGAATATCACTTTCGAGGCTATGTCATTTTTAAAGTAGGCGACCATTCGTCTTAGCATTTGTTCAAGCATCTCTGCTTTGAAGCAGAACGATTAAAAGGACATTAAAGTCTGTAATGCAAAGAAAGTAGATATCATTGCATCATATGTATGTACAATATGTATATTTTGCCATGTAAATGAGTTTTTTTAAAATGGAAGATTTCGCATTTTACTGCATCCTATCATTCATGGTCTAAACTCTTTGTTGAAAACCATTTTCATGTGCAAAGCAAATGAATTTTACAAGTTATATCAAAGCATGCATAGAAGTCCAAAGTATGAGTACACTTGCTAAGTATTTTTCACAGTGTATTTGGGGAATAAGTTTGGTCACGAAATGAGCTGGCAGATCTTCCCAGCTCTTCTGCAGTTTTTCCCTGACATGCTGATTTGTGGTTTGCAAGGCAAACACTATCAGGTTTGTCTCGTACAGGTGTTGCAAAGGCTGCCCAGGTGTTCTAACACCTCTCACTATCACTACATTGTACTACAGCATTGTAATTTTAGTGGTACCGGTACTTTAGTAGTGGCACAATTTTCAGCGTCTTATAACCATCTTATAGGAATCAGTCGATGGACACTGAAGACATGCATCAAGAATCAAATATATAGTGGAGCTACCAAGTGGTGAACAATAAGCCATTGTGATGAATGTGTTCATTCATAATTTTCACCCTTATAAAATGCCTGGAGTTTCTTGTGAAAGATGCAACACCACACACTTTTTTCCAAATATAGCAGTATTCCCATGGCGAGTTCCTCACTGTTTGAACTGACAACATGACTCCAACTCTCACCCACTCTGTAAAAATCCCCTATCTTGCAAAGTAAAAGAAAGCCTGCAATTCACTCCAAAGGGATCAAATACCCTGGTGGAAAAGCAGACAGGCTGCTGTCAAAATTCTGATAAAGGTGGCATGAGTTTTGAATTACAAAACACCCCCGCATATTTTCTTTGATAACCAGCAGGTTAATATTCTATCAGTGTTCATTCATTCATTCATTCATTCATTCATCTTGGAGTGATCAGTTTAGAAGGACAGATTGATTTACTTGAGATCTAAAGTCATGACTTCTCTGTGGTGAAGGAAGGAGCCATGGTTCCAACTGCAGGCATGAAACTGTGGTGTCAGAACACTATGAAAGTCTGTTATGTCCACAGGGACGTGCGCCAATACCCATCCAGCATGACATTCAGGGGAATTTGGGAGAATAAGCAGAGCATTTTGACAGTGGTTAGCACTTGTCTTCCCTTTCTGCTGATATTAGGAATAGACTGGAAGGGTTTTACACACTGAAAGGGTACCAGTTGTCCAATTGATCATGAACTGTGCAGTACAGGTATTTGAACAATCCAATTAATTGCAGTCGAATGCAATTATACTTGCATCAAAAGTCGAACGCAATTATACTTGGATTAAAAAGTGTTACCTATTTTACTGTAGTATTAGCCATACTGGTTACCATTGAATTTGTTGAAATGAACTTAGGATAAATTGTTGACTTCTAAACCTAATGCTGGTATATCTTGTTTCATGTGGTGCAACTGGATGGATGGCCATTTGTTTTTACATTAAATTATATTCCTTCACTTTTAGGCCTGCAGGTGGTTTCGAATTAAAAGGGGATGCAGACAGTGGGGAGTCACTCAGCTCGTGACATTGAGACGCTGTGGGACTCAGCTGCACAGGGCTGTCTGCCTGTGAACAGTGAGCCGGGACAGGCTCCTCTTGATGTGGTGGACCTTGCAATGAAAAAGTCGGCTTTAAAATACAGAGAAAAAATAGAATTTAAAAAAAAAAAAACTTATTATGTGGTCAGGTTTGTGGACAGGCTCTAATTGGGGGAAAGTTTGTATGTAGGAGTGCTTACGCTGTTCTGACATTTTATACTTTTAGAAACTGAAGAAAACAAAACAAAAAAATTTTTCAAGGCAAGGGGTAAGTGGTTGCTATACGGAAATATTAGTAGCAGGGCTGAGAGCTTGATTTATGCTTCCCAACACATTGTTGTGAAAAACTTATAGCTGGTTCGTTTAATTATGTGTTTTTAAGTTGTTTAGTGGTTTGCAATGGCCTGCTGAGATTATTTTGTGCTGCTGAGATCATTCTGAGAATATTTACTGCGTTATAAAATTACTTTGAAACATAGTACTTTGCTATGTCATTTTAGATTATATGTATTAAATTCAAAGGGGTGCGGTGGCGCAGTAGGTTGGACCACAGTCCTGCTCTCCAGTGGGTCTGGGGTTCAAATCCCGCTTGGGGTGCCTTGCGGCGGACTGGCGTCCCGTCCTGGGTGTGTCCCCTCCCCCTCCGGCCTTACGCCCTGTGTTGCCGGGTAGGCTCCGGTTCCCCGTGACCCCGTATGGGACAAGCGGTTCTGAAAATGTGTGTGTGTGTGTGTGTGTATTAAATTCAGGCCATTTTTTATAGTTCCTCTCCCAACAGCTTTTCTCAAAGACTTGATCATTGATGGGAGAAAAGTACAAAACCATTACATTTACATCAATGTTAGGCTTTTTTTAGGTGCTTTACTCCAAAGCAACATACAACTCGAAGTGTATAACGTATATTCAAAGGCACAAACAGAGAGGTGAGTCCTTGCATTACCGTTTTGCTGATTTATTCTAGCAGCTGCCTATAGAAGCGACCTTCAGATAGTGGATATACAGCGCTTCTTGAAAGTATGTAGAACAGTCATTACTCTTTTATAAAATATTAAAATAAACTGGTAAAATCCAACATCAACAATATGATTTATGCACCTGGTTCTACTTACCCACTTGGTTAAATCAATCCGACTGGTGGACTTTTGAAAACAAATGGCAGGAGGTGGAAGAGTGCGGTGCTCTTCTTTCAGTGCAAGGGTTGACCAGGTCCTATAAGGATCAGGGTGCAGATGAACTGATGATTTTGTAACTATAACTAGGGTGTTGAACTTATTTTACAGAATTCAGTTCAATAACATCATATGTCCACCGACTCATCTACAGATGCAGTGTGAACAGTTTTGCTGGGGTTGGAAACAAGCAATATTTCATCATTTACTTTTTTACTTCTCACCTGGGAATCCAGTCTAGCCCTACCGAATTGTCTAAAAGGGTTAGTCCTTTGACAACAGGGCCTTGCATTGAATCAATAGACCTTTCTTATTTGGGAGAATAGATGCTCATAAATTCTTCCAGATGACTTAAGTATTGAGCTCACCCTCAGGAAAATTTTACTGTAATTTGCTGCAATTTGTAGAAAGAAGACTGTGAGCATAAACACAGGTGAGCTACAAATCAAAAATTTCCTTTCAGAGCCTATCCTAACGTTCGCAATTTATGACGAGACTGTTTCTGCTATGAATTATTTCTGAATCTTTGATTTAAATACCATGATCGTTCGTTATATCAATGATTCCAACCAGAAGGTCAAAAAATTGTAAGATTGTCACCACTGCCTTTCTTTTAACATACCAAAAGGCACATGTTACATATAACGAATATTAATATTTTCAGGCTACTTGGAAACTCATCTTGTATTTTATCAATTTTAAAAAGGTATTAAGTGATTTTGCTTGTGCTTGTTTGACTATGACAGCCAATACCAGGCTGCCCTGGTTAAGGGCAGCTGATGTGTAATGCTCTCATTCATACTCCTGCAAGCCTGACTTTTTTTTTGCACCAAGAGCTTGTTGCACTGATTTGAAAAGCATCCTGTCCCAGCTGCCAAGCCCCAGGCGTCTGACTTGTCCACAAGAAGCTCTGATAGAGCTGTTGGCGAGATTCCCTGGCTAACCATAAACCGCACTATAGCTGAACTCTGCCATTACATTAAAATGTGATGTCGTGATGTCAAGTGATGTAAAATGTCAGTTATCTTTCCCTCTGGAAGAACCCCTGCTTGGTTAATTGCACATCCCAGAGTCAATACCATGGTCTCAGTCAAAGAGCCCAGCTTGAAATAATCAGTTATTGCATATCTTTAAGAGCGTATGCGTTGCTCGACACACTTTCTGCATTTATGTTAAACACCCTCAGGAAGCTCTCTGGGGAGCGCACTACACGAAAATCAAATGAATATTTGTCATACATGAACCAAAGCAAGTAAAACTGTAGTCAATGCATGTAACCCATTTGAGGTTTAAAAAAATGTAGGTGATGTGTTACAGTACATTTTAAAGGCAGTATGATGTTTCGCAGTCTGTTTTCATGAACAGGCCATCTAGACCTACCTTTTTCTTCCATCTCTAGGCAAGGACATTCATCTCTCTGCTGAATATCATAATGAGCTAATGTTAAACTTAGAAATGATGGCCTCCAGTGCACCGCTACAGTAATTTCCATTAATATCATCATGGACAGGTTTAAATTTTTTTCACATGCAATGTCTTGCAGTACAATTAAATCACATTATTTACGAGTAATGACTGTATATGAGCAGTTATATCCTCTTTTTATATTTAGATTTTTCTTTGAAATTTGAAAAAAGACCGTATAGTTTTTCATCTGAATTCTATAACTTCATCTGCGTTTTATGAAACTATGAAAAGTATCTACAAATTAGGGCAATTTGGTGTAAAAATGTTCCCGCAATCTTGGATTTTCCAGTGTCATTATTTAATATTGAGGACTGAGGAATCCCCTGTCATACAGCACTTAGTTCTGGTACAACTGCTTTCCAGGACCCATCGTTGCATGTTTCAGGTCTGTGAGGTCTTTTTCCCCAGTCTGTTACCCTTGCTTGGGCTGTTCTTTGAGTTGCTTTATTGAGTTAACCCCCCCTTGCCTCCATGTGGTTCCCCTTCCAGCAGAAACATGCCCCCCGTGGTTATACGATCGCTCCTGAAGATTTAATACATTATTACATGGAAACATTTCATAACCACAGATCATATCATGGTCTGAAAATAATATCCCCTGGCCCACGTAGAGAAAGAATCAAGGGCACGCTGTGTGCAAAAAATACTCTTTTGTTTCTTCACAGTGGTATCAGCCCTAGAGGAGCCAAAGACATCATCTCTGTAATTAATTTCAATTTACCATTACAAAGAAATGTTCTTAATTTTTTCACAGTAAGAGAAACAAAACATTTGGGGGTCTTCTCTTTTTTTTTTTTTTTTTTTTTTTTACATATTTTACCTGGGTTGCCTTTGTTTTTTTGTTTGTTTATCATTCTCATGTTTATCTGAATTCTGAAAAGAATAAAACGATGTTACTTGAATAGGGATATTTAAATATGTTAAAAATATATTTATAAATATATATATGTATACACACACACACACACACACATTTTCAGAACCGCTTGTCCCATACGGGGTCACGGGGAACCGGAGCCTACCCGGCAACACAGGGCGTAAGGCTGGAGAGAGGTAGGGGGACACACCCAGGACGGGACGCCAGTCCGTCGCAAGGCACCCCAAGCGGGACTTGAACCCCAGACCCACCGGAGAGCAGGACTGTGGTCCAACCCACTGCGCCACCGCGCCCCCTTCCATATATATGTATGTATGTATAAATATATTTAATAAAATTCCCAAGGCTGAAATACGTCATTGTCAATATTGTTACCATAGATTTCTCATTTTTACTAAAACAAATTTATAGACTTTTCCCTGGTCACATCCTCATGTCTTGGGCTGAGGTGAATGTGTTTTTCTTCTGTTTCTTTTCCTCAAACAGTGATAAGTCATAACAAACCTTGTTAGTACCTAAGCATTTATTAAAGCATCCAAGTAAGCGAGAAACAAAATGATATACAATATTTACACAAGTCCACAATACTTCCCATTTGCCATCAGCAGCACACACATCATATGCATTTCACCCGTTTCTCTTGAGCTCCAGAAAAAAAAGCCTTTAAATAGGCTCCCTTTTTCTTATATGAAGGACTGAACCATTTCCACTAAATAAACGGCATCAGTGATAAAGATCCTGATGAATTGAATAAATGTGATCTGCAAACCAGGTACACACACACACACACACACACACACACACACGTTGGCCGAAAGCCCTTGTCCCAAGCGGGGTCACGGCAAGCCAGAGCCTAACCTGGCAACACAGGGTGCAAGACTGGAGGGGGAGGGGCCACACCCAGGACAGGACGTCAGTCCGTCGCAAGGCACCTCAAACGGGACTTGAACCTCAGACCTGCCACAGAGCAGGACCCGAAGCCAGGTACGGTGAAGCATAAATGCAGTTTTCCCTAACATTACCCTTCATCATTTTCATAAAATACAGTATAATGAGTATTTAAGGCAACCTGAAACATTACTTTGGTCTTTTACCCAGCCTAAAAACAGCACAGATGGGTAAGTGGGGTATTAGTAAAACACAAACATGTATAACAGGTGGCACAGCATGTAGTGCTGCAATCTCATAGTGCCTGGGTGGTGTAAGCGGACGTGGGTTTGATCCCTGATCAGTCTGTGTGGAGTTTGCATGTTCTCCATGTGTCTGTGTGGGTTTCCTCTGAGTGCTCTGGTTTCCTCCCACAGACCAAAGACATGCTGTTCAGGTTCACCCATAGTGTGTGAGTGACAGAGAGAGTGTGTGTTCCACCGATTGATGGATGAGTGACCCACTTTAAGTAATGTATCTAGCAGTATAAGTCACTTTAGTGAATGAGGTGTGTGGGCTGATAACACTACATAGAGTTCATTGGATGCTGCTTTGGAGAAAAGTGTCTGCTAAATAAATAAATGTAAGAAACAGACATACCAGTAAGAGCTGGGTGGATATGTTGTGTATGTTTGAGTATGATATAAATGGTATTGCGAATTCAGTGTGTGCATCCACTAAGTTACCTTAACCGTAAAATGAACGAGTGATTTTTCTCCCGACCCCTCGCTGGGACAGACCTGCTCTCTTACTTATCCTCACTGTATCCATTACCTATCCCAATCATAGCTGATTAATTCAATGAATTAATTTTTTTTAAAAGTTAATTTACTTAGATAATATTTTCAGTGGAATATTTTAAATATTTATTTATTTTAATATTTTAAATGGAAGTCCCAGCTCCCTCTTGCTGTTGCCCTAAATTTCTCTAGTAAAAATGACCATGCTGTAAAGAATGTGCAGAGCGCATTGTTGTAAGGTGCTTATAAATGTAGTTTGTTCATCTGTATCTACACTGGGAACAGTGTTAAGCTTCTGGAGGTTCTCAAAAATCCCTTCAGCGAAAATAGGCCATCAATGTCATATGATCAGAATCCTCCACCACAAAGGGTTACCGGCCTTCTACGGTACACATAAATGACACCGCATGCTCCCTCCCTCCCTCTCCCGACTTGGCCGCCAATTCATCGTCCCACGTCCTCGCTCGCCCCTGCATTCCTTACCATGTCCTCGCAGGGTTCCCAGCCACCACAAAGCACACGGCAGCGTACACCCAACACGCACGGCGCTCTGGTTTCAGCCTCTCAACTGTGGGAAACACTTCTTGAGACTCTTTCCTCTCTTGCTTTCCAAGAGATCTCAGTAATTCTTTCTTTTTTTTGTATTTGGAAGGTTGTAAGAAAAGGAGGGAAAAAAAAAAAAAACATCTGTCATTTATTGGGCCTTAGTGCTCTATTTTGCATTTGTAATATATGACTGTGGGGTACTTTCAGAGGTCACATTTATAGTCACATCTCTAACTATGGGTAAGCTTTTGAAATTCTCAGTAAGATTTATAGTCTTCCGAAAGCCTCTTGTCATCTGGAAGCTGGCGAAGCAAAAGATGAGGGAACACTTTGAGGAGGCCAGCTTCAACTCCTGCAGCAGGCAGCTTTGCGTGGCTGCTGCACTTGGCTACTCATGAGGTCTTCAGGCTGGGTTCCTTCACAAAGGACCTCTCACTTTAGAGGATCTGCGAGGTCCTGTGAGCCGATCTTGAAGAAGGTACTGGCAGGTAATACAGTAGATGGGAGTAGATGGCAGGGGAAGTAAAAGAGGGTACAGGTGGTGATAGGTGAGAGTTTTGTTGATCCACTGCAGTCAGTTAATTCATCTACCAAGCAGCGAGATAAAAGATGTCTCACAGCTTCTGGAGATCATCCATCTGTTTTGGTTGCAGCTCTAAGCATCTCTTTGCGAGCTACTCATATTTTGGTGACTCATCACACTTTGAATGCATATATTTACACTTTGATTTTTTCCTGAGACTATTTGTATTGTAAGTATATAATCTGTAGCCAAAAAAATACTCATATGTACAAAATTATCTTGTATTTTACAATCTTCATTATAGCCTTAAACAATAAGCAGCTAAATTTGGATATGGATCCACCAATTTTCTTACTTTTTCCAAAAGCTGTAATTATATTTATAGAACTAAATTCTCTTTGAACTACACTGAATTGAATATGTATATAAACATGGACTTTTATGTTAATCCGCAGGTTGTGGTCAATCAGCATAGTGGTTGAGGAGCTCTTTTTTTAATATACATGGAACTGTAAATTTGGCAACACTTGACAAACTGGTTTTTTTTTTTTAGAAATACCACTTGGTATGACTTTAGGAAAGATGTTTCTTTTTGGTCATGCTGCTGCTGTTTCTGCCCATAGATATTCTGCTTTTTTTCCTCTGTGGTTTTTGCTCCTTGTTGACTGTTTAAATGCACTTTTGAAATTTCTCTTTCTCAACTTATTTTGGCTCTGACAATGTAACGTTTGAGCATGTGAGTTCACAATAAAAACGCAGAAGTATGTATAAGTGTAAATTGTAGTCCAAGCAATACTGATAAATTTGAAAGAGTTTGGCTGCTTTTACAAGGGATTGCATTTTCATACGCCATAGTTAGATTTTTTTGTTCTCAGGGACCCTGATATGAGGACCGAGTTGAAATTGATATGAAAAAGCCACTAAGTATTAAATGGATTTGAAAATGGAGGTGAAAAAGCTAGTTACTATTACAATTCACGGTTCTACATATTAGTTGACTGTCTTTCTCCATCTGACATGGACAAATTAACAAATTTCTTTCACATTTCTGAGCAATTTCTCTTCTATAATATTGAATTTTATTCGGTAGTCAAAGAAATGGATAATTACATTTAAAACTACTGCAAACTCATCTTCTCCAGAATAACCTTTTAGATCAGCTCAGAGTCTCAGAATCCAAACTCTTTATTACCTCTGCCGTTGTCTTCCATTCATAAAACCCAAACTAACGGAGTTCCGGACATAGGTGAGTGACCAAAGGAAAATGGTTCCATCTTTTCTTGAATGTTCAGTCCGTTTATAAAAAGAAATACACCTGTTTTAGTTTTAAATTAAAGCTAAGAACTTAAACTGTATGCACATTACAGTTGAGGGCTTGGTCTGAAGACAAAATACTTCAAAAGTCGAAATGTACCTTTGTCCAGGTTAGCGCTGCCTTTAATTAATCGAAAACAATGGAAAACATCATAAAGCTCAGAGTCATAAAGCTCTTGTTTCATCCTGCTAATTGCCTGCAGCACAAAATATTCTGGGTATGTCACCCTTTAAGATGCTAATTTTAAAAGAAGACAAATGCCATTGGCACAGTAATAGGAAAAAATCAAATATTAATCTCACATGTTTTTTCACTGCCAATAGTGTTGACGAATTTCTCCGAATGCCTGTCCTAATATCTTGCTGATCCTTCTTTTTATCTTCCATAGCAGGGTAGGTCAGCAGTGGAGGAAAGGATGGACTGCAGAGAAAGGAGAGGGGTGGGGACACGGTTGACCGTCATCATTTCATCGTCACTATTTTGAGCATCGAGACCTTAAACCACCCTGCATTGGGACTTTTTTGAACAATCTGACTTGCCTTCCATGTCAGGAAAATTCACTGCTTCCTGCAGATGAGGCTACCTCACCAAGACCTGCTAGATCTCCCAAACAGAACAGGAGATGTGCTAACCGCAATGCTGAGCTTTTGAACAAACTGATCATTCCTCTACTGTCTAAGTCCACTTACCACAGTAAACTGTTAACTGTTACCTCAGGGCTCACTGCTGGGTCCCTTGAGCAGCCACTGGAACTTGAACCCTCCGAAGGTCATGTTCGCCCTTTCTTTGTGGTTCTGATTTTCTTATTTTCCACTCCTCAGCTGCCAGTTGGCTTTCTTGGTTACTGCTTGTACAATATTATCTCTGCTTTACTTCTTTTTTTCTTTCTGCTTAGTTACGCACCATTGTTCAGCGATTTGCTTCCCTTTGTTCCAAAGAGCACTCTATAAAATTGAATTGACTTGAATTGAATTGAATCGAAATACAATATCTATAGAAACAGGCTTTCATTTTTTTCTGTACTATCATGCCTTCAGCCTTTTGAGAAAGGTATTGTGTCATGTTGGGAGTTACGTGAAGGTCTAAATGAAATCTTATTTTGGTTCCCAGAGCCCCGGATAAAGAGAGGAGCTTGAACCAAAGTTTTGGACGTGGGATCTTGGAAAACTGTTCGTACTTCGGTGCCTTCAGGTGACAAAGGGGGAAGCACTAGAAAAAAGGAGCACACATGTAGTAGGCCTAAATATGTACAATTCTGTGAGTGTTATCCCTTGTTTTAGTGTGCAGAACT
Organism: Scleropages formosus; assembly: GCF_900964775.1. Classification (NCBI taxonomy): domain Eukaryota; kingdom Metazoa; phylum Chordata; class Actinopteri; order Osteoglossiformes; family Osteoglossidae; genus Scleropages; species Scleropages formosus. Next base: position 29,405,926 of record NC_041810.1, on the reverse strand, counting down.
GCTGAAAGTGTCATGAGCGCTTCCGATCTTCTTCACTTTGTTTTGATTTATACTTTCCGCTTTTATTGGAAAAGGGTTTTTTTTTTTTTAAAACACCTCTCAAGCAGAGTTTCAGCAACAACTAGAAGAAGAATGGCATGACAGGGACATGAAACTGCGCTTCTCTTCAGATGATGTTTCCTCACCATTTCCATCTGAGAGCACTTGTAATTATGAATACAATATGTGGCAGAACAATCAAATATGACAAACAACAACAACAGTGATCCAAATGCTGCAGGAGCCCAGATTGGTTCTATGAAAATTCTAAGAAAGTTCTAGCAAACATACAGTTTTTTTTTTTCCTTTCCCAGATCATTTGTCCATCTGGAGGGTGGGGGAAACAGTTATGCTTGTTCCTAATGTTTTCCACAGCCATTTGTCCTTGTGAGCCCTGCTCTGATGACCGGAAGCAAATCTCCAGGATGAGGCCAAAGGACACTCGCAGGTGTGTGGGTGTCGCACCCAGTGAGAACAGAACAGCCACCGAAATAGCAACACTGCCTCCCTCTGCAAACCATGTGTGTAAAACAGTTACATATCTCCATATAACTGGTTTCCTCTGTCCGCTTTTAGATCCATTATCAGGGACAACGCTAAAAAACTATTTTATTGATGCATCCATGCAAATGTTGAAAAATGTTCACAGCCGTACAATTAATGCATGCCAAAAGAGGCAAATAGATTACAACAAAAGAATTTGTGGTAACACTCTTGGGCAAATCAGAATAAAGCAGTTATCCAGCTGTGAAGGAACTGAGTGAAACTTTATCTAGTTTTGTTCTTGATGTACTTCAATATTTAAGAGTCGTATTTGTGTTTTTTCCTATGTCAGGTTCACACAAAATGTGCCTTTACGCTGCATAATAAGGAGAAGACATATACAGGTTGCCATGTTCCGTATCCGGGTTAGAAAGGACGGACCCAAGCGCAAGACGAACAGGACGTTTATTAGGAAAATCCAAAGACGTTGTCGCAGACAGGCAAAGGTCACCGAGGGGCATACGTCGTTCGGAGGGGTGATCCAAGAAGCGAAGTCGATAGGGAGGCAAGGAGTCGGTAAACTGGGAAGCCAAGTAGGTAGAAGGAAACTGGGATTGGGGAACGAGGAACAGGGAAACCGGGCGAGGAGCGGGATAGGTAGTAGCGCAGGTGTCTCGTGAGGACGGAGGCGAACAAGGTTCCGCGTCAGACTTGGTTCTGGCGTTGCCTTTTATGCCCCCGTCCTGACTGGTTCCCAGGTGCGGCTCGTTGTGCCGGTAGTGCTGACGTGGCACAGGTGGTCCCCGATTTACGATGCTTCGACTTACAATTGTTTCGACTTTATGGTGGTGAGCTGGAAATAGACGTTCAGTAGAAACTGTACTTTGAATTTTGAATTTTGATTTTTTTCCCCGGGCAAGCGATATGCGGTGCGATACTCTCTCGTGATGCGGGCAGCTGCAGCGATCCGCATCTCCCAGTCTGCCATGCAGAGGCGTGTATTAGGTGCATTAAATCCATTCTCGACTTACGATATTTTTAACTTATGATGGATTTCATGGAACGTAACCCCATCGTAAATCAGGGACCACCTGTATGAAGTAATATCAGCATGGCAGCCACTGCACAACACCAACCATCCAAAATTCCTGAAATAAGCAACATTCACTTATCTATTTTGCCTGACTCGTCGTAATTATTGCTAATTTGTGCTTATCTAAAGCAAATTACACCGACTCATTTTTATGGCTGGATATTTTTACTGCTTCAATTCAGGATTATAGGTACTATAACAATGGCGGAGTGGTGTTCAAACTGAGAAACGTTCAGGTAACACTTCCATGACCTTAACTACTACACGGCTATCCGCCATATCCACGGTCGTTGTCCGCCTCTGATCTGAAGTCTCAATCCAATTCTGATGCTTAAAGCTTAGCCAAATACAGTTATTCAAAATTGTGCACATTTTAGGTGAATGAGTCCATTAACAGTCTAGACAGTGAACCCATCATTTTTTATGGCGAAATCCACATCCTGTATTTCAATAATTTGGTCAATAGCATTATAATCTGAGAATTGAGGCTACATATGTATCTGTCTGAAACCTGCACCGAATATATCAAGCCACTTTTTGGAATTTGGCTTATGAAAGCTAATTTTAATCAAGTCCACAACACAAGTACAATGAGTCATGTATAAATAATGTTAGTGTTGGGCACAGTTTCCTGGCATGTGTTATGTGAGGATCTGGTTTTTGTGCCTATTCTAATCCTTCATTGAGTGGTGTCTTCTTGGACAAACGAAGTTCAACAAGAAAGATTTAAAGCCTCTGCTCATACTCCAGTGCTTTTTCATCTGCATCCTTTATTAATGAATACAAATTAAGTCTTACAAATTTTGATAATTCAGTATAATTAAATGTTAGGCCTAAATAATGTGATTCTGAAGGGTCTTTTATTTATTTAGCGAAAAAATGTACATGAAATGGACAACAAAATTGTAGAACAGGCAGTGTGAGCAGGTGGGTGGCGTAGCTCAGTGCAGGAGGTGGAATACCCTGCTTGGACTATTGCTACTCTCCCCTCTCTGGTGTTCTGGACTTTTCCACCAGACCTCTCCAGCTGATACAGAATGCTCCCGAATGGGTTGTGTTTGACCCGCCAAAGCCTTCCCATGTAACCTCCCCATTCCTTGTCCCTCTTTATTGGATCCCTGTAGCTGCCCAAGTTGACTCTCTTGTTATGGCCTATAAGACCATCAATGGATCTGCTCCAAGATACCTCCATGATCCCATGTAAAAGAAGTCAAAAATCCAAATCCAAAAGCTCTCGGTTCTTGTTCATATATGGGAATGACGGTTTAATCTCTTTCAGCGTTCAACAGGAGTCTCAAAACTAATTTTTTTAAGTCGGCTTACCTGCGGATCGCCTGTCTTCTCCATAAATTCCGCAATATATTGTCCTTTTCTTACAGTCACCTTTGTAATTCCTATCAATTCTATATGGTGCTACTCATGTAGTGCTATAAATAGCGCATTATAATTCTATTTGCATCTGCCCATGTAATCTTGTAATCCACAAGATGAAAAATTACAAACTTTTTGTTATGACACTGTGTCAATAAAAACATGCATGAAAAAAACAGACACAGGACAGGCTGGCTGCCAAGTTTTTTGTCATATGCAATGAAAGCAGGTGCATAGATGCAGGATGCCAGATTGAGCTGAATGAAAATTTCACAACTGCCTGGACAGATGTGCAGACTGTATGAGTCACATGAATGTTGTCTGCAGACAGACACTTCTTCTCTGAAATGTGGAAAAAATAACTCAAACGTCAATATCTGTGAAATACATTTAAATAGGCAAAACCCACAACTGCAAATTTTACAGCTTCTCCAAATAACTCCCGCTTGAAAACATATTTTACACCTTTCCAGCTTCTGTTTGAATAATATTAGATTGTTAATCCATGTGGAGGTGACTAGGTGGAACGTATTCTATTGGACGGCCACACATTTAAAAACACCATTGGGAGTTTTCTGTTTAGGATTCCTTAAACTTGCATTCCTATTGCAGTGTATTTAACCGCAACCATAAAGACCAACGATTTATCGGGGCCATTAGAAGGTCTTCCTGGTTCCCCGCTGTGCCACTGTGCTCTGAGGACAGACTCAAGCAAAAAGACAAAAGCATCACTATGGAAAGCAGCTGCCTGAAACCAAAAATACTGGAAGTCCAGCACACACACGTGTTTGGTTACTTACGTATTTAGCACAGGCTTTTCTCCACAGCAGCTTACAATGGCCAGCTTACAATTACTTACCCATTTACACAGCTGGGTATTTTTACTGGACCAGCTTAGGGTAAATACCTTACTGAAGTGTACTATAGCCAAAGGCACTGATCAAACCTGTGACCTTTGGATCCAAAGGCAGACTTCCGACCACTGTACTACTAGCTGTCTAGCTCATGGAACAGAACTTGTCCCAAATATCCAACCAAACTTCAAGGTTTCACTGAGATGTGGTGAAAATAAATGGTTAGTTTGGATTTTGAAATCAGGAAGGGGTTCTGATTCATCTTAGCAGAACATATACAGATGTCATCATTCAGCGTTGGGAAACAAAGCACACAAAGAATGGTACCCCCTGGGGTGGTCCCTCAAATTTAAACAACCTTCTGCGCTGTCAAGCAGGTTCTTCCACACATGCTTTCCAGCTCACTCCAGCAGAAAGGCCCTCAAGACCAGTGGAGTATAGATAGAATCCCCAGTTCAGTAAATCTGCCATAGCTTGTGTGACTCTTCTGCAAGGTGTGAAAATATTTATACATTCATAATGCTGCTCTAGGGTGATGGAAATGTGAGACAAGAGCCTTTCTTCTTGCATTGCATTTACGTGTACTGTACAATTATTCATTTTGGCAGATGCTTTTCTTCAAGAATTCCCATAGAATTTGCAGGAAAAACACAGGTGATTGTGAGAGGTGATGTAATGCAAGCCTGTGGAACAGTTATGAGTCTCAGAGAGGAGTGGATCCAAAAGCGATGAGTTTCGAGACACTTTTGAATACTGAAAGTGTGCTGAAAAGCACACCAAGTCAAGAAATAATATGGCTAAGTAATATGTGGCATGGCCCCTACAAGCAGTACCCCCTGCGATCATCAAGGGTCCCACTCAGGGTCACCTGGCTGAGACTGGCACACGTGGTCCCAAAGAACAAACGGTCCATTCTACCAACAACCAGCTCTATGAAAGAGAAAAGGTCAGATGAGGAAATAATTGTGGATCATTGATCAGTGGTGCTGCTGTTTCAGCTACTGAGAAAGCCAGTCCTGAGTACGTTCTTCTTGTTGAGCATTGTCTCGCTACATAAAACTTGAGGAGGCCGGCCGGTGGTGACAGACTAATCCCACGCTGACTGAAGATGATGACCAACATCCATGATGGACGAGACATTCCATGCTGAGCTGCGGATTCAAGATACCATATAGTGACAATATCATTATTGCTTGTTAACTGGCTTACGATTGTTGCTTAATCTAGATGCCCAGGAGGGGTGGGCAACCACTGGCCCTTGGACCCCCAGAGGTTTTTTTCTCCCTCGATTTTCAATTGGGAGTTTTTGTTCCTTTCCTTCATGGCCAGTAGGCATACTTATATCTCTATAAACATACTGTATTATGGTAGTGATTAGTCAACTGTCTTCTTTGTTTCTCTGTTTGATGTATTTGTTTTTCTTGCCTTATGCCTACATTAAAGCGCTCTATAAAAATAAATTGAGTTGAACTGACTTGAATATCCTGTTCTGTGTACCAATCCCTTACACTTCGTACCTGCTCCTGAGTTCATTAGAGGAACCTGCATTTTGTGTCCTCCAAGTTCTTTGTATTCGCTGGATGCCCAAGTTCTCCAGTTTCCGTATTACCGGGTTTTTGGGGTTGCAGGTCTTTCAGTTTTATACTGCATGTCTCATACATAATGTAGCATTCACAAATATGGGCATTTACACTAAAGGTGTACAGTAGCAGTAACTCGGAAATCTCCCTCTTAGATCAATAAAGTACTTATCAATACAGACAGACTGAAAAGTTTTGGATGTCTATTTCAAAACTGAGTGAAAGTATGTGATAAGAACAGGGGACATATAAACTATGAAGGTGATACCAAAAAAGGGAAATATTTAAATTTGTTCCCAAGCTTAATTTGCTGCCCATCCAACATAAAATAATAATTTTCATCTTCAATCTGTGGGTGTTAATTGGGTAGAATTGTAAAATGTCATGTTGAGGAAGTGCTTTGTTGCCCGCATAGCAAATAAATAATGTGATGCAGGTATTGATCAGCTACAGCACCTTACTGCACTGTACTTTTACATTATTATACCCAGCCTTCTTATACATAATATTCATTCTGTCTTGTGTGGAACAAAGAGTTTCGATCTGAATTTTTTAGGAAGAATATGATGTTATAATTCGGTATTTCATATCATCAAGAGTACCAGGTGTTCTTAGTTTCTGTTCTAGGAAGCTGAATCTGGATTTAAGATAGTGAAGTAATGCTAGATGTATTCCTTTGTGTAATATATTTTTTAAATTCGAAAGCATTCTTTAATAAATACATAATCTTATTTTGACTGTCCTCTAGGAAAAATACGTAAAATGATAGCTAACCAGGAAATTAAACAGCCTTTTCCTTAATCCTTGCTTCAGAAACTGGAGCATGAATTTTTGTTAAGGAAATTAAGTAACTGCAAACAGACATAAGAGCAAATCTCTTCAAAATAATTTTTAACAGTAAAGGTTTTAGAAATGCATCTGTTTCTTTGGCTCATGCACTTTTTTGTCAGGATTTTTAAAATCTGTTTTGAATATATGTCAGATATATTTTGATTCTGAAGATTATTGTGCTTAATCTTACTAGGCCATGTTACGTGCTAATATTCCCATGCGTTGTTTAAGAGTTATGTCTAAATAGTTAGACATAACAATTCATTTTTATTATTATTGTTACTCTCATTGTTGTTGTTGCTGCTGCTGGCAAATTATTCTTTCACGCTATTGTATATTGTAACAGAAGAATTTTAACTGTAGAGGTTAAACATGGGTAAGAAGCATTGTTAGGTTTTAGATACTTTGAAACTGGCAGCATCACGTGAATTTATTGTAGTCTGAATTTTATGACTGTCTCCTGATATTCGATAATGAGTTTTTGACTTTCGTTGATTCTGGTAGCCTCTTCTATTGTGACTTGAGTATTCGCTTACAGTAAATCGCAGCGATTAGTTCACTCGAAGCCTGCAAGTGTTGCAGCTGGGAGACAAAAAGAAAAGAGATTCCTACAGATAACGGAGGAGTCATACAGTCTGGGTGTCGCCACTCTAATTTTACTCGGAAAACAAAGAGGTAAGCGTTGAATTTCCAGCTCACCTTCACCCCCTGTGTCACTGGAAAGCAACCGGGAAAGCAGAATTAACGATATGTAGCTGTGGAAAGAATGAACCATGTTGTGTGGGATCCTGTTAAACCCAGAAAACCCTTTTCAGCCCTTTACCTATTAATGTAGTGCATTTGTCTAAGAGGGAAAAGAGCCACCCAGACAAAAAAAGTGAGCCAAGAGACGTGTGCGCAAAGACACCATTTGGGAATCTTTGCTATATATGCTATAGATTTCCATAAATTCAGCTGACCACCCTTTTTTCCTATGACATGGAAGAAAAACCCATAATATACTGGGTAGCAGATGGGGTGGTGGCTTCAGCTGCTGCCTTTGAAGTCAAGGGACCCAGGTTTGAATCCTACCTGAAGTGCTAAATATTACCTAGCTGTGTAAATAGGTAGAACATCGTGAGTCACTTTAGGGGAAAATGTCAGCTAAATGAAAGAAAATCCATCTCCGCAAGCTGATTGGCAATTTAATCCCCTAATCATGAACAATTTCAGTACTCTGTAGGGGGCTACAGCAGGGATCTGGGAACCCGGATTTTTCCAGCGCAGGGACATGACTTTAACTGTTACACTATCTGCTACCCCTGGTTGAAATACATAGAGAATCCACAGATGCTGGAATATTAGTCTGAAATGCATGTTTTAACTGAGAGCATATTTCTTCAATTTAAGTGTGCTGAAAGACACGCGCTCTTGCAACATTTTCATAACAGCTACTTCAGTGATCATGGTATATTTTACCATTGAAGGGTCTAAGCGAAGCTGTTTGGAAGAAACTGATCAGAGAGCTTCTGGCTTGTCACTATCTTCTTGAGGATATCAGAGGGCCTTTATTTAGCGAACCCTTGAGCCAGTGGAATGTTCTACCCTGGTGAGATACACTAAGAGTTTGAGTCATTCGTTATGGCCAACACTGGAGGCTACACACATTTCCCAAGATGCAGTCAGACATAATCAAATAAGGCAGTTATTAAAATATTGTTTTGTGATGTATGCATTCTCATTATGTGTAACACTTCTTTAGAGTGTGAGAGGAAACCAGAGCACAAAGAGCAGTCCCATGGGAACACGGGGACAACACACAAACTCCACAGTCCGGAGCGGGATCTGAACCCACAGCTTAGGAACTGTGAGGCACCAGTATTACCTGCTGCACCATGGTGTTACCGCGATGCATATACTCACATTCATGGTAGGACAGCACAACAGTCATTTATCTTGCCAAGGGATTTCTGCCCAGCCTTGGAGGTGCATTCATGTCAGTACAGGCATTATTAAAGTAAATCTGAAATAACTAGCACCCATTCAGTCATGTAAATAAATACCCATTAAATAGAACTGTTCGGATGAAATGACCAGGAGGAGAAAATTAATGACCAAAGTCTGCCAGTGTAGCTTATTGTTGAAAGCGAAACAGAAATAAATTAATTTATAGCAATACTTCACGCCATTCTCTGCAAACAGATGTCATGAAGATTACACATTCACATAGCTGTTATTTTCTTAAATTATTAATAGGCTAATACTAAATTAAATACTACACTTAAATACTAACAGGGTAATGTGAAAGCGGCAGTTTACAGTTCTATGTAAATGTCTATTAATATCTTTATATTTATGTATATTTATAGCCACAAAACACATTTAATAGTGAGAACTAAAGTAGAATAGCCATAGACTTTTTGGGTTTGGACAAGTATTTTAACTTGAGCTTTGATTCACTTTTTCATGAACTACCATTTATTTCACTCTAAGTTGGATAAACTTTTACTGGTAGCTAAAGTGGATACTTGAGAGAAAAAAAAAAAATTCAGCTGTTAATCATATGTCCGTCCTGAGTGTGTGCCTTCCCCCTTCGGCCTTGTGCCACGTGTTGCTGGGTTAGGCTTGATTCACCACAACCCCACTCGGGACAAGCATTTTCAGACTCTGTGTGTGTGTGTGTGTGTGTGTGTGTGTGTGTGTGTTACTCATATGCGGTTCTATTCAAGAGGATTGTCATTAAATGAAAATTGAGGGAGGGGAAATGCTGTGAAATGGTCAGCAATAAAGTAAATAATAATAATGCGTGGAGCAGCTGTCTTTCTCATGTAATGTAACCTAGTCTATGACATTATATCAACAAAACATAAACCATCATACAAAATAAAATATTTTATATCAATCTGGGAATATTAAAAAACAGGTATAAATAGGCTTAAGAATAATTAATTACATCCACTGAACTACCTTTATCAATACTTTAACTAATACTGCAATCATTACTTCTATAAATAGAAAATAAAATTTATTTTCTGATGTGACTGACCACTAAAGTGCACCACGTACAGTCATGGTTAGGGGCCCAGGGGTCTCAACCTTGATTAAAGCTCCTGAATTACTTCAGTAAAAACAGCCAACTCTTTACCTGGTAAATCAAAGTTTAGTTTAATATACAAACCTAACATTATACTGTAGGTTGCCATGGAAGCGGGTGTCAGGTTTCAAACTATTTGGAAATAAAGGCAACACCTTTTTTCCATCCTTCATTTATTTTCACTACGGATATTTTCCTTGCCGTTGCCCTGAATCCGTTCTATCAGAATGTAAATGTAAGTATGTTGCATACATAAATTATTTGCAACATCACACGGTAAGGGATCGCTGAGAAATTCAGAATAAAAGGAACGTAAAGCACAGAGCTCAGGCTTCAAAATGTATTTTCAGTATATTCTGCACAAGAGTCCTGCCAGCCTACAATGAAGAACAGAAACGTTGCCGTGGACCCAAGAGACATTCCAGCCACATGGTAGCATTTATTTATACTGGAGGACTTATGAAACTGTGCCATTATGTCACCCCAGAACCTGTTGTATTCTATGATTTGATAGTTTATCCTAAGGGCCAACAGGCCTCCAGGGAAAAGGTTTTAAAATCTACCAAGTCCAAAAGTCTAGGTGTTTGCTTGTATGCTCACGCGAGCTATAGAAAGATCTAGGTTTCTCCGGATCATGCTTTGAGTTCTGCAGCCTTGGAAAGGAGGCCAAAAATCTCCTTCATTCCTAATGGTATACAGCTCTTGAACAAATGAATATTGTTTATTTATTTATGGAAAAATTACTTTTATGTTGTTATATTTATCAAATGTTTTTATCCAAAGATTCAAAAAACACTGTTTTTACATGTAGCTTCATGTCCACTTTTTAATACGATGGTACATCCTTTGCTTTAGTGTCTGTGCGTATTCATTTGTGCAAGACAAGTGCGATTCAGAGTTTAAAAGATCTTTTTCTACACCGCATGTAAAATTAATTATTCAAACAAATTAGTGCATGAGCCTTTTGCTTTAATAGTGAAGTAAATACTGTAAAATAAATTAGATAGAAAACAGCCACAAGCACAAGTTTTGATTTATACAACAAAGCAATGCACAAATCAATATCAGGACCTCGACATATACATATAATAAAACGTTTTTAAGCCTTAGTCCACAGACTTTCTTCAGTGTTTTTCTCTTCTTTTTTTTTTTTTTTTTTTTGAAAGAGGAAAAAATGTTTTTCTGTTTATATATTTTTTCTTATTTTTAGTCTTTTCATATTTGTCATTTTGCACACATCTATTTCAGGAACATTCTGACAGCATACAACTGTTTTTTCAGCCTATAATGCAAAAGCAAACTTTATACGTAAAATATTGTACTTACTTAATGTCACACATTGCACAGTGGTACAGTGTCGAATGCAATAAGCAGGAAACAACAACACTTAACATGAAGAACAAATACTGAGGGCTGGTAGATGGGCCTTCCAACATTTGTTCATGTCACTGTAAGAATTACCTTCCATCCCTCCCTCCTTCCTTTCAGATGTGGAGTGCTCCAAATTATTACTTTTATTTTTTAAATTTTCTTGTGTAACAGCAACATTTTTTTTTTTTTTACACGCCCTCGCAGTGTTGACCGTGAGTGAATTTTTTTCTTTCAACAGTGACCTGCTCTTGAACATAGTGATGGTGCAAAAATGCAGGTTTGCTTGACTGGGTGTAAAAAGCAATGAAGAAACCCAGTAGAAATGGTTGTGGGTGTGAGGGTCCCCAGCAACTCCTTCACTGAACCCAACATGGTCATGAACTTCGTTTTTCACCGAAAAACCACCACGCGTCACACAACCTCTTTGGTGTTCTCTCAGATAAAGTCTGTTTTGTATACATACACATGTATAAATATCCTCGCTCTTGGCTTTTACTTCACTTATATGCTCTGCAAATTAATCCATTCTTAAGTGCAATTCCCCCAAACACCAACACACGTTATAACTGTGGCCAGGCTAAAATGATGGTATAGTGCAAACTGTAAACACGCATTGTTTTTATACAAAACAAGTCAAAAACATGAGACAATAAGAAACACGATGGCAATAATATTATCAATAATAATAACGTAATTAGAATAATTATATAGACAACTGTTTGGCTCCAGCAGCTGGTCAAACTTGTTTCTTTCAAGTATCTTCCAACAGCAAAGACAGAAATTAACATCGAAAAAAAGTATCAAAAACAGCGTTCTCGTTGTGTTAGAAAAGTAAACAATTGAAAAACAAAAGGAAAACAAAAAAAAAAAAAGGGAAAACTAGCAGAAAATCAAACCGTGATAATTGACATCTTGCATAGTTTTGAGATTCTCCTTAGGCACCTTATCAACAGGTATCACTTTTATTGAGGTGCAGAAAAAAAAGGCCGCACTGCAAGTTCAGCCATAAATATACACACTATCCCTCTCCGCTCCTTCTATTTCGTAACAAAAATATATTATATGTATATAGATTTTTTTTAAAAGTGCCTCAGAGAGCGCTCCGAGCCGCCGATATCCGTTAGATTTGCCGATGATTGCGTGCAAATCAGTGTCGCGCCATGGAGTCTTCAAAAGAAAACGAGAAATAAATAGGCTTTCTTCTCCAGAGAAAACAGGGAAGCGTTTCACCCGCTCTCCTTACGTCTCGTTATTTTTTCCTCGCCTCAGTCTCACAAGCAGTTTCTCATAGAGCGTTATGCACGTGGCGTGCGGTCTAGGAGCAGCCGCACTCCTCCACGATCATGTTCTGGATGTCCTTCTTGACGATCTTCTGCTCCTCGTTATAGTAGAGCATGGACATGGCCCTCAGGCGCGTCGGGACGCAGCAGGACTTGATGCCGCTGAACGGGCTGTAACCACGCATGCGGTAGTGGTTGAGCACCGTGGAGTGGAACGAGAGCGAGGAGCCCATGATGCTGGCCACGTGGCTGGGGCAGTCGCCCTCACAGTAGTTGGCATGGTAGCCAGGCGGTGCGATGATCCAGTCGCTCCAACCGATGTCCTTGAAGTTGACGTAGAAGTGCTTCTTGCAGCAGACCCTGATCTTGCCGTCGCACTCCAGGCCCCGCCGACGCCGCAGGTGGCTCTGACCGCTGACCCGCCGCACGACGGACATTAGAAAAGGTCGATGGGACTGGCCGCGCTCGGAGCCCACGGCCAACAGGAGCGTCGCCCCGGCTTCGGCACACCCATCGCAAGCTGCCCGCAGGCGCAAGGTCTCGCCTCCTCTGTCCAGTACGTCCTGTATGATTCCAGACACGGGCAACGTGTGCCAGCCGCTGCGCCGCGTGTCCACCGTCTTCTCCGTAACGGCCTCCTCCACCGCCTCCTCAGCATCTTCCCCCACCCCCAGGCTAAGTGGTCGCTGCTGCTTCTGCCGCAACAGCCGGATGGTCACTCGGGCTCGGCTGCGGTTTGTTTTGGCCAGTTTGAGGAACAGCCACATGTTGGCCTGCTCCACGATGGATATTTCACTGCCTTCCCTGGAAACAGGGAAACTGATTGTGTCTGGAGACTCGCCTGGGGAGAGAGATGGAAACCATCGAAAAAGTGTTATTGACTGGATCGTTCGCTGTGTTTTACAGCTAAGATTTTTCTGAAAAAAAAACTGAACAATACACACATTCTCAGAACCGCTTGTCCCATACGGGGTCGCGGGGAACCGGAGCCTACCCGGTAACACAGGGCATAAGGCCGGAGGGGACACACCCAGGACAGGACGCCAGTCCGTCACAAGGCACCCCAAGCGGGACTTGAACCCCAGACCCACCGGAGAGCAGGACCCGGTCCAACCCACTGCGCCACCGCATCCCCCTTCCAAACAATACATCTTTTGATTAAATTTACGTAATCACGCTTTCTTAAATATATCGCAGCAGACAAATAGTAGTGCATCACTGCTGGCCTGGAAGTCCCTTGTATTGTCTTCATTTCTTATCGTAAACCAAAATCATCGTAATAAAAATGCAAATATTAAAGGCACAGATGTGGAACAACATAACTATAAATAGGGGAATTCCAGCTGCTTTTTAGATTATTACATACTGCATTTGCCATGTGGACATTTCAGCACAAAGTGCCACGCCCACACCACCGTCGACACAACGCCTTCGCCTAACTCCTGACCTCCCCTTCATTGCTTAGCGTGTTTTGACCAGTGCCTGTACTTCGACGACGACTTTGGATTGTCCCTATAGCCACGTTTGCGCATCGACAACCTTGCCTGTCTTGAGACCACGATTCTTGGATTCCCTTCAATAAAATCCGGTGCTCTGCAATTGTGTCCGACCCTCTACTTCCGGCTAGGAACGTGGCACAAAGCGAATACAGAAGTGGCTGTTAAGAGATGTTTATGTAGCTGAAATTTTTACCGACTGTACACATGCTTACAGCTTCTTAGTTGTACAAAAACTGTGCAAGTCCTTCAACTTCAGTGTCCACACATCTGAAGATATTGCCGAGTCAGGGATTTCTCCTACCTCCTACTACCTACCAGCTGCACCATCTTCCCAGGACCCACCATAGAAACAGTAAATATCAAATAAAAAGAGTTAAACCCCCACCCAATAAGTTAAAAGTTCTGTAAAGAGTATTAAAACCAGGAAAGAACAACAACAAAATCACTTCATTCAAATACCTAGATGAACCATTCTCAGCCTTTCAAAGCCACCAGAAAAGTAGGCACCAGATTGTGGAAGTCAAACAGATCAATTTTCGCTTTGCGTAAACTGGGAGGAAGTAAGCAAAACCATGGTAAATATTGTGTTTACTGAGATCTTCCTGATTTCACAACATCCTTGTAGGACATCAGCAGGCAAGTTGGGGTGGAATTCAGGTGGGAACCTTTTAAAGTAATTTTGCAGTTCTCTGCAGCAGCTTTTTCCATTGTCTCTTTTGCAGTAGGCGAAACAGTAAGTGAAACCGATCTCAGCTGGAGGATAATCGGGACTACAGGACCCATCTAGAACCCAATTTCTTATTGCATAAGTTATTCCTTTGGAATTATGATTTTTATTAGTAAAGGGTTTTTTTTTAATCTACTCTCAGACATGTCCAGTGTTTGTCTCGTTCTTCACTTTTGCTTGGGTTGTCAGAAATAACAAGGAATCACAACGTTCATCAGTTCTTGAAGAATGTGAACGTCAGCGTCCTGTTGCTCCATGGTAAAATTCATCCGACAGCGTGATCGACTGGGTACCTTATAAGCACTGTCTTGCTTTGTATAACCTGACCCTAAAAGCTTGCTTGTCCGCGATAGTACAGTTTGCACGAAGACCGATGACATAGCGTTTACGCATTCTTGCCACGTATTGAGGACTCGGGGTTCTTCAGCACCCGTTGGCTTACTTTACCTCCAGCTAGAATCTTTCTTCCAAATACTGACTCACTTAATGAAATAAGTAATGCTGCTCTTCACATTGTTTTTCCTAAAGGATGAAAATCTTCGATCCGTCTCACGTTTTCTGACAGTACAATGGAGTCTTAATGGCCCCACTCACAAGCAGCGAACCATTTGTTTAAATGAATATTGAACCGACCCTCGACATAATAGTCTGTATTATCTGATCCATCGTGATGACTGCTGTTGCTCACTGGGGCCCAAGTGTGAATGATTCCCTCCATTTAAGGAATTTGATCATTAAGGAATTTAAAGATTCCTTTCTTTATATGAGTATTAAGTCCCTCTACGCAACTAATTCTATAGCCTGATCCAGTGTGATAACTGCAGTTTTTTTTTTTTCTAGGCCCAAGTGTGAACAATTCCTTCTTTTACTATTAACATGTAAGCACTTCCCCCCCAAAAAAAATGAGCTGAGTGGGCAGCATGGTCAATGATGTGCATGCGAAAGTTACAAGCTCATCAACATGTTTCTGGTATTAATACACATTCCTGACATTCCGGCCCATTCATAAAACCGAAACAGCAGCTATCCCAGCAAAACATAATTATAAAGTTGCCTTAATATTTACATTTGCGGTTCGGAAAATGTGTGTGTGTGTGTGTGTGTGTGTGTGTGTATTCTTTTAGCAGACGCTTTTCTCCAAAGCAACGTAAATCTCATATAAAATACGTTTTCATTACATTAGGAGAAAGAGACAGATGCAGACATGTGATTCTTAAGTACAGTCAGTTTGTTTCTTTACAGGACATTACAGGAGAAGCTGCGTAAAGGTTTATCATCTTGGGATGATCTTAAAGTTAATATTTAACCTCAATTAAAATTGCCCTGTAATATATTTGTGTAAATTAATTACATCCAGAACCCTCATTAAGCCACTGAAGATGATTGGTTTTCCTTCCAGGTCGCTGTAAGTTCAGAAAAGAAGAAGGAGGACGCTACAGTTGCCTTTTCTGGTAGGGTATTCATCAGCGGGTTTGACATCCGCTCCACTTTTTAACACACCACTTAAACCTGCGGTCCAGGCATGCCAAGGGTGTGCCGTTCCATTCAAAGTAAGTAGCCTCTCTGCAGTTGAGTGACACGGCCCTCTTTCTCTCTCCACAGGCACTCTACTCCATCACAGCAAATGAGCCGCCCCACTGTGAGTCGAGGCAGGTTCTCACCAGGCATACCAATGCGAAAAACATTACGAACGCAAGGAAACATTGAAGAAACAAATGTTAAAATATTTCAACAGCATGCCAGGAGGCTGAATTGTAGTTTAATGGCTCGGTACCTACTGTCCTCTGCAATAACAAGACTATATATAGGCAGCCCACGAATATAAAAACGAACAATACGAGCTCTTCGTAGAATTTGCAAGGTCGCTGGGTGATGACTTCTTACACCCAGGTCTGTTAAAGAAAGTAGTCTCTGAATGTTGTTGTGTACAAATCACTCTACATTCATTTATTTTAAATTCCTCCAAAGTGGCTTGCAGTGATTTTCCGTGGCTTAGAATCACAGTGATCATTTATACAGCTGGGTTATACTTAGGAAGAAACAAGCACCAGGTGTGGCCAACTGAAGTTATTAAGAAGCTTAATAGTGGGGGAGATTATAGGGACGTTAGTGTACGGTATCTAGCGCTGTAAGTTGCCTTGGAGAAATGTCATGTTTATCCTTGCACTTAGTTAATAAAGTATTAAAAACTGCAAGTTTTAATTATACTGCATGCTTATGTTTGCTTTGTCAGATCTACTGAAAGAGTGCAGAGATGCTGGAATTGTGGTCTTTGTGAATAACAGGCAAGAGGTATTTCCTTTGTCCTGTAACTCAATAAAAGATCTTTGAAACTGATCGTTATTAAAAGGCACGATGGATCTCCGTGGTGCAGTTTCATTAGTGGTCGTCTGTTCTGCTGAGCGATTGCCTGAGTTTGAGGCCAGTTGTGTCCTCTCTCATCTACACAGCTCTTTGAGACGCCCGCTCTCATTCCCAACGACCCCTCCACCGAAAAAAAGGAAAAAAAATCCTGACTCATGCATTTCAGTGAAAGAAGCAATTATGCCCACCAAACAGCACAGTAAACAACCTGGTAAAGAGCCCAATGAACAGGCAGCGGGGGGGGGGGGGGGGGGGGTCGAGGAGTCCCAGGCACAGTCTCGGTACGCCAGGTGCATTTTTAACACGGGTGACTGGGAAAGGCTCTGGCGGAAACGTGTGAGAGGTCTCTCTCTCTTTATCAGAGCGTCTTTCGGGGGCTATTTTTAGCAGATGGCCATTGTGGGTATTTATGCAAGTGGAAAAGCACAGCAAAAGCACAGTGAGACAGAGGGATGGATGATTAAAATGTCTCCAAACACTTTGGAGGTGCATTCATGAAGAGACCACACATCCAGAGCGTGACATGTCATTTTTGTTCCTTGCTGAATTAACAAGACAAGCGGTGGCTGAAATTGGATGGATGGATGGATGGATGGATGGATGGATGGATGGATGGTACATTAATTATCTTTTTAATGCAAAGCATTTAAGTTTTCATATGCAATAAATGCGTGACTTAGTTATTTGGAAGTCCATGGGTGGACACTGACTTGTCTAGGTATATAAACATGTCATGCAATCTGAAACACACTGTTTATTCACCACTGTTACTCAAGTGTGTATTGTTCAGTTAGTTCTCATGAAGTGATTTGATGACAATATTCATACGGTGCTGCTTGGAGGAAAGCGAACCCCTGGCGTCACTCAGTTTTACCACAAAATGGGTACTGAATGAGAATCAGTGTTTCCCTTGTGACATAATATGTGTGTAATGAGCAATTCCAGATGTTACTTTAGATGAAATCATGTGTGTAGTAGAAACACACAAGTAGTGCAGGTGTAAAAATAAGTAAAGTCCAACTTGCATTGGTTGAACCAAGTAGGTAAGTAGGATCAGGGGTGTAAATCACAGTCATTTATTCATTTCATAAGTTCAAGATTTAAAAAGTTGACTTAATAAGTCTGTTTAAATATTTTATACAAGAATAATGGCTATCTCTGTAGGGTTCTTCTGCTTTCAAGCAGCTCTGTATAGACTCCTGAACTGCGCCCTCGTGTGGTGGCCCTCGGAACTGCCCCCCCCCGCGACTCTCCTGCACACACTCCAGGTGCGTGTGTCTTTGGAGAGACAGAACCTGCAGAAACGCTCCTTCCATTTGCCTGTAGCGCTTTCGAATGAGCCCGGTTCTGATTTAAGCAGGTAGGAACCTCCTCTCGCCTTTTCATACCGTTCTGCTCATGCCTTATTCATTTGCATAACTGTCCAGGTTATTAATACATCATAGGCATCGCCATCACCTAGTGCATTGTCTTTTTTCTGTCTCATCTGACATGATCTGACATATTCACTCGCCGCTTCATAATGAAGGCATGCAGATGTAGCTAAAATCACAGGCACTAGTACTTTACCCTTGAAATGCAGGGATTGTCTGGAATATGAAAGATTATAGGGGTTATAGTGCAGCGCATGAATAATGTGAAGGAATAATATGGTTTTGTATATGATAATATGAACTTCTATCTATCTATCTATCTATCTATCTATCTATCTATCTATCTAATTGTCCTTTTTGTAAGGTCATATGATTATCAGCATAATATTTATTAGAATTAACATAGATATTAAGTACATGCATTTTGTGGTTGCTAGGGCGACGTATGTTCCATATATCCTGTTTTATGGGTATTCAATGCCTTGTTGATGCATCACACCCTTTGCACAGCGGTCAAGGACGTGGCCTCGCAGCCTGTGTCAGTGGAACCATGCAAGAAGTACTTTTGGACATGTGCAACGATGCTGCCCTGAGCCCTGCTAGGGGGCGATGTTGACGTACAGCAGCTCGCGTAAACAACAACACAAACAACGACGGCACGCGGTGGGAACCAGATGCAGCAGACAGCGCCGGACGAGGCGCCCACTCCCACGGACCGCGCCGCCTTCAAATAAAGTGGAGCAAACGAGTTTATTTCTGCTCAGATGGACGTTCTTTCTGTTCGAGGCTATACTATCATTATGAGAGGCGCAGCGGAGATGGCAGACAGTGGCCATTATCTCCAGCTAGCGACCCGTGTCACAGTCGCGCCCGGGGAATGGGTCGCTTCTGCAGCGCTAGTGGCCCTCGACCGGGACGACGCCGCCGAGCAGAAGCCCAGGGCACATTTGCTCTTAGCTAAAGTGGCAGGTGTTTCCTTCTCCCATGAAGCGATCGGCAAAGCTCTTACTTCACTTTTACTTATTAGTTCAGATTTAGGTGGCACATTTTTCAAAGGCAGCTTACAGTCCTTATACTCTTTCTCTCTATTCGCTTTCACAGCGATTCTAGTTGGCCGCACCTGGTGCTTGTTTTTTCGTAGCAAGCCGTCAGTCAGAGGTGGGCGGGGCCAGGCTGTAGCTCCGCCCAGTTAGATATTAGCCGACAATCATTCACCCGTTCATGCAGCAGGGCAATATAACACACATTGCCGTGCACACTATGGGACGCTTGAAGTCACCGGTTCCGCTGAGACACGTTTTCGGACCAGGGAAGGAACGCAGGGAGAAATTTAAACAACGCACGAACCGTCCGGGGATCGAACCCGCATCCAGTCGCACGGTCCAGGTACTATGAGACACCAAGCGGTCCGCTACCCACTTTATATTTGTAAAGGAGTAAATCCCGGGCATTCTCGACACTGGTAACCCCCTCGAAGGGATTAAAAGACCACATCTTTGCTTTGCATGGCGCACTGCGGCCAACTCGACTCGAGGAGGTGAGCAGAAAGAGTCCGGTTCATTTCTACATGTACGTTCAGCCATTCGGCAGATGCCGAAGCCCAAAAGCGCTCAGGTGTGGCCGCTAATCCGCTGAGAGCAGCTCTTCAAATAAATATACGGGAGTCGCTGCACAACACAAGAGCTCCCTGCGGCCCTCCTGTGCATTTTTTCCGCTCATTCGCAGGTGCGGACTTTAGGTGAGCGTTAAGGGTCCTCGGGCTCAAAGTTAAAGGCCCATCCGTGCCATGGGGTGTGTGAGTTTGCTGTAGGAGGCTCTTCTGCACCTGCACCGTTCTCTGGGCGTCCCCGTGTCGCCGTTGCATGCGGCGAATTACGTTGGGCATCGTCATCCGTCGCCTCTCTTTTCTGCCGCGGTTTCGCAACTAAATTGTCCGTCGGGGGGAAAGGGTTACTGCGTCGACAGGTGCCGAGAGCGTCCCTCCCGGGCAGCGCGCTGGCGGCTGGAGCTGTTGACAGCACCTCTGAATGCGCGGCTCAGCTGACCGCTGGCACCTTTCAAAGTACTTTAAAAAACGGGGGTGACGCTGAAAGACGTTTTTTTTTTTTTTTCTTTCCAGCCCGAAGGGCCTTTTCTCCCCTTTCTTTCTGTCTCGGTGCCGGAGCTCGGAAAATAGCGGGGCTCATGGTGACTCAGAAAAGCCCAGGAGTGCGAGTGTGGCTGTGCCTTTCACACACACACACTCAGTGATCCTTCACAGGGTGCCCAGGAGCCACATGGTTTCTCAGAAGTGCCCAGACCTCTTTTCTTTTCTTTTCTTTCCTTTTCTTTCTGCCTGCACTCAAGTCAATGGGCCTCTTGAACTTAAAGTCAACAGGTCTCTTTAACGGCAGGGGTGCCACCTTTATTCTACGTTTAGAATAAACTGCGTGTGTAAATCTGGCTGTTATGTTGTGCGGCACACACACACACACACACACACACACACACACACACACACACACACACACACCTTGGGCACTCACCGGCTTCTGAGAACGTGATGACCTCGGACGTCTGATCGGCCAGCTCCTGTATCTCCACCTGGTTTCGGCCCTCGTCCTCAATCTCGACGCTGCCGTCGGCGGCCACGCGGCCCACATGCAGCTTGCGGATCGCGTTGAGCAGGGCGGCGCGCGGCACCGGCTGCGTGATGTTGGGCCGCTCCTCGAGGCGAAGCGCGCTCAGGATGTGCTTCTTCACGGCCTCCACCACATCAGGCAGGCCGCCCGACGGGCCCTCCTCGAACCGGGGCAGCGCGCAAGACGAGCAGTCGGTGGCGGGTGCAGCCGGGGGCCCGTCGACGCCCTCCGCCGGACCGGCCGCGGACGGCTCACAGGTGCTGGCCCGAATCCCCGAGAAGAGCAGTAGCATTCCACCGAGCAGAGCTTCCGGAGACATCCTGACGGAGGAGGCGCACCACAGAGCACAAACTTACATAGAAAGAGGGAAGTGCAGCAGCACTACGGCCTCCTGCTGGGAAACACCCTAGCGGTGTGTGTCTGTGGCTGAATATGAGCGCATGAATGTGTGTGCACGTGTGTGTGTGTGTGTGTGTGTGTCAGATGGAGCACAGTGAGATCCTGCTGTGAGAGGAGTGCTGGGGAAGGTGTGTGGAGTGGAGCCAAGTGTTCCCGGGAAGTTTTCGGCGGGCCGTCGCCGTGAGTGATGCCCCTGGGTGGCGCCACGCTCCCGCTCGGGTTAGTCCTCGCTCTCCTCTCCTCTCCACTCCTCACTCTGTCGTTCTCCCGCGATCCGTCCGCTCCTCTCACTGTAATTATACCTCCCTCTCTCTTCTTGTTCCCTCCCTCTCGCCCCCCCCACCCACCCCCCCAAACCCCACCCCTCTATTATTATCTCACTATTTGTGACTCATTTTCTTTTTCACCAACCCCCCCCCCCCCCCTTTTTTCTGTCAAAGCGAGTCATCTTGTAAATCATGTATGAACTTTTTCCCTCCGCTGTCCTTCAGCCGCACATCACCCACGAAACACTTCCTCACATCATCCGATGCTTTAAAGGACTCCGTTAAGGATTTTAGGTTCCTCCCTCATTTTCCTAGTGAGTGAATTCCATAAGCTGTCATTTAATTAAATATAAATGTTTAACAGTGTAATAACCTTTACTTCTATTCATGCACCAATTAGACCAAAGTATATTTTTTAAAAAAGTTTTTTTCATTGTTGTTGAGGTGACATTTGCTTTTAATCCATAACTGTAAAGTCACTTTGGTCTTTTTTCAGTTACCGTTGATTTACTCATGGCATCTCCATGAAGTACTGAAGGTCGATCCTGTCTCTGGATCACTTGCACCATATACACAAAAACTGTATATAAATGGGTCAAGTTAAAGAAAATTGTATTTCTAGTATTAGTCTGCCAGCCAGTGAAAAATGCTTCAATTTAAAGTTGTTCAAGTGGCTTATTAACTGTTATTTTCTTGGCTGTACTGCAAAAAACGTCATTGTGGACATCAATATGTGACTGACTTTCAGAGCCTTGGTGAACAGGTGGAACATTTTGAGCGATATGTATTGCAAGTGTAATAAATCTGACATTTAAGTCAAGGAAGTGGACGGTATATTTTCTGCCAAACTCATTTTCCTCCATGCGCCGCCCAGAGAGTCCGGGAAATTTTTGTAAATAGTTTTGAGTTCATATCATACCGGATATTATAATTATATTCAGATAAAGTTAATAAATTTTACAGTTTAATAACTTTGCATCATGTCTTTCAATTGATTTATGCAGTCAGTGATTTAAACTGTTACCTGCTCATATTTCACTGCAATTTAGAATGTTTGTCCAAAATAAATGATGGATATCGTAAGATGGATTAATAGATGTATGTATTTTTTCCCCTCAGTGGTAAAATACTTTTCCAATATATATAATGAGGTTAAAGCTAAATATCTGGCTGGGTGACTGTGGTGAATCAGAGAACATTGTTCACTCAATTGGACCTGTTGGTGGCTATGAGTCACACAGCTGAACACTCCCTCTAGTGGTAACACTGCGTATTGCACACGCACTTTATCATTTTTACCTTAAAAATAGCTTGATTTGCATACTCATTACAAAAATGTTTTTTCTCTCTCTTTCTTTTTAATGAACTTCATCTTTTTTCCCCTTTCTTGTTTTAAAATGTAGTCATTTAAATTATGTTGCTATAACTTTGTTATTTCAGAAAATTCATGAAACAGGTTAAGTAAAAAAATAAGACAAAGAAACACACGCAGTCCTAAACCGTTCGTCCCAAGCAGGGTCGCGGTAAACCAGAGCCTTACCCAGAAACACAGGGCGCAGGGCTGGAGGGGGAGAGGACACACCCAGGACGGCACGTCAGTCCGTCGCAAGGCACCCTAAGCAGGACTCGAACCCCAGACCCACCAGAGAGCAGAACCTGACCAAGCCTGCTGCACCACCATGCCCCTCAGAAGAAGAAACAGAAAAAAAAGAAAACCCACTACAAGATGTTTGTAAAATTTCTGTTATTTATTGATTCAGCTGATGCTCTTTTCCAAAGTAACTTGCAATGTTAAGCTATATAGTACACACACACACACATTTTCTGAACCGCTTGTCCCACACGGGGTCACGGAGCCTACCCGGCAACTCAGGGCGTAAGGCCGGAGGGGGAGGGGACACACCCAGAGCGGGACGCCAGTCCACCGCAAGCGGGACTCGAACCCCAGACCCACCAGAGAGCAGGACCCAGTCCAACCCACTGCGCCACCGCACCCCCCAGCTATATAGTATGATTTAGTTATTCAATGTCAATGCGGAGTAAGTGCTTTGATGACAGGTATTACAGCAGGAAGTCAGATCTGAACCTGGATCCAAACCCGGTGGTAGCTCTAACTACTACACCACCTGCTACTACTGCTGTAAAGGCTTAGACTAAGCCTTGGCAATAATGTCCCTTTCTGTGTGCATCCATGATGAGCTGGTGGTGCAGGTCAGCATCATACTCCCGCTGGGTCGCTTATGTTGGTGGGAGATTGCGGCTGTGATGTGCTGCTGTTTAGGGGGCAATTCGGTCAGACAGGTGGAAGACAAAGGAGATATGGCTAAAACACGCTGTTCTCATTAAAGTCTGCACGTGAGTTTCAACCAGCTAAAGCAAAACACAGTTATAAATCTCAACAAATCCTGTATTCGTAGAGCAGCAGTAAAAGTCCGGATGCAGGAAGAAGCGGTTTTCCTCGCGGTGTGAATGAGATCATCTGCTGTGTCTGAGACTGTCAGTGTGGATAAATTGCCCCGGTTTTCATGTGACCCCCTTTGCCTTGGTTTAATTGGTCCGGTTAGTAGTGAAATATTTTTACTGTTCGTGCCAGAAAACACCACTGAAATATGGCGTTTAGTGAGAATGCGGTGAATTTGCAGTGTTTAGAAACGTAGACTCGATCCTTAAGTGTGTTGTATAGTTGAAAGAGTCACCTGTGAAAAGATGGAGTTATGCCAGTAAATGAGGAGAAATAAAAGAGTGCAGTTTATTCAAACTCAGGAAGAGAGTTGGAGCCGAAAAGCAAAGTATAAACTCAGGTCCTGAGAGGAACTCAGTTTGACACCTGCGATGTAGACAGATGGAACCCCAGAGTTGTAAAGCAGACAAATGTGTTCCAGCCTGACACCGGGATGGGGGAGGGCATCTGGAACCACCAGGGTGAAAGCCCTTGGGTGCTCTTATTACCCCATCCTTCATCTTCACCACAGGAGCCATAGAAAAGCCCATTCGGAAATCCAAGAGCTCAGACCTCTTTCGCCCACTGGAAGGAAGAGGCTCAAAGATGTCATAGCTTCCCCAGATGTGAGGTGAGCTCAAGATGTGCAGCTCCAGATCTTCCACAATGGACGGTGGAGGAGAATTTGCAAGAGAAGCTCTCAAACTCCAAATTTCATTTCCGTGGTCAAAGGGAGATGGTTGAGGGTGGTACTTGTCCAGTCGCTGTTATCTGCTTTCTGGCCGCGTTGGGCGGGCGCTCTGACGCCAGCGACTCCGTCAGAGCACCCATCATGTTTCAGACACGAGCCAGAAACTGAAGGCATGCACCTCCTGGGGACTTTCTCAGGAGAGGCTACAAGCAAGTTGAAAAGGAATGCACGAGTTTGTACTCGTGCTGTTCGGTTTGATGGAGGGTCCCGGGGGACTCCGGCTGCTTTCGCGGTGCAGGATGTGAGAGTTCCTGCCATCTCACATCCGTCGCAATGTTGGGTAGGACCATCAAGTGGCCTCCGCTGCCCTACGGCCATTTTGCCCGGCAGTTCCAGCCCTAGACATGGTCATGTCTTACGTATATGTCTTAGTCTTTTGAGAGGAGCACAGGAGCATGGTGTCCTTTCGTAACATGGCAGGCAGAGGAGAGTAAACCTTTTTGTTATTCCAATACTGGGTCTCAAACATACCCTAACTATATCTTTAATGATTTTTGTCTGCATATGTATGCTTTCCTAGATGCTTAAATGCATGCGTTTCAATGTTACGTGAGATACACATATTTCTTCATACAAATCTTTATGACAGTAAATTCTGCTGCCTTTTATTTATTTTTTTATTATCACTGTTTATTTAGCAGAAAACTTTGTCCAAGATGATTTATGACATTAAACTGCATATGCTGTGGAGTAGGACGTACCAGGGCTTAACACAAAAATGATCTTTTGCCTTAAATTTAAAGGTGTACACTAGGGGGCAGGCATCGTTACGAGCACAAGGACAATCGCAATGAATCACGTACTTTTTTAAATCTGTAAGATGTCTAAATATATAGGTTCTAATAAAAATTAGATGTTATGGATTTATTTTATGTGCCCGAAAAGACGTCATAATTTTAAATTTTTTGAAGTCAGGCCTCTGATGAAAGGACCCTTTTCTAAAAAAATGTCCATAAATAAATCCAGAGAACATAGCACACTCAATTTACTGTACTGACAACTGATTACCTTCACATACAATTATGTCATTGATAACAATAGCTCAGTATTTTTTTTTAGTGCTATTTTCCAAGCAAGCCTTTTGAAAGCCACTGATCTGGAGGCTATTACAGAAACATAAGGCATGAGGCAGGGGTAATCAAATACACACACAATGAGGGCAATTTGGAGTCACCAGTTCATTCTAAATATATCTCTGGGCTCAGGGAGGAAACCAGAGCACCCGGAGAAAACCCACATGGACAGAGGGAGAACACATAAACTCCACGCAGATTGAACAGGGCTTCAAACCCATAGTCCAGGAGGTGAGAGGCCCCAGTGCTGCTGACTGTGCCATCATTCTGCCTGAAAAAGAAGCATGTTTGCAAAATCAATAAAAAAAATAAATCTAAACTTAATGGAAAATCACCTGAAAGTGAGTTCAGCCTCTGAGAGTGTATCACATGCAGGACAGCCGTACATCAGAAGATGAAAATGAAAATTCAGGAATCGAATGATCCGTGGCAATAACTCCATCCACACAGAGAATGATTCCATCACTCTACAGATGCCAGACTTTTTCCACACATTTCATTGCAACGTGTTGAATAAATACCTGCTGAAATTATTCAAACCTTGAACTTATCATCAGGTCTTTACTATGCCAACACAGGTGTGTTATGCTGAATTTTTTTCTGCCTTGAATAAATAGGGAAATAAGACAAAGTTGGTATTTTAATTTGAATTTGATGCAGTCCCACCTTCTAAATCACTGTACAGCGTTTCTTTCACCTCCTTTCTGCGCCTTGTGCATATTTCTTCAGGATCCTTTTGCATGTTTTCATGTGAATAACCATTTTAGGCAAGCAGTGCGTCTTTCTCAGGGAAAATCTGCTGCTCTGAATGTGACTGGTCTGTTTTCATGCTTCACTTCATCTATTCATTTGTTGATCCAGCCGTATTGCCCGACTGTAAACAAAATAAAAGTCACGTGAAGGAAAATGCAGAGAAGCAACCAATTAGAGCTTTAATGGGAAACTTTGTGCCTGACTCCCGAGTCACTTGTTCCAGATTTCCCTTGACTTTCCTTTCTGTTTCACCCTTTTATTATCCATCACCGAGAATGGATGTGATGGATGTGGAAAGAAGGAAAGGGGAGCAGAGCAGGGAAATCATTGTCTCCCAAAAGTAGTATTAAAGTTGCGAAATAACTTAAACCTTGAACTTAATATCAAGTCTTTATCATTCCAAAGATCATATTATCGTGCCTCACAGCACCTGGGTGGTGCAAGAGAACGTGGGTTCGATCCCTGCTCAGTCAGTGTGGAGTTTGCATGATGTCTCTGTGGGTTTCCTCAGGGTGCTCTGGTTTCCTCCCACACTCCAAAGATATGCTGTTCAGGTTCCCCCATAGTGTGTGAGTGGCAGAGAGAGTGTGTTCCACTGATGTATGGATGAGTGACCCAAGGTAAGTAGTGTACCTAGCAGTGTAAGTCACCGCGGTGAATTAGGTGTGTGGGCTGTTAACACTACATAGAGTTCATTGGAAGTCGCTTTGGAGAAAAAAAGCATCTGCTAAATAAATGTACAGTATATGTAAAGTGTGCTTAATGTCTCAGTACTTTCGTAGTACTTCTTTCCTCACCTCCCAGAAGCTGATTCACAGTGTTTTGTGCATCAACGTTCCTCCTGATTTTTCCTACCAACATGTCCCAATTTACTTGAGAGAGTCGCAGCGGTTTATATAACGCTAATGTGCTGGCGCTGTGACGCATCGCCACGATCTAATACAGGTCGTGCTCAAAGCCGCAGGGACCGCGCGCTACGCGTTGCCTAAGGCCAGGAATAAAACTTTAGCCCACCTGTCAAGCGCGAGAAGCGCAGCCCCGTCACGGGCCCTCGGCGGGCCGTGACTTTGCACTGCGAGGAAGCCCGGCGCACAGAGACTCCTAATGAGCTCTGGCTCCGTATGATCATCGCAGCGCTTCCTCGCTGGACTTTTTCCTCCGGTTACCGTGGAAACGCGCTCGAGAGGCAAGGCTTTTAAGTCACATGTTTCGTATTATTTCTTACCTCCGCGTTCTGCATTATTATCACTTCTGCACATTTGTCCAGACGGATGCGTTGGTGCTTGAAGAAGAGCGAGAGACTGCTGCTGTACCATCGAGAGAAGAACGACGAGCGAGGCTGTCCCAGAATGAACGAATGAACGAATGAACGAATGAATGAATGAATGAATGAACCCAGAGGGAAACTGCAATTATTTGCAGCAGCATACAACATATATATGAAGCCATAAATGATATGAAATAAGTATCCAGCTGTGGGCTGCTGGTAGTATAATGGTTGGTGCTATGGACTTTGGGTCCAAAGGTTATAGGTGTGAGTCCACCTTCTGGCTGTAGTACCCTTGAGCGCAATGCACTCCCCCTAAAAGAATTGCTCCAGTCACATTACCCAGCTGTATAGATGGGTCAATAATTGTAACTTTAACAACGTAAGGTGCCTCGGAGAGAAGTGAGTTCATCTAAGTGAATAAACAGACAAATGATAGCGATGGGAAGATGTGTCACCTAAGACATACCCAAGAGTGATGAATTATTGTTATGTTGCGTTGAAGCTAAATAAAGAGCAGCTATCATGTCGGATGAGGAGTCGCGCCTGTGCCCCGAAGATCACCGATTCCCCAGCGTGGTACTAAATCCGAAGCGCTTCATTAAAAATATATTCAGATTAATGAAGTGTGATTCCGAAAGTTACGTAACTCGCTTCGGTGGTACGTATCTGCTTGGGGGAGAAGCGAAAATGAAAACGCGGGGTACGATCGTATTCTAGGATAGGATGAGGATGTTGATGCCATAGAAAAATTAACCCTTTCGTGGTTAACCCTTAACTAACTTCATTAACCCTTTCGTGGCAGCGCTTACGAGACATTTCTACACCTTTACCGGACCTGAATTTGGATTTTGGGTGCCTCCCAACAGCTGGGTGGCGCGAGACCAGAGCTGTCACGAGGCCTTCTTCTCGGTCCCAGTTCGGCTGGACCCCTCCCCGCCCCATTAGCCCTTCCTTGCCCGTTTTACCTCTATTAATCCCGCTAATCATTCCCCCATTTGGACTATTCAAATCAGGTCCCCCGTTCCCCTGTTTCACTGGCTCTGAATTCATTTGCATTCTTTTCACGTGATTTCTTTTGTCTTTACTTTTCCATTTCTGGCACTAAAGGTCGAATTACTGCATAAACATGTGCCTGTGAGTACTGGCGGTAGGAAACAGCAGGTGACACAGCCATGCTGTATTATAGACTAATTCATGAAGGGTAACTGTCTTTTTATGCTTTCTTCTAGCTATTAAAGTAACTGTTCGTTTTAATGCAGCTGGTAATATTTGAGTGTAAATGTTGTCAATTTTGGGGGCTGTGTATGAAGTTCCATTCGAAAAATGCAGCATGTTTTTAGGAAAGTGCAGTAATTCTTAAAAAAAAAAATAAAAAAAAAAAAACACTTTACACTTTTTCACACACTCTGTTCTCTGGATTCTCCAGACACTGCTTTACCGTATTTCCGACACCAGAAAGTAGAGAATAGCGGCGTAATTTGCCGTCAGAAAACATTTTCAGACGCGGTATAAAATTTACTCACTGAGCCAATCGAATGATCGATCGACCAGATGGATTTCGTGCATTATTACTTTTTTTGCGATGAAACACGGTACACAAGGAAAGCACTCTGTTTTAACAAAGGAAAAATTTTTGTCGGCATGGGTTGAGGATTATGACGTGATTTTTTTTTGCGGAGATAATAAAAGAAAACATGAAACGTGTCACAGAATAAATACACGGATGCCCTGCAACGTGTTTAAATGCGATGTGCGGCTACTGACGTCAGACTGCGCCGAGACGCCGCCGTTACCGTCGGGAAAACCTCGGCCTTTTCACGTTTCCCAAATGTCATACATTTGTCAACGCTGATATGAACCTATCGCGTTGTGCCCTACGGTCGACCAGCCGTTAAAGTTACCGTGGGATAAAATGCAAGAGGAAATGCTTTTCTCTACCGAAACAAGGGGACTTCGGGCCCTTTTTTTAAACGGCTGGTGGCGGAGATTTCCTGGCGACAAACATTTCCAGGCAGCGTTTATTGAAAGAGCAACCCGAGTTCAAACCTGGGCTTGGAGAAGGAATCTCGATTAACCTTTAGGGACCGCCGCTCTTTGGAGGGCAGCAGGAAAGAATGATTTTGCATGACGCTCGTGAAGATTCGCCATCGGTTCCTCCATCTAGCGGCAGGGATTCTGGGGGGCGACCCGGGGACAGGCCTTTCTTACGCTGTGCCATTAACTCGCACGTGTAGCGTTTGCATATCGCCCGTGCGTGACGGACCTATCGCTTCGTACACACGGCGTCAGTAAGGAAAGCACCACGCAGATAAAGCAAATTATTTTCCTTTCTGCAACCAGTGCCTCGTAATAAAAGATCCCGGCAGATATTCGTGTGGAACCGTTCGCTGAGGTCGGGCTGCGGCTGCATCAGCCGCCGGTCCCCTCCTCTCTCACGTAAATACAAAAGACATACTGTCTTCGTTCAGCCCATTTAGCTGCCTTTCATAGCTCTTCGTGGCAACATGCTGCCCTTGACCCTCTAATGCAGTCATGTCAGCAAAACCCTGTTTCATATACCGTGCTGCTCAAAAGGATGTGAACCCTATAGGGATGCTCAGTAATCTTGTGTAAGATACTAAAATAAACTGATAAAATGAATAAATTACTATGATTTACACCCCTGATCCTACTTACCTACTTGGTTCAACCAATGCAACTTGGGCTTCACTTATTTTTACACCTGCACTACTTGCGTGTTTCTACTACACACACGATTTCCTCTAAAGTAACATATGGAAACGCTCATTACGCACCTTTTATGGCATATGGGAAACACTGATTCTCTCTAAATACCCATTGTGGTAAAACCAAGGGACACAATGGGTTCACACGTATTGCAGTAACACACACGCATTGTCTGAACCGCTCATCCCAATCTGGGGTTGTGGGGAGTCGGAGCCTAACCCGGCAACACAGGACATAAGGCTGAAGGGGGGAGGGGAGACACCCAGGACGGGACGCCAGTCCATCGCAAGGCACCCCCAGCAGGACGTGAACCCCAGACCCACAGGAAAGCAGGACAAGGTCCAACCCACTGCACCACTGCACCACCACACCCCACCTATTGCAGTAACACTCAAGATCATAACCAGCCCCTATTAAAAACAGAGTGGGTCATGACAGCCTGTACGTATTTATCAACACCCGATGTGTCCGGTAACATGGAATTCCTCGGTTTTACATGAAAACATGACTGAAATCATCCCACGTCTCTAATCTGGGAACTTTCCCAGTGCAGAAACACCCGTCGACGTCCGCGGGTGTATTCAAACGTTAACGTGCTTTCCGGATCACCGCGAGAAGCCGGCACCTGTTATCGGCAGATATGGAAATTTATTTTTGCATCTTTTCAGTGATCTGTTCAGGTAGCGGCCTCAGAATTAAGATATTTACCCCCCTCGTGACAGCGCTGCGTATTCGTGGCCACGGTTCACCCGTTACACGTCGCAATTCTTTGCCGAAGCAAACGCTGCTGGTATTTCCAGAGACACCTGGGTAAACGTGATACGCAAACAGAGCGGAGGTGACGAGGGACTCTCCTTGTCAGTTTTGCATAGGGTCTGAAGTGCCGTCCTGACATTTGAGGGATGAAAGAGGCTTTCGGAGCAGCAAGACTAGTCCCCCGTCGGTTGAATCATCGGCGTTTCAGCAGCTCCGCTCGTGTCGTCGCGCCACCCCTTGGCCCGCCGCGTTCTTTTTTTAATCGCAGCGTTTTACACGAATGTGAATAAACTGCAGAAGAGCCTTTTGGAACTGGAGCGGTTCGCTCATGGGGCCTGTAATGTGGGTGAGAGACAGTCACCCCGTGTGACCGCTCCCGACCTCAGCGATGGGTTAAGAACTCTGTAGTAGACCTCTCGCCATGGAAAGGGTCACTTCTCCTTCCTATTTCTCTTTTCTCTTTTTTTAAGACAAATTCAAGCCTCCTTCAGGGTGGTGTAAACAGTAGTGTAAATCTGGATCATGGTACAACGAGCTTGGGCTAGTGCTCTTTTTTTGGAGACATGGAAGAAAAAAGACAAGTTTGTTACCCCTAGAAGGTCTGCATATTATTGCAAACCAGAAAATTCATAATGGCTTAATGATTGAATCCCTAATTTGGGAAAGTTCACATAATGAACAATGGGGGAAGGTAAAATACTGGACCGCTACACCCTGAGTGGGTGTGTTGGTGCAGCGGGTTTATCCGATGCCTTGCTGTCTGCAGTACCTGGGGTTCAAGTCCTGCTAGGTGCCCTGTGATGGACTGGCATCCTGTCCGGGGTATGTCCTTCTACCCCTTTAGCCCAGTGCTGGCGGGAAGGCTCCGGCTCACCGCGACCCTGCTTGGGACAAACGGTTCTTGACAACGGGTGGATATTACACCCTGAATTACGCTTTTGTTGCATTGCACTTACAGGAACCTGTCAAAATTAGGGAATTTTTCAGTGCTTCTGTATATTTATGTTTCAGACAACTGTAAGAGACTACAAAAATGGTTGGTTTAATATCAATACAAGTACTAAGTACTAAGGAAATTACATAAACTTAATCACACACACACACACACATAGTATAACCAGACTGTTTTGACTAAGTGGGGCACCAGGATAACAAGTTAAACCATTTTTATTGATAACCAGTATTAAAAGCAGTTTTTTGTTGACATATTTCATGTGCTTTAAATTGGGGGGAAGCACCGGCTATCAGTCCTATTAATGTTCTGGTTGCCCGCAGACGAGGCGGCTTTTTATTCCACTTGCACTCTTCATAATGATAATAATGATGATAATAATAATGATAGTTTTCTGTTTCCACCCATCGTACAAATTATGCAGAGTGAGAAACCGTGCAGCAGGCAAAGTCTCTATTTCAGTCTCTATATTGGGCAGCTGAAGAGGAAAAAGAACAAACATTGGGTGGTACAGAGAGTAGTGCTGCTGTCTTACAGCACCTGGGTGGTGCAAGAGAATGTGGGTTCAATCCCCACTCAGTCTGTGTGGAGTTTGCATGCTCTCCCTGTGTCTGTGTGGGTTTCCTCTGGGTGCTCTGGTTTCCTCCCACAGTCCAAAGACATGCTGTTCAGGTTCCCCCATAGTGTGTGAGTGACAGAGAGACTGATGTATGGATGAGTGACCCAGTGTAAGTAGTGTATCTAGCAGTGTAAGTCACTGTGGTGAATAAGGTGTGTGGGCTGATAACACTACATAGAGTTCATTGGAAGTTGCTTTGGAGAAAAGTGTCTGATAAGTGAATCAATGTAAATCATGATGCAATGGAATCATACTCATGTGTAGTTCATAGACAATAGCTCTACAAAAGCCCCCAATGCAGTGGCATATTGCTCTATGTCAAATTGGGACTCTTTCCTTAATGTTCCTTTTATTTCAGTTCTTCACATTACGTTACTTTAGAGGAAATGATGTGTGCAGTAGAAACACACAAGTAGTGCAGGTGTAAAAATAAGTGAAGCCAAGTAGGTGAGTAGGATCAGGGATGTAAATCATAGTCATTTATTCATTGTATGCGTTTATTTTAATATTTAGATTTTATAAGTTCATTTTATAAGCTGCTGCCTTTGAACGCAAAGGTTACAGGTTCAGTTCCCACCTCCAGCTGTAGCACCCTTGAGCAAGGTACTTACCCTAAATTGCTCTAGTAAAATTACCCAGCTGTATGAATGGATAAATAACTGTAAGTAACTTCACACTGCAAGTGGCCTTGGAGAAAAGTGTGAGCTAAATGAATAAATGTAACCTCTTGCACAAGAGCAACGGCCATCCCCGTAGGGTTCATGTACATTCGAGCAGCACGATCGATAGAGGGTGGGGGGCTTCCTTCGAGGACCGAGGACGCGAGTCACCCAAAAGCAGAACCCTGCACCATCCGGTAACTGCGGGGCTTCCCTGGATCAAGTGGTCCCGTCAAAGCAAACAAACACTTTAAGCCCTTGACTCACAGTGGCATAAACCCCAGCTAATCCTCACGACGGTGCCTCCATCCCTGGTAAATACATAAAACACTCGGTCGTTGCCGAAATTAAATCGGATACCCAGTCCTGACCCACCGCAAGGGGACTCGAATGACCCTGCATCTGCACACTCTACATGCAGGTTACCGAAGGCCTCCAAGTCCTCGCGCTGGAGAAGCACCGCGGCGGCGTCCTCCCTGGGCTTTGAAGGAGCAGCCTACCGTACACAAGCTCACGTCCTCAGCTGTTACTCCGCCTTCTACCCCTTTGTGTGTTGCGCCCATAGCGCAAGAAGCCGTAGCGCGGTTTAAAGTGAGGCTAACGTGGTGTTTGCAGCCAGAGCACGGGTTTAATCGAGGTACTTAACCCAAGTGCCCTGGCGGAATTTCTTGCCGTAAATGGATCAAAAGTTGCAAGCAGCTTTGAACGAATGCGTCAGCGAAGCGACGGAATATTAACGACCACACAGTGGCCAGACCACCACGTGAAAATCATTGCTTTCTCTTTTTTTCTGATTCTCTTTCCATGCGAGGCCAGACAGTGCAGATCGGGGCGGTCTGCCATGGGGGGGGGGGGGGGGGGATCGGTGTTCCCTCCGGTATGATTTTAACCGCATGTCACTCGTGCGCCGCAGAAAGCGAGTTGGCACAACCCCAGATGTCAAAAGCACTCCAGCTGTGGGTTGCGGCTGCGCGGAGGTCCGGACAACACTTGTGTCTATGAGGATAAATTGGAATTTATTGCCCCTGCTTCTTCGCATCATGTTCCCCAGCTGTGGGGCCACACGGCTTGGGCAAAATGCATCGAAACCGACAAAAGAGCTCAGGCCGCAGCGCTGGATACGCGAGTCATTGCGCGGACAACACAATAACGCCAGTTTTCCGCAGCAGATTCACGGCGGCATCCTTCTGGGATCACGTCATTGACGTCGTGTTCACCGGACTGACGCGACCAAAAAAGAAAAAAAACCGAGGCCTTGTCCCTCGCTGCGGTTTTAACCACGGTCAATGACGCAGGGATGGGGAGTTTTAACTGACACACTTCAGAGACCGGACTGTGGCGTCAGACGCAATTTGCATTCGCTTCGGCATATTCTGCAGTGACCTTTTCGTCAGTAAAAAGCCCTTTTGTCCTCATGAAAAAACAGCAATCAAATCTAAACCAAACGAAAATTCGTACGCTATATACTGCAGCACGCGCCTTTATGAAAAGCAGCCTGCAAAGTTTTTCTTTAACCATTTATGCAGCTGGATATTGTTTACTTAAGCAACAGTGTTGAGCTCAAGACCGGTCTGCTGTCAGGTCAGCTTCTAAAAATATATCATAATCTGGTCAGTAGGAAATACAAAAAAGAAATGCAAATACTTATACAAATATAAGTAGAAGCCGGGTTGTGCACATGCATTTTTTACGGATGAAAAGTTTTGCCCTCATAGCCGATTCACACGGATGGTTATGAACATTATAAAACCATATGAAACACGAATATTTTCACTTCCCGTGCATTTTTATAAGTGAACAAACGGCATTTTTTCATTTAACTCACACTTTTCTCCAAAGTGACTTACAGTGATTTTAAATTTATGCCGATTTTTTTCCTTAAGTGGAGGAGTTCTTCAGGGTAAGTGCCTTACTCAGGGGTACTATAGCAAGGAGTAAGTTTTGAACCTGCAACCTTTGAGCTTTCAACCTCTACCCCACCGGCTGCCTCTAAATACTGGAGGAACTCATTTACTGCAGCAACCGATGCTCTGTATCATGCTCTAAGCACATTTTGGTCCAGCCCAAAACCTTAATTCTCATTAATATGAAGTGAAGTGCAATAAGTGCATATCTTTTTAGTAACTGTAGGCTGAGGGTAAATAAAATAGTATGTAAACCCCTACACCTTCTGAAACTGCTTGTCCCAAGTGGGGTCAGGGTGAGCCGGAGCCTAACCCAGCAACACAGGGCATAAGGCTGGAGGGGGTGGGACACACCCAGGGCAGGACACCAGCCCATCACAAGGCACCCCAAGTGGGACTTGAATCCCAGACCCCCCCAGAGAGCAGGACCCGGTCAAACCCACCGCGCCACTGCACACCCCATGTAAACCCCTGTCTTAGTTCATTTAAATGTTTCTTTAACATGTACGTAGCTACTCTTAAAATCGAAAAAAAATACAATAAAAGAAAAACAAAGACGTGCAAGTGTGTCTTCTTTTGTAAGTGATGTTGAATATGTTTATTAAGTAAGAAGAAATGGGTCTTCAAATTTATGCAACTTTATGCTGCAGATGCTTAAGTTTGGTATATTGTGCCCTCTAGTGGACAAGTGCTGGCGGTGCCCTCAGTGCATCACGATTTTTCTCTACATCCTCAACCAGAAAGTTTTTAATCAAGTCCTTGAGCAAATTATCATTATTGCACCAATGTGGCCGTATTTCTCATTTCTTAAATTATGAATTGTTTAAATTGGGATTTTGTACCTGCACACAGCGCAACCATGAAGGAATAAGGAAATATGTAAGGTCCTCCACTTACAAACAGTTGGGACTAGCTGCCTGTTCCTAACTTGGTTTGTTCATAACATGAGGTGTCAGCTTGTGTCTCCGGTTCCAGACATATTTTTTCATACAGTGATAAGATGTTAAGGTTAACCTGCAGTTATTTACACATTTATACAGCTGGGAAATTTTACTGGCACAGTTTAGGGTAAGTACCTTGCTCAAGGGTACTACAGCTGAAAGTGGGATTCAAACCTGCAACCTTTAGTTCTAAACCACTAACCACTATGCTACCAGCTGTCCAATGCCC
Organism: Scleropages formosus; assembly: GCF_900964775.1. Classification (NCBI taxonomy): domain Eukaryota; kingdom Metazoa; phylum Chordata; class Actinopteri; order Osteoglossiformes; family Osteoglossidae; genus Scleropages; species Scleropages formosus. Next base: position 29,369,628 of record NC_041810.1, on the reverse strand, counting down.
ATTCAATTAGATAAACTGATAAATCAGCTTAACTAAAATAACTATGAATAATCATATGTTTGCTCTAATGCTAAATATCTCACATATAATAAAATTTACTCATGGCCAAACTTAAAATAACATCACAAATCCTCTTCAGTCTGAGTCAAACTGGAATTTTTGTTTTTATGACAATTCTTCCAGAGAAGACAGGGACACAGAAGACAGAATAAAGTTAATCTACTGTAAGACACTAAACACTGGAAAGAGTGTGAAGTATACCATAGAAAAGTTACACAACAAAAACACCCTTTGCCTCAGAGTTATCGGTTTATTTCCAATAACGGACTGAAATACAAATCATTTCCTGCGGTTAAACATACAGATTATCCAGGTGGTCACCTGCAGAGATCAGACATTGTGCAGGAATATAATGAAGGTTTAAAAACTTCACATCTTCATAAACTGATTTTATAGCAACTGCAAATTAACAAATGACATGCAAAATGCCAATCACAGACAAACTACACCAGCTATACCTGATATGTAAATTCCAAAGTATATTAGCAGTTTTACAGTTATGATTACACCAACTGAATCAAGTATATTGCAAATTTAACTGAACCTGTAATTAAGCTGTGCAACTAAACTCGGGTATTTAACATGACATCGCTGCCATTTTAACCCTCTGCTGCAAATTAAAGTTAGCAGCATCTTTAATTTCTATTTAATATGAATAAAATAAGGAGACTAAAGTTCGACACTGATAATTACACTCAACCCGTACTGCTCGGTATTATATTAATATAAGGCACCTATTAATTAACACACAAACGAACAAACAGAAGGCATGTCATCATGCCAAAATGTCTACCTGTGAGCCTCCTGCACCTGCACAGGGTTAGTGCTCTGCACAGGTAAAGCTACAGCAGGTAGCGAGTCTTCAGTGAGCAGCTACATGGACCACCGCATGCTCACAGCTTGGCCTTGGCCTGGAAGAAGCTGTTCACGATGGCGTTCAAGCACTCGTCCGACTGCCAGCACTCTGCCAGACGCTGGACCTCCTGGGCGTTGACCGCATACAGGTGCTCCTTCTCCACGGCCCTCATGAGCTGCTTGGACAAGGCAAGGGACTGCCGCAGAGAAGAGGCGTCGAGTCCACAAAAAGCAGTTTCATAACGTTCAAAATCATAATCTCATAATGATCACAATCTGGTCAGTACATTCTTTCAGATTCATTTCACTTGGCAGTCTAAAATAAGTACAAGCCAGGCTCTGCATATATAAATCTCATATAAATAGAATATATTTTACCCATGTCCAAGGAGTCAGCTCTCCCAGATATAAAAATTTTAGCGTATTAATTAATAATCACTGCATAACTACTACATACGTGAGATTTTGGTAAATATAGTTAAAAAAAGAACAGTATTTCTGTTCCCTCTGTACCATGTTTACCGTACATACTCAAAAGCAGGTGTCCGTCCAATTGCAGCGTCCTCAAAGTTGTGTGCCACTGATGTAGAGTAAATGAACCCGGAGTTCACCAATGATTATTTCTATGAATATTTAAAACATGCTGGATAATATACCTTTCAGAAGAAACATTTACCACACTTCTCTATTTTTAATTACTTTCTGGCCCGTAAGCTTTCCATTGTCATTTCCCAGCAAAATCAAATAGGGATCCGCACTTAATGGACTTAACTCTAAACATCGCGAAACAGAACCCATCTCATGCTTGGAGCTTCGACAAATGTTTTGCTCAAATAACGAAGCCTCATCTCCAGCCCCGTGCCAAGTCTCAGCAGGCCTCCTAATGAGCCGAGCGGGGCGATACCTACATTCCTCGGCAGCTTGCTGTACGCCTTCAGCCACTTCCACACCTCGATTTGGAAGGTGGCATCAGGGAACACCTCGGTCACCAAGCCGCGCTCGCAGGCTTCCGTGGCGGTCAGCTTCTTGTTGAACAGTAGCACCTCGCTGGCCTGGGAAGGGAAGGGACAGGTGGGGGGGGTGGGCACAGTGTGAGGGGTGCTCAATCTTTCTTAAATCATCCTATTCACCTAATGATCTGCAAAAATCATTTTAAAAATTCCTGCTCTAGTGCCTTCGATGCTGCAGGAAGATTCATGCATGTTAAACCCAAAACTGCATCATTTAAAAAAAAAAAAAAAAAAAAAAAAAAAAAAATTATAATAATTTAAAAATAAAAAGAGGCAGGCTTTATAGATGGTGCAAATTTCATCTAAGTACTCCTGATCATATTTTGAAAGCCCTGGAGGTGGTTACTCATCACCGCAATTGCATGCGACGAAAGCATCAAAGATCATCCCTCCACTTTGCTCACAGAGACGCGGTTTTAAAGCTGCAATTATTCCATTCGTTTGCGAGCCGAGCAATTCATCCGAGTGCATGTCTGCAAATTATTAACACGCCCCTGTGATTATGGCCTGTGTTAATTTGCTTCGCGGGGGGTGTGCGAACGCAGGATTTGGGAGCTGCGCACCCGCCCGTTTCATAACAGGAGACGTGTCTCCATAACAGCACTGAAGTGACCGCAACATCCATTCGTGGAAAACTTCATAGACCTGGCCATGCTTTTTAGCAGATTCCCCAGAAAAGTTTAGCTTCATTTAGCAGGTCATTAATTAAAATTACCGTCCCTCCTCAACACCGGACTTAGGCTCGACCTCATTACCTACGATCATCATATCATGCGTCACGCCTGAAGATACTGACGTACAGTAGGAGTACACTCTGTCCAATATACTTCTTCTACTGAATAAAGTCACTGTGTTAAATATACCCATTCCTCACATTACTGGGTTCATTGGTTCCATGAAATTACCCTGTGAGGCAAATTCCCACTGAGACAGACTTACACTTATTCATTTAGCTGATGCTTTTCTCCAAAGCGACTTACAATGTTGATGTTACAACTATTCACCCATTTATACAGCTGGGTAATTTCACTGGATCAATGCAGGGTAAATACCTTGCTCAAGGGTACTAATACTGGAGGTGGGAATCAAATGTAAGACCACTGGGGCTGAAGGCAGCAGCTCTAACCATTATAGCTGTCCCACTGAGTTAACATTACTTCTAATGGGGGGCCCAGTTTGCAGGAAAAAGAAAAAAAAAACCCCTCAAATTCAGAAATAAAAGTTTTTCTGACAGCCAACAACAGACAACGAACTGAAACATTTGATAACATGTGCAAGAAAAATAATTCAAGTCTGTCTTAATGTTACATTTTAACTCAGAACAAATAACTGCTTTTCAAACGCAGGCTCAGGCGGTAGAGAATCTATCTTGGAAACATAGAGCGTGGGACGGGGTACACGGTCGGCACATCTTGAAAATTCGGCTCAGGGATGTTTTCATGTAAAGAAATAAAGTTCACAAGATCACTGCCCGTGTCTTTCACTCTCAAAGCACACGAACACTACGCTGTTAAAGGAAGCAGACATTAGTTATTCTTTTGATTGTGAGATGACAATATCCAACATCCTTTGTTGTGTGGGGCACCGTTACATGAGGAGTGACTATGTTACCTGTATTGATCATTGATAAGCTAATACACTATAATGACCATGGATAACTGGTCATGTGTGTTACCACATGCTGAATAAACCTTTCCCATTTGTACATTTCGCATTCCTTCGCGCTCATCACACAAACCTGGTGATGAGCCAAAGCGTAGAGTACGGCCGTCTTGCTCGCTCTTGTTGACAAAGCCAACGCCCTGGAGGAGACGCACGCAACGCACACACTCACCGACATAGGCTCCAAACCCGCACCCATTACATACATCCTCTCACACACCTTCCCTACCAGGCATGAGTAGACCCAACTAAATCCGCCACAACTTAACCCATTCAGCGACGATTATCCAGTTGTGACTCAAAGCTCATATGGTATTTTACTAAGAAACTCAATGTTATTAACATATTTACTGAAGTCCCTCTTATAAGAACATCCCTGATTCTGAGTCTTGTTTAATACTCTCTCTTCAGTAAAAAGCATTTGGTGGTGTGTGTTTAAACAATCAATAATATAATGATCTTTTCAAGAATAATGAAAGTTACTTATTAAAATTAAAGAGTCAATTATATTTATGAGACATTTTCCAACTATATCCCTTCTAAGTTGTTCCCTGGCTATGTTAATCTACACATTTTAATAATAAATGCGTATTATTGTAATGTGATTTGAACTATAAAATACCAAGCCAGTTGAGTTACTATGTACAACTAATTTAAAGTAATTAAAAATAAGTTACAGCATAAACACACACTGAGGCCTTTGAGGACCAAAGTGGCACATCCTTGTAACACTTATTATTAACACACACAGTACTGTGCAAAAATTTTAGGCACTTAGTTGAGGGGGAAAAAAAAGCTGTAAAGTGAGAAGGCTTCCAAAAACAATGCTTTTAATTAATTAACTTCCTAAAAAGCTTAGTAACCACCCATCATAAACAATCACTTGTCCCAAGCGGTGGCGCGGCGGGCTTGGCTGGGTCTCGCTCTCTGGCAAGTCTGGGATTCGCGTCCTGCTTGGGATAAGAGGTTTCTGACTCTGTGTGTGTAAAGTACACACACACACACACACACACACAGTGAAACCACTTGTCCCATGCGGGGTCGTGAGGAGCCGGAGCCTAACCCGGCAACACAGGGCATAAGGCTGGAGGGGGTGGGGACACACCCTGGGCAGGACGCCAGTCTGCCGCAAGGCACCCCAAGCCGGACTCAAACCCCAGACCCACCAGAAAGCCGTGAAACCCACTGCGCCACCACACCCCCAATTATGTGTACTTTAAGCATATACAAAACCCTTACTGTAATGTTGTAACTTTTTGCAAAAGGAATGCTTGGAAACGTAAAATATGCTCTTTCCCATTTCACACTACTGCAGAAGACAATCATCTAAAGCAAATATTTTTGTGAAACATCTAAGTGCCTAAGACTTTTTTGCACGGTACTGTATTTCCCCATGTAGGGCAAAAAAAACAAACGAGAACACAACACAAATGAATGAATGGAGGCAGAAGATGGAAGAGGCCGTCACCTTGGCGGCACCCATCATTTTGGGGAAGGTGTAGGAGGAGCATCCCTCCGGGCTCTGCCCCAGCTGGCTGAAGGGTGTGTGGAATGTGGCCTGTGGATGGGAGAGTGGTCAACAGAAGTGGACGCCCGCCTTCTTGGTTTACACCCTCCCCCGACAGACGAGTACCAAGGGCAATCCTGTACAAGCTAGAATGATCCGCCACTTTGCGCAGTCACAATCTATTACATCTCATTTGTAATTAACCAATGGTAAACTTGTGAACATTCACAAATGGAGCATGTGTTAGTCTCTATATTTTGCATACCATCAGTGTATGTTAAGAATCAAGATCTACACAAAGCATTGAAGGAAAAAAAAAATTCACAGGGTTACTTCTTTTCTATCATTATACCATTCTTTTCTCCTTTAAAAGTCTAATTTATTAATGTACTGAAGCAGTACAACAGAGGTGTGATTTAATGGCTTGTTCAGATTGTGAAAGGAACCTCATACCCTTTCAGTGGCGTAAACCACGTCGAACAGTCCGAGCAGAGTGACAGATATCCCTATGGCAGGCCCATTCACCACAGCAATCAGGGGCTTGGGGAAGTCGATGAACGCTTTCACAAAGCCCCTGTGCGCAACACAGCGCTCGTAAGTGCTTCTGGACAACATCTGTTACCGCAGGCGACTGTAGCAAGCATTCAACAGTCTAAATTAGGCAGCAGAACAGTCAAATAATGTTTGTGCTCTTGGTCAGAGCACTGTGGCATCTTCTTAAGACAAGTATATAAAAGTAACATGGAATTAAATCATTTTAAAACAATATAAATTTGCAGGGTAAAAGCAAATTCCTGAGGGTAAATGCTGAGGTCAAATTAGAAAATGCTGATTTAGGAATTAATGATGTGTGTGAGAGATGTAGTTTGCTGAAAAGCAAATGTGGCCATTCCTCTCATGATGGGGTTAAAACAGTCTGTGACATCACTTCTTCAGGCAAATTCGGGTTTGTTAGGGGGTCAAATTACCATAATATCTCATAGGAGAAAAAAAAAAAAAAAAAAAAGGTTAGTTGAAGAAAAGGAAAAAAAAAAAAAAAAAAGCTGTAAAGTGGGAATGCTTCCAAAAATAATGTTCCTAATTAATAAACTTCCTACAAAGCTTAGTAACCATCCATCGTCAACAACCACTTGTCCCCTGCGGTGGGTTTGGCCGGGTCCCACTCTCTGCCAGGTCTGGGGTCCCTTGCAATGGACTGGTGTCCCGTCCTGGGTGTGTCCCCTCCCCCTCCAGCCTTGCGCCGTGTTACTCAGACTGTTTCACCGCGACCCCACTTGGGATAAGACAGTGTGTGTGTGTGTGTGTGTGTGTGTGTGTGTACGTACTTTCCTTAACGACATACAAAACCCTTACTGTAATACTGTAACTTTTTGCAAAAAGGAACGCTTGGAATCTAAAATATGCCCTTTCCCATTGACATTAATGCACTGTTTCACAAAAATAGTGCAAAACAATCTAAGTGCCAAAGACTTTTGCATAGTACTCTGTGTGTGCGCGCGAGTTGTTGTTGTTTCATCAAATATATAGAAAAGAGTGAAACAGCAACAAATCGAGAGGCATCACATTCACTGGGTTAACATTAAAAACAAGAGAACCCTCTCAAGCAATAGAGTTTGACCTCTTAGACCCAGGTAAAGAGTCCCCTCAACAGGTACCCAACTGCCACCCAGAGGCCTTACTTGAGCAGCTCTGCAGCGTCCTTAGCCTTCTTCTCGATATCACCTTCTGGAACGCTAGTGAAGTTGTTCAAGTCATTGCCACTGGAGTAATATTCGCCACTGCCTTTAAGACGCCATGGAAATACACGAGAGGTTATTAAAGGTTCACATGGACACTTTAACTTTGGAGTAGGAAACACAAGAGAACTAAGGGTGCAACTCCAGTAACATCACCGGACTGCTGTATTCCCCACAAAGACAATTATGAAAAAGAAACGCTAATCTTAAATATATATAACAATAAAAAGCTCATAACTGAACTTTTTTCAAGTTATGAAAATGACTGCCCTTCAGAGTACATAAAAATCGAAGGAAAAATAAGTGCAGATTTATTACTTCTGAAAGTTAAATATATTGACTGCAAAAATTCTTGACATAAACTAAAAAAAAAGCAAAAAGCCAAAAATAAAAGGAATAATTAAACCATTAAAGCATATGCAAACAGTAAGAGCTTCACTGCCATGGAGCAGCTCCATCAAATTTCCAGGATGTGGTATATTCACCTGTGATCACAGTAATGACAGAATCATCTTTGCTGGCCATTTCCAGGGCTTTCACAATTTCACTGTACATCTGGCAGAAACACAGAGTGGAAAAGCAGTGATTTTAAATACATCACTGTAAACCACCACTTCAATTCTGTAACAGTCACATAAATGAACCCATTCATACAATTAGGTTATATATTTTCCTGGAGCACTTAGGTGAAGTACCTTTCTCAAAGGCACCACAGCAGGATAGTCCTGAACCACCACGTTACCCTAAAACCCATCCTAAGGTCAAATGAAGGCAAAGTTAAAATTCTTGGTGCGCACAAAGCCCAAGTACAGCATGGCGAAACCCAAAAGCCTTGTACCGGAACCGTGATGGCGTTCTTCTTTTCTGGCCTGTTTAAGCAGATAGTGGTGATGTTGTCCTCCGTGTTAAACAGCAGCGTCTTGAAAATTGCTGAGCTCCCAGCTGACGTTGGGGCAGCCTGGATGGATTCTTCATCACCAATCAGCAAGCGAATGAGCTCCACATACTTCTGTCTGGCTTCCTCCTGCAGAGTAGAGGGGGTTGGCTTTAAATATACTTAGCAGAACAGCCTTCACACTGGACAATAAATATTCCAATCTCTTAAAATGCCATCCCATCTCGATGTGTCTTTCTTCAGCTGTAACCAACGGCCACAGCAGGTGTAAGATTCAGAACTGAAGTACTGCTATGGATGAAAAATGGTGTCCCAATATCAAACACACAGCTTTACAACTAACTGTGTTTGATCCTTCAGCATGAACTGTGCCACCCAGTTTTACACTGGTAAATACATCACCTGCAGCACATACCTGAGACACACTGCCAAGAGACTTCCAGGCGTCCCACTTGGCCTTGTTGACAAAGTCCAGCATGCTCGGCTTTGGCGTGTTACACGGTCCCTGAGTTGCCTGTGTTGTACGAAAGGCTGAAGTAACAATGATACCAAGAGAGAAAGCTGAAGGAATGAAAATAAAGTGTGCTCTGCATTTGGGTTTCTCTTCCATGCATTGTGTTCTTCAGGGTTTCAAAACAATTCTTCCTTCTTGACGAGTTAACGGCCTCGCTCCAGCTTATTTTAGCGAAATTACTGATTCCCACATCCCAGAGTGTTCCCTACAATCTTAAAGTGTCTTGAAAGTGCCCGGAATCACTAAGATTTCAGTAGGAGGTTGAGACTTCAGCAGTAAAGCACCCAAACTCTAGAATGACCTCACAGCTATAGAAATGGAATCCCTTCAGTTTCAGCTCTTAAATCCAGGCTTAAGACCTATTTGTCTAGCTTAGCATACTCTTTGTAGAGCTTTTACAAAAACTGTACATTCTGTGCTCACGCTTTAGTTACTACAATAATGAACCTGCATTAGTTATGCTGGTGGAATGTGCCCCATAGATATGCCGGAGAGAGTGCTTCACACGCCGGAATGTGGCGTGGGAGGTTCTCAGAATCTCCACTGGCAACGTTAAGAGACCTCGCGACATGACGGAACTTGCTCCAGACAATTACATACTGTAATTCATTTCAAGTACACCATTTCTCAAGGGGCAGTAGCCAACTGGCAGTGGTCAATGAAAATTACGTGCCAGTTTCAGTGTGATGCCAGTCTCGGTTTTGTTTTTCGCTCCACCTTTGCTGGCCAGGCACTTCATTACCATAAAGTACATTGTTGGTAACTGGTATAGCACAGGATAGAATGTTGTGTGTGTATGTATGTATATATTACATATAAATACACACACACATACATTGTCTGAACCGCTCGTCCCACACGGGGTCGCAGGGAGCCAGAGCCTAACCTGGCAACACAGGGCGAAGGGGACACACCCAGGACGGGACACCAGTCTGTCGCAAGGCACCCCAAGCGGGACTCGAACCCCAGACCCACCGGAAAGCAGAACCCGGTCCATCCCACTGCGCCACCGCGCCCCCCGACATATAAATAAAACTAATAAATTGTATTACAGGAAAGAAAACTAAAACCACCCAAAAATTCAAGCAATATTATATTGTGCCACAATATATTTCATTCGCCGATGGAACGTCTGCATTTTTCTAATCTATTTTTAAGCTTATTATTTTGATTATTCCCAAACATTTAACAAGCCAGTATCTAATCATATGTTTTCAGTTTCACTAAAGCATCCAAAAACCACATTCCTGAAAATGCTTTGAATGAACAAACGAATGAAACTTTATTCAACCCGAAAAGAAATTGAGTTCGGCTGCAAAGCATACAATGTACAACATACATGTGACAAACGCAGCGTGTAAAGTACACACACACATAAAATTAGAAAACATAAGTAGAAAAATAAGTTACCAAGTTTGCTGTAGGCATTTTGCTGAGAGTCTGATTCCGAGCATAAGTAAATATGAACATACCTGTTTGAAGAGGGCGTAGATCTTTAACTTGACTTCATTGCCCGGGTCCTTCTTGAGCGTGCCCAGCTGGTCTTTCGCGCGGTTAAAGTCCTCCACGGTGGCCCCCATCGTCCTCGCTGTCACGTGTAATCGAAGCACGGGTGTCCGCAGCACTTGAACGAGCCTAATGCCACAGCGGAACTCTTATTAGCCTGGAATTGTACAATAATCCAAAATCATTGTGTGGTGTCGTCCACCTGGAAGGAATATGCACACTTAATTATCCCTTTTACTGTTTTATTAAAGAACACAAATTACAGCCAGTGGCTGGCCTGGCTAGCTCTGTGTGTGCAAGACACTCCAGGCCGTACTACGCTATTGCTGCATCGATGACCCACCATATAAAAACCCTAGCGCCCACCAGAGGCCAAACTCTGAAGGCAACACATCCCCTCCCCTCTGCTACAGCAGCACACTGTCGTTTGGGGTACTTTCACCACACTGGCCGCACAGGGCTCACGACATCTGCTGCAGGCCGGTCTTGTACATCATATCTGTATAAGAACAGACATGATGAGAACAACCACGTGGGCAGTGGATCGTATAGTAGATAGAGCTGCTGTCTTCAGATCTGAAGGTTGCAGGTTCGAATCCTGCCTACTGCTTTGGTACCGTTGAGCAAGGTACGCACCCTAAATTGCTCCAGCAGTATTACCCAGTTGTATAAGCGGGAAAAAACTGTTGGTATCGTAACACTGTAAGCTGCTTTGGAGAAAAATATAAATAGTCAGAAATGAGAAGCAGAGTTCATAGCCACTGTACATTATACAAGCTATATGCACCTATAATGCTTTATATTGATTTAATATTGTTCATTTGTCAAGCAGTATGTCTGACATACCTGCACTAATGGTACCAAAAACTTTATGTTTTGAAACAATAACAGAGAAATTATTTGCACATTTTAATTATTTATATAACGTATAAATGATTTATTAAAGTATCCATCACACCATGTCTTTTTGCACTTTATGTTGCTGCTTCAATCCTGATGTCTGACACTGCAGAATCAAAATTCGATGGAAGGCACCGAGCAGTGGCAAGCTTCAGGAGTGCCGAGGAAGGTACTTTGAAAGCCTTGCTGTTTATGTGGACACGTGAATCCTGAACTCGCTAACATCCACTCCTTTATGAGTGATCCAGTGGAAAAGGGACGCAATGCCAGCGCTAGCTGATGAATTATGTACCTCACCTGCCACTTCATTGACAAGGACATAAACAGTGACTGAGATACGTTTGTTTTTCCCCTCCCAGCTCAACAACTCTGTCCATATGTAAATATACAGTAATCCTATCGATCAAAGGTCTCCAAATGACTGCTTTTGAAATTTCTGCAACCACTGCACTTGTTGGCAACGGCAACCTGCAGCGAACAAAGCAAACACGCTGGCTTTTCATTCACTTTGCTAAAAAACCAAAGTTCTTTCACTTTTTTGGAACACACGACAGTGCCTACTTTTGCAATGGCAATAAGCAGGCAAGAGAAAAAAAAAAAAAAAAAAAAAAAAAACTTTGAAAATAAATAAAATACTAACCCACTGCTAAGATATTGCCGGGCATTTCTTGGTATTGCTGCATATTAAATGGACTTTGTTACTGCATTTCTTAGCATAGGCACATTAATTTATTTACCAATTTAAGTCATTAGTGTGTTTTTATTCCTAGCTCACATAACTCATGGTGATATTTAGTCACAGTCAAAAATGCAACAAATCATTATGTAAGTCATACAAATAAATGCCTTTGGACCCAAAGATCACAGGTTCAAATCTCACCTCCAGCTGTAGTACCCTTGGGCAAAGTACCACCCCTGATTTTCTCCAGTAAAATTACCCAGATGTATAAATGTAAGCAGATTAACACTGTGTCACTTTGCAGAAAAGTGTCAGATAAATTAATAACTGTATGTGACACCTTTATAATGGTGCAAACATTGAATATTCTTTACAGTAACACTAGACTCAGAGGGTGCCTTATGTTCACAGGGAAAAACCAAACTATGGTACAGACATGGAAACCTATAGGGAGAGTCCAGAAGGAAAAGGTAACATGTTGACCTCATCATTAGATCCCAAAACATGGTACAAAAGCACAAAATCACTCTATTAGTATTCAGTACATGGCTGATTGACATCATGTCATGTTCCTGCCTCCAGCTACAGTCACATAGAGGCTCTGTAGGTCCATATATGAAAACAATTTTCTTAAAAAATAATAATTATAATTATGATGATCATTCCACAATTACAGAGCGTGGGTGGCGCGAGACACAGTAAAAGAAAAGGGCGCGAAAAAAAAGCCAACGTGACTGATGTGGAATCGTGGAAACGACGTCTTCCAATCAATCAATGGGCCCATGAATCATGATTTCGTGGCAACTCACTGTTAGACACAGCCCTGTAGAGAAATCTTTTTAAGACGAGAGACTGTTAAAGCCATGCCGTCGATCGCAAACTAACATTGTTAAGTTTGTTAGTAATCGTCGTAACGATTCTGAGTTTCATCATCATGCTGCTAGCCGCGCGCGCACACACACACCACAACGCTTTTCAACTTCAAAGTCTGAACATTAATGTACAAAGCAGAAGGCATTTCTCCTGAGAACAGAGCGTTAGAAATAACGGAACGGTGTTACCTGGCAGGATAAAGCAGCAACTGTACAGCCATTGTCACCAAGTCAGTGGCTTAAGTTTGACTGCTACAAAATAAAGGGGCGTGGCGAGCGGAACAAACCCCGCCCTCTAGTGGTTCCGGCTCGGCTATTGGTCTACAGCATCGCCAGGATTTCTTACTTACCTTCCGCGCTGTCTTCATATTAGCAATGGGAAGCTAGCGCCATCTGCTGCTCGGAGGATAACTCGCAGGCGCTCGTCAAGGACGAGCTACGGGCAGAAGCCTCAGGTGCGTGACTTTCCTTAAAATAAACTAATTTTATTTCATTACAAAGTCCCTACATAACAACAGTTAACTTTATCCATGCCTTTTAACTAATTCAATACAATTCAGATCGTTTTTTTTTTTTTTTTTTTTTACAGAGTCCCTGCCCACATGGTGCTACATGACCCTGGATGACCTTCAACCACATTTTGAAATAACTATCATGATGTGAAGAAGCAAGAAAAGCTGTCGGAGTCACTGGTCACTTCTCTTGGATATTTTGTAAGCAGTGTCTGAAGTAGCTGTTTGGATATTTAGTGGTCATTCACACTTTTCCTGTAGAGATAGCAGGTGGTCCTGTCACCTATAGCTTCCAGGTCTTCACCTGTCAATGTCTGTCCAAGGGATGAACATGCATATATTTTAACGCTCTAATGCATAACATGCTTTAATTCTAGATCTGAGCACACTGACTAAACGCTGACTAAACACCATAAACACGCAAGAAATCGCATATCCGGATGCTGTGTTTCTCGTCGCAGGCGACTTTCACCACTGTAACTTACGAAATGTACTCCCTACATATAACCAACATGTTAATTTCCCTACAAGGGAGAAAAACAAATTGGATCAGGTGTACAATAACGTGAAGGGCGCATACAAGGCTGCACCCCGCCCCCACTTTGGACAGTCTGATCACATCTCAGTGTTCCATTACCTTGCATACAGACAGCTCCTCAAGCAAGCCCCCCGAGTGAGTAAAACTGTTAAAGTGCGGTCTGAAGAATCTGATGAGGTGCTACAGGACTGCTTCGACTGCACTGACTGGGAGGTGTTTAAGAATGCTGCCATGCGCGAGGACTGTACCTTTGACCTGGATGACTACACGTCAGCGGTAACCAGTTACATTAGCACCTGCGTCGAGAACGCTGTGCCCACCAAACAGATCCGGACGTACCCCAACCAAAAGCCGTGGATAAACTGTGAAGTTCGATCCATGCTGCGTGCCCGATCTACTGCGTTCGTCTCAGGCGATGCCAGCGACTACAAGAAGGCCGGGTATGATCTTCAAAGAGCCATTAGGGCTGCCAAGAGGGGATACAGACCGAGACTGGAGTGTCATTACACTACTGCTGACACCCAGCACATGTGGCAGGGATTACAGAACATCACAGATGATCAGAGCAGAAGCAGGAGTGAGATCACTGACAGCCGCATCACACCCGTCAAACTCAACGAATTCTTTGCCCGTCTCGAGGTCTTGAACAACGAACCACTGGGTGTTAAACTGACTGGTGGGAACACACAGAACCCACCATTCACGGTCACATCTGCAGTTGTGGCAAAGACTTTTGGGAAAACAAACCCACGGAAATCAGCCGGCCCAGACAACATCCCTGGACGCGCACTTAGAACCTGCTCATCGGTGCTATCCGATGTCTTTACGGATATATTCAATTTGTCCCTTGCACAAGCCTCAATTCCCACCTGCTTAAAGAGGACCACTATCCTGCCACAGGCAAAAAACAACAAAGCATCCTGCCTCAATGACTACCGACCCATTGCACTGACTACAATAGTGATGAGTGCTTCGAAAGAATCGTCATGAGGTACATCCAGACCATCACTCCGGACACTCTGGACCCTCTCCAGTTCGCATACAGACGGAACAGATCCACAGAGGACGCCATCGGCACAACAATACACACTGCCCTCACCCACCTGGAAAACAAGGACAGCTACGTTCGAATGCTGTTTATTGACTACAGCTCAGCGTTCAACACAATAATACCTTCGAAGCTCATCAACAAGCTTCACAATCTTGGTGTGCCACCCACCCTCTGCAGCTGGGTTCTGGACTTTCTAACGGGCAGACCCCAGTCCGTTAGAATGGGGAACCACATATCCAGGTCAATAACCATAAACACAGGGACTCCGCAGGGCTGCGTGCTGAGCTCCATGCTCTACGCACTCTTCACCCATGATTGTGCGGCCCCTGGAACAACACCAGCATCATCAAATTTGCTGATGACACGACAGTCATTGGACTGATAACGGAAGGCGATGAGTCAGCATATAGAAGGGAAGTGGCGGATCTAGTGAAGTGGTGCCAGGACAACAATCTCTCCCTGAATGTCAGCAAAACAAAGGAGATGATTGTCAATCCATGGAGGAGAAGGGAGCAGCACTCAGTATTGCATATTGGTGAGACAGAGGTGGAGAGAGTGAGCAGCTTCAGATTCCTGGGTGTTCGCATTACTGAAGATCTCACCTGGTCTCACAACACAAGACATCTGGTCAAGAAATCACATCAGCGTCTGCATTTCTTGAGAAGGCTGAGGAAATTTGGCATGCCAAGCCGAATCCTCAGAAGCTTCTATAGGTGTGCGATCGAGAGCGTCCTCACCAGCTCTATCACAGTGTGGTTTGAAGGCTGGACAGTACAGGATCGTAAGGCTCTACAGCGAGTGGTGAGAGCTGCTCAAACCATCTCTGGAACATCCTTACCATCACTGGAGAGCCTATACCAGGCCAGAACCATCAGGAGAGCCACTAACATCATCAAGGACAACAGTCATCCCCAGCACAGCCTTTTCACACCCTTACCATCAGGCAGATGCTACAGGAGTGTTAAAGCCAGAACCTCAAGGCTGAAAAACAGTTTTTACCCACAGGCCATCAGGCTTGTGAACGACACCCATTCACCTCTCCACCCATCACGGCAGACACAGATTACCCTCTGAGCCTGAGAGGTGTCAACTACCCCCCAAACCCCCTACACACACACATACACATCCACAATGCCAATAACATCAGAGACCACAGACTACCTCCGCATACCTTGCGCACACAAACACACACCCCCGCTTCAACTGCCAATAGACAAATCTACCTCTGCAGGACTTTGCACATGTGCGAATTCCATGTTTACATTGTGCACTGCACACTTTATATACGTATATAACCTTGTTTCTTGGATTTTTGCACTAATAGTAATTTTTGTAAATTTGTGATTTACACCTTGTGTTTTCCTTGCGCTTTTCTTTCTTTACATCCTTATAATTTATGTCATAGGCTGCTGAGAGGATTCACAGAGTAAGAATTTCATTGTATGGTGTAACAAACTGCTTACTGTATGCATGACAATAAACTCTTGAATAAAAGTGTATCTTTGGCTTGGCAGACAGTTTAGCGGGCGGGTAATTGAAGCGCTATTATTTAGGTATAAATATTATTATGTGTTCAGCCTTTTGGCTACGTTTTTGGACGTTTCCTTTCAAAAACTTGTCATCTGAGTCGAATTTGGGAGGAAGGGTGGCTGCTGAATGAGCTCTGGGCATCCTAAACTTTGTACTTGATTGTTCTCCAATAATCATGTTGAAACAGCACGGCCAGGGCAAAATAAGCTTCTTACACAGTCTGTGTAAAGCTGGTACTTCTGCATAACCCTCAGATCTCCATGTCCTAGAACATATTTTCAGACATTGATATGTTACTGCTGAAATATATGGCTTTTACATAATATTAGGCAAAGTGTACGACTAATAAATAAGGGAAACTGTGGGACACTCAACAAATTTGATTTTTTTTACTTCTGCAGAACTTATCTGTATGTGAGTGGACAGAAACGTCTTCTGCTGATAAACCATACCGTGCACGTGCCTTTCAGCCTCACACGTGACTTTTTATAAAATCAATTTTAATCTGAAATAACGACGTTCTCTGCCATATTTATCCATTTTTATTAATCTCTGGGACCGACTAGCGCTCCAAACATCAAAAGCGCAGTTTTGAGCGCGCGAAAAAGTATTAATTATAATAACGGTCCATTTGGCTGGTTCTCGTCAGGGTAATCTATAATAATTAGACAGTCACTTTACAGTTATTTACACATTTACACGGAAGGGTATTCTTACTATATTAATTCAAGGTAAACACCTTGCTCAACGGGACTACAGCAGGAGGTGGGATTTGACACGGAGATCTTAATGCCGCCGTTTCCAGGACTCCACCCCCTGTCCAATCAGATTAGTCGTAGCCGCGGAACAGCCAATCGCATTCGACCGGTGTTATTAAAGCGAGTCGTCACCGCGACTAGATGTGTTCTTTGTTACTGTCTTGTGCCGCAGTGATTTCTTTTTCCCCCCTCTCCATGGAATATTGATTTTTGCGGCTGCGCGTGATGGAGTTTATGAGAGCGCTCACCCCCGTGTCGGTACTGCGGTTAGTACACCTTAATAATACTTAATTCTACCCCTTTTCTTAGTTTTGTCCCGAATAAATTAACTCCACTCTGAAAACAGCAATGGCTGAAATAACTAACTAAGTGCTGAAAATAAGTTAAAAGCTCTTTGGTTTGGACGCACATTTGATTTTTTTTTTTTTTTTTTTCCCCCGGTGTATACTAGTATAAAACTGAATGTTTCATTTTCAAAGTAAAAAGCAAACTGTCCGGACCGCACCCGCTCAGTCTCTTTTGGTGCGTCTTATTTATACATAATGGAAAATGTTATAAATAATAATTGATTTATTTTATTTATTTTTCTTTTTTTTTTATTCATTCTTTCACAGATTGTCATTTACTTAAGTGTTCCTTCTGCCACTGTTCCCTGGGTTGCCACACAAATTTTCATTCATTGTATTGCATACAATGGCAATAAGTACCTTATCTATCCATAATCAGTATTTCAGTTTATTATAATCACTCAGGTGAGGCTGCGCCAACACTACGTCTCTAATACAACTCATCAGGAGGATTTTTAACTTTAATAATTATACTAAATGCTCAACAACAGGTTTGTGAGATGTGAAGTGGGATTCTTCTTAGGCATTCAAGATTGGACCTAAATATCAAAAATTAGTAATTTATACTGTGCTGGACTGGTAACTGATTTTTTTTGTTGTGTGTCAAGTTTTGGTGTGGTCACTTTGTTTCAGTGTAACAGTGATTGAATTACAGGAGTGTGTGTGCCTGTCCTGTGTGATTAATCCTTTCTACCAGGTGTGTGTCGCAGGGATCTAACCTGGCGCTGTCTCGCAGGTCCGTGTCCTCGGTGGGTCTGTCCCTCAGCCAGCATGTCCTGCCCCTGGCTAAGCCCCGGCCCTTCAGGATTTGCACTCACAACCGGAGCAGGCGGAGGGGTGTGGTGGCCAGTTCACTGGAGGACCTTGTCAACAAGGTGGGAGGCTCGTTTCGAGCGTGTTAGCCTTGGCTCAACACTCACGACATTGTGTCCAAGAGGGTTCATGTGCACCCCCTCCCCTCTAAATCTCTGATATATCCCTCTCACCACCCCCTAAACCGTGTGCAATAGTTAGGCTCACATCATGGGATTTATGGGGAGGATTATAGGCTTTTGAAAGTTTTTTTTTTTTTTTTAAAAATTTAACAAAAACAGCCTGTGATAGGCTTTACATGGTAGTAAAATGCCTCCAAAAAGAAGTATAAGTTGGAGGACACATTTGAGGACACGGAGTTATTAACCTACAAAACACAGTTGGAACCATTCATCTGTCCATAACTCAATTTGTTTGTAAATCAGTCCCACGGCACCACAATCAATAAAACTTAATAGTCAGCACAGGCCCCTCCATATATTCTCAGTTTAGATTCAGGAAAACCTCAGGTGAAGCTATAATGAATTGAAAATTCCAGCATAAGACTTATTTATTCCATTTTTCTCAAAGCTTGTCCTATATACATACGGTCACTTGGTACCAGAATCTATCGTGGAAGAATAGAGCATGACGCAGGGAACACTACGGACACAATGCCCATCCATCACAAGACTTGTCTATTATTAACTTGAAACAATGTGTGTATCATTCATCAGCATCTGGCCACTTTCAGTTTGCTTTATTATCTGTACAATGTATAAAAAGCAGAATAATAGTTGTCCTATTTTAAATTTGCACTACATTCATTTAGCGGGGGGGGGGGCAGTGGCGCAGTGGGTTGGACTGGGTCCTGCTCTCCCACTTGGGGTGCCTTGCGATGGACTGGTGTCCTGTCTTGGGTGTGTCCCCTCCCCCTCCAGCCCTTTGCCCTGTGTTGCCGGGTTAGGCTCCGTGACCCTGTACGGGACAAGCGGTTTCAGGTGTGTGTGTGTGTGTGTGTGTGTGTGTTATTTAGCAGACACTTTTCTCCAAAGCAACTTCCAATGAACTCTACGTAGTGTTATGAGTCCACACAGCGTATTCACCGCAGTGACTTACACTGCTAGATACACTACTTACACTGGGTCACTCATCCATACATCAGTGGAACACACTCTGTCTCACACAATTTACATTCAAGCTACATTAAAACTAATTTCAAATGATGAAAAATTACATATTCTCCACATAGTCCAGTTTAATGTTGATTGTTGACTGCTTCATTGCATAAGCATGTACAGCGTTCCCCATCTTATTGATCACTGACACGCAGGAACACCAGACGCAAGCTGTAAACACTGTGGAAGGGAGTTGGGTTAATCCGGTCCCACATTCACTCCGTTCGGTGCCTGTCTGCTGTGTAGACCTCCAGCGTCTTCCTGCTGACGTGTCATTTCCTGACGCTCGTGTTGGAGGAAGACGGTACCGTGGTGGACACCGAGGCCTTCTTCCAGTCTCTGCCAGCCAACACTCAGCTCATGGTGCTAGAGAGGGGGCAGATGTGGACACAAAGGAAGGTGACTCTGGTTGGATCGTCAGCCCTAAATTAATTTGCAGATTTGCTGACTGTAGTGCTTGCTGTTTAAATGCCACCAGTGACTACTGTCTTTCTTCTCCATGCTTTATTTCAATTGGGGTTAAGATGCAAAGGAAAATTTCCATTTGTATCATGGCACAGTTGATCCCTCCGTGACCACACTAACAGGCTCATACAACTGACTGCTCATTCCAATATACCGCATAGTTTGTCATTTTTATGTCATAGCAATTTTATTTGTAAATGAAATTTTTTTTAAAATGATATTTTTTATGCTGGTTGTGCATGCAGAAAGTTATTTTTTAAACAAATTTTTAATTTCACCCAATATCTTACCACTGGGGAGAAAAATAACTGATAGCAAAAAGAGGGAGGAGGCTGCTGCAAAGAATATGGCAATTCCTTCCAATTGTGCACCACCCCAAAAAAAGTAATGTATTGGAAGTTATGTGCTTGAAAATCACTTTAGATATATAAATATATTATTCATGACGGTGATGTATTTATAATAATTTCAAACAAATATTACGTTTAAATGTCATAGGGGGACAGCAGAAAAAAGCAAGTGGTTTCTGAGAGCATTAACCTGCACATTTTCATTTTTTAAAGAAATATTGAGATTCATTGGATTGTCCAGTCAGTTCAATATCCAGTTGCCCCAGGTCCAGTTGCACGCACATGAACTGTACTATATTACCCTTCGGTGGACACCTCGAGGCCTGGTTTCTTCTACATCTCACAAGAGGGCAGTGCGGCTTCATTTAAATAACTTTGTGGAACTCGCAGTGCATTCTGGGAAACTTTTTACATAGACAACCTCCTTCAACTTCAGCTGTGAACCCATTTGTTTACTGAGATCATCCTGAAGACAAACACAACATGGCTTTATTTGTCCTCTGTTATAGGGCCTCCCAGGTTTCCGACGACCCAGGAAAAATGAAATTGCCAAGTTGAGCTTTGACCTTTACAAGCTGAATCCAAAGGACTTCATTGGCTGCCTGACCATTAAAGCGTCTCTGTATGATGCTTACACCTTGTCATATGACATCCAGTTCATGAGGGCAAAAGAGATTGTCAAGTGAGTACAGACAATAGAAGAATATATCGTACTGTGGGACAGTTGAGCAGTGATCGCGAGGCATGTGAAAAGACCACTTGTACGACTGTCACCGGACACCACCTTACAGAAGTTTTACTCTGTCAACTTTCGCACAAGAGGCAGGGTACACCCTGAATGATGGCAGCTGAGCACAGGGCAAGCACGCTCATTCACTCGCTCGTACACACACTGCAGGGCAATTTAGAGCCATCGGTTCACCTAAAATGTCTTTGGAGTATGAAAGGAATGGTGATGGCTTTTAAGACCCTTTGTGAATGTTAATAGGGATTCAGCAGCTCTGAGGGACAGAGGGATCTCATCCCACCCCCAAACCTGAGAACCTACAGTGTTTCAATTTTGGACTCCTTGTGAGCAGGACAAACAAGCAGCCGGAAGAGCACAGTATTCTTGCTGGGGTGTAGTGGGTAAATTGGGTTCTGTAGGTATCAAGGTGCAGATCCGTGTTGAACTTGATACGGGCACAGGAAACCAGTGGAAATAGACAAGGATGGGGGATGTCAGTGCTTTGGCAGGTCAACGATAACCTGCAGAAAAGAGCAACAGTTTCATTTAAACTTCAGCTGTGGAAAATCTACTATTGAAGTGGGTCATCATTTTTTGGCTCATCCCAGTGCCTGTGATTTTTTTTTCTCCCCCCATATCAGCAAATTACTTAAATTTATATGTAAAAAAAAAAAAAAATTCCCTACTTAAGCCAAAAACTTGCATAATTGCCAGTATTCACAAAAATTCAAAGTAAACCTCTTCAGGAGATATTTATGATGATTTGTGGTGATGCAAAATTCTTGTATCTCACCATGAGCCATCAGCAGCATGGCGAATGTATATCAGTTTTAGGCACTACAGTTTACAGCATGTGAAGAAAAGCAAAGAGCTGTCAGTGCTGTTGACTAATTGATTTGCTCATGTCTCCAACTTCCAGGTCAATCTTGCGGTGTCTGACGTACGTGTCTCAGGTGGCCGGTCACCTGCTCATTTGCAGCTCATCCTGCCTCCTGCAGTATGTAGGGGAGGATGACTAGACCATGGGCATGTGTGCTGCCTTCTGTCCTTCTGCAGTGCTGCATCTGACTCAAATGATGTAGTATCCCTTGGACCAAGGAGATGCTCCCTGCCACCCAGCACTTTAAGAACCATCTAAGCACCTTTAGCAACTCTAAACACAATGGATTACTGAAAGTACTGTGTCTGGTGACCTGAAACTAAAACATCTAACATCTCTCTTTCATTCGCATGAACAGATTTCTCACTTTTTCTGTTTTGCTAACGAATCAATTCCTGTACATTGATATTCTTATTGTGGTCATCGAGCTAAAATGTTTCACTTGGGTTGTAGCTTGCGGTTTGAATAGCCGACCAGATTGTCTCATAATTGAAGTTATGATGATGGGCTGGAATCAAAATAATCTAAAATAGATGTGCTGTACATAAAACAAAAGGTTCAGTTATGAGACCCCCATGAGCCTTAATCATTAAAGAAGGCAGCTGGATTAGATCTGAATGTCTAAAGCTACTGACAGTACAATGTGCTGCTCACTTCTCATATATAATAAAAAGTGCATGCAAAAAATTCTTTAAATATTGCTCTTTATCTGGGGTAACTTTGTCTAAGGCTCTGTTTCTTGCTTCTTTTAATAGAATGCATTTAAAATACAGGCCAAATTCAAAACTCGGTGCACCGCTTCTGAAATTCCATTTTTAAACCCTTAATGCGCTGCTTTCCATGGAGTAATGACTTTCTTTGTGTGGGGTTGCTGATCCCCGTAATCTCCTAATCATGCGGGTGCTGCTGAGAGGTGGTCGGACGCAGAATGTCCCGCAGAGAGGCGGTTTCGCTGAAGAAACAATGGGAAATGTGGTGTTGGTGCAAATCCCTGATCTTCCGTGGCTTTGCGGGAGGCGGCGGTTGTGGGGTTTTTAACCTTGTCAGCCTGGGATTTCCGGTACGGTGTAAAATTAACTCAGTTCTCTTCTAATTACAGAACTGACACTATGTTAGAACTTAGTTCTTGGTTTTGAACTCCTCCTTTCTGTACTCTTGAACATGTACAGAGACTGTATGGTACCCTGCTAGACACTATTATTTGTAAAAATCTCATATAAAACCCTTTAATCCAGCTGATATGTGGCTAGACCTATCCTGGACCTAATGTGTTTTTACTTTAAATTGAAAAACACAAGATTATTTATTTAAACTGGTCTTTTATTACATTAATTCATTTAGCTGACAATTTTCTCCAAAATGACTTGCAATGTTGAGATATTTTACAGTTATTTACATATTTATACAGCTGGGTAATTGCTGGAGCAATTTAGGTTAAGTACCTTGCTCCAGGGTACTACAGCTGGATGTGGGATTTGAACCGGCAACCTTTGGGTCCAAAGACAGCAGCGCTAACTACTACACTGCCAGCTGTGCCATCCTTTTTACGAAAGGTTCTGAGAAGGAAACACTGTACAGATTTACATTTATTTACCTGATTATTTCTCCAAAATGACAGCATGTTCAGGAACTTTTACCCAAATATGTACCCATTTAAAGAGCTGAGTAATATTTCCTGTGTCAGTTCAGGGTAAGTAGCAGTCAGTGTCCTCATCACCCTTTGTTTAACCCTTCCCTGCACCTGTTTCGGTGAGAAATGACTTTGCAGACCTTCACCAGGTCGAGTCCCTCACTGTTGTCCCTTTCCAGTCACCGTTTGTAAAAAGTACAAATTTACACTTACTGTATTAATTTAGCTGACACTTTTCTCCAAAGCAACTTAGTGTAATGGTTACAGTTATTTACCCTTTTGTACAGCTGGGTAATTTTACTGGAGCAATCGAGGGTAAGTACCTTACTCCAGGGTAGCTGGAGGGTGGGATTCGAACCTGCACCCTTTGGTTCCAAAGGCTCTAACCACTATACTACCAGTTGTGTCCATAATAAAAGAAATTTCACACGTACCCTGATGTGTCCTCAGTCCTGCTCCCTGAAAGACCCCAGCATGCCACAGAAATGAAAGTGAGGGACCTGATTCAAGTTCATTCATTGTTTATATCTCAAAAAGACTGAAAAGAGACGGGTTCGAAACCTACTCTTGCTGTATGTAGCAAGCCTCGCTCGAGGTACGGACCTGGCTCCGAAAAAAAAAAAAGACCGTTGTAGAAAAGGTTAAATAATTATAAGGAGCGCAACACGGTGAAGAACCAATGGGTTCGATTAATTATTAGTGGTAGAGTAGTGATGCGGAGCGATGGTGCGGTTAATAAGAGCGCGCGTGGCCGGACTCGCCATTGCACGGCTGCCCTGTCATTCATGGGGGGGGGGTCCAGCCCACGGGCTCCGGGTGTGGCTGCTCTGTGCGCTGCGCGCTCCCGACTGCCTGTAAAGAGCGCAGCGCAGCGCAGACTAGAGGAGTGTGTGTGGGGTCGCGACTGAGAGGCGCACAATCACAATGCGGGAGATCGTGCACATCCAGGCGGGCCAGTGCGGCAACCAGATCGGAACGAAGGCGAGTTACCAGCAACTTCTTCTGTTCTTTGGTGCTAACTGCAGTTTTACCTTCTTAGTCTCGGGTAACTAAGTTTGTCACAAGTCAACTTTCCATGATTGTTTCAAACTTCAGTAACAGCCGGGGCTACAAATAAATGAATGAAAACGTGGTCGGATCATTTCTATTTGTTAGAAGTGCCACAGATTAAAAAAAAAAGTGGAAATATCTGGACTGGAAGCTTTTAAATTTTTAAAAATTATTTAAAAAGAAAAAAATTGTGGAAAGATGATCGTGTATTTGTTTCCAGTCCAGTGTGTGTTTGGCAGACAGCGGTGGGGAAAAGTGTAGCCGCTTGATCGGACGGGAAACGGTGTGTGTGTGTGTGTGTGTGTGTGTGTGTGTGTGAGAGAGAGAGAGACAGAGGGGGCGAGAGCGCGCCTCCCTCCGCCGCGTTCACGTGCGCGCGCTCTGGCCATGTGTGCAGTTCTGGGAGGTGATCAGCGGCGAACACGGCATCGATCCCGCGGGAAACTACGTGGGCGACTCGGCGCTGCAGGTGGACAGGATCAGCGTGTACTACAACGAGGCGTCCTGTGAGTGTGTGTCACTGTGAGTGTGTGTGTGACTCAGCATGCCTGTCATCCTCCCCACACCCCTTCAAATCCAAAGGCACTTTCAGTTTACCATATTTTGCACTGTACACATGGATTGTCGCTAGAGCCCACGCACTGGTGTGGATGAGGTCCAGACTTGTTCCTTCCCCTTAACCACCACACTTCCTGTTGGCGTGTCTTTCTCATTTGTAAGGCAGTAAAAACCCTGCTTTTATATTCCTGTATCTGACACTTCTTTCCAAAGCCGCTCGTAATGTCAATCTGTTTGCAATTATTTACCCAGTTATAGAGCTGGGTAATTTTACTGGAGCAATTTACTACAACTATCGGTGAGACCCGAACCTACAAACTTTGGATCTGAGAGCAGCAGCTCTAACCGCTACGGCACATAATAATGCATATTTATAAGCTATTGTAAGAACTTGCAATTAAACAAGTCGGTTGCCTACTGGAGGGGGGGCATGGTGGCGCAGTGGGTTTGACAATGTCCTGCTTTCCAGTGGGTCTGGGGTTCGAGTCCCGCTTGGGGTGCCTTGCGATGGACTGGCATCCCGTCCTGGGTGTGTCCCCTCCAGCCCTTCGCCCTGTGTTGCCGGGTTAGGCTCTGGCTCCCTGCAGCCCTGTATGGGGACACGCGGTTTCAGATGGCGTGTGTGTGCGGTTGCGGTTGCCTAGTGGTCAGAGCTGCTTCTTCCATTTCGGTGACCAGGTTCACACAAAGTCCTTCTTCTGCAGTACCCTTGATCTTACCCTGAACTGATGCAGTAAAAATTACCCAGCTGTATAAAAGGGTAAATGGCTGATGCTTCACGAAAAGCATCAGATGAAAATAAGTACGTATGTTTGGACATGTGGAGGATGCTCATCCAGGCATGTTGTTCTATTAAGAGAACAGATAAAAATCACACAGTTTGAGTAAATCTAAGTAATGTGAGAACAGAAGTGAAAATTAGTACAGGATTAAATACAAATGTGTAACTGGGTTTTAAAAAAAACTTTAGGATATACACTTACCAGTGCAAATTAATAATTGCATTATTAATATAACTTATGATTGTATTGTTTAATAATACAACTTAAACTTTGTTTAATTTGATGTATTAGTATGTACCTCAGTACCAACAGTAGAACCTTAATATCGATGACTAGATTGTTTATAGTTTGCTCCCCCCGTCAAGATACTTACCATAAACTGATACAGTAACAATACCCTGCTGTATAAATGGATAAATAATAGTTTGTGCATAAACTGGTTTATCCAACTTTCTTCCTGACAGACATCATCTGTATAGAGCTTAATATTATTATTATTATTATCATCATCATCATCATCACCATCAACAAATGTCTTTTTTTTTTTTTTTTTTCTTCTTCTCCCCTCCCCTCCCCTCCCCCTCCTCTTTAGCTCACAAATATGTACCTCGAGCAATTTTGGTGGACCTAGAACCAGGAACCATGGACAGTGTTCGTTCCGGGGCTTTTGGGCAGCTTTTCAGACCGGACAACTTCATTTTTGGTGAGCTGGAAGGATCACAACGTGTTCTGCGCCCGACTTGCATACCAGTTATGTGTAGTGTCAAACACGAATGCCTTTTGGGCAACTGCCCTTCATGGTAACAGTTACGGTTATTATGTAACACGTGTGTGTGTGTGTGTGTGTGTGGGGGGCGGTGTTGGGTTTTTTCCTTTCTTCCACCAAAGGGGCTTACGTGTCTAATTAGACGTGTTAATCGTACCACTTCCTCCCGCTGACCCATCCCTGAACACGTGACGGTCCGCGTATGTTCCAGTGGGCCGAGGCAGCGGGGTGGGCGTAGTTTGTCGCAGCATCTCATGTTTCTGCCACTTACAGGGCAAACAGGTGCGGGCAACAACTGGGCCAAGGGCCATTACACGGAGGGGGCGGAGCTCGTGGACTCGGTGCTGGACGTGGTGCGGAAGGAGTGCGAGCACTGCGACTGCCTGCAAGGCTTCCAGCTCACGCACTCGCTGGGTGGCGGCACGGGCTCCGGCATGGGCACCCTGCTCATCAGCAAGATTCGCGAGGAGTACCCTGATCGCATCATGAACACCTTCAGCGTCATGCCCTCGCCCAAGGTGTCCGACACGGTCGTGGAGCCTTACAACGCCACGCTGTCCGTGCACCAGCTGGTGGAGAACACCGACGAGACGTACTGCATCGACAACGAGGCGCTGTACGACATCTGCTTCCGCACGCTCAAGCTGAGCACGCCCACCTACGGGGACCTCAACCACCTGGTGTCGGCCACCATGAGCGGCGTCACCACATCGCTGCGCTTCCCGGGCCAACTCAATGCCGATCTCCGTAAGCTGGCCGTGAACATGGTGCCCTTCCCCCGCCTGCACTTTTTCATGCCGGGCTTCGCTCCCCTCACCAGCAGGGGGAGCCAGCAGTACCGTGCCCTAACTGTGCCCGAGCTCACCCAGCAGATGTTCGATGCCAAGAACATGATGGCGGCCTGCGATCCGCGCCACGGGCGCTACCTGACCGTGGCCACCGTCTTCCGCGGGCCCATGTCCATGAAGGAGGTGGATGAGCAGATGCTGGCTATCCAGAATAAGAACAGCAGCTACTTCGTGGAATGGATCCCTAACAACGTGAAGGTGGCCGTGTGCGACATCCCACCACGCGGCCTCAAGATGTCTTCCACGTTCATCGGTAACAGCACGGCCATCCAGGAGCTCTTCAAGCGCATCTCCGAGCAGTTCTCGGCCATGTTCCGCCGCAAGGCCTTCTTGCACTGGTTCACGGGCGAAGGCATGGACGAGATGGAGTTCACCGAGGCCGAGAGCAACATGAATGACCTGGTGTCCGAGTACCAGCAGTACCAGGAGGCCACGGCCAATGATGGCGAAGAGGCGTTTGAGGATGAGGAAGAGGAGATCAACGAGTGATGGGCAGTTTGCCACCTCTTTAAAGTGCAAGATTGTTCTTCCTGTGGAGTAATGCACTGAGTTACATCAAAGTATTATAGTGAAATGTTTGAAGCTCTGAAGTTGCTTCCAAAAGAGCTTGAAAGCCTCTTGAGGTGATGTGAGGAATATTTTCAATAAAAATCATTAGCAAAATCTTCTCCTGAGTTTTCAGTCGTGAGGGGAAGATGCTAAAGTGTGGTTTTTATACTTTATTAACCCTTGGACCTCAGCTTACAAACCATGGTACATACAACATAAAAATAGACTTCAACGACCTGTATTAACGAGAAATCGCTGATCTCAGTCAATACATTTGTTTAAGGAGCTACAGGAAACTTAACTTTGAAGTTTGGTTATAACGGACCACCGACTAGCATATCCTCATCCAGCATGCTCAAAATATGCAGCATTCATCAGAAGTGTATGTCTGCCTGCACTGCAAAATCTTTGCACTTTGCACAGAAGGATAACAATTACCTTTTTTTTTAAAAAAATTTGTTATTGCTAGATCTGAAAATTCTACAGAAACTACTTAGTGGAAAAATAGTTAGGTGTCTGTCTTTTTTTTTTTTTTTTTTTTTTTTTGGACTGCAAACATTAACCAGGAGCTGATGGATATATTTATCTGATGCATGCTCGTGGCTGGTTTTGTTAAAGTTTATGTTGAGGTACGCAGTTGGGATTGAAGGTGGAGCAGTTTTTAATTTGTTCTCCCCTTGTAATAGTGTATTGCAGTGCAACTTACTCTGTCCCCCTGTGGTGCTCGATGGAGAAACATGGCACCGTCTCGTGTGTGAAGCAGAACGCAGCACTGTGAATAGGAGGTTCTGGAGATGATGTATTTCTTAATTCATTTTAAAGCAGGTAATTTTAAGCACCTGCTGCTTCCAGGATGAAGGAACACCGAGAGCTTGCATTTCATGAGCTGTTGATAACACTAGAATAAAAAGTCTTATGGTAAATTTTTCACTCCTTTTAATTTTATCTAATATTATTTGTAGAACCCAACCCGGTAATAAATTGAGGAATTCAGACACATATCGTCTGAAACCTCTTGTCCCATATGGGGTCGCGGGGAGCCGGAGCCTAACCTGGCAATACTGGGCATAAGGCTGGTGGGGGAGGGGACACAACCAGGACGGGACGCGATTCCATCGCACGGCACCCCACAGGGGACTCAAACCCCAGACCCACCCGAGAGCAGGACCCGGGCCACCATGCCTCCCTCAATTGAGGAATTGTATTATTAAACATTTCCTTGATTGTTACGTAGTATGTGAAAGGAACACTAAGTTAGAAACTGACGTCTTCATGACTTGAGGTATAAGTGTAGAAAGTATATTGTGAATAAAGACATAAATAAACACAAAATATACCAAAGAATGCTTTTGCCAAATTTTTAGAAATTTTCAGACATTTTTGTCTTCCGAAATAATATAATTTTCTGATTTAAACCATTAGGGGGCGCGGTGGTGCAGCGGGTTTGGCCGGATCCTGCTCTCTGGTGGGTCTGGGGTTCGAGTCCCATTTGCGGTGCCTTGTGATGGACTGGCGTCCCGTCCTGGGTGTGTCCCCTCCCTCTCCTGTGTTGCCAGGTTAGGCTCCGGTTCGCTGCGACCCCGTATGCGACAAGCGGTTCAGAAAGTGTGTGTGATTTAACCCCAAAGTATTTTAAGCCAAGGAAATCATGTACTACAGAGCTGATGATAACATAGCAGTTGGCGCTTCTGCCTTGTAATACAACTGTTGCCAGTTTGAATCACACCTACTGCCTTAATACCCTTGAGCAACGTCCTTACCCGAAATTGCTGTATAAACGGGTAAATAATTGTATGTATCTTAACAGTGTAAGTCACTTTGGAGAAAAGCATCAGCTGAATAAATAAACGCGCTATATCTGACCTAAAACGTAGAGGATGGGGTCAGCTGTCTCTACAATGTTACGGAACTTCTACAAAGTCAAACACGGAGGAAAGAGCCTTCAAACTGTCATTTTAGTGTCACTGTGTAGACAAAAGCCCCAGCCTCATATGGACTCATTTCTGCTGAACTCCAGCGCTTCAGTGCCAAGGACGTCCTATGTCCAGCCTAGTGCGAATCTTGAATTTTTGGCACTCGCAACGGTAAACAGCAGCTTAGGGCTGCTCCGTGAAACCTGGAACATTCTGTTCCACAACTGCTCATCTCCATCAAATACCGCAGAGAGTACAACATGGTAATACAGAACCAGAAAGTGTTTTCACTTTTTCTCAGAGCATTGACACAAGTGCATTTAAAGAATGTACCGGAAACCTATATTTACATATATTTATGTCGCAGACACTTCTCTCCAAAGCAACTTCCAATGAAATTTATGTAGTGTTACCAGCCCACGCACCTTATTCACCAAGGTGACTTACACTGCTAGATACACTATTTACACTGGGGTCATTCATCCATACATCAGTGGAACACACTCTCTCTGTCACTCACACACTATGGGGGAACCTGAACAGCATGTCTTTGGACTGTGGAAGGAAACCAGAGCACCCGGAGGAAAGCCGCACAGACTCCACACAGACCGAGCAGGGATCGAACCCATGTCCTCTCACACCAGCCAGGTACTAGGAGACAACAGCAGTACTCGCTGTGCCATCATGCCACCGGTAATGTAAGCACTCATATATTATGAGTGCTTTTACAGAAGGTCTGAGTAAAAATGCCAAGGGTCCCAGTGATGTATATTCATCTTGGAGGTGGGGAGCGGTCACTGAACGTACAGTAGCAGACCAAGTAGTGAGTCATCACAAGAGTGCCGTACGCCACCAATACTAAATGAGAAACCTCCGTTTGTATATGCAGTGGATATACTGTACATATACATACCACAGATTAGGTTTATGTTATGATGGGAGTGTATTTGTGGAGGTGGGGGGTTTTTTTGCGGGGCAGAGCTGCGGCGCCTCGTATTCAGCGGTTAAGGAATGCACAGCTGGGTAAGCACACACACAGCGAGGGAGGCAGAGCGGCTGAATCAGGCCGTGGGGAATGCGTATGTGCAGAAGAGGCGCACAAATAGTTTGAATCTGAGCCACACAAAAATCTGGGTCTGTGGGTCTTAAAGAGGTTTTCCCCACAGCAAGTTCAGTTAATTTGAAGTAATGTAATGACGCTGAAGTGAAATAGAAAAAGAAATAAAATAAATAGAATAAACTGAATTAACAAGAGGATTGCATGCAACTGCTGGTTTGGTACTTTAACACAAATATGTAAATTTGCTCGGTTGCCAGCTATGTATATTTGATCCATTAACTGTTCTTTAAATACTAATCCAGTGCTTTTCGTGATGATCTAGAGCCAGTCGCTGAAGGCACAGGGCATGGATGGATGAGATAAACACAAACAAACTTTACACACTGAAACAAGCAGCGTGTTTAAAGTGAGAGGAGATTCCGAAGGCGGAATAACTCGTTGGCGAGCGAGAACATACGCTTTACATCACTGTGACGGAAAAGGAGACAAGTTCAGGAGGTTGTCGGTCTGAAGAAAAACGGGACACGGGTCTGTTTGTTTCGGTCCTTCCAGTCATGAGCGCCATCATGTCGGACTTGCCCAGGATGCAAAGCGTCTCCATCTGAACATTTTCTCATTAACACACACAGGACAGCCTTACCTACAAGGTAACCTAGACTGACCCTTAAAATACTGTACATACAGTATATTTGTTCACATTACGAATCAGCCTTTTCACCTGTGCTTATTCAAGAATTTTTTTACCTTTTCCCCCTTGTTCTCAGAGGTATTGATTATTTATTCATAAACGTTAAGCGCAAACAAATCACAGCTGTCTATTATGGTAAATCTAAATCGCCCCAGAAATAACAGATTCAGTACTATTACTAATCCATGTAGCTGATGCCTTTCTCCAAAGCAAGCTATTTGCAGTGATTAACCATTTGCTCGGTGGGGTAATTATCTTGATCAAGGGTTTTAGAGCAGGAGTTGGGATTTCAACCTGTCAGCAGCTGCAACCACTGTGCCACCTGCTGCCATTTAGATGCTCTTGGGCATGGGTTTGTAACTCGTGATACAGCCTTTGGATTGCAACATTAAACAAGCGCACACGATTTCTTTACCCCCTCTTTGGCTCATTTAATTGTCAAAAAATATTTGCGAAATGTTACAGTTGAAAAGTTTATGTTGAGTATGACTGTGATTGGAGACGGAAAACTAACAACAGAGTTCACTCGAACAGAAGGCCTTCAGCTGGACTGCAGGACATTATGCCTTCATTACAAAGAGAAGTGAATGTTTTGCACAACTGTCAGCAAAAGAGAACTGATTACAGCGCATAATAATCTTCAACTGTAGGCGTACAGATAAAATCACAGCATTACAGAAGGTAAAGCGGTTTTTTTTTATTAATGATTTTATCTACACATATCTGAGAGCTCTCTGTGATTTTCTGAGTTTTGGCCCTTCCAACTGTATCAAAATCCATCGCTTTTCACAAGGCTTGCAGAAGTTTTTCAACTGACAAAGAGTTAATTTTTTAGTTAGACAAGTGTCTGGGGTGTGCTTGGGAAGAAATAAACAAACAAATAACATGTATAAATTGGTAAAAATGTGATCTATGTCAGGCACGCACGTCTGCCAACTCCATTAAGTCTACTGAGCAACTAAAATAATAATTGGTTATAGTCTGTTATGGCATTTCAAATGTGTGTGTGTGTGGGTGGGGGTGGAGGAGGAGACTCAGATGGGCCCACACATGCGCTACGAAGA
Source organism: Scleropages formosus (assembly GCF_900964775.1). NCBI lineage: Eukaryota > Metazoa > Chordata > Actinopteri > Osteoglossiformes > Osteoglossidae > Scleropages > Scleropages formosus. The sequence goes on along the minus strand of NC_041810.1, from coordinate 29,337,396 downwards.
TATTGCCATATAAGGCTAACTGACTCATCTGATCAATGGAAAGTCTCAGAGTTGTTCCTTTGCATGTGATGCCCTCCACCGGACAAAGTGTGCGCAAAGCTGGGGTATAAAACACTTATGATGGGCAGGTTGCCAACATCTGGAGACCTTTTATTCAAATAATAAAGGGTCTGCAGTGATTTTTCCCACTCGCTTTCTGGTCCTAGAACTGTAGAGGTCCTTGCGTCTGGGTAACTCACAGCCAGCGATAATAAAGCATAAAGAAATTAATAAATAGTAATAATGGATTAACAGATGATAAAGCGTCACATTACTTGGTATTTGAGCCACTAAATGGACCTGACAGCCCATGAATGAGATGTTCCACTGGATAATTCAAAAGTGTCACTTCCACAGGGTAGCATGACCCTGTAAAATGAAACGAAGCTGAGATGGAGGGCATTGAGGACGCCCACGTCTTATACAGAATTGAAAATGATTTGACCTGAGGGATGCTGGGCAGTAAAAAATGATCAAGACCTGATGCTACGCCTCCCAATTTCACAGGACGTCCTCTAAATCAAAGGCCAGAGCGAAGCAAGGAAGAACAGAGCTTTGTCAGCTGATTTTCCAAAGTCCTGCTGTTTAAAAATGTATGCCATAGTTATATATAAATTATAAAGAATGTTTTATGCTCATTATATTATGGTGATCCTAGGAAAAGAAAACAGGACTGAGGCTCCTTTTCTGGAGACAGCAAAGAAAATGTGATTTCGAGTTGTTAATATCACATTTACATTTACCTAGGCTGCATCAGTTGTAGAAATTTAATTTTTTATGCTTGTATAATGGCAATAGAATAGAATAGAATAGAATAGAATAGAATAAAGCACAGTGAAGGAGGTATCATGACTTTGGCAAGTTGTGCGGAAGCACCAGACTAACTGGGCAGCAGCTCATTATGCAGCACGATGATGACCTGAAACATACCGTGTTTACCGCTCCAGAGCTAGCACGTGTGTTGTGCTATGAAGAGGGATAATAAGAACTCGGTAATTGGCTTGAACTAAACAAACAGAACAAAGGCTTAAAATAGAAAAAATGACAGTCCAAGAAGTAACACTTTATTTAAATTATGTATTTGTCTGATGCAAGCTGCTGTATCAGTAATAATTCAGAGCTTCTGAGGATGCCAGCAGCTGAGTTAAAGGTGGATCCAGGTGCTTTTTTATTTACTGTGACATTAATATGGAGGCCAGGTGCATCCAGGCAGCAATTAGACAAAAATAATCTTAGATGTATCACAGTACAACTGCTAAGACCTATAGAGAGCACACAACCGCAGTGTGTTAGACACACACTTTCTAATAAAGCTGTTGAGGTCCAAAGTACAGCTTAACAATACCCAAGTTGTATCCTGTATAAATTTATGTAGAAAAGTTTGTCGGACTGAATATCATAGACGTCACCATCTAATAGTTCAACCGGAAACACACACTTACAGCGACTGACCTTTGAACCTTTGACATTTCTGTCCGTTTTGTGGTGTTGGAGCGTTGGGGTGTCTCCGCTCGGCTCTTTCCATTCGTCTCCACATCCCCTCATGCTGCATATCTTCTCAAGTGGCACTTCCTGCAGAGGCATTGCATCGCAACACGGCTGGTTGACATTCTCACGCACACACACACACACTCTCACACAGACACACACACAACAGTGGTCAGCATAATGCGATGATCACTAGTAACGAAATTTCAGGAGGACGCACTACACTGTGAGTGGCATGACCCCTGACTGACAGCATTGATAGCTCACGTACAGGATGGCAACGGAAAAACACAATGTCCGTGTGAAGGACATTGAACGCAAAGTATTTGTATTTTGGAGGATAGGTGGAAGAGTCCAGGAGGGCCATTGCTGATGGGCATCGACCCCATACCCTACTGGCTACACGTGGATCCCCACGGCTGAGAAAATAACTTTGCTGTCACATGGCAGCCCTGCCACCTGTAGCGGCATCGAACCCACAACCCATGTAACTCCAGAGCAGCACCTACAGATGGCGCCGATCATCAACATTCAAACACCCTTCCCTTTAACTTAACCTTGTTCACCACATTCATAGTTTACATCATTAAAGCACATTTATTTCAGCTGCCACTGTTCCCCAAATATATATTTTGTGATGCACCTTCAAAAACAGCAAAACCGCTGCCCTGTGAAATGATACACCAATTATTTGCAGAACCTGGGTGTACTCAGTAAGCAGCTGAAGAAATACTCTGGTTTTAATTACACAATGGGTTTATTTAATTAACAGAGCTGGCTTTGAGAACGGAGGCGACGAAATTTGCGTTAATTCAGCACTCTGAGATGGATGTTGGATCATGGAGGAGGATAAGAATTTCCAGTACCGATGATACCATTAGTGGGTGAGGGAGGGGGACGCATTTTATCCCCATGCACATGAAGTGCACGAGCCTGTTTAATTGGCAATTAAAGTGAGGCGAAGCACTTAGGACAGATAAGTATTCACACGGCTTGGCTGGGGGCTGCTCCCCTTATTTGAAAGTAATTATGAATTCCAGTCGGCGGCAGCTGCTCTTAGGGACACGCCAGCACAACGCATCACTATGAGGGGACAAGACAGCGGCCCTCCATGTCCATGACAACCAGGGCGAGTTGGATCTCGCCTTATTGTGCTCAAAGTGCACCGGAGGGCATTGCTGCCCTTGGGAGGGACTCTGACAGCATGCTGAAGGGCGGTGGAAGCGCTGTGCCCGGTTGGCGAGCAGCGGACGGGGACGCCCCGTCCGGGCCCGGACACGACGAGCGGCACCGCTCACTAGGGACCGTGCCTGTGCGAGACCAAGTCCCTCCTACGGCGCAAACAAAAGAGTGCTGTTCATGCACCCGTGAAGAGGGAAGCCTAAGGAAAGGGGGCGGGCAGTCGAGTGATAATAAAGTGGGGTGTGGGAAGGGGGGTGGTGGAGAGAGAGAGAGAGAGAGAGAGAGAGAGAGAAAGAAAGAGAGACAGAGAAAGAGAGAGAGGGGGAAGTGGGAGAGAGACGGAGAGAGAAGGAGCACATTTGGCTCCCTCAACTTCACCGGCAACACACACACACACACACACACACACACACACACTCATCGCAGTTGCCGTCGCCCCAGGGAGACACGAGTTCAGAGGGTCATGCACGTGCACGCGGATGCGTCCAGGGACCAGGCGCGAGCAGCATGAGGAGGTGGCTGGTGGAGACCCCCAAGGGAGGCGCGAGCCCTGTCGTTGACCCTCAGGCCGACGTGGCCCACGCTCGGGAAGCTGCGTGGACTCCGGCCTGACGGAGCCCGGCCCCCGCACTCCTCTGCCCATGTGGCCTTTGCGAAGGGGTTGCGTCCTCCGGTGGCTGGGACCGAGGTCGTGCAGGAGGACCACGGTACTCGTCGCCTTCCTCTGGTTCGCGCTCTGGGCTCTCCTCAACAGCCTGCTCTTCATGCACCGGACAATCTTCTCTGACTTCTGCACGGACGACAGGAGCAAGCGGATCCTCCAGAGGCTGGTAGGTCTCTCCGTAGACACCGACTCGACACCGGGTGCACGCAGAACTACACGATGGCACAGACAGGTGTAAAGAGGTCCTGCGCCACACCTCCGTTCGCACAAATCGGTGTAAAGATAACCTCAGATGAGGTTTCCTCACACAGACACCCACCTCTACTATAGTCCTCTCTTTCTGACACACACACACACAGAATTAAAGAGCGAGACCGAGCTGAAACAAGTCTCAGTGAGCTTGCAGAGCTCAAACAAGTGGGTGTCGAGCTCAACTGCTGGACCGGCGGGTGTGTCGGAAACCCTCGCTTCTTCTGTGCAGACAAACGCGGTTAACCCTCAGTAATGACACCCTTTGTGTTCAATGCTCCTACATCATTTCCAGTCATGCTGATTAGGCAAATTAAGGGGGGGGGTCTCCGTGCACCAGACAGATGAGACAGCACCGTCTTTGGCATCCCGCCCTTCTGTGCAATTATCCATACGAGAGGTTTATGGGTCCTTTTGTTTCGTCATGCATGCCGAATTATGCACAGCAAACTCCCCATTTGTGCAAGAAACCATAAACTCTTGAGGCATGATAAAATAACAATAAAACGGCCAGGTGCAGAAGATTATCATTATGATTTCCTAAATCCTGATGGTTCTGGAGAGCGGGCCAATTTATCTATCATTCACTGCATTTTCAGCGACCTATTTTACCTGGAGCATGAAAATAATTGGATGATTGTTATCATGGTTGGTTTCACATTCTTTATATTGCTTGTATAGTTATATTATTTACATTATTGTATCTGGCATTTCGCAGTAATTCTTATTGTACAAGCAGAACTCTTATCACAGTTACACTGAAGGATGAGATTTACAAAAAAAAAAAAATACAGAAAAGGAGTGAATTAAATTGCTTTCCACCATAAGTAACTCAACACATGACGGATGAGCACTGGCTCAATAATGACAATATGCCAGATGCCTATGCGCATTAATGTTCGGTGTCGTCTTGGAGGAAGAAACTGAAACTGTTAAAAAAAAATGTGGGTAAAAACCACTAAAAATGCCCAGAATAAATTCACACCCAAACATGCAAACAGCTTTTTCTTCTGTTGGTATTTTACCAAAATGGGCATCTCAGACATGCAAAAAAATTTGAAAGAACACACATAATTTGGCTGACATAGAGAGCTAAAGTTTCCCGATGCAGTACAGTGTAAACACGGTACAGGCAAGAGAAAATTACACTTTAATCGACGCAAAAGACTGAAGGCTTCAATACAAGTGTCCTCACACAAAATAAACAATATACGCCATGTATACTGTTCTTTTCTTTTAGAGCACACCACCGCCGGCATAATTACTGCAATTATTATAGTAAATCCTCTTAATTCCTTAATTTAACGAGCCAGTGCAACCTTCTGCAATTTTGGAATATGTGTGTCTACTCCCAAAAGTTGCTCCATAAAGTGTATTCTGCTTTTTTTTGATGTCACATGACTTAGTTCATAGTTATATGCGTTTCGCCCTCATCTAACATACACATTAATTTATATTCAATATAGCCTCATTGATAAATGTTACCTGCAAAGGGTCCAGCAGACCGAGAGCCTACAACATAAAAACACCAGCCTCGGGGCATGGCGTACCATATACAAACACTGTCGCTTCCTGGAAATCGGCTATCAATAATATATGTTGCCCAGAACACCAGTGCGCCTGCTGTCCTGAGATGCACACGCACACACATGAACACACATCTCACAGGTTCGTACCTGGAGCACTTCCCTCGCTGTCACTGATGCTCTCATTCTGAACCGATGGAGCCCAGAAAAGGGTCGTCCTTATTTTTAACTCTGCTACCATCTGTCGAGAGCTCATCGTGCTCTGGATTCGGATCTTAGCCATCACTCTCTTCCCTTGAGTTATGGCATAAATGCAAGTTAATTTTTTTTTTTACTTTGCAGGTTAATGGGTTTCTGCTACATCGTTGCACTGCAGCTCCTGGATTTTATAATAAAGCAAAGGCACAGTTAGGGAAATACTGTATTTATATAGATCGCATTCAGGAGGCTGCTTTTTATGGAAATGTTCTCCTCCAAAGATTTTTGCTTGTAATGTGTTTTCTTTACAAGAAAAATATAACAAGATATTCACACTTGGGCGGCAGGCAAAGTGGTGTTTAAAGACTGAGAAGCGGCAGATGTGAGTGTCCCTCCCACAGGAGACACCCGCCTCTGGTACCCAAGCGAGACAGTCACCTACACTCTAACACACTGGGCTTCTTAAACTGCTACAATTGTTGGTGAAAAAAACGTCTCCTTGGCTGCACAAGAATAATTGTCAAATACTGATAAGCACATGTAACGCACAACTAAAAGCAGTGCTTCAAACACTGGAAAACTTCTGGCATTATTGCAAAATTCCAGAGGTGCTTAAGCGTCCATTGTGTAACTGGAAAGACAAAACCACATGGATGGAAAAGTTAAGATGCTGGAAATCTTTTTAATTCCTCAATGTTTACAGCACGGTAATGGTGCGGAGGGTGTGCCAAGTTTTGGAGAGTCTGTGGAACCGTTTAATGAAGAAATACAGTGAGTCTCCATCACACTTCATGAGCGCTGCCAAGGAACTTGACCCGGTCCAATTACTCCCTCCTCCTGACCCTCTGGTTCACGTTAATGTTTGTTTCGACATGCCGAATTGTACTAAACACTCAAGTAGATGCTCCGGAAATTGAAACAAATCCGTGTACTAAATGTGTTCTTGGGTCCCGGTGTTAGAGAACTGATAGCGAACACATTCAGCTGCAGAAAGTTAGACTGGTTCTAGCGAAGGGTTACTCATCAGGCCAAATCGTGATTCTCTAATATGTCAACAGTGTACGTTCCTCGGCCTCCATAAATTATGACTATTATTGCCATTATGATTATCTGCTACACGTGTAGCCCACAGCACGTGTTTTCGTGATAAACGTAAACCAGCCAACCAATTACAGGCAGCACCTAGGGCAAGTGACTCAGTGCAGTAAAGCCTCATATAATTAAAAGGAAAATTTTGTATAATGCGTATAATGACACAACATTGAGGTGAGCAATTAATGTAGATTCTAGATCTGTTTTAGCTGGCCCAGGTCTGCTGGGGAAAACACATTGGTGGAGTGTGGGGAGGAGATTTACCACAAGAACAGAAAACAATGTGTTGAAAGAAGACTTGGAATCTCATAAAAACTCCCTTATTTCGTTCAGTGCTGGAAAGAAAATCTAAGAATAACAACTTACGGAGTGAAGTCATCATGTATGATAATAATAACATAGCGATAACATAAAACAAGAATATGAAACTAATAAATGAAGTACTATCATATTCAAAATCTTTGTGAAGGAAAATATGAAATGAATGTATCATAAAAAAGAAAAAAAATTCTTGTGTGAGTCTTTGAACTAAACACCTAACCTATATACATTACTCTATGTATTAACTGAATGGGATAACCGATCAGCAGACCATCCCATTTTAATTTAACTCCGACAATTTCTTGCCATTTCAAGTCAATTTTTTTAAAAGAAAAAAAAAAAAGTTTTCCAGCCGTACAATTAAGCCACATCACCATACTACTCAACGAAAACCATTTGCTCGTGTCTGGAGTGCAGCTGTCTTGATCAAGAGTTTCTTGCACATGATGACTCGTGATGACTTGTAATAACATCATCATCTGACGTACTGTTGTTGGCAAATGCCTCAATCTAATGTATGCATACAGAGGAGGTCATGGAGAACTAGTCGGCTGTTACCATAGTTACAGCTTGCGCCAATGAATTGGGTTATTTAATTGCATCTATTGCTTGATGCAGAGTGAACATCACAATGTACTCTATTCAACAGTTAAATTCTGCACAATCACTCTCATTTTGTCACAATTTATGGATTTAACTTGTACACACTTTTCAGTTATGTGACTTTTAGCACTTTACGAGTGGGACAAAAACAAGGACGAAAATCATATTTTGTTCCACTGTCCAAGGGGAGCTCAAAAACAAAGGAGCTTTTCGAAATGTTGCATTTCAACACATGCTCATTCATCCAGTGATGTATGAGAAATTTAAGATCCCAGGCCAGTGTTTCAGGGCATTCTTCACATTCCACTACTGACCAGTCCCCGGGCAATTTTTTTAGGTAATAACAAACTGGTTGATTATATGGAATCAGTTCAGTTTCTTATTTCCTTTTAATGAATGTAGCACATTCTTTAAAAAGTATCCAGTTTTAATTCTTAAGTCGTCCTTTATTTATTTCCTTCATATGTTTCATTGGTGCAAAATTCATGGTGTGATTTGATTTGTTTTCTTTGACAAAAATTAAGAAATGAGAAAGAAACAAAGGTCTATACTCAATGAAAATTCACAGGCATCTGACAAATGCAAATCGGACTTTGTTTCAAGGGATATTTACTTATTTAAGGGTTTATTCAAACATGTTTTATTCCATTTTGAGTTCTGAAAATATTTGTTTTCACCCTAATCCACTTCAGTATGCTTTTTTTTCTTATTTCTGCTCTTAGACAAATTTATATGAGCTCTTTAACATGGAATGTGTTTGTGAACTAAGGCCGGCTCTGTCCAACAAAAGTTCATTGATTTTCACTGACCACAATTAGATTGCCAAAGCTGATAAAAAAAAGATCAAGTTTATGTTCAAACGCTGACACTATGGACTTCTTCCAAGGACATTTTACTTTTCATCACAACAAAACCAAATGATTTGTCATGCCTGTACAAATGCTCTATCGCTGGGTCTTCAATGACTTCATGTACTTCTTATAATACTTCAACAGTGAAACAGTGTGAACTGAACCAGTAAATTGTGAACCTTGTCCTTTCAGATAGATGTCAAATAAAATAGCCTGGAGAGCCTGGAATTTTAAATTAAAAACCTCTGTATAATCTTTTCTAGAACAGACGATCACATGAAATTATCAGAGTTTTAGCGGAAATTAAATCCGTGTAGATTTTATCTGCTTTAAATCCCACTTTTAATTATAACTTTATTGAATAATCTTTATAATAAATGTCAAAGAGTACAAATAAAGAAAAACAGTTATTGATACGGATTCGCTTGAAAACATTAGTATACAAATATGTAATTGCTTCACTAAATCCGAAAAATGTAAAACAGTAAATGAATTAAATGACATGACATGATGAAAGCCAAGGAAATCCACTGTAGTTTAAAGGATTTCCTGAAACCATCAGGGCAGTTAAAAACAAAATTGACCCCATACCGGCTAATTTCAGGTCTTCTGAAATCAGGCAAAGTGAAACTCAAAACAGGTTAGCCTGACAGGAAGGAGAGAGAAGAGGAAATTTTGCTGGAAAATTTCGATAAGGGCAAGAGGCTCAAAATGGGGTTTCCCGACTGTAATCTGTGACAATGGGGAAACTGTGTAGCTTTGCCTGGAACGGATTCAATATCCCGTACATCTGAACGGAGAGATTTTGCTGCCCGCTAGATCAACTGTGAAAAGTGGACAGCTGTGTTACCTTCTGGAAAAAATATGTCGGTGATAGAAAGTCACACAATAGACAGGAACTAAAGATATGTGGAGTGTGATTTATATTCCCCTATGAAAAGAATTCATGCTCCATAATCTTGTAGCAGCTGCAAACTGTAAGAGATACAAGCTCTTAAAAGAATGTGGAAGACTCTTTATGTCTAAGCTCTATGAAATATCATTAAAAAATTGTTCTCAAGTTATACAGTCTGCGTTACAGATGTTATTGCAGTCCTGTTGCAACCTGTGGCAAAGTCTCAGTACTTCTTTGTAATGTTGAACACCATCATATGACAAAAGGACAATTGTTTACTTGATCAGGCTTTGGAAAATATTGCGCATTACATCTCGTTGGAGGGTCACCGCTTTAGTTTTCACTGTAGTCTTGTAAGTTTATTCTGTGCCTATACCTGGCATACTTTTATGAAGTGTAAATCCATATTTAATTTGTATAATCTAATTTTGTGCATTGCATAGTAGTTATTTATTTACCACTTTGCCAGTCCGCTCCCAAACTCAATGTCAATGTCATGTGACTTGGGTTAAGAAATAATCGTACTGCCCCATTGTTTATGCTCTAATCAGGTAATAGTTTTTGGTTTTGGTTCCCAGCTGATGTAAATTACTCAGCTTCATATTACAGAAACTAACATGTAGCAGCATCCTCGAGCTGCAAAGACAAGGGAATCTACCTGCAGGAGTCCACTGAGGGAGGCCGCCGCTTCTACATGTGTTCTGCGAGGTATCGGGGCGTTAAAGTTGTCTGCGGTCACCGCTGTTAAAGAAATCCTCTCTGGATACAGTCTCAGGCCAAAACATGAATAAAAGAAACAACTTTTAGTCCAATGCACAAGAAATCTTGTTTCTCAGTACAATTTAAAGGTATTTTAAGTATTTACATTGTTTGCAACAGTGAAATAGCTACCCTGCTTCCATGCGGAATGACTTACTCTTTTGTCGGGCTAATAAAATCAGGAAAAAAAATAAATAGTTGGATGGATCCAAAGTAGCAAAAAAGTCCAGTTCTTGGTCTCTTATTTCCATTCCTTGGTTTTTATTGACATTATTTCTTCTCTGTCTCAGGAGTCAACATTTGCTGAAATTAATGTGAAGGATTTCCTTTGTGTGTGTGTCTTCTAGTGTGGTGAGTACCAGCAGGGCATTCTCACTGGAGACCTGTGTGAGGACCTCTGTGTCAACAGGATGTTGGAGTACAAGCGCTGCCTCTATTATGAAAAAGGCAAGAAAGTAATGGAGGCAAAGTGGCATGGTATGCCTGTGGTCCTGAAGTCCAAGCTGGAGAACTTCTCCTCCTATGAAGGCTTTGGTCCATTGGAATACCAAGATGCCTCTGAGCTATCCTCCATGGATGTGGTCTTCTATGCAACACTGGAGATTAAAAACTCCCTGGGGCTAGAGGTGAGGAATGCCACTGGACCCCGGCTGTGGAGCCAAGAACTGCACCAGAGGAGCCAGCCGTACTCCCGGGCCGAGATTGCCTCCCTGTGGGCCCTGCTCCAACAAGAGGAGTACATCTTCTTCAAGGCATTACAGGACTTTAGCCAACATGTGGTGAAGGTTCTGGGCTCCTGTGGGCACTTCTATGCTGTGGAGCACTTGGTGGCCGGCCATGCCTGGAATCAGAACCTCTTTTCACTGGAAGACCTCCTGGGCCCACCAGATGAGGTGGTGGATGGATGGGTAGGTGGGCATGGCCACAAAGCTGAAAGGGACATGGTGAACCGCATTGCCCTTAGCTTCCTGGACATGGTCAGCCACTTTGAAAATGACTTCTCCCACCACCTTCACCTCTGTGACATCAAACCAGAGAACTTTGCCATCAGGAAAGACCTCACAGTGAGTATCTGACCAAGGTCCCATTCTGTTTTTCTTATGCTTTTATATGTAGGTAAGTGTGACAGACAGGGGTGTGTTCAGTCGGGGCAATGAAAGTGGACAGTGGTTCGAGTTTACGTTTTTATTCCAGTTTTATCCCATGATTACAAAATCAGATATAGCCGTGAGTCTGGAAAGTAGTGTGGTTTTATATAAGCCACAACCTTCACTCCCTTTATTATTATTACTACTATTATTATTATTATTATTATTATTATTACACTTTGAAACCAATTCTTGTAATTACTTGTAACACTCATAAACCCCCATTCCCAAAGCAGTGAAATAGTAGTAAATAAAATGATACAAAGTGATTCATAATTCTATTGCCTTTTAAGAGAATTCTATGCATTTTATCACTTCACATTTTACATTAGGCTTTGCTTGGTTTTTTTCCAGTTCTTAGTACTTTCCTTTACAACTTTTTGTTTTACGGATCATTATTATCATAGATGATGAAAAGTCAAGATATGTCTGAGGTATGTTCACGAATTGGCACAGGTACCTAACAACACCCTGTGGGGATAGCGCTCACCTTAGGGGGTGTTTAGTGTCACAAAGGCTGACGGTTTTAATTGAAGTGTTTATTCTCGTAATGCCTTTCCCATGAGAGCTGACAGCTGGTTATTCAGATTTTTGGGTACAAATTACATTTGCTCATAATTCTTGTGAAAGAAGTCTTTGTTATACAAGTTAAACCTGCACTTTAACCGAAACGTATAGAATAAACCTTCGCCTATGGGTATGAAAGATTTCACAGCTTTCCATTTCTTTATTAAAAAAAACATAATTTAGTTCTTTCAGAAAAGCCCTAAAAACATATTAGAATTGTTTTCAAGACAGATTTTTAATGCCTACAGCTTGAAAGGGCCATTAGGGTTAGGAAAGTATTCCAAGATTTTTTCTCCTGTTTCTCTGCTGACGTTTGTTCCAGGACTTAATATTCAAAGTCATTATGGACTGTCAAGTAAGTCCAAGTTTGGCTTGAAAGCCAAGGAGGATTAAACCGCCCAGGGCTGCTCACATGACTTCAGAAAAACCCAAAGAACCATGCTGAGGCAGTTTTGACAGAGAAAGGAAAGTGTTTTGCAATAGCACCTGCTGGAAATGCTACATGAGAAATCTGCAAAAAAGATAAAAACGGATTCCGGAAAATGTTTTGCTGTGTATTCCGTGCCCTATGTGAATATGAAGCTGAGCTGCAACTTTCTTTAGCAGGGCATTTTGTTTCTGCATGTATAATACTGATACTCAGAGGCCATTTAGAGGGGTTGGCATGGTGGCACAGCAGGTAGTGCAGCCACCCCAGGGTGTCTGTGCTGTTTGGCTTAGATCTGAATCCACTTTAATCTGTGAAGAGTTTGTGCACTCATTCCATGTCTGTGTGGGTTTCCTGAGGTGCTCTGGTTTCCTTCCTCAGTCCAAAGATCTGCATCTGAGGTTAACTGGCAGTGCTAAGTTGCCTGTAAAGTGTGAATCTGTATGTTTGTGTGCGTGTGTCTATGTGGCTCCCCTGCAATGCACTGGTGTCCCATCCAGGGTGTTCCACTCTTAGCCCAGAGCCCAGGGATTCAGGATAAGCCCCACAGAGCAGTGACTCTGATAAGAATGAGCTATTAGCGAGTGAGAATGAGGTGGGCCGTCAACTTATGAACACCAAAACCCCGATTATAACTTGAACTGTTTGTGATGCGGTTGTTGAACATACAGTCAATGAAAGTTTAATAATACAGATGTCTCTCAATTTTTTTAATGTATTATGTTCTGTTAGATAATCCTAGAATGAATTAAACATTTACCTTAAGACTTTTGTTGATATATATATTTTCATCAATAGTAAATCCCTTGCAGGGTTTTAATGTTCCGGAGTCTATACTGGGAGTACAGGGTGTGAGACAGGATACACCATGGATGGGGCCCCACCAGCCCCTTGCCTGTCACTCGAATTTTATTTTATTCACTTTTATTAACTTGAAGCAATAATAAAGTCTATATTAAAATGACTGAAACTAAAAATGCATCATCTTCAAAACCTCCTATTCAGTGTGTTGTGCTTTGCTTTATATATGCAAGACAGTGCTATGTTCCTCCTGCACAGCAGGTGCCAGAGCAGAATGAAGCAGTAGTGTTGAAAAGCGAGAGTGAATCTGAGTGTAATGGAGTACAATGGAGGAGGAAAAGTGTCCGACTTTAAATACCCAATTATATAAATACTTATTTGCAACTAAGGACACAACAAAGCTGGCACCTTGGATGGGACTGATTTATCACCCAGGCTTGTGCAAAGTTCCTTATTATCTGGGTCACTTTGCTTTCCGGTCTTCTTTATCTATGCAGTCAAACAGGAACAAATCCACCAAACTCATGTATTCACTGATTCATTTCTGTAAAAGCAATGCAGCTATGAAATAAAAAATACGCTTTGACTTACTCAAACATTTGTATAAACTTCAAGCTCAACTACATTTACATCTACATTTATTCATTTAGCAGACACTGTTCTCCAAAGCAATGCACATCTCAAAGAAAAAACAGTGCATTACACCAGAAGAAGAGACATTAAAATTAAAAGTAATTCACTGTGAGAGAATATAAAAATATATCTCCTCCACAGACTCTTAAAGATTGTCAATTGTTGCCCATAAACATGTGTAGCATTCCTCATCTTGTTACTGATCACCAAATTCAGGAAAACCAGACAGCAGCTGTAAACACTAACTCTGTGAGAAGCACATGGAATGAAGGCTATCCCACTGCCCTACTGGAGTTTCTATTACATATATATCATATATATATATAAATTCATTTACATTAACACCATATGTTGGAAAGTGTGACATGGTAGAGGAGTAGACCCTAAGGCGGTTAAAAAAACTGACAGTTTACCGTGACTTTCACAAGCTCCTCATATGCTTAACAGCTTGCTTTGACAGTTAACAGGTGTGGAAACAAACCCAATAGTATTTGTTATACATATTTCATTAATAGGGTGACATGATGGTGCAGCGTTGGTGCCTCACAGCAGCCGGGGTGTTGGTTCAAATTTGACTCAGCCTGTGCAGAATTCGCCTGCTCTCCCTGTGGCCATTGGGCTTCCTTCCACAGTCCAAAGACTTGCATTTCAAGTGAATTGGAGACATGTTTTCAACATCTGACACTGTCTCCTGAAATAATAAAGACTGAGTTCACTGAGTCGATTTTAAAGGTATATATGTATGCCTATTCAACAACAACTATTAACCTGAGCTGCATACATAAATACAGCACATATGAAAAACAAAAACTGAATAAACAAATAACCCGGCACCTCAGTTCATTGTCAGTTTAACCCTGGGAAACTAGAGTGCTTGAAAGAAAAATATGTTCAGTTTTATGTCACAGTTGAACAGTTACCAACCAATAACCACCAGAATGTACTATTATCTCAGATATTAGGCATTTTCTGAGCATGGCTAGTTGGTCTCATAGTGATTAAAACCATCAACACATAATCAGATGGTTCTGGATTCAAACAGATTCTCCTGCTGTAATACCCTTGAGCAATTGTGTGTGAACTATTCACTTAAAAATTACCCAGCTGTATAAATGGGGTTAATAATTGTGAGTAGCTTAGTATTCAAACCAAAGCTTGTTTGTTGCACTGGACAAAGGTTTAATCTAAATAAAAAATTTAAAAAAAGGTAGTTTTTCATGTAATCTTTCAGAATTTGGAATAACAGAGCTCCAGAATTACCTATAGGCTTGATGTATGTATTCATTTCTGCATTTACAAAACAGATTTTCTTGAAATATATCTTTTTGTCAGTAACTGTTGAAGTTTTAAATGGTAATGTGCATAACTAGACTGATTTATTATGGCATGATTCTGGTTTTCTCACTTTTCTTCACTGTCGGTCAGGTTGTAGCTATTGATGTGGACATGGCATTCTTTGAGCCCAAAATGCAAGACATCCTCGAGCAGAACTGTACCCACGATGATGACTGCAACTTTTTTGACTGCGTTTCCAAGTGCGACTTGAAGAGAAACAAGTGTGGCTCTAAACGTGTAAACAGCAATTTACAGGTATGAACTGATAAACTGTTCTTTGTTAAGGGGAGTCCTTCGGGGCACTGAGAAGCACAGCCGGGGTGATAATCTAAATAAAAATGCAGGAAAAGTACCATATTTTATGCAAAGTACTGAATTGTATGTGTTTTAGTTATTACTTTTTTTGGTCCCAGAAAGTGAAAAAATCATCTTGGAACCTAAAATGTTGTCTAGGACTAAAATGAAACTGAGCAGAGAAAACAAGTTAATGATATTAAGAACTGTGGGAAAAAAGTATGTGTCCTTTTTCCAAATTTTTCTCTTTTATCTGCTTCTTGACATTAAAATTGGTCCAATATTTCTGACATTCTATTAGTATATAAATGGAAACTGACAGGAAAATTACACCCATACTGTTTATATGTCATTTTCATGGTGTTGAAGGTAATGAAATGCACAATCATTGGAGCGAAAAAATTAAAATTCTCTCTATCAACATAATTAAAGGAAAATTACAGTCAGCAGTTTGAATAAAGTCAAGTCTAATTTGGGCCAACCTTGTCCAATATAATTTCCAGCTATTTAAACCTTCCAGGCAGAAGTACAGTTGGAAATACATTAATCCCTAGAGGGACATGGTTATGCAACCGTCTGAGGACTTACTGAAGACCTTGGGAAAAAATATTTTGAAGCATATGAGTCTGGTGATATAGCCATTTCAGCTAAGACTCTGAGCCTCAGCTGGACCACAGTCAGCTATACTAGTCAAATGGTTACAGCATGAATCTACCACGAGTGGCCATCCTGTCAAAATCTCTCCACATTCAAAACGTAAAATCATTAGTAAGCTCAAAAAAACCCCAGAAAAACTTTCAGGGAACTGCACATCTCTCGCCTCACCTCAAATCAATGTTGATGATGCCGCAATACAAAGACTGTGCGAAAATATGTCACTCGGAAGAGGGAAAGAAAAAAAAGAACCGCTCACTGAAAAGAACATGAAAGACTGTCTGCAGTTGTTCAAAATATGTAACACGATTTCTGGAAGGATGTTCTTTGGACTGCTCCATTGAAAGTATCACTCTTTGGTCTACACAGACCCTGAAATGTCTGGTGAAAAACAAATATATTTCAGAGTAAGAACTTAAGAAGGGTGGTGGCAGTGCCATGGCCTGGGGATGTTTTGCTGCCACAGGATATTAGCCCCTTACTATCAGTGAAGGAACCATAAGTTTAACTTTGTATAAAAGTTTTAAAGAAGAATGTTAGGTCATCAGTCCAGTAAAGCAGAATTAGGCAAGTAAATGAGAAAACTGTGCCAATACTTTGTCAGAGAACTTTATAAGGGATTATTTACAAAAGCATTGAACTTTCACTGCTCCACAGGGTGATTATGTTACATTCATAAGCCTTGCAAGAAAAATACTAGAATTCAATAAAATAACTTAAAAGCATGACTTTGAAAATGGACTGACTTGTATGCTTTTTATTACTATAGGGTGTGCAGGCCAGCTGTTACTGAACGTCAGTTTTCTGAGACTGGGTTCATTCCATAAACAGTCATGAAAAAGTTACAGCACCATTTCCAGAGGTTAAATTTTCTGCAGTTGTATGAAACCCAGAGTATGATGTGGTGTGTGCTTCTGAAGTCAATTCATGACCTCAGGGAAACTGGCTTCTCCATGCTATTGAACGGTTCTGAGTTTCTCAAGTGTTGTCTCTCAGTCTGCAGCCTCAGAGGTATATTTTGTCATCTTGTGACTATGCAGGTATATTCAGTTATCCAATCAATTAGTATATTCAGCAAATGTAATGTTTTGAAATTTCTTCAGAGGTGCAAAAATAAGTGAAACTCAAGTTGCATTGGTTAAACCAAGCAGGTAAGTAGGAACAGGTTTCTAAATCATAATCATTTATTAATTTTATACATTTATTTTAATATTTTATGCAAGAATAATGACCATCCCTATAGGGTTCACATACTTTCAAGTAGCACTGAATAAAGGCAGGCTGTCAGGGTGAATCTCACCAGTCTAAGGACACATTCAGTGTGTGACTTTGTCCAGCCAAGAGGCCTGTTATGGACTGCTGTTATGGATGCAGGGTGTACACCATTTTACTACCACGATCGTGTCTGAAGATAAAACTATTTAGAATAGATCATTCCCAACAGACAGCTTTGAGCTCAGTAAACTGCCAAGTCTTCCCTTCTCTCCCCAGGTGATATGTGACAAGATCTTCAGGCGCTGGTTCTCACCCACACTGCTGGGTGCCGGAGCAGAGCTCCCCCTGCAGGTTGAACTGCAGCATGCAGTGCAGGAGTGCGTGGAGACTGCGAGTGGCGAGGACACCGAGCGGAGCGGGGCCATCTGGCGCCGCCTCCTCTCTGTGCTCACACAGCTCCTCGAGGATGGATCAGCACAGAAAACAGGACGGGGAGACACACAGGGACATCCCCACTCCGCCCTGAATTTCTAATACTTTGCACCAAACCCACTCTTTTGTATCTCCAATTACTGAGCAATTTTTTAATTATTATAGTAGGATAATGCTGAGATACATATTACATGAAACATCACTTTTTGAACTGGCATTTACACTAATTAATTGAATTATTTGGACTAACTTATTACAAGACAGACTGCTGCAAGGAGATTTCCACATGAAGGTCAGATTTAGGATTACAAGACACACTGCTGTTTAAAATGTTGGGACATTCTGGTGTGTCTAAATGGATGCGGAGTAATAATAAATGCGGAACGTGTGAAGCGTAGAATGGAATAGGTCTAACGTACATTCTTTTAACAGTGTGATGAAGAATGCATATCTAGACAATAGGTTTA
This sequence comes from Scleropages formosus, assembly GCF_900964775.1. Classification (NCBI taxonomy): domain Eukaryota; kingdom Metazoa; phylum Chordata; class Actinopteri; order Osteoglossiformes; family Osteoglossidae; genus Scleropages; species Scleropages formosus. The sequence goes on along the minus strand of NC_041810.1, from coordinate 29,319,556 downwards.
CTGTGTTCTTTCAGTCTCTGGAAAATTTTCACTGAACTTTCCGTTCATCAGCAAGCATTTCTTCCACGTGCAAGGAGCCAGGACGTTAAAGTGCCTTCTCACTTTCCCAGGCTGTACTGTACCCCCTGCCAAATGTTTTATTAATCACCTCATTCCAAGATGTTTATGCACATATATTAATTTGGTGTCATGAAATGAAGGCAGAGAGAAAGGAAAACATGCCAAGAGTACAAAACACGGTTCACATCATTCATTTCAGGTTAAGAAAATTGCTCACACTGGTGTAAAACGAGGGCTTTAGGCCCAAAGAACCACACAGTTAAAGTATAACCTTACAGTCCATGTTATTTTTATTTATATACAGAAACCGAAGATCATCTCTCACTTCCATTTTGAACCTTAGTACAGGAAAATACTGGTAAAAATAATATAAATTTTCATAATAAATAGCCTGCAAACTACATGTAGTTGAGGACAAATATTCAAGGCAAGAAATGATTAAAAAAAAAAAAAGCCAAAAACTACTTCCACCAGCACATAGCGTTTAACAGAATCTTTATGTTATGCCATATTTTTGGCATTGCAACAGGTCTTTGTATGCCAGCTGGTTGATTAGAGTAACTCTTAACAAGCACTACACATAATTACATATTTGGTTTGAGAATTAACAAAAGTAGCGTACTGATGCATATGATTATTCAGCCCATGTCAATTTAGCATATACATTTTTTAATCTAAAGGTTTGGAATGTTGGCTCAGATACTAATAATTACATCTATACATTTTTTTTAAATATACCAACTGGGATTTGTAAGTCTTTGTGATCAATAAAATGCTCTTTTGTTAGAAACGTGTTTCCGGAATGTTCTGTTGGACATGTGCATGCATTCATGTCTTTGCCAAGTCTTTTAAAGGGAGGTAAATAAGTTTTTTGCACACACTACGCTGTGCCATAGAGCTCTGCGCACCTGGATCAGTGCCTCAACTCGTGTAGCTTGTCACCTCCATTCGTGTACCTGTTCTTTCTGTGACATGTTGTCCATGCTGGACACGTTCATGGAAGCCAGGTGAAGTTTGCATTTCATCACAAGATCATAGATTTTAGCCAAAACTAGCAAAAGACTAAACATGACACAGAAGCAAGAGGGTTGGGGTGAAAGGAAATGTTTTTGGAGCACGCCGAGGTTCTAGGGCGATTGCAACGTCTCGTTCACGAATGGACTCCAGTTCAGTTCTTCTCCTGCTATCCTTTACATAGGTTCCCGGGGGTCGCTGCACACTACAGTTTCCATGACAACGAAATTCTGGTTGCGTTGTGCCCCCGAGGGAAGAAGGCCGCCAAGTGCAGCGGGAGAGATGCCTCGAAGCAGAGCACATTCCAGTTTTCACGCTTAGCGAAGGTCGGCCACCTTTCCGCTTCTTAAATTACCTTCCAATCAATCAGCAATCCCGACTTTCAAGTTAAAGTGCCGTTTTGTCCGACTAATGAATTTTGTTTAGCGGAAATTTTCATAGCTCGCGGCAATCTGCAGCAGATTTGTGTGGAAGTCACAGGCGACCTTTGCTTCGTCTACTGGAGACCCTCGAGACCTCAGAGGTCATCATCATGGAAGGGAAAAAACAAAGCCATCTCAAATGTCTTTTTAATGCTTCCTTCCCTAATGCAAACACAAGTATTATTATTATTCCATACAGTCATGTGTCTGTTAACAATTTTCTTCACATTTTACTAAGAATCCAAAGTCACAAGTAACCAGTATACAGCAATCAAATCTTTAAAATGAAGTGAAAATAAAACAGCAGTTGAAGTTTTCAAGATCTTGTACTCTGAAAGTACTGGTCAAAACGTGAAAAAGGGGAAAAACGACGCATTTACTACATAACGCCGAGGTAACAGCAATTTTCCACTCTTACAGACTGCATTTTCAACTAGGAATGAGTAGTTACTCTGTAAATAATGTGCAGTATGCTGTGCGTCTGCTCCGTACTGCAGCTGGCAATAACTACTCACAGCTGGCAGCAGAAGTGTGACCCAACACTATCATCACACTTGCAATGTCAATTTGTCAGGGAAACGTGATATTCTGGTCAGATTCCACAATCCCGTCATGTTTGCTTAACACAGTCAAGTAGCTTCTCATGCTTCAATGCTGTAAAGAACCGCAGCGCATTTTACAGTGGAATAAGTTCTCTTTTAAAGCAGAATAAGGTATTTTTTTTATATTATTACAAATACATAGTATCAAATTAAATATATATTGCATCCAGTACATATACACACACACACACATTTTCAGAACCGCTTGTCCCGTACGGGGTCACGGGGAACCGGAGCCTAACCCGGCAACACAGGGCGTAAGGCCGGAGGGGGAGGGGACACACCCAGGACGGGACGCCAGTCCACCGCAAGGCACCCCAAGCAGGACTCAAACCCCAGACCCACCGGAGAGCAGGACTGTGGTCCAACCCACTGCGCCACCGCGCCCCCCCCCCAGTATATATAAATATATTCAATTTGATACTATGTATTCATAATAATATAAAAGATACAAATATAATAGCTGTTATAATATTTTCAATATTTTACATTATAAATACATAGTTTCAAATTGAATATATATACAGCTATCAGGCTGGATGTGGTTTGTTGTATAGAGGACAGGATGTGAATGTGTGTTATTCTATACAGAGGAAATGGCACTATATGCATTTTATCATTTTAATTTCTCTCCGAGATAAGACATCAGAAAGTTGTAAGTTAACTACGCTGCAATTCTTTTTATTTGTCAGCTGGCTTATCACAGAAAATTAAGTATATCTTTTAGGACAAAGAAACTCTGAGTTAATATTTCCAGTGTTATTTTGTACCACTGCTCCGATACCTTGCTTTAACAGGAATTGTACTGGACCAAAACTCTTTTGCCTTTTTCCCATAAGTGCATTACTCACCCAATGTCTTTTTTTTATTTTAGATTCAGTGAAGTGTGAAAAGTAACATTCTGTCAAGAAATAGCACACCTAATGACATACCCCCATATGTAAAACACTGACTGACTGGTGTTTTAAAATCCGTCTAGTTTCTCCAGGACGATCTACTGCTTGCATGCTCACCAAGCATTAAAATGTTCTCTTACTATCACTTCTATTTATTAAGATATTTTTAGCAGGTATATATATACATACTAAATGTCCTTCATTGGCAACATTAAAAAGAAAGCTCACTGCAGCAGCTGCAGTTGTTCATTTCTATGACAAAATGGTTACACATTTCTATAATTTTAAACAGAATTGCAGAACTGGAAGGTGCTGTTCATTGTTTCCTTTTAAATATTGTTTTTGATGTGGCTTACTCATAATTGAGTATTTAATACACACCACATGCTGCATGCGGTGAGGTTAGAGATTATACATTTTTCATTAATTAATTAAGCAACTGGGCAGTGATAATTCACTACAGACTCAGTCACATCATATCTGCCTGTGCTTTTTCTTTTCTCTAACAGTACAGCTGGTTTCAATAGCTATCAGTCCCTTTCAGGGCAGCAGGAAGCAGTCAGGGCTAGATTAGAAGCAGATGTTAGTGTGTAGGATCTGGGAAGGCAAGGGGTTGCACATGGCCCCCACTGGAGCTGCTGTTGCAAAAGAAGCTGCATATGCACAAACACAGGTTGCTGTTGTTTCAGGAATGGAAAAAGCCAATAAATTGTTTTATAATACTGTGTTTTTTTAACATTTGATCTGCCTGAGTACCCAGGCTGTTTTCAAGAACAACTCACTCATCCAAACCACTAGACAAGGTCACAGACCCAAACTATGCATTTGGCCCGCTATGTCATAGCAGACATAATAATTGTAAAATGAATACCCTGAAGCCCCCTGCAGATTAGCTGTAACTCTTGGGTTTTTTCCGAGGATTTCTGGATGTGCTCACTGCGGCTATTGAATTTGAGATACATGCAAATTTAGTGAAAGGTTTTGGCTTCTGTTTGACATAAGCTAGTGCATCACATATGCTCAAATATAAGTTTGTTGTTCAAAAACAAGCAAATGACAAACAAATGAAAACTCTTGATAAGGCTCTGGATGTCTTCTACAGCTATCATTCTGAAGCATTTTACACAGCAACAGATAATGATAGTTCTACTTTATTAATCCCCATGGAGAAACTCACTTAGGCTACCACTGCAATGGCACTGTGTTTTTAGACTGTGCGAGGAAACTGGATTGCACGGAAGAAATCCACACACAACACAGGATGAACACATAAAACTCCAAACAGAGTGAGACAGAACTGATTCACATTCTTTCTCAATGTCTAGGTGCTATGACATTGCAGTGCTATCCTCTGTGCTACGCCTGTCCCAATTGTTAACAAATATATTCATAAATTATTATTAACCTGTTTTGCAAAATAAGGCTTAGTTTGGTCAATACCGAGACCATGCTGACAACACACACTAAAATACTGACAAAGAAATTCTTTAAGATTACTTTTAAAGGCAGACTCTGTCAGGAATGTATAAAGACTCATCTTGATCCTGCAATTCTCTTTATTAAAATGTATATTGACATCCCAGTTGACTAAAACAATATATTCCATGTTAATGACATGGCTTGAGAATAAACTATGAGACTAATTTTTCTATGATGCCATGAGTCATGACTCCCTGTCTGTCTCTCCATTAAAGTGGTTTTGTGACCATCACAGTGCAGATAGGATGGGAAATATTATATGGCAAATGGGACGAGGGCCAAAAGTGCAGTGAGTCTGCCAGGGGTGCTCAGGTTGGGTGTGCTTCAATGAATGCCAGAGGGATTGTGAATAATTAAGAACGTGATGAGAGAAACAGTCTAAAATGTTACAAAAAAGTATTTGCCCCTTAAGTTATTTTTAGGCTGATTCTGATTAAGATGTTGTGGCAAGACCTGAAAAAACCCGATGATGCTTGAAAACCTGCAACTGCAGTTGGGCTATAACAGGTGAACATTAAAGAGTGGACCAAAATTCTTCCACAGCGATGTGCACCTCTGATTAAGAGATATAGGACGTGTTCAGTTGCAGTCATTACAGCTAAAGGTGGCACAACCAGTTTGATTGTGAAAGCGCAGTTACTTTTTCACGCCTATGACTCTATAATTCATTATCTTCCATACAAAGGTTTTATGGTTGTTTCTCTATAAAAACAACAGTGTCACTTTCTCTCAGGCTCCAATCATTTACTACTGACCAAATTAGTTAAGAGTAAGAAAGCAGTGACACTGAAAATGATCAGTTTACCGTTTAAAAAAATCCCTAATTTCTCACCCTCTGTGATCAGGATCATCTTGTTTATTAGTCAGGAATCAGCTATGAAAATGAAATAGTAGCACAATTGTCTCTCCCTTTAACCATTCTGTAAAGAGGAAGCGTAACGGCTCCACATCACTTCCCAAAAATGTTTACAGGAAAATGAGCAGCAGCTGTCCTCCTGTGGCAGCCTACTCATTTTTAAACACTGTGTCACTAAAATGTGACTGTCGTTCTGCAAATCTGTAAGCAGCGTTAAAACTGTCTGCAATGATTTTGTAGCATGCCAGAAAAGATTACATTTTTCTTATTTCAGATTTATGGCAACCACTGAGAAATAGAGCAGAACCAAACAGACTGAACTGCAGTGCAATAAAGAGTGTGACAGATACCTAAAAAGCCACATTTTTACATTTTACATTTGGATTGATTTGTTCTCCTTTTTGTGTAACATGGTAATAGAATTTAGAATCCCTGAATTCAGAATCAATGAAAAGTGTGAAAGATTCAAACAATTTGAACCAGAACCACACATTAAAATGTAAATTCTGCAAATACATCCATATGGGTAAAGTTATTTGTCGATTATAAAAGTTAGATACCCCCCACACACACACACACACACACACACACACACACACACATTTTCTGAACCGCTTATCCCATATGGGGTCGCAGGGAACCGGAGCCCAACCCGGCAACTCAGGGCGTAAGGCTGGAGGGGGAGGGGACACACCCAGGACGGGACGCCAGTCCGTCGCAAGGCACCCCAAGTGGGACCTGAACCCCAGACCCACTGGAGAGCAGGACCCGGTCCAACCCACTGCGCCACCGCGCCCCCGCCAGTTAAATACCATTGTCATACAATTTTCCAGTCTGGGATTTGGTCTTGCATTGTTTCTCATTTTGCAAAAACCTATTTATACAGTATAACCAGAATGTTTTCTATCAAAATGTGGAAATCTAAAGCAGGTCATTTAAAACTGTACACAAGTTCTAAACTGTACATATTACCTTTAGCACTTACTTATGGGGAATCAGCCCAAGGGTTTTGAGTTCAGATCTAGCTCCTGCATTCCAAGAGCATGTTGTTCACATGAATTAGTGGTTCAAAACCGGCCTTAATAGATATTTCTCAATGAATATATAAAGGTATGTTTCCTTCTAGGGTGCACCTCACACTTCCTTGTTGATTCCAAATGACTGCAACCCAGATTCTGGATGTAACTGCCAAAAACTGAAGGGTATATCTACTTTACCTTGATAAAGACCCAAGCCTCGTGAACAGGTATTAGAAGATGTTGAGATGCAAGAAAAGATTTTTAAAACATTTCAAATTACCTTGATTTCTGCATAAATTACATTACTTCACATACTTTTTTTTCCAGCCTGGACTATGAAGGTTTAAATTATGTATTCAATGGTAACAAGAAGTACAGTTTTTTGTGTGTTACTTCACACAGGTTGGGTTTATCCATTACTGTGACTTAGTTGAAGATGAGACCAGATTTTAGGAATAATTAATGCAGAGATCCAGGTAATTCCAAAGGGTTCACTAACTTTTTTCTTGCAACTGTTAAGAAATGTTGTAACTTTATTCGTGAGTGGAGTTATTCTCACTGTAGCCCCTGGGGCTTGTCAGGCTAGGACTGGTTAGTCTTGAAAATTCACAAACACTGAAGTCAGCAGCAAAACTGAAGAGCACACCATCACAGTTCTGGAACGCTGTAAAAACATGCAGGCAATTCCAAAGTCTACTTAAATAACTTAAATAACAATCTTTTAAAGCATCAGTCAAAAGTGTCTGTTTACTGGAAAAATGCTGGGTCATAAACAGAACATGCACCTTTACTAAGATAATATCAAAGACATCAATGACATCTCCATAGGAGTTATTTCCATCTTCCTGTCCAGTTCATGATATGTTAAACTCAAGAACTATAACCCACAATGGTACATATTTGTTGCTTCATTATAGAAGGAATGGGGGGCCTATGTCTAACCTTAACCCCCTACCCTAAGATTTTAGAACATTTTAAAACATGCAATGGTTGCCTTCCTCAGACATGACCCACGTAGAAAATCACTTTAAAGCTTACCATGCTTTTACACGTTATAAAACAAATTCTTGTAACGCATTTTCATTTATTTACCTGACACTTTTCTGCAAAGCATCTTGCAGCTTTAAGCTATTTACAATGATTTACCCATTTATACCTCTGGGTAATTTCCACTTTACCAATTTAGGGTAAGGACTTTGATCAAGGGAACTACAGCAAGAGATGGGACTGAAACCTGGGTGTTGAGTGCAAAGCAGCAGCTCTAACCAATAATAATATAATTTCATTACTTAAAGCATGTTTTTGTCCAAAATAACTTTAAAAATATTTGACTCATTTAAACAGCTGAGCAATTCTCACTGTAACTGTTCAATGGAAGTACTTTGAAGAGGGTAATATCAGCACCTGCAGTGGTCCTATTAGATACCTGTGCTCTATAAAATTCAGTTTAAGTGGGAGATACACATTGCGGTTTGCAGGCGTTCAATTACAGGGCACAGAAAGCTGAGATTATCTGACAAAGTAGGTCCTGTATTGTAAAATTACCAGTATTTTAAGAGGTTCTCTGCTCCTGTAATGCAGAAGGTGTATCATTGTATGGCTGTACCGGTCACTTTTCTTAGATATGCAACATTAGATATCCTGGAATGCAGAAAAAGAATTGCATCAGATACTGCAAAATAATGAAATATCTCCAAGGAGAAGAGGGTAGAAAAAGTCTAAGTGTATTTATTATTCTGGAGACAGGCTCACTCTCGACAATTGCCTCATTGTGTAAACAGTGGGTCTCCGTGACAACGGGCTGGAGGGATGTATGCACAGTATCACCCAGCAAAGAGGGGAGAAAGCCTTTATAAGCTGAGTTAGGGTGCCAGCTTTATACGGCTGCCATCGACCCCCTCTTCCCCTAAATACCTACCATGCCCACACTACTGCATTAAAACATACTGGGGTATTTTTTACCCTATGCACAGGGCTACATTTTTATGCATGTTCTCATATTAGGCTGAAATGAATTTAAATGTTACTGTTATTTCTGCCCGTCCCAGTCAACACTCTAGAAACTACACAAACAAATGCAAGTAAACAAGTTTAGCACTTGGCAGACTTGTTGTTCTGTACGGTATTCTGCAATTGTTTAGTTTTTGTTTGTTTCTTTTTATTTTGAGGAAATGATATATCTGAATGTGAATTGAGCATCCCGGTAATTTGACATCTAAACATTTTCTTTTTAGACAGTGAAGTGAAAGCAGAATAGTGTGAAGAACTTTCTGAGAAGCTTTATAACGAAGCACAAGTGAAGAACTGATTATAATTTCACATGTGAAACAGGGGTGGTTGGTAGATGGTGTAGGGGTTAGAGCTGCTGCCTTTAGAATGAAAAGTCACAATCTTGAATCTGAGCTGTAGTACCTTTGAGCAAGGTACTGAAACCTAAATTGCTGCAGTAAAATTACCCAGCTGTATAAATGGGTAAGTAAAATAAGTATCTTAATGTTCTAAGTAGCTTTGGAGAAAAGTGTCACATAAATGTAGTAAAAACATTCCAAACACAAATAAAAGGAAGTAATGAGCTGATGAAATCCCAGGTGTTTTGGTTTTTGTACAAAAAATGATTTCAGCGTAGTCATGATTAGTCAATAATTCATACTGCTTGTGGAATATCTTATGTGCTCCGAAGTGCCACCCGAACCGACCCTCATGAGGAAATATGTGCTTACCACAGGTCAACTTCACTTAACCATAAAATCAGGAACTGCTTCTGAATGTAAACGCCTTCTGACCTTCAGCACAAGTCCAGCAGTCCTCAAACACGGAGAGAAATTAATTCTAGTTTTTTGTGATATGAACAGAGATTATTTTCATTTTACTAGCTAACAACAGCTGTTGCCCAAACTGATTGCGTTAAGTGGGCAAAATGGCCAAGGTGTCTTCTTCTTCCACCGCTGGCTGTGGCCTCCCGAGAGGTAAAAAGTGCACATTTTCCATGAGAAGGGAGATCATTAGCATCTCAGCCCTCTGCTGGGCTCACACTGCCAGGTGGGTGGGGCCAATTCAAGAAGCAATATGCAGGCCACCACTTGTTCGTGTTTTGTAAGCACTTTGTTGTTATGCTGTTTCCATCGCTAGGTTTTCTCCCAGCTGACAGCCGGTGCAGAATGAAAAAGCCATCTAATAGCTGCTGTAATTATGAGTTCAGAGGGATATTCTGCTCCGCCACCCCCAAGAATAAAATGGCCCACTTTCCATCTCACTTCAGACGAGTCAAGCTATGAGGAGCCAGCAGGAACAGTTTTTTTTTTCTCGTTTCCTTGGTCATGAAATAAACAGGCTTATTTTGTAATACAGTGAGAAATTATTGCCATGTATTAACTGCTGCAGATGTATTAACTTGTATTAATGAATCCGTTTTTTTCCACATGCATGTTTGTACCTGTGCAGATCACAGCAGGCAGGGATTTCTCACACTGAGACTCAGTGTCAAAGAGCAGCTCGAGGCGCCGGTAAATGCTGAATCTGTACCTTACCCTTCTCCAGCTACTCAGCTCCTTAGTATTCCTTTGTAGAATAATTTTTTTCTGCTATCAATGCATGTCTGATGGCATGAACACATTTCAGTATTTTACACTCCATCACACTACTGTGCATTTGCATGGTATAAAGAATTTCTGTTAGTATATAATATATTCTTGAGAACCAGATACTTGTTTGTAGCTGATAGACATGATTGCACAAGTAGTTATTAAATATTTAATTAAATGGCCTATTTCTTTAATTAGGCTTAAGCAAATACTTCTTGCAGACACTGAGCACCACCGGTGGCAGCTGAGTATGGCAAAGAAAGTAAAGTAGCATGTACCCCACACATGGATCTGTTTGATCACTGACAACTTTACCCATTTCAGTAGGGACCTCCTGGTGGAATTGATCTATGTTATTTAAAAGGATTACCCTGGTAATAAGTAATATTTGGACTGTAGTATATGAGTGCTAATATTTGTACTCTAACCCTCTGTTTGTACACTAAGTTAACTTGACAATGACCAGATATTCAGGAAATGAAATGAACTGCTGGTGTTTATTATATTAAAGGTCATCTGTCACCACTGCTGAAATCCAGCCACTAAAAGGAAACGATGCTGGTACTTTTCCCAGCTTTGACTCATCACTATCGGTGCACTCTAAAGGGGCTGCCAGTTGGAGAGACCTTGCTGTGTTTTCTTCTTGGGTCTGGAGGACATGGCGCCATGGAGGGCAATTCAGCTCTCAGAGAACTTACCGGAGCCAGAGGCACAAACAGCATTGGAAGCACAGAATATTACTAATTCTGATTTACTCATTCTAAGCAACAGTAAATCTGTTTTTTTTTTGGTTTCCTTAGAAGGTTGTCCTCTTGGTTTTTCTTGCTTACTCTTTGAGGCAGGCAAGGGTGTTACCCAATGCTGAAGGGAGGCTCATCTTATGCCAAGTTAAATGTCTCTAATTCCACTTTTGTGCAGAGCTTAATTCATGGGAGAGCAGGAGAAAAAGAGAATTCGAAAGGCTGCAGCACCCTGTTCTATAATGCATCATAATGATTTCTCAGAACCCATCGCCTGAACCAACCCCTTAACAAAACGATCAGAATTGTGGCAAAGCACATTCTCATCTCTGAGGTACAGTGTTTTACAGTGCATGTGATGTGAGCCAACTGCACTCACTGCTGAGAGGCAAACTTGGGGTTTCAGGGGCAATGACACATGTAGGGGGACAAGGACCTCAAAAGGACTTAGAAACAATCAGAGCAATGAGACAAAGTGGGACACTAGAGACTGCAAAGCCTGGCTGGCTTTAATGATGCCAGAACCTGAGGTCAGCGCATTGTCCACAGAGTGCCATGCCACGTGAGCTGAGCAACCTGGCAGATATGATGAATACCTTTCATAACAGGAATGTAGTTTAGGTACACTTTGATGTTCCAAACATAGCTCCACGGAGTCATTCCGGGAGGGCACGTAGGCCATGTTCCACTTCAGTTCTGACAGTGTGCAGGGAATAGGAAGTAAAACCAAGTTACTGATATTACTGGATCGGCATCTATAAAAGTGCATTTGAGAAAGGACATTTTACAGGATATGATTCCCCTTTGTTATTTTACAAATTGAGAATACATTCTCAGTGCAACCATACATATTGTCCATATTGCTTCAACCCTATGCTTCCAGGATAGGGTCGGGACCACCATGATCCAGCACTCAACAAAGACAATGGTTATACAACAGGTCACCAAACTGAATTTAAGCAAACCGCCGAACAAACACCTGGTAGACAAACACCTAAACGCTGTACTGGTAAGTGAACATCGTAGTAATCATGCAGCACCTGGTTAAGATCTAAAATACATTTTTTATTTACTTGCTACATTCATCTGGTTAAACTTCAGCTAACTGGAACTAAACGGCACAGAACTGTACATGTAAAAGTAAAATGAATGAAAGTGAAAGTCAGCAAATGGATGAAAGATCTTGTAATGAGTTATATTTAGATTAGATTGTTTTCAAACAAATTTCTAATAAATAACCTTTTGTCCTTGTAACTGTGGAGGAGCAACAACTAAATGGAGGAAGATTCTCATGAGCTTGTGTGCATTAGGGTTCACTGAGGCAGCGCAATACTTTGGTGATGAGCTGCTGTTTGGTGTCCTTTGAGCGCAATGCCACCCCTCTCGTGTTGAGCCACGTCCGCAGCACTGCCACAGGGACCTTCGACAGCTGCGGGTCAGTAAACAGGTGCCCCTCAGTGCCTCACCCAGCCCCTCTCCATCATTTTCAAGGCTTTCTCACATCCAAATCAATGCAGTCAACTGCTGAACGGCATATACTCTTTGAACTGAGATGATTCCAACACTGATGGACAAATTACAGAACATAAACATACGCACAAACATTTTTACAACATGCTTTTCCCTTTTTCCCCTCAGTTTTCTACATGGTCTTAATTGATTCTGCGGCGACCACTACTGAGCCTTGAAGTAGGTGGGTGTAGGAAAATATTTTTACTAATTAACTTCAGTAACAACTTAACCCTTTTAAGTTTCTCTTTGATTTTTTCACTTTATTACACGGCCACGAATTATCATTTTGGGTTGTTGTTCATATATACTTTGCCATATACACTCTATGTGTTTACTCTGTTAGACTGTCTGCATTAGCAGATAGTGTGTTTCTTCCAGTTCAAACCGTTTGTGTCTCTGCAAAATATTCCAGAAGCTGAGGGACATGAGGGGCAAGTTCTTGAAGGTAGATAAGAGGGTTGTGAAAGCGGGGTGCAGGATGTGTGTGTCTAAGTTTGACAAAGCCCCTGGCAGCAGCCAGTACAAATACCTCAAAAAGACCTAAGGTCTTTTAAAAAGGCCAGTTCAACAACTTTGCAGTTTTCAACTTGCTTTAAATGCTTTCCTTCCTAGCTGTCAGTGCTGATGTGAAGTGTGATTTGAGTTGTAGGGATGATCTACATTGCAATTGAGCCACATGCAAGACCTTTCACAGTTTAAACCTTGTTACCCATTAAAATCAGTACTATTCTGTTATTTTGACGCTGTGTGTTTTGCTTGTATGCTTGCCCACACCGTAAACAGGTATGACTTAAATGTCTGACAGTGTCTCTCTACTGAAAATTATCCACTGTATATCAGGATCAACTATCAAGACACGTAGGCTTGGTAAACATGCTTCTCTTCAGTGCTATCACCTTGCAGCTGGAGCCTAGTGTGTAACAGTTAGTACTGATTAAAATCTAGTGGTGTGTGACTGGGCTACACTTCAGTGCATTACGTGAGAGTCCCACAAGGAGCGACACGCCACTACCTGACTGCTTCTTGCATAGTTCTTCACATCTTCTTCCCTAATACTGGGCTTCAGCCTCTTCAGTCTGGACTTATAACGTTCTCCCTGGGAGGAACCGTAAAAAAAGCTGTTAACAGTAGTGATTCACAAAAACAAGGGAAAATGTTCAACTGTCAGCAGGGAAGAAAACAGAAATCATATAATTAAAATGGGGAAAAGGATACTGTGCTATTCACTGCATTGTACAGGTAGTTCACCATTTCCAACAGGGTTACACTCTGACAATCGCATTGTAAACCTACTTTCTCATTAGTCTAAAATCCCCCTCGTGCTCATCCATCCTTCCAACTTCAATAACGGCTCGTCCTGAGCAGGGTAATGGTAATCCAGAGCCTATCCTGCAAAGCACTGGGTGCAAGGCTCAGGAGTACACCCCAGATGGGACACCAGTGCATCGTAGGTTTAGCCAAACACCCACTCACACCCCCAAACACAACGACTCACCCATTCACACACAAAGAGCAATTTAGCATCACCAATCCACCTGAACTGCATGTATTTGGACTGCAGGAGGAAACCGGAGCACCTGGAGGAAACCCATGCGAACATGGAGAAAACATGCAAACTCTACGCAGACTGAATGGGGATCGAATCCACGTTCTCTCGCACCACCCCCGATACAGAATTATATGAACCATAAGACATACAGTATAAACAATTAACCTGCTTGAATACTACGTTGTATAACAGGCCTTTGTTATATTTTTTCGCAAATCATTCATGTTAAAATACTCATACAGAGTATTAATATAAACACAGCACAAAAATTATAAGAACAAACATAGTAAAGGTAAATAACCAACACTCACATTTTTGCCTGAAAGCCAATTTACATAAAATTTAACCTGACAGGAATCACAAACTAGAAGTTTTGTTAACAAAACACAATTACTGATAGACAAAATATGGGTGCCTTGCGGCAGCGTGGCCAGCCAATGTTATCGCACAGAACGTGAAGCAGTCATCCTTAGATGTTATGACGTGGGAGCTCAAAAAAATAGACTAAGGTTAAATGGATGGCCGTCGTACAGTAAGTCCAAGTGGACATAAATCGTACCACCTGAATAAGATCAACAAATTCCAGGGTTTCCCTATCAATCATTTTTCTTTCATTACTAACCCTTACAGTGAGTAAACAAAGGGTCTATTAAAAGGGCTAAAATTCTTGAGGATTATCAGGCCTGTTGTTTCAGAAATGTTTCAAAAGCACACTGCTCACATTTGGGCTTTGCTGTAGTTTCGTTCTATATATTCAGGCTGCAACTCCTGATACTCACAGCAAGCTCTTCCCAGGGAGGCGGACACTCCTCTGTGGGATGTGACGGAGGGAGACACTGTGGCATGAGGAGCTGGCAGCTTTGTCTACGTCCCCTGTGTGTCTCTAGCCTGCGTGATGATAGAGAGGCAGGGTCCGGGGCAGGGCTGGGAACGAGGTCGGTCTCCTTCAGCATACTGGAGGACACCAGGGTCACCTCGCTCCTGTGTTCTCGGCTTCCTGTTTGCTGAGTGAGAGCCTTGCTCACAAAGACTTCCAGGGTTCTGCTCTGGAGACTGTGCATTTGCACAGGCTGGGAAAGGGTGGAGACAGCAGCAGGAGCAGTAGAGGAAGGTCTGACATTCTTGGTGACGCCAGCGTGAGCTGCCGTGGAGGCAGTTTGGTGCTCCCGATCCATCCCTCTGCCCTGATGGTCTCTGTACCACGAGGTGCTTGGGCTAAGAGGAAGGCTCACCAGAGAGGAGACCTGGGGGCAGCTTTTCGGAAGCTGCATCAGAACCGATCTGTCAGAATTCATGCTGGTCAGGTTCAGTGGTCTGGTACTAAAATCCTTAAAAACAAGGCAAAAGAAGCATCAACTCAGTATCATCAAACATTCAGCTGTGATTTCTTTAAGGAACATCTGACCAGTGCCAAAATAAAGTAGTTACTGAAGTTTAAAAGCAAGCTGCATTTTTTTCACTGTTAACAATAAAAAAAACTGGAACAATTTGCAGCGTCAAGTAAACTAAACCTTTCATGCCAATTCACAGCTTTAGAACCACAATCCAAACTGCTGTAAGATTCATGTGTGTAAATCATTGCATTGCCATGAAAACATATATAACAAACAAACAAACGGCACAGAAGCGTTAACGTTTCTACTGCTATCTATGCACGCTTCAAAACACCCAGCAAGACATCCTTCAGCTCTATAATATATCTTTCATCAAAACGCAATGCCAGTTTCCCAGACCGAATATATGTTTAATTGCTATTTTGTTTGGCAGCAGTCCTTCTAGATCTGTAGACGTTGACAGCCTGAAGGAAATTACCTAACGTCTGATACGGTTTCGACCACATCTCTTCTGGAACGATTACTCATGTATGAGTTTTTGTTCACAAAAGGCAGTTTTCAGTGTGGGAACAGTTCTACATAAAGGTCCAGTGAGTGGAGCACAGAGGTCACAAATGAGTACATGTAATTTGGTCAAAAGTGGAAGCAATTCAGCTATTTTGTGCCACTGAGAGAATAACAAACTAATTTCAAAGTACTAAGCTTAGACTTTTAAGCAATTTTGTGCATTGCTGACCCCTGCAGTTATCACAAGTATGCATTTAAAGTTTATACAGAGAAAAACCATTGTTATTACATTAAAGACATGCCAAGATATGCTATGGAACTTCCTTCTAGTAGTACCCTCCTACCTCCTCTGGTGTACAGCCATATTTGTGTGATTATTTTGTAATCATATTAATATATGATGGATGGCAGACCTCAATAAGCAAAAAATAATGAAAAAACTGAAATAATACTGTTGCAAAAATTGCAACTTGAAATACATATCTATATTGATCCTAAATTGGAGAACCTTGGAATGATAACAGCATAAATGTTTCATAAACTGATTCTATTTTAGCATACTCAACTGATAAATAAACAAGTCAACATTTGTGTGGCAGTGAATAGGAGACCTTGCTGTCACCAAAAAGTCTTGAAAACCAGACCTGATAAAGTATGTTTGTACCTCTCCATCTCTTTGTATGTTTTTTTTTACGTTGTATTTAATTTTTTGTGTTTCACTATAATTATGGCTACCTGTAGACAGACACTGTGATGTACCTGTGAACCAGAGGTGATCAAACCTGCAGTGTAGTAGCAGGGCTTGGTGGATACTTGGGCAGGAAATCCACAGACGTTTTGCAGTTTGTTCTTCAGGTCAAGTAAGAAGGAGCTTAGCGCTCCCTGTTGGTCTGTTCTGGGAAAGAGCTGTATAGGCTGAGTCCTGATGCAAGACAGGGGGTATCTGAGAAGTGGTTAAAGACCCATGCAAAAACCATGTGATAAACAGTGGAGTGTTTGTCTACAGCTATACCTACTGTACTGTCCAAATGTCTCACCTCATGGAAATTATACTGGGTCTTCAAGATCTTTCAAAGTTCAACTGGAAAAACACATTTACATTACGTTGATTCATTTAGCCCCTCCGTGAACCGCCACCTTACCGTGGTGGAGGGGTTTGAGTGCCTGAATGAGTCCAGGAGCTATGTTGTCTGGGGCTATATGCCCCTGGTAGGGTCTCCCATGGCAGACAGGTCCTGGATGACAGACGAGACAAAGCGCGGTTCAAAAACCCCTTATGAAGAAAAAATCAAGGCTTCCGTTTACCCCGCCCGGTATGGGGTCACCGGGGCCCCACCCTGGAGCCAGGCCTGGGGGGGGGGGGCGGCTCGCATGCGAGCGCCTGGTGGCCAGGTCTATGCCCACGGGGCCTGGCCGGGCTCAGCCCGAAGCCATGACGTGGAGCCGCTCTTCGGTGGGCTCACCACCTGCCGGAGAAACCGTAAGGGGCCGGTGCATTGCGATTTGGGCGGTGGTCGGGGCCGAGTGCCCGGCCGACCCAAACCTCGGGCGCCAACTCTGGTTTTTGGGACTTGGAACGTCACCTCACTGGCGGGGAAGGAGCCTGAGCTGGTGTGGGAAGTTGAGAGATACCGTCTAGATATAGTCGGGCTCACTTCCACTCACAGCTTGGGTTCTGGAACCACTCTTCTCGATGGAGGGTGGACTCTCCACTATTCTGGCGTTGCCCAAGGTGAGAGGCGGCAGGCGGGTGTGGGCTTATTAATAGCCCCCCAGTTCAGCCGCCATGTGTTGGAGTCTACCCCGGTGAATGAGAGGGTCGTCTCCCTACTCCTTCGGGTCAGGGAACGGTCTCTCACTGTCGTTTGTGCTTATGCGCCTAGCGGCAGTGTAGAGTACCCGGCCTTTTTAGAGTCCCTGGTGGGCGTGCTGGAAAGCGCTCCCACTGGGGACTCTGTCGTTCTACTGGGGGACTTCAACGCCCACGTGGGCAGCGACAGTGATACCTGGAGGGGCGTGATTGGGAGGAACGGCCTCCCTGATCTGAACCCAAGCGGTGAGTTGTTATTGGATTTCTGTGCTAGTCGCGGTTTTTCCATAACGAACACCATGTTCATGCACAAGGGTGTCCATCAGTGCACTTGGCACCAGGACACCCTAGGTCGGAGGTCGATGATCGACTTTGTAGTCGTTTCTTCTGACCTTCGGCCATATGTCTTGGACACTCGGGTGAAGAGAGGGGCTGAGCTGTCAACTGATCACCACCTGGTGGTGAGTTGGATTCGATGGCGGGGGAAAAAGCTGGACAGACCTGGCAGGCCCAAACGCATAGTGAGGGTCTGTTGGGAACGTTTGGCGGAGGCCCCTGTCAGAGAGGTCTTCAACTCCCACCTCCGACAGAGCTTCAACCAGGTCCCGAGGGAGATGGGGGACATCGAGTCCGAATGGACTATGTTCTGCGCCTCCATTGTCGGGGCGGCGGTTCAGAGCTGCGGCCATAAGGTCTCCGGCGCCTGTCGCGGCAGCAATCCCCGAACACGGTGGTGGACACCGGAAGTAAGGGATGCCGTCAAGCTGAAGAAGGAGTTCTATCGGGCCTGGCTGGCTCATGGGACTCCTGAAGCAGGTACCGACGGGCCAAACGGAGCGCGGCTCTGGCAGTCGCTGCGGCAAAAACTCGGGCTTGGGAGGAGTTCGGTGAGGCCATGGAGGAAGACTTTCGGTCGGCCTCAAAGAGATTCTGGCAAACCGTCTGGCGACTCAGAGGGGGGAAGCAGTGTTCCACGAACACTGTTTACAGTGGAAGTGGTGCGCTGCTGACCGCAGCTGAGGATGTCCTCGGGCGGTGGAAGGAGTACTTTGAGGATCTCCTCAGTCCCTCCGACACGCCTTCCGTAGAGGAAGCTGAGGCTGGGGACTTGGAGGGGGACTCGTCCATTACCCTGGCTGAAGTTGCTGAGGTAGTCAAAAAACTCCTCGGTGGCAAGGCTCCGGGGGTGGATGAGATCCGCCCCGAGTTTCTCAAGTCTCTGGATGTTGTGGGGCTGTCTTGGCTGACACGCCTCTGCAGCATCGCGTGGAGTTCGGGAACGATGCCTCTGGACTGGCAGACCGGGGTGGTGGTCCCTCTTTTTAAGAAGGGGGACCGGAGATTGTGTTCCAACTACAGGGGGATCACACTCCTTAGCCTCCCTGGGAAAGTCTATGCCAGGGTACTGGAAAGGAGAATCCGACCGATAGTCGAACCTCGGATTCAGGAGGAGCAATGCGGTTTTTGCCCTGGCCGTGGAACACTGGACCAGCTCTATACCCTCACTAGGGTGCTGGAGGGTTCATGGGAGTTTGCCCAACCAGTCCATATGTGTTTTGTGGACCTGGAGAAGGCATTCGACCGTGTCCCTCGTGGCATCCTATGGGGGGTACTCCGGGATTATGGGGTTCGGGGCTCGTTGCTACGGGCTGTTCGTTCCCTGTATGACCGGAGCAGGAGCTTGGTTCGCATTGCCGGCAGTAAGTCAGATCTGTTCCCGGTGCATGTTGGACTCCGCCAGGGCTGCCCTTTGTCACCGATTCTGTTCATTATCTTCATGGACAGAATTTCTAGGCGCAGCCAGGGAACAGAGGGTGTCTGTTTTGGTGGCCACGAGATCTCGTCTCTGCTTTTTGCGGACGATGTGGTCCTGTTGGCTTCATCAGTTCAAGACTTGCAGTGTGCACTGGGGAGGTTTGCAGCCGAGTGCGAAGCGGCGGGGATGAGAATCAGCACCTCCAAATCCGAAGCCATGGTTCTCAGTCGGAAAAAGGTGGATTGCTCCCTCCGGGTTAGGGGGGAGTTGCTCCCTCAAGTGGAGGAGTTCAAGTATCTCGGGGTCTTGTTCACGAGTGAGGGAAAAATGGAGCGGCAGGTTGACGGACGGATCGGTGCGGCGTCTGCAGTAATGCGGTGATTGTACCGGTCTGTTGTGGTGAAGAGGGAGCTGAGTCGTAAGGCGAAGCTCTCAATTTACCGGTCGATCTACGTTCCTACCCTCACCTATGGCCATGAACTCTGGATCATGACCGAAAGAATGAGATCGCGGATACAAGCGGCAGAAATGAGTTTCCTCCGCAGAGTGGCTGGGCGCACCCTTAGGGATAGGGTGAGGAGCTCAGTCACCCGGGAGGAGCTCGGAGTAGAGCCGCTGCTCCTCCGCATCGAGAGGAGCCAGTTGAGGTGGCTCGGGCATCTGTTCCGGATGCCTCCTGGACGCCTCCCTGGGGAGGTGTTCCGGGCTTGTCCCACTGGGAGGAGGCCTCGGGGCAGACCCAGGACACGTTGGAGAGACTATGTCTTCCGGCTGGCCTGGGAACGCCTTGGGGTTCCCCCAGAGGAACTGGAGGAGGTGTGCGGGGAGAGGGAAGTCTGGAGGACTCTGCTCGGACTGCTGCCCCCGTGACCCGGCCCCGGATAAAAGCGGAGGAAGATGGATGATTCATTTAGCAGATGCTTTTCTCCAAAGCGACGTACAACTCACATAAAAATACTATGAGTGCATTATATCAATAGAAGGAGAGACTTGGATGGAAATGAGTGACTCTAAAGCACGGTTAATATATCACATTCCACCATATAACCCAACGTACATCACACGAGCAGCTACATAAAGGTTTATCCACATAAAACCAGCCGGAAGTGTATTGGTTAGAGCTGTAACCTTTGGACTCAAAGCTCACAGGTTTGAATCTACATCCAGCTGTAATACCCTTGAGCAAGGTACTTATTTTAAAGTGCTCCAGTAAAATTACCCAGGTGCACAAATGGGTAAATAATTCTAAGTATCTTAACATTGCAAGTTGCTTTGGAGAGAAGTGTCAGATAAATGAATAAATGTCAAATTAAAGAATAATTACTCTCTGACTGGTCATATAAGCAGTTAACTATAAATCCAGCTATAATCTTTATTTAAATTAGGAGAATATTGACTAAAATCATGTAAAAAAACTGTAGGTTTTCACTCGACAAGTATTAAAAATTGCCCATATTATTTTAGTACCTATTGTTCTTTGCATAGCTAAATTTTTTGCATAAAAGAATAGGTGTACCTAAACATATGTGGACATGTTACAGGTTGAACAAAAGAAAAGGAGCAGGTTAAACAATTTAAAATTACACACTTTCTTGCACACACTGCCCTCCGTTCTGTGATGCTGGAGGTGGACAAAGATACGTAAACAGCCTCACTCCCACCATCTGGAAGCGTACACTGCAGTAGACCACTTCTTTCTCAGCGACGTGGGGGAGCTCGTACCCATACTGAATCACCAGAACCAAAGAAAATGTTGTCATTTCAGTGTCTCAACAGTCATACTGACACGTGTGGTCTCAGGTTTCAAATGTGCAAATAATGTCATTTTGATGGAACCAGTTGGACAACATTACTGATACAAACTAGTTGAAGGACAAGACCATGACCGCGGTTTAACAGATAACTGATCTCAGTGTGCACTGCTGAGGCGCCTACCGTACCAAGCATTTCCAGTGCTGCCTCATTTCGACGTAAGACTGGAATGGACAGTCGGGGGGTGGCTGGTGGCTGATGCGCATAATCTGGCCCTGCTTCATACTGTGGAAAAAGATAATCTCAGAATGGGCTGTCTACTGTAAAGTACAGCAAATCAGGCCACCAACATTCCAAATTCCAAAAAAAAAGCTCAAAGAAACGCACGCAAACAAGTAGAGCTCAATCAACTGCCGTAAAAAGCTATGAGCAGGTTTTTGTTCACCCGGCAAAGAAATTAATCAAATTATGGAACCTGGGAAGCACATAGCACCAGTTATTCGGTATAGAGAAGCCTTGAATCACGGCATCCTTAGAGGTTGCGAAGTTCCTTGTGACATTGGGTGCAACGTCAAACTCCTCCAGCTAAAACAAGAAGAACACAACCTCATAATTATAGCAAGTGACAATGTGTTCATACAAGACCCTAGAGATCTCATTTCAGTACTATCTGTGTTTATTTTGGTTTGCATAAATAATAATATATGTTTTTTAAAAGCTAGATTTCTGTAACTTTCAGCCTATGAAAGCATTTCATCTTAGCACAACTCTTGGGAGGTATTTCCTGTTGCAAACATATGAGCTAATTGTGTCTTTACCACTTTAAATTAAAATTACAAGCTGAATAGCTAAGATATGTAACTGTATTATCAGCTAATGCAGTACAAGTCTCCCATCATTTTAATTTAGTCTTAGAGATAAAGAGGGCAACGATTTCTATTAATGCCCAGCTACCTACAGTGGGGGGAGGTAGCCGCACAGTTCGGCCTTCCAGGCTGACACACAGCTGACCCTCCCAGGCACTTAGCTCCATCACTGGAAAAGAATACCAGCAGTGACCTCATAGGCCAGCCATGCATATGTATTTTTGTTTTTTTAGGAGCTTAGCATTCACATTACTTACCAATGGCATTTTGCTTGCCTGAGTGAGTCAAAAATCCTTCTCCTAAAAATTAAAAAAGAGTAGCATACATGAAATAATGTCATATAAAAATGCATTAACATGGAAGCTGCAAACTGTTACACAAAACCATTTACACTTATGCATTTACAGTAGGTGATACATTTGTCCGTGCTAAATTACAATGTTACATTTGCATACTAAGTGACTTACATTTTTCTCATTTATATAGATGGGTGTTTTTTTAACCCCAGGAGTTCACAGCAAGTACCTTGTTCCAGGGTACTACAGCAGGAGTAAGGATTAAAACACCTGTGCTTTAAGTGCAAGGCAACAGCTCTAAAATAACAGAGGTTGCTACATAATAAATCACTATTCAGGAAACCATTATATGTAAATAAAAAGATAAATAAAATATTTTCCGTTGTGTTTCGTAGTGTACCCAGACCCTTAAGTCTCAAGTTACGTACGTGTAAGACAAACGAAAAGTGGTGCACTAAGAGCATAAACAGGTCTTTCTAACTTATTACCACCGCTTCATATATTTATGAGAGATACAGCAAGAAACTGACGTTTTATCTCAAAAACTGAACTGATACGCTTATGGCATTACAGATTGTCCCTGCTATATTGCACCAATACAACACCTTGTTTTGCAGACACGTTGCTTGTTATTTGTGCCCATTTTTCTCTATAAACCACTTTAACACTAGATAGTTCACTGGACCCAAGGAGGAATATGATTTAACCTGAATTCCTAAGTTACAAAAAACAAAAATAAGCATTTTTTTATATTATACATCTATTTATATTTTAAATTGTATTTTATTATCATAAAAGGTGTTTATAAACACTGTACTGATATACAAATCAGCAGACATGATTCCTAACCACAAAGTGAGAGGGTGAGTAGGGCTTAAAGTGACACAACACCTATAATATCAAATATAAATAAAGGGGGGAAAAAGAATCTGTGAAAATGTATAGTTCTCATTTTCTAAAATGGGGAGATTTTTTGTGGGGTCATTACAGGTGCATATTTTATAGCATAGAACAGTATTTGTTTTCCACAGCAATAAAAAAAAGCAATTTGTTATTGTCTCCTGCTACTTCTGTGTTTGATGCACTGATATGATAATACACCAACATAGTATAAACAATTTAGGCAAATACAATAACTTTTACCCTTATAACATCTGTGAAATAACTAAGAAGGGAAATATCAATTACAGAAATTATTATACAAAATGGTCAGATTAACATGAAATGTAGGAGATGAAATCTAATGAATATAACAAGAGCATATTTTCACAATAAAAGTGCCTTTGTTGTGGTACTCGCTTTGTGTTTTGTACACAATGTCTAGATTTATGCAGAGCACTTTTTTCAGTTCTTCTTCTTATCCATCCCAAGCATCTTTAAAAGTTTAAATGCTTTTTAAGCATTTAGGTACATCACATAAGTTCACTTTAAATTTGTTTTCCATTATCACTTAAGAGAAAAATAAATATCCCTGCTATTCATTGTTTGGGTGTACACATTTTCAGCCCATATTAGTGCTGTATAATAGGGAAACCCTGTACACTGTTCAAATCCACATCAGTTCAGGCGTTCCCTCTTAAAAGTATTGCAGGTGCAACACTGCCACTATGTGGAAGCAGTCTTGACCAGCCCACATCAGACAATCTCATAATGGTTAAATGCATATCAGAGCTTCAACTGATGGGGAAAGGAGTCTAAAAATACTAAAATATAATTCCTCCTGGCCCAAATCAGTTTAGACTCTTTAATGTAACCCATATCAATCTAGTCAATTCACATAATCTGACCCATTTTCATTTGGTGTGTGATTTTAATCCATCTATGGTAAACTATCAATTTATTTTGTCACAAATGAACTTAGTCCACTGTTGTAATCTGACACATAAGGTTCTGAGGGAGTATTAAATCTTGGATATCTCATTATTCTTATCTAGTCTTCTTCCTGTAGGAGTTTTCAACCTGCGATGAGAAACTGTCCTGCCAGGTTCCAGTTCGGTGCCAGTCTGGTGGTTATCGTGTAGGACAAACAGGTTTGTAAATGGCCTGGAAGGACTTGCTGGAGAGCTCCTGTCTGCCAAATCACAGAAAAGAGCTATGAAGATAAATGTTATTCCACAGGAATGTATGGACTAATGCATAAAGTTTCCAAGAAGGCCAATGTAAGACAAATCTTTAAACTGTGTTGGTGTACAAACTACAAATTGCATAATTTACATTTTACCTGGATTAGTATAGTATCACAATTTACCTTCTTCATCTTTATCTTAAACATGTTACAGTATTCATCTTACCTGTATATCGTGTCTCTGCATGTATGCCTGAATTACTCCAGTCTTGAAAAAGTCTACCTGAAAGACAGTTTCAGACAGATTATGCAGCTGTTACACCAAATATCATTCTACTGCTTGCAGCTGCTCAAGTTTATGGCATAATGAGTAGAAGGTTAATAAATATGTGCTGTATTTTATGTTTTAACATTATCCTCCTTATATCAGCAACTGAAATAAATACAATAAAAGAAATACCTTTATGAACATTAATACTGGAAGTATAGCCTGCTTGACACTGCAAAACACTTATCTAAAATTGCAAGACATTTAGAAATGAACAGAAGGAAAATCTATGAGCTTCACGTTTTAATTTTGAATTACTATTTCCAAAATACCTAATATTTGAGACATCGTAAAACAATTAATCGAAATATTAAGAAAAACAATTAGTCTCATAACATACAACCATCTTTATCTATGTAGTGACCTGCACGCCTTTTGCCTTAAAGTAACAGACACTATGGATTAAACGCTTTATATCAAGGTATCTTTACTGATTTCCATTTCATGCTTATAAAACTCAATAAAAATAAAAAACTGCTTTATAGCAAGAATTCTTAGATTGACATTGTTTATTAACCTCAGTTTAAAACATTTTCTATTTAAAGTCAGATAAATTGTGTATATATACACATCTGTGAATGTTGTTCACATATCCTTCATGTATTGTGTGTGATGTGACGGATTAGCGGAACTATGTTTGTCAAGTGACAGCACAGCAGTTTACTTACAGACATCACAACAATAATTTCAGATGACTCTAACACAGGAGATGCGACAACATCTGGAAACTTTAATATTAGTTCTCTGGAAAACATTAAAGAAAAGTGTTAAAGCTAATTACATATTTTACATTTCACATAGACCTACTCCAAATAAAGACAATATTAATTATTAAAATTATTAAAATACCGAAAAGGAAAAAATCTAGAATCGATCACAGAATGTATTGTCGGCCAGAGTTTTCAACAACAGTGCCAACCTATGATATATAATATATATATATATATATCAATAAAACATTCTTCAGATAAATCTGCAGTGCTTTTAAAAGTACTGAAGTAGGCCAATTCACAAAGATTCAGGTCTTAAAAGATGAGCTTCCTGCAGATAAGCCATTTCAGCACTCTCTTCCAAAGAGTAGATTTACTCTGTCAGTCAGTTTCATTCTGCTTGTCCTGGTGAGGGCTGACATGTTAGGAGGCTGAACAGGCAGGTCCAAAACTTTCTTTCCCCAGCTACAATCTTAGGTGATCCCCAGGCATTTCCAGATGACCAAGGCGATAAAGCCCACAAAGTCCTGGGTCTGCCCCAGGACTTTGCTATGGGTCTGCTATGCATACAGGAGAGACTATAAACGGTCAGTACTTTTGCATCTCCTCCACCAGTTCAGCTCCTCTCCTCAAGAGAGGTGGTGTTCCATGTTCATTTGCCAGGATCCAGTCCATGTAGATTCCAACCCGCTGTTCACCTTAAGGCAGATGAGCTCACAAGATGAGTGTATGAATGTAAAATTGTGTCACTTACAGAACTGTGCAAAAGTTTTAGGCGCTTGGGGGGAAAAAAGCTGTAAAGTGAGAAATAGTTCCAAAAACAATACCCTTAATTAATAAACGTCTTACAAAGCTTAGTAACCATCTATCGTCAACAAGCGCTTGTCCCGAGGATGACCACCTTGTGTCTTGTTGCGATACTCACTCTTGCCATGGTGTAAGATCTGAGACTGCCACATCTGACAAACCTCACATTTTCAATATGTTTGCCCCTCATCCAGTTTTATTGCTTTTATACAGCTGTTTCTGCTTCAGTTAATCGGTGGACCACAAAGACCTCAAGTTCTCTATTTGGAAAGTGGTTTATATTACTATTTTACTTTCTTTCTTTACGACATTCAAAACCGTTACTTTAACACTGTAACTTTTTTGCAAAAGGAATGCTTGGAAATCTAAAAAATATGCTCGTTCCCATCTGACACTACTGCAGAAGACATTATAACCATCTAAAACAAATACTTTTTGTGAAACATCTACGTGCCTAAGACTTTTGCACAGTACCGTGTGTCCGCTAAAAATGTGTCCTTCAGGTGGCTTCACCTGCAGGTCTTCAGCTGCTTGTTCCTCGCTCCCCGGCTGCTGTGGTCACAGCGCGGGTTCGAGGAAATGCGGCACAGCTTCCTCAGGTCTGGGAGTGTGAGAAAGTACAGGGACGGCTTCCGCTCTCCTCTCATCCTGTCAGCCGCACAGCTTTCAAATTCAGGCCACAAATGTATTATTGTTATTATTATTATTAGTAGTAGTAGCAGCACTGCAGTATTGATATTATAATAACAATAATAATATTAAAGTACCTAATGCGTACGTTTAACTTTTTCCTCAGAATATACTGACATTTGAATTAAAATTTAAAAACAGCCTGGTGGAATTATTTCGTGGTGTAACTCAAAACAACAAACAAGTCTGCAGTAGGCTACCCTTTTTTAACCACCGTTTCCGGATAATTCTGTAAATGTTCACTGCTATAAAAGCTTTACATAAAAAAAAACCGTTTCGTACCAAAAGTAGCTAAGAACAGTTTGTACGAGTAAGTCAGGACGTCAGCTCGTGACCCCTTGCTCGCGCCGTGACCCACGCGCACTACAGATACGTGCGTTTGTGTACGTGTTGTTCCGCCCGTTGTACGTGCCCACCAACCTACCAATGGCGGAACAGTATGCAAATTAGGTGTTTGTGTTCAGCGGAGGGTCCGGATCTTCATGGCCGGTTGGGGAGCGGTGCTGACAGCGTGCAAGGAGAAAAAATCGCGTTGTAATGTTATAAGTCAGAGACAGCAATAATCTACCTAAAACACGTGTTTTTTGGGACTCTGGAAGAAAAAGGAAACACTCGAAGGAAAGCCCCGCAAATACGGGGAGAACACCATCATGCCAACTCCACAGACTAAGTCAGTGAGCTTCGAACCCACCCGGTCGTACCCCCAACATCAGAATAAAACAACAAAATCAGATAATAGGATAAATGATAATAAAAGGCATAGAAAAATAACCATGCAGATATGTTATTTATGAACAATTCTAAATATAATACATAGTGTCAGGGCTTAGGCAACTGTTAGGAGTTTGGGTTAATTAATTGGGTAATTGCTTAAGGTTTATGACTACAGGTAGCATTAAGAGTTTGGTGTAACAATTCTAAATATATGGATCTTAAGCCTGGATTTAAAGGCGCCCATAGCTGTTCTGATATTCTGAATTGATTAATTAGATTTTCTTGAGGGGTACGTGGTGGCGCAGCGGGTTTGGCCGGGTCCTGCTCTCTGGTGGGTGTGGGGTTTGAGTCCTGCTTGGGGTGCCTAGTGATGGACTGGTGCCCTGTCTTGGTTGTGTCCCCTCCCCCTCTAGCCTTACGCCCTCTGTTGCTGGGTTAGGCTCCGGTTCACCACAACCCTGCTTGGGACCAGTGGCTTCAGACAATGTGTGGGTGTGTGATTTTCTCGATGTTTGAACAATAAGGCAGGAACTCTACATTTTTTTTTTATTTAAACAATGGCCAAACCTTTTCTGGCAGGGGATCATTTATTTTTCTCTGTTAATGGCATGAGGTGTTCATTGTAGTAAAATATTTTCCTGAGCAATTCTGAAACTTAAGCAATACTGGACGAAGTGTTTTGCATTGATTTATTTTGATGACTATTTTCTACAAAGTGATGTAATTATTTAACCATTTAGGCAGCTGGGTAATTTTACTAGAGCTATTTATACAGTAAATACACACACACTCTATGAAGCTGCTTGCCCCAAGTGGGGTCACGGTGAGCCAGAGCCCAACCCAACACACGGCGCAGGGCTGGAGGGGAAGGGGACACACCCAGGACAGGACGCCAGTCTGCCGCAAGGCACCTCAAGTGGGACTCGAACCCCAGACCTGCCGGAGAGAGCAGGGCCCAGCCAAACCCGCTGCCCCGCCATACCCCCTTTATACATGCTCAAAAGCAATACAGCTGAAGGTGAGATTCAAACCTACAACCTTTGAGTCCAAAGGCAGCTGCTCTAACAACTGCGCTACCAGTTGCCCCAACTTTTGAATCTCATTAGTATTAATCAGCCTCTTAAAATTTGCACTGTAGGACTCCTATCAGATAAGCAGTCAACTAAATAAAGAGACACGAAAATTATGAAACAATTAAAATGATAGTAAACAGGACGAGGGATAGAAACCCATCTGTCATCATTAGTAAGGACGTTTTTTCTTTTAATTGTCATCACTTTTTTCAGCTTCTCATCTTTCACGAAGACCTTCCAAAATTACAGATGTTACAGTCTTATCATTACCTTTAACTTCCTTCCTACTGCAATTCCCTTATGTCTACAGTATCTGTCTTATCCAAAATGCAACTGCTGGTGTGGATTTTAACCTCCCAAGATGAACACATCAGAACCTCCCTCCAGTGACTGCTGGTGCAATTTAGGTAAGATTTAAAACCCAAACCTTTGCCTGTTACCAAGTAAACATTTGTATTACTGCATATTCTAAGGAACATGTAAAAGGAACGACCAGCAAGCAGATGGATGGACTCAACTACAATGGATACACCACTTTCAGGACACAAAGTGGTAAATAGAAGACCTGAGAGTACGGTATCTATATGTGGTCACCAAAGCTGACTTGACCATACTTAACAGTAAATGCACCGTAGTCATGCTATTTAGTTCAGAATCATGCAGCCTGGAGTTTCTACGTGACATCTGTTGGAGATACTTATCACTAACATTGTTAAGTGCCTCACTGGTGAAACATTTACATTTATTTTGCTGATGCTTTTTCCCAAAGGAATTTACAGTAATCTATCCACCTGGGAAATTCTTACTGGAGCAATTTAGGGTAAGCATCTTGTTCAAGGGTATTACAGAAGGAGGTCAGATTCAAAGCTGCATCCCCCGAGTCTAGATGCAGTGACTCTAATCTCTACACTGTGTTACTTATAGAGGTACTTATCCTGCATTTTTTTCAGTAAAATGACCATACTGTATAAATGGGTAAATCACTGTAATTACTTTAATAACAGTGATTCACCTTGGGCAAAGGTGCAAGTTCAATGATTATTTTCAACGAAACTGCACATACAGTGGTGCTGGAGGTAAATGTAAAGTGCTGAGATTAAATTAAAGTAAAAAGATAAAGTCCACGCCGTCGAAAACCCAAATTATTAGCTCATCATGCTACAATCCCAGTGGTTTAGTTATTCATACAAATGTTTTTGTTGGTGAACAGCTAACTGTACAAAAACACTAAGCCTAATGAACTGTTGAAACGTCCACTTAAAACGTTTTTTAAAAGAGGATTGCGTGGCAGTGGAGCGGTGTTCGTGAGAAAGCCATTGAGGTTGCGTGCAAGGAGATCTTACACGGGAACTATGCACATTTTTTTTCTGCGGTTGCGTGTGGAGCGTGTGCCAAAGTCGCTCCAGCGAGGAAGTGGAATGACAGCTGTGTGGGCCAATCGTATCGCCCGTCAAAGAATAATAAAGAAATGAACCAATGAGTGTCGCCGAGCTGCACTTAGTCCCGCCAACGGCGAGTAGTAGGAAATGTAATTTGACGCCAGTTTCGGGGGGGGCGGTGTTTAGTTAAAGGCGCTGTGCCGCGCTTTGTCGCAACGGAGTTGCGTGGGATCCGCCGTGGGAGGTAATATATATATATAGCAGGTATCGTCATCATAATCAGCATCATCATTAGAAATGGAAAAACAAGACAAAAACGACACGTCAGTAAAATACTACAGACTGTCAGAAGTGCAACAGCGCAACACGTCGAAAAGCACGTGGCTCATCATCAACTATAAAGTGTACGACGTGACCAAGTTTCTGGAGCAGGTGAGAGGGGCGTGTGACGGAATGTGGCTTGCTGTACCTTTTTTTTGGGGGGGTTCGCACCGAGAAAGCGCTGCGGGGCGGCTCGCACCGAGAAAGCGCTGCGGGGAGGCTCGCACGTGCACCTGCTCTCAATCAGGGAGTCATTCATGAACTTCATCCAGGTTCAAGGTCCGTCTGCACCGTCATGGGCTGCTGTTTCGTCCAGCTATTGACAAGGATCTCTTGACTTTCATCTTCATTTTTGAGAGTTTTATTATTATTAATTTATTTATTTGACAATTTTAAAAATTATTTAAAATTTGACAGTTACATACACATAGATGTGATATTGTTTGCAGGACTAAGTGTCTTAATCTTTGCTGGGACATTCATTCCCTGCTGTCAGGTTGTATATAGTAACCCCATCTGATGTCGGGTTTATTCCAGTTTTCAAAAGTACTTTGCATTTGTCAAGTTAAAATATCTGCATTGTTATGAACCAAAAGATTTGTTGGCTTTTGTATTCATTTTTGCCCTTTTTAAATAAATTGATTGTTTAATGTTTCCCTTTAAATGCCCTGTAGCCAGGTTTTATGTGTATATTATATATATATATATATATATACTTCATTTGATCTATGGTTTATTTCAGTTTTCAAAAATTATTTGCATTTGCCAAATTAATATCTGCATCTTATTATTTCCTCATTAACAGTACTCAGTGCTTTTTCCTTCAGCAAAAGTATATTAATAAAGTGTGTTAATTATGTGGTCATGTTATTATGAGTATTCTTTTAGAAATCCTGAGGTGAGCTGCGTTTCTGTCTCCAGTTTAGAGTATATCTGTGTAAAATCTGCAGAAAATCATAATGAGATGTCAAGTTCTGTAATCTGTGATCTGCAAAATGCTGACGCATTGCAAGTCTGTGCCAAAAAAACTGGGAGAGAGGCCACAGGTGGGTAAAGTAGTCAGCCTTAAGTTTGACAAAGTGCCACAGATTGCAGGTGTGCTTGATCTAGGGCAAAGGATACTTTTTTTTCAGAATAACACTGGCTTTTATTTGAGTTGAGCCAAGGCTTTAACAGCCTTTTGACCATCTGAATTTTTGCATTCATATTATTTGCAGGTGTTTTTACAGTGTTGTGTACATTGTCTGTGTACATTATATATTGTGTATGTTGTTGCCGGACTCTGGCCTGTGTACTGCACTCGTCCGTTGTATTTATCTTCGTTTTACAAAGTACACGGTATGCTTTGTGTGGCACGTAGATTGAAAAGAAATGCAACTTTTTTCAGTATTCATTTAATTAATCATAGCATTGCTTCCCACCAGTGAGATCTTAGCTGATGCTTTTCTCTAAAGGAACTTAGAACTATTTACATGGCTGGCCTCCCCCACCCCTGTGGAGCAATTTAGGGTAAATGCCTTACTTAAGGGCACTACATACACCTGGAGGTGAGGCGTGAACCTACAGCCTTTGGGTTTAAAGGCAGCAGCAGCTCTAACCACTATGCTACCGGCTGCTACCTTATCTTCAACAAGCCTATAAGGATTAGAGCAATGCTAATCATGAGTTTAGCTCAGGTTGGGACTGTAGAGAAGTTGAGGTCAACTGACATGAACTGGAAGAACATTTTCTATAAGCGATGAAGTCTAACAATGTATTAACATAATTTTTCCACAGCCAAAGAAATGTCCCCTTAAATTCAGTTCAGTCTGTTGGCTAGGGTGAAATGCTGCTTTGAAGGGTGCCCTCAACTTTGAGTTAATAACTATAATTTTATTATTGTGAATCTTCTCGTAGATTAAAAAAAATCAAAAATGATGAGTAGTGGAAGTTGGTTATAGTCCAGTGCTGCTGGGCATGTTGTAGTCTTGGCTGATACATTACATTAAAATTTTTGTGTTTGTGTCTCATGTCTGTTTTTCTTGGAAGTGTATGTTCTGTTGCTGAGCACTGTACTTTTTAATGTCAGCAGTTGTTGTTCTGTTTTGCTAGCCTTGGGACACAAATAAAAGCGGAGAATGACCCTGTCACCCTCTCCATCCTGGAATTCAGATACATTCAATTGGAGCCCCACACATACCGCTGTGATCGTGATGTCTCAACCAGCCATACAGTCCCACTAATACTTTGTCCACTAATGCTTTGTGTGCCCAGCACCCGGGAGGTGAGGAGGTCTTGCGTGAGCAGGCGGGAGGCGATGCCACGGAGACCTACGAGGACATTGGCCATTCCACTGATGCGAAGAAAATGGCGCAAAACTACATTATAGGAGAGCTGCACCCGGTAAGAGGACAGCCCCATTTTAGGAAATGCAGCCCAACTCTACCTCTTAAAGCGTCTGCCTTCTAGCCTTGTTTTTGTTTTTTTTTTTCTCTTCATTAATTTCTGTTGTGTTCCGTCACTTAACTCTATTCCATGAATGTTCATGAAATCTCATACAGGTGCACATTGCCATTTATAGATTATATTAAGAGTGTATTACTGTTACTAAATACACATCACCTGATTACAAATTACAAACATAACACCTGGTAGTGTAAATGTCATAGTCTTGTTCTTTTTTTACGTTCGCTTCTGTATTTATTCGTTTGAAAAGGAGGGAATGTTTTGAGTCTTCTTAGCAAGTCCATCCTAATGCCATGCAACCAGGGTGAACATTGACTCTGTGTAAAGTAAGACACTTCTGGACAGAACTTGATTTTGAAACTACCTGTAGATTGAAATCTTTAAACATATAATTTAACTGTTAAGACTTTCCTGACTTTTAAAAAAGGTTCTGTAAGCCTGAAGTATAAGAAAAGCACAGACGAGCTGCTCATGATCCAAATGGGTTGCAGAAAACTCATTGCCTAAAGAAAACTTGCCAGTCACACCGAAGTCCACATCAAGGACTAATTTAAGGGGGCTTTTAAAGTTACAGTGCTGTGAAAAAGTATTTACCCCAATCTTGATTTCTTTTTGTTTTTTGTGTATATATCATACTAAATTGTTTCAGAAATTAAAACAAAATCTAACATTAAACAAAGGCAACCTGAGTAAACACAAAATAACAGTTTTTAAATGATAATGTTATTTATTCAAGCAAAAAAGTTATCCAGTACTAACTGGGCCTGTGTGAAAATGTATTTGCCCCCATAGTAGATTTCCCCAAATCTATGAAATTGAATTCAAAGTAGGGTTCAGCTGGACTATAGATGCAAACCAGGCCTGATTACTGCCAGCCCCGTTCAATCAAATCAACACTTAAATAGAACTTTTTCAACAGCATTAAGTTGCGTGAAAGGTCTTACCTAGTAATAAACTGCCAAGTTGAAAGATATTCCAGAAGTGATGAGGAAGAAGGTGATTGAAATACAGTCTGGGAAGGGTTACAAAGCTATTTCAAAGGCTCCGGGATGCCGAAGAACCACAGTGAGAGCCGTTTTCTCTAAATAGAAAAAACTCTGCACAATAGCGAACCTTCCCAGAAGTGGCCGACCTTCCAAAATTCCAGTAAGAGCGTAGCGACAACTCATCCAGGAAGTCACAAAAGAGCCAAGGACAACATCGAAGGAACTACAGGCCTCTCTTGCATCAATAAAGGTCACTGTTAATGACTCCACTATCAGAAAGACACTGGGCAAAAATGGCATCCATGGAAGAGTGGCGAGGCGAAAACCACTGCTAACCCAGAAGAACATTAAGGCTCGTCTGAATTTTGCCAAAACGCACCTTGATGATCCTCAAACCTTTTGGAAGAATGCTCTGTGGACTCGTGAGTCGAAAGTGGAACTGTTTGGAAGACAGGAATCCCGTTACATCTGGTTTAAACCAAACACCGAATTCCACAAAAAGATCATACCTACAGTCAGTCATGGTGGTAGCAGTGTGATGATGTGGGGATGCTTTGCTGCTTCACGGCCTGGGCATCTTGCAGTAATTGAGTGACGTATGAATTCTGCTCTCTACCAGAAAATCCTGAAGGAGAGTGTCCGGTCTTCAGTCCGTAAATTGAAACTCAAGCTCAACTGGATTATGCAGCAAGACAATGATCCAAAGCACAGGAGTAACACCACCTCTGAATGGCTCAAAAAATGCAAAATTAAAGTTTTGGAGTGTCCTAGTCAAAGTCCTGATTGAGCCCAATTGATATGCCGTGGCAGGACCTTAAACGGGCAGTTCATGCTCGAAAACTAATGTGGCTGAACTAAAGCAGTTCTGCAAGAAAACAGTGGGCCGAAACTCCACCACAGCGCTGTGAAAGATCTCCAGTTATCGGAAGCGTTTGGTTGCTGCTTTAGTTATTGTTGCTAAAGGTGGCACAACTAGATTTTAAGTTTAAGGGGGCAATTAGTTTTTCACATTGGTGATAGACATTGGATAACTTTTTTTTTTTTTTTTCCCCTTCAATAAAAAAATAAAAATTCGAAACTGTATTCTGTGTTAACTCAGGTTGCCTTTGTTTTATGTTTAGATCTAAGATTTTAGATAAGATCTAAAACTATTTAGTATGAGATATACACAAAAGCAGAAGAACTGAGGATGGGGCAAATACTTTTTCACAACACTGTCTATCCTGCTTCATATACTGCAGGTCTTCTACTGTTTAGTATAACTTGTGACAAGTGTCTCATCCAAGACCGTCCTCACTACACCACTCTTTCAGAAGAGTCATGACTGTGCAGCTGTGGTCCCCAGGTAGTGTACAACACATTATAATTGGTGCCTTGGACCGGCGATGCCACGTTGTTGGTGACGTACGTCAATATAACGATGAGATGAAACGAACTGAGCAAAAGCAGCGCACCTTGAGAACCAGAGCCAGGCACCCCTGCTGTAAGTGAGCGTGTATAGAGTAGATGGACCAAACCTTAGGCACACATTACTTGTACATTTTGTGACCTCTTTATCACTGTGCTCCTTTTAGTATTCAGTAAAGAATGCACTTCTTGCTGTGTAAGGGAAGTTGTGTAATGCTAAGTAAATATTTACCTGCGCATCAGCGAATTGATAAGTGCGGCTATGTAATTTAGCAGTTTGTGTCGGGGTAAAAAGCTGCAGTGTGCGCTGTCATCCATATGCAGTCAGAAAAAGAAGGAAAGAAGGAAGGAAGGAAGGAAGGAAGGCAGGCCTAATGGAGGACATGCGTGCCAACAGGCTCTCGCCTAAAATCATTGTTTGTTTTGTATTCACAGGAGGATCGGCCCAAAATTGCAAAGCCTGCGGTAAGCTCTGTGCTGATTGGATTCCCTTTCAGAACAATTTACTGTGGTATATTTTGTTTGAAATGACTGTGCAAAAAGCTGTAGCGATATGAGACACAATGAGCGAATAGTTGGAATCAGGGTACTAAGTGGCACCAGTGACTGCTCATGGCAAACTAGAGCAGGAACTCAGAACTTTAGATCAACAGAAATATCCATCAGGATTGTTGAGCATTCAGGTAATTAAGGGAATGTTGTTCATTATGAGTGTGTGATAATCTGATGTTAAATAAAATATTTCTACTGTTATATAAAGCCTATATGGTGCCTATAAAAAGTATTCACACCCCCCCCCGCCCGGACTTTTTCATGTTCTACTGCTTTGTTGACTTCAAGGGGGTGAATACTTGTGCAGTCGGTTAATTTGTGTTTAATAATTGTAAGAAATTTTGATCAGTTTGTAGAGATTCATTTCCACTTTGACATTAAAGAATCTTTTTATGGTCAGTATGAAAAAAGCATAGTTAAATCCACTATGATTCAGTTCAAATGCCAAATTAATATATGTAAATTTAACCTGGTGTTTAAACCATGATTAAATTATCCTGAAAACCAGTGAACCAAATAATCAGTGCAGTATACAAGTGATTACAGAACATGAATGAATAAAAATATAGCACTAAAAGACAAACTAAAATATTTTGCTCCTTTTTTTATAGTATAAAATGTGTTGGTGTTATTATTGTTGTGCATTTTAGTTTAATTTTAGGTGATTTTTTTTTTTTTTTGTCTGAGATGCCACTGTATTCCCTCCGATGAGAAATAATGGTAATTCGACCCCCTCACAACAGGAATGAAGTTAACAGAGCGATCCCACAGAACAAATTAACTCAGCGAGTTTAAGGCTGGTTGTACTGGTTATTTATTACAGTTCCCGCCGTTTCACAGAGGTCACAAAATAGGCTTATTATAAAGATTGGAAACCTTTTTGTGTTCAGTTTTCCAGCACTTTTCACACTCTTCTATGTCACTGTTAATTTTAAATAATTATCTTCATATCCCAGATGCCTCAGGGGAACCATGAACCAGACAGCACAAGGTACTGTAAATTGATTACTTATATTTTCAGATTTACTGTTAGTCATGGCACTGTTTGCTATTTTGTGAGACCGCACTTTTCTCAAAGTCAATGGATCAGCACCCTCTAAGGATCACGAAAAGGCCTATTTGTAGGAAAAAGATTGTGTGTTTCATTTAAATCAATAAGCTAGTTAGTTGTGCTAGAAAATAAAATGAGTGACTAGTATTTTAGAAATTGGACCTTGTGAAGGTGCCGTCATCCTGCTCTTCATCCTTTCCCCTATTGCTGCTTTTCTCCAGCTGGTGGTCT
Organism: Scleropages formosus; assembly: GCF_900964775.1. Lineage (NCBI taxonomy): Eukaryota > Metazoa > Chordata > Actinopteri > Osteoglossiformes > Osteoglossidae > Scleropages > Scleropages formosus. The sequence continues at coordinate 29,282,746 of NC_041810.1, read as the reverse complement.
AGCTGGGTGATCCCAGCTTTGGCCGCAGCCGTTGTAACATTCATGTACCGCATGTACATGTCGGAGGAATGAGCTTGAAGACTTGGGATGACGACTTGAAGACTTCCTGTACCAGCATAGCCGCCAAATAGTACTGATTTTGTATTGATTTACTGTAGTATCATTGCTTACTGCACATATATACAGGGACTGTATATAGTATGCCAAAATAAATTCACGTTATTCTTCACACCATTGAACAACATTCAAACAGTCCTCTTCTACCCGTCATAGAAAGTTCCCGATAAAGTCGTACTTATAATTGGTCATATTTTAAGATTGTTTTATTTTCTTTTGATTTGTGCGTATGAAATCGCAGCTGTAGGCTTGTGAATGAACCATTCCTTAAAGTCATGTATGCAAAAGTTTTTTTTTTTTTTTTTCCCCTTTTAAATCTTTATATCTCAGGACCACGGAAGCTGGGCAGATTTCCACAATGAATGTTCATTCTGAAGGCAGAATATAAATATGGTGCACCTACAAATAAACTTAAAACACTAAACTGGTAACTTCAATTAAAGCTACTCTCTCACAGGAGGTCCTTTATGGGCCCTTGATCCTCCGGCAAGTAATAAAACCAGTCACATTGTGTCTGTTTTATGTGCAGCACTTGTGTAACTCACCAGCCGATTTGATCCAAACTGATGGATAAATATCGATGATGGTGATTATGATAATGCCTCCAGTCATAGGTGTGACCTGTGCATATATCTATTAAAAAAAACATTTTAAGATGTCTTTTTGGTGTCATAAGGTATTCGACCTAGAGCTCTGAACAAGATTCCTTAAGCAAGGGGTGCGAAAAGAAAGCTGTGTTTGCGGGGGCTGATGTGACTGACTCAGAATGTACGTGTTTTTGTTTTGTTTGTCCAGAGACCAAGAATAGTTATCTTCTATTGTTGCATTCGATTATACACTGTGATTTTGTTTCATTGATTGGGTGCAATAAAATATACTGTCCATAATAATACGTTATTCAGTCGCATTGTTTCTTTAATTGCTGGTTTAATCTCAACACGTGCACAGCTACCGAATTATTTCATGATTTTGTATTGGTTGATTACTTTTACACCCCCCATTATACAGTCATAATATGTTCCTGAAAACCAACAGAAGATCAAAAAATCGGACAGTGGACTTGCTGATTTTTCATTATTATTTAATTCTTTTAAATGGGGAAAATTGCAATTCATTCCAGGCCCATGCCAAGTTCACCCCAAGATCTCTCCAAATGATGCCTAATATCATAAGGAAAAGGTCATGTAACACATTAAAATTGCAGGTTTCTTTGTTCTTTTGTGGTTTGTCTCCAAAAGCTCCTTTTAAAATAACTGAATGTTTTTGTTGCATCGCTTCAATGTTTAACTGTACGCACGGTTATAGCACTAAACATGGTCCTGCATATAAAAAGCTTCCTCATAATTTTATGTGTGTTTTTTAAAGTCTACATCTAGAATAGCAGAAAGAGCAATGAAATTATCATTATTTATTTATCTTTTGAGGGGGCGCGGTGGTGCAGTGGGTTGGACCGCAGTCCTGCTCTCCGGTGGGTCTGGGGTTCAAGTCCCGCTTGGGGTGCCTTGCGGCGGACTGGCGTCCCGTCCTGGGTGTGTCCCCTCCCCCTCCGGCCTTCCGCCCTGTGTTACCGGGTAGGCTCCGCTTCCCCGTGACCCCGTATGGGACAAGCGGTTCTGAAAATGTGTGTGTGTGTATTTATCTTTTAATTATGACTAGAAATAAATACAGAAGTTAAAGGTTCGTTAATTGCAGCTGAAGGGGGGCGTAGGGGGTTTGACCGGGTCCTGCTCTCCAGTGGGTCTGGGGTTTGAGTCCCGCTTGGGGTGCCTTTTGATGGACTGGTGTCCTGTCCTGGGTGTGTCCCCTCCCCCTCCAGCCCTGCACCCTGTGCTGCTGGGTTAGGCTCCGGTTCGCCGTGACCCCACTCGGGACAAGTGGCGAGCGAGAACATACGCTCTGCATCACTGTGACGGAAAAAGAGACAAGTTCAGGAGGTTGTCGGTCTGAAGAAAAACGGGACGCGGGTCTGTTTGTTTCGGTCCTTCCATTCCCTTGAGCTCCATCATGTCGGACTTGCCCAGGATGCAAAGCGTCTCCATCTGAACATTTTCTCATTAACACACACAGGACAGCCTTACTTACAAGGGAACCTAGACTGACCCTTAAAATACTGTACATACAGTATATTTGTTCACATTACGAATCAGCCTTTTCACCTGTGCTTATTCAAGAATTTTTTGACCTTTTCCCCCTTATTCCCAGAGGTATTGAATATTTATTCACATATATTTATGATCAGGACCCGGCCAAGCTCGCCGCACCACCGTTGTAAGTCACTTTAGAGAAAAGTGTGAGCTAAATGACTAAATACAAATCATGAAGACTCTGGTGCAATATATCTGCTTTCATCTGAATAATAATTTTATAATGTAAACACTGAAAGTGCATGCACTGGCTTGAGAAATGAAGACTATATGCCACATTTAAATATATGAATAACGAGAAAATGAAAGCACAATGCATCTATCAGTCTCTCAGTTTATCACAGCGGAGTGAATGCTGTGGCCTGATTCGAAGTCAGAGACTGGATCAGTGCAAATCTGGGTTGATTAACGATAAGTGGTATTGATCTCAAATCAGATATGTGGAAAACCAGACATCGGGAATCCAAAAGATGGGGGATGAGTCTGTACTTGTTTCTTTCTCACAAAGTGCTCATCAGATGTAGGGTGCCTGTTTTGGAATTAAAATGACTGAAAATAAACTTTTGTAAGATAAAAAAAATGCAGAAATATCAAAAGAATAATTAATCATTCACCAAGTTCAAAATTTCTGGCCATCAGCGATAACACACACACACACACTTTCTGAACCGCTTGTCCCAGATGGGGTCACAGGGAGCCAGAGCCTAACCCGGCAACTCAGGGCGTAAGGCTGGGGGGGGAGGGGACACACCCAGGATGGGACGCCAGTCCATCACAAGGCACCCCACGTGGGACTCGAACCTCAGACCCACCGGAGAGCAGGACTCGATCCAACCCACAGCGCCACCACACCCCCCACAATACATTCAGACAGTTTCAAATTAAACAGGATTTTCTTTCGCTTGATATTCATGTTCCTACTTCACTTTCGTTTTACAAAGTTTCTAATTCCACACCCAGAGTAAGTATGTTCACCTACCTAACCGAAATGCAACGTCTTAAAAACCAAGCTAATCACAGTATTACAGAATGTCAAGCAATTATACCTTTGCGTGCAGGCTGTTGTAACGCATTCGGTTTTATTTGTTCGTGAACAAACATCAGAGGCCCACTATTTACAGTTTAAGCATTTTATTACAATATTATTGTTGCATGTGGAATTTACATAGCTGTCCGGGTGTTTGACGGTGGAATATATTCTGTACAATCACTCACTTTAGGGACCACTTTTATTTATTCAGATGGAAAACAACTCCAACACAAACCGGTAACTTTGCTGAGAAAAACATTTGCAAGCCAAGCAAGCAAACTGTCACGTTTTCCTTCAAACAGAACTTATTGACAATATATTAACAATCCATTTTCAAGAGGGAATTAGAAAGCCGGGAGCACAGAAACTCAGATACGCCGAAATCAATCATGCTGTCACATGCACATGTTTATGCCGCGTTTCCGGCTTTCGTTGTTGTCAAATGGATGACTTGGTGCCTCCTGGACAAACAGCACACCAGCTGCCACAGTAATTCTGCAGCCCATCCATATCTTCTTCGTCACACTCTATCCGTAATGCCTGAAGGCAAGGGAGTCGCAAGAGATTTGGCCCAAAAGTGTGTATTTTTTACATCCCGTATTTATTATTTTACATTCCATACATAAAACCCATATCTGAGTTCCAGGGTTTGTTGGAGACACTAGTAATATATTAATATTCCTATGTCATTTCTGTTATCTGGAAGCACTGGGTTGCACTTCATTTTTACATTGTAAAATTCCTCTGTGGAAAATTGGGCTTCGTTAATCAAATAATCCAGCGAAACTTTAAAAGACATGAAAAAAATATGTGCAGCATGCAATGTAGTGTTGTAAGGGCCAATATTTATAGTTTGAAGGCAACGGGCTCAGCATTCAGGGATCCGTCATTCTAGCAACGATAGGTGACATTTTCCGATATTTTTTTAAGTATTTTCCAAATGTGTAAAGGACTCTTGACTTTTCTTTACAGGTACTACATGGGTCCTGAAGATGTGCAAAACATATTTTTTGGGACCAGTTTCCAGGAAAGGGCAGGGGGTAGGCCTAGATGATGTCGAACCAGCGGCTTTTGGCTAAATAGCTTGTGTCCAAGTGGGTGGTGCCACCTTCTAGAATGTACTTCAGCAACGTTTATTTTAAACAAAGACATACTACATTCACACAGCTAGAATTTTTTTACCTTGGTGTCTCTTCTCTCCCCTATGAGGATCAGAGCTTCGCCATTGTGGATCCTGTTTCTCGACCGCCTCGGGGGGCCACCCTTGGCAGTTGAGTCAAAGATGCGGGGCTATGCAATATGCCATCCAAATATCACGTCTATGAAAGTTCAAAGCGGTAATAATGGGCTTGCATCAAAGGAACTGGATTTACTGGAACCCATTCCCTGGTAATGTTCTAACTGTCAGATGTGAGCACAACCTTTGCGTGAAATTCATTCCTTGCGTCTGCAGAGCGAGAACTTTGTCCAAATTCTCATCAGATTTGTTCAACGTACTGTGGATGTTGGATGCTGGCAAGGGTGTGTCTTGTCTGAGTGCGCTGAGCTGGGTACACCTGGCTTTCCTCGCTGCTGTTTAAGGACGGTGTGGTCCTGTTTGACCCGAAAGAACTTGATTTTCAGCCTGAGTTGGGACGGTTCGTGGCTCAGTGTGGCCAAGTCAGGATGAAGGTCACCACCTCCAAATCTGAGAGGATGGTTCCCAGAAAGGGTTCCCTGAGAAGGTGTTCTCTCCAAGTGCGCTAGGTAGAGGACTTGAGTTCTCCGTCAATACTTGCTGTTTCCAGTTTTGTATACACCTCTATCCGTAAATATGGATATGAGCATTAGACCCTGAGCAAAATGATAAGATCATGAGTGGCGGTAATGAGGTTCATCCAGTTAGGGTGGTTCAGGCATCTAGTCAGAATGCAGGAGGTACACTGGGCGGGAGCATTTTTATCTTCAACCAGTTATACATATTTACCTGATTCTTTTCTCCCAAACGGGGGGTGCGGTGGCGTAGCTGGCTTGGCCAGGTCCTGCTTTCTGGTGGGTCTGGGGGTCAAGTCCCGCTTGGGGTGCCCTGTAATGGACTGGTGTCCCATCCTGGGTGTGTCCTATCTTGGGTGTATCCCCTCCCCTGCTGACCCTGTGCCCTGGCTCTCCGTTACCCTGCTTGGGACAAGCGGCTTCAGCCAATGTGCGTATGTGTGTTTTCTTCCAAATAACTTATATTAAGGCACCTACAGTTCTTTTCCCATTTATGCAACTTGCTAATTTTAATTCAAGTGCCTTCATCAAGGGTAGTATAGCAGTAGGTGGGATTTGAAGAGACAACCTTTGGAAAAGGAAGTAGCAGCGCAAACCATTTCACTCACTTCCCAGAAGAATGAAGATGCTTATCATAAACACAGTACAGGTACTGTAAAATACAGTGGCAGGCACTGTAACACACAACAACGAGCTGACACAGAAAAATCTGACTGATTTTTTTTTTCCTGTAGATATTCAGAAAGTAAATTCTGAAATGAGCAGCTGTCATGAGGAATGGTCACCAGAGGATCAGAGGAACCAGATGCTATACTTTATAAAGCAAAACTGCTTGGAGAGAAAATCAGCAGTAACTTTACATTCAGAATGTGTATTCTTTCTACAAAGTACTCGTTGCGACAGAGTTTGACGGCAAGACAATTGGCGGCTCAGGACTAGCAACCCTCACCTTTAATTTTAACTCAATTATCCAGCTGGTTGAGTATTACCAAGTATGTTAAGTTAGGAAGTTGCTTAATTTCATAATTTTGACTACTTTGCCTTGTCTTTCTTTGCATTGGCACAAATATCTTTTTATTAAATATCTTATTATTGAAGTTGCATAGCTGGAAATTGTGTTCAAAGAGCCTTTCCATTGCCCCCCATCTACAAAACTTTGTTTACCTGAGTATTTTAAGGCGAAGTGTGTTTCAGCATTGCGCAACAGCATGACTCCTCAACCTCTACGCTTCCAGTGTGTGTCCTTTACCACTGTGTTACCGTGCTGCTCTGCACAGTGTGAGATCCTCCATGTAGGACAAAGTGACGCCGTTCATCTGTATGGGTTACTTCTGCAATATGGTTTTATGGCATTTCCTTCTTTTCTGTGCTTCATACATGGTGATGAAGGTGTTACCGCGCCTATGAAGTGTGTATTTACATTTATTCATTTATCTGATGCTTTTCTCCAAAGTGACTTACAACCTTAAGCTGTTTACAATGACTTTTTTGCAACATTTTTACAACTGGGCAGTTTTTTCCTGGAGGAGTTAAAGGTAGGGGGTGTGGTGGTGCAGTGGTGCAGTGGGTTGGACCGGGTCCTGGTCTTCGGTGGGTCTGGGGTTCGAGCCCTGCTTGGGGTGCCTTGCGATGGACTGGCGTCCCATCCTGGGTGTGTCCCCTCCCCCTTCGGCCTTATGCCCTGAGTTGCTGGGTAGGCTCTGGTTCCCCGTGACCCCGTATGGGACAAGCGGTTCGGAAACTGTGTGTGAGTTAAGGGTAAGAAACGTGATCAAGGGTATTATAGCAGGAGGTGGGATTCAAACTTGGGTTCTTAAAGTGTAGTAGCAGAGTAGTTTGAACTGCTGTCTTTAGACCCAAAGGTCACAGGTTTGAGTCTCACCTCTACTTGTAATACCCTGGAGTAAGGTACTTACTCTAAAGCTACTCCAGTAAAAATTACCCAGCTGCATAAATGGTTTAAATAATTGTAACTGAACACTGTAAATAGGTTTGGAGAAAAGTTGCATCTCTAACTGCTGTTCCACCTGCTGCTAATATATAGTAATTTACTCTGTGTTGGGAAGCTTTACAGCTTTTTTGGCTCAAGTCCTAGTTCTTCCTTGGGTTACAGATATGGTGAAAACCTTCTTTTCTCACTGCTAAGAATGTGTTTCCCTTTGTCTCGGGTAGTCTTACCCAGGAGCACTTTAGCATCATTTGCAGTGACTGTTTTTGTCCTTACGTAATAATACTTTAGCTACCTTTCATCCTATAGGGGGTGCGGGGGCGTGGTGGTGCAGTGGTGCAGTGGGTTGGTCCTGGTCCTGGTCCTGCTCTTCAGCGGGTTTGGGGTTCGAGTCTTGCTTGGGGTGCCTTGCGACGGACTGGCGTCCTGTCCTGGGTATGTCCCCTCCCCCTCCAGCCTTATGCCCTGTGTTGCCAGGTTAGGCTCTGGCTCCCCACAACCCCGTGTGGGACAAGCAGTTCAGACAATGACATGACATGACCCTTCATCCTTGGGATCAGTGTGATTACTCATTGAAAAGGTGTGTGTACTGAAGCAGACATGGCAAAAGCCTTGGAAATGTCCAGTTCTTTCAATAACTGCACATTTATTGTAAGAAGAAGAAGGTAATATAGGTCTCATCAAACAGAAAAGGCACAGTTTTAAGAGCAAAATGGCAAGAGTTATTAGAATACAGTAGATGCAGGCATTTAGTCTTTATTACTCAAGCCAGACCACAGAAACCATCACAATACATTTACCCGATACTTTAATCCAAAGGAGCTTATAATGTTAAAGTACTTATAATCATTCACCTATTTATACAGCTGGGTAATTTTTACTGGAGCACTTTAGAGTAAGTACCTTTCTCAAGAGTACTACAGTCAGAGGTGGGGATCAAACCTGCAACCTGGTGGTCTAAAGGTAGTACCACTAACCACTACCCTACCAGCTGTCCCATTTTACTTTAAACTTACTTGCAGTAAGCTTACTTTATGTTTTTTTTTTTCAAATTTTAATTACTTTTTTATTTTTATTTATTTATACTTTATTTTTATTTTTAAAGTAGACATTTCGTGAACAGTGTAAAAAAAATTTCTTTAAACAAAAAATTATATTTATATATGTGAAGAATAGTGTTAGTGGGACCCTACGGTACAGGCCCAGAGTGTGCGCTTATGGGGGTCAAGCATTTCCCTAAATGCTGATCAACTGATCGGTTTTAAAATTAATTGACATAATGAGCCCTTGCTGACGGAAGCTACCGCGGAACCGTTTACTCGAGAAAATGCGGTATATCTGTTCGTTTATACTGATATATTGACACGCGTGTGGTGGCATTTCGCAGCGTGTCACGGTGCAGGAGGGACACGTGCTCGCGCTCGCGCTGCGCGCTCAACTCGCTCCAGCAGAGGAAGTGGCAGCAGTTACAGCAGCGGCGAGTGACGCCACCGTGCGGGGGCGCGCTACCGCCGGGGAGCAGGGCACGGCGCAGGGATCGGGAGCCCCGCTGGGGGTGACTTTGTGTGTCTGTCTGTTTGTTTGTGTGTGTGTGTGTTTGTGTGTGTCACACGCTGTTCGTCGACTCCCCCCGACGCGTCGCCATCGCGGCCCGACTGGCAGCGCAATCCCGCAACACGTCGGCGCTCCGCTCGGAGCTCGATTAGGACTTCCTTGAGTTGCGCGGAGGAGCCCGTCGCGCGGCCGCTCGCGCGCCCCGCCGAAGCGAAGCAGGCTCTCGCGGTGCGAGGAAGGGCGCGTTCGGGCACGCTCGCGCTCCCTCGCTCTCTGCCGCGCGCCGGGGGGCTGCGGGGACTGGAGGACCGAGCGAACGACGGACGGACTGTGAGAGAAAGGCGCGAAGAGGAGCCGCGGCGCGGAGGGAGCGCTCGAGCGACCGAGCCCACGGCGGGGACACGCTCGCGCGCGCGCGCTCACTCGTCGCTCGCGCGCAGCATGGCCACGGAGGGGCTCTACGAGGTACGGTGAGGCGCAGTGCTGCGCTCGTGCTGGAGCCGAGCACTTTAAGTAGTAAGAGCGGAGTAACAGGAGAAGGACGCCGCTGCGCCCCCGCTCCACTCCACTCCACTCCCCCCCCGCCCGCGCGCGCTCCCGGTAATCTGGCGAGCACGCGCACACTTTAGCGAACTGTACCGTGTGTACGGGGAGAAAGAAAGCGGACAGTAAGTGTGTGGTGGGGGGTGTACTGGTGACGGGGCGCAAGGGAAGTGTGTGTGTGTGTGTGTGTGTGTGTGTGTGTGTGTGTGTGAGAGAGAGAAGTGCAGGAACTGCTTTGAGTTTGACGTGTAAGTTAGTCAGTTAGTGTGTAACACTCGTAGGACGTGTTTCTGTGTAACAAGTGGTGTAGGGAGTGTGTGCGCAGAGTGTGTGGGATGTGTGTGAGGTGTGTTTGAAGTGTGTGCGGGGTGTGTGTTGTGTCTGACGTCTCGCTGTGCGGTAAACTTGTGGTTTGTGCAGTAAAGCTGTCGCTGTACTTGTGGGGATCCTGCTGCTCCAGGGGGGAATGAAGATCATCATCATGGTGATGATGATGATGATGATTTATGATGATGATGATGATGCCATCAGTGTCGACTCTCCCTTCCCAGCGCTCCCCTACGCCCGTCGAACGCAACCGCTTCTTTTGGGAGAGGAACGGCACCGTGTGGTTCATCCGGACTCTTACCCACCCATCTTCTGAACAAAATTATTCTCGTTAATAATAATATTATTATTCTTGTTGACCTTTAGCTGACCTCTTTGTCCGAGGCAGTTGATACTGTTAGGTGGTCACCTTTACGTGTGTGTATTCAGTGCCCATTCAGTGTAAGGACCTTGTTCAAGAGTTCTACAGCAGGAAGCAGGATTCAAACCCAAGATCTTCTGGGTACCCGTGCTTTCAGAAAGTACACACACACACACACACACACACACACACACACACACACACACACACACACACACACTGTCAGAACCGCTTGTCCCATATGGGGTCGCGGGGAACCGGAGCCTAACCCCGCAACTCAGGGCATAAGGCCAGAGGGGGAAGGGGACACACCCAGGACGGGACGCCAGTCCGCCGCAAGGCACCCCAAGCGGGACTCGAACCCCAGACCCACCGGAGAGCAGAACTGTGGGCCAACCCACTGCGCCACCGCACCCCCTGCTTTCAGAAAGTAGTTTCTTTTTTAAATCTTTTTTTTTTTCAATCCTATATGTACAGTATATATCTTATTGTGTTTGATGAAAGCAGATGTTTTAACCTATTTGTAGACAGCCTGAGGGCTGTTTTCCCTTTTTTCAAGTTAGATTAAAAATTTCTTTATATTTAAGGAAATATATAGATGTAAATGTAACACACGCTGGCTGAAACCGCTTGTCCCAAACGGGGTCGTGGCAAACCGGAGCCTAACCTGGCAACGCAGGGTGGGAGGGGACACACCCAGGACGGGGTGCCAGTCCATCGCAAGGTACCCCAAGCGGGACTCGAACCCCCCGACCTGCCAGATAGCGGGACTCGGCCAAACCAGCTGCGCCACCGCTCCCCTCGTGTAAATATAAATATATTCAAAACATTCTATAGTTTCTAAAAATATAATAACAAAAATATTACTGTTAAAAGGCTCTTTAATGAGTGCATTTATTCATTTTAATCATACAGTTATTAAACAGTGTTTATTTAGAGGTCTTTGTCTAAGGGGACTTTGAACTTACAACCTTTGCGTGGAAAGGCAGCAGTTCTAACCTTTCCACAAAGACAGCTGATAGTGTGGTGGTTAGAGCTGTTGCCTTTGGCCCTGAATGTTGTGGGTTCAAATCCCATCTCCAGGTGTGGTACCCTTGAACAAGGTACTTACCCTCAACTGTTTTTAACTTGGATGAAATAGAATATGGTGCCTGACTGATGTGGCTTCCACGGTCCTTGGTGCGAGAGTGCTGCATGAGCAGTGTGTGGTCGCGACTCTGCATGGCTTGCGCTTCAGGGAAGAGCCTGGTGCTTTATTGTCACTGTACATGTGATGTGGTCTGGAACCCGAACCGCTGTGAATGCTGGGTAGAGACACGAGCTCGAGCGTTTAACCGTCAGTTCACCTCGGACGGGTGGCGGAGCTTTGAATTGACGTTCGGGCCACGGAAGGTACGACCTAAAGCCCTTCTGGGCTTCTTGTTTGCGTTCAACCACGTGAACCTTTCTGTACCGCTACAAGAATCAAAGTGACATTTGGCTCTTTTTTTTTTTTTTTTTGGAGATTTTATCTTTTTTTTCCCACCATGTGCCATAGTTAACAGTTGCAGGGCTGGGAACTTTGTTTCTCGTTTTCTGCTCGCAGCGGCGGTTTTAGACGTTGAGCTCTATGGGGTATTAACTGTGTTCTTACTGCGGTCAGAGGTAAACGTAGAAATATCAACTATACCAAATTTATCCAATAAAAATGGATAATGAAATTACTCGTTCCATTATTTTTTTTAAAAAAAGTTTAAAATTTTCAGTTTGGTCAGGGCCCATCCGTTCACCCCAAAATCACTCTAAAATATGCTTAATATCATAAGAAAAAAAAAAAAATGAAACAAAAATTTTAGTTTTTTCATGGTGTGTTCCAGGAGAATAATAAAAAAATAATTTTTTTTTTTCCACAAATCATGTTTGAAAGGTGCGATAAAAGGGCTTGAATCTAAAAAGCTTCCCTGCCATTCTGTTTTATACTTGTAGTACAAGCAAGGACAACGAATTTAATTTTTATTTCCTTATACTTTGTTGAACTTTTTTTCTTCTTCTTTAAATTATACATAATTACAGGAATTAGTTTTAAGATTTGTCACTTTATGGTTGCTATTATTCTTTCTAGGCCTGTTTGCTGCAGCCGTGATGGCGGCGTCATGACCCCCCATCGAGCACACATGCTCTGAGCCTGTAGGGTACCGCTATCACTATTCCTGCAGGGTGTTGTATAAAAATTTTTTTTTTTGAAGAAATATATTTGTACACTATTTACAAAGGGGCTTCTGTATTTTTAATTTTATTTACACTATTCACGAAGGGTCTAAGAATTTTTAAAATATTTTTTTAAATAATTAATGCTAATTTTGATACTATTCAGATTAGGTTTAGTGTAAGAATTTAAAAGAAAAAAAAATGTCATAAAGTAAACTTTCTGCGATGGCGTCCATGGACTGGCTTGAGGAACGAAGGCTGTGTGCCACATTTAAATAAATGAATAATAAGGAAATGAAAGTTGGGTATGTGTCATCTGCGGAAAGTTGGTAGCATAGTAATCAGCGTTACTGCTTTTGGATCCTATCCTAAGGTTTCAGGTTTGAATCCCACCTCCGGCCTTTGTACCCTTGAGCAACGTACTTACCTTAAATTGCTCCGGTGAAATTACCCAGCTGTATAAATCAGTGTAACTTTAGTGTTGTAAGTTGCTTTGGAGAAACATTTCAGATAAATGTAATATTCCGGGTTTAAGTTTCAGGCTCAGTGTGATGAAGAGTAATGTCTCATTGCATCTTGTTTACTCAGCAGACTTCCCCTTCCTGCGTGTCTTAGACCTACAGCTTCTGCTGCCTCTTTTCATAAGTCAGCCACGTTCCCTGTGTGAAATTCAACAAGTGACCCCGCGGCTGTAACCTTTACTCCGCGGCCCAGTTTTTTTTTTTTTTTTTTTTTTTTTTTTTACCCGCTGCACCCGTGTCATCATCCCAATCTCTCGGGAACATTTGAATGAAATATTGGTACCATTATGCACAAGAGGCACAGCGGGTGGTGACGCGTGAAAGGGCTGAAGCTGCGAGAGAAGCTAGTTGGCAGTTTTGTGGTTTGCCGTTATTCGTACGAAAGGCACGTTGAAAACGCTGTACAGGCGGTCCCCGATTTACGATGCTTTGACTTACGATTTTTTCGACTTTACGATGGCGAGCTGGCGATAGACATTCGGTACAAAGCGTACTTGGAATTTTGAGTTTTGATTTTTCCCGGGCAATCGATATGCGGAGCGATACTCTCTCGCGATGCTGGGCGGCGGTTTCGCGGAATGTAACCCCATCGTAAATTGGGGACCGCCTGTGTATTAACCCCTTGGATGTCGCCTAGGCAAGGATGTAGTGTACACTGAGTGTGCAGCACTTTTCAAGAAACTAATCAGAGGTGCTTTTACTGAAAGCCATACAGGGAAGGTAATTATTCTCATATGAAATATTAAAATAAACATATGAACTCTAAATCATAAAATAAATTGATAAAATGAATAAATGACTATGATTTACACCCCGATCCTACTTACCTACTTGGTTTAATCAATACAACTTGGGGTTCACTTAATTTTACACCTGCGCTACTTGTGTGTTTCTGCTACACACACGATTTCATCTAAAGTAACATATGGAATTGCTCATTACACACCTTTTATGGCACATGGGAAACGCTGATTCTCACTAAATAGCTATTTCATGATAAAACTCAGAGACACAAGGGGGTCTGAATTCTTAATAACTCTTAGAATTAATAATAATTCATAATAGGGGTGATCATTATAGGCTGTATTTGTGTGTTGGGTTTGATTAAATATTAACAGCTATGCTTATTAAATTGTAACATTTATGAAAGAGTGTGTTCAGTGAGAAACACAATTTGAACTGCATTTTTATGCAGGTAGTGTCCTGATTGCCATCTTTTCGAATTAAGAGCATCCCGTTCCATTAATTCATATATTAGACAGTACTTTTTGTTGGTACTGGGGCCTAAAAGTAGTTTTAAAATTAGTTTGCGTTCCACTCATTTCTTCCCATGTATTTGAATAATAAGTCTGCATTCAACTGCTGTTTTCTTGGACGTTAAATTTTTACTGCGCTGTTGTACGATTGTGTTGTACCCTTGACATATTTTCATAACTTTCTACAACTTAGTTTATCCAGTTGATAACCTGTTGAACTGTTTTGTGAAATATGTTCATTCTCAGGCTAAAATCATAAATCTGAGACCGAGTGAATGAAAATTGTTTTGAAGTGTTCATATTTGTAGCAATATACTGTCATTTAATGATAATTCCATGGCAGCTTTTTCAGATTATACTGAAGGATAATAAAATTACTTTATTCTTTAACTCGGGGGGTGCGGTGGCGCAGTGGGTTGGGCCGCAGTCCTGCTCTCCAGTGGGTCTGGGGTTCAAGTCCCGCTTGGGGTGCCTTGTGACGAACTGGCGTCCCGTCCTGGGTGTGTCCCCTCCCCCTCCGGCCTTCCGCCCTGTGTTGCCGGGTAGGCTCCGGTTCCCCGTGACCCCGTATGGGGCAAGCGGTTCTGAAAATGTGTGTGTGTGTATATTCTTTAACTCCTTGAATTTGCCCCCCCCAATTAGTTTGTCACATCCCAAATTAATGATGATTGCTTTAGAAGGACAAAGAGAACGCAATTTTAACGGCATAAATCAGCCCAAACGCAACGAAACAAATGAAGGGGGGTCTCTCTGTTGACGTCGTTCTCCGAAATATCCGAATAGCAGAACCACACAAATTCGTCTCTTTAATTCTGCGTTTAGTGGATCGAGGCGACGGAATGAAAAGTGAGGGATTTTTCTGCTCGTGCTTTTTCCGGGGGCAGGTTTTACAGCGCCAAGTACCCTGGTCTGTAAGCGGTCACTCGGAGAGTCTCGCCACGCGCCGTCGGCTTCGCGTCGGTAATGTCAGCGGTCCAACCGGGACGCGAACGGGCGTAGGCGAGCTGGGCTCGTTCATGCAGCTGCAATCCTGCTTGAAAGTATGTGAACCCTGTAGGGATGCTCATTACTCTTGTATAAAATATAAAGACATTTGCATGTTAAAACCCGTAGGCTTCCGCGGTTGGTGTCAACTGGCTGGGAGTTTTGTACTTCTGGATTAAACCGCGTCGTGCGGGACATTGGTTCCAACGTTTCGCTCCTCCCGTCGGAAGCATCATCAGGGAGCTACGACATCTTGTTTTTTTCCAAACATTTACATTACTTGAGTGGCTGTGTGAAAGTTTATCCGTCGATTCAAGCTATGATCTCAACATTAAAGAGCATGAACATTTACCACATCACATGAACTTAAGAGACGAAACAGAAAAATAAAAATAAAATCTAAATCGTAAAATGAATAAATGACTGTGATTTACACCCCTGATCCTACTTACCTACTTGGTTTGACCAATACAGCTTGGGATTCACTCATTTTTACACTTCGCTACTTGTGTGTTTCTACTACACGCACGATTTCCTCTAAAGCAACACATGGAATTGCTCATTGCACACATGTCATGTCGCATGACAAACGCCGATTCTCTCTAAATACCCGTTTTGTGGTGAAACCGAGTGACACGCTTTGGAGCAGCGCTGTATGCATGTTACTTTCTCCCATCGAACGTCTGGAGGGAAACAGAGTTGCATTATGAGCACGGTGTAGGTGCGCACTATGCGTAAGTTATTTTTAGACCCGGTGAGGGGGAGTCCCTGACCACTTGATCATCACATTGCCCCAACTTGACAGCGAGGTAGAAACAGTGTAACTTTTGCATGGTTATTTATAAATGCACACAATCTACAGATACTCATCTTTGAACGCGCTTTGAAATTTCCCTTCATTTTAACAGACGCTACTCTTCTGGGGTTACATCGGTAATTGCAGAATATTATACGGGAAGTTGATGTTCATAAACATAGATATTCGCATAAATCAAAGAACATCCCGGAAGTAGTAAGTGCACATATAATGAGGCAGTTTCTAAAGTGACGCAGAAGTCAGCCGCATTATACATAGTTATTTCTAGATTATAACAAAATAAGATCGCGGTGCACATTGTACATGAATGTGAATTATAGCTGAAATTTTATTGTATTTGGGGGGCACTAAAGCAGTAGGTGGGAATCAAACCTATGATCTTCAGGTCTGAAGGTGAACAGGATCTGTTCTTCAGCTGTTTTTGCTTTGTAATGGACTGGGCCACTTCACATCCTTTCTGTAGTGTAATGGTCTCGCACACCGAAAGGGTGTAGGGTCGCGTCCCATGGACGATTTTTGTAAGGTGGCTCTTGCTCCCGTTCTTTGAGCAAATGTGTGTTCTGCTTTTAAGCTTTAAGTTGTTTTGGCGATTCCACTAGCCCCCCGGGGGTCACTCGTAAGCAGCCCTTCCGTTGCATCGCATGGGATTGAATTGGCTCTATGTAAATTCTTTTCAGGGTTGTGTTTCCCAGCTCCTATCCTGATTCTGCACTGCGTGTCTTCACATAATCTTTTTTTTTTTTTTTAAAGTCAGCTTTAAGCAAATACCAGTTAAGGTAAAACTATGATTTCACAGAACAGCCGTGTCAAGAAAAAAGTGCTGCGATAAGTTGTATAAATGAGTTTTCTTTGTGTACGTTTAAGTATATTACGCTCAGGTAGAGAAACACACCAAAACTGGGTATCTGGTGGCCAGTCCTGTCCAAAAATGATTTTTGCCCTGTGATTTTAAATAAAACATATTTTGAGTTGTTACATTTCCCTTATGTGATTTTTTTTTTTTTTTTCTCCCCCCCCCCCCCCCCCATTTTCAGGGGCATTAAGAGATGCTTTAGAATCCCAGTAACTGGTTATTAACAGTTTTTTATAACGGTCATTTGGAAGTGCTCTCATTACAGTTGTAAATTCCACTTTACACCAACTGCTGGGTGGCATTGGTGCAGTAAATAGTAAACGCCTTGCCGAAAGGTGTTACATCATTTCCTTTCACAGGATTTGAACCTGCAGATGTTGGTGCGACCCCTCGGAGGTCCCGTGGGGAGCGGCGCCGGCGTGTCGCGTCCTCCGTCCGCGGAGCGACGCCAACCCCGAGCCCCGCCCTCTTGGTTGGGTGTCAAGCAGCATCCGAAGGCGGTGAATTGTTGCCGCTCTTGTCACAGCGCTTCTGTTCCCTTTAGTGTCACCAGTAAACAAAGGAAGGGTTCTTTTATTACAGCGGATTATATTTATTGCAGAATAATTTGTGGCAGCTGACACGGCATTAGCGCTTCCGCTGCACATAACGGGAGACGGGCGCCGTTTCTTCACCCGTTTCATCTCCGTGCTCCCATCATGCTTTCCTTCACCGATTAGGATATTTGTGATCCGTGAGCAGGGATTTCAACCGGTATCATGGTAATCTTAAAGGTAGGTTGTTGCTCTCCAAGGTGCTGAAAAGGTTAGCAATAAATTTCTGGTAGTGTATCGGGGTGCGTGCATGCAGTTGCGCGGACGGTAACACGCCGTGGGTTATTTAGGCTTGCGAAACACGTGTCTTTGGGCTGTGGGAGGAAACCAGAGCACCAGGAGGCAACCCACACTAACGTCGGGAGCACACGCGAACACAAACGGAACAGGGATTGCACACACGTTCGGTTGCGCAATCCAGGCGCTGTGAGGCACCCGCGCTACCCGCTGCGCCGTCGTGCCATTCGTGCGAAACCCCACATCTGAGCGCAAACTGAACTCTTCCATAGACCAACGTCCTTAAGTTGGAGCCTCCAGGTTGCACTCGGCTCCCAAGTCCTCCACTGAAATATTGGGAGAGTTTATGTCCTTAACCGATGTTCCGGGTGTAGTTCTGGCCGTAATTAAGAATGTGCTCTGAAAATTTGTACTCTCGTGGGCCAGCAACCTGCCCTAAATCACTCGATCCTGCAACCGCGTAAGCAAAAGTAACGCTTCGGTCTTTCGCAGTTTGGAAAATTCATCTTCGTATTCATACATGCAAGATGCACGGAGTAAAGTCTGCATAACGCTGTGAAATGTTTGAATACTGGTGTTACGATGCGGTGCTTTTGCTGTTTTGCTGAGCTGTAAACCCGAAGAAAGAAACTTGCACAGCCGCCCTTCCTGTCCACAGTTGTTATCCATATGGCTCCATTACGGCCAGACGGAGGTGTTCTGTGTTTGCAGAAATTGCAGTTCAAGTTGTACTGTTTTTTTTTTTTTTTCTTTTCTTTTTTTTTTTTTGGAAGCAATCTGAGCGGTCTGTAGTTTTGTCTTCCGTCGCTCTCAGTCCGGCCCTGGAATGCCTTTTTTCCGCACGCGCTGCAAGTCGTCATCCTCTCGCTATTTTGGCCTCTCGCTGTTTTTGGTGTGATATGTTATATATGGAGATTTCTTGTGATGTTTTTTCTTACAGTGGCTGTGCATTACTGCTTCTTGAAATACGTGTATTTCTTACATTTACTTATTTAGGAGACGCTTTTCTCCAAAGCGACTTCCAACGAACCCTATGTAGTGTCGTCAGCCCTTATTCACCGCGGTGACTTACACTGCTAGATACACTACTTACACTGGGTCACTCATCCATACATCAGGGGAACACACACACACTCTCTCTGTCACTCACACACTATGGGGGAACCTGAACAGCGTGTCTTTGGACTGTGGGAGGAAACCAGAGCACCCAGAGGAAACCCACGCAGACGGGGAGAACATGCAAACTCCACACACGCTGAGCGGGGATCAAGCCCACGCCCTGTTGCACCACCCAGATGCTGTGAGACAGCAGCGCTACTCGCTGTAGCGCCATGCCGCCCCTCTTGGCTCCTACTATTGTTCAGTGACGTAGACAAGATGGGTCCCTTGAAGGTTTACACGTATTTGTTTAGCTTCTGTGCCATTGGTTTGGTTTTTTTTTTTTTTTCTTTTAAATTTTTAAAAATTAGGCCAATGTTAAGTAGAAATGTCATTACCTATATCATTATTATCAATTACTTTTGGTGCATTACCTGCACACTCAAAGTCAGAGTCAAGTGCCTTAGTTGAGCATGGTGTTGGTAAATACATGTTGTGATGGTTCCCCGATCCTTGGTAGACATTTAGACTTCTCCAAAGTGTCAGCGTATGGATCCAGATGTTTTATACTCTGAGTGCTGTTTGTTTTTTGAGGGTCGTGATTCTTTTTGACTGTGTCAGGTGAGAAGGCTGCGGTAACGCTGGAGCAGGAGAGCAACGGGGCGTTTATTACGTTTAAATTGGGGTTTGCTAATAAATGATAATCAGATGGCACACTTGCGTTCATTCATTTAGCAGATGGTTCTCTCCCAAGTGGACAACTGGTAGTTTAGTGGTTAGACGTGTTGCCTTTGGACCTGAAGGTTGCTGGTTTGATCCCCACCTCTGGCTGTAGTACCCTTGAGTAAGGTACCTACCCTAAATTGCTCCAGTAAAATTACCCAGCTGTGTAAATAGGTAAATAATTGTAATCTTAACATTGTAAGTCACTTTGGAGAAAAGCATCAGCTACATGAATAAATGTAAAAGTGACAAATAGTGACTGGTACGCGGTATTTAGCTGACACGCTTATCCAAGGTAACCTGCAGCGCTGAGTGCTCCTTTCGTTCGCTAGTGCAACACGCGCTTCTCGTCATTTAGAGTCACCGGTGAAACTGAAACACGTTTGGAATGTGGGAGGCATCCAGGAAGAAACCTTGTACAGTTTAGTACATTTTCTTAATGATCACTGCGGAGAAGTGTGTTTTTTTTTTTTTTTTTTTTTGCTCAGCTCCCAGCAGTTATGTAAATGTTTCCCAGTTAGATAGGAAGTGTCTTATTATGAAGGCAAATGGTCCCATACCTTTTAGTTAGAGTTTTCATTGATAATGTTCTTTATTATGCCTTAACAGAACAAGCGAGTAAGTCCTCCCCAGTTCTTCTATCAACCATGGTATCTGTATGCTTAAATGTGTTTCACTGAATACTAAAGTGATGCTTTGTGCCTGTTCTTTTAGAATTTGTTTTTGTTTACTTGTAAAACCATGCCGTCATCCTAAACATCCCGTATTCTTCCAACTGCATTGTTTCAATGACTATAATTATCTCTGGGAATCACTGTTATTTTGCAGTAGATATTCTGTGATTTGTTTGCATGCTTAGCAGTCAAAGTCTCTCTCAGATTTCATCGTCTAGTGTTTTGCTCCCCAGGTGGAGAGAATCATAGGCAAGCGAAGAAACAAGAAAGGGAAGACTGAGTACCTGGTACGCTGGAGGGGCTATGACTTTGAGGACGACACCTGGGAACCAGAGACGCACTTAGCCAACTGCGTAGAGTTCATCCACGAGTTCAATGGCCAGCATGGCGAACGACAGCGAGAAGGTGCGCTCCCACGTTCCGCACGCAGCTCCTCCAGCCCTGCCGGTGAAATAGCCAGCAGTGCCCGCAAACAAATACACAGAACCCATCAGCATAGCGGCAGTCCGGCTGCGGCCAAATCCGCAGATCCCACCGCTGCCACCACGAGCTCAGGGGCCGAACGGCAGCTGACCCCGGATGACGGCGCTAAGGGCGCCGGATCTCAAATGGAATCCCAGCTGATAATCTCCGGTCAAAAATACAAACGCTCCAGCCACCTAGGAAGCGCTGCCACCGAGCTAGCGGCCGCTCACTCCCTTGGCCCAGGCCGGAAAAGCATGGACCTGACAAAGACTGGGATCAAAATCCTTGTACCCAAGAGCCCCATGGAAAACCGGGTAGAGGCAGAGGAGTCACCTAGCGAGGCGGCCCAAAGTCTGGAGCAGACCGAGCAGGAGCCGGACACCGTGCCTCCAGAGGTGGCGCTCCTGGAGAAGCCGCTGGGGGCCCCGCTTGGTCCCGGGGAGGAGAGGGCGCGCATGGGAATGAGACCACGGGCTCACGGCACCCTACCGCCGCCACAGGTCCCCATCACGCCCGCCGCCGTGTTGGCACTCAGCGGGAAAGGTAGGACCTTCGGTGGTGGTGTTTACCGTTACAGGTACAAGTTTTGTGCTGAAGACCATTGACGGAGGTGCGGCACTACAAATTTGTCGGAACTGATGCGCGTTCCCGATGCGGCTTCCCTGAAAAAATTGTCCGATTCGGAAGCGGTAGAGCTGACGGTTTCATCATTAGGGATGCGATATTTGCGTTCGGAATGTCGAGCAAAATGTCTCGGAGCTTCTGCTTTCTAAAACACTGAATTTTAAAGTCTAATGTAGAAAGGTTGAGAGGAGGAATGGATTAATGTAGCACATATAAAAATCACACACGCGCGCTTCCATTCATACAGTGATTGGGGAAAACCGGTGTTCCAGATGTTACATGTCTGATGGAAGCGTTCAGCCTGCAGTAACCCTGTCAGAATTATGACTCATATAATTAAATACTGCTACATGTAATGAAAGGTTTTGAAAGTGCCAGCAGGTTTTCAGAGGTGTCATTAACCCAGAAGCCAAAACCCCTGTGGACCAGCAGCACTGAAACCCACCTGCTGCCGCCAGCATCCAGGGAGCGGTTGTGCGGAGAGCAGACAAAACAATGGAGCCACCGAACAAAATCGAGAATTTCTAGACACCAATTAGGAGCAGGGCTGACGTTGCTTTCACGAGAGTTTCGGTGCCGTCGCGCAGGTCCTGCTGCGTATGTTCTGGGGGGGGGGTCCTCCAGTTATTTCAGTGAGGAAAGGTGTGGAAATTAAGAAAAAGTGACATTGCAAAAGGATGGATGAAATATCTCTTTAAAGAGTATTTCTGCCGTACATTTATTGGAAGTACAAAGTTGCTCAACCTGTCGTGCGCCTGCTTGCTCAGAACTGTGTTTTACGCTCCGCTCATTTGGATATTACGGTCCAGGTAGCCACCTGATGTTTGCACTATTGTACTATTTAATGAGTGATACGCTGTGTGAATTATTTACTATGCGAAGGGGCAGCTGAAAGCCTCCTGGTTCGAGCCGCTGCCTTTAGATCCAAAGGTTGCCGCTTCCGATCTTAACCTCCAGCCGTAGTACCCTTGAGCAAGTTGCTTACCCTCGGTTGTGCCGGTAACATTACCCTGCCGCACAAATGCGTAAATAATTGCGAGTTGTTCGGAGGAAAGTGGCAGATGAGTGTGAATTTACAAAAAAATTATCTCCTTTGACATAAGTTGCATAAAATCAGTTTCATCATTCATCAGTAGGTCATGTGGTAATAGGGGAAACGTGGATTTCTACACAGGTTATTGTGATATTGCTCCTCCTTGTGCCTGTTGGTCAGTACGAGCGGTGCCGAAGCTACGACTGACCAGAGCTCATCTGCGCTTAACCCTTGCCTAACAGGGTGAATTCATTCAGAAATTACACTGATGTGCACATTCCTGTTGTGAGGACATCAGATTACCATTACTTTTTATGGGAACACTAACTCTCTTGTGGGACAGCATTACATCATTGGGGTATGTTAATGGAGCGGCTGGCAGCGTAGTGGTTAGAGCTGGCCGCCTTTGCGTCCGAAGGTCGCCGGTTCCAATCTCGTCCGCCTCTGTCGTTCCCTCGATCAAGGCGCCAACCCTAAATTGCACCAGTACAGATTACCCAGCTGTATAAATGGGTAAATCACCTCCGTTGCTTAACATTGTATGTCACTTGGGAGAAAAGCATCAGCTAAATTCTAGCCGATAATAATTACAACACTGTACCACAACCGTTAATTCATTATCCGTTGACAGCGTATTTTCACATAAATTTTATTTTTTATCGGCTTTTTGCATTGTGTTCCCCTTCACCGTCCGTCCTTCCAGGTACGCCGACTGCTTTGGAGGCTGTGCTGGCCAATGGCACGGCAAGCGCGCAGGGCGCGGTGACTAACGTGCCCGCGGCGACGGCGGCGACGAAGCGACGCTTTGACGAGTGTGTCGCCTTTGACAAGCGACTGCGCTTCAGCGTGCGCCAGACCAAGAGCGCCTACCGCTACCGGGACCTTGTGGTGAAGAAGCAGGACGGCTTCACGCACATCCTCCTGTCCACAAAGTCCACGGAGAATAACTGTCTGAGCCCAGAAGTGAGTCACGCTCTTGGGTAGAAGCCGAAGGCAAATTTGCAGCGCGCGATAAAGTAAATACGGTAAAATCTAACGTTCGGTGAAGAGCTCGGCCACGGCAAATTATTCGCGAGCTTGGCTGGAACCGATATTATATTCGTAAAGTGCGCCATGGTGCCAGAGAAGCTCGAGCAGGCGGTAAAAAGCTGAGATTGTCATGTTAATACCTGCGCCGTCCATTTGGTTTGGCTGGAATTATCCTTGTGTGTGTTTACAGGATCATTATGGCCTCATGGTACAGTGCGTTTATTTTACCTGTACTCTTCATTATTGAAATAGCAAATGTGTTCATAATGTGGTTTCATCTGGAAAACACTCTATTATAACAGACCGTCATCTCGCGTGGGAACTGGGTATTGACATGGCACAGAGAGCAAAATTGCCTGTAGCCTCTTCGCCATATAAAGTCCGTGGGAAATCATAGTTACAGAAAACAATAGCAGGACATAAAAAAAAATAAGCAAAACATTTATTGAAAAGCATTGTAATTACTCAAAGAAATGACTAAAAATAAAAAAAAAAAACAAAAACACTCTGATACACCCTTTACATTAAGCTACTTAGTTATGTCCAGAAGTGGAGCTTATGGGTGCTTTAATCCTTATATTTGTTTTACTATTTCTATCTTCTCCTAACTCACTTTTTTTTTTGTATAGAAGAAGGGGAGAAGGTCAAGTGGTATTACGCAGGTGTGCAGCGTTACACACAGGTGCAGTCACATAGTACTATCTAATAAGTTCCAGAAGGGTGTCCTGACATTCCAAAATTCCCTTTGGATGTCGTGCGGACCAAATGTTACTTTTTCAAACGGGAAGATGTAACGCATTCCACGTACACTGCTGGAATTGTCTAAGCTACTTAACTGTGGCCTAAGGGTTAGGGTTACTTTCGTCTTCATTTTTGTTGAACTACAGCTGGTCCCCGACTTACGATGGGGTTCCGTTCTGCGAAACCCATCATAAGTGGAGAATATCGTAAGCTGAAAATGCACTTAATATGCCTAACCTACCGAACGTCATAGCCTAGCATACGTGCGATGGCAATTACCGGCTTGCCGCCTTAATGCTGGGCTATTATGTTGAGTTTCTCCTCAAGAGGAATTGTCTTCCTCTTCTTTTTCCCACCAGTGGCAGGAGACGCAGATGGGCGTTTCTGTCACATTATGGATGCGCGACGCACGCCTCTGTGTGACAGACTGGGAGATGCCCAGCATCGCGAGAGAGTATTATACCGCATGTCGAAAAATATGGCCAGCTCAGCATCGTAAAGTCGAAAAAATCGTAAATCGAACTAGCGCAAGTCGGGGACCGCCCGTTTTTCTAAATTCAAATTCTCCTACAAAGTCGAGATGAATAACATTTTACCTAATTGCCACGCTGAGGACTGCCTTTTTTGGTTTTCCCTTTATTTTGCGTAACATAGCTCTAATAGAGAAGAGCGCGGAATGTCGTCGCGTGATATTTGGTTGCGATGTGTGTGCAGGTGATGAAGGAGATACAGAATGCAATGACCACAGCCGCGGCAGATGACAGCAAGCTGGTCCTGCTCGGCGCCGTGGGCAGCGTCTTCTGCTGCGGCCTGGACTTCCTGTCCTTCATTCGCCGGCTCACCGACGACAGGAAAAAGGAGAGCACCAGGATGGCCGACTGCATCAGGTAAAGGCGCTCGTGCCGCACGAAGTGAATCCTTGGGAGACTGTAGCGTGCGATCGTATTTTTGTTCTGACCCTATTTGTAT
This sequence comes from Scleropages formosus, assembly GCF_900964775.1. Classification (NCBI taxonomy): domain Eukaryota; kingdom Metazoa; phylum Chordata; class Actinopteri; order Osteoglossiformes; family Osteoglossidae; genus Scleropages; species Scleropages formosus. The sequence continues at coordinate 29,258,166 of NC_041810.1, read as the reverse complement.
GTGAATGCATTACCCCCAGCGGTAGTGAAATGTTCCGTTTATTGTTTAGGAACGCAAGTGGGACGAGAAGTTTGTTTTTTAAAAAAAAAAAAAAAAAAAAATGATGTTCACCATCTCCTCTTCGCTGGGTTGAGTTCTGTTTTACGCACGTGAGACGGTGCCACGTTACTTCTGTGCGTCAGGTGCTGCGGCACAATGAAATAGTGGAGTCGTAGGAGCGGTAAGGGGACAGCTGGCAGCATAGCGGTTAGTGAGACTGGCTTCGGATGCAAAAGTTGCAGGTTTGATTCCCCCATCTGGCTGTAGTACCCTTGAGCAGGGTACTTACCCTAAATTGCTCCTGTAAAATTACCCGGGTACATAAATAGGTCAATAAATGTAGGTAACTTAACATTGTAAATTGCTTTGGAGAAAAACATCAGATAAATGTAAGGTCCCCACAAAAATGTATGAGGCGAAAAAGCATAGTACGTTGGAGAAAGTATTAAAAGCGTTTCATCGTACAATCCGACTATAATTGTACCGGCCTTGAGGAAGCAGCTGATTCCACACATAAACGTATTTGTCAGCATTTAGTCACTGTCACAATCAAAAACCATAACAAATCAAGTACCTCGGCCTATTTGCCGGGTAGTTTCGGTGAAAGTTTTGGATACAGCTATAATAAAAATACCCTCAGTGAAATCTGCTTAGAAGATTCAGGAGATGCCGTAAACCATGTGCTGCCCCTCCACCTCTCCACTTACTCCCTGTCCCCTTTCTGAGTGTATTTGCAGGCTATTTTTTTCTCTGCAGCAGAAATTTCAGAAAATAGAACGGCAAAGAAAATGCAATTAAAAATAAACAAATACACTCGAAAATATTCAGCTTAAATGCGTTGGCAGAATATTGCACGGTGTAAAATGTTACTTGCTTCCCGGGCCAGGTCAGAAAGCAGAGTTCTTGTCCGTGGGGGGAAAACAGTCCTTTGGTCAGGTTAGGTTTTGCGCTGCAGTCATGTTCTGTACCAACTACTACCAACGACTAACCCGGTACAATATGTGCGAAAAGCTGTGATGGTGCTGGTAAGAAAAGATGCACAACTATGGAAAGGACGGTAAAAATAATAACAAACAAATTTAGAAAAAAGTCAAGAGTTTTCTACACAAGTCATTAAAATGCCTTGAAAGTTTATGGAGCAGATTGGAGATTAGGACAGAGGTGGATCTGAAAGAGAGGTGTTTTGAGGCTCTTCCTGAAGGATGGAAAGGATTCAGCAGCTCCGAGTGAGAGAGGGAGCGCTCGTTCCACCGCGCCAGAGCAGAAGCGAGAATTTTCGGGACGAGACTCACCAGGACCTGAGCTCAACACCCCTGCTCCAGTAAAACTCTGCACTGTTGGTGGAGCTGAACTCAAGATGACGTTTAACTCGCTCTGAATCTCTCCATAAAAGTTAGCCATTATTAAGTTAAATAGTGACAAGTTTGTCGTTCGGTGGTTTATACGATTCCTCGGTATTTTTTTTTTTTTACACGCATCTTTTGTTACGTTTTACTGTTTACGTTGGCAAGAGAGCGATTTAATACCTCTTGTCTGTTTACTTGTTTATATTTAAAAAAATTGCAATTATGAAAAGCGGTGAGGGTGCAGTAAGAGTTTTGTGTCAAAAATAGCCTGTTTTGTTCTTCAGAGGCTCCCTCGTGCTCACGGGTAACACACACACACACACACACACACACACACACACACAGCAGTGTACCAGGTGGATTTGGTCAGCACCTCTCCACTTACTCTCCAGTTTGTGCTATTATAAGAAAGTAAAAATGCACACATGGAGGCCAACTGGGTACCAACGAATCCTTAGAGGAGGGACTGTTTTGACTGGCCGGGTGGCGCCGGTCCGAAAATACGACAATAAGGTAAAAATACTGTATCCTAACGCTGCTGCTGTCTGGCCCTGAGCACAGTCTCGTAAATTGCGGCGAAACGCGCATCAGCCGGAGTGCTCCAGATGTTCGGCTGGTGCAAGAAACGTTCGTCCGTTAAGGGAGGGAACGGGCGAAGCCGGCGTCCGCGTGCGGGCTCGCGCCGCCGAGGTGAACAATTGGAGCGAAAACATGCAACGGCTTTTTCGGCTCAGGAAGTTCTGGCCTCAAGAAGGCAGCCAGGAACAAAACCTCATTTCCTTATCTTTTGATTGTAGCGCGGTGGGAAAACGGTCTCGCCGCACCAACGCGCCGGGTGCCGAACATACTTCTCGGGGCGCCGAAACGCTGCCGGATAGGAGAAGGGAGCGAGAAGAGGCCCTGCCCGCGGGGGGGCAGCGAGACCCCGCATCGTACACCCGAACACATTCTCCCGGAGCGACCGTGCAGGCGCTTGCCAGGCTCGTGCGACTGCTCTCTTTGCTTGCGGCCGACGGTTCGCGTCCCGACGTTCGAGTCGGGCGGCGGCGTCGTCGTCGTCGTCATCCAGAACCTACCCGAAAGCACCTGCGCCACATTTCCGACTTGCTGCACCGAGCGCCCACACGCTGCTCCCTTATCATAAAAGTAGCTAGTTTATGAATATAGTTATGGATGTATGCGGTGGCTGGGAATGTAGTGGTTCGAGCTGCTGCCTGTGGACCCGAAGGTTGCGGGTTCAGTTCCCACCTCCAGCTGTAGTACCCTTGAGTAAGGTACTTACTTTAAAGTACTCCAGTAAAATTACCCAGCTGCGTGAATGGGTGAATAATTAGAAGTCGCTTCGGAGAGAAGCGTCAGCTGAACGTCATGCGCCGTACGGACTTTTTGTATCGAATTCAGTTTTGCGTTTGCTGGAATTAGGAGATTTAATATGCACTCCCTGAGGAGGCGCAGCGGGTTTGGCCTGCGCCTGCTCTCCGGTGGGTCTGGGGTTCGAGTCCCGCTTGGGGTGCCTTGCGATGGACTGGCGTCCCGTCCCGGGTGTGTCCCCTCCCCCTCGAGCCCTGCGCCCCGTGCTGCCGGGTTAGGCTCCGGGTCGCCGCGACCCCGCTCGGGGCGAGGGGTTTCGGCCAGCGTGCGTGTGCGTGTCAACATGCGCTCGCCGCAAATGTCGAGGGAAGATTTCCGCAATGCGGGCCAAGTCTTCTGGGAAAAAAAAGCAAAAGAGGGTATATCCAGTACTCGCAGCTGTCACTGTTTGTTCTTTACAGAATATTGTATATGAGATCGAGACACGGATGCGTTTAAGCCACAGATCTCCCTCAGCGTGTGAACAGGGCCATGCAAATAACACACGTACAGGGTTACTTTTCGGGCTCGATGGAGAAGTTTCAGTCGAACGGGAAATTATCAGTTTGGTTTTACCTTTATTGACCATACGGTTTTTTTTTTTTTCCCCCTCTCTTAATGTTGTGGCTGCACATTTGGTGTTTTTTTTTTTTTTTTTTTTTTCTTCTTTCTTTTCAATGTCAACAAGAGTAGCCGTGTGAGAAAAGGTCTCCGGGTAACAAAGCAGCGTCGGTTTGCTTTGCCTCCCAGCCTTTGCTCTGCTCCGCTGCGCCGGAATGAATCTGCGCTCTTTCTCGCGCTGAATGGCTGGAAGTAAAGATTTCTCCCCATATACCTATTCTTCCTGTGCCTCGGATCAAAAAGGGAGAGGTTTTAGCTCACCGACGTCACACGGGGTTGCGAAAGTCGAAAGGCGGCACTTAGATCGAAACCGTTCGCAGCCGCGCTCGCGGAACGGGCGACGTTTCAGCTTAGCGGCGTGGACGTCTCGCGACTCGCGCTCCGGTGGTACGGAGCGCGCCGGTGAGCCCGAGTTTCCTCCCTGCCCCTCCTCAGGTCTTTCGTGAACGCCTTCATCCAGTTCAAGAAGCCCGTCGTCGTGGCTGTGAACGGGCCAGCGGTGGGCCTGGGCGCCGCCATCCTGCCGCTGTGCGACGTCGTGTGGGCCAACGAGAAGGCCTGGTTCCAGACGCCGTACGCCGCCTTCGGCCAGACGCCCGACGCGTGCACCTCCCTCACTTTCCCCCGCGTCATGGGGGTGGCCTCGGTGAGTTGGCATAGAAACGAGATTCTTAGGCTCATGGTCGTCCTCCAGGCTTTTCTCCTCTCATCATCCTTGGAGGTTCTGTTTTTTTTTTTTTTTTTTCTTTTTTTCCCCTCCGTTTCTTTCGTATTTTAATGCATCGCAACCTTCTTTCGTTTCGCATCTATCCGTTGCTCCTCCCTGCCGCCGTCTCCTGCTTTGCTTCTTTTTCTGCCATCGGATTACTTTCCAAATCGCAGTGGAACGCGAACACGGAATTACATTTTATATAGTAATTGTGATGTGCTCTGGGATTCCCATTTTAAATCCCTTTCAAGTCATTAAATGCGGGTGCTGTTTTATTTAAAAAAAAAAAAAAAAAAAAAAAAAAAAGTTCTCTATAGAGCTGGTGCTGTATCTGATGAGGCCTGGATGCAGATTGGAAGCCGTGGTGTGGTGTACAGAGCTCCGGAGGGCGGCAGCATATCAAAGAGCACATTGAGTAGTTGAGTCAGATTGCGGGGCTCCAGTATCATGTGAACCCCTTGTCTCACTCCAAATTAAAAAAAAAAAAAAAAAAAAAATCAGCGTACTCTCTACTGTAACTTCTAAGTACCGAGTTTCTATCCAAAATGTATGTTTATACACTTTTAATCCTTCCCTCCACGTAGAAGTTGTAAAAAAAAAAAAAAAAACTGGCAGAGATCAGAGATGCTCAGATAAGACTTTCTTTCTGTGTTTCCGTGCGTTTCCACTTACGAGCGTGTTCGGAATGCCGTTGTTCACCTGACAAACAGCTCGCTCGTTTTTAATTCCGAAAGAGGGAAACGGAGCACTCGCCTGTGAAGCACTTTTTTGAGAATCACAGTTTAAAAAAAAAAACACAAACTGTCCAGGATCAGGGTAAAACATCAGTTTCCTTCAAAACACAATAAAATATAAATATGATAAAAATAATAATAAAAAAAAAAAAAAAAAAAACACTTTCTCGAGTTTTTTTTCCCGTTAACAAAATTTCCTGTTGTTTAACTGGTGTTCAAACTGCATTTGAAGTCTTGTAAAAATCTGGGCCAAAGCAACTCGGCATTTGAAATGTGGTCACTGATAATGAACGAATGAATATATAACGTTAAAACACAAGCCGGCAATAAAATGTTGGCTGTATTGTTGCCATGTGAAAACATTTAATTCAGGTTTCATTAATGTGACATATTTTATCCGGGAACCAATTATTTTGCTCAGAAATATTACTAGTATTACTCCTACTGTTATTACCAAGAAATAAAAGTAATTTGGCTCCATCACAATGGGAATTCAACTTGCGCTGTTCCACCAAGAGACGAATTAAGCCTTTTATTTGAGGAATGTGTGTAATTAGAATATGTTTTTTGGGGTCATTTAATGAGCAAGGGTGTATAGGTTTTTTTTCTTATTATTTTTTTTATTTTTTAAACTCCCGCTTGATGCTGTCTAACCCTGTGTACAGTTTAATATTTGAAATAATTTATAATTAACAATTAGTACACATGCAGCGGAAACGAGCGTATACCTCGTTCTCCATGCGCAATTTCATGCCCCCGATGCGAAGCGTCTGCTGAACCAGCGGTCCTCGAACCCGCACTGAATGTCTGTTTCCTCCCCCCCCCCCCCAAAACAGGCCAACGAGATGCTGCTGAGCGGCCGCAAGCTAACAGCCCAGGAGGCCTGCGCCAAGGGCCTGGTGTCCCAGGTGTTCTGGCCGGGCACATTCAATCAGGAGGTGATGGTGCGCGTTAGGGAGCTTGTCACTTGTCATTCAGTTGTAAGTCATCCTCCAGTTTTTTGTTTTCTTTCTTTCGTGGCATCCTCTTGCCACCCCCAGCTCATACCCACAGCACCCCCGTGTGGTTGTTATGTCATCCCTGCAACGGTCACGGTCATTATGCTCGATATCACGTCACTTCCACCGACATCCGAGCTCAGCCTTCACCTGGAAACGTACCTCTTCTCTTACTTCATTGGTGGTAAAGAAACTGAATGGAAGGAGCTGGCATGCAGATTTTTGCCACGCGTTGGCCACCATGCCATTACTGTCACTCTCGACATTAATTTCTTTCACCCGGTTGTCCAAAACTCATGATCGCAGTGGCACTGCTGAGCGTTCGGAGTGTCTTAAATATATTCGCCCCAGTTTGCACCTTCCCCGATTGATCGTACGAAGGTTTGCTAGTCGTGAATAGCACAGCACTCCAGCATGTGTTTTCACACATTTGTGTTCTCCCTGAGCGTATTCCTTCTCATAACCCATTTTCCTCCCTTCCCTTCCCTTCCCCTCCCCTCTCCCCCGTTGTGTACGGTTTGGATGGCGTTACCGGCACTCAGGTGCTGCGGGAGTCCAAAGCTCTGCTGCGTGGCACCAGCAGGGCAGCCCTGGAGCAGGCCAACGAGCAGGAGTGCGAGGCACTGAAGCGGGTGTGGGGTTCACCACAGGGCATGGACTCCATCCTGAATTACCTGCAGAAGAAGATTGACGGGTTCTGAACTGCAGCGCGCCACCCTCGCGACTCCCTTTTCGAACCGCCCAAGGAAGAGCGACGGGCCGAGTTCACGCAAGATGCCGGGACACCTGCCTTGCGTTCGTCTAATCGTCACTGCAATGGGAAGCTCATCCAAATATGTGAGAACTTTAGAAAGGGCAACCTGGGCTACGCCATCTCTGGGGCCCAGAGGAGTCCACGCTTCTGACCCGGGCTTTCGCTACCCGGTCCGCCGTGACGGATCGTGAGGTACTGCCAGGCTACAGCTTTTTGTATTTTATTTACCTCAAACGGGGACGTCTCACGTTGGCTTTTTTTTTTTTTTTTTTTTTTTTTTAATTGCTCCTCCTTTTTGTAGACAGTTGTCACGGAAACAGAATTATGCCTTTCCGCTTTTCTTAATCCTTTGGATATATTAACTTCCGTTGACTCGTGCAACCAGACCCAGCACACACTGTAAAGTTTGTAAGAAAACTTAAGCTTATTGTAGGTAATACTGAAGATTGGCTTTTAACGCTATAGCTCTGTATGTATATATAATGTTTTTATATTTATATCCAGCGTTTTGTTGCCGTTTGGTTGAGAATAACTTTTTATGTCTTCAGGGCTTTTCCTGCATTGCTTCCTTCGGGTCAGTTACACCAAATGTTTTTTATTGTTACTTAAATTTTGCCTTGCTTATGCTTGAAATATTTGAAGTTTAAAAAAGGCGGGGGGGGGGGGTAACTCCCGTCCTTGCAAAAAGAACGTTCGTTCGGTACTGCTCAGTAGGGCTACGTGAATCCGGCAGGCCAAAACGTGATGCAATACGTGCACGTATAAGTTTTATCTGTCCGTTTTCACTTTCGTATTGTGCGAAACCACATGTTAATGAAATTCTGTCCGAAAGAAAATTCCGCTGACTTCGGAATTTTTTAAAAAAAGAGTTTGTTCAGAATTTTCAAATGCAACGGCCGTCTCGGATTTTGAATTGGCAGGGATGGTTAGGGTCAAATCGTTCGACTACTAAGTTTATCACGGTAAAGTCAGCTTGAAGACCAGCTCTTGTGTTGAGATGGCCTGGTCAAGGTGAGGATGCTCCGCTCTGGGTGAAAGGTACTCTTGGAATGTGAGGTGTGTCAGTGCCCTTCGAGGGGTTTCGTCTTTGCGTATAATTTAACTTCTACAAAAGGTGCGGAAGCACGCGATTAAAAAGAGGACATTTCTCAAAGTTTTTTTCCAGTGATGCCGCTTCCACCAACATCATTCTCACACTGTTCCTTAGCGCGGTGCGGGACAGACTTCGTCCCGAGTGACACCCCGGTGGTGTCCCTCGTCTCGTATTCGCGTCGGTGTGAGATTTAGCGCCGAGCTGTCAGCTCCGACGCACCGGCGTCGGGGACCGAGTTTCACGAGATGTGCGCACACTTGCGTCTCCTCGAGAACGAATCGAGAATTACGATGGCTTCACGTTCGCAGTTTATTCTTTTCCCAAACTTCCTTCCTGTCACAGTGACGTGCAGTTAACAAGTGGAGAAAGTTGAGAAAGACTGGAGGGTGCGAGATGGTCCGTTACAGTGAGCAGCCTGATCCCGGCGGCTCGAGGGTGCGAGGTCTGCGTATGGGCTTTCGTTGCCAGGATGTCGTTCGGAGGAGTAGCTCTTCCTCGCCTCCTTTGGGCAGGCGGCCGCGGTAAGGGCTGTGGTACGGCCCGGCGAACTCCCGCAAAGGGCCGTACCGCACCCGTTACCACATACAGTGACTCGTCCTCGTCTCTGGAGACCATGTTGGACGGCGTCTCGCTGGTATGAAAAGAAGGGAAGGCATGATCCGTATTTTTGTATGTCAGATAGATTTGACTCATAACACCCTGCCCCAAACAGAACTTGTGTTAGTTTGCCTCAATGAGTGGTACAATATTTTTCCATCTCTGGGACCTACTTTTGTTGTAGTTGAGACTATATATAAATAATATATGTATATTGTATGATATGTAAAGTTTTTTTTATAGAATAAAATATTCAGCTGTAAAGTGGGTTAAATAAAGTTTTGGATTTCATACCGAGGCTTCTTTGTACTGGAGTGTTTCGGTGTGGACGGATGTCTAACGTCCGCGTCGCGTCCAACTTACCGAAACAGGAATGACAGACAAATGGCAAAGCTTTGCGTTCTCAGCGTTCAACAATCAGGACTTCAGCTTTGCGATCCCTGAATTTTGCATTGCAGAACAACTATGCAAATATGGATTATGCACACCAACAGAGCCAGGAAGGTACATCAACGCTGTCCTGAGTGACTCTTGATACCCTGATACCTCTCAGCGTCTCAGTGAGAGAGTGCAAAAGTGAAAATGGCGAAAGATATTATAGAACAGAATAGCGTGCATGAATATATGTAATATTTGTTTTCTGTCTTGTATTTATTGTACAAGTAATTACAATGTATTTTTCATCAATTTAATTACATGCTCTGTTACTGCTTTTTTGTATTTTGGTGCCATAGACTAAGGTTTATTGGAGAAACAGGTTATGCTGTTTTAGATTTTAGAACGCAGCTTGTATTTCTCCTTTTCTTCATCAGCTGCTGTATGGGCCTGTTGGGTTTCTCAGAACTTGACAATTGCAGATTTTTTTAAAAAAAAAAAAAAATCAAGTAGTATATAAAAATTAAGGTAGGTTCCTTAAAATTTTAAATGTATATAATTACACAGTATTGCCTTTGGTTCACACTTTATCTGAGGGCTTCTTGTGCAGCACCATAGATGGCAACATGGCGAAAGATTTCAAGCTTTTAAATATTAAGAGTATTTGAGCTGGAGATGCGTTTAAATTCGGCGTCCTCTGCCTAAACCTCAGCTAAACGTGGTGTAGAGCAGGTTTATGAATAAACCTCAGAAAAAAGTCACCTGTTGGTGGCAGTTTGGTGATTCCGGACAACACAGAATCTGGGTTTAGCGTAAAACGCGGGAGCTTCGGAGGACAAAATTGTAATTGTTTTTGGTTAAAATACATTTTTAAACGCCAAACTGCAGCTAAACTAATGACTGAGCAACCGGTGCTATGAAAGCACCTTATTGGGAAAAAATTATTCTGTTAAACCGTTATTTACCGCTACACATACGCTATGTCACGTGTATCTGTTTAATAATTATTTTAAATATATACATATATAATTAAAATGATGCCTGTCAAGGGATATATTGATCAGAGCCCAGAAAGCTGCTGAGTTACTACCTTACATTTACATTGGTTTATACTGTGGTAGGTGGTAACTGTACTCAACAATCCCGGTGTGGGGTTCGCAGCCCCTCTGTTCCTTTCTCACGTTCCCGTCGCGCGACTCAATTCGCTCCCCCGGCGCGTGCTCCTTTTTTTTCTTTTTCTTTTTCTTTTTCAGCCGTTACAGAGCTACTTCCGGTTCTTTGCCCACTTCTACCGTCCCGTAAACCCACCGTTAGAAAGAGCTCCGTCACTTTCCGTTCGCCTCAACTTTTTCCCCACGGTCAGAAGTGAAGGGTGCAGGAGCGCGCGCGCGCGCGCACGCGCACAGCGCGGCACCGGCTGCGAACCAGGTGTCGGTGACGTGGCTGTGACGCAACGGCAGCTCCGGCCTCAGGTGCGAAGGACGGTTGAGGCCGAACGCCCCGCGGAGAGCCGTGGACACAGATGGAGAGCAACGTGGCGGAGGTCGGCGGAGAGCCCGGCGGAGAGCCCGGCGACGGGCAGCGCGCGGAGAAGCACGCGGCGGAGTGCGCGCGCGACGGTCTCGCCGACTCGGACGACGAGCACGAGGAGATGCTGTTCAGAGACTCTCTGAGAGAGCGGCGCAGGGCCAAGTCTCTGCCCGCGTACCCGGAGCAGGCGCGCGCGCTCGAGGCGCTGTCCCGCCGCCGCTGCAGCGGCAGCAACAAGTCCGTGCGCTTCGCCGACTCGCTCGGGTTCTCGCTGGCCAGCGTGAGGCACTACAGCGCGGCCGAGGAGCCCCGCGTGCCTCCCGCGGCGCTCTCCCGGCTGCGGAGCTTCCCGCGCGCGCCGCGCGAGAACTCGCGTCTCGCGCCGGCCGCCGCGCGCCTCGTGCCCGCGTTCCCGATGCCCGTCGAGTGCGGCAGCTTCGAGGGGCTCGCGAGCCAGCGGCACGTGTCTCTGGAGCAGGTCGTCGCGGGCTTCTTCGACGTGACGGGGCTCATCAGGGTGCCCGCGTGGTGCCCCGCCACGCACGTGGGCGTGAGGTACACCTTCAACGAGTGGCTGTCGTTTGTGGACGCGCAGGCGGTGCGCGCCGCGCCTCCGGACGCTCGGGGCAGCGCCGACGATGGGGACTGCGCTCGTGACGACTGCTGTGACAATGGTGACGAGGAGGGGAGCGGCGCGTGCCAGCGCTTCGCCTTCACCATGCTCGTGCCCCCGCTCCTGGACGCCAGCAGCTCGGCGGTGCACTTCGCCGTCTACTGCAGGACGGAGCAGGGGGAATTCTGGGACAACAACGGGGGGCACAATTACACGCTGCGCTACCAGCGCGGCCCGTGGCGCGAGAGCGCCGACTTGGAGTGACGGCTCACCCGCCCAAGTGCCTCGCGCGTGCTGCACATACTGCACGTGCCCCTCAGCGGGCAGGTGCCTACATGTGCTGGAAGGACGGCAACACACACTGGACAAATTAACAACTTTCTAGAATCTTCCACGGCTGGAAGGTTGACGGTGAAGCGGTTGAGCTGTCGCCGAGCGCCACGGAAGGTTCCTAGTTCGAATCCCAACTCCTTGCTGAAGCGGGGCAGTAAAATTACCCTGCTGTACACATGGGTTCATCATGCAGAAGTTGATCGTGTGACAGGTTGGGGGTGGGGGCATCAGATAAATCTTATGTTTTAAAGCATAATTAAGGCTATCTGAATTAAACTCGTTATTTTTTCCGTTAGAAAATCATTTTCTATTGCTTCCATATGGGTCAGTGGGACCTGGACCCCAAACAGCCCATTGAATTTGAAACGTGGTTCCCTATGAGCCTGTTCTGTGGGCTGCGGGCCGCTACGGACGTAAAGGACGCTCAGTGGACCCTGTCGTTCAACCCAGCGAAACGTGTTCAAACCGGGAACCTCTGGAGGAAGAAAAAAAAGTTTTTTTTTTTTTTTTTTTGTAGTTACATTTTCAATCCATGGAGACTTTGAGCTGCTTTTCTGCCCTATTACCTTAACTGCTTTACCTGTACAGTTTCACCCCGTTCTTTTGGAAATTATTCCAGCGCACGGTATCATTTTCACCCTCTTGGACTTCGAGCAAAAAATCTAGATCATCCAAGTGACTGACAGTGTTTACTTTCTTGTAAGTCAACAGAAGTCTGACCTGCAACCCAGGTCTACCATTCAGCCCCAGGGACGGCGGCACGGCAACAAACGAATGAGACCGCGTGCCGGCCGTCACGATGCTCTCTCTGCGTCGCGTGTAAAAAGCGGTAACGTACATCAGCGTTACCAACATTAGCAGTAAAACGATGTCAGATAGTCCAATCCTTGCATCATCCTAAGAAGCAACCAAGCTGTTCATTTCCACTGCAGACAGACCTTTGGTCCACATGCATCTCACCCTTTAAAATGCCTGCAAAAGTCCACAGCCTTACATGAATTATTCTTTTACATTTATTTGTTTACCACACGCTTTTCTCCAAAGCGACGTACATCTAATAGAAAATACATTGCATTACATTAGGAGAAAGAGACATAGTTGCAGATGCGTGATTCTTAAGTACAGTTTGTTTCTTTCCACCATATGCACTGACGTTCATCACACAAATACACTGTCTGAAACCACTTGTCCTGAGAGGGGTCGTGGCGAGTCAGAGCCTAACCCAGCAATATGGGGCGTAAGGCTGGAGGGGACACACCCAGGACGGGATGCCAGTCCGTCACAAGGCACCCCAAGTGGGACTCGAACCCCAGACCCACCGGAGAGTAGGAGCTGATCAAACCCGCTGCGCCACCACACAAATAGCTGCCTAAAACTTTACCAGAATACTGAATAACATCAATATTTATTGGTTTATTACATTGTTTCCAGAAAATCAACCCCCCCCCCCCCAAATTTAATTTTCTTTATAACAACCTTTTATTCAAAATAATGTCTTGGAGCCAAGAGTCTGGGTCATTATGTGTCTTCCTTCACATAGTGTGACTGAGAGCAACTTGTGCCTGATGTGCCATAGATCAGCCTGGTGTATTGATCTCCATAACCACCAAATCTACAAGACAACGCTATATAAAACGTGAAACGTTTTTCACGTGGCAGCCATTCCCGCCAGGGCATTGAGTAGATGTGGCATCGCCCCCTTTCAAACTGCCTTGAGTAACAAAAAAAAAAAAAAAAAAAAAAAAAGGATTAAGAACATACATGTAACCTGCTGGTTCAAATGCCAAAAGATATTTTCTTTGAGAAGGTGCTTTGATTATTTAAAATAAATAAAGAAATTCAATCGCTACTGAATCCCCAAGGCTGGTTTGCATTGTAGTTTTAAAAAACTGTGCAAAGTCCGGCCGTTCCCGTTGCACGAAACCCCCATGGGAGCCCCGAGCGACTGTTGAGTAACGCAACCTTTGCACATTTTTCTTGCACATTAAGCACACAGGGCCCCAAAAAATAACACATGGACTATTTTTACACAATTGGCTTTGTGTGCATACCTTTCCCCCAGACTGTGCACAAACTAATATTTGGTAAAAGGGCCACAGATGAAAATATGTACATTGGGGTGTACGAGTCTCGAGGGCTGGAATCAAAGTGACCGAGAGGCCAGAGAGTAAATACAGTCACGCACAGCTGTTTTTGAGGGGTCGAGTATTGCGTGCGCTTTCCCTGCAAATGGAAAGAAGGGGCTTGGCTCCGCCCATCAAAATGTATGTGAAAAAAAACATTTCATCGTTTTGAAATCTGCATTGTGCTGCATGCGACAAAGTAAGACATTCAAAGCTGTTCGCCCTCAGCAGTGTTTCAAGAACATTTTATTGTCCTCTTCCAACTTGCTAGAGGACTTGGAACGACAAAATACAGCTGTACACGATAGACAATGGAAAGGGAAAAAAAAAAAAAACAGGAGGCGAACACAGTGAATTGTAAACTTACAAAAGTGTCTACGACTTACATTTGGTAGGTCAGTGTGCTGCTGAAAGGCCTGAGGGGAAGGTTGGCAACAGACAATAAGAGATGAGCACTCTTGGTGTCCAGTTGGAATGATGGGCCTTTCGCTTGTACCATGCTGAGACCCTAGAAACCCCCGAGTCCGCCCTGAGGTGAGCGCTGCTCTCCCTCCCGCAGGTGACCCATCAAGGTTCCCTCCCAAAACTCATGGAGTCTTCTTCATGCCTTCATCCTCTACAACTGTCTTCTGAGCACTATACAGCCTGCCGATGTGCACCTGTACGGAGAAAGAGTCATTGAGGTAAACAAACACAATTAACTATTTACACTGATTCATGTAGCAGATACTTCACTCTAAAGCGGTGTACACCTCTGGGTAAAATTACACCAGAGTCCAAGAGCTAGAGTGGGGTAGGGCCTTCGCATGACTGCATGGTTCACTGGTTACCTTGGATAAGGGCGAAACTATTTGGAAGTAGGTATGAGGAGCAAAGTGATGGCAAGCTTGACTCCAAGCCCAAATAGGGTACCTTACAAGATCCGTAAGCACTACCGATCCCGCAGAACCTATGTAACACCTTTGGATGGTTCTTGTGGAGGTATGACGAAGGGGTGTTGGCCCTTATAGAGGGAAACTCAAAGGATCGACCAACACCCCTTCGTCATACCTCCACAAGCACCATCCAAAGGTGTTACGTAGGCTCTGCAGGATCGATCCCACAGAAGGTATGTAACACCTCTGGATAGTGCTTGTGGAGGTATGGCGAAGGGGTGTTGGTCAATCCTTTGAGTTTCCCTCTATTAGGGCCAAGTGAGAGTTACTTTGTTCAACGTAGAGGGTGTTATTCTTTACGTTGCCTCTTGGTATTTAACAGTGTTCCTCCTCAAGAATGCATATATCGACACCTCCAGTGCAGAAAGGAGGAATTCTTGGGATGCTAGGATGCCTAGAGCACACTGGTGAAGAGGCTTGTGACTTGGTGCTGTGGTGCCTTGATCTCGACCGAGCTGCTCAACTTGGGCCAGTTTCAGCGTTTTCTTCTAGCTGAGCAGCGATCCACGTGATTCCGTTGACCGTCTCAGCTACACCGTGCATAAAAGGATGCCTTTTAATGAACATATTCACATTTTAAGATGACAAACTGCCGTAACCCAGAGGCCAGGGCGTTAAAAAAAAGGGGCATGCCACGGATCGCTGATGCTTAATCACGGAAAGCGCCGATGCCGATACCGCTGTTCAAAGCTCCGTCACGCAGTTCACGTTAAAGTCAACGCCACCATTACTCTGCTGCCTCGTGAGCTTGCACCCCTTTAAGGAAACACCGTATGTCCGTCTCACTCGGATGTGTTCAAGGCACCGTTTTCAGGAGCCGAACCGTACGTGTGAACGACAGCTTGAGAAATCCGGACGCAGAAGCCCAGTTGTGCACCTAGAGCTTCAGCGCTGGAGGCCGATGGGGTGAAGTCAGCGCTCATTTGGCCAGAGTGAGGCGTGAAGGTCTGATGTACGCCCGCAGGACGACGGGGGCCTCGGGACTGAAACGAGTTCAACCGGAGACCCTCAGCAAGACAACACCCTTGACTACAGTACAACTGCTCACCTGCTTCACTAAATTTCCAGCTGTAAAAATGCGCTAACATGTCATAAGCTAGCGAAGTTCTTGGCCAGAAGCTCTGATGAGACAAAGGGTCTGAAAGTCCACAAATGAGGTAAGTTTAAGCTTAATTGATCTTCCATCTTTCCGTTACCCATAACTGTCCTATGCAGGATCACATCATCTGGAGCCTTTCCTGGAAGCAGAAGATGTGACGTGTCGGTCTCTTTCACTTCCCGAACCCCTGTTGCCCTACATTCTCTTCTGCTCCACATGTTCCGTCACGCCAACGTTCGGCGTCTCGTTGTGAAATTCGGTTGTGTGTAAACAGATGGATTTCTTCACTCGTGAGCTTATCAAGCAGGGGCCAGACGCTTCCCCGCTGACAGACATCCTCGGTGGGCCCCCCAGAGAACTTCCGACCATGGCTTCACCCGAAAGATGACGGGTGCTTTCTGACACAGCCGCTCTGCTTTGCTGGCACTTTTCTAGAAGAGTCTGCACCCGGAGGCTATACTGTCCGGAGGTAGGCTCGGACACATCTGCACGACACCCGAAACGCATGCGATCACCCAGCGAACCCCGCTGGAAGCGCACGTCACGCTCGTTTCCCGTCCATTTCCAATCCGGTGCAGCGCAACCAACGAAACGCCTCCACGAGCGACTCATCCCTGGTTCTGCTTCCACGCACCGGCCCGTGCGCCGTCGCCCATCAGGGGCGCCCAACCGGACGTCCCGGTACGTTTCACGAGGCACGTAGCCACATGCGTTCCCTGGCACACGCGTGGCCTCCTCCGGAAACGTCCGCCTCCCACGGCCGCGTAGCCACTCTGTGTGACACGAGTGCCAGCAGGGCTTCGAAAAATCACTGCAGCTCCAAACGGGGACAGGGCTACGCGATCCAGAGGTCAGCTTGAGCAATCAATTCACAGTTGCCGTCACAGTGTTTGATTATTTCTTAAACAAATAAAGAAACTACACTCAGCCCTCATATGAGAGAGTTAATTCGTCAGGAAAATTCCCGCTGCAAGGGCATATTTTGGAATATATATTCCAAAACTCTGGAGACTGTAAGTGAAGACTGGCAGTCAATGAAAACGTGCTTTTTGTTGTGCAAATGCTCTGCCCGAGTGAAATTTGACAGATGTCACAAGACGGGAGGACAGGCGCACGCCTGTGTCTCTGCGTCCAAGCCGAGCGAGCGCCATTTACGTCTCCGCTCCTAGCAGGTGGGCGGACAGATGTTTCCGCCGTTTTAGGACGGGAAACGGCTGGCAGGGCATGAAAAGGCAGCAGCCTCGGATACGGAGACAATGCCGGCGTACGGCAGTGGAAAATTCCCCGCGGCGTGCTGGCGCATCTGAAGCTGCTGCGGCGCGTGGCTCGACGCTTTAGAACGCGTCAAACGTTGGCATGCGAAAAGCAGCCCGTCAGTCCATATTTACCGCAAGGCTGACCCTAACCCTAACCCTAACCCTTACCGTACCTAACTGGGTGTACCGTAGAGCCTGGCAATTTAAACGCCCAGAAAATCCATAAAACGTCGGACGAGAAACTTGCAGATTCTACATTTCGTAGATCATTATACTGAAAAACGTTCATCTAGCATTTTTTTGCAATATTAATAAAGCCGAAAAATTAATAATTCAAGTGCTGGTATAGAGTAACTGAAAGACAGCAATTTCCTTTTTTGGCTCTACTTTGGGGACTGGCTATTACAGAAAGCTGGATTACATTTGTATGTGTTGAGTGTGTGTGTGTGTGTGTGTGTGTGTGTGTGTGTGTGTTTTTCCAGAGGACCCACAAGAGGGCAGTGGCATCTTGCAAACTAGGCTCCTACGCAGACACACCAAGGCCAAAGGCAGCACCCCTTATTTTCCTTCCCCGCGGCGACATGTGGCGCTCCGCCGGCGTGGCCTTCGCTCCTAACCGTTCCGGAAAACGCAGCTCTGCGCCCAACGATTCACACTCCCGCGTCACAGAGCCTCACGTCAGATGACGGCAGACGAAACGCCGTCGCTCAACCGCTCACTCAAATCTGTTGTCCTTCTGCATTCCGACTCCAAGGAAGCACGGAGGTGCTCTTACACCCGGCGGGGCAACACAACGACTGAAACTGCACGGCTTCACGATCTGAAGCTTAAAAACGTGACTATTCGTTAAATTTTTTTTTTTTTTTTGTAAATGTCCGGAAGGTTCTTTTTGTTCGCTATGGCTTCGAAAAGGTCTTTCGTAGTCGGCAAGTATCCGAAACAAGAAACTAGGTGCAATCTCAGTATTGTCATGCATTTACTTTTCAAACTTCACCGATTTGGATATATTTATGCAGAGCGGACGCTTTTCGCCAAGGTGACGCACAGCTCGCAGTAAACTAAGATGTATTTCGAACAAGCAAGAGGCCTTACGTTCCAACACGCCGTCGTTGAAGGACAGATTACTTGTTTCACACCGCTGCCATCACAGCGCCCGTGTTCCAGTAGCTGCCCTCTGAAGTGACATACAAATAGGAAGAGATTAATAATAATAATAATAATAATAATAATAATATTAGGTAGATAAAGGCAGCAGGCAGGTCCAGGACTTATTTATGGAGGTTGTGTGAGATCAGGAGCGAAATGAGTGCGAAACTGACGGGTTTCATTGGCAACGTTGGAAGGGATTCAGCAGCTCCGAGGGACATTCGGGCCACACCTTTTGTCCGTAAGTTGTGGTGGACTGGTCGACATGCAGTAACTCTGAATGGACAGGGAAGGTGCTGCATGAAGCCACACACGCCCAAGAGTGGTGAAAAAGGCGAGGAACAGCAGGTTGGACGCGTGTGGCCTCGCACTCTCCTCTTCCTCGCTGCAGGGGACCCTCTCTATTTCCCTAGTCTCTTTGCCCGTTTCACCGCTCTGAAGCGACAACGCGTCCCTCCCGCCGCGCCACTCCGATGCGGGAAACCAGACAGGTGACAGCCTGGATATTAGCCCTTTTTTTTTGTTTGTTTTTAAATAAATACTGATGTACGCAGAATTGCTGTAACTCTAGAAAGTACAAGAAACGGCGACAAACACCTAATTAGTACGGACCCCCCCCCCCCCCAGCCGTCAATGCCCGTGTAAAGATCACCACTTTTTACGACTACAGCAGTAATCGCACAGATTTACGGAAAAATAAAAACTCCTTTGTGATTTATAGTTGAAACCATTTAAAACAATAAAGTAAGTTGAAAATAAATATAATTTTAGGGGTGTGCGGTGGCGCAGTGGGTTGGACCGGGTCCTGCTCTCCGGTGGGTCTGGGGTTCGAGTCCTCACTTGGGGTGCCTTGCGACGGCCTGGCGCCCCATCCTGGGTGCGTCCCCTCCCCCTCCAGCCTTGCGCCCTGCGTTACCGGGTTAGGCTCTGGCTCTCCGTGACGCCGTATGGGACAAGTGGTTCAAATAATGTATGTGTGTGAATAATTTACATTCTTTCTACAAAACAACTGTCAACTATTTTAAATGTTAGAGTTGTGCCCATTATGTGGATTTTCACAGTAAGGAGAACCAACAGTGGATGGGGGGGGTTAATTTTTTTTAAAATAATATTTATTGCATCTTCTACTAATACCTTTGAGCCTGGTTCCTACTCCAGTAAAAGTTACCCAGCTGCATACATGGGTAAATCACCGTACGTAGCTTAACGGCGCAAGTTGCTTTGGAGAAAAGCGAGGAAACGTAGGACTTCCGAAGAAAACACTGGTTTCAAACATACGTTATTCATAAAAGCAAGTCTTTGACCCGATGTCCCTTTCCAGCGTATAAGTCGTCGCCCTCGGGCGACGCCGCGTGCATCGAGAGCGAGGATCCCGGTCGCAAGTCCGACCTGTTTAGTACCTCATTTACCACACCCGTAGCGCAGAGGCCCACGCCCCTCGCCCCTCGCCCCCCCAGCTTTCCGTGCGCGGATGGCTCCGATAAAGGCGATACCGCGTCACGAGTGGCGGGACTCATTTAAATTCCACTAAGCAGGCCTGGATGTACGGAATCGCTCACTTTCATTGAGGACGCGCGCCATCGAGCGCCATCTTTCACCGGACGCGGCCGAGGGAATCGGACCCCGGGGGGAAAGGAAGCCGTTTACGCTTATGGATATGATTTACAGAAACGCAGCCTTGGTAACATTCAATAAGACGGGGAACGGTGAACAGGCTGTTAAGTGCGGTAATATGTCAGGTAAAACTGTCTTAAATTAAAAATACGTGCTGCACATTTGCTCTCGGTGAGAGGAACACGATGTTTGAAACATCTCGGGCGTAGTTTGCACCGGGATCATGCAGGATATATACGTTTTTCCAATATTTTACAGGGATGCGAATGTGCTGCACTATTCACTGTCACACCTTCAAACAGACATGGAAAACATTTACATTTAGTTATTTAGCAGATGCTTTTTTTCTCCAAAGTGACTTCCAATGAACTCTATGTAGTGTTATGAGGCCACACACCTTATTCACCGCGGTGATTTACACTGCTAGAAACACTACTTACACTGGGTCACTCATCCATACATCAGTGGAACACACTCTCTCTGGGGGAACCTGAACAGCATGTCTTTGGACTGCGGGAGGAAACCAGAGCACCCGGCGCAAACCCACGCAGACACGGGGAGAACATACAAACTCCACACAGACTGAACAGGGATCAGCTGGACCCAAAGGTTGCAGGTTCAAGTCCCACCTCTGGCTGTAGTACCCTTGAGAAAGGTACTTACCTTAAATCGCACCGGTAAAATTACCCTGCTGTGTAAATAGGTACATAGCTGTAAGCAGATTAACATTCTAAGAGAAAATTATCTGCTAAATGAATAAATGGACATCTCTTGTTTTCTCCTTACTTATTATATACCTTTGCTGCATAGCTTCATGTCGAAAATGTTGTGTCGGCCAGAAGGGACTCCTTTAATCGGGTGCCTGGTTTTGTGAGAAATAAGTAAGGCAGCTGGTCTGAGGGCTTTGGGAAGGAGACCAGGGAAGTGCTGGGTCGGGGCTCCAGGGTACTGGTTCTTGTGGCTTTTTGGACTTTATGGTCACTCTTCAGTTGTATTCTGGGTGCTTTCTTAGGGTCCTTGTTTAAAAAAGGCCATAACCACAATGTTGCAGATAAAGCCTCTCTTTAATGGGGGGGGTACTGTCTGAAACACCTGTCTCTGCCCCACAGCCCACCAGTTATTTCCCAGAATAACACAGTACATATTACCTGAGCTCAAAAAAATACCGTGTCACTATATTGCCATCAATCCCAACAGTACAGATCCCTATTGCTACTACCAATAACCATCATGGTAAAAAAATTCTAAAATATTAGAGGCGTACAGTCAGTTGTGCTATAACGTGATACCTATGTTTCTATGTTATGCTAATTCCAGTAATAAAAAAAGTTTTAATTAGGAAAATGAGATGAGAACATTAAACACAATCATCACCTAGTAATAATTAATTAATATTAACATGTTAACATTGCATTAGAAAAGGAAGGCAAAACCTAACAAAGACCTACCAAACACATGACCTGTTGCTAATAAATGATAAAGCACATTAAAATAATAAAATAGGCACCGAGTCATTGTGATCTTTTCCTTTTAGAGCGCTTAATAACATCTGACTTCTGTCCCAACACTGTACCCTCTTTTTACCACCTCCGACCGACACTCTGACCATCGAAACACGTTCAGCTGTATGCAGCACGTCAGAATTAAAGACAAAATGCAAGAAATGTGTGGTGCGGGTTTGAACGTCCTGATTACGTCAGTTATTCACAAGCTGGGAAAATCCTCTTTTACTTTCTACCAACGTGTCTCCCGTTCTTTCATTGTTCGGCTCATCACATTTCCCACAATTTACTTCCCCCGGTGAAAATTTACACTTCATTTCACCACATTGCGCCATTGCTGGCACCTCCCTTCGGAACGGATTTCACGCCGAGAGCCAGATGTTTACCCCCTGACCAGTACGCTGCCGACGTTTCTCGTCATCTACCAATTTTTGCGCACCTTTCTATTACTGACAGTACAGGTTGTAATAGCTATTTATTGTTGCACATTAATTTTCCTTCTCAAAATATGGAAGAAAAAAAAAAAAAAAAAAAAAACTCAGACTAGTTTCTTTGAATGTCACTTATTTCCTAATGAATGCTGTCTTTGTGTGGACCACAGCCTTATACTCTGCTAAAACACACTTCAGCAGCCAGTCAATGAACCAGTCAATATTCATTATGATATTATATTTGACAGGTGAATCATAATGAGAGATGGGAAATTTTGAAAAAAAAAAAAGGAAAAAATTCAGAAAATCTTTCTACGTTTTGAAAGGCAGAATGAAGACGTCATGAACGTAGCGCGTAACAGAAAGGAAGACAAAGAAAGATGGAATCAGTGGTGCAGGACACACAAGAGGCACGAAGTGCATCTCAGACTTGTCTCCATCTGTAATGCAATTTGTTGGCTGATTTTGGGAAATCGTCCTCTCGTCAAAACTAGAAGTTCTGCAAACCCGCTCTTGGTAACGTCATTGAGCGATGGAATTACCGGCCGTCTTACCGTGTTTCCTCGGGTGGGCTTACCTGGCGCTGGATGATGGACAGGTTATCCCGGGCCCGGTTCAGAAGAATCTCCACCGTTTTGGGATCGTTCACGTTTTTGTTCTCTCGGAAGGCGTCCTTCACTCTGCGCAAGGCGTACGTCCTGAAGAAACAAAATCCAAAATCACCCTTAACCACAACTGGATGAAACTAAACGGAACATCTAAACATTATACAATGACACTAAACTTGTTTTGGTGTTTTATACAATACCAGCTATTTCATGTATGTATTTTCCATTACCAACACTTCATCTATTTTGATGGCTACAAGAAACACCTGGTACCCTAAAATGTTGGTTGTCCCTTTTCATATCCTTTGAAGAGTAGTAAAACTTCTGTAAATCGTAGCTAAGCTGCGTCTACAGTCCGGCGGTTGCTTTAACTGCGGAAAAGTCTTTAGGAACATGTTTTCTGATGAACATCCAGGTTGTCTGGCTCTCTAGGAAACGCGGCACCGGGACGATCACAATTTTCCGCAAAACAAACGCTCTCAAACATGGTAAACTGTCATGTTTATTCTCGTTCTGGAACTGATAAAAATTACATTGACGTCACATGAAATGGAACCAAGTGAAATAATCGAGACATACCCTTTAAGGCACCTCGCACCGGTGTGAATGCAGGACATTTATATACATTTGGAAATAGCACCTTGTTCAAACAGAATGTGTTATAAAGAAAGGAGAGGCCTTGCGGAGCACAGTGGTGAAGTGTACAGTACTTATAATTAATGGGTCAAGAGTGTATGAAATAGGGCTGGAGATGAGCAACACGAAAATGCTCACAACACAATCTGATTTACCGCATTACAAAAAATGAAAACGGTCAATGAAATATCCATCCATCAATCCCTCCATCCTCTATGTATAGCTCATCCATCCATCCATCCATCCATCCATGTATAGCTCAGCCTCATCCATCCAGCCATCCTCTATGTATAGCCCGCCCATCCATCCATCCATCTATCCATCCATCCATCATAGTGGTTAGAGCTGTTGCCTTTGGATCCAAAGGCTGCAGGTTTGAACCCCCCTCTGGCTGTAGTACCCTTGAGCAAGGTACTTACACTAAATTGCTCCAGTGAAATTTTCCAGCTATATAAATGGGTGAACAATTGTAAAAATGTCAACATTGTAAGTTGCTTTGGAGAAAAGCATCAGCTAAGTAAATAAATGTACGTGATCTGCAGACCATTCTGGAAGTATTGGTTGAAAGCTGAGGAGGACACACCTTGGATGGGATGCCAGTCCAACACGGGGTAGCCACACACATACACAAACACACAGAATCACTCATTCATTCGCACACTAAGAGCAATTTAGAGTCACCAGTCCACCTGAACTGCATGTCTTTGGACTGTGGGAGGAAACCAGAGCGCCCGGACAAAACTTACAAACTCCACACGGACCGAGAGGGGATCGAACCCACGTTCCCTCGGTCTGCCCATCCATTGAATAAGATATATTAAATTACAGAGTAAGAAATATGATAAAAGGGTTTTTCAGGTCGCCGTACTGTGTTTTGTGCATCAACCAATGGTGTGAGAATCCATAGCAGCACGTAGGTTAAAATAGTTAAAAGCCCCCCGATGGAAATGTCACATGTTGAAAAGACACGCTGGTGGTTTCTCACACAAAAGGTGGATACGCAACTACAAAAGATGAAAAACAAAATATCATCCGCCACACTGCCTGGACGAATAAGCAAAAGGTTTCTTAGCGCAGCTCGTGAATCATGAAGTCGTGTGTATTATTCACACACAATACACTACATATTACCATACACACAATATTTTCTTTCATCTCATTTAATTTCAGCATCACACAGTCGGATATTATTTTTACTTCCAAAAACAGAAACGCAACCTACAAAGAGTCTTTTTTTTTTTTTTTTTTTTTTTGCCCTTTCCCAATTAAGCACTCGGGAGTGTTGTGGGTACGAGTTCATATGGTTGGTACATTTCCCTCCACGTGAAACCCTCCGTGCCTCAGATGTAAAGTATGTCCTTGAAACACAGCGCAAAAGCTCCTTTTTAACCCCCATTTCATTTCCCCTTCATCACTGAACACATAAGTTTAAATAATGCAAGTTCTTAAATTTAATATCAATTTTTAAAAAAAAAAAAAAAAAAAAGTACAAATCCATATATATATATATAAATCTCATTATATTTGAACCTAAAGGTTAATGGGGAAGATAAAGGAAAAAATACGCATGGCTCAAGAGTTATAGCGATATAGATTTCTTATTTTAAAAATATTTATCGTGATTGTAATCACAGGTGCAGAGAGTTACTTAAGTGATGCTAAATGTGACTTAGATTTTTACCCATTTACACATCACTGTATTTCATGCACCTCCATCAAGGGCACTAGAGGAATGACTCAAACTGGTAACCTTGTGTATAATGTACATTTCCATAGCTACTCTAACTGCATGCTGGGAAAGGTGAGGAATTTCAAATTTGGGACCATGAGCTCATCATCATCATCATCATCATCATTATTATTATTATTATTATTCCATCCATCCATTGTCAAGAACTGCTTGTCCCAAGCAGGGTCGCGGTGAGCCGGAGCCTAACCCGGCAGTGCAGGGCACAAAGCTGAAGGGGGAGGGGATGCACCCAGGACGGGACGTCAGTCCATCACAAGGCACGCCAAGCAGGACTCGAACCCCAGACCTGCAACACAGCGGGATCCCGGCAGCACCACCACGCCCCCAAATTTTTATTATTAATAACAATAATAATAGTCTAAAACGGCTTTAAAATATCTTTAAAAAAGTACATTTAGGTGGGATTACGTACAGGAGGCCAGCATGTTCAAAACACCAGATTAGGAGGGTTCACGACCAGTCGAACTAGCGGAACCCTTATGACGGCAGCCCGAGACATCCGGCAGCTGTAGTGGAGACAGAAATATTCAGTCGCAAAGGGTGCGGTATAAAAAGATCAGTGAGACCCCCCCCCCCCACCTCCTGACAGCCTGTATTTTATTAGCCCGCTCATTAAGGGCTGCAGGGAACATGCCGGAAACATAAAGGCTAAAGAGAGACTCCCGGGCCCCTTCGTACGGCAGCGAGCACCAAGCCGTGATCAAAGCGACTGTTTGGCCGGGAAGAGCGCTCGACCGGACAGACGGGGATATGCCCCTGCCGAAAGCTAGGGTGGGGGGGTGCGTCCTTGTGAACGAAGCGAGGGTGAGGAAAGAAGCAGTTACACACACCTGAGCACGTGCAAATGTTACACTCTCCAAAGCGAATTGTTACTGTTACCCTACCAACTTTACCTATTTCGACAGCAAAGCAATTCTTACTTTCAGAATACGGGGGGGGATCCGAAGGCAGCGGCTCTAACAGCAACACCACCTAGTGCATCAAATGTACAGGTGTGCTCATCCATGGGGGTGGGGGGGGGTGAGCTTGAGCCCCAGGGCATCAGTGTATGGAATCCACACTGTAACACACCCATCCTGACCAGTCCAGTCACACAAGCAATAAAACGCTCACCGGGTCAGCCGGCAGCGTCGTGATTAGAGCTACTGCCGTTAGACTCAAAGGTCGCAGGTTCAAGTCCCACCACCTGCTGTAGTACCCTTGAGCACGGTACTTACCCTAAATTGTGCCAGTAAAATCGGGTAAATAACTAAATTGGTTCCGATAAAGAAGTAGATGTAAACCATGCAAATGAGCGTAATGCTTTCGGGAAGCGTGTGTTTTCATTATGTCTGGACACACACCCGAAAATGACAGATTTCACTATGAAAAGAGCCTGTATGACACTCTGTGTGTGTGTGTGTGTGTCAGCTGTGCGGAGGAGTGAGAGGAGAGGCAGCGCTGTCTCGGGGAGGTGGAGATGACTAACCGCCACTCATGACTTACCACCCCTCAAGCTGCTGACATTTGCCGCTCAGGGTGTGCAGAGGAGGCGCCGTGGATAATTAATGCCTTCCTGAGCCATGTGGCATGAGACTGGCTGGGGGGGTTTGGGGGGGGGGGGGGGGATGCTAATCATTCTGGCCTTCCTGGAAGACACCAAATAACCGTCACCCCAACCTTTTAAATTTAATGTACATTTAAGTCAGGGGGGCAGGAAAAAAAAAAAAATTAAATAAAGATATGACTATCGAAGCAAATACTTAAGCCATCATCAGCCTTCTAGTACATATAAAAACTACCTCTTAGAAATAATATTCTTTAACTGACCATAAGCTCCAGTTTTTTGTTTTGGAGTCGACATATGAAACAAATTTGTGCAGGACGCTTGGGCGGGTTTAAGTCGGAGTCGCTGCGGAAAAACCTCCAGTCGTTCATAAATGTATACGGTGCTCGATGCATAATGAAGCTGCGGGAAATTATTCAAATTTCGCGTGTTAATATTTCGGAGGTGACGTCATGGAGAACGGCGATGCGCAAAATGATGGGAGAAAAGAGTTGGGCCTGATTTTTTTGGGGGGAATATTAGATCGAATATGGTGAATTTGGTAGGAAAGGGGGTTATTTACACTGATTCAGAATTGAACAAAGTAAAAGTTCCAGGTGGGATGGATATAATATATACGCACCCAGGACGGGACGCCAGTCCATCACAAGGCCCCCCCAAGCGGGACTCGAACCCCAGACCCACCAGATGGCAGGACCCGCCGGTCAAACCCACTGCACCGCTGTGCTGCTGCCCCCCCCCCCCCTTTAAACCTCTAGGTAATTTTTACTGCAGAGGGTATTGCACCTTTCTCAACGGTATATAGCAGGAAGGTGGGATTCAAACCCGGTCCTTTGGGTTCAAGGGTGGCAGCCCCAACCAACAGCCTACTTGCTCCCCTGTGTAAACTACAATTTTTTTTTAAATAATCAGTAATAAAAAGCTTTTTAATACTTTTCTTAAATATTATTATTATTATTAATAATAATAATAATAATAATAATTCACTGACTGTTAAGTACATCTTAGACTCCACTTATAATTATTAATGTTACAACCATTACATCTTCGGTGGGCTCACCACCTGCCGGAGAAACCGTAAGGGGCCGGTGCATTGTGAGTTGGGCGGTGGTCGGGGCCGAGTGCCCGGCCGACCCAAACCTCGGGCGCCAACTCTGGTTTTTGGGACTTGGAATGTCACCTCACTGGCGGGGAAGGAGCCTGAGCTGGTGCGGGAAGTTGAGAGATACCGTCTAGATATAGTCGGGCTCACTTCCACTCACAGCTTGGGTTCTGGAACCACTCTTCTCGATCGAGGGTGGACTCTCCACTATTCTGGCGTTGCCCAAGGTGAGAGGCGGCGGGCTGGTGTGGGCTTATTAATAGCCCCCCAGTTCAGCCGCCATGTGTTGGAGTCTACCCCGGTGAATGAGAGGGTCATCTCCCTACGCCTTCGGGTCAGGGAACGGTCTCTCACTGTCGTTTGTGCTTATGCGCCTAGCGGCAGTGTAGAGTACCCGGCCTTTTTAGAGTCCTTGGGGGGCGTGCTGGAAAGCGCTCCCACTGGGGACTCTGTCGTTCTACTGGGGGACTTCAACGCCCACGTGGGCAGCGACAGTGATACCTGGAGGGGCGTGATTGGGAGGAACGGCCTCCCTGATCTGAACCCAAGTGGTGAGTTGTTATTGGATTTCTGTGCTAGTCGCGGTTTATCCATAACGAACACCATGTTCATGCATAAGGGTGTCCACCAGTGCACTTGGCACCAGGACACCCTAGGTCGGAGGTCGATGATCGACTTTGTAGTCGTTTCTTCTGACCTTCGGCCATATGTTTTGGACACTCGGGTGAAGAGAGGGGCTGAGCTGTCAACTGATCACCACCTGGTGGTGAGTTGGATTCGATGGCGGGGGAAAAAGCTGGATAGACCTGGCAGGCCCAAACGCATAGTGAGGGTCTGTTGGGAACGTTTGGCGGAGGCCCCTGTCAGAGAGGTCTTCAACTCCCACCTCCGACAGAGTTTCAACCAGGTCCCGAGGGAGGTGGGGGACATCGAGTCTGAATGGACTATGTTCCGTGCCTCCATTGTCGGTGCGGCGGTTCGGAGCTGCGGCCATAAGGTCTCCGGTGCCTGTCGCGGCGGCAATCCCCGAACATGGTGGTGGACACCGGAAGTAAGGGATGCCGTCAAGCTGAAGAAGGAGTTCTATCGGGCCTGGCTGGCTCATGGGACTCCTGAAGCAGCTGACAGGTACCGACGGGCCAAACGGAGCGCGGCTCTGGCAGTCGCCGCGGCAAAAACTCGGGCTTGGGAGGAGTTCGGTGAGGCCATGGAGGAAGACTTTCGGTCGGCCTCAAAGAGATTCTGGCAAACCGTCCGGCGACTCAGAGGGGGGAAGCGGTGTTCCACGAACACTGTTTACAGTGGAAGTGGTGCGCTGCTGACCTCAGCTGAGGATGTTCTCGGGCGGTGGAAGGAGTACTTTGAGGATCTCCTCAATCCCTCCGACACGCCTTCCGTAGAGGAAGCTGAGGCTGGGGACTCGGAGGGGGACTCGTCCATTACCCTGGCTGAAGTTGCTGAGGTAGTCAAAAAACTCCTCGGTGGCAAGGCTCCGGGGGTGGATGAGATCCGCCCCGAGTTTCTCAAGTCTCTGGATGTTGTGGGGCTGTCTTGGCTGACACGCCTCTGCAGCATCGCGTGGAGTTCGGGAACGGTGCCTCTGGACTGGCAGACCGGGGTGGTGGTCCCTCTTTTTAAGAAGGGGGACCGGAGATTGTGTTCCAACTACAGGGGGATCACACTCCTTAGCCTCCCTGGGAAAGTCTATGCCAGGGTACTGGAAAGGAGAATCCGACCGATAGTCGAACCTCGGATTCAGGAGGAGCAATGCGGTTTTCGGAACACTGGACCAGCTCTATACCCTCACTAGGGTGCTGGAGGGTTCGTGGGAGTTTGCCCAACCAGTCCATATGTGTTTTGTGGACCTGGAGAAGGCATTCGACCGTGTCCCTCGTGGCATCCTATGGGGGGTACTCCGGGATTATGGGGTTCGGGGCTCGTTGCTACGGGCTGTTCGTTCCCTGTATGACCGGAGCAGGAGCTTGGTTCGCATTGCCGGCAGTAAGTCAGACCTTTTCCCGGTGCATGTTGGACTCCGCCAGGGCTGCCCTTTGTCACCGATTCTGTTCATTATCTTTATGGACAGAATTTCTAGGCGCAGTCAGGGAACGGAGGGTGTCTGCTTTGGTGGCCGCGAGATCTCGTCTCTGCTTTTTGCGGACGATGTGGTCCTGTTGGCTTCATCAAGTCAAGACTTGCAGCGTGCACTGGGGAGGTTTGCAGCCGAGTGCGAAGCGGCGGGGATGAGAATCAGCACCTCCAAATCCGAGGCCATGGTTCTCAGTCGGAAAAAGGTGGATTGCCCCCTCCGGGTTAGGGGGGAGTTGCTCCCTCAAGTGGAGGAGTTTAAGTATCTCGGGGTCTTGTTCACGAGTGAGGGAAAAATGGAGCGGCAGGTTGACAGGCGGATCGGTGCGGCGTCCGCAGTAATGCGGTCATTGTACCGGTCTGTTGTGGTGAAGAGGGAGCTGAGTCGTAAGGCGAAGCTCTCAATTTACCGGTCGATCTACGTTCCTACCCTCACCTATGGTCATGAACTCTGGATCATGACCGAAAGAATGAGATCGCGGATACAAGCGGCAGAAATGAGTTTCCTCCGCAGAGTGGCTGGGCGCACCCTTAGGGATAGGGTGAGGAGCTCAGTCACCCGGGAGGAGCTCGGAGTAGAGCC
The DNA here is from genome assembly GCF_900964775.1 of Scleropages formosus. Taxonomy (NCBI): domain Eukaryota; kingdom Metazoa; phylum Chordata; class Actinopteri; order Osteoglossiformes; family Osteoglossidae; genus Scleropages; species Scleropages formosus. Next base: position 29,228,655 of record NC_041810.1, on the reverse strand, counting down.
GCTGCTCCTCCGCATCGAGAGGAGCCAGTTGAGGTGGCTCGGGCATCTGTTCCGGATGCCTCCTGGACGCCTCCCTGGGGAGGTGTTCCGGGCTTGTCCCACTGGGAGGAGGCCTCGGGGCAGACCCAGGACACGTTGGAGAGACTATGTCTCCCGGCTGGCCTGGGAACGCCTTGGGGTTCCCCCAGAGGAACTGGAGGAGGTGTGCGGGGAGAGGGAAGTCTGGAGTACTCTGCTCGGACTGCTGCCCCCGCGACCCGGCCTCGGATAAAGCGGAGGAAGATGGATGGATGGACAACCATTACAGAGTTCAACTAACCAGAGCATTTCTAAAGATGTATTTTAATATGTATTTTAACTTAATCATGTTCGCAGTGCCCAGAATTAATTAGTATTTGCACATGATTAATACCAGTGTCACCTGAATTCTGCCCCAACAGCAAATATGACACGCGCTTCACAATGAATGAACGGGGTCAGTGCGGGGTTTGGTCACCAATGGAAAGGAAAAAATAAACAAACAAAACACATATCATATGATTATGAACATAAACAACTTGTACTACAAGTTAGAAAAATACAAAGTAAACTAAAACAAACTGATTTGTTTGCACCATTGCAACTTTGGAACCCCGACTCGAGTGAACTGATCATGTGTTACCGGCTACAACAAGTGGAACAGATCATAGAATCAATATTATTTATTATTATTATAGGTGCAGCGGATCTAGATACACGTTCGATACAGGAGTGAATTTCGAGACGAGCGCGACGTCACACTTCCCGCCCCGGCTCGCGCCGCGCGCCCGACCGCGACTACCTGTAGTTGTACGACGGGAACTTCTTGCTTTCCCTCAGTAGCATTCTGTACAGCGAGAGCACCTGGCTCCTACTGGAGGCCGCCATCTTGCCGGAAAAGGCCCGCGGCGCGTGCGCAGGACCCTGAAATTGAGGGGACGCGCAATGCCGCTGTGCATATACCCCTTTGCGCTGTTTTTAAAAACATGTTTTTTAAAATTAAAACAGAAGCGATTCGGCACAAATGAAATTTAAGCTAAAATATTGTACAACACGGAATTTTTAATTAATTTAAACAGAAAGTATTAATTATATTGTTCGTGCACATGTGAAGACGTCTAAATCGACGATCGTTCGCGAACGCGGCTGCGTGTGGAGCAAGGTGAGCGACTTGGCGGAACGTCACCGCAGAAGCTCCTTTGCACGGTAGTATACAATGAATTATGCGTCTACGTCCGTGTGTTTCCTGTCGTCGAGGGCCAGTGTACGACGTGTCATGATGATGTACTCGTCATCATGCTCCTTTCAATCCTTGTTCTTTCTTGGTCTCACACCTGCTGCTCCACGGAACACAATCTGCAGCAGCAGGTTGTGTGAGTGACTGAGAGAGACTGTGAGTGTGTTCCACTGACTGATGACTGATGTATATGGATGAATGACGTAGTATCTACTACCAGTGTAAGTTACAATGGTGAATAAGGTGTGTGGGCTGGTAACACTACACAGAGTTCATTGGAAGTTGCTTGGAGAAAAGTGTCTGCTAAATAAAAGTGTAAATGTGTCTGTGTGGGTTTCCTGGTGCTCTGGTTTCCTCCCACACTCCAAAGACATGGTGTTCAGGTTCCCCCATAGTGTGTGAGTGACAGAGAGAGTGTGTTCCACTGATGTATGGATGAGTGACCCAGTGTAAGTAGTGTATCTAGCAGTGTAAGTTACCATGGTGAATAAGGTGTGTGGACTGATAACACTACATAGAGTTCATTGGAAGTTGCTTTGGAGAAAAGCGTCTGCTAAATAAATGAATGTAAATGTAATAATACAGTTTGGAAATCCTAAAAGTAGCTGGGGACACAACTAATAATGACAAGTGCTCAGAGAGCCAAAAACAGGTGTGTGTGTGTGTGTGTCGTCGTGGCACATGGTGGTCGCTGCAGGTGACAGGTGGCCTGTAGTACAGTGCTGCTCACACACCTGCTCAGGTGTCTTCTGCCCTCCTCTGAGATGTAGCTACTGTCAAGTGCTCCTATCCCTCAGCTGTCAGCGTTAATTCCCTCCATGAAGCAAATTGTTGTGAGGGAGGTCAAAATAACATTATTTGTCTGGGGGGGGATTCCCAGACCAAAAATGTGTCACCTGCAATTAATAAAAAACCAGAATAAGATGTATTTTTGTGCATGGCAGCAGGGTGTTGTGTAGTGTTACAGTTTGTTTCACGGTATCACTAAAAGAAATCCCTTTATGATTTTGTAAGTATATTTGCATTATTAAAGCTTCATATGCAGCACAAATGGGGTGGGGGGAGGGGGGCAGTGATTTACTGTTTTTCTGTATGGGTTTGAAAGTTGCAAAGGTTCACATCCAGTCTCCTGCTCTTGTACCCCTGAATATAGTATTTATCTTGAATTGCTACTGTAAAAAAAATTGCCCTGTTTTATGAAAAGGGTTAAACATTGGAAGCGTCTTAATCACTTTGGAGAAAAGCATCAGCTACATGATTTAATAATAGTATTGAATCTGCTGTCAGCTCTTGAGTTACTCTGAGACTGTTAGAGTGACAGGACATCGTTCTCCCGTTTTTCCCTTGAGCTCAGCTTAAATAATTTTGTGTACGTAGTTAATTTAATTTATTGTGTTTATTGTGTCGTTGGGGTGCAGTGGCGCAGTGGGTTGGACCACAGTCCTGCTCTCCGGTGGGTCTGGGGTTCGAGTCCCGCTTGGGGTGCCTTGCGATGGACTGGCGTCCCGTCCTGGGTGTGTCCCCTCCCCCTCCGGCCTTACGCCCTGTGTTGCCGGGTAGGCTCTGGTTCCCCGCGACCCCGTATGGGACAAGCGGTTCTGAAAGTGTGTGTGTGTGTGTGTGTGTGTGTGTGTGTGTGTGTGTATTGTGTCGTTTTCTGAAACGCTCCCATGAGTGTTCTTTGTTTACGGAGTTGCTGTGTTGGATCACTGCCCCGAACCAGGGACGGGAGTCGGGCTGTTGGGAGTCATCGGTTTCTGCGTGTTTCCCAGAAGCGTGCTGAAGATATGTGTGGAAATAACATGATCGTGTAACGGGGAACGAATAACGTGGCTCGCTGCATGGAAAAGTGTGTATGTTTTTGGTTTGAATCCCGCTTGTGCTCTAGTCCCCTTCGCCAAGGCGCTTTCCCTCAATTGACACCGGAAGGATAATCTAATGTTCGCGTTAATAAAACACGCTCAAGATGCTTGCAAACTGCCTTGGACAAAAGCATCGGCGAAGTAAGGGGTGATGATTGTTATCTTTATTTTCGATTTCTCTCTGATTTTCCTTGTTTTAAAATTGTACGGTAATTTACCTTGAGATCGAGTACATGGAGCATCTTTCTCTTTGCCATCAAAGGTTTTGTCACTAATGAAAGAGTCACCTGAGAGGTACAGAGTAGTCATATGTGATGAAAACTTGCCATCTGTGCTGTGGAGATATCGAATTTGTTTGCATTCATTAATCAAGGTCATGTTTATACTTGCTGCATGTATGTAATAAACAAATCAAAGCATCGTAATATTTCTTAATGCTTTGTACTTGCTTTTGGAAAAAAAAAAGATTGCTAATTCATGCAACAATTTTCTTGCCTTGCCGCAGCGGTTGCAGGCTCCTGGAAGCGTAGGGAGTCTGGCAGGGTACGCCTCTGATGTGATGTCTCTGCATTGCAGTGTAACAGAAGACAATGATGTGGTAAATAAGGCACGTACTGTAACGGCACCGTTTGAGGGTACAACTGGCCGGTGATCCACTACATCAACTCATTTAAGATGACTGAAAATAAAAATATGCGATCTGCACAACCTCCCGCTCGGTGATGTCGACCGATTCATCACAGAAACGTGCGATGTTTGTCAGCTTCGGGCCGCTTTCAACTTTATTACCTGCGCAACCGGTAAAAGCTTAATAAATCAGATCTATTAATTATTTTGCAAGTAAGGTTATGGGGAAAAAAATGTAGATATAGCTATATTAATAAAATACCTTGTAATATTTTTCATTTCACTTTTTAAAATTATTCCTTGAGCTGCAAAACGTGAACCCATGTGAGGTGATGACTTCTAAAAAAATTTTTTTTGTTTGAAAGCCAAATCTCGTTTCAGTGCAGGATGATGTGTTTGGCCCGGGATTTGCAGGACAGCTGTCAGGAGGAGTCGTCGTTGTGAGCAGCTCAGGAGGTAGTGACATTATTTTGCTTTCCAGAGAGGGCTCGCGGGAGATCCGCTCCCATCTGGGCTACGTGGGTTGCGTGGAGAGTAGAATGCACTTGGCCCACATCTTTTAATTTCCTTTGCTTTTGCAAAGTTAATGCTGCTTAGGGCATCGCAAAGTTAACATTTATATTGAGGAATGAGCTGTAAATCAGGAGCCGATGTGACGTTCAAAGGCCTAATGGCTGTTATTTCACTTATGCATAAATAAGTTATTTTCCCTTTGCCTGCAGTCGCCTAAGGAAGGGCACCAAGCGCAGAAGAACACGAGCTGCCGGAAGCCTTTAATACCTCTGTGATTGCTGTTTATGAGAAGCAATTAGACAGAGTGCCTCCTCATTACATCCCGCAATTGAGTTTGAGACGACGGATTTCATTTACATGCAGCCGAAGAGTATCGACCGACAGTATGTTTTCGTTAACTGCTTTCGTGCCGCTTTTTAAAATATGAAAATAAGAAAGCTTTTGCTTTGATTTTATTTTTAATAGGAAGGGGGCGCGGTGACGCAGTGGGTTGGGCCGGGTCCTGCTCTCCAGTGGGTCTGGGGTTCGAGTCCCGCTTGGGGTGCCTTGAGATGGACTGGCGTCCCGTCCTGGGTGTGTCCCCTCCCCCCTCCGGCCTTACGCCCTGTGTTGCCGGGTAGGCTCCGTGACCCCGTATGGGACAAGCGGTTCTGAAAGTGTGTGTGTGTGTGTGTGTGTGTGTGTTATTTTTAATCCTATTTACTAAATATTAGGTACTCCAGTCCCCAGATAACAGGGTTCTGTACCATAAAAACCTCTACAGCAAAAATGAGGTACAAAAAATACACTGTTTTCTAAATTCAGTGGGTTTGTTTTACACTGAAATGGCATTTTTGCCCTTCATTCTGCTTTTTTACTTCCATAACATGCAGTAGTGATGCATTTCTACAGTATGAGAACCACACGGTTTAAAATGTAACATGTTTGGGAATAGGCTAAAGCAGATTTATTACTAAGATATAAATAAGGTACAAGAATAATAATTCAAAAAAGGCTTTAAAAATCTTTTGTCTATTTTTACTATGGAATTTTTAAGTACTAAGCTCCGTAGTTGTTTCAAACTACATATTGAAGATGTAAATCTGGACAACTGGTTATTGATAATCAACGAATGAAAATATAACATTCAACGACAAGCTGCAAAGAAATTAGTTTTGTTGCAAAATATGTCAGTGTTTTATCATCGTTTCATTTTGTCGTCCTGCTTAATTTTGGGTGACATTTTCTCCTTTCCCGAGAAATAATGCAAATTCGATGAGCTCATAGAGGGAATTTTCTTAACGATGTAGCTGGACTAAACAAAGGAACCCTGTGTTTTCAGGGGTGGGTGTATATAATTCATAACTTGGTGAGGTATAATGGTTTAGCGTATTTTTAATAGTAGCTCAGTAATGGGGAGAGGGTGAAAAGAGTTTTTATTCCTCATTTTGTTTTATTTTTCTAATAACGTTAGAATACGACCTTTGCTAACAATGACGCTACGAGACCTTTCGGTGAACTTTAAGTGGTTATTCTGCCAGAATGCCTTGATCGCTCCACTCTGCCCATGGATGCTGACATGCTAATGGAGCCGTGTGTTTTGCTGTCCTCTCTTACTGTTCGACCTTCCTCCAGGCATTGGCTTTGCTGCGTAGGCAGAGATTGAAATGTTTTTTTTCTGATTTATTTTTGAGTGCGCTGCTCTTCTGGAGTACTTTTTTAATTCGTAGCATACACCATGGTGCCATGTCTGTTTTGAAAGACCCGGGGTCCTTTGTTCCTTCCTATTTTTCGGAGGGATTATTGATACTAAACATCTGAGCAGATGAAGGTCACCCAACAAAAGTGACAGTAAAAAAAAGAGTAAGAGTTATTTATTAATTTGGTGACTTTGTCTAAAGGGACCGACAGCGTTGGTATAATTATGATGATTCACCCATTTGTACATTTGTGTAGATTCATACCGCAAGGCGACGGTCTCAACCGCTACGCCACCTGTCTTGATACAAAGAGCAGAACGATAAGCTCATGCTTCATACTTTACTATCCTCTTTAGTTCTGTCTTACCCAGTACACACACATTTTCTGAACCGCTTCTCCCATACGGGGTCGCAGGGAACCAGAGCCTAACCCGGCAACTCGGGGCGTAAGGGACACACCCAGGACGGGACGCCAGTCCATTGCAAGGCACCCTAAGCGGGATTTGAACCCCAGACCCACCGGAGAGCAGGACCCGGTCCAACCTGCTGCGCCACCGCACCCCCCGCTCTTACCCAGTAGCTAATGTAAATTATGTGGATATCTGCATAACTGAAAATACCCACTTTCTCTCCCCTTTGCTGACTGTTTATCCTGGTCAGGGTTGCGGCAGTCTAGAGATAATCCAGGAATCTCTCGGGTTTGAGGCTCCCTGGGTGGAAGGTCGGTCCATCGCGGCGTAGCCACACATGCATGCGCTCACTCACCCTGTTCGTGCATTACAGGCGGTTTAGTGACACTTATTTAACCAAGCTGCATGTCTTTGGACTGTGGGAGGAAACCAGGGCACCCAGAGGAAACCCATGCAGTCATGGGGAGAACATGGAAACTCCACAGAAACAGAGCTGAATTTGAACCTATGCCCAAACAGCCCAGTCCGTTCCTCCCTAAACACAATTGTTGTCATAAAAAAAAGTTTGTTTCTTCTGATACGTGTCACTGTAATTGAATGCAACACATATTATCATGTAACTTGGTACTTTAGATGCCAATAGTCGCACTAAGCAGAAAGTCTAGCCAGGGAGACAAAACCTGTGAATAATTATTGTTCTTATTCCAATACAAATATTTAACGTGAATTCTGGAGTTGATGGGCAAGTGAAACAGAATTCACAAAAAAAATGGGAGACGTTCAAGGTTTTAAAATGTGTGGGTGTGCATTTGCATAACCGTTTGTGCGAGTGGGTGTTTATGACAAGCGTGAGTGTGTGTGTTTTGATGGAGTTTATAAGAATATGCTGCATAAGGTGTGGATCCCCTTGTGTACACATACTACAACATATGCGCGAGCGAAGTGCACTTGAAAATGGTCTGTTACTCGTTTTCGTATCACGTCATTCAATTTTGCTTAAAGTTCCTTTTTTTTTTTTAACAGTCTATTATCACGGGGGCGTAGCATCGTATTTGGCCGCTTGACCGGTGGTGTAATACGCACCTTGTGGGGTGATCAGGCAGAAGATGCAAACTTTGCAATTGCAAAATAAAGTGAATCGAGTTTTCGGAAGTCAGTTTTTCAAGAGAGAACGTGCGGGAAATCGAAGGTAATACTCAATAGTAGTCTGGGAAGTCTTATGAATATAGGTTTATGTGAATAAAGGTAGGGGGTGCAGTGGCGTAGTGGGTTTAGCCAGACCCTGCTCTCTAGCAGGTCTGGGGTTCGAGTCCCGCTTGGGGTGCCTTGCAATGGACTGGCGTCCCGTCCAGGGTGTGACCCCTCCCCCTCCAGCCTTGCGCCCTCTGTTGCCGGGTTAGGCTCTGGCTCGCACGACCCTGCTTGGGACAAGCGGCTTCATCAAGTGTGTGTGAATAGAAGTAGAACGTGGGAATAGACTGAAATACATTGTTACCTAAAAATGTGCACCCAACACCACGTACTACTGCTGAGGACTCATTTACACTCTGTGGAAGTTCTTTCTTGGCATAGAGTAGAGCACAAGCTGGTCACTGAGGGAATTCTCTAAATACAACTCTTGGCCTAGATGCTTCTGGGGAAAAGGACTTCAGTGCCGCAGTATAAGCCGCCCTCATGTATGTTGCATTATCTGTATCGAACACTGGCAATACGAAAATGCTGAAGGCATTTTACCACAGCCATGGAACCAGTGGAGTAGTTGCCAAGAAAAGTGTCTGCGAGGTAGACGAAGACCCTGGTAGACGTATCCTTCCGCAGTGGTGCTAAAAAGTACGTTCGGGATGCATTTGCCCTCTACACCTGGAGTCTCAGCAGATACCACATCTACAAGTTTTGCCCCAAGACGTGCCTTCAGCGATTCCTTTTCATTCTCATAGACTACCTTCAGGTAACTGTTTTGAAGCTGGTGAGCACCAGAGGTGGCATCTCCACTGAGAAGCCTTTCCTTCAGAAACGTCCTCGTTACAGGATTATTGTTTTTTCCACAGTGGAACGTTGACAGCTCTGCAGGTGGAGATCCATCCTTCACAAATCTAAGCACACAATGAATGACACATATGCCTATTTAGATTAAAATATTAATTCATCCAGGCACATGCATGCATGTCTGCTACCTCATTTTCTTTTATATTTTAAGTTCTAATTGTGTTAATGAATGATTTACGTGAAAAACTGTTTTTGGCTCACCTTCGTTCTTTCGGTACTAGCTGTGGAAATCAACGCAAAAGCCTGTGTCATGGTCGATTGTTTCTGATTTGTGGTTTCAGTCGCCCTTCTCTCGTGTTTTGCAGTAAGAAAGCGATAGTTGGTCATCGATTTTCGTTTGTTCCAATGCAATATTGCACAGAGTAGGGAAAAAGAAAAGTTTTTCCGAACTCTCATGCAAAACGTTGGGGAATTGTTTCGCACAATCTTTGGCTGCTGTTTTTGCTGGTAAATGGTACTGATTTAAACGTGAATGGTGTGTTAATGAATTTGAGTCAAACCATGGTTCTGGATTGGATGATTATTTATGAAATTTTATTAAATCTATTTCTCTATTGTTCAGTTGACCATCTTCTGTAGTAATATTGTGGGGAGCGGGAAAAATTGCAAGCTGTTGCAATAATGTAGGGGTTGATTGAGCTTGCATAAATTGTTGCAATTCTTAACAAGTTTGCGACTCTCTGGAGGGACAGTTTCATATTGTGTTCTTCCCTCCCATGATTGAAAATGATTGAATAATTATTACATCAAATGACGTGAACTTCATGCAAATGTATGATAAATGGATTTTGACCCTCAGTAAGTGCAAACCCATCTTCACTTTGCCTTTTCTAGCCAAGATCCTCATGTGATATTGGGTCCGGTCCAAATCAAAAGACAAGAAAGTCGCCCTTTACACTACAGTGTCATGCTTAAACTGGCAGGGTTTAGTCACCTTGGCGTCAGTATGAGTTTCTGAGCTTCAGGTGCTACTTTGCCATAGTTTGAATGTGTATGGGGTTCCTCAGGGTTCCGATATAGGTCCCTTATTCTTTTCTACCTTTCACACATAACTGAGGAATATTGGAATGACTTTCCAGGCAGAACTTTGATGGGTATTCTTGGGCAGAGACACTTTAAAGAATGTTGTTTGGCAATTGATAATGATATTGTGACATTCATATGCAACATTTGATTCTTCTCTCTGCATGTCTTAACATCAGGCATCCCAAGCTGTACTTATCACGAATACGTCTTTAAAACCACAATTCCATAACAGAATATTTTTTTAATTATTATTATTTACATTTACTTATTTAGCAGATGCTTTTCTACAAAGTGACATACATTTCAGAAAACAACACAAAAAGGTCATTACGTTCACAGATGGAGAACTCTGGATGCACACACATGAATCTTTAATACAGTCAATTTTTCACGTACCGCCGCATGAACCAGTGTAGATTACACAAGTAGCTGCATGTCGGCTTTTTTAAAAAGTTGTTGTGAAACAGATAACATTTCACGTTTATCGAGCACTTAGGAGATCAGGGGAGAACTGAGTCTGAAAGAGGTGTTTTGAGACCCTTCTTAAAATATATATGATAAAGTAAACCAGTTTTGGCCTTTTTTCAGAAGCGAGAGGGAAGAAGTGAGTAGGATAAATTATGAGACTGGTAGAGGGCAGAAAGAGAGTGGGTGGATGCCAGCTCCTTGGATGGTGCTTCTTAATTCTGGGATGGCAGGGACTCTAGCTCTTGCCCATCTGCTCAGAGAAGTGCTTGCTGGGCCTGTCGGAGGCTTAGTGAGCAAGTGCAGCTCAGTGCACCTGTTGCGGCAGCGAAGGATCCAGCCCTGCCTGCTTTACTGAGGCTCATTTGCAGGTAGCGGAGTAGGAGGCTGCAGAGAACCACCCCACCGAGCAGTTTGAGGGAGGTCTTCCTCACCACACACAATTCATAGAAATAGAGGCACGAGGGCGACGTTCATAGAGGGCGGCACGGCGGTACGGCGAGTAGCGCTGCTGTCTCACAGTGCCTGGGTGGTGGAGGAGGATGTGAGTTTGATCCCCGCTCAGTCTCTGTAGAGTTTACATGTTTTCCCCGTGTCTATGTGGGTTTCCTGCCGGTGCTCTGGTTTCCTCCCACAGTCCAAAGACATGCTGTTCAGGTTCCCGTGTAGTGTGAGAGTGACAGAGAGAGAGTGTGTGTGTTCCACTGATGTATGGATGAGTGAGTGACCCAGTGTAAGTAGTGTATCTAGCAGTGTAAGTCACCTTGATGAATAAGGTGTGTGAGCTGGTAACACTACATAGAGTTCGTTGGAAGTCGCTTTGGAGAAAAGCATCTGCTAAATAAATAAATGTAAACAGTATTGTGTTCCATTATGTTTTCCCTTACTACTTCTCCGTTCAGGTAGTGATTAAATCAGCTCGCTGTGCGTTGAGTGATTTTACAAATTACATAGTAATGTGTATCTGGATTAAAATAAACCACACATTATATATAAGGGATCTTTAATGTTACATTAATTCATGTCTATGAAGCTTTTCTTCAAAGCAACTTACATTGATAAGCTATTTATACGACAGGGTAGTTTTTGTTGTAGCAGTTCAGGGCAAGTACCATGCTCAAGGGTACGACGACAAGAGGTCGGATTCAAACCAGGGTCCTTCAAGTCCAAGGTAGCAACTTTAACCACTGCGCCACCTGCTGGCCCCAAAACTAGTTATGTGAGCTGTGTTGTAAGTGCATTTTGTAGCCTTAATCTTCTTATTAAAGATCAGCATCTCAGCAGATTTTTGCAGTGTAAATGTGGTACGTTCTTCATTTTGAACTTCTTGCTTCTTGTGGACTTCTTCAGTTTGAATACCTTTGTCCTCATCCATCCCTTTTAGTTTTGAGGTGTTCCAGACATTTTTTTTTTTTTTTTTTTTGGCTGTTCTTTTTTACTGTGCCCTGAGATGCCAAGGCCTCCTTTCTGTCTCATACACACGCGCACATTTTCTCCACGGACAGCAGGAAAAGCTGTCGGGAGCATTGGGTGGGAGGCTGGCCATTAATCTGAGCAGTTGCGAGGCACCGGGGGTGTGCAGCGAGGAGGAGATTGCCGGAGGTCGGCAGGGGTCACGGTGCGCGCGATCAAAGTCCATCTTTAACATTAGCAGCAACTGAACGGTCACACCGTGATAATCTGAATAGTTTTAAATTACTCTGACTCATTTTTGGGTGCGATTGTCTGCAAGTTATTTTTTTGAACCTTTGTTCATAAGCTTACAGAACAACCCTCAGAAAGCGATTCATTCTGCTTCATAAAAATGATCATTGCTGTTAATGTATGTATTAATTCAAACGTGTAGTTTTTTTTGTGTAACTAGTGGAACGATGTCCTAAGCAACTGTGTAAATCTATTTCTCGGTAATGAAATGAGAAGAACGTGTTAGCCTTGTGTATAACGTGCGCCCGGCACTGTGACTAATAGTCTAACTGGTGGGTTACACTCACACGCAAAGTCTCTGAAACCGCTCGTTCCATACGGGGTCGCAGGGAGCCGGAGCCTAACCCGGCAACACAGGGCGTAAGGCCGGAGGGGGAGGGGACGCACCCAGGACGGGACGCCAGTCCATCGCAAGGTACCCCAAGCGGGACTCGAACCCCAGACCCAGCGGAGAACGGGACCTGGTCCAACCCACTGCGCCCCCTGGGTTACACGCTCTTTACACAAAGATGCCCAGATGTACAGTATTTATTAATCAATTCATAATGTCACAGTAATATTTCTAGAATTTCTTTTATTTTTCAGCATTGCACACACACACACACACACACACACACACACACACACACACACACACACACACATTTTCAGAACCGCTTGTCCCATACGGGGTCACAGGGGAACCGGAGCCTACCCGATAACACAGGGCGTAAGGCCGGAGGGGGAGGGGACACACCCAGGACGGGACGCCAGTCCGTCGCAAGGCACCCCAAGCGGGACTCGAACCCCAGACCTGCCAAAGAGCAGGACCCGGTCCAACCCACTGCGCCACTACGCCACCGCACCCCCTGCCTAGTGTAAACCGAAAACAAATTCCACAAAAGAACATCATAACTACTGTCAAGCACAGTGGTGGCAGTATAATGGTGTGGGGATGCTTTGCTGCTTCTGGGCCTGAGCAACTTCCAATAAATATTCAAAATACAACTTCTGCTTCCTACCAGAAAATCCTAAAGGAGACTGTTCGGTCTTCAGTCCGTAAGCTGAAACTGAAGCGCAGTTCAACAGAATTAAAATAACTCTGGCAGTGATGTTGTTTTTTCTTTTCCTTCCCCACAAAGTATAATGGAATAGTTTGAAATTGAAAAGCAGGTTCGCCTTGAAGAGGTGGTGGATGCGTCCGCAGACTTGTTTGTGTCACGATAACGATGTGTTTTGCTCCTGGGCTGACCAAGTAAGGTTGTGGGTTCCGAGACCTTGGTTCATTATTCAAGACTGGTTAGTCAAATGTGACACGGAGAGACCCAGGGACTCTTCTTCAGTTCTGCGTGCAGCAGCAAAGACGGTGGTATTGGGCCAAGCGGCTGCTGCGAGAATTGCGTGTCTGAGTATCGCCGATATCCATCCGTTGCGAAATTCGCTTTTGTCTACTTAGAGTTGGACGTCGCCTTTAACGTAATGTTGATGTCAGCAACGTGACAGGTCTGCTGTCCCCATCCCTGATGGTTCCTGCCTCACAACATCTGCTCTTGGGATAGACTCTGCACTCCCGTCACCTGCACTAGACGAGTACTTATTGGTGAATGAATGAACAGATAGGGTTTAAAAACAAACTCAAAATAATCACACACACACACACACACACACACACACAAACCACTTGTCCCAAGCAGGGTGGAGACGCACCCAGGACGGGACGCCAGTCCACTGCAAGGCACCCCCAAACTCAAAATTATTATATAGTCATATTTTTTTTCTGTTATTTGTGACATTTTAGTGAATTTTTTTAGTTACATATGTGATCCAGGGACCACTTTTTTCCTACCCAAGAAGGCACTATGTTAATTTGACCCCCCCGGCAGTGGGGATTTGACAAAGGTGATGATGTTAGAATAAATAAGCCCTGTTATGTGAGGGATGGTGGACGCACGTTGGTAGAAGGTAAGTCCTCCTATGAAAACATGAGAACTCTGGTTTTGGCCTTGTCTCCCTACCCCCCCCCCCCCCCCATTCCCCATTTGGAGAACGGGGGTCATGTTACACCCAAGAACTCTGGGAACTGAGTAGAGTTTGCACAGCCAGCTTTTTCTGTATCAACACGAAGAAGAAAGTACTGTATGTAGTATTGACCGGAAAAACTTTGCTTGATTGTTTTCTTTCAAGTGTTTTAGAAATTTTTTTTAAAAACTTTTTTTTTTTTAAAAGGCCTACTTGACGTTATTGACTCTGAAGGCCATCACTAGATATAGACACACGAACGCACTATAAGCAGAACAAAACATTCAGAAAGGTGGTGTGACTCATGGCATCCATAAAAAAAAAAAAAAATATGTTGTCTTCTGATTTTCGTTGTAAGATTCTTATTAGTATTCAAAGAGTTGCTTCTTCGCAGAAATGAAGAGAAAGATTTTCACTCAGATAACATTATAAATGAGAAAAAGACTTAAAAGAGTGACCAAACAACTGGACGCAGACTTTGTGTGCCATTGCTTGACAGGTGAAGTAAAATAAACGTATACCTGTCGGTCTTTCTTGGTTGCATAGTCTCCGCTAGGAAACTCTTGACCTTTTTTGCTGAAGTTTTTCTTTTTTTCCCAGTTCCCTTTGGAAAATGCATTTTGCCTGGTGCTTTACAGAGTCAACTTGAATAAAAACGTCCCCCGTAACCAATAAATATGCAGCGATTGATAAGTGGGACGTCCGACTTTGGTGCAGATGGTTGTTCGAGACCTTGTACCCAACGCTTGTGTGAATATTATTGCAACAGATGTAACAGGTTTTGTCTCCAGGATAGAGTATGCTGGCAGGAATTGTGCTGAGAAGGATAAATATAAACTTTTCTTGTTTATCTATGCTTTTGCAAGACTGTGGCTTTGTTGCTGATAGGAGCTCCTCCGATTTTCTACCCAGACATGATTTGTATGTGTATGAGGGTTTTGGTCACCAGAAATCATAGCGCCCTGTCTGAGACCTCAATCCATCACTGTCCACTGCGGTATTATGGGTGAAAAGCAAAGTTCAGATGCATTGCTTTTGGCACAGATGAATCAGGCCAATGAATCAGACGCATCGGCACAATCGGAAAGACGGGGTTTTTTTTCCTCCGACACTCACGATATCTCGGGCCTGATTGTTTGGCCACATTTTGTTTCAAGCTCTCTGTTTTCTCCAAAACAACTTAGAATTATTTACCCATTTATACAACTGGGTAGTATTTAGTGGAGCAATTTAGGGTAACACCTTGCTCAAGGGTACTACCGCAGGAGATGAGACTTGAACCTGCGACTTTTGGGTCCAAATGCAACAGCTGTAACCACTACGCTTCCAGCTGTCACTTATATTGGCCGCTTATATACCATCTGTCGGTTATATTTGATCCTTTGTGCCTCAGCTCCATGTCAGCATACCTTCTAGAATAAAAACAAGGAGAAAATCTGCAAAGCGCTAAACAAATTAAAATGTTCAGTAATGACATAAAATATGTCTTACTGTAAATGCGGTTATGGTTTGAAAAAAGTGTTGTAGATGCTTGCGGGGTATGATGATCAATAGTAATTTTCAAGAGTAATTTTCCCTTGAGTGGCTGGTTAATCTGCAAATTTAAACCCTGTACTGGAGTGACCTGACTAATTGATGAGGGATCCAGTCGTGAATTTCTGACGTTTTGATGTGTTATTAAAGAGGGGGCGCAGTGGTTTGGACCGGGTCCTGCTCTCCGGTGGGTCTGGGGTTCGAGTCCCGCTTGGTGTGCCTTGCAATGGACTGGCGTCCCGTCCTGGGTGTGTCCCCTCCCCCTCCAGCCTTTCGCCCTGAGCTGCCGGGTTAGGCTCTGGCTCCCCGCGACCCCGTATGGGACAAGCGGTTCAGAAAGTGTGTGTGTGTGTGTGTGTGTGTGTGTGTGTGATGTGTTATTATTTAAAGGATATAGGTGCAGTGTGTCCTTTTGTGACACGGTCCGTTGTTCTGCGTACGGCAAAGTGTTTGCCCAGCTGGAGCATCTCGCCGCACTTACCGCGGTCCCTGGTCTTCTGCCGGCTTCAGTTCGCCAGCATCCTTTGTCACGGACAGACCCGTTCATGCAGCACCGCTCACCTCTTCCCAAGGGACAGGTAACAAGTTGCTTTGAAGAAGAGTGTAAATGTAAAAGCCTTTTACAGTGATCTACCCTCTTTTACAGCAGGTTGGCACAGTGGCGCAGCAGGTAATGCTGGTACCTCACAGCTCCTGAGATGCTTGTTTGGGCACGGGTTTGAATCCAGCTCAGGGTGTGTGCAGTTTGCAGTTTTTTTGCTGCGTTCCCAACTCGAATTCCTACATTTACATGTATTCATTTAGCTCACGCTTTTCTCCAAAGCAACTTACAATGCTAAGGGTTACCAGTATTTACCCAGTTGTACGGCTGAGTAATTTTTTACTGTTGCAGTTTAGGGTAAGCACCTTGCTCAAGGGTATTACAGCCGGAGGTGGTGATCTGTGACCTTTGACCTCTGGATCTAAACGCAGCAACTCTAACGCCTACGCTACCAGCTGTCCCCGTATATACGTACATCCAAGAAGGTAACAGTAAACCACTTACTGTAAAAACTGTGCTTGTGTTCACTAGGAGTTGTATTCCACTGGATAGTACTTGGATCCAAAGGTTGCAGGTTCAAACCCTGCCTACTGTTGTTGTACCCTTGAGCAAGGTAATTATCCTGAATTCTCCAGTAAAAAATTCCCCAGCTCTATTTATGGGTAAATAACTATAAGTAGCTTAACACTGTAAGTTGCCTTGGAGAAGAGTGTCAGTTAAATCAATAAAATGTGATAAATGTAAGTATCGTAATGTACGTTGGTATTATTGTCATTTGTAAATTCCTTTTATTATTTTTGTATTTCGTCTGTAATTAATTTTACGCACACACACACACACACACACACATCATCTGAAACTGCTTGTCCCATGCGGGGTCACGGGTTGCCAGAGCCTAATCCGGCAAACGCAGGGCGTAAGGCCGGAGGGGGAGGGGACACAACCTGGACGGGACGCCAGTCCATCGCATGGCATCCCAAGCGGGACTCAAACCCCAGACCCACCGGAGAGCACCCGAAGACACTGCTCTGCCTGGAGATGAATACCATGATAACCGTTTCTCACACATCCGATAGGCTTGCGGAGACGTACTTGAAACAAAACCGCCCTGACAACCTTGATGTTTCATAGGGTTTTGCACATTGATCGAAGCCACAGATTGCTGGTGCGGTTGTGGCCTGCTGTTCTTTTCAGTCACTGATCAGTTGCCAAGTCGTTTACACACATTTTCCCCTCCACCAGAATAACCAGGTACTATTAGCGAGCTGTATTTCTTTAGCCTTTAAATTAGATCCTTCTGGTCTCTTCTTGTGCCTGTGATGTTCACTGAACAGCCTTCCCTCGCTCTAGGTCTTCATCTTCAGGTGGTCAGGTGTCAGGTCTTCAGGGTTTACAGCGCCTGGGTGGTGCGAGAGGACGTGGGTTCGATCCCTGCTGAGTCTGTGTGGGGTTTGCATGTTTTCCCCGCGTCTGCGCGGATTTCCTCTGGGTGCTCTGGTTTCCTCCCACAGTCCAAAGACATGCTGTTCAGGTTCCCCCAGAGAGAGTGTGTTCCACTGATGTATGGATGAGTGACCCAGTGTAAGTACTGTATCTAGCAGTGTAAGTTACCGCGCTGAATAAGGTGTGTGGGCTCATAACACTACATAGAGTTCATTGGAAGTCGCTTTGGAGAAAAGCATCTGCTAAATAAATGTGAATGTAGATGTAGGTGGTCACTGTGAAAGACCCTAGTGGAGTGGTGCAGGTCAGTGCCCATAAGCCCACCCAGCCTCCTGCACTGTGCGGTCTGGGTACAAATGTGGGGGGAAAAATGGATGTTTGTGTTGTACCGGGTGATACGGTGGAACTCGTAGCCAGGGCTAGACGCGCAATTTGCCAGCCTTTTGGGGAAAGAAAGCTCATATGGCTCCGCTCTTGTGCCAGCTTGGCTCTCTACAAAGAACAGATGCGCAAGATGCTCTTTCCAAACGCAGCACCCGACCACCCTTCGCCTGACGCATGGGAAGAGAGCAATTTTGTTCATTTTGACTCCGCTCTGACTGTTTATTGGTTTCGTTTACAAAGGGGCCGTTTCGGATCAAGTTATACCGGTACTGCATTTGAATAGAGGAATAATACATTCCGTTACGGTGCACTTAGGATCCAGCTCTCTGTTGCTGTGAGGTTCTCGGTCGTGTAGGGCTCTGATTTGTTGCATTTCGCTTTATTTTTTTTCATAGCACCATTTTCAGCGAATTGCCCAAGTTGCATGTGATCTGTCAAAGTTCAAAGAGACGTACAAGCAATCTATGTCGTGTCCGTCGGTGTTGCAGAGGAGAAATCTATGGGGAGAAAAGGCAGAAGGCAGCAGAAAGGAGAGAACGAATCTGCTCAGGAGAATGAAAAAGCCCAGAGGATTCGAGGCCAACTGGCTGCGCATCCTTCCCGGGCGTTCTAAATTTAGACGTACGGAGATATTGGGGAGTGTAGGTGTTGCGTGAGCCGACCCGAAAGTGGTGGGTCGGGCCTCTCGGTGACGGTCACGTTGTACGTCTGTGTTCAACAGCGGTCGCGAAACCGTGTTCGTTTCAGATCGAATCCTTTCGAAAATACGCTGCTTCCGCGACAGGTGAACGCATTTGGTACCGGAAGAGTTCGTAGTTTCAAAGCCGCTTTTACATCACAAAAACAAAATAATACAGACTTGCATTTGTTTGTTTTCTGATCTGCTCTGTAAAAACTTCAGCTGTTTTTTTAAAAAAAAAAAAAAAAGGAAAAACTTTTCATTATTTGTATTAACTTTGAGTGAAGTTAAAATTGGATTTAACTTAAAATGACTGAGAATAACTATTCAGTCCCCAGTTGTTAACCGGTTTATCCCATAGCAGTGGGAACTTTTCCTCGTCTTTTCAGGTTTCTTTAGCGTCTTCATTTTTGTTTCCATGGTAACGGTATAATGTTTAAAAAAAAAAAAACGAAATTTTCCTGGCACTTCTGGAATTGGAAAAAGAGCCAGTTTGAGCTTCACGCACACACTTTCCGAACCGCTTGTCCCATATGGGGTCACGGCAAACCGGAGCCTAACCCAGCAACTCGACGTAAGGCTGGAGGGGGAGGGGACACACCCAGGACGGGACGCCAGTCCATTGCAAGGCACCCCAAGCGGGACTTGAACCCCAGACTCACCGGAGAGCAGGACTGTGGCCCAACCCACTGCACCACCGCGCCCTCCTGAGCTTCAAACACTGGAAGCAAATAGGTGCTCTCATTCCGTTCCTTATTGCCATCGGCAGGTAGACCCAGGTTGGTTGCCTACTTAATGAGAAAGGTTAGACAGGCATGACTAGTCTCATTGCAAGAAGGCAAGCAAGCAAGTAACTGCTCAGCTCTACACAGGCGGGCAGAAGGCTTCCTGGAATTGAACAACGGATGATCAAACCTTGAATCAAATGGGCTACAGCAGCAGAAGGCCGTACCGAGTTCATGCTTGCTGCTCAGAACAAGAAGATAAGACTGTCATGGGTGATCGCCACACTTGGTCGCCAAAGACGAAGGATTGAAGAGCGGAAAAAAATGTTGCCTGGGCTGGCAAATCCCAGGTTCTCTTGAGACATACTGATGGGAAGGTCAAATATGAACGAATGGACCCCTGCTGTCTGGTGTCAACAGCACAGACTGTCGCTTGTGGTGTCATGGTGTGGGGAGTGTTTCCTTGGTGCACGTTCGTTTTTTAGTGCCGGCTGAGCGCTGGTTGGAAGCCACAAAGTGCCAAAACCCTTGTAGTTGACCAGGTGCATCCCTTCGTGCCTACCTTTTTCCGTTGGATTCTTCCCGGTGAATAATGAGCGGTGTCACAAAGCGCGAATTGTGTCGGGGTCCTTTCGGGAACGCGACAGCGACTGCACGGTCCCCGGATCTCGGCCAAGTAGAGCACCTTTGGGATGAGGTGGAACAGGATGTTCGCAGCATGAATGTACTGCCCAACAATGTGCGGAAAAGGTGCGAGTCAGCACGGACCGAGGTCCCTGCGGAGCGTTTCCTGCGCTTTGTTGAATCGTTTGCGGTGCTCTCGAGTCAAAAGGGCTCTTGGTACTGGGTAGGTGTGGAAAACAGATGGGTTTCTTTGTTGTCTTTTTACCCTTATTTTTTTAATAGGGGTGGGCGGCTGTCTCTCGGTACCTGGGTGGTGCGAGAGGGCGTGGGTTCGATCCCCGCTCAGTTTGTGTTGAGTCTGCATGTACTCCCCGTGTCTGTGTGGGTTTCCTCCGGGTGCTCTGGTTTCCTCCCACAGTCCAAAAACATGCCGTTCAGGTTCACCCCTAGTGTGTGAGTGACAGAGAGTGTGTTCCACTGGTGTATGGATGAGTGATCCAGTGTAAGTAGTGTATCTAGCAGTGTAAGTCACCGTGGTGAATAAGGTGTGTGGGCTGATAGTACTAGAGTTCATTGGAAGTTGCTTTGGAGAAAAGCGTCTGCTAAATAAATAAATGTAAGTATCACGTTCATTTGCTCTAGTTTTGTTCCCTGACTTCATCTTTTTTTTTTCTTCTTCTTCTTCCTCCCCTCTCTCCTGCTGACCTCCGTGTGCTGTTTCCCTAAAAGACTTATTCCCTCGAACTCACTGTGCCGCAGGAGATTTTTTGCCAATCTTTCCCACGGATCCGGAATGTTGAGTAGGGGTGTCATAGCCTTGTCTCGCCTTTCCCAGAGCCGTTTCTTCTTTTTCGCTCTAGGATGAGGGAATGAAAGTGGGAACATCATTTCCGGAGCTCTTTATTCAAGTCAGGGTTTGGAATTGAAGTTTTTTTGTCTTTAGTTTGAATTGCTTTGTACGTTAACGATTGCAGGCGTGCTTGTGCTGCACGCCGAACTTTCCCAGGTGGTTTTGCAAGGACTGCAGCTTCTTGGCCATAATGATCCGGATTGTTCCACGGTTCTGGAATTGAAACGTGGTCCTCCACAGCGGAGGCCCCTGGAGCAAGGAAGAGCAAGTGTGAATAATACTGGATAATAATAATAACCAGTGACGTGTTGCCAGAACCACAGCAGTATACGGTGCTGAAAGTTTTTTTTTTTTTTTAATGAATGTCCCAAATGTCACATTTGATGCAATTTAAAAGCGGTTTCTAATGATGCATTGGTGCAGTTGGAGAAACCGAGTTTTGATACTGCAGAAGTGCAGGATTATTTTTAGCATCTATTTGTAGCAAGTAAACATTGGCTATTTCTGCAGCTTTCTTACGCAAGAAAGGCTGTTATTTTGAAGGCGCTTTAAATGAGATGGTACCTTCCGCACCACAAAGGTTGGCGTCCTTTTTCTTAGTCGACGGAAAACCTCTCTCAAACGGCCGTAACACCCACATTTTATTGGAATTAACAAAAATGATGACGTATTTTTATTATCATGAAAATAGATAGATAGATAGATAGATATACTTTATTGATCCCACAAGGGAAATTATGTTACAGCAGCAGAACACAAGTCAGATAAATACTTGCAATATATATTTAAGAAAAAAAAACATATAAAACAAGTGGAAAAATACAAGATAAAAATGTAAGTATGTACAATTATGTATACAGTTGGACAGTATAGTATATAATATATGAATGTGAGGCGGTTCTGCAGATTTTGTTGAGACCTAAGCAGCATAACATTTCCCAGGATGGAAACATTTATAACGAAAAAAGCGAGAAGCCCGTAAGCGAATTATGCGGGGCAGCATGTTTTTCCTTAAAATAGTGAAATGGGCCCTAATTAACTGTACAGACTCACGCCTGGCTCTGACATCTAAACCAGAGACGTGAAGTTGAAGGGAATCTCCTGCTCTCTGATGCGGAAGGCTGCGTTTAGAACCGCGTTCAAATTTCGGCGCTTGATGTCCGGCAGAAGAAAGTGCTCAATGTCATTCGGCGCCGCAGCATTTTCAGCTCTAGTGTTTTTGTCAAGAAGGAGCGATAGGTTTTTTTTTTTTTCATTTTTAGGTCACGTTGAACCCGAGCTTTCTCTCATTAAAGTTGGACTGATTTTATTTGCCATGTTTAAAATACGTGATTATAATTAGTGCCGGATAATATTTACATTATTGGTTGCTTAGGCTTTTATTCAAAACGTTTACATTTATTTATTTAGCTGACACTTCTCTCCAAGACGACTTCCAATGAACTCTAGTATTATCAGCCCACACACCTTATTCACCGTGGTGACTTACACTGCTAGATACACTGCGTCACTCATCCATACATCAGCAAAACACACACTCTCTCCGTGACACTCACACACTATGGGGGAACCTGAACAGCATATCTTTGGAGTGTGGGAGGAAACCAGAGCACCCGGAGGAAACCCACGCAGACACGGGGAGAACATGCAAACTCCACACAGGCTGAGTAGAGATCGAACCCATGTCCTCTCGCACCACCCAGGTGCTGTGAGACAGCAGCGCTACTCGCTGTACCACCGTGCCACCCCAAATAGCTTAAGCGCTCAACCCATGTGTAGAGATTGATCAGAGTAGTTATTGGAAAAATTCAGTTTTGCTACCAAATAATATATTAATATCAAGGACCTAATAAGGAGTAGGACCACCCTTTACCTTCAGAACAATTTCGGTGCTCCTGAGAATGCTGTCATATATGGTCTGAACTGTGTGTAGTGGGATATTGCCTCATTCTTCAAGAAGACAAGTTTTCAGTTCCTTGACGGATGAAGGGGGTGGAAAACGACTTTGCGTTCTGCGCTCCAGAAATTTCTGTGAAGATTTAGTGATGCTTAGATCCCGTGATCGGGGAGGGCATGGAATGTATTTGACTTTCTCCTGGTGTCCATGCGGGCACTGTCATCCTGGAATATAGGAATCTCATGATGAAACAGTGATTGCACCATAGGGTGCTCTTGGTCCTGTAAAAAGCCCTTATATTTCTTGCCCAGTATATGGCTAAGCAGAGCAATCGTTGGATGTGATGAATCTTGGGAGATGGCCACCCCTACCATTACGGATTCTCGGACGCGTTTAACAGCTGGCAACGGAAGTTGTGGTGGAATTCATCCTTCGGCTTTCTCCAATGGTCTTCTTCACGAGTGAGGGAAGAAGGGAGCGCGAGATCGGCTACAGACCGGGAGCAGCGGCAGCAGTAATGCGGTCGCTGTACCGGACTGTAGTGGTGAAGGGGGAGCTGAGCCATAAGGCAAAGCTCTCCATTTACCGGTCGATCTACGTCCCTACCCTCACCTAGGGTCATCAACTCTGGGTGATGACCGAAAGAATGAGATCGCGGATACAAGCGGCCGAAATGAGTTTTCTCCCCAGGGTGCTGGGACTCGCTCCCCGTGACAGGGTGAGGAGTTCGGACATCCGGGAGGAACTCAGAGTAGAGCCGCTACTCCTCCATATTGAGAGAAGCCAGTTGAGGTGGTTCGGGCATCTGATAAGGATGCCCCCTGGGCGCCTCCCTTTGGAGGTATACCAGGCACGGCCAACTGGGACGAGGCCCCGAGGTCGGCCCGGGACTCGCTGGAGGGATTATATCTCACAGTTGGCCTGGGAACGGCTGGGGATCCCCCAGGCTGAGTTGGAGGAAGCTGCGGGGGACGGGGGTGGTTGGGCCTCTCTGCTCTCCCTGCTGCCACCGCGACCCTTTTAGGACAAGCGGGACAGAAGATGGATGGATGGCTTTCTCCCAACATAAATCCATCCAGAGGTAGGAAATGGGGTGAAAGGTGACTCCTCAGGCCATCCTACTGTTTTTTCCATTGTACAGAAGTTCAGATTTTGTGTTCCTTATACCCATTCATGCATCTTTGTGCACCAGCCTTTGGATACAAGCACTTTCCGAATGCCAGGTGATTCAATTTCCTGGTAATTTTTGAGGCTGAATTTTTGTGAAATTTACCAACTCTCCTGTGGAGTGTCTTGTCTATCCTTGTCGGTGAGCTTTGAGTCGCGACCACTGTTCCTCTTCGCCGATGCAGTTTGTCAACGTTTAACATATACAGGTGGTCCTCGACTTACAATGGGCTTATGTTCTGCGAAATCCATCGTAAGTCGAAAATATCGTAAGGTGAAAATGCATTTAACACATCAATACACACCTCTGCGTGACAGACTGAGAGATGCGGATCGCTGCCGCTGCCCAGCATCGCAAGAGAGTACCGCATATCGATTGCCCGGGGAAAAAAATCAAAATTCAATGTACAGTTTCTACTGAATGTCTATCACTAGCTCACAATCGTAAAATCGAAAAAATCATAAATCGAACCATCGTAAATCGGGGACCGCTGTCAGATAATTTGCAGTTTTTGTGACCCAGTGCGATTCGGGCAGCGATTGTCGGAACTTTTGAACACTCACATATCGAAGTACAAATTGTGAGACTTCTTTTTATAGCTGACACTGAAAATTGGAAATCAGTCTAGTATGATTCACCTCTTCTATTGAATTGCTTCGAAGTTCAGCTCCCTTTTCATTTAGTGTTTATTTTGTCCACCACCCTTGTATTTTCATTTTTGAATACAGCCTCAAAATTAATGTATTTTAGGACCGTTTTCACACCTTTATACATTTATTGCAAAAAAAAGTGTTTTGAAATGCATTTCTTCCTGCGTATGGCATGCATTAAGCAGATGGATCGGCTAATTTGGTCCAAGTGTTTATTTACTCTGCTGACAATAAGGTGCGGGTGAGAATGAGACGCGATGAGGCAGATGGTTCCTCGGGCGCAGTGCTGCACCGCTGAAGATGTAGGAGGGAGGAACTCTGTTCGAAGTTGGTCGCTTGTTAAATGAGCTGTGCTGTTTTCCAAAAAAAAATCCAGCGTTACATCCATGGTACTTTACACTGTTACACTGCCAAAGCGGGAGCGGTTCACCCTTTGTGCATGGAAGGGGGCAGCACTTGGTGTGATGTGTTGTAAGTCCCTTTAGAGAGAGCTGGTAACGTAGTGGTTAGAGCTGCTAGCTTTAGACCCAAAGGTCGCAGGTTCAAATCCCACCTCTGGCTGGAGTAAGTACTCTTGTGCAAGGTGCTTACTCTAAATTGCTCCCCTAAAATTACCCAGCTGTATAAATGGGTAAATCACTGTAAGTCACTTTGGAGAGAAGTGTCAGATAAGTGAGTAAATATAGAGAAAAGTATCCGATCGATGAAAGCGCAATCGACTTATTTGTTGCGTTCGAATTCACTACACTTGCAGAGCCTCGACGTCATTAGTAAGTGTAGCATGAAACACCTTGTTCGCTGTTCCCGTTCAGACACGTGAAACCGCCAGAAGGATCACGTCTGCTGGATTGTGACCTTCTAAATTCATGTGGCCTTTTCTTGACGCTAGGAGCAGTTGCGCTCGCACACTGTTTACTAACGCCCACCAGTTTTCCCGTCTGCGACTATGCTCACGCCAGACGCTGGGCTTGATCCCGTGGAGCAAGACCCTGAACAGCTGCTGACAGACAGATGTGCAGTATTGAACGTGTCGCAGCCTGTGCACTCGCTTCTGGGCTTTTGCCATGAGTTGAGAGGGAGAGGGATCATTACCTCCCCCACCCTATGTTTGCTTGCAGCTTTTGCTTATTTTATATGGGGACACGCAAGTACACCGGGTCCTCAACTTGCAAACACAGCTGGGACAGGAAGTCTGTTTGCAACTCAGTTTGTTCATAAGTCCGACCTTTATGTCGATTAATTCACAGGCTAGGGTCTGTAAAAACCTCCGATGAAGCTATAATGAATTAAAAAATTCACGCTAAGATTTGCTTTCAGCAGCTGCTCATCCTCAGCAGGGTGACACAAATAAATTTTTGAAACCAGACAAAATGGAAAATTGTTTATATCTCCAGATGTTTGGAACAGGAGAACCACGTGTGCATCTGGTTTTGCACATACAGCTGTGTTGAATTCTCAGGCAAGCATACACTTGGGGACTGTGTTACTAGATAGAAAACGCTGATATTAATATCGAAAACTCTAAAACCGCACATTTGATTGATTAAAATTTCAATATTATTCCAGCCTGAGGCTGAAGCTTATGCTTTGCACTGGTTTGTACATTAATGTAAATGGGAATGAAGGTAGTAGAGCTGGGAAATAATCATTAACCACTAGTCTGTAACAGCTGTTTCAGCATGTTTTGTGATCGTGGAAATAACTCATTGTGGAAATCAAAAAGTTCCCTGAATGTGAGTATGACACCCAAATTAGATGCCACTTTCCCATCAAAATGTTTCTTTAATTAAATTTTCCCTTTGATAAATGCCAAATAGTCACTTGGCCCACCTTGTATTTTCCATTAAAATCTCACATCTTGGATTTGTCACCACTGGTTGTCTTAAATAATTATTCTTGATTGTTTTCTCATTTAAATAATTGCCTGCCTGTTCTTTGGAAAATATTCAGAGGTCTTTATCATAACATCTGTTCTGCAGAAGAATTGGCTTAATTATTTTGCTTTGTATTGTTTTTCTCTGTCTTTAACAAAAAATTTAATGCAAAACAGATTCTTGGTATTTGTCCCTGTGGCTTTTTATAAACACAAGGACACGGAGACTGGGTGCGTTAGAAGGAGAGTGTGGCGTGGCTGCGGCGACCACCCTTCCTACTCGATAGGTACACACGATCTACACTTATATTTACTCAGTCAGCAGACTCTTACCACCAATGCCATCAGGACGAGTGTCATGTAAGGTATGTATGGAAGGTGTGCCTTGGAAATGGCTAGTCGGTCTTCTTCCTTCCCAAGATGCTGAAGGTGTCATGAGAATTCGTGAACGGGGGAGGGAAATAAACCAGGGAAATAAGGTGTGAAAAGCTCGAACATCGCTATGCCCAGATATGATCAACAAATTATTATTTTAACGTTTGAATTATTTCAAAGCAAGGTATAGGATGGAATTTCGCCAAAAAAGATTTTCTTCCCAGTTCCTTCCTTTGCATCCTTACCGACTTCAGCACATCCACAGCTACAGCTCCTCAGATGTTTGTTTTATTTGTAACGGCTGCGATGCACATTTGGTGCTCGTTCAGTCAAGTTTGATAGAACATTGCAGACGTTGCATAATGTGGAAGAAATGGAATTACTATAATAGAAACAGTACATCTGTTTAAGTATGCCAGTTTTGTGAGGTTGACCAACCAGTAGAATCTTAATGTGCATTCAAGTGTGGATATAGATTATAATGTGCCCTTTAGGGGTTGGCAAGGGACACTGCTTGAAGGCCACGTATTGCTTCCCAGAAGGGAGCTCTTGAAACATGCCATGAACAGGGTGGGAAGGGTTGGCAATGTTGAGTGGGTCTTCATGTTTAAGAGTCTGTCCTTGACACCCGTTTTCTTTGTTGCTTCACTGCTTTGCTCATTTCGCTCACTCTTTTTCCCAGGTTGATGCATCATGAGGCTTTGCAGCAGAACCCTCCCTTTGTCCCTCCCAATGTTGCTGGAGTGGTGGCCCTTCGGCAGAAGAGCCCATGCACGCTCGCTGTCTCGCAGACTCCTCCCACGTCGAGGTGTCACCACCAAGGGCCCCGCCCTCCACCCTGGAAGGCAGGACTCCGTCGAGGTGCTCGGCCATTCGTACCCCCGGGACGACTTCACGAACGTAACGGGCGGGATCCTGTCTAAGGTGGGCCGCAACATCCACAGCCAACCCCATCACCCGCTGTGGGTCATCAAGGAGCGCATAAAGGCCCACTTCTACGAGACCTACGTAGGCCGCAGGAGCAACCCTCTGTTCTCGGTGCACGACACCCTCAGTCCCGTGGTGACCGTGGAGCAGAACTTCGACAGCCTCCTCATCCCTCCCGGCCACGCGAGCCGTAACAAAGGGGACAACTACTACCTAAACTGCAGACACATGCTGCGGGCGCACACGTCGGCCCACCAGCGCGACCTCGTGCGCTCCGGCCTGGACGCCTTCCTGGTGGCGGGTGACGTCTACCGGCGTGATGAAATCGATGCCACGCACTACCCTGTTTTTCACCAGATGGAGGGAGTGCGGCTTTTCTCCAAGCACGAGGTGAGAGCGGCACCAGTTTGTCTTGCACCACCCTCATGTCCCTACAAAAATTAAAATATAATATTTTTATGGACTTGATCGTTGATATTGAACATTTTATAAGGTGATTTCCTCTGAAGTAGCTTCTGCAGCTTACAGAATTAGAGCATTTCTACACTTGGACTTCCACCAAAGTTCTTGCCTTGGCATCCGATGGAAAAAGCTGATTTCCAACACTTGTCCGTGGGATGGGGCTCTTCCAGTCACTAACCAGAGCTCATGGGTGTATGTGAGGATGGGGTTGTTGACCAAATAGAAGGATGGGAGTACAAATTCAAAACTCTTCAAGCTTCGCAAGCAGGTTAGGCACACTGTACTGGTGAAAAACGCAGACTGCGTTTTGTGGGGAAAGGGAGGATTGTGGAGTGTGCTCGAGTAGAAGACGGAGGAAGATTGCGGAGAACATAGGTGCGAGAGCTGTTGGTCTAGATGTGTCTCGACTCCTGGAGTAAAGTTCTGGTTCACCCAGATCTTAATCTGTCACGTCGAGTCTCCCGGGGAAGGTAATTGTTGGAGAGACCAAGATTAAAAGTGATGAATAAGAAGAGGAGAGCCACAGTTCTGACTGCCATGCAACCGCGAATTTCGGGAAATTTGGGATCGCTCTAGCACCCCAATAAGGTCGCGATCCACAATACAGGTGTGAAATTACAATAAAGAAGTGTAGTTAATGCCTCTTGCTGACAAAGTCATCCTGTGAATAAGCACTCCACCTGTCATTTCTGCTATAATTACCTGTAACGGTCTGTTTTCCCCATGCCTGTGTCTTGTCCTTCAGTTGTTCGCGTCTGTGAAGGACGGTGAGGACCTGTGCCTGTTTGAGAGCGGCGGCCAGCGCACCTGCGACAAACAGGAGAGACACACACTGGAGGCAGTCAAGCTGGTGGAGTTCAACCTGAAGCAGACCCTCACCCGCCTCATCAGACACCTGTTTGGTGAAGGTGGGTATAGCATGGCATCTCAGCTGTTTAGAGTCTTTCTTACTGTCCGGATTCAAGTGCCTTTCTGACTCTTCTTTGCTTGTTGTCCTGTTGTCCTTTGTTTTGAAAGTACAAGAGGCAAAGGGTTTGCCACCTCTGTTTCATCAGGAATTTCACGTAGTTGATATATTTCTATTTATATTGCTCACACACACACTGTCCAAAACCACTTGTCCTGAGCAGGGTTGCGGCGAGCCAAATCCTAACCCGGCAACACAGGGCGTAAGGCTGGAGGGGGAAGGGACACACCCAGGAGGGGACGCTAGTCCATCGCAAGGCACTCTAAGCAGGACTCGAACCCCAGACCCACCAGAGAGCGGGACCCAGCCAAACCCGCTGCGCCACCGTGCTCCCCAGTTATATTTCAGGGTTGAAATAAATATAGCCTTTCCGCACCTTACAAAAATAATTAGTTCCTGAAAAACCGTTTGTATACTGAATTTTCATAATGTAAAAAAAAAGGTAAAAATGTTGTGTCCCTGAGCCCAAAATACACACCAATTTAAGTACCACAAAACCTCATTAAAATGGACGCAGTTACTTTTATAGCTAACGTGAGTTGTCATAATACAGTTTCCCTTCATTAAATACTCTGTAATGCTGTATGGCTGTCTTTGTGTGCTCCTTCAGCTGTTTCTTTTCTAATGCTAATGTTTTCTCCACAGTCAGAAGCTGTGTGTTTCAAGTACATTGGTGACTCTAAATTGACTCTAAATAAAACATAACACTAAACATGTTTATAAAACATAATATAATTATTTGGGGGGGGGTGCGGTGGCGTGGCGGGTTTGGCCAGTGTCCGCCATGTGGCAGGTCTGGGGTTCGAGCCTTGCTTGGGGTGACGCGTGACGGACTGGTGTCCCGTCCAGGGTGTGTCCCCTCCCCCTTTGGCCCCGCCTTGTGTTGTGGGGTAGGCTCTGGTTCACCATGACCCCGATCAAGACAAGTGTGTGTGTGTGTGTGTGTGTGTGTGTGTGTGTGTGTGTGTGTGTGTGTGTGTGTGATTATTTTTAAATTTAAAAAAAGAAACTGCAAAAACAACAAAGTATTCAAAAAATGAATATACATATAAATGCTTTGACACAAATAAATATTGGCCACCTGTCCCTGTGGTCACATGGGTTTCCTTTTATAGTCTAAAGACAGAATAATAAATAAATAAAGGCTTCAGATTAATTAGTGACTCTACATTGCCCATAATGTGTGTCGTATGTGCCTCCACTGTAACTCACTTTGGAGAAAAACATCAGCTCAATAAAAACAGGTAAATTGTGGGAAAATAACTTCACCAGTAATCCAGTTTACCCTGTCACCACAGTAGAATCCCAAGGAGGGATGGGCAGCTCCTGGTACTTGGACCCTCAGAGGTTTATTTTTTTCTCCCCTTCTTTGCAGTGGGAGTTTTTTTGTTTTCCTCTCCTCACCTGTCAGCTGGATTATCTGAATAGTTGTTTATCAACTGTTGCCTTTCTGTACTGTATCTTTCCTGGGAACTCCCTTTATCACTGTGTCGCTTAAAGAACTTGAGTTTAAGAGGAACTTCTTTGAATAACCCTGCTGTGACTTAGAAGGCAGATCTTTGTGTTTACAGTGACCAAATTTTACTTCCTTTCAAACAGATGGTTGGCAAGAGAAATTTAATTCATTTACATTTACTACATGCTTCTCTTTGACTTGCAGCGATAATTAACTAGTATTAACCTGATACCTTTATCACGGGTGACCTAAAAAGCTAGATGCACCACACCGAAATGCCAATAATCATTCGCTCATCTATGCAGGAGAGCGATGTAAGTTACTTGCACTCCTTTATGTACAGTATCCTGAAAGCATTTTCATCACTTGTAATTTACAAGAATCTACATTGTGTAGAGAATAGGTCAATGTGCCCAGTGTGTTGTAGTCTATTAGAGCATCATATGCAATTTTAATCTTCATTAATTATCAGCTGGATGTGTAGACATTTCTTGGATGAGACGCTTCTGGTTGACAGTTGCACTCCCCTGGATAGAGACCCTTTTAGTTTCGAAAAGAGGAATTGAACTAGGTGCAGAATCCATTCCCCCCCCGGCGGGTATATTAATCTCCTTTGATATTGGAAATAACCCCCTCTTTGTCTCCCAGTGGGGTTTTGGCTTCTTTATTGTGTGCAATGAATGATGGGAATGAACCTCTTTTGTGATTTATGTCCACCCCTTACACACTGGATTTGACTTCAGCTCAGTGCAACTGTCACCTGTATGCAGAGTTCCTCAACCTTGTACTCTTAGACATAAACTTTGGCATTCTGTATTAAAGTACAACATTTACATTGTCTTGTGTTCTGTTTTCGCTGATTCTTTCTTTTTCCACTCTGTGTTTCCTGCCTTGTGTTCTGTTTATTTTGCATGCAAGCAGTTTCATGACCATGTAGAGCAGGTGAGCGACTGTGTGACGGTGCTGTATGTTTCCACCAGACCTGGAAATTCGCTGGGTGGACTGCTATTTCCCATTCACTCACCCCTCCTTTGAGATGGAGGTAAACTTCTGTGGCGACTGGATGGAGGTGCTGGGCTGCGGGGTGATGGAGCAGCAGCTGGTCCACTCAGGTACCACCATGCTGACCACAGCACGTCTACACTTGGTTTAATTTTGCCCACCAGTAACGTAGGCAAACGCGTAGCATAAATGTGTGCAGATGCATACAGATATTGGACAAAGAAATACAAACACAGTCATAGTAGGCTCCTCACACACTGTAAAATATGCGTGGGGAAATATGCAGATCTCCTCATAGAAATGTAGACTCTGACTCTGCAACAGACTGCTGAATGCAGTGTAACGAGGCAGTGGCTGCTTCATGTTTTCTGGAAAGGGTTGGGAGTTACTGCAGCCTATTTGTCCAGCCCCACGGGAATTACTCATACAAGATGAATGACATTTTCCGAGATGTTGTCAGCATAAGCACAATAAGGAGGTCTGTAAATTCCACAAACAAGGACGTAACTCTGCGTAACTCTCTGTCGCAAGATCTGGCACATTCCGCTTTTAATGTCACGCGTATGTAGCCAAAAACGGAAGACACTTCAAATCTTTGGTAGAAGGTCTGATTTTTAATTAAATGTAGACTTAATATTTTCCACTTTGATATGTTGTCTCCTGTGGAGCAGAATTTAGTTCCATTAAAGGCCATGGCGTCTCAGTTGACGTCAACGCTACATTCCAAAGGGCCGGCTTTATCGGAGGTTTGTTTGGGGGCCATCAGGTGACTCTGTCCATCTTTCTTGACCTTGTGTCTCATAGGCACAGGGACTGCATCCTACAGGGGTCTGGATCAGTGCCTCCAAAATATTGGCCATGTCAGCCCACAGCTTGAGCTCCTATGAGGCCTTCAAATGCCACTTCTTGCCTCTCACAGCAGATGGCAGCATGGTGCAACATGGGGGAGCCTCAGGCCGCTCAAACTAGGATGTTTCCGTTGGAAGGTGGGGTGGGGAGGGCAGTGGCATCACATGTGGACAGGCCATGGTGTTCAGCAGTAGGGTTTTTGATGCAGATATCCAGAGATGACCCAAACTGCGAACTTGATGATCCTCAGCATGACACGTGCCCAAATCCGAGCGTTTTCAGTCAGTAGTGCATTAAATTTGATATTTCACACGCTCGCACATGTACCACATTCACAATTTTATTAATTGTTCAGTAATTTTTCTCATTGATTTAAATTGTGATAAAGTACGAGTAAAATCATTTTTATTTTCTAAAAATAAATGAAAGTTTCAGTAATAATAAGTACTGGATGTAGTAATATGAAGGAGGTGGCTAAATAAGTGCTTCTAAGCTCAGAGAAAGGAGGATGAGGGACTCTGTCTGCGTGTCAGAGAAAGCTGCGGGAATTCATTCCGCAAAAGGTCCTGAACGGGCGAGGACGCCGGACCTCGTGGCACCGCAGAAGCCGTGTTGCCGCGCATTCGCAACCGCGCACAGAAAAGCATAAGGTGGAACGCAGAGCGGCCTTTTCGCAAGATGCACTTGTGTCGTCCGCTGGGATCCTTTTTTGAAGCGAGTCGTCCTGCTCCGTGACATTTTGAGGTTTTTAATCATTTAACACACAGGGCTCCGAGCATCTTTGCGGCAGTCCCTTTAAATGGTTTTTCTTGGGCTTTTGTGAGGACGTCTCAAAAATAAACTGTACAAGGCCAGGCCGACATTTCCCTTTTTGCTGAAATACAAATACGTTTATTT
Source organism: Scleropages formosus (assembly GCF_900964775.1). NCBI lineage: Eukaryota > Metazoa > Chordata > Actinopteri > Osteoglossiformes > Osteoglossidae > Scleropages > Scleropages formosus. The sequence continues at coordinate 29,195,768 of NC_041810.1, read as the reverse complement.
GTTGAAAACTTTTTCTCTTGCCTACAAGTAAGGTTGCTTCGGTTTTTCCTTAATCTTTGTGAGGATTAATGAAATGAAATAAAAGGCATGTTTGGGATGGAGTCTTCATTCTTAAGATAAAAGCAATAAATTACTTATGTCATCAAGCTTTCGTTGTTCTACAAAATGTTTCCTGAAGGGTCTTATATACAGTATGCTCACCAGCCACTTCATTAGGTACACTTAGCTGATAGTGCAAACCTAATGTGAGGCAAGAAAACAATCCCCGTATCATTACACCACCACCACCAGTCTGTGTCATTGATACCAGGCAGGAAGGGTCATGGGTCCAGTCTTTTTATGCCAGTTTCTCACCTCACCATCAGCGTGTTACAAAAAAATTGGGATTTGACGGACCAGGCAACATTTTTTTTGCCCCCGTTCAATAGTACAGTTTTGAAGACTGCATGTGCACTGGAGCTTCATCTTCTTCTTCTGACCTCTCAGGAGACAAACCCGACATGGTCTTCTGCTGCAGTAGGCCATCAATTTCAAGGACTGACAAATTGTGCCTTCAGAGATGCCTTTCTCTTCACCACTTTTGTCCTGAGCTGTTATTTTTGCCCCTGTGGCCTTCCTATTTACTTTAATGAGTGTTACCATGCTCCTCTCACCTCTTTCATTGAAGAGGCATTTTGGTCCCCAAGACTGATACTAGATAGGTTTATTTTTTTTTTTTTTTTATTATTATTATATTAGGGGGGTGCGGTGGCGCAGTGGGTTGGACCGCAGTCCTGCTCTCCGGTGGGTCTGGGGTTCGAGTCCCGCTTGGGGTGCCTTGCGCCGGACTGGCGTCCCGTCCTGGGTGTGTCCCCTCCCCCTCTGGCCTTACGCCCTGTGTTGCCGGGTAGGCTCCGGTTCCCCGTGACCCTGTATGGGACAAGCGGTTCTGAAAATGTGTGTGTGTGTGTGTGTATTATTATATTTTATTGAAATTTCTCTATAACCTCTTGACACTACAGTGTGCACAATTCTCAGTGAGGTGCCTGCTTCTCAGATGCTGGAACCCGTGCAGATGGCACCAATGGTCATGCCACATTCAGAGTCACTTTAATCTCATCTTGTCCCCTCCAAAGTTCATTCGAGTGCTAATTGGACCTCTTAACCTCATCTGAATGCTTCGTATACTGAGTCCCAGTGACAGGACCTAATGTACCTGAAATAGTGTGTGTTCACTATAGTTTGTTTTGTTACACTACTGCACGATGCTTTAATGTACATTTCACAGTTTATGTATAACTTTTTTGTAACTTTGAGTGCCTAAAAAAATATTGCGGTGGCTCACAATCACAGTATGAGAAGCACAGCCACGGTGAGGAAGTGGAATCATGGGAGGAATGGCCTGGTATCGGTGAGTCTGGTAACGGAATAAGTGTTCTAATGTCCCCATTGGCCCGCAGCCGGATCGGCTTTCTCCAATTATGTGAGTCTCTGCCCAGCCGACAGACTATATTCCATTTCTGTATTCCTTCCTGAGAGCAATTAAAAATTCATCCCGTTTAGCCGAAGCACTTAGGAGGAAATTCATATAAATTTCCATTGCAGGGTAAATAGCGTGTAAATGTGATCAGGGTTAGAAGGCCCAAATGGCTGTGCTGCAGCCCACAGCTCTGGGACCACGATCATCTCTGCATTAGCCTTCATCATATCTTTTACACTTCCTGCCATCGCGCTGAAACAAGCTCCAGTTTGTACGAGTCAGTCTCACTGTCCTCCTGAATATTCAGATGAAAGTGGGGAAAAAACAGATCGCCATGTGTAAAATTTCATACTAAAAGTGAGAGTTTGATCACATTCTAATAAATTCCCAGTATCCCATCTGACAGCTGTTCACTGTTTATTAGTGCATACAGCTGCCGTGAAGTTTTATACGTGGCGCTCGAGTCATGCCCGCGTGATCAATACACGTAGGAGTTAATCGTGATCGATCACTTTCCCAAGCATGGAGTTGTCAGAATGATGCTGATTTCTGTCCCTCTTCTCCTTAGACATAACAGGCTAAAGCCAATGTGCCGTCTGCTGTTTCTCATTAACGCTGACGTTTCTGAAGTCGTATTTGATACCAGAGCCACGTCCCTGCCCACCTTTGTGTTTACGTTCCGCCTGGGACCTCTCTCAACGCTCATTGAGACAGTCATTACATGCTAGAATTTTCACACCTCACTGGATGTTAACCTTTACCTCCAGTTCAGGTGTTTAATGTCAATCTTAGTGTGCTAAAAAACTAATTATAATTGAGGATTATTTATGAGGGGCCTTGTTATACCCAGAACCTGTCTGCCTGACTGAGGGAGCTTGACACGGTGATGATGCCAAATGTACTGTATATGTCTTCATAAAGAACACACGTTCTAGTAACGAGTACACATTTTATTGATTGCTTTCGAGAAACGAGAAAATATGTTCCTGAGTCCTTGTGTTATATATGTTGAAGATCTGAATTTACAAACATAGGAATTTTCTTCCCTTTATTTATTTTTACTGTAATTTCCTATTTTGCCTGTGGAGCGAATGTCACCTGCAGTTCCACATGCAGCCATTAGTTGGCAGTAAATGGCACCCAAACAGAGTAGGCGCGTGGGATGCGATTAATTAAACCCACTCTCATAGTGCGCGCAGCTTGGGCTGGCATCCCGTCCTCGGTGTTCCCTGCCTCACACCCTGTGTTTCCAGGACAGGGTCTGGAACACAGCGACCCTGTGTGGGACGATTTGAAGAAAATGGAATAAATAAAGTCTTGCAGCGAATTTTTAATTTATTATAGATATATCTGAGAACCAAGCCTGTGAATAAATGGGACGGCTGAGGGAAGGCTCTGTTATTAAGCTACCGTTGACTGTGACTTACATTTACATTTATTTATTTATCGGACTCTTTTCTCCAATGCGACGTACATCCCGTAGAAAAATCTCAGACCCAGTGGTCAGATTTACAAAATAATACAGTTACTAACAGACTTCACATCCCAGTTGTATTTGTAAATTGAGGAGCTGGTGTAAGATGTATTTCTCAGCTTTTTTGCCGTGAGATGAGAACCATTGTCTCGAGTGCACACCGCGTCTTGTGGGACACTTGAGGGCCTTGTGCTGATGAGGAACGCACTGCCTGTTACTTCCCCTGTGCCTCCCTCTCTCTTTGCTGCTCTGTCTGTGGCTCTCTTTGTAGGGGGCTGTGGCTGATATTTTGGCTCCTGTTGCCAAGGCAACGCTATGCTCTCTCTCTCTCTCTCTCTCTCTCTCTCTCTCACACACACACACACACACACACACACACACACACACACACACACACACACACACACACACACCCTTGTGTTTCCCCTTAAAGCGCTGAGACAATGGAATGCTGACCGAGGGGCGGGGCTCGCCACACACCGCCGGCAGTCAGCGAGGGGTCAGGGGGACTCATTATTTGTGTGTCCCTGAGCACGAGCTCCATATGTGAAGTGTGCCGCAGGCTGGGCAATCAAAGATTAAAGTTGTGGGAGAGAAGGACCGCCTACTCCCGAGTGCTACCCCCCATTAGTGCCATTCACGATGGCCCCCATGGGCCGCTTGGGGACCGCGGTTGCTCACGGGGCCATCGGCAGCATATGGGACCCAACGTTAATGACGGCACGTGTCGCAGTCGCGGTTCGTCGCATACGGGGGGGGTGGAGCTGCCGCGCCGACCACGCCAGCGTGATTAAATGTGCGTTCTGGGACAATTAAGGACCTCTCGAGGCCCTGGGGGCACAGGGGATGGAGAAGCCAAGGGACACCAGCTGGGGCTGCTTCAGGTGGCAACCTTAATCCCACCAAAGATGTTTCTTTCCAGTGTGTGGTTTTTAATCACACAGCTTTTTTTTTTTTTCTTTTTTTCAATGGGGGCCGATTGGAGTTAGCATGTCTGCGACTAATCCAAGTGCTTCCCCTTCATCTCTTTCTGGAGACCCCCCCCCAGCCCCGGTGGGCCCTCATCCCCTTGCCAATGCATCCCTAATTGTCTGGGTTGTAGACAGCCACGCCCAGGGGTCAGAGTAAAAAATTTGTTCGTGTGTTGTTCCGTGCCGCTGCGCTTGCCTGAGCAGGAATGAATGAAAGATGAAAGTGAGCTGGATGGTGGAGACGCCCGCGGAGTTTCATTCAGACGTAGACAGAAGTACGAAAAAGGGGCGAACTTTATATGAAAGAGTTTACTCCACAGTGTGTGGCTGGGTGCACGTTCTCTTCTGTGCAGCTTCATTAGCAAGGATGTCAGGAGATGCGCTATATGGTGACTGGTCTCTTGTTGGGTTTTGCATCGTCTCGGAAAAATAGCGCAGCGCGACAAAACTTTTCAAAGTTCTTAGTTTATGACTATTTTTGCGTGGATTATGATTAGTTTACCGATTACAAAAATACCACTCGTTCTTCTAGAGTGTCAGTTTTAGTTTGGTACTTTACAGCCACCGGAAGATTCTAGAAGGCACTGGAACATTCAGGACAGTATAAGATACTAAGTGGTCCTGGAATATTCGATTCTTGGAACCCGGTGCCAAAATTTGCTAATTTCAAGAATGTGAAATATTTTTCTGAAAACTGACATACAGTACAAACTAATGCCAAGCGTGTGATTGATCTAACAAAACTGAATGGAAAATGCAAAAAAAAAAAAAAAAAAAAAATCTAAATAATACAGTTTTACATTGTGTCATTTTCACAATAGGACATTATGGTGCAGTGAAAATTTTGCAGTCAGAATCTCGTATTTCAACCAACAAGGGGACTGTATGTGAAGGTGGCCTTTGTATTCCAAAGACCCCTTTAACAAAAGAATCAGACTTAAAGGTAAATTTCATTTGTACCGTAATATTTCAGTTGTCAGCTCTCACATGTGAGAAACGCCTTATGAAATCAGACATTTCACGTCAATATACGTGCCTTGGTGCTGTCACATCAAATGAGAGTTCCCTCCCTTGCGACATAAATCAATACCATGTAATAGCGAATTATATAATAAAGAAAAATTTTGTGTAAATCGTAACACAATAGAGAGTAAATAGTAATGATAATAATTTGAAATAATAAAAAGTGAGTACATTCCATGTTTAACTGTCTCGCTGTAAAAACCTTTTACTCCACAGATCTATTTGTAGATGCACACTGTATGAAAAAATAATGGGGGGGGGGGGTCTTATTTTGTTGTTTTTATTTAGTAATTGTGTTTATAATAAATATTTATAGAAAATACTGGTACATATCTTTTCCATTACAGTATTGTGTGTTCTGCAGCAATGAAAAGACACATTTGTCGTGGTCCTTCTGTATGAAATAAGTGTTTCTAGGACCGCAGTGCTGCACAGGTCCAAGTGTGGTTGCTGATGTTGGATTATTGTTAACTGCCTGCTTGTATCAGATGACCTTGGCTGGAGAAGATGAAATAAGAATCTAAGATAAAAGGCTGGTTGTGCTCAGGAAAACAAATAGCTATGACTTTTTCAAAGCTGGGTCTGTTGGGGTTTCATTGCACTGCTCTCCTAGCAAAGCTTGATAGACCACAGCTTCTTTTTCCATTCATGCTTTGAAAGCCTTCATCTCTGTCACTGGAAACGTTCTCATGTTCTTTGCAGCTTAATAACTGAACACCCCCAACCCTTCCTTTCAGGTTGCAGAAACACGCTGCATGAAATCACAAAGAGATCAAGGTTTCGGTTGATCATCTCCGATAGGAAGTGCTCTTGGCAGTTGACTACAAGGGGCAATGTTTTTCAACATACAGCACGCCACACACACACTTTCTGAAACCACTTGTCCCAAGTGGGCTCACAGCGAACCGGAACCTAACCCGGAAACACGGGCGTAAGGCTGAAGGAGGGGAGGACACACCCAGGACGGGACGCCAGTCTGTCGCAAGGCAACCCGAGCAGGACTTAAACGACAGACCCGCCAGAGAGTGGGACCCGGTCAAACCCGCCGCGCCACCGTGCCTCCTACAGCATGCTACACTTTACATTAAATACCTAAATCAGAGGGAAAAGGGTATGTTTACTGCATCACGTGGCATTGAGCCATATCATGGGAGGCAGATTATAACCATATGTCATAAGACGTCATCACACGGTAGTGTAGTGGTTATAGGTACTCCCTTTGGACCAAAAGGTTGCAGGTTTGAGTCTCACCTCCAGCTGTAGTACCTTTGAGCCAGGTACCTACCCTTAATGGCTCCAGTAAAATTCCCAGCTGTATAAATGGGTAAATAATTGTATGTAGCTTAATATTGCAAGTCACTTTGGAGAAAAGCGCCAGCTAAATGAATAAATGTAAATGTTTAATAAAATATTGGGACAGAAAAATGTAGAAGTTTGGACAGAAAGAAAAGTTAGTTTGGCTGATGCAGACAGTCTTGGTAATGATTTAAAAAAAAAAATTGATATGGTTCTTGCTGAAATTAAAAAAAAAAAAAAAAAAAAAAAGATTTTAAGTGTATTTAACAAAAATGAATAGTGACTTAAATGGAAACATTTGCTGGTTAATTAGCTCATGTGAGATTAAATGGTAGAAATAAGTACTCGATAGATTCGATAGGTGTCTCCAGTTCCAGTGAAAGAAGAACTGATATGGGATAGGTAATGGCACTTAAATATTTAAGAGGATCAATGATCTGACTGTCTACTGTGCTGCACTGCAGTCCCCTAACAAAGTCTGAATGTTTTATCAAGGTCAGACTGTTTTTTTTTTTTTTTTTTGTCCTTTTAAATTCTCTCCCAAAATGGGGAGGTATTGTTACTTGTGCCCGGGTTTTTGTTTGAACTCAGAAATTGAAATATATGGTATTGCTGCTGTACTGCATTCGTATATTTCCCAGAATTGAATGTACTGTACAGTACAGAATTGCTGTTCGATATCTGATGCAATATTTAACATTCACACGTCCGTTATGGAATTTTCACCGCTGTGATGAATTTGTTCTAGCCGACTGTTATTAGACTGGAAAATCTTCCAAAAAACGAATTTCCACTGTTTGCCGTGACCCTGTGTTGAGGCTGTGTACATTTATACTTTATAGTACATAAATTGAGATTTAAACACCTGCTGCATGGTTCTCTTTAGGGAATTCTTGATAAATAAGTTCCAATACTAATTAAAATGACAGAGATCAACAAACTTGTAAACAAGATTTGAAGAAAGGCTAATTAAGATGACCATTTTAACAAATCACGTTTTTAATGTGCCTCAGAATATACACTATCTGCAATATGCATCATAATTAGCTAGAAATTAACAATGTTGTATGAAAGTATAAGTTAAGAAGAGGTATGAATTATTTCATTTAACTCAAATTCATCATCCTACGACCAGTGAATTTCTCATATGTAGCTAATATGATTTGTTTGCAAACGGGGAAAAAAGATGTTATTTGCGAGATCATAATTTGTTTGATTTATTTTTACCCTGATGCAATGCTGTGCAGTGTTTGGAGTATTTAATAACCCTTCCTCACATATTAATGAATGCCCGGGAAGACTAATCACTGGGAGCCTGAGGCTATTGGAATGCATACACGGTAAATTCAGTATAGTAAATTAGAAGTGAAATGTTTGAAAGTGAGCAAAAGGTCTACCATTTTCACAGGGAAGTCTGTTAAATTTTGCTTTTGATGATGTTATCTGTAAAATGCTTTATTTGTAAATATTTAAACCACCCCTTGTAGGGACAGCAATATTGATAGGTTTGTTTGACAATTCAAACCTTGGAGAAGTTGCTAAGATGCCACTACCATTTCCTTAGAAGTTGAGTGACCCAAATGTACTTCTCAGTTACTTTATCCCTTTGTTAAATGTTCTAACTGTAGCATTTATGATTTTAAAGTGGAAATGACAAGGAACGATAAACTAATGAAGCTCTGAATGTAAGGGTCATTTGCACCGGTTAACGTCTTTCTTCTGTTAAAGGAATAAAAAGTCAACATACAAAATAAAATCAGTTTTTTTTTGTTAATTGCTTGCATTCTTTTAATTTTACTTTCATTTTTTAATTATTGGCAAAGCAGGCCATGGATCTCCACAGTCGTGCAGTAATCTGCAGCAGAGAAATGCATTTAAGTGCAATTTATCCTCTTGTATTTGGGGAACGCTCAAGGTTAGCTGTGCTCGTGCAGTCCAGACCTCATGTCCAACCCTCATTAACATATAAAACAGATATCTTACCTATTCAAGGTGTGTGCACATAGAAGAGCCCACTTCCGTTTAGCCTTGGGGTCACGTTAGCTCAAGCAATTAGTCATTATAGTCATTACACAGATGATGATGACTGCGCAAAGTCAGGGACCTCAGCCACAACAAACCTTTTCCAATTTCATCCTCCTGTCACTCATATGGAAATACATATAGACGTTTGTCCCATTAATAACTTTCTGTGATCCCTCTAGCCTTGGAAACGATGCGTAGAATTAATGATTCCATTTACCTCTGCTCTGCGGTATCTTTCCTAAGTACCCAAGCCCTGACATTTGAATTTCTTGTCCCTGTGTAATTTCTTTAGTTTTGACTTTTTAAGAGTGTTTAAAAGATTTCACTACAAGTAATTAGTAAAGTAATGACTGAAAACACAGGTGAGCAATGCTGAGGTGAGCCGGTGTGCTGGATTTCACGTGATCTTTGGAGGGTAGTGAAAATGGTCATTTTGGCCACTTTGTGGCCACGAGATGCACGCGGTCAAAAGTTTCGTTCCAGACTTTAGCTGAGCGTGGTAAAAGGTCCCATGGTAGCTTGGAAATTTGAATTTCAGCATTGTAAACCAAACTGTAGAAAATCTTTTTGCTTTGAACGACTGATCAGACTTCCTGATGATGCCCTGAAAACCATTCCTTTGTGTCTTTGTATGGGGTGTTCAGATTTATGTGCGCTCATATTCTTCACCGAGTTCACATGTGGCTCATAAAACCTGACAGCTTTTGGTTCGAAGTGTCCACCAAGTGTACTACATGTCAGCTGAACCGGGCGTGAAGATGACTATGGCTAAGCTTAGCTTTTAATGCACACAACTGTCTCCATTGCAGCCGGAGTGGAGGACAAGATGGGCTGGGCTTTCGGGCTGGGCCTTGAGCGGCTGGCCATGGTTCTCTACGGCATCCCCGACATCCGCCTCTTCTGGAGTCAAGACGAGCGCTTCCTCAAGCAGTTCCGTTTGGCCCACATAGATGACCCTGTCACCTTTCAGGTACCTGAATCCTCACGGCAGATATTTTTTTACAGCTAGCTTCCTAGTTGTGCACTTTTTATTTCATGTATGAATTTATCATTGCTCATCACATACTCTTTGTGATGCTTCACAGTTCTTACCTTTTAACTTTCCGCATCACATCTTCATCCTCAGCGCAAATGCTTTTCACGGGTAGATTGTGCGAAAAGAAATGATTAAGCATCAATCTCTTTTTCTCTGGAAGCTGGAAGGTCTGTTTTCTGCTGCAGTTCTTTAGCTTTGCATTAATAGCCATGTCACTCTCTGCTAAGGAGCTGTCAGTTTATGCTCTCCCGTGCTCACGAGAGATTTTGGGCTGGCATCGCCCTTCAACGTGCTCTGCAGTCATGAAGCCATTGTTTACACTAGTAACATCACAGTTCTCCAGCCGAGTCCCTCCAAAGCGCTGTTGCTCAAGGCAGTATCGGAAATTCTGGAACAATGACCCAACAAACGTGTCATTGATTGATTAGCCTGTCATTGAGTTGCTGGGCTTTGACCCCATATGACAGGCACCAGTGGTGTGGTTATAAGCCTACAGCTGTAACTACACAGATGTCCGAGCAATAAGCTGTTGAACCATGTTGAGTGTAAGCACAGAATATGACACTGGGGGAATAGATGGGAATCAAAATCATTGCTTTACTCATACTTTTAACCAGCCCAGCTTTATTTTACTGGTGTAACTGAAGTGTAATACCAAGCTAACGGTTCCAAGAGGGTGACCTAAGTGGTGATCTTCAGGCCATGCGTCTGTGTCCCAAACAGTTACACTATGTGATGGGTGTGAAGCTCAAGCTTGCTAGTTTAGGGACTTTGAGCTCTGCAGGAAGAGCAGTAAGTTCTGTTACCAGATCAGGAGTAGTATGTGTTTTATAGATAGATGTTCTGAAGACTGTTTCAGACTATTGCAGTCTTTCAGATGGTTGAAGGATGTTTAATTAAGAAGTTCAGTCAGTAATTGCCAGTATTGTGGGCAAGATGTGACAAGATTAATTTCTTAATATATGTGAAGGATACTGACTTCCTTACTTTATTTTTTTTTTTAAAAGAAAAAGTGAAAAGACACGCTTAACTTCTGGTAAAAGAATCAATGAAGGGCTTGGGTGCTCAACCCCCTGTTCAAGCTTCAGGTGTGCTCTCCCATCATTACTCAGAATTTTTATTGAAAGAAGAGTATTTGTTGTAAATATTTGTATTTCTGTTAGAAGAGAGGAAAATATAAAACATTCGGATGTGGATTTGCCCATTATCCATGTAAATTGTGTAACATGAGAAAGGACCTTCAGAATATCAGTAGGAACTATAATTTATTTCTTCTAAGTTGTTGTAGTAAGTTATGGGGTGTCAGAATGTATCGCTTCTCACAGCATCTGAATTCATGTGGGGGTTATTAAACTGATGTGTTCAGTTTATTCAGAAGGTGCTTCTGTTTAAGGCGACTAATATTTTCAGGAAAATCCCAGTTCACTGCTCTTAAGTGCTTTTAAGCACACAGAGGTATGCAGTCTTTGTATTACAATACTACGGTTATCCCACGATCAACAATAAACTTTTTGTTTTACAGGGTCAGTTTATTAACAAGAACACAGTAAGACTGACGTGTTAGCTAAAGCCTGTCACGTCAAAGGTCAGACTAGAGTTGACATTAGGCAGGCTCACGTTGTCTTGTGAAGAGGTCGGTCTTCAAGAGACACCTGAAAGTCAAGACCCTGTGAACTGATCTGATATTAAGCGGAAACTCATCCTACACCCAGGAGTTCGAATGAGCCATCCTTCTGAGGAGGGGATCTATGGTAGAGAGCTGTTGGTCAGCACCAGCATCTTGAACTGCATCCTCACAGCAGTAGGAAGCCAGCTGAGAGACTAAAGAAGGGCAGTACTGCAAGTGTAGAATGGAAGAGCCTGAGAACACCAGATGGCCAGCAGTACTCTGAATTTGTCGGAGAGGACATGCAGCAGAATTGGGAGCCTTGCCAACAGGGGTTTGCTGTAGTTCAACCAAGAGAGATGATGAGTCTGAAAGAGGGCAAAGAGCAGTCTGAAAAATTACTTGAGGGGTCACACCCATGTTCTTCACAGTAAGTGTTGCTGAAAGGGTGTTTTCCAGATAAACATTAACCAATAAGTTTTATAAAGAGAAACAGATGGTAGGCACAGGATGTTTCATTTTGAGTGGCAGAGTTTGAGATGATGACCATTTGTGGGAGAGGAGGTGGCTGAGAGGCACTTGGATATCTGTTCCAACACCTGAGGATTTAAGGATGGAACTCAAAGGAAGAGCTGTGCATCATCTGCACAGAGGTGGTAGGAGAAGCTATGGGAGGATATGAGTGTACTCAAGAAATTAATGTAAAAGCAGACTGAAAGAGGACCCAGCACTGGTTCTTGAGGCTCTACAAAGTAAAGCTTCATGTATGTGCGAGTACTTTAAGAAGGGCAGTGGAGGAGGCTCTTGTATGAAACAAAACCTTATATCATTGTGTTTATAATTTTGTTCAAATATACTTCTTTCTCACTTGACCATATCACCCTACTTGGTGCCCAATCCCTTGCTCTCTACAAGCTGGGTTACAACAAGTCCCTTTGGACAAGTCTTCCTGCATTTGCAGTCAGTCTCTCAATCTAACCCCAAATCCTTCTGCTTGTCCCTCACTATACACACACTACTCCACTTGTTCCCCATTACAGCAGAAGACACTCAACCTGACTTGCAGGTTCCTTCATGGCTGGGCTCCTCACTGCCTCCAGTCTTTCATTTCTCCCCACTTTTCTTTGTAGAACCTCCTCTGTGCCTCCGCTGCCTTTTCCATAAACCTCCTCTCCACAGACGCACACAGTGGTGGCCAAAAATATTGGCACCCTTGCACTTTTTGCAAATAACTCGCCCCCAATCTGTAGGGAGTGAGTCTACCTGCAGCGCCAGAGCCGTCGTCTATTCGCGCGGCTTCTAATGAGACTGAGCCTCATAAAGTGAAATCTGTATGTGACGCCTATTTTGGGAGAACCAAATGTACAGACAATATCAAACAATGGTTCAGAGGCTGATAAAGAAATAAAATGAAAGAAATATGCAGGTCACGTGCTGCAATTATCACTTTGTCTTTGTTTTTAATATGAGATGATTTTTTGAGAAACTCTTCCTCCGTTATTTTCTCTCCTTGTCTTCCAGGGTCTCGGTTCTTTGTTTCGACTAAATGTCTCTTTTCCCTTTATAGCCCCTGAGTAAATACCCTCCGCTGACAAATGACATCTCGTTCTGGTTACCCACCGAGGGATACGGAGAAAATGACTTCTATGACCTCGTGAGGACAGTTGGAGGGGATCTGGTGGAGAAGGTGTCTCTGGTGGACCAGTTTACGCATCCAAAGTAAGATTCCACCATGTACTCATTAATCCCGTCTTATTTAGGGGGCTTTGAATGTTACGTAGAATTTTAAATAATTTTTAATTATTTTGCCAATAACAATCATGGCATATCAGTAGCAGAACATGCATGTTTACAAAATTACATTTAATCACCTCAGTTAATGAGGTCCACTCAAATTATACATTTTCATACTTCATACCGTACTTTAGTAGTTTCTTCATACTTTCATACTGTACAAATCATCCTCACATGATCAGACTAATATATGGGGGTCCACTGACATGTCGTTCCAGTGTATCACATATGTGATTCATTTTTAATCATTTTGATATGACAGTAATCATCTTGTTATACATAAATAAAATAATTTATTTGACATGTACTCAGTTGTATGCTTGAAAATATGTGAGTTTTTTTGTACAGTTTGAGTTTCGTTTAGTTGATTAACCAACTACTCAAGAGAAAATGTACTATCATCATTGATGATAATGATACCATGTTGGAAGATGGCGCATAGCACACTTCCTTAGCAAATCTGCAATTATAAAAAATACTTTTAGTCTTATTATTAAAAGTTAATTACTTTTAATTTACAAGTAAATTACTTCAAATACTGAAAAGTAATTTCTGGTAGTTTGTGTTCCACGTTGCCAATTTTCTTTTTTCCATTTCCTTTTTTTATTTTTTTGAAATTCTCGAAAATATATATATAGAAAATGATTTTTGAAAAAAATGTTGTGACGTGCTGGACTGGTCCAGTCATTCTATATCCGGTCACCTGAGGTCTGTCCATTTGTGGGCAGATGAACTGTACTTCTTTTGGTGTTTTTACTGATAGGTAAATAAATGTTAGATGAAGGTAAATAAAGTAAATTCCATCATCCTGGATCAATCTGAAGAATTTGGAATTTCTTTTTCCAATGTTTCTAGTTTGGACATAAGACATGTTAACAGCCTTAGGACCATGAAGAATACATGTGGTCACTTAGCTGCCACGTTTGTGTTGTGTTTCATCAGTAGCGACGTTTTAAATGGACGGACTTAACGGTGGGGCTGCGACGATTCGAACGAATGGAGTCTCGGGCTGTCTTTCTTGTAAACGTGGTAAAACATTGTTCTTCTCACTTGGAGCCATAAAAGACAGCTCCAGAATGGAAGTGGAAAGCTTCCTTTCCCCCCCCTTTTTTTTTTTTTTTTTTTTAATGCTTCCCAACAAAGGAGATGATGTTGCACTGTCAGAGTCAGGAGTCGTGCTTTTGTGTATCCTTTACCGAGGGCTTTTTCCTCCCGTCGCACCTCGCCATGGGTGCAGTGCTCCATCAGATCTGGCCCATCTTTTTCTTCCACAGTATGGCATATATGTGGCACCAAATAGCACAATACATTCCCGACACAGAAATACACGCGTGGCTTGTGCTTTGTCCAAATATGACCGATCATTTTTAAGAGTGAGGCTCAGCCATCCTAATCATTTACCCCCCTTTTGTTGCGATGAAGAATGAAGGTTTTTCGCGTCCCCCCCGGTCCTTTGTGCGGCCATCTGCGCCTCTCCCGTTGAAAGGCCGTTGATAAAGATGTACGAGGTGCATCCTGAAGAAGTGCAGCGCACTGTTCGCCGGGACCTATTAAGGGCAGTCGTTAAAAGAAAGTTGCATTTTGCAAGAAACACCAACATTGCACTTCAGCCTCGTGCTTAATCTTTTATCAGAGTCTTCTCATTGCTCTCTCCGTTAATGACAGCCATAAATACTGCACACTTAATGGCCACACTAGGGTATCACAGCTTGCTTTATTGTATTGTTTTGTATTATATTTCACATTCCCCGCACAGTTCACGCGTGACCTTGAGAAACATCGATTTTACTCGCCTTTTGTCTGCCGTAGATATGCTCTTAAGTTTTGATTTGTATTCTTTTTTTCAGATGCAGCGCGTTTTAATTAATTCATCCGTTTCGCTGGAGGAAGATACATTTTTTTGTGAATTTTTCTGCGTTCGTTTGCTGTAATGTGCTAAGTTTGAGTAATTGAATTAATACCTTTTCTGTTTATCTAAATGGAGGATTTTACGAAACACGAGACGGGAAAAATTAGTGCGTCTCAGAAGACATTAGATATATGAAGAAAGAATTCTCTAAGAAGGAAGCAGAACCATCTGCATGGCATTAAAAATCCATTATCACTGCCCTCATAAGCCAGTCCCCATTATACCCCTACACACCCTCTCGGATTATCATCATCATCTAGCCAAAAATGCTTTCAGGAAAAAAATAAATTGCATGAGTAACCTCTGACGTACTCTCCAAAAGGTGTTTTAAAAAGGTCAAAACAGAACTTCAAACAGTCTGATTTTCCTGCCTCTTGTGTTTGACTTACTATTAGACATTAATAATGCATTGCAAATTTTTGGGAGGTGGCTGGTAGGCTGGTAGCACTGGTGCCTCACAACTCCTGCAATGTGTGTTCAGGTGTAGGTTTGAATCCAGCCCCAGCCCTGGGTGTGTTTATACCCTCCTTTACCATGAAAACCATGCTGGCTATGAGCTGATTTTGCAGCCCTTCTCTACAGGTTCAAGGTCTACGCAATGGATTTATTTCCATCCATGTTTGGATGGAAATAAATATTGAAAAAGCCTCAGTTTTCCTGCTGTTGACATTGTTTTTTTTTATTATTGCTGAATACAAAGTGGGTTACTTTGATTGATTGACTGTCATGCAGGTCGACATCATGAAGATGTAGCATTTCGGTACTGGATTTTGACTTTATTATGGTAGCAGATTTTGACTTCTTTATAATACGGGATTTTGACTTCATTATGGAATAGGATTTTGATAGATGTGTAATGAGGCTGCAGTATAGTTAATATTGTCCATGCTCTAAATGGTGAATGTTAATCTGCTCAGCATTGAATACTGAATTAGTACAGACTTGTGTTTTACCTTTTTCTGGCCCTCATATGTTTGTTTATTTTTTTTTCTGGTTAAAAAAACATTTTGGTCAAACAAAAAGCAGGGTTAAAATTAATTGTGAAGGTAACAAATGAAGTGGTGTTCTTCCAAGCTAAGGGCTTTGCAGATGCTCTCTTCTGTTATATGTACGAGTGGTTAAGGGGTCCATTTTTCTGCAGCTGTCACATCTGTTCCCGGAGCTGTGGAGTAAGTTGGTGTTGCATGCACCTTGCAGTTGTGCGGTGGTGTGAAAAGTTCTGGAAGACATGAATGAAGAGAAGGGAGGCGTGAAGAAGGGAGACGCGCTCAAATTTATTCACACCGTTTTTCCACAAGCAACTTATGGCTTCTGCAACCAGGCTATTTATAGTTGGGGGAACTGGTCTGTTTATTGGTGCTTTATTCTAAGCAGTTTTTGCCAACGTGAACTAACGGAGGAGGCGTTATGTCTGTTATGGCTGTCTTAGTACGGCGGCAGCAGAAGAATGAAATTAGACTTTATCATACTTCACTGCTTGAAAATTTGAGCGTTGCACCTGTTATGACTATTGAGATTTATGAGAAAGACCTAAAGCGTTGGCACCATCTTTTAAAGGATAGTTCATGAACACCAAAGGTGTATCTGTATATCATTGTTCCATAGGTGAATTGTTTCTGCGTAGATATGTATTATATTTTTTATCAACAGCTATATTATTTCCTCACTGACAGCTGGTAATAAACACTTTTTCTTTTGGGCGGTTGTGTCGTTTCTCTATAATGAGATACTGTATATTTAGGAATATCACTTAAGATCCCACAGAGAGTTTAAATTGTCAAATGATGCAAAATGAAAAGGCTACATTTACCATGTGCATGACCCTTCTTGTTTGTCAAAGGCTTTTCAGTGCATCGGGCCAGTTGAAGCCTGCTTAGACAGAAAAATAAAGGTTAAAATATGGGACAGTGGGGAAAACATACATTGGAGACAAAGTATGTGAACAGGGCCTCCTATTGCCAAGCTTATGTTATGCTTTGTTTTTTTTTTTTTTTGTGGCTTGTCTCTGCGCAACACTGAGAAAACGCAACATGTCATTAATCTGTTGTCTGACTGAAGCAGTGTTATGGCATTGCTACCTATTATATTTCGAATTTCCTGGACAATTTCACCTGTTTGTTCCCTTTCCTCACACATCATCGGTACAAAGAGATTGAATTGTCAATGTACGCTGTGCTGTTATCGACTTTATATGTCATTGATGGCATTTTCTGGGCCAAGAAAGAATAATACACCCCTCCCTCTTATAACTGAGTTTCGTGCAATGAAAAACTGCTGCAATGGCTTATGAAAATATATGCTCTTTTCCATAGAAGCGGCTTATTTTTTTGCGTAAAGCAGTTATTTTACTCCCAAAATGGGTATTTTATTCACTGCCTGGTGTGTCTCACTCCGCAAAGCATGCGGACACTATGCTTCTCGCATAAAAGTAACCACTGTATACACTTCCAGCTTCACATCAGACAGTACATCAGCCAGTCGCAACACTTAAGGTAAATGTAAATCACAGCTGAAGTACTTGTGCCCTCTCAATCCACCTCACTTCACTTGTGTAAATATACTTGCTTATTTTATTATCTGTCTATTAATTGAACAGACTTGTTTATCTACTTATGTTTCTTCACATACAAACATGTACAGTATGTACATACTCTACGTTTCTGTATATATATTGTTCAAACAGCATTATTATTACTAATTTATTTAAGTGGCATTTTTATCTGAAGTGACTTGGAATCATAAGCTACTTGCAATGATTTGCTTGTGTACAGAGCAGGGAAATTTTTACTGTACTCAGGGTAAGTACCTTGTTTGTGGTACTACAGCAGGATGTGGAATGAAACTTTTTTACTGTTGCGGCATAACATCTCTAACAGCAGAGTGAAAGACACAGGCATTGATCTTTTCCACAATATTTTTATGCTATATTATCTTATTCTTTATATTGTCCAAGAACAAATTAACCCCAATTGGAATTTAATTTGGCGGAAATTGCCAGTCCACTCCTGGCCTTTTAACATATAGTAAGCTCACCTGAAGCTGTTGTGTGCTGGCTGCCAAGGATCTGGTAGAAGGATATAGTGAAATGGCTCTCCCCATGTAGGATACTGTGTGATCAATGTGAGGTTTAAAAATTCATTGAATGTGTTCATGTATTATTGAAGAGACCTTCCTTTAAAGGCCCTTTCATCATCACGTAGGGCTTTGCCCTTGATGGAGAAGGATACAGGTTTCTTGAACGCTGATTTGGTGTTGGTGGGTGAGTTTAAGCCATTCATGTCCCTTTGATGCAGGGATTTGGTGATCAATTAAACATTTGCAGAAGGTATGTTTTTATGTTTTATAAATACACTGCCAGGTTTATAGGATCTCCAATTATGTCATGGCAGACTTGACTTGACGGTTTTAAAAGGAACGCCAGAAAGACTGATGTTGTACAAGCAGTGGTGGAAATGGTAGAGAATATCGGAATATCAAGGCTTCTCGATCAAATGAAACATCATCTGGGAGAGAATAACATGCCTGAGGGTCCCAAGAGCAGAAGCCCGGTGTGCATGGGCACCCAGGTGGGAAGTAGAAGTTCACTCGGAAAATGACGCAGCGTTGACCTTGGCGCCTCCGTTTGAAAACTCTCACCTTGTGGATTTTAACTTCTCTTTCGGTTGGGTGAACTTCTTCAAGCACAAAATGAAACCGGTTTCCATATAGCTGTTGATGGTGAGATTCTTGGGGGAAATGAGCAGTTAGGTTATCTCTCTGTGTTAGGAATGAAACTTTGAGATGTCTTATTCTGTGACACATGATTACTTATTAGGATTCCGTGGTTGAATACTGAATGTTTTGTAGAGCATCAAGATGGAACATGGGTTTTTCTGATAACGCTTACAAGTCACTCCAGGACCTGGCGATGACATGGAAATGAAAGGGATAAACTTTTGATCTGAATCGTGCTTCAAAATTATGAACGGACATCTCAGTTACTTCAACGCTAATGGTTTTACTGAGTCTTTCATTGATCTAATTGAGCGACTTGCCTTCTCCTTCCATCCCATCTGGTTCTGAAATTATTTTTCCTCTCTTGCAACATTGACTGTGCCCCCATAAGAGTGCCTCCTAGGAGGTGTGGCCTAGGAAGTTCTTCCTCTCCTTGGAAAGCTGCCTCCTAAGAAGTGCTGAGTTTTCTCTTCAGGGTTTCAAAAACAGCATTCTGCTTCCGTAAGGGAGATGTTTCTCCATTCCTGTTTCATCTAGAGTTTTCTCCTCTGTTGTTTGGTTTCTGCTGCTGTTGCTGCTGTGTTGGAGGGCGAAAGTTGGTATAGATGTGACTTTAATTGGGTCTGCTGGAGAAGAGGGTTTTCTGTTTTTAGAAAGGAGGACTCTTTTATAAGTCCCTTGCTTCTCTCTTGAGACAGGCTAGGTAGTCGAGGCTGGATCTATGAGTGTTCACATTCCTTATGAGCCAAGGGTAAACAGTACTTTAAAAACAATAAACGCTGGCAAAATCACGAGAACGAAGTACTGGCAGTTTTATGTGGCTTTCCCTCCAATACATTAGCAGCTGAAATTGGCAGTCTTGTCTTTTAAAATCCGTGCCTAACAGACAGCGGAAATCTTTGTGTATGTCTCAACGCTCAAAGCATCTTTTCATCAGTCTCTCCGAACAAACAGATACGCTGCCCAAGTTGTCTGCGATGTTTGGCAATTACTATTTACCGTAACATTTATAGCAATTAGTCATTTATAGCTAGGTACCATATACTGCTCCAACCATCCCATTCGACTGACCTCGTAATCCCTGTAGAGGTGAGACCTACAAAACCTAAACTGTCCATCGTGGTGTGGTACTGTAAGGACCTGAAAGACATCCTGTCGATACTGTACGGAGACAGGAGCATGAGGTATGGCGCTGTTACAAAGTATTTTCCAGTTTTCTGTATTTTTCAGCTTTCTGGCATTATAGTTGTTCAGATGTCTTGTGAAATCTAGTTCTATAGGAATAGAAGTCTAATAGAGTAAAACATTATTAATAAAAAAAATTGTTTTTAATGTCATTTCCGTGGTGTGGAAGATAAATGTTCAGTTGCACGTGTGAAAATGTGTAATTTGCCACCCCAACTCTAATTAGCCTAATTGAAGGGTAATTAGTATAAACTGTTTGAATCCTATCAGACCTGATATGAGATGTTCATGCTCAAAAACCTTCATATGTTGCTGAGCTAAAGTAGTTCTGCATGGAAGGGTAGAACAAAATTAATCCACAGCCACTTGAGTTGCACTCAGTTGCAGTCATTGATTATTATAAAGAGGTGATTACTTTCCTCACAGCTGTGATTTATATTTATTCATTTAGCAGACACTTTTCTCCAAAGAAACTTACAGCATTAAGCTGTTTGCAATTTTTTTTACCCATTTACACAGCTGGGTAATTTTACTGGCGCAATTTAGGGTAAGTACCTTGCAGTAGATGAGATTGAATCGGATACCTTCGGACGCAAAGGCAGCAGCTCTAGCTACTACACTATCGGCCCTCATTTCTTTATCTTCCACACTAAGGAAACGCCATAAAACAGCATTGGTGTCACTTTTTCTCTCTCAGGCTAAGTTCATATACCACTAGAACAGATGTCATCAAAATTAATGTGAAAATATGATAAAATAGAGGAAACTTGTAACAGGGCAAGTACTTCTTCACTACACAGTACAGGAAATTTATTAACTACATGAACTTCTGCTGTGCAGTCCTGTGGAAATGTTATTCGCTGACCACGTGTCAGCAGCCGAAGAGTGACGGAAAGAAAGGCGTCTCTTCCCCTGGGCTCCTTGAGTCATCTTACACTTTGTGCTGCTTGGCAGAGTGGATGTTCGCTAAATGTTGATGCGGTACCGGGATGGTTTTGACAGCCTTTAACACCATCTGCCGTTTTTTTATTTTTTTATTTTTTTTTTTTTTTTAAAGAGTGTTCCACTCCTGTGGTTCTCAGCCTTGATCCCAGCATAACTCTGTTTTGTTGCTGCAAACTGAGTCACTGATTGAGCCATATGGGGAGTCATTATTAATCAGTCGTGTTGAATTCACTTTTTTTGAAAGTTCTGTTAAATATGTTTTATAAGCACAAATGTACCTGTGGCACCTATATTTAATATATATAATAACACATAGGGTGGCACGGCGGCACAGCGAGTAGCACTGCTGTCTCACAGCACCTGGATGGTGCGAGAGAATGTGGTTTCGATCCCAGCTCAGTCTGTGTGGAGCTTGCAAGTTCTCCCCGTGTCTGCATGGGTCTCCTCCGGGTGCTCTGGTTTCCTCCCACACTCCAAAGACACGCTGTTCAGGTTCCCCCATAGTATGTGAGTGACAGAGTGTGTGTGTTCCACTGATGTATTGATGAGTGACCCAGTGTAAGTAGTGTATCTAGCAGTGTAAGTCACCACGGTGAATAAGGTGTGTAGGCTGATAATACTATTGCATAGAGTTCATTGGAAGTTGCTTTGGAGAAAAGCGTCTGATAAATAATTAAATGTAAAATATATATAATATGTATATACCTATATAATATTTGTATATTAGACCAACAAGAGTCCTTCACCATTGCTTTGTTTTATGTGGTTGGAGTATACCTTACAGTCAATCTCAATGAAGCATAAAGAAGTACACAGGTTTACACTAGGACAAGGGTTGAGAACCACTGCCGCTGAGGAGGAAAAAAGATTGTCTTTAATTTAGTTTTTATTCAGCTTTTGTAGGTTGAACACCTATCAGTGTAGAACTGATTAATGGCATTAAATATTCTCTTCAGCAGAAGTGCTGTTTTGGGGTATTTAAAAATAATATATTCTGTACATCTCCAGTGGGTGTAGTTAGTCTGTACAATTAGTCAATCTTTGACCGAGAGTCGTGCGTCTGCATCTCTGACTCATATTTCTTATATCGTCTAAGTCTTCATCTGTGTTGATGGGTTGTATGTTGCTTTGGAAAAAAAGTGTCCAGCATTAACCTTTTGAATATTTCAACAATGTCTGACTAGCAAACTGAACCCAGATTAGCTGAAGCTGCTAATAAAAGTTTTCTAAGAAGTTTGGCGGCAAGAGTCGAAGAAAGAGAAGAGAATGGAAAACCGGGGGGTGACCGTCGGAAGGAGTTGTAGGGTTTGTAGAGTTTGTAGACCTCAAACAGAGAGCGATTCTTTCACTCCTAGAATGAAATAAAGGTTTTCCGCAATAATTTACATCAAATAGAAGATTGATTGAACACTTTTTTTTTTTTTTTTTTTTCTTTTTCTTTTCCCCCCCTCCTGTCTCTGCACTGAGATACATCCAGGTAGAACTATGTTTATTTTCCAACTGTGGCAAACCTCCTATGATAATTGTTTCGTAACAATGAGGTGCTGGAATTAAAAAAAAGTAATTTGAAAGCAATTTAAGTTTTCAGAATCAATGACTGATCTCAAGACAACCGAAGAAATAGTACCATGTATTTGTCTGTTAGAGTTTATCTTCAGCCTATAATAAAACCTATAACACATTTCCACCTGTAATTTAATTCGGTTCCGTATTTTATTACCACTTTATTGCCATGTCGACACAGTTGATAGGAATTTGATTCAGTGCAAAAAACAACTCATTTAACAGTTACCTAGTAAACATTTAAAAATGATTTTTAACAGATGAAAACAGAGAAAACATTTAAAGTTTAAAGTTCCAGACTGCTCCCTACTGTCCCTCCTAATTAAGCTTTTTTTTCTTTTATACAGTGAAATGTATATTTTCTTATCTGTTTTCTAAAATATGTTTGTAGCTGAGTAAATGCTTTTTTTTCCTGATTGAGCTGTAAAAATCACCGAACACAGACTGTAGGACCACTTTAATTCAACTTACTTCCACAGCTCACATCTTGTTCCAGTAAAATTACCCTGCTGTATAAATGGGCAAACAATTAAGTAGCGTAACATTGCAAGTCACTTTGGAGAAAAGCTCGCTGAATGAATAAATACAAATAAATCGATTTGAAAGTGGCTGGAAGGTGACACACACCGCTTGTTTTAGGGGTGGCAAAGTCATCCAGTGTTGACCTAGTCATAAAACTCATATGATGTGATGTTCCGGCCTCTGCGTCAATGCTACTTTGCAGACCTGTTGAAACTGTAAGTTTGTTTGAAGAATTTAAAGAATATGGTGTTTGTTAATGTGCGATATGTAAAATTTCATGGTAAAGCTAAATATATGCTCACTGGTTTTTGTTTTTATATCTTCTGTTCTCATCAGATGTAAAAATGACATTTTTCACGTGGCTTAACAAGATCAGATTGTGTTGTCCTGTTTGTGCTGTATGTGTTTGTTTAAGCACCACCTTGGGTCAGGCTGCTTTGAATGTATTCTGTTGAGAATATGGTTCACACTGCTTCTTTTCTTACCATCATATGTAAAGTGTTCTGCTCTGCTTTGGAATCCAACAGTTCTGTTTTTTAATATTTTTCTATAATTGACATTGTTCCAGAAGAGGGGAAATTTCCTAGAGGAGTTGGGAGGTGGGTAGGGATTTCTGGGCAGTTTCTTACCCTACGGTTTGGTATGGTCATCACAGATGAAGGCAATAGAAGGGAGACTGCAGTAGTCGTCTTGGACACAGAGCACATGATTGTTCCAGCTGTGTGTGTCTTGGTCAGTTGTGTTAACATACAACATAGTTATTGAGAATGTGGTCACATGTCAGTTACAGTTCTTTAAAGTTGTATAATTTCTTATTGATCCCAGAGTACCTCAGTTGTCATAGAAACTGCAGCTTTGTTCGTCGGAAGTGCAGATTTCTAAGTCAAGGCTGATGCTGAATTCTCATTTCTGTAAGCGAAAGATGTTTCTGCCAAGAAAGCTGAACGTATTCTCTCTCTCACAGCCCGGCCATTGATGACCCGGTAGGTTCAGGTTGTTCTCCGTACACGAGCTGGCTGGTGCGCTGCCCTTAGTTCAGCATGGTGTTTCACCATTGTAAAATCATTCCAATCCATGTTGTTTCATCTGAGACTGAATCTGAAAAAGAGCTGTATGTTCGTGAAGATACTTTATCCCCTTTGATGAATTTTTCCCTCACGTTAACGGTCGTGTTGTTGTTGTTTATGCTTACGAGCCCATGTAATCTGGAGCCTAAAATTCTCATAGCAAGCTATGAACTCGCACGGGAAACACCTTATAAGACCACAAATTTCAATTCAAAATACATGCCTTGTTGACATCAGGCACTGCACAAGGTGAGCCGCCTCCCCCCATGCTGGACATGTTGTCTCATGCTGGTCACATCTGTCTTGTAGCTCTGTGCTTGATGGCAAGTATCTCTCAGAAATCTTGTCACTTATCTTTCAGCCCAAAACCTCAGCTGTCCTAAGACCCCTGCAACAAACAAAAGTTTTAAAGTGCTGAAGTCAGTTGAAAAGGCAAAGGAAAGCCTTACCTATCAGTTTAAAACTTGATAAAACACATAGAATTATCTTGAAAGGCAATATCATTATCAATGACTATGCGATTTTATTTATTCCTTTATTCAACATGATATGTTATGAATAGTTCAGCAGAGAGGGGTTGCAAGCATTATGAATGATTACAGTAATTATGTTACAAGAACCTATTTAAACGTGCATCTGAACGCACTGTTCTGAAGCTGTGATTCATCGGCTCTGTCACTGTTCCACCATGAACAGCAAAAAAAATATATAGATACCGAATATTCCCTTATTAACGCCCCCACCCTTTTTAACGCCCGCCCAGCTGTTTCTGGGGGGGGGAATCACTCACCCGTTATGACTAAGTCCGTCACTGTTTTATTGTATCCGTATCCATATAAGTGAAGGCAAATATAAGCTTTAAAACTTTTTAAAAGTCCATCAAACTTTTAAACACCATTCTTTAAAACGAACTGAACATGCATACAATGTCTGGCCGGGGCTATCATAATCGGAACACGTCCTCGGAACCACTGTCAATGTCACTGTGTTCCAACAAAATGACCTCGTTTGCTGCCACCGCGTTTTCTAACCCTTTGAATTTTGAATCCTCTTGTTCTTCATCCGACCGGAGGAATAAATGGTCTTCAGAGCCATCGAGCGCCGACGTAATGCCGCACTTCTTAAACGATTCGCGTATAATTTCTGGTGTTATATATGCCCAGGATTCCTTTCTCCATTGTGGCATTATCGATTTTGCGGGCAGCTTGCGGTTACCCTTGGCCGTTTTTTCAGCGGTTCCCTCAAACAACCACCGATCGTACAGTTCGTTCATTTTCGCTCTGAACGTCCTGTAACTTCCAGCTTGAAAGATGCAGAGTAAGACCTGTGTTTTTCAACACGCGACGCCCTCGTACGTGCGAGCGAGTACATGTATTGCCGATCAATAATCCAGCAAGAACGACACGATCACGTGGGGACATTTGACGCCGTTCGCGACATAACGCAGCCGGCGAGATCAAAGGTGTCAACGTTGCCGAAAATACTAGCAAGCGCGTGCAAGTTTCGACGACTTGCGGCTTAGACGAAAGGCTTCAGGCATCGCAGGAACGATAAGACTTTTACCATACGTGCTCTATGCTCTAATAAAGTGATTTGGGAATATATGTTACCGTACAGAACCAAAACTGAAGACCGATTTTTACCGATTTTTGACCTCTATTTAACGCCCTTCTCAAAATGTAACGCTCCCGGGGGTGTTAATTAGGGAATATTCGGTTGATTGATATTTAATAGAGACAATGTAGGTACAAATCGCAGAGAAGTGGTAGTGATAGTGTGTCCAGGGTGTGTGATCCTCCGTGTCTGTGTGTGCCTCTAGCGGGCCCAGGGCTGCCCTCTGCCCTCATCGATTTCTCTGTAGGCGCTTCCAATTCTAGGCAACAGAATCACGGCACCCCACACGTTCCCCGGTCCTCTGCTGGGGGAGTCTGTTGGAGGACACGGGCCTCGTGCAGCGAGACGTTGAGCTGGCCCCTACGCCTCATGCAACGAAAACGTCGATGAATTCAGTGTTTATGGAATTAAAAACCGAATTGCTTTAGATTTAGTGACACTTGTAGTTAAATAAAACGAAGCCTTAATGTGCAGAGTAAGTCGGTTAATTTAGGCATCAGCCATAAATATATTTTAAAAATTAGCTGCAGTTTTTAAGCTTTATATGTAATGGATAATTCATAAATGACATTTGTTCAATTAAAGGTCACAAATGTTTAGTTTTTAGCAGTAGAAACGTTCAAAAACCACTGATGTCTGAATTAATGCCAGAATTTAAGAGGAGAACAATGTTATACATTTGATTCCAGTAATATTGTAGGTAAAAGGAAAGAAAAGTAATGTAATCCTCAGAGATCTTGGAGATATAACCTTGTTTCTTAAGTTTGACTGGTTGTGTCTTTGTTGACTTTGACTCACTTAGTGTTACTCAATATTATTCTTAATTAAGTGTAATGCAAAGAAGCAGAAAAAATTTCTCAAAAATGTTCTCAAAGAACTTATTGATTGGGAAATGTTTAATTAGAAGTCTGAAAATAACAAAAGAAAAAATTATCAAGTTAACATTAACTACTATGGAAATGAAGCCATAAATAGAACATTAAGGGCAAGGCTGAGTTAATGGCAGGGTTTTACTCTCCAAAGGTCGGTCATCTTGGTTGGTTCTTCACAGCTGGAGTCTGGTACGACGTGCTTATTGGGGGCCGTCAACCGTGACAGGGCGCGGTCTCACCACGGAAATGTGGTCATCTCATCAGTGGCCATGACAGGTCCTTAACTGTCTTCCGACACACAACATGAAGGGTGACAAATTAATTTGTCGCTGTTCGGCACTGGCAATTTGGGGGGGAAATGGCAGGAGCTCTGTCTTTTTAGGATTCGATCCCTGTTTTCTTCATCTATTTATTTGTCTGACACAAGGTTATGGCCCCTTCTCAACATATGTTCTTCATGTCACGTGACTGGAAAATCTTAGTTGATCGTGTCCAAGACAGGGAATAGACGGTTTTACAAAAAAAAATTTCAACCATCTGGTTTCCAGTCTTGTGTTGCCACCTTTACTGGAAGGTGTTTTTTTTTTTAAAAAAAAACTTAAAATGACTAGAAACTGTTTAAAAGCTTTTTGTGGTTAACAGTGAAGTCAAGATAGGTAAACTTGCTGTTTATATTGTGCTATGGGAACAATGCAAATTTTGGGAAATTAAAGCTCCAAATTTCCTCGATATGCTGAGAATACATAAATTAAAGCTGCCATAATCAATCTGCCCCAAGCAAAATCACAACAATAAATAAATGCACAATATTGATTTGCCTTTGGGTTGGTACTGCTGGGATTCCAGCACCCAGATTTGTACTTCCAAATATTTCAGTTCCTGCAGTATACTGTGAAGTACTTTACTGTGTGAGATCCACATGGGGTTGTGCAGCAAATATTAGTTGAGGTTAACACCATCAGTTGTACGGTGCAAATTCTGGATAGTGCAAGATTATATCTAATTATATTCAGTTTTTATTAAAGCTTACACAGTTACACTAAATATATAATTCAGCTGAAAATGCAGTCTAAATGCTGAAGCCCATTTTATTTAGTCTTGTCCCCACTCATCTTTTCCAAGTTGTGATTCTCGCATTTTTTTTTTTTTTATAAATTTTGGATTATCTCACTCGGTCAGTTTTGTTGAGCCGCTGCTCTTGTGAATGATTTACGGCAGCTCGGCGTATGGCTGCCAGGAGGACAGGAGGCAGCCGGGGGGTGCGGAGGTTCATAGCTGTTCCAGCTGCAGAATGTAATAATCGCATTTGCGTTGTCCAGCTTCCAGTGTTTGAATGATGCTCATATCTTATAACTCTGTGCAATTTTCATGGTACCCCCATGCATCTGTAGTTCTTCTGTCTGTCTGCGCGTTCTGTTACCCGCTACTGCATAGCTGAGTTTGCCCATAAGGTATAAAATTAACTTCAAAATATAACACAAGACAAAATTTGTTTCTATGTATTTTTCAGTTCCTGGTAATACCTTTTGGAACTACGTAGGTAGTTTTTATTAAGGAGAACGTGTCTTTCTGGAAGTCGTTCATTAGTAGCTAGTTGCGGAAGTGTCAAAGGCTAATACGCTGGCATATAATAGTACTGTGGTAGCGTTTCCATTATTCGGGGATCGCTGTATGTATTAGTTCGACTGGCCGCGACGCCGCATGACACCAGTGAGGGACAATCGAAGGCACCGATTGTGCTCCCCGAGGAAATTGAGCTCCTGTTCTTTATAGCCACGCAGAGCCATTGATTCAATGTTGAACAACAGCTACGTTTACTGTGCTGACAGTTTCTTTTTAAATCTCAAGTAAGATAATGAATGAGAACAACATGAGATGTTGCTCTTAAATATTTCACAGTACATTTATATTTATTTATTTAGCAGATGCTTTTTTACAAAGCAACTTCCAATGAACTCTATGTAGTGTTATCAGCCCACACACCTTATTCACCGCGGTGACTTACACTGCTAGATACACTACTTAAACTGGGTCACTCATCCATACGTCATTGGAAAACACTCGCTGTCACTCACGCACTATGGGTGAACCTGAACAGCATGTCTTTGGACTGTGGGAGGAAACCAGAGCACCCTGAGGAAACACACGCAGACACAGGAAGAACATGCAGACTCCACACAGACTGAGCGGGGATCGAACCCACGTCCTCTCACACCACCCAGGCATTGTGAGACACCAGCGCTACTTGCTGTTCCACCGTGCCGCCCCAGTACAGTACAGTACAGTACAACTCTTCCTTTCTTTGCTCAAGTATTTTTTCATGTTCATCAAACCACACGTGGCTCTGAAGATTGTTGGGATGTACAGACCCTTCTGAGACCCCAATAATGGCAACAAATAATAATCATGCCTCTATTATACCCATTTCCCTTGGGTCTGTGTAACATAGCAAAATAATTTTCTGTTTAATTTTTAGAACGTGCTTCAGTGTATTATCTCTATTTTGTATGCATTTATCCATGTTCACAAACCACTTATCCAGTGAAAGGTCACTGTAACTGAACAGTTTTATCTGACTTTCTTGGCACTTGTCGATGACGTTTCAAATGTTGCCCTGCAGATGAAATGTCTCCTAATGGGAATTTATTACCGCTGGCTGGCTGACAGGAACGTTTGAATTCCAAAGGTAAACCCCGACGTGGCCTTCCCCAGGTTCGCGCCTTGTCGGATTTGCTCTTTGTAAGACAGTTTTTGGGGTATGCGCGGTCCCTCGCGTTGCGCGATGAGGTCCGGGAGCCCCCGTTCTAATGAGAAAATGAATGAGACTGTAAACAGGGGGAGAGATTGGCTGCCAGCAGTGCAGTGGGAACACTTGATGGGATGCAGACAGCTGCAGTTAATGGGATGCAAATTGATTTCTGAGCATCCGCTGCTCAGCGCTGCCAGGGGAGATGCTGCCGTCTTTTTAATGGGGGGCATGAAGGGGGCATGTGCTTCTTTCTTCTTGACCTTTCGCTCGTGTGACTGGACCTGCAGTGGCGAGGTCGTGCTCATGGTTCTTGGCGATGCCTCCGCCCATCGCCCCGAATGAGTAGAATCCGACGACAAGGAAGGCGACCTTTGCAGCCTTATGGTAAAGGGGTTCCTCGTACGCGCTCCGACGGACTGGTTGAAAACATAAGGAGGCGTTGACGGATAGACGCTTTTTCCTGGACGCTTGTTCACCAAATGAGCCGTAAAGAAATTAGATCCATGTTCCGTGTTAATGGGTTTTGGAAAAACTGTTGGAATTACAGTCACGCTGTTGTCGAGTAACTCTTTGGGGACGTCTTGCTCTCAGCATGAATGGATAGCTGACCTCCTACTGTAGTTCTTCTCCGTTGTGTTAGCTGCATCTACGAAATATCTTTAGAAAGTAAAGTAAATAAGAGGTAGCTGATATAACATAGTATGATGTGTAAAACTGTGTCCTGGGAAGGTTGTTTCCCGTACTTGATGATATCCTCAGACATTTAAAAGGAGCTGCAAGAAAGCGCAGGGTGTTGATGTTCTTAATCCAGGCATCGGGGTGCATTGCCACATCTGCTCAGGTTCCCGCCTCCATCGGCACTTGCGGATTAGTGCATCTGTGGGTAAGTTTCGCGTTTCCCATTTGAGAAGAAGTCGGCCAGTAAAAGTGATGGTTTGCAGCATGCTCTCTTGCAGGCTCGCCATTAACGAAACCGTAGATGCCACTCTCCTGTCTGCTCTTCATAATGAAGCTCTCGGATCAATGGTTTTCTGCGCCCATAAACCTGAATCAATTCTTTTGACTGGCACCAGATGTGGAACTTCTGGCCGCTGATGTTTCACGAGGCAGATTTATGCACGAGACGTTAGGGAAACATGCAGTATTTTACCAGTCGAAGTGCTGGTGGATTGCCTGCGATGTAGAAGGCTGTGTTGGGGGTTGGGGAGGGGGTGATCTGATTACTTAAGCTGGCAGAGAGCAGCCACAGCCCTCTCTGATGTTTCCACAAGAACCATCCCGTCATCAGACTAGGAAATGAGACCACAAATCCATACAGATGAAGAGTTTCGAAAAACCCACACGAAAGTATCGATATACCAAAGTTTTTACCAACTTTCGAATTTGCCAGATTTGTTTTTCTTACGTACACTGCCTGGCCAAAAAAAAAGTCACACACACTAATATTTTGTTGGACCGCCTTTTGCTTTGATTACGGCACGCATTCGCCGTGGCATCGTTTCGATAAGCTTATGCAATGTCGCAACATTTATTTCCATCCAGAATTGCATTAATTTCTCGCCAAGATCTTGTATTGATGATGGGAGAGTCGGACCGCTGCGTAAAGTCTTCTCTAGCACATCCCAAAGATTCTCAATGGGGTTAAGGTCTGGACTCTGTGGTGGCCAGTCCATGTGTGAAAATGATGTCTCATGCTCCTTGAACCACTCTTTTACAATTTGAGCCGGATGAATCCTGGCATTGTCATCTTGGAATATACCCGTGCCATCAGGGAAGAAAAAATCTATGGATGGAAGAACCTGGTCTTTCAGTATATTCAGGTAGTCAGCTGACCACATTTTTTGGGCACATAACATTGCTGAACCTAGACCTGACCAACTGAAGCAACCCCAGATCATGACACTGCCCCCACAGGCTTGTACGGTAGGCACTAGGCATGATGGTTGCATCACTTCATCCGCCTCTCTTCTTACCCTGATGCACCAATCACTCTGGAACAGGGTAAATCTCGACTCATCAGACCGCATGACCTTTTTCCATTGCTCCAGAGTCCAATCTTTACACTCCCTAGCAAATTGAAGCCGTTTTTTTCCAATTAGCCTTACTGATAAGTGGTTTTCTTAAGGCTACACAGTTTAGTCCCAATCCCTTGAGTTCTCTTTGCTTTGTGCATGTGGAAATGCTCTTATTTTCACTATTGAACATAGCCGTGAGTTCTACTGTTCTAGTGTTCACCAAACATTTAAGTGATCTCCCATCACGATCATTCAGGATTTTTTTCCGTCCACATTTCTTCCTCGAAGATGATGGTTCCCCACTATCCTTCCAGGTTTCAATAATGCGTTGGACAGTTCTTAACCCAATTTTAGTAGTTTCAGCAATCTCCTTAGTTCTTTTCTTTGCTTGATGCAGGCCAATAATGTGACCCTTCTGAAACAGAGTAACATCTTTTCCACGACCACAGGATATGTTTTCCGACATGGTTGTATAAGAAATGAGAAGCTACTCACTGCATTAGTTAGGGTAAATAACTTGTTGCCAGCTTGAACATATTAATCACTGCAGTAATTATGCAATGGAAGGCTCTTACCTATTTGCTTAGTTTAATCCAGGTGGTGCCTTTTTTTTTTTGGCCAGGCAGTGTATTTCCCCCTTATATTTAGTTATTTCTGTCAAAGTAACAAAGTTTTTTTAAAAAAAAATATATATCTTGCTCTTTCTGGCCATCTGTAGTTATGGGTTCCAAAATGTATGATGTTTCCTTTATTTTATCGGTACTGCAGAAATGCACTGACCTTATTTTTTCTTAAATCTTTGTCATTAGAAAACTGAGTAATTTATAATGTTCTTTTGGGTGCCTTCTAAGGCCATGTTTAGCTGTGGAAATGTCAGTTGCTTTTTTGCTGTGAGACAACGTGGCAATCTATACATTAATAAGTAGGATTGACACAAGAATAAATGCCAGTTCTAAGACTGCTTTATAGTCATTGATTAATTGATGCCGGCAAACTTTATCTCTAAAGTAAATGCCTTAGGGTGTTTTCACACTCTGAATACATAAAAGTTGGTGGGGAAAAAAAAAAAAATCATTGGATATTTCGTGCCTTGCTTTGTTCGCTCTTATGTTCTCTGCTCACTGTTCATTATTTTGTGTGTTAATGCAACTACGGAAGGAGGGGTAGCTCGTCTTTGAAGGATTCCCGTTAACTGGGTTAGGTGTCACTGTGAATTCTCAACATGTATCCCCGAGGCAATCGGAAGCGGCCTCAATTTGTCACGTTTTCCAGGTGAAGAAAGCAAAGCTGTCTGACTGTAAATTCCTTGAAGCTATTGAAGTTACAAGCTGAACAGTGGTAGAGCGGTACGCCCATCCCTCAAATAACGGGGTTAATTTGTTCCGTGAAATCACCCCACTTGGCAGATTCCCATTGTGGAGCGTATTGACTTATCGTCGTTTCTTACGGAAGCAAATAACTGGTTCTTAGATGAAAAATGTGTCGTTAAATTAAAATACAAAATAAACGTATTTCATCTGTCAATAACCAATGCAGTGGGTTCAATGCAGGGTCGCAGTGGTCCGGGTTTTTAAAGTGTAAACGTGCAGAACACCATTTGAAGAAACGGCTGCGGAGATATTGTTTAAACGTTTGCCTGGACGACTTTTGTTTTGAACTGTGGGATTCATATTTTGAAAAAGTGCTTCACTGGTGAGTGTTCAGTTTGCCTCTTTTTTAGTTCAAAACGCATCGCTGTTAAAAGACTCGTTCTTCCCGCAACTGTGTAGCAGTGGAACTGAGCTGGTCCTTTTAAAAACTTGGCATAGGCTGAAATTAAACTGGAGAAAAGGCGACCGGCTTTCTTTTATCAACTCTTTACACCCTCTGCGGAAGTGAAATGGTTGCATAATGGGCAAAACGCCATTGTAATGAATAGTGTACTTGTTTTATTAAAAGGGTATATATTTTCAAAAGCTGCTTCAGCTGGTTTTCATTTTATGGCATCTCATTATATGAGGCTTGAGTGTACTTAGTTTGAAGGAGTGGTTTTTTTAAGGAATAGAAGTCTTAATATCCTCATGAATTATGTTCATATAGTCATTGTCTTCAGCAAAAATGCCACTTTTTTATTTTTTTTTTGTTACACTCATCAGAGTAACTTCTTTTCTTACGGATAAGAAAGGGGTGAGATATGTAATTCTTAAGTACGTGTCCAAATTGTTTAATGGATGCATTACCTCTGGCAATTTTGTAAGACACCCAATAAATGTAGAGCAGATATCATTAACTTTGAAAATCCATATTTTTCCCTTTGGCATTTGAGGTGCAGAGAATTTAAAATACCCCTTAGTCATACTGACACTTCTTTTTTAAAATTTGAGAGGGAAAAATGTCATCTTTTGTATTTTTTTTTGTATAACTGAGAAGTACAAAAGGACTGCTGGAGAAAGCATGCAGACGGTACGGCCTTGAACTACTTCTGGCTGAATTTTTAAAAGCCCGGGTTCAGTACAGTTTGGCCCGAGTGATGCCACTTACGGCAGCATCTTACTTCAGCAGGAATGTGCGGCATCTCGGTTTGTTTCTGCAAACAGTGTAAATAGCAAGGAGTCACTGTGATTTCCCTTTCAGGCTCATAACTCGCTTATGACACACATATTTTAGCTTTATGCAATTCAGTGGAAAAGGCAGATTTTTGTTCTGCTAACACTTTGTAGTTTTCTCTCATGCTTTTATCCAGAACGATTTACCGTTTCCCTCATCGTTCACCGTCTCCACACAGGACGAGAAAGACCAGCCACTGCTACCGAATCACATACCGCCACATGGAGAGGACTTTGACACAGGAGGAGGTGCGAGTGCTGCACCGAGCCATCGAAGCTGCTGCAGAACAGGAGCTGGGGGTACAGGGGAGGTATTGACCTCTGCAAGCCATACTCATCTGGACATCTGCTCCAAGCAGGGCAAGAAGCCCTGCTGGCCTTGACCGCCTTCACAGAATGACTCAGGACCCCAACAGCAGCTGCACCGTCACACCATCATTACACCTCCTCATGTGTTCTCTTTAGCGCTCCATGGCAGCAGAGCAGCAGTGGACATTTGTATATGATCTCCTTATTTTGAGTGTTAATGACTTAAATAGCAAAAACTTACATGGGAAAAACAAGTCTTCCCGTGCACTGAATGTCACAACCCCTGCCAGACCCAGATTTATAAACGGATAAATAACTGCGTATGCTGTTTATAGCTCAGTATTCAAATATAGCATTATAAGTCGTTCTGATGCGAAATAAATAATAATAGTAATAACAATAATTAATAATCAAGGAGTCAGTCTGTATTTACCTGTGCTGAATTTGCTGCATTTGTCTTTATAAACACAGTGGAAGAGCTTGACTTTGTTGTTTTTGTCTCTTGGTGACACTGAATACACACACACTGTCTGAAACTGCTAGTCCAAGCGGGGTTGCGGCGATCCGGAGCCTGAACCGGCAACACAGGGCGCAAGGCTGGAGGGGACGGGAGGCCAGTCCATCGCAAGGCACCCCAAGCGGGACTCGAACCCTCGACCCACCAGAGAGCACGATCCAGCCAAACCAGCCGCGTCGCTGCGCTCCACCGCACTAAATACAAAGAATAGCCACCCGGCACCAAAAATCTGGTGCCGAAAGGAAAAGCGAATTTAAGGAAAAACAATAGATGGTAATGCTCATATTGCATCTGAGGTGGGGATGAAGAAATTGGAATATGAAGATTTCTACTACATCCAGTATTTTGTGCTGACAACCTTTACTGGTTTCTGTGGAGTGAGAAGCAAGGAGCTCCATGCTTGTTACGTCCCTCCGGTCCAACGGAGCCAACGTGCTGGAAACGGAGGTCACTGGTGGACGCAAGGTCGTTCGGGTTCTATCTGGGCATGAAGTCCGAACAATAATTATTCTTTCATTATGCTGTTAGGAAAACTCCCCGTTGCACTTTGTCCCTGAGAGAGCTGTATTTCTGAAACCCATTATATTCAGAGTTGACTTACATGAAGCCAATCCACGGCCGGACTTTAAATAAGCTTCACAGTCCCGGTGCATGGCAGCGCAAAGCAAAGCTGCATCTTATAAAGGACTTTTTGCCCTTCGGAGCTGAATGTCTTGCTGAAGAACGGATGTCCTTTAAAGGGCATTGTTGAGCGTCTAAAACGTTCTGAAACTACGAAGTTGTTGTTTACTTCGCAAATACCACGCTCAGCTCGGATGGCCGTTACAATAGTGGACTCCCCCCGGTGTTCAAAAACTCTCTTTAAAATGAGCAAAAGGGGGCGTTTTAAAACCAGAGACGACGTGCTGTGCTCCGGACTTGCTGCGGAAAAGGAGCTTTTTAGTATCAATGTGTTTTTAATTGAAAAGGAGGAAAGCGGAGCAGCGAAACGCCTCTTTAGAATGAGAACCACGCAATTTAAAACACGGTCAAGAAAAAGGTTCAAACAGCAGCTTTCCTCAAAACTCAATGGCATGTTTGTAAGATTAAATGATGAGAGATTTTAAACAGGCACTGCTTTTCCTCTGCTCTCTGTATAGACTCTTCACCCAAAGGAGAAAACCTCCATAGTTGTTTCTTCCACTGGTGTTCGGACCATTTTTGCAATATGAAAATCTCTGAGCTAAATTAACAGTGCAGTGGATAACTTTTATGTAATAATGGAAAAAAAAAAAAAAGGTAGACATAATTATTTTACAAATATAAAATACATTGATGCTATTTTCATGCATACTTTTGGCATTTTAATTCATTATGAGACTTTTTTCCCTATAAATAATGGTGATCCAATTCCTGGAAAAGTGGGAACTTTCCTAAAAGGCAGATTCCAAAGAACAGTTTAACCCTGCTGTATGAAGAATATATTTGAGGTAGAGGAGCTGAAGATGAGAATATAAAGAGCATTTCGAGCAAGATATATGGCCAAAAGATGTCTTATGTTACAGTACTTTATTTTTTTTTTAAACTAAAAAAATCTTCATAATTAAGGTGTCAAAGTTCCCATTATTCAGATGGAGATATTTGGAGGAACAGGAATGGATCCAGTGCCGACGTCGAGATGACCTGCTGGACCTGGTTCCTGTGGGCCCAGAAAGAAGCGTGGCCACATGCTGCCCTTGTATGGGGACAGTCTGTCTGTACTCTCTTTTAATGAAAAGTTCACATACTTAAGGATATAGATTTAGGGAAATATAGATAAATGTACAGAACTGGTGCAAATGATCATTTCTTTAAATTGTCAGAAATTCAGAAATGCACTGCCGTCTTAACTTGAATCTCAGTGTGTACAGAAATAGTTTGCGCAGCATGGCGGTGCAGTGGGTAGTGCCAGTGCCTCACAGCTGCCGCACTGTGTTTTGACACGGGTTCGAAGAGGACTCGCTCTGTGCGGAGGTTGCATGTTCTCCCTTTGACTGTGACACTGCGCTAGGCAAGCGTTATCGATAATGACTGTACTTTATACAAAATGTATGTACTTTATGGGTATATGTTTTCCAAGCATAAAATGACACTCCACGGCCAAACAAAATAATTGAATTACTCCAAACAAATTCCCCGCGGTAAAATGACAACAAAATAACAAGTTAACCACAAGAGCAGATGGAGAAACTAAGGTTGCATTCGAAGAAAACAACCAGACGTTGTTATCAATTTTTAATTTTCAGTGTTTGCAAATCACTGCATAAATTCATAGCCTTGGACACAAAGTCACACTGGATAGATAAACTCACCTTTCTTCCGGAGGCGTCCAAAGACGGTGGAGGATCTTCGCTCGTGTCGGCCCGAGGGCCAAAAGATGAGCGACGCTGGAGCGTATTTTGGACTGTAGCAGCAAAGACTGGTTGCCATGGCAATCCAGCTCTCATTAGAGCATTATTTTCAATAAAACGATGATTAAGGTACAGTGTGGCTGAAGGTTTAACGCTGACAAATTCAGTATGAATCCCTTAACGGTGGAGGCTGGAGTAAAGCTGTATACTGTATCTACTCTTTGTTAAGGCGTTTTAGGGCAAAGCTTAAGTAATGATATCATTCCATTGATAATATCACGTTATTAATTGCTCTTTATGCTTTCATTTTTATGATTGGAATATACCTTTAGTTTAGATTTCCTGATGCATCATTTTTCCGGCAGCGTACAAGATGATTTTCACAAATAAAATGTGGTTTCTCTGCATTTTCTTATTCCCCTCATCCCTTTTACTCCTTCTTTCTGTCTTCCTACGGCGCATTTTTAAACTCGATCAGCAAATTTCACATTTCCTTCGCCTCTCAGTCCCGAAGTGCCCCTTGTTCCGCACCTCCTACTAGGACACATTTAGATTCCTGGCTGACTTCTCCGTCCAGACTGACTGATTATCTATCCCCACGATGCCGATTTATTCGCCCATCACCTCACACCTCCACTCCCTCTCGAATGCCTACCTGACATTCTGTCTTTCATCATCTTCCTGATCAGCGCCTCCATTTCTGCCAACTAACCCCCCCCCCCCCCCCCCCGCTATCTTTAAGAGGACACGGTGAAACCGTTCCTGCCGGACCCTGCAATGGATCCCTGGATGTCCGAAGTGACCTCTCAGTCAGCCCTGTGCAGGGACGGAAACGGAGACAAAGGTGTCCAAGCGCCGCATTGGTCACCGCAACTACAAGGCATGACATCGTCGTAACCTGAACGATCGAATTTGACAAGAGGAGCCCCACACACCAAAAGAGGGCAGTGCAGCGGTGGTCCAGGTGGGTTACTTTCATCCTCGTAAGGGTCAGCGAGGATCAGGCGATGGGTCGCATGTACTTCACTATCAGAGAGGTACGGAGGACTTTGTTTTGCCTGTTCCACTGTCTAGAAGATTCTAGAAGACTGTCTCCACTTACAGGGACTAAGGGCTTACGCTGTGATTTACTGTGCAAATAGAATATTTAGCCAAAGAGAGAAGCTCTTAAGTGAATTGAGAAAAATCCAAGCTGTCAAAGGTTATTTTTGTAAATTTTTTAAGTAATGCCAATAGGATGACAAATGGCTATAATATTTGCTGATATGAGAAATAAACCACATCTGTCTTTACCAATAGCATTAGCAATAGCTGAATTGGCTTTGTTTTCCATGGTTACCGGCAGGATCTCGGCCCCAAACCACGGTATTAACTGGGCGACGACTGTACTCCTCACTTTTTAGAAGGGTGGATAACAAAGGCTACCAGGCCTTGGGAGGTGCTTCGACTGAACCCCTTTTTCTCAGTTGCATTTTTATACCCAGAGCCAATCAGTGTTTGCATTTATTGATGTTCTTAAATGTTAAAAGAGTTCTACCTGCTGCCATTAAAGTAAAAATGAATATATAGATGCATATACATACACGGAATCACATGCTTAGCTACAAAAGTAAATTTTTTCTTAATTTCAATTGCATCTGAACAAGGAAGAGGAACCTTCAAATTCTTGACTGTAAGAATTAAAAAAAAAAAACAAAAAGATGAATCCATTTGAAATGTGTCTTTGGTTTGTGGGAGAAATGTAGAGCAGCCAGACAAAAGCCACCGTTGTTTTCATGTCCTGCATATGTGTGTGTTTTAATGGCGAACAGTTTGAAAAAATAAGGTAAAAGTTGCAGCACGCTACATACTTTAATGAAATGTCAAAACACATCTCTCAATGTTCACGTAATGCTCAGTAATTCTCAAAATTACCTCCAGGAAATTTTTTTTTTTTAAATGGTATTTCATTTAAACAAACAAAAGAAATCCTGTTTCGGTCGGCATGTGTTAGGAGCACTTAAACCGGCCTCTGCGCTAGAGCTCCATCACCTGCCGCTGGCCCAACGCTAGGTGATGTTCCGGGATTAAAGGAGTGAAACATCTATGACGGGTCGCTCCAAGCTGATGACCTCGCAGGTGGTCCCACGTCACCAGCAGAGGTGTAAAGAGCACTATTGCTCAGCTAGAAATACACCTACCTGTATATGTAAGCAGCGGCCACAAAAGTGTAACACTCCACAACCCGTGAGTTTTTTCGTTCCAGATACTGGGTTTAAAGTGAGGTATTTCAGTATTCACGCTGACGAATTCTTTATCTAAACGGGTTTACAATATTCAGTTTGTCAGTTAGTTAAACTTACATGCAGGACCGTGTACGGTTAAATACTCCGACAATACCAGTTGCAGCCTGGTGTATGGCAGAGGGGGCTACATCGGGGGGGGGCAGATGCACCAAAAATATGGGTTTATTTCTAGGTAAACTAAAGCATTTTCTTACGAGCTCCTCCAACCAGCCACCTGACATGTTTCTTGCTTCGAGCAGGGGCAGCTGGGCATTATCCCTTAGGCTTGGCGGGGTCGGGTAGTGGAAAGCTGTCTATCGAGATCATCCCCGCCCCCGGCCTGGGAAAAGCCGCCCACCAACTCGCAGAATGTTGGTACAGACGGTGTCAAAGTCTTAATCAATATGCTAATCGGGGTGGAATTTACCGCGTCCCATCTGTTCCGTTTTCTATGGACCCGGGCAGCAGGGGACCGAACGGAAGTGAATAAGTGGCCCTTTGGGTGCAGGGAACCTTTGGAAGAGCTATACATTTTAGCCTTGTATTGGAAAGAGTGGCTTTGTTAAGTGCACCCATTCCACACACTCAGTGATTTATGTGAATATACCTGCGCTGATGGTAATTATTTCAAAAACTTGGAGTTCAAAGAGCTCCCCTCATGGATTTGGAATTTATCAGCATGTAAGACACATTAGAATGCGGTATCTGTAAAGTGAGTGAAAATCTGATTTGTCATGCTGAGTGTGTGGGCGCTGGACAGTATGTCTCTTGATATGTGACTATGTTGCCTCCTCAACTTACAAACACATTTGTTTGTGTTCATAACTCAATTTGTTCGTAACTCCTAAGGCACTTTTACCACTATTCGCTATTTTACTGCTACCTGATACCTGGATGTGGAAATGTGCAACATTTCAGACAAGTATAAGAGAAGAGAATCACGCACTGACTGCTATCAATCCCTTGTCCTTTTCAGGGTCGCGGTGGTCCAGAGCCTATCCCATAATCACTGGGCACTAAGCTAGGAGGGGTACACCGCTGATGGGATGCCTGACCAAAACAGCAGTAAGTGAACAAAATGCAAATTAACAAGAAGTGAGAAAACTGCAAAAAAAAGTTTGTATCTTTGTAAATTCGTAAGTAGATTGTTCGTAACACAAGGAGCCACTGTACGCGAAACGAATGTTTCAGCTCCCCAAACTAACGAGCAAATTTCAGTCCGTTTTTAGACAGGATTGCACTTGTGTTTGACTTATAAAAGCTGTTTTTAACTTTAATGGGACATAAATGGCATGATTAACAAGTAAAAACCGTATCTAAAAGAAACTCCGCTGCGCCTTCCACAATAACTTGTTTAAAATATATTACTACACAGTCAATTAAATCGCAAGGTAATTTCATTTCTGCACTCAACGTGTTTCTCTTTCATGGGAAAAAACATTGAAGATATTTCTAAGGGAAAAGTATTAATTCGCTTTTCATTTTGCATTAAGTTGAAGAAAAGCACCAACCCTGGAGCTGTGACTGCTGTTTAGTCCTGTTAAAAGGGAGACATTCTGCCCTTCTGGTCCAATACTTTAAATACCAAACTGTCCCATATAAACACACTTTTTATTCTCTAGGCTACTGAAAGTGGTCATTTCTTTTTTAAATTTATTCCCTCCTAGATTGTTACACCCAGAATAACACAATTAATATCCTTAATAACCATAGCACACAACGTTCAATCAATAAGTTATTTATTCATACTTTATTTACTTATTCTTTTAGCAATCTTAAGTATGACTATATAATAGGTCATCTGTTTTAAACTATTCTCCCAAAAAAATAATAATTTCACAGTCCTTATTTTCACCTGTGAATTTGTAATATTACATATGCAACATCCTCCAAAAGCATCCAACCATCCATCCAATTTCAGTAACCACTTGTCCTGAGCAGGGTCACTCCTCCAAAACCAATTATAATAAAACAGGCTATACTTTTAAAGGCAGCAACAGGTGCTCTGTGCTCTGGAAACGAGAAATAAAACGTGGAAATGTAATTTAATCTAGTTGACTCATTTACAGCCTTTAGGAGTATTTGTGTTCAGCATTTAAACAAATGCAACGATGGATTTCCGATCATATAGGTGGAAACATAACATGTACTATACTACCCCTTTGGATTTTTAAAATGTCTTTTTTTTTCTATTAAGTAATTATTTTTAAAAGTTGGACATTGCATGTTTTTGGTGTCCCATTCATTGTTTTCCTCCAGCAACTGTCCACATCCTTGCGAAGTCCGGCTTAAATGGTGTAAACCCATAATGATATTTTCCCTTCTTTTTCTTTCCTCTTATTTTGCATCTCGCTTCTGTATTTCTGAGGACGACTATACCTTATAAAAGTAGAAAGAACACATTACCCTTCTTTTTTTTTTTAGCGAAAAAACAGGCAGCAAATCAGAACACTAAGAAAATGACAAGTGGAAATAAGGAAGGAGCAGAGAATGCAGCCTCTTGTTTCCAGTCCAGTGTTTGATTTAGGCTTCATCAGTGTCGTCATATTTCTCCCAGTGTCGTCATTTTGCAATGTCGTCATTTCTCACGTGTGTCTATGACGGAATTGATATCGAAGAGGTTTATAGGTACTTTAGTGAATGTTTTTCGGCTCCGATCGGTTAAGCCATGGTGAAGGTGAAGCTTTCTCCTCAGCGCTCACGGATCGGGGGCAGGTGGGCCCACGCGGCGCGCTCACGCGCCGCTTTCCTCAGGTGAGTCCAGGCGAAGCAGGTGGCGCTCACTTCTGATCACTTCTGATCACTTCTGACTTGCGCTTTTACCTCAATTCCGTGTATAAATCCGTTCGGGTTTTTTTTTTTTTTAATTAATTAATTATTATTTTTATTTTTTGTTTCCTCTTCCCTCTTTTTTTTTCCTTTCTGTTATAATGTAAGCCATGCTGCCAGAAGCGCGGAGACGAGCGGCAGAAGGAGCGCGAGCCCCGGCGTGGACGCGCCGCTCTCTCCCGCGCACAGCTCGAACAAGTTCCCGCTGAGCTCGAGCTTTCTGGAGTCCCGCTTCAGCTTCTCCCACAGCTCGGCCGCGCCCTCCTCGCAGTCCGCGATGGCCGTGTGCGCGCACGCGTGGAAGTCCTCCCAGTACCTGCGAACGAACGGAACGGAACGGCACACACCGGGGGGACATGTCATCGGCATGTATGTCACCCTGCGGCGCGCGCGGTAATGGCACGTGGGGCTTCGAGCGCTATAGTTACCGCAGCGACCTGCTCGAGTGTAACGTGTTCAGTCGCTTCTTTTCTTTTCCCGCCAAATATGCGGCCTTGCGGGTATTAAAGTGCTGCTTTTGGGTGCGTGAGGTAACACGTGGTATTTATAGTATTTCTTAAGCAGCCACGTTTTCAGAAGAGAAACTGGCTTCAAATTTCTCTCCCTCTCGCTTCA
The DNA here is from genome assembly GCF_900964775.1 of Scleropages formosus. Taxonomy (NCBI): domain Eukaryota; kingdom Metazoa; phylum Chordata; class Actinopteri; order Osteoglossiformes; family Osteoglossidae; genus Scleropages; species Scleropages formosus. The sequence continues at coordinate 29,153,441 of NC_041810.1, read as the reverse complement.
CACTCACGCTGTTGCGTCGCTTCTGCGGACGCGGAGTAACGGATGTGCTGTGTGTGTGTGTGTGTGTGTGTGTGTGTGTGTGTGTTCTGAGTGTAGCACGTGCGCACTGCACGTATAGGGCGGATGAGATGGGCTCTGTCCCCCCGGAGAAAAAGGGTTTTATTCTGTCTCCCGCACACACACCATCAGAGAGGAGAGATCTCAAATCCAATTAAGCTCCGTCTCTGCGCTCTGCGTGTGTGTGCGCGCGCGCGTCGCTGCTGGTGGCAGTGATTTTTCCGCGATCCAGCTCGCGCATTGACGCGGTGGGGACTGAGTGAGGGTTGGGTTGGGTTGGGTTGGGGGGGGCGGTGGTCTCGGGCCATCTGTCCCCTATTTTTCAATAGTGCTCGCGTGGCGGCGCTAAATGAACACGTGAACTCACGCGCAGACCGTGCGCAGGTCCTGGCCGCGGTGCGCGCGCTCCCGGTAGCTGACCATGTTCTCCCCCAGCACGAGCAGGCAGTCGGAGAAACCTTTGAACACGGAGTCACATGTCGGCGAGGCTCCCGCAGCCTGGAGCAGAGGGGCTGCAATCCGAGAGAGAGGAGCGTTACACACACACACACGCACTGAGGTCATCATCATCATCAGCAACACTAATATCATCACTATCATCACTGGTACTAACATCCTTCATTTGTCCATCACTGAAAGTTCCCTCTGTCACAAAATGAAGAGCTGCACTTTTAAATGTAATAACTAATTAATAACTAATTAGTAAATTAATATCTAATCAACCAGAGAAACACACTGATAACTTTCAGGAAATCCATCAGACAAGAATTAAAAAAATAACAGAAAAAAACCATAAGGTCACTATACAAATTGGGGCGCAATAGAGCGGGACACGTGTGTGTGTGTGTGTGTGTGTGTGTGTGTGTGTGTGTGTGTGTGTGTGTGTGTGTGTGTGTGTGTGTGTGAGTGAGTGAGTGAGTGAGTGAGTGAGAGACAGAGAGAGATGGAATTGCGGGATACCTGAAGTTACTTAAACACGCGAATGAATCTGAGATGCTGTTTCATGCTGGAGCTGTGTCAGCAGTGTGTGTAAAGAGGGGCTCGAGCCTATGACATACTGTACCGTGACACCAGGGAGGGACCAAGACACGGGTGCGAAAATCAACAGTAGTAATAATAATCATCACTTTCATCACCACACCCTACACGAGACAGGCGCCTGCTGATTAACCCCAGTTTATAATTAAACGGAGTAAAAAACCATGTTTGACCGCAGTAATCAATCCGTGGTCCGTTTCTTCTTCGCATTAGGGCCTCCTGGTTTATGAAATTATGGCATCCACAGATGCATACGATTTCCGCCCCGTACCATAGTACAGTATAGTACAGTACAGTACACATTTACATCTATTCTTCTAGCCGACGCCTGTCCAATATCAGTGTAGTACTGTATAGTATACTATAGTATAAAATGTGCTCATTAAATCCCATACAAATTGCAGGAACGCCGTCGCATCTCAGCAGAGACACACGGCCCCCTGAGGGACGCACAAAATACCACAGTAAATACCCCGCTAGGAAGACGCAAAAAGCGCTTCATTGAAAGAATCATATCATATAAAATCATATCCGACTGATGATCCTCTGCTCCGCTGTACTGTTCCCTCCTCTTGGCCCCTTTGCGTACCATGGTAAAGTCCGCAAAGAGCCCGACAAATGGATGAGCGCGGATACACGAAGAGTGTATTTACCGCGCTTTACCCTGGTAATCCAGTTCAGACACAGTCGGCGTGGATCGGCACCGTTCAGCTCTTGCTGTTAATTTCATCAGTCGCGCGTGCGACTCGAAGAAACCGCAACACTCGAGTTTCATAATACCGCACCTCACGTGAGCGCGCGCGCGCGCGCTTCTGTTTTTACACGTATTTAAACGCCTGGCGATTTTTCCGGCTTTTAATACACAACGTCCAGAGCCGCAGTCCTCTACATATTTTTTAAAGCGCACTACAGCGTGTAAAACGTGTTAACTTCCGATTCCACACGCAATACGAGTTTATTCTAAGTGACACAAATAGCGACATTTAACGGGAATAACGAGGCACGGAGAGAAGAGCTGCTTTTACTCCTCACCTGGTATCTGTTGGCAATGAAACAACCCCAATCATAATAAAATAATAAAATTTCTGTTTAAATTACACACCGATCTCTACCTGGATGTAAGATACGCGTCTCCGCTAATATTTGCATAATTTTTTGCGCAAAAAAAATTCAAACATCGGTGTTTCTTATCCCGTGGTGGTCTGGTCATATTGTGAATTATTTAGATAATTATTACTTGCTTTATTTTATATATTTATCCAATTTTTAATCCAGTATCCCAAAACTGTGCCATTGTACTGCTGTACTATTTATTATTGCATATATTATAATTAGATGTAGAATAAAAAGGTTATAAAAGACAAAAAAGGCCGAATTTAACTTTTGCAGCACTAATTGTTAGGAATCTTAATTTTGTGAGTTCACCTTTTACCGCTGCAGGAGAATGAAGCCGTGGTACATAATCGGAGCGAGGTATACCGTGGTAAATGCACGTTTTTACACTACTAGAGGGAAATGAGTGATGTTTTGCTGTATTCCAGCTATTATTTTCAGCGGATAAATATTATAGACAGCGGGGTCTGATGCTGCCCTACGAATATTGCACGAGGTGAGAGAGAGAGAGAGAGAGAGAGGCGCGCGCCCACTGCGGGAAGGAGCGCGCTCTCCGCAAGCCCGGGTCGCGCGCAAAAAAAATGTGTACGTACTGCGGACCTCCCGAGTAACACGAATTCACGTGCCAGACATTTTAGAGTTTCTAACAAGATTGCGAGGTAAAACAGATGTCGGGCATGTGTTGATTTAACTAAAAAAAAAAAACAATAATGCGACGATCGACACCGAAGGAAACTTGAAGCACCGACAGTTCCGCTCGTCGTTGTGGGGGGTCCATCCGCGCGCCGCCGGCGCCTCGTTTGTTGTGCCCTCGGCGAACAGAGGACCGAACGGAACTCACCTAAGTGAAGAGCGAGGAGCAGCGCGACGTGTGCGCCGTGCGGAGTTACTCCCATCCTACGCGTGGAGCACCATTGGAGTGCGCGCGCACACCTCTCTCTCACACACGCGCGCGCGCGAAAGGCCACCCTTCTCACATTGTCCAGCGAGCATCTAGCCGCCGCTCGCACCCGCCACCAGACCCGCGCGCGTGCTGCGCCGCTTGACGCCGATGTGGGCCACCCCGGCAAGCGCGAGTGCGCCTCGGGCGGTGCGCGCCTCCTCCTCCACGCCCACTCGGCGACGCTGACGTAACAAGCCCCGCCCACTGTCATCGCGCAGCGTGCGGCAATTGACATAACCCGTTTTTCCTCCTGATCGTTGTGTGTGTGTGTGTGTGTGTGCGAGCGAGAGAGAGAGAGAGAGAGGCAGGCGGAAGTGTCCTGCAAACGCACGCGCACAGGTCTCTGCGCTCACATGGATGGAGCGAAAAGCGCGTCTAATAGCGCAGATTTTTATAGCGGGACTCCGGACCTTCGCACCTATCATGATATTCGCAAGGAAACACCAACAACATATTAGATGGTTTTAACGCAAAAAAAAGGATATTATTAGTTAAGTCTTATCTAAAAATTACTACAGTTAATACCTTTGTCTCCTTATTCTTTTTTTTTTTAAATTTAATATTTAGTATCAGATACTGTCGTGTGGTTTTTTTTCAGAGATTTTTTTGTCCCCCTTTTTGCTGTGGGTTTGGGTTAGATATGCTGAACTTTGAATGTGATGTGCAGAATTTTCTTAAAACCATAAAAGACCATAATTTTAAATGAAAAATATTAAAGCACACTTTTCTGTGATTTTGTATTTGTAATTAAATGCTCCCTCTTGAGTGTCTGGTGTATACTGTGTCTGCGGGGTAAAAGTGTGTTACTGCGTTACCACAAATGAGGAGCGGTGTACCTGTGAAATAACGTGTGACGGAGCATCCTGCAGCGGGGACACTCTGGATGTGAACGGGGATGCAGTAAAAATGCAGTATTATACCTCGGTGGACCACCTGGCATGTTTGTTTGTTTAAAAAATGTAGTTTTCAGTTCTAGCCCCTTAAATGAAAAGTGCGCTCTTTTAATCATTGGAAGTAGTGTTTTATTTCCCAGCCCGAATAACTGAAGTACATTTTCAAAAATATTTTTTTAACATTAAATTTCCCCCCGTACTCTTTCCCAGCGCTGTTGCAGCGCACATTCCGCCAACAGAACGGTTTCAATGAGCATTTTATATTCTATGAAAGAAGAAAAATGTTTTAAATTACTTCCTTGATTTGTCAGGCCTTTGAATATACGCTGAAACAATTATAAACAAATTATCACAGAAGAATAGAAAGGATTTAATTTTAAACATTGAAATCGTTCTCAGATCACAGCTTAGGCATATTAAATTATGTTTATGGGACCTGTCAGTGAAATGTAACATGAGCCCACATAAGAGGAACAATATTGATTGTTATTCCTCTGTGATCAGCCGTGTTGGGCCTTATTTTCTGTCTGTTAGAGGAGCTTTTCCTCGTTGGGATCATCCAGTAAAGAGCAGAAACCTGAAAGAAAATCTCTAAGCAGCAGGATTTGTACCTCCTGCTGAGTAATTGGGTCCCTGGACAGTTCGTTTGAAAGAGGGACTGAATAAATACCCTCTTTTAGATGAGCGGATGACAGTGTGGAAAGTACAATAAATCATTCTACGTCATTCCCTGCACTTTATTAAACAAGGCAAATGCAGTGGTTTCTTTTATTTGATTTTTCTCAGTTATGGGAGAACGGGGGGGATTCCGAGAAATCTGAAGTTAGCAAGACCAGGTAGATAGAAAGCCTTAGTTAATTAAAGGTCCAGATGAAAAGCAATTTCTGTTCATATAATTAGCCGAAATAGGCAAAATTCCATGATCAAGGTCAGACTAATATAATGCAAGAAATATTAATGAAAGGACTGGAAATTAATTTAAAAAAGAAAAAAAAAACTGGTTTACTCATTCACTCATACAAGTCGGAAAAAGTGTATTTTAATTACTTTTCTATTAAAGTAGACATGGTGAAGGAGCATTTTGTCCAACGTCGTTATTTTCTTCATGCATATTGTGTCTGTATGTAATAATTTTATTATTATTTATGGATATTGTTCCCTCTTGTGGTGAATGAGCGCATTGCAGCCCAACGCTTCTCACACTTGTATTTCATACAAAGTACATATGATTAAATCATATAAATTAACTAATAATCTACTTATGTTATTAAATATTAAATGCTTTTATACACTTTCTATTATACACCGTAAAATATTACAGTTACTCTCCAAATCCACCTCGCCACAGATGGAATGCTGCCGCATCAGAAGGATCGAAGACTGCACTACTGAGGCTGGATGAGCAAGGAAAGACGTGTCCAGCAACAATAAGCATAAATGACGAGTATTGTCCAGAGACAGGTTTTAAACTGTCCAGTCAGGCTAAGCTTTTCAGCGAAAATATGAGTAGGTTCTACTGACACGATTCTAAATTTCTTTGTTGTGTCATCATCCCTCTCTCAGATTTCTGCACGGAATGGTTATACCATTGCATTTCAACGTCATTTACCTTCACTTAAATGCCATTAAAACTAGTTATAAAAAAAAAAGTAAGAAAAAAAATCAAGTTTTTATAATTATACAGTGCTGCCAGCTGGAATTCCAGAGCTCCCTTCACCGCAGTGGGCCAACGTCTTCGCAGCTGAAATGTAATCAGTGAGTCAGTGAGCAATGTTTACATGAGCTCCTTGGCCACTTTATGGCCCCATTCATGAGGGCCAAAAAAATCCAAATCTAATTCTCAGTTCGGGAAATAAGTCCTTCTGTCCCTCGGAACTGCTGAATCCCTGCCAGCATTCCTGAAGGGCCTCAAAACCCATCTTTGTCGGACCCATATCCCTCCTTCCTGACCTTCTGACACCTTCTTATCTTCGCCCTTCACCACATTTTGCTTCTGTCTACTTGTAGTTTTGTTGTTTTGCTACTTGTGTGTGCACTCTGTGGGCAGCTAGTGGAATGTGTGTCCTAGCAGAATGGTGCTATCGAACACACACAAACTGCTGCGAAACACACTCTCTTTATTTTGAGTTGCGCATCACTAAAACCGCTGCAGAAAAGCTGCTTTTTGCACCACTTTGCCTAATGAATAGCAGTAGCTGTAATAAGGTGTCAGTGCACCGCACCCTAACCGTAGTATTGTTGGGAAGCTGGAGTGCAAGTGGTGCACACGCACTGACTGAAAGCACTTGTTCCAAGCGAGGTCACGGCAAACCAGAGCCTAACCCGGCAACACAGGGCACGACGCTGGAGGGGGAGGGGACACACCCAGGATGGGACGCCAGTCCATCACAAGGTACCCCAAGCGGGACTCGAACCCCAGACCCACCAGAGAGCAGGCCATGGCCAAACCAGCTGCGCCACCGTGAAATATAAAAATATTTTTCTTTTATTTTGTCATTTGTGGAATTTGGAGTACATTACCTCTGAATGTAAGTGCTTGATCATTCTAAATTAGGGAACTGATCTGCAAATAAAAATAGCGGCATGAGTATTCGCTTAATTTAACTGTAATCGCCGTTTATTCAAATCAAGCATTTCTCATTTTAAGAGTCTAAAATGAAATATTTACCTCCCTTTTCAACGCTTCAGTTATTCCACATTTAAAGTATAAATGAATATTAAGTATCAGGAAATACCAAGTAATTAAAGCCAATATGAATGACGCCGGTTACTCAGTTACTACAGATTCCGGGATATACATCTCCTGCTTTCGCACATTTACTATAAATTTCCACTTGAAAAAAGTTGTATAACATGTTCGAATGAGTTTTTAGAAATAGATGCATAGTGTTGATAGGACTGCTGTCTGGTGGCAGTTTTTGAGAAGTCACCCTCACAAGGGGAATCGGTCCGATAATGGTTGTGAATGCCGTGGGCAGAATAAATCCATACTTGTAAAGTCGCTCCCTTTCCTTGGGATTTGGTTGATAGAAAAAGGGAAAGCCTGTGACCCTGATGTCCTCCGGCTCTCGAGCCCACGGCCGCTTGAGCAGAATGCAGTGAAGACGAGGGCTTTTCAGACCGGAGGGAAATTGGATAAGGTCCTTGCTCTGAATGCAAGGTTGTACAATAAAATAACTGGCTGAACTATGCAGTAATTCCCATAACTTTTTTTTTTGTCTTTATTGCTACAACCCTGGGTGAAATTTCTGCCAAAACATGTTATGATCTTTTATTCCCTTTCATTGGCTGTGATTTCCAAGGTTACACCTTTCTCTGAATATTCTGCCCAAATTTATTGTGTGTTTGGCCAACTGGTCTGTAGGAAAACCATGGGGTGTCTCAGTAGCTGGTTAAGAACAAAAACTGACAGTTTTATCATCGACATGGTTTCGCTGTAAAAGCTCGTTTTCAGCTTAATCATATCATTTTTTCTTGGTGTTTTGCTCTGTCCAGATCATAAAATACACTGTTCGTTAACTATCCATGTAGCCTCTTGTTCCAGTCAGGGCTGTGGTGGTCCAGAGTTTATCCTGGAAGCACATGGTACTAGGGTAAAGGAGGGACGGCCTGGACGGAACACTGGTCCACTGCAGGTCAGTCACACACAAACTATACTTTCTTTCACACCCCTTGTCCCTCAGACAGAGGTGGAGACACAGTCCTGCCCATCTCTCCCTTCTCTTTCTCCTCCATGCTACATTTGAATTCCGTGCCGTCTCCCGAGCTGCAGTCTTAGTCATTGTGCTCTATCACTGCACTGATCCTCCATGGTGATTCCAGTTCCTCCAGTCCTATGACCTCTCTATGTCCTGGTCCTCTGCCGCTCACAAGACTGTCAATCATCATCTCACTGGTATCTTTTCCGATACTTGTGGCTTCCCAGTCCCCCGTGTTACTGGGCTTCATGTTTCTGATCATCCCCTTTCAGCCGATTATCTCAGTTGTCCTCCTTGCATTACCGGAAGCTTTCAGTTGGATAGCGTTTCCTTCCATGCCTTGGTCCTCATTCTACTTGACCCCTCTGGAGCCTTTGACACTGTCAACCACCAGATCTCCAGAACAGCTTGGAATTGAAGGAACAGCACTGAATGGTTGTTATTGACCAGGTAGATCGCACCAGGGGGGTTTGGTGTGCCTGCTTGTCTACCCCTAAGTCTCTGTAAACTGGTGTAAACTGGTGTTCTGCAGGGCTTAGTACTGGGCCCCTTATTTTTCTCCATCTGCTCCACTTCCCTTAGCTCAGTTGTCTCTTAGAGGTTCTCCTGTCATTGCAATGATTTATCCATTTTGTACAGCAGGGTAATATTTGCCGTATCAATTCAGGGTTAATACCTCGAGCAAGGGTATGACAGCAGGGGACACTATCCATCTATCCATACCCGGGACCTTTGAATCTAAAAGGAGCAGCTCCTACCACTATACCACCCGTCGACTCTTTCATACCAGAGAAAATGACTTAGCACTGAAGAAGGCAAAGTATAAAATACTATATCTGGACTCAGAGAAAAAAAAAAAGAACTTTTTCAGAGAAGAATTTTATTCCTACTCGTAGTTATTTTAGAGGGGGTGCAGTGGTGCAGCGGGTTTGGCCAGGTCCTGCTCTCTGGCGGGTCTGGGATTCGAATCCTGCTTGCGGTGCCTTGCAATGGACTGGTATCCCATCCTGGGTGTGTCCCCTCCCCCTCCAGCCATCCGCCCTGTGTTGCCGGGTTAGGCTCCAGTTCGCCATGACCTTGCTTGGGACAAGCGGTTTCAGACTGTCTGTGTGTGTGTGTGTGTGTGTGTGTGTGTGTGTGTGTGTGTGTCTAAGTTATTTCAGATAAGGTGTCATTACTCCAGGGGGTGCGGTGGCACAGTGGGTTGGACCACGGTCCTGCTCTCCAGTGGGTCTGGGGTTTGAATCCCGCTTGGGGTGCCTTGTGACGGACTGGCGTCCCGTCCTGGGTGTGTCCCCTCCGCCTCTGGCCTTACGCCCTGTGTTACCAGGTTGGCTCCGGTTCCCCGTGACCCCATATGGGACAAGCGGTTCTGAAAATGTGTGTGTGTGTGTGTCATTGCTCCTTATATTTCCAAATTCTTGTTTAAGAGGCTGCATTGTGTTTTTATAACATCCGCACAGGAGGATCACATGAGAGTTTATCCTCACATTTGAACTCACTTTTGGTGAAGCGCAGCAGCGCCTTCCAGTTGCACACCTCGGCCGCCTGCCTTGGGTTGCTGGCTGTTTTTCTCGGCACTGGTGACATTTCCAGAAGGTCAGTCCCCACCTCATTTGTTCGCCGTGAAAGTGGCGGCCGGAACGAGATTGGTTCATTACCTTGGCTCCCGTCAATGCCGCCCATTCACGTGTACTGGCTCACAATTAAAAAAAAAAGAAAGGCGCAGGTCGCCCGAAAGGCCAGCCCCAACGTTTGCACGATTTGAACAAAAACGCCTCTTTTCCAAACAACTAATTTGCCCAGATACCTTGAAACTCATGTTTTTGTGTGTGTGTGTGTGTGCCTTGCATGCAATGCCACTTGAAATAGTTTACAGATGTGTTTAGAAACACATTGTAGTTAACAGCGCAATTACAGTGTTTGACCACATGCGCTGGACGCAAGTCCCTGGTTACATTGCTGCTCTTCGCGAGATGTCATTATAGCAGAAATAAGACAGCGGCATGGCTTTTTTCGGAGGGGTCGCTCATGGATTGTGACATCCACAAATCATAATTAATTTATCTGTGACTTTAGGTGTTCATGCTGCGCTCCTCTGCTGGACTGTATTCTCTCACACTGTCCAGAGGGGATGAAATTGACTCCGTCGTAAAGTTCATCGGCATAATTTATTGTTGTGGCATTCTGTGTCCCTTTACTCCCCTCCGAAGCGGAACTGACTTTTCTCTTACTCTTTGCGACAATCAATTATTCATTCAATTATTCATTTAACATTTGTCTTACCTATGTATTTTTAATACGATGTAGGGTTTGTTTTGCTTTTTCCATTTTTTTTTCCCCTGGTTGAGCAGCTCAGTTGGAAATCCATACCACATAAAAACTCTAAAAAAAAAAAAAAACAATAAAACCAACCAGAAACACCATTCTTTCCCATTCGAAGCTCGCTCCTCTCCATAACAAAGTCGTTCATTCAGAACACTTGTATAACCATGCATATATTGTATAAAAAAAAAAGTCACTCAGAAAAGGTTGCATAAAATCCAGCTGTAAATGTTGCACTGTTAATAAGAAGGAGACGCATGAAAGAATGGTTTATTTATGTGGCATCAGTTGATGTAAAAAAAAAAAAAATTATATATACATATACATTATGTAATTATATATATATTATTATATATTATATTTTTCACATAATCTCATATCATCTGAAACCGCTTGTCCCATGGAGGGTCGCGGGGAGCCAGAGCCTAACCTGGCAACACAGGGCGTAAGGCTGGAGGGGGAGGGGACACACCCAGGACGGGACGCCAGTCCGTCGCAAGGCACCCCAAGTGGGACTCGAACCCCAGACCCACTGAAAAGTAGGACATGGTCAAGTCCACAGCGCCACTGCACCTGGGGGGGGCGGGGCTATTATATTTTTATTATATTATATATATAGTATATTACATTATATTATGTATATTTCATATGTGTGTATATATACATGTGTAAAACATAGCACACCTTGGTCTAACTCCGGACAGGGTTTTTTATTGGGTTTTCTTATTTACAGCATGTCGTAAACACTCTGGCCAGGATATTTGAAATGCCTAAAATTAAAAACAAGAACACCGACTCGGCTCAGGCAGGTGCACGCGGCATCCCGGCTCGCCAAGGGGAGCGGCCGTCTTTCCCTTCTCTGCCTGTGATTGGCTCAGTGGAAGAGGGAAACAGTCTGAAACGCTGCTGTTGCCTCCCTTTGGGCAGTTTATACCCTCAGGTGAATACGGGAATCCATCTCTGGTGCGGTACTCCCAGACCGGGCGGGTTCCTGAAATTTTCGTTAAATTTATTCATCCCGTAAAGAAAGCTACGACACATTCCGCGAACACAGAGCGACACAGATATACACACACAATTCTCGAAAGTCCAATCACATGAACCCGACGGCACCGTTTTTGCGGGCACACTTTAAACAAGAGTGAGTCGGGACCAACTGCGTACCTCTACTGAGTAAACTGTGATAGGATCCTGTCCCTGACACAATCTGTGAGCGCGCGGCGTACATGTGCTCAGTCATGTCACGTACGTGTGCTGCATGGTATCGCTAACAATTTTTTGACTCCCCCGAATACCGTGCAAGTTGTTAGCAGCTTGCAATGAGTTTATTTCGGTGTTCCTGTGATTTGTAGGTGCAGCGTTTGTGGGTCCATGAATATATCCCCCCCACCCCCATAAGGAATAATGGTATTCTGAGCCCTGTGTGATGGTGCCCTGCTTAACTTGGTGATTTCATAGGATGAATCAGGGCTGAATTTGGGAAACCTGCAGGCTGGCGCAGATCTTGGTCATTGGAAGGCCGGTTTCTGTGTTGCACTGCCATCTGGTGCTCATGTCATCACTGTTTCTGGTTCTTCTCGGTCTGGAAAAGCCCTCCCCACAGTACACGTCACTGCTTTGTTTATTTATCTTAAGGAATTTTCCCATGGTGGCTAATAAAATGTGATTGTTATATTATTGTACTCATCCATTTACACATTTTTTGCATTGTATCAGTTAAGGGTTAGTACCTCGATCAAGGGCGTTACAGCGGGAGATGGGGTTCGGACCTGTGCCCTTAAGTGCAAAGTGGCTGCGCTAATGGCTACGCCACCTAGGTTTCATTAGGAAAAGTGTCAAGGATGGTGCTTGTGAGTGTGATGTTGACTGGCAACCTGCATGCGTCCACCGTATGTGCTCAGGCTTTCGGCCGCAGCGTGCGGACCATCCCGATACCTTCGAACCTTGGAGTTGGAGGACAAAGGCGCCCTGAGGCACCGTTAGCGTGTTCCAGCACATTCTTCATCCTCCCTGTGGACACTCCGCAGAGTTCGAACACACCCACATTTTTCACGAATGCTTCATTTTTTTTTCACAACGGTTCGTTCACACACACACCACAGGGAGATGGAGCCAACAGGTGTCGCGTCACGTGTTCTGGGGGCGGGGCTAATCCGCATGCCGGCGCCGCCTTCAGCGAAGTTATGTTGCGCACCAGCTGCTGCTTCCCCAGGACTGCTGTCCAGCAGATATATGTCGTGCGAACGTGTGAAACTTCTCCCCCCAAATTTTTTTTTTTTTAAAAAAAAAAAAAAAAAAAAAGTTTGACAACTGCTCCATCTCACTTCCGCCTGATACTCGCCACAGCGAGCGGCCAGCGCGTGCCGCTCCCGAGCTCCCTGTCGCCCCCTGGCGGCCGCGGCTGGGAAACTGCTTTTTTCTTTTTTTTTCTTGCGCTGCTTCAAACTCTAACAGCGTCGCCTAGCAACAGAGCGCGCGCGGACGCCATAGTTACAGTCTCCAACGTTCTATAACGGAGAGTTACGAGTGCGGTACGGGAGTGTGCGCGCTCAAAGCGGACAGAGCGAGGAGAAGCTCCTCACACACACACACCTCGCACACTCCTCGCACGTAGTAGCGCAGTGGGAAGGCAGGTGACTGAAGCGCACAGATGTAAGTAGGCCAGGCTCAGGCTGCTCCAGAGCAACTGCTCACTTTTGTGCTTTTTACTCTGTACAGTTTGTGGGGAAAATCAAGAGGAAAAAAAAGATGCCGCAGAAACGGCACAAAGAGCTGAGCTGGAGGTCTGACATCGGCCACAAGCAGCGGACAGCCCAAAAAGCAGGGAAAAGGGCGTAAAGTTTTGGGAAAAGTGTGTGTGTGTGTTAAAGATATGTTTTCCAAGTACTTGCTATTCCTAACACTTTTGTGCCCCTGAACTGTCCACTGGTCACCGATACATCATCGGTCCCGGGGCAACAAATGGGGCCCGAGATGCTTTAGGGGCCGCGGGCAGCGTGATGGACCATAGTAATCCCAGGTTTGCTGGGGTGAACTGGCACAGCAGGACTGGATGTTAGGCCAGGCGTACCATGTTCTTACTGAATTTTACAGTGATGTACCTCTCCGTGCAGCAGGGTGTCCTTAAACTGCATCGCACCAGGGTAGGTGCCTCGATCAAGGGTACTGTACTGGAGCATGGGTGTGGATTCAAACCAGGGTCTTTCGGGTGGATGGTGGTACCTCTAGACTATATTAAGTCATTATAAAATTAATAATTCTGAAAAAATCTGTCATTGTCTGTACTGCTCACATTGTTACATAGCTAGAAGTAATTCCTCTTGTGAACTGGAGTAAAAATGGTGTAAAATGAAGTAAGGGGTACAGCAGGCACTGGTAGTGATGCAGTGACCGACAACGGTGCGATAACGTTACCTTCACGTGACACTCTCCATACTGCTTGCTGCATGTAATATCACAACTGATAATTATATGGAAAATTGGATGGGAATATAAAAATAATTTCCAGTAAATTATTAACGTTTGTGTGTCTGATGCCTTGTGCAAGACGACTAAGTTAATGTGACATATCTTTACAGTCACTTATTTACCCTCTCGAGGGACGGACAGCAGTGTATTCAGTGATACTTTATTTTTATTATTATTATTATTATTATTATTATTACTATTCGTGTGTAAGGCCGCGACGCAGGAACTGTGTAAGTGCGAGTGATGTGTCGGCGCGTTCACTTGTTGCGCCTCCTTTGCCCACGTGCTCTGCGGGGGTCAGTGTGTCGCGCGCGGCGACTAAGAGACGCCGACGGTGCAGTCTGGGGGGTGACGCGGGGAGCGCGAGTTGCTCCAAAGTCACTCTTATTTGTTGACCCTGTTCTTGTCCCCCCCCCGCCTCTCGTGGTCCAGCTCGACGAGGGACGCGTCGCGCGGATGCCCGCGAGCGGACGTGTGCCGGTACCCTTGGAGACTCGCGGGAGGAGCACGTGACCCGCGCTCTCGCGGAGGCGCTCGGGGAGGAGAGGCGAGGCGAGGCGAGGCGAGGAGGAGGAGGGCAGCGCGAGACGCGCGGCGCGCCACACCGGTGTTCCCGCGGAGGGACACTGCTTCCCCGCTCGTCTCGCGCGTGCCCGGCCGTCCGCTCCGTCTCGCGTGCCAGACACAGGCGCGAGCGAGCAGGCCGGGATACAAAAGTTGAGGAACTTTTTGCACATCCTCGCGCACGCCATCTTGACTCCTCTCCGGAACAAGTTTGCGGGCTTTTTTTTCCCCCCTTCTCCTTCTCCTCCCCTCAGTTCCGTCGTCAGCAGCGCTCATCGCCATCCCCAGCGGACACCACCTCCATCATCATCATCCTCCTCATCGTCGTCATCATCCTCCTCATCGTCGTCGTCGTCCTCGTCACGATAGCTGAGCGCGAGCGGGCGACAGAGTGTAGCGTGAGTTGTAGCGTCTCCTCGGTGCACCTTCACACGTCGCACACCCGCTGTGTGTGTGTGTGTCTGTGAGAGTGTGTTACAGACACACACACACACACTCCGCGCTCCCAACAACAACGACAAAGTAAAGCAACAAGTGGCGGAACGAGCGGTCATGATGAGCTCCGCGCTGCTCTAGCTACTTTCGTTCAGAGCAGATGCTCCTCTCTTATTTCTCTCTCTCTCTCTCTCTCTCTCTCCCCCCCGATCAGCGTGTCCTCGTGCCACTCGCCCTCCCGCCTGTTTACGGCGCACCGGAGGCATCCGTGACACTGACGAAGTTTGCAGCATCCGCGCGTGTCCGTGTCTCGTGCCCGCGGCGCCCCCGCTCGTCGAGTCGAGTTGAAGAGGGTCGCGCGCTGTTGCGTTGCCGCGCGTGTCGTGTCCGCTGCTCGAAATACTCCTTTCTCATCATATGACGGCTCGTGAGTCCGACATGTTTTTACAGCGCGCGGGCCCACCCACTGGGCAGCAAAGTACACTCCGAGTGTGAGCGTTTGCGCGCGCATGTCCAGGACACTCTTCACTTGCGGGTCCCCGTTACTACCGGCAACGGGTTAGGTACAGGAGCGGGAGGTGCGCGAGTGGCTGTTGATGAGGATGATGCGTTTGTCGGGGGGGGGCAGATGGACAGTCAGAGGGCGATCGGGGAGCTGGGGACAGTAGAAAAGTTGGACAGGGTCGAAGGGTAGTTGGGGACGGGAGAATGTTGGATGCAGTCGGGGAGCTGGGGGACAGGAGAAAAGTTGGACAGGGTCGAAGGGCAGTTGGGGACGGGAGAATGTTGGATGCAGTTGGGGAGATGGGGACAGTAGAAAAGTTTGACAGGGTCAGAGAGCAGTCAGGGAGCTGGGGACGGGGGAAAAATTTGAACAGGGTCGGAGGGCAGTTGGGGACGGGAGAAAAGTTGGACAGCGTCGGAGGGCGGTTGGGGAGCTGGGGGACAGAGTTGGAGGGCAGTCGAAGAATTGAGGACAGAAAAGTTGGGCAGTGAAGGAGCTCTGGAACAGTAACCTGGGGGACAGTGAAAGGAGTTGGGCCACAGCAGCCTGGGACTAATGACTTGGGGGGACAGTGTCCACACCAAGGGGACAGCTGCTGGGATGTGTTGGGCTCCAGCTGGTAAAAACAGTTTGACACAAAGTGTATTTGGGTTACCATGGAAACATCTCCATTGCTGCAGGATGTGGGATGTCTTTAGGAGTCTCCACCGGTGGACAGGGCCGCATTACACACACTCTCTCTCTCTCACGCACACACACCTGACGGGGAGTTCCTGTTCTCCAGTGAGCAGTGCTCTCTGCTGTCACAATTAGGAGACTTAATTAGCCTCTTATGTTAATTAAAGTCACTTTTCACACCTTTAATTACATTTCATTGTCTTCCGCAGCCAGGAAGTGACATAAAAGCAACACTTAACGTTTTCTCCACTCCTGCACTACTGGATCTCTCAAATAAAATCGGTCAAATTTCATGTCTAGTAACTTGTAATATTTTTATGAAATAAAGTGGAAGTATTTGTCATTTATAATAGAAGTATTGAAGTATTTGAGCCATTACAAAGTTGTACTTTTTAGGTATTTATTCTCATAAGTGCACTGTAGTGTATAATATAATGCAATCTATACATGTGCATACAATTTACACCACCTCCCTCATTATGGTATGCATAAAAAAAAGTAGTGGTGTAAGTTGAAATAGTGGCACAGTGGGGTCAAATATTAATATGAACCACTTCATGAACAAAGTCATTTCCCGGGGATGTGATTCGTCAACTTTTCTGCCTAACCTTTAGTGTAGTTTCAGGAACTGCTGGAGGTCCTTCTCCTGCACGCCGCATTGTTGTCGTTGCCGCGGGTTACCACGATGTCGCGCTCGAAGACTTGTTTTCCAGATGTGGCCTTCGAGCGTAAAGGCTTTTTAATTCAAAGTTGTCGCATCTACGAAAGGGGACAATTTCGTAGCACGCGCTTTCCAATATTGTTTGGATCGCAAGTTCTTGCATGAATTTTATCATCTTCATACTTCTTTGCAGTATTTTTCAAGCCTTATTAAAAATTAAAAAAATTTTGTATATAAATTATATATATATATAAATATAATTAATGAAAGGATCTGGCAGAACTTGGTATAAAAGGTACAATATATTACCCCTGACAAAAGGGCAGAGCCACCAGCAGTTTGGGTGGGGGGAGGAGGTGGCAGGGGGGTGGAGGTGAGGTGGGGCGGCTCTATGGATGTTGCCCCCTGCAGCAGGGTATTTACTCTGCCCAGGGTGCAGATGGACCACCTCGTGAACCTACGGGCTATTTTTAACTATCCTGTTTTAGATGAGATTATGTTCCCCCCTGGGCTTCACTGTGTGTGTGTGTGTGTGTGTGTGTGTGTGTGTGGGAGGTACCATCCTTGTACCGGACCCACATTCCGACCAATCACAAGTGTCTAAAAGTGACATTTGCATCATCTCTGTCCTCCTCACTTCTGCAGGCATATACAGCCTCTGTGGTTCCTTTGTTAAAGGCCCAGGGCTGCAAACAGCGATGTGGTTAACGCTCTCGTCAGGGTGGGCTCTGCATGTTTCAAGTACTTGTTGTTGGAAGTAATTGCGGCGTACTGAGTACTTGTTTATATGAGTTTTCCAGTAAAATTTATGGGTTGCAACTTGGGTCGCAGTGATCTGGAGTCTATCCTGGAATCATTGGTCACAAGGCGGGAGGTGTATGTACCCTGGATGGGATTCCAGTGCATGGGATCTAGCCCCTCCCACACACACACACATCCATTCACACACTAAAGTCAATTTAATGTCACCAGTCCACTTGAACTGCATGTCTTTGGACTGTGGGAGGAAACCAGAGCACCCGGACAAAACTCGCGCAGACGCGGAGAACGTGCAAGTCACGCAGACTGGGCGGGATCGAACCTCGAACCCGCGTTCTTTCGCGCCAGCCAGGTGTGACCTCATTTCCTGTACTGCGTGTTTGGACCCCCGCACTACTGATACTGAAAGCAAAACACTTTTGAAACAAAATAACGATTAAGTGTCACCATTGTGTCATTACTTTCGAGTTGGAGTTGATAGCAAAGGATCCCGCCTCCACCACGTCGTCGGTCATCAAGGGTTCGGGTCTCACGGTGCTACCGTGCGTTCGAACCGGCGGTCACACACACATTCTTGGGTCGCGATGGATTCGGGAATACGGAACGTGATCCTTCGGGTGCGATAAATTAATTTTTCGAGAGAGAACTTAATTGGGGTTAAACTGCATGACCACCTTGTGTTGAAAGGGAATGAGTTTCAGTCATGGGCTGGTAAAGAATTTCTTAAGCGGTTTCGCTTCGCAATAAACCCATGATTGAAATTCATCCCGTTGCACATATTGGTGATTTTAAATGGCCAGAAGCGAGTGTGTGAGAGTGAGTGTGTGGAGGAAAGGGGAAGTGAGCGTGGGTAGTGTGACGGCGAGCAGCGAAGGCAGCGGTCTGCCTCTGTGTTGGGTTTGCGACCTCGGTGCCGTCAAGAGCACCCCCCGGTGGTGGCACTGCTCTAAAACTAGGATGCTCAGGTTTCCTCTCGCACTTCTCAGTGCTGCTGACCACTCGCCGATATGGTAAAGCCGTCCGTGCTCTTTTTTGGCATTTACGCACTCCCGCTTTACAGTCTTTTACTTGTCTCAGTGTGATATGACTAAAGCGCAAATCAGACTGTGGATAATTGGCGAAATTGAGTGATTTCACATTGTTTAAAAATTACTTTTTCTTTTTAGAATTTTTAGGGATGCTACTCAGTGCATAAGATAAACATAATTTTAAGGCAGCTTTGAGCCTAAAGGTTGCAGGTTCAAATCCCGCCTCCAGCCGTAGTACCCTTGAGCAGGATACTTACCCTAATTTCCTCCAGTAGAATTACCCAGCTGTATAAATGGGTAAATAATTGTAAGTAGATGATCACTGGAAGTTGCTTTGGAGAAAAGCATCAGATAAATTAATATATGGAAACGTATAAGCATTACGGGTAGTTTTCTCAGTAGGCCGCTGGGCAAAATGAAACGCGTTTCTTAAACGCACGCAACTCTAAATGCACACGAAAGAATTAAAATTGGTTGAAGTTTTGTTGCATGTAGTAGCGTTGATGTCGTGTGGAAATGATTTAAAAAGTGATGCCTCTGATACATTGTAATGAGGGGTGAGTCACGAGTCACATTATCAGACGCCCCCAACCCCCCGGAACTGCGGTCACGTGAAGATGACCTGTAGGTGACAAGTAGAACCATCGGCTCAGCAACCCCCCCCCCCCCCCAACAGTGTGAGGACTCGGCGCACAGGCAAACACTCGCCGGTGTGAAGCATTGCTTTGGCGTTTCATCCTCTCTGCAGCAAGACTCTTATTCTTCTTTCAGCGTGACCACGGAACTTTTACGAGTGTGTGTTTTAACGGCTTCGCACTTCCCCTCTGGAGCAGCGTGTGGAGCCCGTGCGTTGCGTGTGTCTGAGCCGGCGGGTTTGTGCTTCTGCTTATTGGATTCGTCTCCCATCGCGCTCCCTTTGCCTGTCTTGCTGTTGTTTTGCTGTGCTTTGAGACCTCTGTGTGTGTGTGTGTGTGTGTGTGTGTGTGTGTGTGTGTGTGTGTGTGTGTGTGTGTGTGTGAGAGAGAGAGAGAGAGAGAAAGAAAGAGAGAGATCGTTGATATTGAGATCCCTACCGTTGATCTGCTGGAACAGACTGCCCTCTGGCGCCCCCAAGAGGCCTTTTTCTGGGGGAGGGACCGGAAGACGCTTTTCATTCCCTTTAGTTCATTGTGGAAAGATACTTAAAATTGTGCTTTAATACACTCGTTTATTACCATGAAATGTAGTGCTTGAAGTGGGACGTTATACAGGCGCCTTCGGATCGGTACTGTGCAGTGGAATGAGCACCCTCTGTCCCTCACAGCTGCTGAATCCCTTTCAGCAGTCGACAAGGGTCTCGGACCTGTTTCTTCCAGAGGCACTTCTGTCCTGATCGGCGGGTCTGCTACATAAACGTCCACCCTCTACTGTGTTTACGGCTTACTACTCGTACCCGAGATCCCTGGGTGCGTTTATTGTTCTCGCAGCATGTCACACAGTGTCGTGGCATAGTAATGGCGGACTGAGGCCCAGCATGGAGGTCCCTCAGAGCTGCTCATCAACGTGTTGTGTCGTGACCTAATGGAAGTGGTGCGTTCTGGGTAATGTAGTCTTTTCAGCATGCCCGGCCCTTGACAGTTCCAGCACTTAAATGATGGGGGGGGGGGTGTTGGTGTTAGAACTGGACTGGGACGGTCCTTGGGGGTCATAATAATTTGGCAGCCTTCCACCAGTTTTTTCTTTTTTTCCCTAAACTCTTTTTTTTTTTTCATCCATGGGGTCAGTTGTTTCTAGTTGTGTAGTCACCTTTTCCCTGTATTCTGTGCAGACTCCTCAGTTTTTTTAATTTATTTTAAAAAATCTACACATCACTGTTACTTGGTCTTATGACATCCAGTTTTAAATTCACTTTGTATAGCCCTTACTTAAAGGGGGTGCGGTGGCACGGTGGGTTGGACCGGGTCCTGCTCTCCAGTGGGTCTGGGGTTCGAGTCCCGCTTGGGGTGCCTTGTGACGGGCTGGCGTCCCGTCTTGGGTGTGTCCTCTCCCCCTCTAGCCTTACACTCTGTGGTGCTGGGTTAGGCTCCGGTTCCCTGCGACCCCGTATGGGACAGGCGGTTCAGAAAGTGTGTGTGTGTAGTCCTTACTTACATATAAAATATATAAATATGTATATATAGAATATACACATTTATTCCCATATTCACTAGACCGTTCATGAATGAAAATTGTGCGAATAGCCCTACAGACAGACCCAGGATGTGTGCTCTATGGGGGGTCATAACACCATCGGCGGCAAATGAGAGGGCAAAGAAGAAAAAATAGCAATTCTGAAATAAATTTATTATAAGTAAATGAATTAAAATAAAACTGTTCCGTATTTATAATTTAAAGTAGAACAATTAAGAAGTTGGAACAAAATGTAATGGAACATGAAGTCAGTCTTTCAGGTGTAGAAAGGAGAGGGAAGCTTTTCAGATTCCAGCCCATGTTTAGCAGACCGCCTGTGCGATGGAGTCATTCACTTCAAAATTGTTTTCTGGGAACAAATGGGAGAAACTAAAACTGTACAATTTTCATGTGATAAACTTTTCCCTTATGATATTACGCATAATTTAGGGTGATTTTGGGGTGAACATGTAAAGAATTGGAATTCTGACTCATAAAAATTGGAATAAATGAATTACTTAATGTGATTTTTTCAATATTCTGTCGGTTTTCGTGAACAAGTTCGTGTCTAGTTAGTGGGGATTAGTGCACTTTACGGAGCGAGGACTCTCGTACCGCCGCCCGCACGCTGCATGCCGGCGGGACTCGTCCGCTTGCGCCTCTGTTCTTCGTGCACGCTCCTCTCAGCTCCGGAAAACTTGTTGGGGTCCCGTGAGAAGAGACGGCGATGCACAGGGTAAAATTGGCGTACTCACTGTATACGCATGCCTGTTGAAGGTGGCGTGTAGCTGCGTGTTCCTCTGTGTGTGTGTGTGTGTGTGTGTGTGTGTGAGTGAGAAAGCAGTGGCCTAACCCAGAAGAATCGCTCCCTTGTTGGAGTGTTTCCCCTTGCGGCAGCAACAATGACACTTCTTATTGGGTGCGCTCGTGGGGGGCGATGCTGAGCAGTGCAGTGGAGCACACATCACATGTGTGTCTGCACTCGTGCGTCATGGATAAGCTCTGCTGCAAGATCTGGCTGGCCCTGCCTGTCCCTCCCTCTCTCTCTCTCACACACACACACACACACACACACACACACTCAGCAGCCTCCCTCTGCTCTGCAACATCATTTGCTGCCTCCTGATTGGCTGAGAGTAGCAGTCTTGGGGGAGGGGCCTCTTAATGGGCGGGGCTGAGCTGTTTGGGGCGGTCGCGGTCCACGCACTCCATGCTCTGTTTGGGTAAATTAATGAAGGGGAAATGCCTTATGATAATCGATGTTAACTATCGAAGTAACTGCATGTTTTAATTGGATTTGGTGATGTTTAGCATGAATGGATGTTTGTTTTAGAGCTTTGTTTGGCAGTAACCACCTCGAATTGCGTTTTGCGTTATGAAGGTTTTTGTTTCAGAAGCACGTTGCCCTCAGGTGGGGAAGAGTGTCCCAGAGAGGCGGAGATGCCGTTCACACTGCGACGCAAACGGCTCCACCGCGTGGCGGTTAGAGGAGCAGGCCGGCCGCATTTGAGCGAGACGCCGCACGGTGACTTCCGTCCGTCCGTAGTGTGGTGATGGGCGGGTTCGGTAGCCTCCGACAGGGGAGGAGCTCAGGCTGCCAGCCAGAAGAGACACGTGTATCCTCCTATGTCAATGGTCACTCGGTGCGGCCTCAACGTTAACGATCAGGCGTGCCTAATAAAGTGCCCGGCGTGTCCCGCTCACTTCCCCTTCACCAGCAAAATCCCGCAGAAGGCAACGGAGGGTGTGGCGGTGCGGTTCCGGCCCCCACGCGTCTGTGTTTCTGAATCACGCGCGCAGAGCGAGAGACCGCGCGCTGTCGAGCGCAAAGGCACGCTCTCCTCGTGGCGTGTGTGAACACGCACGGCGTGCTTCTTTTTTCGATGCTTTCCCTTCCATGTGTTCAGGCTCCACCCCCCGTGACTTGGTCCAACTGTGGAGCCGCAGCCAAACGTGTGTTTAATCAAAACGCTTTTTCTCTTGGTCTCCATCGTGTCCGGTGCATCCTGCTGTTAGCGCTGACATGGGGGGGGGGGGGGTCTCAGAGGAGCCAACAGCTGCTCCTGTCACACGCACCTGCGAGCACTCGCTAACGTGTGTCAGAGCGACATGCTCCGCGCCGACTTTGTGTTGTCGTGCTTTTTTTCTTTTCGAATCGGTCTTACGTTGGCCAGATGACTTTACCGCGCGCCATCTGGGTACAATCGGGGTAAAAGAGCATCTCTTCAGCCGGGTCGCCGCCCACCGCCAAGTTGCATACGCTCGACGCTCGTAACGGGGTCCCGCACGGCAAAAACACACTACGAACAGCTTATGAAAAGACATAACTATTTTTTTCATGCAACAAACTTACGATTTGGCGCAATGCCACTTTCGTTTTACATATTTCATATAAACAAATGCATATACATTATAATACAGTGCGTGTTTTATTCACTTTCTACTATGTTTTTACACACACTGATCGCGTGAACCGGTCACAACCCTCGATGAAGGTAAAAATAATACCACAAGCAAACTAGCAGATTGAACGCTAACGTTACTAATTTGTCCGGCGCTTTTCTCCAAAGCGACTTTCAGTGTTGGGCAATGATTTACCCGTTTGGCAATGGATGAAAATGTAGTGTAAAAAGACAAACTGGACACGGTAAGATTCGGTGGCGGTGTTGTTGCGCTTAAAAGTAGCCTCTATTTTGGCGCCCTGTACTCCTGTACCATGTTGCACCGTGGTGTTGAACTTGATTTTAATTAATCATAATGATTAAAAATGTTATTAAAGATTAATTTAAAGATGATCCAAGAGAAGATTACTCCCCTCCCCCCCAAGAACATGGTAATTCGACCTCCTCGCAAGAGGAATTCGCCAAACCTGGATTTCAGTGGACGCATTGAGCGCGTTACGGAAACTACTTTGCTTCGGGGTGTGTGATGTACCGGCCGGTTTTCCCGGGGGGCCCAGGGTCTAGCTGGAGAGGCGGGTGGGGGCACCGTCGGGGGACAGCTGCGCGCAGCCTCAGAGTCAACTCGTCGCACACATCCGGTCCCGTTCGTGTAACATGTTGTTTTCCATTTTCATAAATCACTAGTCCTACGTGGGGCGGGGCGGGGGGGGTGGGGTTATGTGTTCCAGGTCCCGTAAACACAAGGCGCGTGAGACCAGGAGCACTTGCGGACAGCAATCCGGTCATTTGCAGCACTTTTTATTTCTGTCCGTTTGTGTTATAGGGATTTGTATTATTTTAAGCTCAACATTCATCAACTTGTGGCCATTTGCTGTGTGCTTTATTATCTGTACAGTCAACGAAAGGATTATAATAGGCATGTACCTTGATTTATTTACTGTTTAGGTTCTCTAAAAGTCTTGGATATCCATCCATCCATCCATCCATCCATCCAGTCTTGGATATAGCTTTTAAGATAAAAAATATGCCGTAAGACTTGACATACTAATTAACTTTGATGTTCATTAAACGCGAGCCCAAAATGACTGAAAACGGAAGCACTTTCTGTCCACAAACTCATATTTAATGCCGTCCCTTGACTGATTTAAGCCACGGGCACGTCCAGGGCCCCCTGTCACCGACCACCGACAGTCGGGGACAGCAGGGGGTGAACTCAAACGCTTTCTCTTAAGGGCTCTCGTTTCCCAATAATGGGAGCACGAGGCTGTGTAACCACATCCAGACTCTCTCTAAGCAGTCTTGTGTGTGTGCGCGTGCGCAAAGAATTGTCAGAGGGGGAGATGCGGTATGAGAGATGTACAGTAAACGGGAAAGTTTTATGTTTGTTATGCAGAGCATCTACAGTAGTGAACCCACAGCCTGCTCCGCGCAGGGAACCCCCCCCAGGGACCCCCCCCGTGCAGCGCAGACCAGTGACTGTGCAGCTAAGCCCTCCCCCACTCGCCTTTCCCATGCAACACAAACACACTTAGTCTTTTACCCCATGGTGAGGTAAAGAGCGGTGCGGTTCTGCTCTCCACTAGCGAATGGGGACCGTCGAGGTTCCCCAATCTGGACAAATGGGCCCATTGTTTCGGCTGTGTTTCCGCAGAACCCCCCCGGTGGCCTTAAGGGCTCTGCATTTGATGATGGTGATACGCTGTACGTTGTTATAAATTTCACTTTGGTCGGAGAGCTAAGATGCAGTCTTGCCTCTGTTCGCAGGGATGACGCACAATAAGACCGGGCGGGAATGCGCCAGGAACTAGGTGTGGTTTCATGGGATGGTGGGCGGCGCTGGGACTGACGGGGCTGGGAGTGCACGGAAACCACACCGGCGTGCGTTCGCTTCTTGCTGCATCAACAGCAGCTCATTTGAGCATTTGAGAGCTCCGTTGTCGTCTTGGCATCGGTTCCGAAGCATCGGCTCTTTTCCGATTGGTCCGCTGGCAAATGGGCGGATCCGTGTTCCGGAGAACTCGCGCGCATTTTACCGACGCCAGGGCACGGAGGTGGACGGGTTGCAATATAGTTAGTTATAAGCGACAAACTTTGTTTCCTGCAGTGCATTTTTAAGCACTTTGCGATGCGATGAAACGCTCCCCCATGGGCCTTCCTCGAACCTTTCCTTCGTTTTCTTTACCGCCACCCTTATAGGTCACGTAGTTTTCCAGGACCATGAGCCCAAACTGCTGCCTTTGCCATCAGTTGCACGTTTGCTGTCGACAGTTAAGATTTTATTGAACTTGCGAAGGAAGATGTTGCTGTAACCTTTTTAAACGGCAGGTTAGCGATTTATACGTGTTTTTTGTGCATGTGTGCTGGAAAGTTTGTTTGACATTATGTAAATATTTACTTATTATTAATCATGTTTTTTTTACATCAAAAAGTGGACTGCTGTCTGACGGTACTCGGGCGGTCCGGCAGGAGTCACGCTGCTGGGTTGTCTTGCAACTTATGTGGCATGCCTGCCGGAAGGACAAGCCGTAGCGACGGGTGCGTTGTGCAGTGTGTCATCTTGAGCGTATTATGAGCCGGTTGCCATTAGCAACCGAGGGCAGACCCCCGGAGTAAGTGATGAGCCCTTGCGATAAACTTGTACAAAGCGTCCTGAAAATCCAAGTGCAGGGTGGTTCCTGTGGGGCAGGTTTCGGTGACGAGTGGCAGGGCTTGCATTTTAGCGAAGTACAAGCGGGGCACAAACAGGACGCAGCTAAGCCGGGCCGGACGGAAAGACGGGGAGAGTGTCAGTGAGTTGATGGTCGATCACTCGCCCGTTCGACAGTCAAGAGTGTGAAATTGCAATGGCCTCTCTCTTTGTTCCACACCAGTCCGGACGTTTACGTTTATTCGTTTATCTGACTTGCAGCGTTAAGCGACTTGCAGTTCGTTGACCGTGTGCACAGCTGGGTTTTTTTGAGCAGAAACCTTTGGGTCCGGTTCAGCGGCTCCGGTCGCTGCGTTACCGGCCGGACCTCTGAGTGCTCACTCTTTCTCGTCCCACAGAAATGGAGAAGCTCGGAGGAGAGGCGCAGCTGGAGGAAGCGGACAAGGAGTCTGCAAAGGACCGAGAGATCATCACTTCTTTGTCGGTGGACCGCATAGGTAGGGCCCGGTGCCGGAGCTCCGGGACGCTCTTCCTTTATAATGTTTCCAGTGCGAGGCAGAGGAAGCGGACTCCTGTGGGCGCAACGGGATGTTCTTCACGAACGCAAGATGAGTTGAACGTTCGGACATGTTTCCGGAGCTGAGCTCTTCGGTGGAAGGGAGGTGCATGAAAGCGGCCTCGTTTTTTTTCTCCGGGTCTATACTTTGTATGAGTGCATACCCTTTACGGCCAGCTAATGGTGCCACGCGGCAGTGGGTGGTGCTGCCACTCCAGCAGACGAATTCCGGAATGTGGAACAATAGAAAATAAGTAAAAAAAAAGAATCTGGAAAGTGTGTCTTCAAGAATTTGTGACCCTAAAATTTGCATCACGAGGCGCCTGTTGTATTTCACCGTGAACTTGGTTGTCATTATTTGACATGGAAAAAAAACTGAGGACAGGATCTGATTTTGCCGGTAGGGAAAAATGGAGATGCCAAAGAGGAACGTGGAGACCGAGAGGAGGAGGAGGGCAAAGTGGACACTGCTGACCTGTCTTCCATTAATACCATAATGTCGACCGTGATGAACGCGGGCCACCTCGACCAGGGCCCCCCCTCCACCACAAATGCCAAGGCAGCAGCCAGAAGTGCCGGACGGAGGAACCAGTCACCTAACCAGGTACCGATGATGCCACTCGTGATGGAGGGAACCAGTCGTGGCTGCCGAGTTCAGTCGTTCGTCGTTTCATTCTGGTACCGCTGGATTATGAGACACTTGAAATTAAAATACACGTGGCGAGAAAGACATAGCAAGGCTGATTTCCTCTTTTGTAGGATTGAATAGTTTGGTTATGCTCAGAATGTGGGAGCACGGAGTCCCCAACTTAACAAGTGTAGTTGGGACTGGAATTTAGTGACTTGGCCATCAAGTTTCAGTCAATAATAGCTTAAAAAAAAAAGAGATTTTCCTCCACTTATAACACGTCGTTTCCTGTAAAAAAAAAAAAAAAAAAAAAAAATATAAGGATGGATGAAATAGAGTAATTATTTTATGTTTTTTATTTATATATTTTTAATTTCTATTTTTTCATAAAAAGAGAAGTATTTTTATGGAAATAAAATACTCCATTACGTCCATTTATTTATGATTATTCACGACTTATCCAGGGCAGGATGGTGGTCGTCTTTACCTGAGAAACGGCACAAGGGTACACTGTGGATGTGACGTTACTACATAGCAGTGTAGCACTTCTGTTGTTTTTCCATTAACTTCAGAATACGTTAAAATGAAAACTACTGAAATTAAAAAAAAAAAAAAAAAAGGCAAATTTACGGAATGAATTTACTCAGAATAAAAATGTTTGTCACTTTCAACTTGATGTAAATAATCAATAAAAGCTTAAGACAGATGCGCCTTGATATATACATCTAAAGGTATGTTTACAAAAATCTCAGCAATAGCAAATAATACTCTAATACTTTTCATTTAAACATTATTAAATTAAAAAATTATTTAAATTCAATTCATAATAGTGTAGCATGAAATATAATTCAGTACTGCGTTTATATTATTATTCAGTGTTAGTAGCATTTTAACAAGAAAAATATGTGAAACTAGTTTTAAAAAAAACCCGTTATACATTAAGAAACATATTTGTGCCTTATGATGAGGTCATCGGTACAGAACCCTGCTGTTAGTCAAGAACCGCTCGCGTGAATCATGATGCATATGATTCATGGCAAACTCTACACTAGTTTTTAATCAGTCTCGCTCGACTTAGAATCTCGTCGTTCTTGATTGTTGGATATTTATGTAATGCCTTTTAACGCGCTACTCTGGAAACGTACAGCACGTACCACGCGAGCAAGCCGATGCGGGGCTGTCCTTTGTGCGTTCTCTCAATTTAATTTTTTCTGAATTCCTTGTTTTTGTTGGCAGCCTGAAGCCAAAGAGCAGCAGTGGACGTTCACTTGCCCCCTGTGTGAGAAAAACTGCCAGACGCAGCACCAGCTCACCATGCACATCCGCCAGGTAGGCAGCCACCACACACCCCTGTATAACCACGCAAATCAGTGTTTGCACCGATGAAGAGATTGAGTTTTTCCCACAATGCTTTATTGACACCCCAAAATAACAGTGGGCTGCAACAGTTCATCACGTGGTGCTGGGAAGTCCTGGATCCTCAGCCTATAACCTGAAACTGGAGGTCCTTTCGTAGCTGTTTCATCTCCTAACTCGAACCAGTGCGTCACAACCAATAAAAGCATATACAGGCACCCCTCCGTTTATTGACGGATTAGCTTCTGCAAAAAACCAAAGTTAACGCTACAGTGAGTTTAAAAATTCACTGTAAGGCTAATTAATTCAGGACACTTGTTGACAGATTGTAAGGCAGGGTATATAATGTATGGGAAAACAGTCCATTACAGAACTTTTTTTTTTTTTTTTATTATTTTAAAAATTAAAAAATTTTTTAGTAACTTCTGCAACATTTGGTCACTTTCCATTAGCTTATATTATCTGTACAATCAATGAAAACTCAGTAAGAGAAATGCCTCTTTTTTTCATTTATTAGTTTCTGTAAAAGTCTTGGATACAGCTGTAATACATTAAAAAGCTGTAAGTTCATTCTTGCATTTACTTGTTTAGCAGACGCTTTTCTCCAAATCGACTTCCGACGAACTCTAGTGTTATCACGGTGTATAATTCTTAACACTGAAATGTATCAAATGCACAACAAAATACATGGTCTCCGCACCCTCCTATTCAGTGCGCATTGTTTACGTTATTGCACCATAAATTACGTGCGGCTTTTGTAATTTGAACGTGGGGCTCCGCAGCTGGAGTGGGCAAATCATAGTCGGAAGGAAGTTCTAGAGGGGTGGGCCCCCCAGCTGCTGCAAAATGATTGCAGTTCCACTGTGCATTCCACATACACGCCATGGGGCTCAAGATCCAGACCGCACCAAGTCTTACACCACTCTTGACTTTGCCCTCGGCTTAGGGATGACTCGGTCACGGCCTTTGCCTGGCTATAACTAAGTCATCCCTAAGCTGAGCAGCGTGTGGATCGGTGACCCGTTCTTCTCGCTCCTCCAGCACAACCTTGACAACGGAACGACCGACCACTCGTGCAGCATCTGCGGCAAATCCCTGAGCTCGGCAAGTTCTCTGGACCGACACATGCTGGTGCACAGCGGCGAGAGGCCGTACCGGTGCTCCGTGTGCAGCCAGACGTTCACCACCAACGGTAACATGCACAGGTATGTCTCCCGCACACAAAATGCAGCTGTTGGACCCCCAGGATTACACCTTTTGAAATACGATGCTTTTGCTCCTTTTTGTGATATTAATTTACACAGTTATTTTACCTTACTCTTTACCTGCTTCTGCAAATGGAATTTTAAGAGAAAACTGAGTACAACAGCAGTTTCCTCAGTGATGTCAGCATGTGAGCAGCGGGTCCACCCGAGGTTCCAGCAGCTCAGGTCGTCAACCGGGGAACGCCGCTGGGTGTGCGGCCGGCATCAGTTGCCACGCCCTGGTCTCTTCTAAAGCCGAGTTTTGAGAACTGCAGAAGCAGAGTCGTTTGTCTGTTAGAACCACCATCACATCTGACCCTGGGCATCGGTCCTTAAGAAGAAACGTGGTATATATAGGGTTCGGTACTATCCGCGTGTTCAGGCATCCGCTGGGGTTTTGGAAGATGTCCCAGAGTGTGTGCTGGCAGAGCAGCTTCTCTCCCCCCCTACCTCCATCCCCCTCGACCGCAGATAAGGGGGACTTCTGTACACTGTTAATAACCACCAAGCTACAGTATCACATGTGAAACCAGGGAAGCAAAGCTGGCTGGCATTATGTAATGCACACACACAGTCTCTTTCTCTCTCTCTGACACTTTTCTCCAAAGAGACTTGGAGGTGTTAGCAGGGTAGCCTTTACCGTATTGAGTACTGTAATAATGTGAGGTCATTCCTTTTTGTGGAATGACCTCCTTTGTACAACACCAATGAGATGTTGTTGGAAGGATCCTATAGAGATGTACTGGAGTGTAAGGTACAATGTGAGGTGGAGGTTTCTGTGAATCAACTTGGAGTATAAAGGGGATTCCTTTGAATTGAAGTGGCAGTCCTTCTATTCTTGAAGCTCAAAGAAATATGGTGAGACCTTACCAGCCCATTGCCTTTCAAGTTTGAAATGCACCATTGAACAGCCTATTTTTTTCCCTATACTTAAAAGTTGATATCCCAGGTGTCAGGCAGACACTACTTCAGCCTCTTACTTCTCATCTCAAGCTGCACAGTTGTCCAGAACCCACCGTGAATAAAATGAAAACACTGCCCAATAGCATGGTAAAGCCCAATAAAAATGGAAAACAAAAAGGAACGAAAGAAATTCCAGTCTTTCAGGCAAATGTTCCCTTCATGCAAACATCTGAGTTGGGCGTGATGAGGATTGGATATCTACCACTGTAAATACTGCACAAGGTAAAAACTTAAGTTGTGTTGGTAGGCCCACAGCAGGCAGATTGGGGTAGAACTGCAGATGGGAACCTTGGAAAGTGATGGTACTGTGATGAAGTACCTTTGAGGCAGTACAGACCTCAGGGAGGGGTCAGTTGCGTGAACATTGTCAGTAGGCAAAATTTCTATCGGTTGCTGGTGAATCGGCACTTAAGGTTTGAGTCACTCAGAAGGGCGACCCGTCTTGCGGAACGGTTGAGTGCAGATCTGTTTAGCGTTCTCAGGTAAGCCCACCTTTTCAGGTCATCGCACCACTTCTTCCTTTCAGTCTCGTCCGCTGTCACTCGGTTCAGCGCAACTTTTCGCTCCAGGCTGCGATTGATTGATCGATTCATCCACATTTTCAGTGGCATGAATCCCATATTGAGCTTCAGCAATCTGATTTTGAAAGCTATTGACATTTAACATGTTTCTGTAGCCACAACGCAGAAAACAGGCTTTGTTTGTTCAACGTTGGTAGTTTCTGCTCAATACCCCCATTTGGCCACGTGCTTCAAGCTCTGGTACTACTACACATAGAAGAAGCAGCCGAAATGGCACTTTCTTGAAATGCCTCCAGACTGTGGTCCTCAGCTGGATTTTTTTATTTTTTTTTCCCCCCCACGTTTCCTCCTCTACCTCATTGACCTTTCTGAGAGCGTGATGTTGAGAAGACCGGACCTTCCGTATTGTCCTTCCCCTGAGACATTGAAAACTTGGAACAACTCTAGTTTTAAAATCAACACGGGCAGAGAAATATCAAAATCGTGTTTCTCCTGTGGTTTAAGCTGCCATCTTTGATCAAGACTACTTGACTGTCTCGTTCCTCTTTCTGCTAAACAGCACTGGAAGTGAAATAAGGTGATGTTTAAGAATCTATGCGTGTCCCTTAGACACATGAAGATCCACGACAAGGACCTGAGCGGTGCCTCATCCAGCCCACCCTCCCCCACCAAGCGCAGGCGCTCTTCCACCAAGAGGAAGTCCAGCTTGGAGGCCGACGGGGAGCGAAGAGACGAGCCGCCCTGCAAGAAGGTAGACAGTGTCTCGCCACCCTCCCCCAATAATTTACTTTCTATGTAATGCGTGGTTAACCCCAAGTTGTACCTAGTTGGTGGACCTAGCTGACCCCCACGTGTTATACTTGGCTAATGCAGGGTTAGGTTCTGTTTGCATTGAACTGCAACCTGTTTTCTCCCCAGATGGAAGAAGCATCAGCAGACCAGCAGGACTCAACCAGAAGCAATGATGCTCAGCTGCCCTGCCCCATCTGTTTCAGGACCTTTGCCTGCAAGTACAACCTGGAAGCCCACATGGAGACACACCCTGATGCCAGCTTTAGGTAAGGGCACACATTCTGGCACCCAATAAATATGCTTAGTGCAAAGCAACACTGGAGAATATCCTCTTATCATGCTGAGAAATGTTACTTATTTACCCATTTATACAGCTGGGTAATTTCAATGGAGCAATTTAGGGTAAGTACCTTGCTTAAGGGTACTTAAGCCAGAGGTGGGGATTGAACCTGCAACCTTTAGAGGTTAAGTCAGCAGCTCAAACCACTACACTACCAGTTGTCTAGAGGTTAAGCTTACCATTATTTACCCATTTGGGTAATTTTGCTGGTGCTCAATGGGTGGTGGCTCAGCAGCTTTGTCCAGCACCTCACTGTTTGGTGGGTCTGGGGTTCGAGTCCTGCTTGGGGTCCATGGCAGCTCCACATTTCACCCTGCATGTGCCTCCTAGGTCATGAGAACCATGTGAGCCACCACCCTGGGTCAGGTTTGACTTGGAGGCACTGACAGCTGTGCTCAAGGGTACTACAGCCCGAGGTGGGACTCGAACCTGCAACCTTTAGAGCCAAAGGCACCAGCTCTAACCCCTACCCTAACAGCTGGCTAGAGGTTAAGTGACTTACAATTATCACAAGCTTGCAATTTAGGGTAAGTATTTAGAGGCAGAGGGGGGGGTTTGAACTTGTGACCTTTAGCTCCAAAGGCAGCAGCTCTAACACTACCAGCAGGTTAAGTGACCTACAATGTTAAGGTTACAATGACCACAAGTTTATCCAGCTGTATAAATGGACAAATAAGTACCTTGCGCAAGGGTACTAGAGGGAAGCGAACCTGCAACCTGTAGCTCCAAAGGCATCAGCGCTAACCACTAGAGCTCATGGTATTAGGGAAAATGTAGAGAATGGAGTTATGTAGCAAAACAGTGACTGGTGAGGGATCACAGTGAATTCCTTCCTACTGCCTCATTGTCCCCCTCCCCAGTTCCCAGGCTTGTGCTTTCAGAGCCAGGCATACCCTCAATCATAAAAACACGTTCAATAACTTAAAATTCCTCACACCAGTGTAAATAATGCCTCAATTTCACAACCAAATGAAAGCGTAAGTTGTTAATATTTACACAGTAGTAGTGCGGCATCACTTAGAACATTATCAGCTCCGGATAACAACTTACTTAAAAGGACCTGTGGTATAACTTACAAAAGGCTTCACCGCACCACTACCTGCTCTCCTGTTCTTCCAAGAAAGCCATAAATGTTGGTTCTCCTTGAAGTGCCGCTAGGCTGCATATCAGGTACTTGGCGTAATTGAAGCTGTTAACTATAGTTCTGTGAACCTTCAATAGTCGCATTGATTTGTTCCCAGTCAATGTGGGCAGCAGCTGGGCAGTCTGAGCTTTGTCATCATCATCATCCTTCTCCCATTGACTCACCTTTGTTGTGCACTGTACAGCTCTTACCTTCACTCTGCGCTGGCTGCTGGTGGCATTTACTGTGTTCCAAGGCCTCTGACACTGAATCGATGGCTTTGTAATCCAAGGTGTATTTTTACACTTTCCCCATTTCACCCTTTCCCACTGCGATTTTATTGTAAAATGCAAGTTACTGCAAGGGCTATAGATACAGCACAAGGTTTCAGAGCCATTCCTGTAGGTAGACCATGAAACCACAAATATTTCCACAGGTGTTTCTTGGTACAGAGGCTGCTATGATTTGATGTGTTGAAGGATTGACTTTGTGCATTTCTAATGGAGGAGTTGCCAGCTACCAAACGATAACCTGAGTTAAACGTGAAGGAATGATGTCAGTGTGATCCAAACTCTTGTGCTTGGCTGCGTAGTCCTCAGGCTGGTTGAGTTTTAGCCCCTGGCCCTACCTCCACGCAACCAGTCCACTCGGGTTTTGGTCGGCAAGCTATTTCCCACAGCCAAGTGGGAGTGGAGTAGGGAAAGGAGCCAAGGGGAAGCTGGCCCAATGCTAGCCTCCTCCAGAAATAACTCATGCTCCAACACTCTTGGGGCCACAGTTAGACATACGGGGCCCATTAAAAGCTTAGCGGCATGAAAAAAGGTATTTGTGTCAAGAGGAAAGGAGGCTACCTAGGACTAACACTGTATTTGAACTCCCAATATTTTAGGAAGAGCTTCTAAATCAGTGCTGATCCTGTTTCATAACGGTGACAGTGGAGTCTGTTAAGTGAGTATCACTTACAGTTCCTCAGGCCTCTCTGAGCCAGTCTTCTAAGAAGAGGAGGGCCGGCCCGGTCCCAGCTGAGGAGGGTAATCTAGTGGTGAGCCGCTTGGAGGGATTAGACGTCAGATATAATCCTGGGAAATAGGGAGTCAGACGTGTCCTCAGTACACCCTCCCCTAACAGGGTCCTGTAAAAGGGAAAGCTGCTATGACGGCTTACGAACCCTCAGTTTCACAGTGCAAGCAATCAGAAAACTTAAGTACGGTAAATCTAACTTGCAACTAAATTAGCAGATTTAATACTAACTATTGGTTATAATCTATATAGTTGCCTGAGCAGTGTTAAGAGTTTGCTGCATGACGTGCTTTGGCTCGTGTGGGATGGAGACATTAAAGTATTTGTTGACCAGCTGCTGAGTGTTTCTGTTGTTGGGAACATCAAGAAATGAGCGCGAGGGTACAGGAACCCTGCCGTCTAACCCTTCCTGCGGCAGGACGATAGTGACCGTGCAAGGTGTCAGATGATAATCACCAGCTGGACCAACTCGACACTCAATGAGCACAAAGTTGCCTCTTGCGTCCTTTGCTGTGAGGTTATCGCTCACATTCCCAAAGAGGTATCTGCAGGGCTGAGAAAATCAGGGTGTAGAGAAGAATTCAGAATATGTCTGTCACTTTCATTATGCTGCATTCTGTTCTCATATTTCGATGTTTTAAATGCAGTTGGTGTATAGGATATTGGCCCATTTCCATACATACTATGCATTATAAAACATTATATGGATGCTTGGTGATAAAATTTTTTATACGGTGGTGGGATTCACTGCAGATGCCTTTCTACAGGTGCGATCTGTGCTGCGTCACTTTCCGCACACATCGTGGCCTGTTGCGCCACAACGCCTCCATTCACAAGGTGCTGCCTACAGACCGTGCAGGGAACCCCTTCATCCAGAACAACCCCTCTATCCCCCTGGGCTTCAGTGAACTGGCCTTCATCGACTTCTCCTGCCACAAATTCCCTCAAATTGCCCAGGTGAGTATTCTGGGGAAAAAGCACCAAAGCAAACACTGATCGTGGAATTGGCCGTTGCGTTAATGCCTCACATCTCCACTTGGCATGTAGGTCTGGTGCGAAACGAACCTTCGGCGGTGCTCTGGCAAATTTCACCGGTTTGTCTGCGAGGTCTGCAACAAAGCCTTCCCCTTGCAGACGGCTCTCAACTTGCACATGACCACACACGGCGACCCCAAGGAGCCAGAACCCAAGGACTCCGTGAACCAGCTCAGCCAAGATTCATCTGCGGACACAGAGAAGCTGGGCTTCATGGCATCCCTGGGTTTGCAGCCAGTATCTCTGATGAAGCCCGTCCCCTCAGAGGACGAGGTCTGGCAGGCGCAAATGGAAAGAATCCGGGTCATTCGTGTCCAGCCAACCAAATCGGACCTACCTCAGGAAGCCTGCCTGCCTCAGCTGGATCCAGCCTCACAGCACAAGCTGTCTGTGCAACCCTTCCAGAAAGGCCCAATTCTTCAACCAGACAGTGGCCTTGTTGTCAACCCCATCTGCAGTGAGGGTGGCATGGAGCTAGCAGACATTCAACAGATCCTTAAGGTGGCATCCAACCAAATCACCCTGTCACCCTCTGCCAAGGGACACTGTAATGTTGCAAATTCTGGTCATAAGCAGATGCCACAGCTCAAGCCAAAGCCCCTGGTGGCTCCCCGTAATAGCATGGCAGCCTCTACTCCACCTCCACTTACAAGTGGCCACCAAGCATTGCCAGGTTCTATAAGTCCCAACTTGCCTCCCATTGCCAGTCATTTAGTGAAGAATCCAGGGGATTCTTCTCCCACCACCTCTTCCAGCAACAGCACTTCCATGGAGACAGTGCAGATGGAGGCAGATTGCATGGGGGATGCATTGACTCCCATGGATGCAGACCAGATTAAGCAGGAGGAAGAGGAGGGCAGGGAGGCTGGCAGCACTGGAACTCCCAAGGTAGGGGAGCGAAAGACCACATACCCCTGTCGTTTCTGCAGTCAGTCCTTTGCCTTACCCGGGGTCCTGCAGGCCCACGTGCGTTATCATCTGGGCATTGCAGCTCACCGGTGTAACATCTGCAACTACGTGGCACCCGAAAAAGCTACGCTGATCCGGCACCTGCGCACGCACAGCGGCGAACGGCCATACATCTGCCGTACGTGCAGCTGTCCATTCACTGTCAAGGCCAACTGCGAGGGCCATCTTGGCAAAAAGCACATGACGAACTCGAGAACTGACAGCGAGAAGAACATTGAGTACGTGTCTGCTGGAACGGAGAACGCTGTTGATCCGCCGGACTGCGGTTCCAGTGGGACTCTGTACCAATGTTATGGGGAGGACTTGAAGAAATACCAAGCTTCGCAGGTTCATCTGCATAGCCACAACGGCTGTCTGCACAAGGTCTATGAATGCCGCCAGTGCGGGACACTCTTCATAGCCAAGAGTGCCTGTATCCAGCACCTGCTGGAGAAACACACTGAAGTTCAGGAGCGGGAAATTGAAGAGCACATCACCACCATTCTTGTAGGCACAGCCTCTCAGCCCAGTGGGCTTCCCCAAAATGGGCTGGTTTCCAGCCATTGCCCTGATCTCATCAAGGTGGAGGAGCGATGCGCTAGTGACCCGGATGAGCCTCTCGATTTCTCTCACAAAAGCCGAGGTGTCAGCAAGTCTCAAAGCTTGGATGGCATCGAGGGGATTAAACCCGAGGGCCTCCATTCTCCTCAGCTTTTGAATAACTGCTCTGTTCAACCCATTGACCTTTCGGTCTCCAAGAGCCCAGTGGGGAATGTGAAGCAAAGCAGTGACACCGTGTCTCTGGGCCCAGCCACCAACGAGATAAAGAAGGAACCTGCCTTTTCCAGAAATGTTAACGTTCTCCGTAAACAGGAACTTCAAGGCAAGTGTGAGGCCGGTAAGCCAGCAGAAGAGAACTTGTGTCGGTCGACTCCTTGCCATCGATCACTTTCTGCGACCTCCCCGCTCAACGGTATCCCTGCTGGCACTGCCCGAGCCACGAGGCTAAAGCCACTGTTGCCCAAGCCAGATTTATCCTCGCTCAAGGAGTTGCCTCCACTGGCCTCCATAGCACAGATTATCTCCTCAGTATCTGCTGCCTCCGACCTGCTGAAGAGGGACAGCATTGTCAACAGCCTTGGCAAAATGACAGCCTCCATAGGTCTCCAAGCAGACTCGGATAAAGCTGGCACACAGCCTCTCGTAGTTGAGAGCAACCATGAACCCTCCAAAGAGTCTACCACAGACAAGTCCAATAAGAGAGGAAGGAAGAAGTCCAACCGCAGCAAAGAGAGACCCAACAATAATCTGACTAATTCAAGCAGTAGGATTGACCTTGAGTCCAGTGGAGAGTTTGCCAGCGTGGAGAAGATGCTGGCCACAACCGCCGCCAACAAGTTCAGCCCATACCTGTCTGATCCAATGGTGCTGGCAAAGGAGGAAGCGAAGGAGGACCAGGACAATAGGCAGCAGAACCGGCACCAGGTGCAGCAACCCAAGGGGAAGAAAAACGCCTATTCAAACTCTGTCCAGAAGATGAACTGTCCGTTCTGTCCACGAGTCTTCCCTTGGGCCAGTTCCCTGCAGAGACACATGCTCACACATACAGGTGAGGCAGCAGTCTTTTGGGACTACGTCTCCTCCGTCAGAGTGTTACCGAGACACGCGCCGCATCGTTCATGACCTTATTTCCATTCTTCTCTAGACTGGTGCAGTGATGGCATCACATAGCCACTGCATTACCGAAGGTTACCCGTTAGCTCATCTATATTTTTGTTTATTATTTTTGAAGAATAAAAACCTGACACAGCTATCGAGTTTAATAACTGCATGCAAAGGCAGCAGAGGCAGAAGGAAAACATCCTACAGGTGCTCTGTAGAGTAGCATTTCCACTGCCATTAATTGCCACTGACTGGTACTTCTAACGGATGCTTTTTAGCCATGTAATTTATTACTGATGATCATCAGACACTAGGTACACATCATCAAAACATAATGTTTGGCGTTGGGAAGCCTGGGAAAAAAAACGTTCCAAGTGATCTCAGATGGTCGTCATTTTTTGTTTTGATCTTAGAAAATGAGATGAACGCTGCAGTGTATTTACTGTTATCAAATTAAAGCAGAAGTGTATGTCGCAGTGTCATTTACATGGCACTGCCATTGACGAGAGGTATTTGTTTCTCTGGCCTAATCTAACATACTAAAATGGTCTTTAGCATTTCAGTAAATAATTTATTTTCAGAGACATGCCTTAAATTTATGTGGTTGTGTGGCTTGCAGGTCAGAAGCCGTACCCTTGCCCCAACTGCGATGCCGTTTTTTCCACCAAGTCTAACTGTGAGCGACACCTTTTGCGCAAGCATGGTGTGGCCAATCGTGCCATGCGACGCAATGGTGCTATAACCAAGCCCAAGGATGCAGACGAGGGGTCGCCAGAGAGTGCAGGTTTGGCACAGTGCAATCCATGTAAATAGAATGGTGCTCACTGGGATCCTGCGCAAGACACTGTAGAGACCTTTTTGTATTTTGGTCTGTACCACCTTCTACGGGGAGGGCATTTAATTAATTACGTGACAATTACAGTCATGCGCCGCTTAACGTTTCCACTGAACGACTGACCGCATATACGACGGTGGTCCCATAGATAGCGAGCTGAAAATTTCTTATTGACTAGCGACGTCGTAGCCGTCTTAGCACAACGTGTTGCGTGTTCGTGCTGCTACTGTAAACAAACCTGCTGTTACACATACTATTATGTACAGTACATGGTACTTGATAAACACCTGTTACCGCTTTATGTATTTGCTATGCTGTACTTTTATCGTTATTTTAGAGTGTACTCTAAGCACGCTATGATGTTCACACGACGACGAAATCACCTAACGACGCACGTCTCAGAACGATCCCGTCGTTAAGCAACGCATGTCTGTACTGACAAGTTCTCTTAGGACCTGGGTACCTTTTCCCTCTGTGACTGCTGTCTTTCCCCAGACTCGGGCCTCCCTACCAGAGCGTGCACGTGCGCACACACATTTCTGTCAAAAAGCACAGTCTATTCACAAGCACATTCTACAAAAGTTTGATGGTCAGTCTTCACTTGTCACTTATTCACTATGGGGAACAACGATGTTATAGAATTCGCATACCAGAATCAGATCAGCCGAGTGCTGCAAGAAGGCGAAAGAACAAACCTATCCGATCTGAACTTGACGTCTAGGCAGCATATGAACCCACCACAAAATGAGCGACACGGCAACATTGCAACATTTCCCTCGTTCC
The DNA here is from genome assembly GCF_900964775.1 of Scleropages formosus. Lineage (NCBI taxonomy): Eukaryota > Metazoa > Chordata > Actinopteri > Osteoglossiformes > Osteoglossidae > Scleropages > Scleropages formosus. The sequence goes on along the minus strand of NC_041810.1, from coordinate 29,114,273 downwards.
TTCAGTGGCTTTGCGCCAGTGCACGACGTATGCCGAAAGCCACATGGCAGTCGTGCTGCACTGAGACTAAACTCTTCTAAAACCTGCCACTGGCTCAAATAACATGAGCAAATGGGACCACTGTTCTATCAGCCCTTTTTATTGGTCAAAATACCTGTTTAGACTTAAGACGGCATAGTGGTTAGAGGCTCCCCTTTGGGACTTGCAGGTTTGAATCACGCTCCAATGAAAATTACCGAGCCATAAAATACGTAAAAAGAAAATTGTATGTAGTCAAAAATTGGTGAAAATGTTCAGATAAATGAATTTTGTATGAAAAAGGGATATTTAATACGTGGTGTGATTTTACACTGCAAGGAAATCAGTTATGAGGCCCGAGTATGTGCGCGCATACATATGTACTATAATAAAAGCGGTGTATATATAATAGTTTTAGACGTAACGTTGGCAGTGCTGTATTGATAAGGGAGTTCAGCCAGTCGTCTTTTGTGTTCCAGAGAGCATGTCGGAGTCGGAGCTCCCTCCAGCAGAGCCTGCGGACCTTGTCGGTGCCGAATCTGCAAAGGAGACAGCGGACCCTCCGGAGCCTTTCCCCGAGGAGGTGAAGTTGCCCGAAACCAAGCAGCTCCCTCAGAACGGGGAGACGGAGGATGGTCACAGCCAGGAAGGGGCAGAGTCTGCCGACAGCAACGTGATGGACGACGATTCGCAGAGCAACCAGAGCCTGGACCTGGACTTCGCCAGCAAGCTCATTGACTTCCGGTTCTCCGAGAGCAACCAGCAGCAATCGCCAGCGCAGGGGAGTGTGGCGCCAGAAGAGCCCAAGCACTCCTGCAGGAGCTGCAAGAAGAGCTTTCGCTTCGCCGCCACGCTGGCCCGCCATGAGATGGTGCACGTCCACGAGAGCCACGCGGAGGCGGGAAGGAGCGCTAGGTTCCAGACGCCCGAGGATAGCCACAACGCCAACTCTCCACCAGAAGAGAGGCCAGGGGAAGAAGAGAGGTCGCACGAGAGGAACACGGGTTGCGAGGCCATGGGCAGCGGGGCTGACAGCGGCTCCGAGGAGGAAGAGAGGGAGCAAGAAGGCAAGAGCGACGAGGACAGCAGGGCCACGGAGCCCAGGAGCAGCGAGGCGGGGCGAGGCCCAGCCGCCGGGAACAAGGCCGATAAAAGGAAGAAGATCTGCAGCATGTGCGGCAAGCGCTTCTGGTCCCTGCAGGACTTGACCCGACACACACGCTCTCACACAGGTAAAGAAAGCGCATTCCGTGGCTCACCACACGCGGCCCAGTGATGACACGTTGGCGTGTGCACTCGCGGTGACACATGTGCTCTTGTACCTTCCCAGGTGAGAAGCCTTACAAGTGCCAGACGTGCGAACGCACTTTCACCCTCAAGCACAGCCTGGTGCGGCACCAGCGCATCCATCAGAAGCCGCGAGACGGTGACAGCGAAGGTGTCCGGCCACACGGCGATCCTGACGAGGAGGGGGCCAGGGGCCACTCAAGCAGCGAGAGTGAGTCAGCGGTGTGTGGCGCAGGGCCTGCCACCAAAAATGAAAGAGAGGCAGCGAGGGACGGCGGAGAGGGGTCGCTGGCCACAGTACACGTTGGCGAGGGGCAAAGGGTTGAGCCTCCTGCCGAGCTTCCACCGGAACCAACCGGAAGCAGCGTGCAGGATTCCCCTGGAAAATACATCCCTTCAGTGGAACCTGTCCTGGCCACTAGCGAGGCCCCTCTGGTGGGGGCTGAGTGACGGTTAAAGAGAGAGACCCTGTGCCTTGGTGCCAAACGAGACATCAATAATGCAGCCATTGAACCCGAGGAAGTGAGCAGCACCTTCTCGGTCCCGAGTGCCTTACTACTTACTTTATACCAGGCAGATTCCGTATTTTTTAAAACACACTTAAGATTATCCTTTGGCCTACGAAAAACGTGAGCATTAAACAGAATTTATTTACTTGTAAGAACCGAGAGAGGAAAGTGAAAAGGAGCATATAGTTGTATTTGTACAGGCTGTAAAAGAAGATTGAGGAGACGGGCGGAAGCACGAAACCACATTCAGGTGTTACTTAACTGGAAAGCAATACAGATGTTCATTACTGAGGTGTTTAAAACAGGGTACTCGTGTCCACCTGTTTGCACAATGAACTGAGCTCCGGGCTCCATTTGCGAAGGGCGGACCGTAAAGCAATAATCAGCATTCGCCACATAAAAACCTTCACTTTTTTAAACCATGATCTGCAGTTTTTGTTTTTTTAAACCCTCTTGGGCAGAATTTTGCCGCGTCTGGCTTTTTCTCATTTGTTACCAGTCCCTGCAGACAGTCTCCCCGCAGAGGCGACGAGCGGAAGTCAACATTTTCCGAAGCCGAGAGACACGATAGGCCCGGCGGACAGTCGGACGTCCTGGTGCCGACAGCGTGGGCTACAATCTACCTGGCTCAAAACTACCTGCTTCCTCACTGATGGATGTCTTCCAAACACTGTGTCTGAAGCCTCGCCAGATGGGTGTGGCGCTTACGAGTTTTGCGTTTTCCCTTCTCATATATAATGTAGAAAAAATATACTTTTTTTTGTGTGTGTGTGTGTATGTATATATATATATATATATATACACACACACAAAATTATATACACAAAAGAAAAAAATAGCTATGTATTTTTATATATTATACATAATTTTTATATTTATACATACTACACTCCCCTATTAAGAGGAACCTCAGAACCGGACGAAACAAACCTCAGGATGTTTGCCAACGTTCAGTGCAGCGGCAGCAGGGGTTGCTGGAATGTGAACACTCATGACACAGGAACACTGAGCAATATCCCTGGTCAGACTGGGTCAGGCCTAGCTTTGAACCAAAAAAAACGAAACGTGACACAGAAGAAACAATCATAACGGCTGAAAAGCAAGCAATGCAACTGCGGAGCGCGTCGGTGTTGTGTTGGCCTTCCGAAACGCGGGACAGTGGACGGGGAAGACGGAGAAGCAGGCCCGGGTTCGTTTCCCTCGTCTCCACGGTCACTGACGGCGTGGCGGTAGAATACACAGTGTAATAATATGCAGTGCTTAGTGAAACTGTATTGAGGTAAATGGAAAAATGGTCTCACTTGGCTTCCCGTTACCTGTCCGTTTTCCATGTATCTAATATGTACATGTGTGTTTTGTGTGTAGGCGAGGGTGAATTTCCAGACTGAATACACACTGTTATGTAATGTATTTATTGAGAACCTGCGGTGCGCAGGAGAGGTTCTCTAAAGAGAAGCCATGTATTACTAGATTTATGCTGCAGAGAAGTGAAATGTAAGAAAGATCGTCCCAGTGCCGGCGTGACACTGCTACTAGCAACGATTACTATTGATTCTTAAGCTTTACATGTGTTATTATCTAGGCCTCTGTCGCTACATATTTTGTTTTAAATGACAAATGCATTTACTCCACTTTAATTAATGTAAACTGTGAAATTCATGTTTATTTACTTATGGGTGAGTCTTAGGCTAATTTTGCATGTTAGTTTGAATTATTTTTCTCGCTCTCAGGGCTTTTACAAAACTCATGTTTTCCCTCCTGAGTTGCAAAACTTGCTTCCATTTATTTTATAAGGAATAAAACCGTCAATCACTACGTTAGCACTTGACCATAAGCACACGTGAGTCAGTAAGAAACTTCTCCTGAAACCTTTGAATGGACTCTGATACAGTTTGAATACATCCTTTAATGCCTTTTTAAATGTTTTTACTTGTTTTTTGCCATGCGTTCTGACACTAGGAGCAGTCCGTTTGACTGGACGAAGTGGCCATTTCTAGCCCCATTGGCAGTTCTGTCTTGCTGTTAAAGGGAACCTGTGCACTGCCACTGTACCTGCGCCGGGAGGATGCCGCTTCCCTAGTATTACCCGACTTTTTGGTACTCTGTTCCTCCCTCCTCTGTATTACAGTGCTTTGAATTCACAAATGTTACGTTTTAAGACATTTAAGCAATAAAGACGTGTTACGGACGAGCGTGTAACGCATTTGTGTTCCCGTCCTGTCCGTCAGACCGCGGAGATGGCCTAAAGCCTGTGTTTCTCTCCCTGTTGACTTCTTTAAAACTACAAAAGTAGAAAAGGTTCAAATCAACTTTTAATTCTGGCTGCCTTATTGCTCCTGTGTGCTACATTCATCACACGTAATTCAACAACAACACTGATTCTTACATACTGAGAATTGCATTCTTTTTATGCAATGTACTGAAGTCATGCTAATTGAATAAGACAAGTGCATTACTTTGCGACACACCCAAAGAAGGAAAACTTGCAGTATTCCGGGGGAAGTTTCCAGCATGATTTCAGATGAATTACAATAACTAAGGCACACACTGGCAGTGATTTTCAGCAATTACAAAAAAATACAAATGATCCTCGAATTAACAAAACACATGCAACTTACGATGGTCTATACAACATAATTTCCCCAAAAGTCCCAAAGCTTTTGTTGTGACATCTGACAACGACTGCTCCACCTGCTGTATGGTAACCTCGGCTGGCCACACTGCCACAACACACCCACATTTTTTGGTGCAGTTAGTGGGAATTCGAAGTTACTTTCTTAAAAATGTGCTAGAACAAGAAAACAGGTATTCTGATACTAAAGAAAGTGAGATACAGATTTGGGAATAAAGGTAAAAATAGTGCCGCATGAAAACACTTATGTGTGAAAGAAACACGTTGGGGGGGGGGGGCTTTAGTCTTTGGGTGTTTTAAGGTACAAGTAATGGGATGCTCCAGACTACCATTTGTGTTAAGGGGCTGCAATATTTTAGTGAAAATGGTGAAATCTAAATGTTGTGCTACAGTAGAACGATGCAAACAGCAAAACAAAAGAAAACACTTGCTGGAACTCTGCATTCCAAAACAAAAGATTTAATGGCTTATTAAATTTGTCAGTGTGTGTGACACATTGCATATAAAAAGGACAAGGCGGGGGGGGTGGAGGAACTGTTAGCCAGCAACTAGGAGCACAGTGCTAACCCACAGAAAGACCAAGTAATAAGTGCGTGAGAGTGTGTTCAGGTACATTCAGTATCCAACAGTTTGGGGCACAAAGAAAGGAAACTCAAATTCAACTGGCTTTCTTATGCAAACCCTGAATTGCAAACTCACACTTTCTCTTAGCGGATATGTATATATTAAGACTGAGAACTTAGTGAACTCAAATAGCAAGTAAAAATGGCACATTTGAACAAAATGAGAACAATTGTGTCATTCATATTTACCAAAGAAAAAAATAAAAGGAGCACCTGAAAAGCAGGAGGTATCAGTGCAGCCGAGGGAGCTCTCGGAAAGATGGCCCTTCCTCACGTCTCACAAGCTTCATGTCAGCCAAGTCACTGAAACGATTAAAGAAACTAAAAGAGATTCAATCAACTGAAAGACGTCCTGATTCATACTGATTCCTATCTGTGTGGCGTCGGACCACCGCCTAGGAAGAAAAAAAAAAACAAGAAAAAGGCACATGCACCTGTAAATTATGCCCATGGACAGCATCTCCCCTGATGAGACCAGTGTCTTCAAGTCCATTTTTAATCCAAGCTTTTTGAAGGTTTAGTTTTTTTGCCCATTAATTCCTTTTGTACCATTACTCTTAGTCACAGTGCTGTAAAAGGCCTTGTTAACCCTTATACTTAATCTCAAGTGGGAGGGGTTTTATCCCCGACAGACAGCGGGGCTGGGGGGCCCTTGGTCAAAGTGTTCCCACGAGGCCACACTACTGCAGGCGCTGTGTTCCACGGCCAGAGGGCGACCATCATTTGTCGGAGCCCGCCAAGTGCTTCTTCGTCCTCTTGCGTGGGGACCGTCCTGGAGACGCCTTGTCTGTTGGGAGGGGCACCACATCTGGATCAGACCATGTATTTGGCAATAAGTGCTAAACAGACAAAACATTTATCAAAACAAGAAAAAAAATTTGTCAAGTGTTATTCAAGCCTTGTCAAAGCTGCCTTTCAACAATCACCAGATAATGGATTCAGAAAACCCAGACCTAATACTTCATATCACATAAACACAATGTTGGCAGCTTTTTTTTTTTAATATTTAAATCCATGTAAATGAGCTGGTGACACTCAGCGGTGTGTGGCGCAGGGCCTGCCACCAAAAAATGAAGGCAAGGAACGGCGGAAAGGGGTCGCTGGCTACAGTACACGTTGGCGAGGGGGGAAAGGGTTAAGCTTCCTGCTGAGCTTCCACCGGAACCAACCAGAAGCAGTGTGCAGGATTCCCCTGGAAAATACATCCCTTCAGTGGAACCTGTCCTGGCCACTAGCGAGGCCCCTCTGGTGGAGGCTGAGTGATGGTTAAAGAGAGACCCTGTGCCTCGGTGCCAAATGAGACACATCAATAATGCAGCCATCGAACCCGAGGAAGTGAGCAGCACCTTCTCGGTCCTGAGTGCCTTACTACTTACTTTATACAAGGCAGATTCCGTATTTTTTAAAACACATTTAAGATTATCCTTTGGCCTACGAAAAACGTGAGCATTAAACAGAATTTATTTACTTGTAAGAACCGAGAGAGAAAAGTGAAAAGGAGCCTATAGCTGTATTTGTACAGGCTGTAAAAGGAGATTGAGGAGACGGGTGGAAGCACAAAGCCACATTCAGGTGTTACTTCAAGCGATACACGCATCTCACCTCGTCTGCTTTCCTGACTTAAACGAATACATGATCCAAATCACGTTAAACTGAATTGTCATTAAAAAAGCTAAGAATTTTAAAACTCTGCAGTTATCCTAATGACACGTGGCCTTCATTTGTGAAATTGCAACAGAACGAATCCAGTGTTTGTTGAGATGCTGCAGTTGCTCAGATGATGAACACAGGAAGCCTGAGACAGGGTTCAAACTGTCTGTATACCCACCACTGTACCTAACAGGGTACACAACAGTGAGATCACCTGAACCTTTTTCTAACCAGATGCAACACATCTTAGTACTGGCCAAACACAGAAAGTACTATCTGGTCCAAAGCAAGAAATAAGTGCTTACATCTACATTTATTCATTATCCTTTTCTCCAAAGCAACATACATCTCCGTGAAAATACAGATTTGTGCATTACATTAGGAGGAGGAGACACAGCTGCTGCCATGGGATTCTTAAGTAAACCTAGTTTGTTACTTTCACCTTGATGTACCAATGGTCATTGCACGAGTAGGTGCTTTTTTCATTTCAGTAATTAATATTAGATACACTTGGCTTACAGTAAAATACACAGTAGGGACTCCGACTTACTGATCCGATTGAGAGTCTCCTTGGGGATCCAGCTCATGTCGACATCATTGTGGCTGGACGTTCCCATCTCCACTTTGACTGCAGGTCTTCGCCTCTGCATGAAGCAGGCAACACAAGAGCGGAGGTTACAACATGAGACTCGGAGCTCACACACACCTGATCCGAGTGCTGATGCAGGATTACCTTCCGGGATTCGAGGAGCTGATGCAGACCCACAACCACCAGCAGACCCAGGCCACACAGGAATACATACATGAAGACCCTGAAGAAGAGAACATCCACAAGACATTCTGGTAAAATACCCTTGGGCAGCTAAAAGTGCCTTTGATACCAGTTTAAAACACTGTGTCTTTTGTGCTTCCACTACAGCACATTATGCAGATTTAACGTTAACTCACGTCTCTCCATCCAAGCCGTCCTCTTTCTCAGTGACAGTAACAGTCTGGTTGAAAACAGCATCCTGGAACACATTGCCCTGCCACACCAAAGTATGACAATGTGAAAATGGGGACAAACTGAATCCAAACCACCAGTTTCCCCAACACAGATCTAACTGGACCCGTAGCAATGATACTTCTTACACCACTAGGTACTCAACACGTGCACTGCAGGTTCTACAGTACATCCCGAAAGGACTAGATTCACACCTGAACCACCAGATAAGGTGACCAGACATCCAAAAAAATGACTCAGTTCACAGGAAGAGGAAACCAGTTGCTTTAATAACCAATGAAGTCCAAAAAGAACAGCATATAAATCCAGAGATGCTCCAAGTAAGTAAAATTATTTAAAGGATTATTAAAAAAATTGGCACTTAATTACTGTGTAACAACTCACGTTGCTGTCCCTGTAGTTGAGGTTGACGACAAGGCCGAAGGGGCGCCCCCCCATAGGCTCGGCAGGAATAAAGGAGTACTCGAAGGTGGCCTGCCGCTGCGGTGGCACCATGAGGCCCAGCTGCAGAGCTGTGAAGTTCTGGATGTAGAACTGGAAGTCCTGGGGGTAGCGGAAGGATGCGTCCAGAGAGTCGACGACAAACTCCTCACTGCCTTTGTTGGTGAAGCCGAGCAGGAATTTCACAACGCTGTTGGCAGGAAAATCTGGCCCGCAGGGACAGAAAAAGGTCGGTCAACATGAGCAATGAGACTGAGCAATCAGAACCACATTGGGGATGGGATGTTCGTGAGGCTTTCACTGTTACCAAGTTCAGTAAAAATGCCATATGTAAAGTCCTCCCATAGATCTCACACATACATGGATGTACTGTATAAAAGGATGAAACATCTCCATTCCCCTCTACAGAACCTACTCCCTGGAGCTTTTGCCAGTTCTAGAACAGTACAGTTACGTAACCAGTCCTTTGACCATGTTTCAATTTCTGACCATAGTCCTGGAACAGTCCACTTGACTTCCACTCCACTTAAACTATTCTGATAAGACTTAAGCTTTCACTTTAAAGAACTTCAGCTTAATGCTAATTAACTCCAGTTAGTATTGCTTTAAGGTCATGTGTTGGTATTTTCTGAGCTGTGTTGGGCATTTCATAAACAGCTCCATGAAGTATTTATATAATTATGAGCTCAGCTGGAACAAAACTCAAATGCAGAAAGGCATGCATTGAAAACTAGTGAAGTCATCCTGAGACACAGGTTATATCTAACTTCCAGTGTCACGAAATACTCCCTACAGAAGATGCTATTAAGCACTGTTATTTACCATAAATGTTGGGATGTAACACAAAGTGTTTTTTTAAGGATGGGCATTCATGAGAGCCACCAACCTTGTCCCTTGACAAAAAGGATGGTGGTGTCAGCGTGGGGTGAGGCCTTTGCTTCACTCGATGAGAAATCTCCCTCCTCTTCTTTCTCACTCATCTGAAAGCACACAGGACAGAGCTATATGAACAGTGTGCCTCTATCTTAACAAGCAACATAAACCCATGATGAAAGCATGCATATGTAAATAAAGTGTGCACATACTGTCCGTTGCCTATGTTACATGACCAATAAATTATTAATGTAAATATAAATACATGCAGCACAAGTGCAAACTGTTACAATGTTAAGCAGAGGTAGTCACTGAGTTCCATCTAAGCAGCTCCAAAAATAAATATTTAATACATGTCATGTCTAATTAAAGCTACACCTAGCTTTAACAAATCCAGTCTGCTCAGGTTTGAGGATTTTTGGGAGTCTCTAGCCTTCAGGTCTTTTGCAACAAACTTGTAACATCCACAGACCTTAAGCTGCAAATTTAGCAAGCCAAGAAGGTTTGAACGGAGAAGAATTCTAACAGGTTTTCACCTTGATTTAAATCAGATTGATTGAAGCCGTGCTCAAGGAGTATGGAGAACTTCCTCTTTAGGCATGTTAATTATTGACGTAAGCATAGGACATATCTTGTATGAAAAGATCTCATACAACTACGTACAGGAAGACCGTCAAGCTCTAGTACGTTTCCAAACAGCACAGGCTGAACCATCACCCAAATTTTCTAAAATGTTTACTGAAATCAGCCAACCAACTGAGTTCTATTATAAATTACTATTAAAGTGGTGTCAAAAAAGGATCTCTGCATAAAAGGTACAATATGACAATGGGGGTCTTACCAGGTCGGTACCTTCATCATCCTCAACCTCCGCTTCGTCGTCTTCTTCCTCCACAGCCGCTTCATCGGCAGTCTCCTCGTCTTCAGTAGGATCCTGAGCTGCCACCAAAGGGCCTGCAAGAGAACAAGGTAAAAGACATAAGGGACTTCTGGGGAGGAAAAGGGAAGACAATGGAAAAACAGAGTAACTGCTGACCCTTCCACCACGGCAGTGATCACAGAATCATATGTGGAAACATTACAGCAGCGAAACCAGAGCTAGGGGTGTGACTGTGATGAACATACAACTCGTACCATTCATAAAACATGCTAGAGGGATGCGCCGAGATGACCCCGTTTAACTGTGTTTGCTTGTTGCGAACAGAAAAAGAGCACCTGCCTACATACAGTTAACTTGGACAAATACAAATAAAAAAAAAAAAAAAAAAAAAACACAACAATGTGCAGGAAACCTTACATTCAGCAACAGAAGAGAAGGCACATTAATATCTCTTCATTTGTACCATTTATTTTACAGATTTTTTTTAATTTAACATTATTAAAACGTGTATGAAGTAGGAATTAGGAGAGATCCAGATACGGCGTGGTGGTGTTGGGACTGTAACTAAACTGAGGCACATGATGGGAAACCAACAAAAAGGCCTTATTGCTGAAGCTGGCGCCTTGCAGTCTGAAGGTCGTAGGTCCGAGCCCCACCTCCTGCTGTACTGTACTGTAGTACTCTTGATCAAAAGGTACTTACCCTGAATTGACACTGTAAAAAATTACCCTGCTGTATAAATGGGTAAATAAGGGTAAAGTTGACCATCAGTGTGTCACCTTGGACAGAGGAGTCCGGCAAATTAACGGTTAATAACAATGGTGGTATAATAAGAACAGAGTGGTGAGAGTGAGTGACGCTGACCTGACCAGACAAGTGCGCGCGCGCTCGCGCTCTCAGAGTCAAAGACAAAACTGCACACCATGATATACTACCATACGTCAACATTACCACACGGGACGGTGTCCTTTCGCGTTATTTCCTGCATGTTAACGTGCTGCACGCTTCTTATACCAGCATTTCCTTCATTTTTACTGTGCTTATAACTTCCTCATGCTGAACTAAGTCTAGTGGCAAGTTCGTCTGCAAGTTACTTCCACGAAAAACTACAAGCGCGGAGCCGACCACTGAGCGACAACGGCATCCTCGACTGTAATCACTAACTAAGCATCCCCAGCCATGTCAAAAACGTCATTCATTTTTAATATAAATCTAATTTATTTCCATTTCAACAATCCCGCGCGCTCCGGCGCAAACCGAACTGAGCTCTCTCTCTCAGCGCCTACCTCTGAGCACCACCGCTGCCGGGAAAGCGAGCAGCAGCAGCAAGAGCAATGTGTCCTGATTCTTCATCTTTTTTTTAAAAAAAATATATATATATTTTATTTATTTATTTTTTAAAAGCCTGAATTTTAAGCAGATATTTCACTAACAGCCACACACTTCCCGTTCGCCCCCTGGGCGTGAACTCCAGCCGAGCCGCGAGCTGCGCGCTCTCGATTCAAAATGGCGCCCACATCCGGGTCACAGCAACGCTTTTGGTGCCACTAAGCTTTGTGTCATCATGGCACTTTGCCACTAAACACTTGTCTAGTTCAGTGTCTTGGTGGGCAGCAAACATGGAATGTGATAAGAAATGAGTCCATAAACTCATGTGGCAGTGAAAGAAGGTGCACTGAAAGGGGACATTTAGATAATTTGGCTCATGGTGTTTATGCTACATAGGCTCTGTTATTGCCTCTCACAGGTTTTCCAGTGATACCCAACTCTTCTTCTCTTTTCCCCTAATTCTACAGATATATCCCGTCATATCGCAACTTACCCCTCAGGCATCTCTGCTTCGGTAACTGATCACCATCTACAACCCAGTCTTTCTGAAATTGACACCCCTCACCTCCCAAAAGGTCCATCCACCTATTGGGAACTACAGTATATCAAGCTGGATAATTTTCTCATCTCATGTGGTTCATTGTTGTAGAGCCACACAGGAACAATTGCCTCAAGTCTCGTTTCTCCCAACACATCGAAGCCGTAACCTTATCCTGCACAGCAGGCCCTGCAGGATCCACCGTTGTCTTACAACACACCCCATAGCTCCTGGTCCAGGCCATGGTGATATCCTTTTGGCCTTCGGAGAAAAGTGTCTGCTAAAGGTGTCAGGTCATATTTTTTCCAAATAACTAGTTCTAGACTAAGAGTGGACATGACAGCACAGTAGACTTTTAGAGAGAAGCTGAGCACCAGTTGTGAAGTTTTTAAAGTATTTGCCCTATGAAGACATCTTCCGTGCTGGGACAAGCTCTCACCACGTCCCTCACAGAGACAGAACGTGGGTCCAACTTCAGAGGTCCCGCTGTTGCCACAAAAGGGGCTGCGAGCAGGATGTTGGTACCATTTCTCTTTATAAACAAAATTCAGTTGACAGTTTTGCAATTATTACATTTTCAAAAAGAACTCCAGGCTGGCAAAGCTGTTTATTGACTCATTTCTCACATAAAGAATATTAATATATATATTTTTTCTTTTTCTCAGTCACTGGCATATTTTGAATTCTTTGTATACGTCTGAAGAAGGTTTTTAAAATAAATGACGACAGTTCAAATTTGCGGGGGGTGCGCAGTGGGTTAGACTGGGTCGGACCGGGTCCTGCTCTCCGGTGGGTCTGGGGTTCGAGTCCCACTTGGGGTGCCTTGCGATGGACTGGTGTCCCGTCCTGGGTGTGCCCCCTCCAGCCCTATGCCCTGTGTTGCCAGGTTAGGCTCCCCGCGACCCCGTCTGGGACAAGCGGTTCAGACAATGTGTGTGTGTGAGTTAAACTTTGCAAAACTGATTTTACATCAAAATTTAAATTTTAATTAAGTCGTCCAAAAAACTCAAACACAAAAGGCTTTGACTTTTGCACATTAATTTGTACTTCTTGTAATCTTTCATATTAGAATTGTTATTAAAGTGTTCATTGTGTATTGATTAGTGTGTGATGCAGATATAACAGAACAACCAAAGACTAGGAACCAACATCAACAAACCAACATCTTATTGTATTTTTATGTTGCAGTTTCTATATGTGCACATCCATACATGCAGAATTAATCACATTTTATTTATATTATTCCAGTTTGTATAGACTTATAACTCTAAGGAAACAGACCAGAGATTTCTAGTCAATAATATATCAGATGTATTCAGCAGTTGTACTGTTGTAAAATATTCACATTTATATGAATGTTTTTTCTAATAACAGATCAGCCATACTTTGCTGACTCTTTACTTCCTGTTTTTAGACTTTCTTTTATTATAGGTTGCTATCATAAATCAGGACAGAAGAATCTAAAGATCCATTGTGCCTTATAAAGGAAAAACCATAACATTTGAACCCCAACAACATCAAAATTATGTAATGCAAAAATTTTTCCTGCAAAATGAGGATTTAAATATATTTCCTTTTTAAACAGTCAAAGTAATCAGATACCAACCAGTTTAATAGTTTGAGTAGAACAGTTTTACAAAAGCTTTTCTTCCTACTACTTACTAGAAAAATACAGAGCTGTGTGTTAACAAAATAATTAACTATCTGAAGAGAACAAAAAGTTCTTTCCTCTGCTTCCTTCTACCTTTTTTTTAAAAAAGTACTAGCCATTTTGCCTAATGAAAAGATAACAAAAGTGAAACAGGCAAATTTCCCTTATCAATGTCTTGCTGTTTCTGTGCATTTTCATTCCCCTTGGGTATCTGATCAGGTGAACTAAACTCGACACTGAAGAGATTCAAATGTCTTCAAGTGAAAGAAACCTTAACATTTAGTTTATAAATATTTTCAATTGCAATGTTCTCCTAAGTATAATGATTATATTTCATGATCCATATAGGCTGTTTCCTAGAACAAGCTTGGCTACCTATAAACCACATTTTCTACTTATCAAATAAATCTCCTCAGTAAAGAAATTTGCTAATTTTCTGAAGCCCCACTGTGTAGCTTCTTGGACCAGTGGTGTGGGCCTCCATGGGACCAGACACAGACCATACGCTCTAGTTGAAACACTCCATGTAGTTGGCAGGGAACATCCCAGACTTTCCTGTTCGCTGCACTGTGCCGTACATCCAGCCCTCATCGATGGACTGGGCATTGATGATCATGTCGCCGTCCCGGAACGACACTTCGTCATTGTCCTGGGCCATGTAGTCATACATAGCTCTGTACGCTCTCTGCAGAGGTTAGGTGACAAAAAAGCATGTGGAGGAGGTATTTTAATGATGTAATTGTCCATGTACTGTATGGGGCGTAGTTTAGATGTTAACTTCACCTGCTCATAAATATATAGCACAGGACAAAGAATATGCACTGAAGCAAACAGAACAGCCCAAATGTTGCATGACTGGAGGACTCACCATTGTGCTGGAGTGCAGAGGCGACTGGATGGACCTCTCAGAGTACGTACTGGACTGGTGCAGGTAGCTGTGGCTCTGTTGGAGTCCACTTTCATGGCACTCCCCAGGAAGCACAGCGGCTGGTGTCGTAACAAAGCAAACCAAAGAAAACGAAATGAAGGCATCCCATGAGACGGGGAGGTTTCAACACGTTGTAAACTGTGCTTCAGATCAGAATGGCATGTCTCAACACACAAAATTGAAAAATACATCCTGAAACCAAAAACTCTGTTAACAGTTCTTCAATCGGATTGTATAAGGGATCAGAGCACAGTAATGATGTGTGTTCACTAGTGCGACCCTGAGACTAAGTGCGTTTCAGTGTGTGACAGTGCCTGTATTGACTGGGGCATGGAAAGTGTCTCACGTCATGGGATAAACTGTGCTTTTCCCATGCTTTTCCTACGGGCCTGCGTTATTGTGCCCGTCACAAACATGTAAAATGTTTTAAAATACCAGATCTTTAATTTTCAATAAGTTTAGTATTTTGTACCAACTGGTATTAACTGTACTTCAGAATTACACGTCTGTACCCAAGTCTCTCCTTCAGTTAATGTAATGCACTCATTCTATTGTTCTCTGAGATGTGCATTGCTTTGGGAAAAAGCGTCTGTTAGATGAATAAACGTAAAATGTAAATGTAATGACATTTAGCACCAGACCATGGAAATTTAGTGATATTCAGTCTACATTACTAATGTTTTCCATTATTTCTTAATGGGAACAGTAGCCCTACTTGATGTCATTTTACTGCAAGATACACTTTTCTGGTCCACATTCATATTATACATTGGACACCCACAGTATTTTCAACAAAAGGGAATAACTATATATACATGTACCAGGGGTGGCACAGTGATTCAGTGAGAATTCATTGGTCTGTGCAGTAAAACAGCTGTTTTCATTAGTGTCACTGTACAGGAATTTGTGCATATCGGTCTGTGACAGTGTGTACCTCTGTCCTGGGAGTATAGGGTGAAACTGCTGCTGCACTCTGACAGGCTCTTTTCCCAGAGCTCCGAGCCCAGTGAGCTCACTGACTGCTGGCACTGAGAGTGCAGGGACTGCTGGGATTGCTGGCAGCTGTAGCGGCTTGCACGGTCTACCATGTGGCAACCAGAGGCAAGCAGTGAAGCAATGCACCAAAAGAGAATAGAAAAACAGGTATTTGAAGGAGCCGAAGGTTCCCAGATAAAGCAACCAGAAAATGAGTGGAATGAATGATAGTGGGCGGCATAGTGGCACTGTGAGCACCTGGGTGGTGCGAATGGGTTCTATCTATGTCTATGAGGGCATGGGTTCTATCCCTGCTTAGTCTGTATGAAGTTTGCATCTTCTCCCCGTGTCTGTGTGGGTTTCCTCTGGTTGCTCTGGTTTCCTCCCACAGTCCAAAGACACACTGTCCAGGTTCACCCATAGTGTGTGAGTGACAGAGAGAGTGTGTTCCACTGATGTATGGATGAGTAGCCCATTGTATGTAGTGTATCTAGCAGTGTAAGTCACCACAGTGAATAAGGTGTGTGGGCTGATAACACTACATAGAGTTCATTGGAATTCGCTTTGGAAAAAAGTGTCTGCTAAATAAATAAATGTAATGTAAATATAGTGATAGAAGAGACCAGCAGTACCAGAGAGTTTGCGCAGACTTCTGGACTGAATGTTATCCTCGACAGGGTCAAAGTCAAAGATGGAGCCGGGGTCAGTGCGCCACACTTTGAGGTCTTTTAGAGAGCAGTGAGAAAGCCAGATCGATCAGAGAGAAAAGCAAACACATCAACAGACACTGAACCAGATGTACACTGGGTCTTCAAATTACAAGCACAATTGGGACCAGAAGTCTGTCATATGGATATCCTTTATTTTATTCACAGGTTATGTTCTATAAAAAACCCAGATATAGATAAAATTTAAAGTTTGTCAGAAGAATTTAATTTATTTTCAAATTTTATTTATTTATTCAATTTTCATTAGCACAGGTTGTCCTATGCAGGGTTGCTGTGCTCCAGAGCCTGTCCTATAGACACAGGGCATGAATTTGGCAACACTGTGGATGGAATGTCAGTCCACCGCAGGAATTTCATTATATTATCTATTATTTACTTGGAGAAAAGGTGAAAAATTCTCTCTTTTTGCTTTATTACCAATACAATAAATAAAAACAGAAATTGCTATTATTCTGCGTAATAGACATACAGTACAATCTCTGATATCTTAATATGGGCTATATCTGGAAGCATTCTTTAAATTAGTTAAATAAAAAGCTACGAAAACCTTCATTTATTAATTTTAAACCCTAGGCAGTAAGCATCAATTCAACGTTAATTCAATCTTGTAGCTTTCAGCCGAAAACACTCAAAACACTGGAACAAGCATTTACCAACATTTATCAAGGTTGTAGAAGTTTCTGGATATTTTGATGCTCTCCTGGTGAAATAGCGGACTCACCTATGATGGCACCAGGTCCCCGATCCATTTCCACCACATGTGGGTGCACGCCCTTGTACGCCGTGTCGACCATCACCTGGTTATTGTGTGGCACATGCTCCAGGTTGGGATCACTCGCCACTGGCACAAGTCCTCGCCTCTTTGCCCTCTCAAAGTCCTCATGATACTTTGCCTATAGAACGAAAAAATACTGTTCGTTAAACCAGACATCTGCTAGCAAGATATTAACAGTTTAAATATAGACAATAACTATGGACGATTTAGGTGACATAACTGTTGTGCAAAATTTTAAAAAAAAAACTCAGCCATTGCAGCAATATGTACTGTACATTATTCACATTATGAGTAATATAGATATATTATTTGCTGATCCAAATAGTGAGATATTGAACAGCCTAGGGGTGATTTATTGGACATAGTTCATTGTTTTCTGCAAAATTCAAGAAAAGAATTAGAAACTGTAAGGCAGCACATTCACGTGCATAAATGCACACACACACAGATATTCACACACATTCTAGAGTATTAAGGGTTCATTTGGACAGCGAGCAATGAAGGACACCTGAAACAAGTGAAATAAAAACATTATTAGAAAAAACATACAGGTTGGTGTGTTCGTTAATCAGGAAGCAGAGGGTATGGGGTTCTGAGGGCGTTTAGTGGTGCGGCAACGCCAGTCGCTGTGACCGCAGTGTAGTCCTACTCCACTCTTGATCACACCATACTACACGCTACCATAGACACTGCGCTTTGGGACTCCCTGACGCGTCGCAGCTCAAGTGTGTCCACGGCAGAGCAGCCTCGTCCCTTCATGGTGTGCAGCCCCTGCTGGTACTTCACCTGCAACGCATGGCAACAAAAGGTCACGGAATAAAGCTTCTGGTCAGTCTACATTGTGGAGGGAAGGAAAAAAAAATGCCACGGTACTGTGTGAGGGAAGGGTGACGTTATTCGAGTTGGACCACACTTGCCGTGCTGATGTTCTCCTGGTTCCGCCGGACTCTCTCCATCTCAGGGGTCACACCAACCGCTGTAGGTTGGCCAACCTGCTCTTTGTACTTGACCTGTGGTAGTGATGAACACAGGTGGAAGGTCTTCATACACCTTTCCCACATTATTCATCAAGTTAAAGTTTGAAGACTTGAAAGAGCTCAACTGAAAGACATTTTAATATGGTTTAAACAGGATGGAGATGGGTATGAATTTAAAAGAAATGGCATCTCACGGTGCTGATGTTCTCCTGGTTCTTCCGGACCCTTTCAATCTCAGGGGTGTCCCTTACAGCAGTCCCCTTGCCCATCTCCTTCCTGTACTGTACCTACACAGCAAGAATGCACAACACGATGGGCATGTGTCTGTGTTCATTCTCAAAAACATTGTCTACAACAGTATGTGTCTCAAAATTGTGAAGGAAGCTGCTTTGCACAGTTTCAGCAGTGCTCAAGGCTCATCTCCTGATGACATTTTTCCTTTAACAACCTTTAAAAAACAGAATTTGCAATGGTGTCTCACTATGCTGATGTTCTCCTGGTTCTTCCGGACCCTTTCAATCTCAGGGGTGTCCCTCACAGCAGTCCCCTTGCCCACCTCCTTCCTGTACTGTACCTACATAGCAAGAACGCACAACATGATCAGCATGTGTCCGTGTTCATCCTCAAAAACATTGTCTACAACAGTCATTATGCGTCTCAAAGTTGTGAAGGAAGCTGCTTTGCACAGTTTCAGCAGTGCTCAAGGCCCATCTCCTGATGACATTTTCCCTTTAACAACCTTTAAAAAACAGAATTTGCAATGGTATCTCACCGTGCTGATGTTCTCTTGGTTCTTCCGGACCCGCTCCATCTCAGGAGTGTCCTTCACGGCAGTCCCTTTGCCCAACTCCTCCTTGTACTGGATCTACACAGGCACAGCACAAAGAATGTGGCTAATATAACAGATAACAAAGAGAGTGATGTCCATCCATCCATCCATATCTTTCTGGCTTGATTTAGTCTAAGTCTCTCCTTTTCATACTTCTATTGTTCTGTACAGGTGGTATTACTTACGTTGCTGATTTTCTTGGCGTTTTCTCTGGCAAGTACTATTTCTGGTGTCTCCGTGACCGAAGACATGAGATTGCGCAGTAGTTTGGAGTCCCACGTGTAGCGCAACTGAAAACAGTGAAATGAGACGTGCAAACACGTCCATTCAACTCGAAGGTGCAAATTTGGCTCCAACAAAACCCCTCAGTTGTTAATGATGAATGTACATTTCCAGATATAACATGTGGTACTAAACATTTGTCTGCTTGACCCAAAGACGATCTTTAAGCAAGGTGTATGTAAATACAAAGTTATATAAATGTGCTAGAGAGACAGTTATTTATACAGTTAGCAAACACGTCCATTAGAGTGACAGACCGAACTAATGTTCCTTTGGTTGGTCTTCACCCTCTCCATCTCAGGAGTGTCTGGCACCACTGCATACGTGCCCTTTAGCTTCTCCGCCTCATCTTTATACTTCTTCTGGTATGGGGAAGAGACCATACAATAAAGACTTCTGCAAAATATACTTCAACTTAAAATAAACTTTTTGATCCTCATCCACATGTTGCTCATGAGAAGGAAATACTTCCACATCCATTTGGCTTGTAGCTTTCTTATGCACCACTAAAAATTACATCACATTCAGTATGGAATTCAATTTACATCCTAGACCCTGCTTGGTGTATTTGTCTTTGTACAAGCACTGTACCTGGCTGTACATGTCCTTTAGGTAGGCAGCATGCAGCAGTTCAGGTGTATCTGTCACTGTTCCATAGGAGCTTTCCCTCAGACTGGATGACTGCTTGTAGGTAGTCTGGGACAACCAAGCATGGCAAGTGAAAAATAATGTTCATCCATTACATCTCATACTGAACAGCAGGTACCAACCCTGACCTGGAGAGCCACCTTAATTGAAGCCAATAACACTTTGACTTTTGGCTTATTTTCCAGGATCAAATATGGAATGACATCTATATACCTTGATTACGACCAGGTTTTGTTCTGGTGACCTTGCCATAAATCAGCTTCATCATAATTTTCAAATCTCTGTATACTATGTTATATAAACCATAAGGATATATCAACAATTGACCAGAATGGATAATGCATCACATAAAATGGCTTTCTTATATTTTTTCCACTAATTTCACAGATTGTTCATGCTAAAATAACACTTGTACTATTATTTTTTTCTTTAATTTCTAAATCTGAGGACCGGCTGAACTGAATTTTTCTTCTGAATGACACTTCTAATGTCTATCTGTAGGTCTGGGTCAGCAGGCAGAGTAGTGGTTAGAGCTCACACATTGGTTTTGCAGGACCTGGGTTCGAATCCCACCTCCTGCTGTAGTCCCTTTGACCAAGGTCCTTATCCTGAACTAATACAGTAAAATGACTGAACAGTATAAAGGTGAAAATGAGTGTAAGCTGCTTTGGACAAAAATGTCAGCTAAATGAATATATAAAAGTATTTAATTTAAAATGTCCAAGATCAGGTGTTTGTGTTTACATGGAGAACCTTCAGCTTCCTTAATTGAGAAAGACTAACTGGGAATCCAGTGGAAACCCAGAAGCACCAGTGAAGACACCTACTAGTATCAGCTTCCCTAAGACTCATTTGGTTGGTGAACCCATATCTCAGATAAGTTAAACTTACTGCCTGAGGACATAAAAACAAATCTGAGCAGTTCAAGAAAGAACCACAACCAAAGTGCAACCTTTGACTTTTGGGTGGTTTGGTAGTACTTGAGACTCCTCACCTGGCTTGCAATCTGGCAGGCTTTCTTGGCCCTCTGGATCTCTGGCAGCTCAGCGCTAATCTCCATGCCTTTCCCTCGGATCTCCGTTTCCAGGTCCTTCCTGTACTCCTTCTGTAATAGAAATGGTGGTTTGTGCAATTTGCTCCAGCGTGTTTTTTTGACTGCTTAGATGGTCTTCTGAAGGACAATGGCATGAATGCAAGTGAAATAGCAGTACCTCACTGAGGATCTGGTTAGCATTTTTCACCCGAAGTAGATCTGGTGTCTCCTCAAGTCCTAATCCTGAGAGTCCCTTTCCTTTCACCTCCAACTCCAGATCTTTCCTGTATTCCTTCTGCAAGATGAAGAGCACATTGTGTAATGCTTCTTCACCAGAGAGACTAGCTTGGTGTTCTCTAGCTGACAGACAAGTATGTGGAAGTTCTTGTATGTTGGTTGACTTCTGCGGCAAAAGTTACCTCACTAAGGATCTGACCAGCATTCTTGACCCGGAGCAAGTCTGGTGTCTCCTCCAGACCAAGGCCTGACAGTCCTTTCCCTTTCACCTCGGTCTCCAGGTCTTTCCGGTACTCCCGCTAACAATGGGGCATGCAAGGGAGAAATACAGCACTCAGCCACAACAATCACCATAAGTCAATCATTTACATTTACTCATTTAGCAGACGCTATTCTCCAAAGCGACGTACATCTCAGCAAAAACACAATCACATACAATGCCAGAGTAGTGGCTGTATAAAGGCTTATCTGGGAATCCTCATGAAGTTATGGTGCATGAACATTTACACCATACATGAGCTGGAGAGATCTTCGGCGAAGTGGGTCGGGAAAATCAGAAATCTGGGAGCTCTTATTTCAAATTCAGCTTTAGATGTTGAGTTCCACAGAGAAGTATAAGCACAATAACCCCTGGAAAATCAACCCAGGTCTGTTTTGTTGGACAGGGATGGGAATAATGCAGAACCCATGAAGCATAGGCTAACACAGCCCATAAAATGGATCTTCATATTATAGATGTTTGAGCTACAAATTCCCAAAGATTTTCCAGTTTGTTTATTTATGTTTAATAGCATTTTCTTAGCTTGTCTATTTTGTAAAATGTATGTCTTTCAGAGAGTAAGCCACCTGCTTTTAAACAGACTACTGTTATTTGTAAAATGCAGGATGTGTGGGAGTGCCTTCATCTAATGCATTTGCACAGCATTTACCGTTTGTCTGATGTATTTTTTTAAATTTATTATAGCTTTGTCTGAGGTTTTCACACTAGGAGGGACCTCTATTATTCACCTTTTCATCTCAAATGAGTGGTAAAGTTGACTTTGCAATGACATAGAAATGATGTTATAAACAGGTTTCTGGTTCAAACTGTGATCGTAAGTTCGTAAGGACCCAGCGTATTACTGAGAACAAAGCAAATTCCAGTTACTGAATATTTATCATACCTATATTGAGTGAAGTGCTAATGTGAGGATCACAGGATGGTGCACTGACCTCACTCGCAAGGCTGCCAGCGTACCGCGCATGCAGGTACCAAGGCGTCATTTCCACTTCGACCAGCGCCTTGCCCCGCATGTTGTCATCATACTCTTTCCTGTACTCCTTCTGGAAGTAGGGGAAACCAGACGATTTCATTGTTCCACGAGTTATCCCTGTATGGACTCGAACAGTACCAGTCAAAAGTTTGAGTGCATTTTCCCAGAAACTGTTCTTTTTTCAAGTAATGAAGAAATGAGATGACAGGTTCTCCCAGCTCTTCCCGGGAATTCCTACAGATGGAGGACTCCTGTGGGTAGCTTGGCTCTCACTTTTATGCCCCGTTTCCCCTACAGGTATTGTCCAGATTGCCCAGGTGTACTCATGCTTTTCACTGGTGCTGTATCTTAAAGTGATCTTCTTTGCCCCAGTTACAAATACTGATCCAGTGTATTCTGTGTGATGTCTGGCAAAAACACTGACCCATGATCTGCAAGGCTACGGTTGTCATGAACCACAGTGGCAGTACCGCTGATGAAGCTGCTTGGCTTCTCCTGCACACCCACCAACTATGCTCACTCAGGACTGCCTCCAAAAGGAAGCCGGATGACAAAGGTCACTATTGACTCTTGTTCGCCTGCATGATCTTTTGAATTTCCAAAGATCAGCTCCTGGTGTGATGGTATCAGTGTTGACCTACAAGCTTGTTCTTACAAGTTTGTCTGAAGAGTATACCTTTCTGAAGCTTGCGCCTGTTTATCATTGTAAATAAACACCCTGCTCTTGGATTCACCTTCAATTCACCTGTCTGCATCATTATGACAGTTCTACAGTTGCCACTCAGCTCTTACAGTTATAATGACCAAGTAAATAAGTTTGACATTTATCATTGCTATAGAATGCAAGCAATACAACATTGAAGACAAGTACACCTTACCTCACTTTGGATTTTCTGAGCCTCCTTGCAAATTCTGTAAGATTCAGTGTCCAAAAATTCCATGTGTGACCTTCCTTTTGACTTCTCATACTGCTCTTTGTATTTCACCTGGAATGTGACAATGAAAAACAAAACATCATTCCAGGTTTCCTGTCAGTTCTAGATGCACCTGTAGAAAAGGCTGTTATATGGATAATATTTAATGTTTTTACATTTACATTTATTCATTTAGCAGATGCTTTTTTCCAAAGCAACCTACATCCCAGAGAAAAACACAGTGAGTAAAAATACAATGTGTCTGAGACCTGTGCTGAGACCCAAACAATGTTAAATATGGGTACCTCTTACACAATCAATATTTTGTTGTCTTTATTATTTAAAATTAATCAGAACTGCTTTTTCTAGAAAAAATATATATTCATGAATTACACTCAGCTCTGGATTATTTATGTATCTGCATGTTTGCCTGTGTTTGTCAGGGAATTTCTGGACAGCGAGCAGCTGCCATTGTGTTGCTTGAACAAAGAATGATGAAACTGATGTGTTTTAGTTAAAATCTGCTGTTTTGTAGCACACAGTGAGGAACAGAAACAGTACATTGCTCTGTAACTTGCTTGCATGCAAAACATGCTCCAGCTGTAGAAGGTTGGGCAGGTCTGAAAAGGGTTCATGGATCTGCTGGAGGTCACGCTTATATTTCACCTAAATCACCATAAACAGCACAGACAAGAAGTTGGAGGTTAAAATCTCTTATTATAAAATATTTCAAGGTACAACGTACAAAATATTTCAGGTTTCAGTTTTACAAGGCACTTTCCCTAAATGACTCCAGTATAAATGGGTAACTCAGTGTGAGGAAAACGTCAGTCATATGAATAAATTTCATCCTCAAGCTATTTGTGATGCAATTTAAACTCATTATTTAAGAACGGTTTTGGAGCACCACATTAGTACTGTACAAGTTGACAGAGATGCTGAGGACCCACCTGACTGGCCAGAGCGGCAGCGCTTCGGCTGTGTTTGAAGGACAAACAGTCACCTGGGTTGTACTGTGGTTTTTGTCCTTTTCGGTCCCGCTCAAACTTCTCCTTGTATTTAACCTGGGTGGGATGGGGATGAGCTGGGGATTTGGGCTCAAAGCTACACAGGCATTGATACCTTCACACCTTGCATCTGTGTTCAGCACCACAGCATACCTGGCTAGCAAGTGCGGCGGCTTCTCTTGCACACTGGATGTCTGGTCTCCCAAGCAGCGACTGCTCATTGTACATGTCCATTCTGATTTTACTCTTATAGGCGATCTGCAGCCAAAACAGCGAAACTATTTACGCACACAAAAACGTACAAATCATTTGACACACCTGTTGTTGATGTGGTCACGAGTACTGATGCTCTCCAAACAACACACTGAAAACAGCTAAACAGCTGTACCGCTAGGTAGAAATGTGGTAGGTAACAATGCGAAAAATAATTAAGTATATTGTATAGTTGTGTAATATAGTTGTTTTTCTGATGTGTTAAACGTGTCTAAATAGAATCCACAAAATCTAATTCCTTGTACATACAAGCATACTTGGCCTGAAAAGTCTTATTTTAATATACAGTGCTGTTTCAAAGTGTGTGAACTCATTATGTCCCTTAGTTTTACCATGGAATGGTTATTTAGAGACAATTAGTGTTCTCATCTGACATAATCTGTGTGTAATGACCAATTCCATATGTTGCTTTAGAGGAAATCATGTGTGTAATAGAAACACACAAGTAATGCAGGTGTGAAAATAAGTGAAGCCCAAGTTATATTGGTCAAACCAAGTTGGTAAGCAGTAGCAAGTGTGTAAATCATAGCAATTTATTCATTTTCTAAGTTCATTTTAAGATTTAACATTTAAAAGCGGTTCCGAAAATGTGTGTTTATTTTAAAATTGGGGGAGTGCAGTGGCGCAGTGAGTTCGGCTGGGTCCTGCACTCTGGCAGGTCTGGGGTTCGAGTCCCACTTGGGGTGCCTTGTGACGGACTGGTGTCCCATCCTGGGGTGTGTCCCCTCCCCCTCCAGCCTTGCGCCCTGTGTTGCCGGGTTAGGCTCCGATTCGCTGCGACCCCACTTGGGACAAGCAGATTCAGCCAGTGTGTGTATTTTAAAATTTCATTCAAGAATAATGACTGTCACTATACAGAGTTCACACACTTTCAAGTATAACTGTATATAAAAATTAATTGACCACATATTGAGCTGATTAAGGCGTTGAAACTGAGGACCAATACAAAAATCAAATGACGAACAGGTGAAAATAATGATGAATTTTTTTCTAGTGTTTGCATTGTTTGTGTAGCTTTCATTGGCAGAAACCCCTCAGAGTCGCATGCTGTGCAGCAGAGATGGCTGGAGCAGCCTTGGTTCTTCTTCTATGGCTCTTACGTTATACATCCTTTCTGATGGTCAAATCCCAGTATGCCACACCATGTGGGAAAACAAAGCTGTAAGGGGGCCATTTGCTTACATTGCTGACGAGTTTGGTGGCCTGCGTGGCACCAAGGATGTCCAGTCGATCCAGTACTTCTGTGAACTTGTGGAGCTCCTGCTTCCCTTTCCTGTATGAAAGCTTCGTAAGAAGAGAGGAGAGGGCAGCAGGAAGATCCCTCATGATAAATCGAATCAAACAATGACTACACACCGACCACATACTGACCACACACTCAATACTCTCTGTAAAACAAGTCCATGGGACATCAGCACATGGTCTGGTTATCAGCTCACCATTCCCTGTTTTCACAAGGCATTAAATCAAGTTCATTTTCCACCGTTTGTAATTTACATTTTTTACATACATACATTTCTAGAACCACATTTTTGCATGTGCACTAGGAAAGATCTGGAATGAGACGGCAGGCAATTACATCACTCTGATGCTTGTTGACCTCCAAAGCGTGGGCGACCTCCGGCAGGGTCTTCATTGACGTGTAGCTCGATTTTCCCTTTTCGGCATTGTACTTTTCCTTGTACAGTTTCTTCAAAACAGAACAGAAAGCCATTAAAGCCATTAAGATTTATTGACTATCTAAGAAATTACCAGAACTTTGCTACTGTACAACATAAGCATTCTGAGCTTTTAATTTTGTACCATGTAAGGGTCTTCAGTACAATACAGATATGAACTATGTACAAATAAGTAACCCATGAAGCAACAACTTGAGAGAAAGAAATAAGTACTGTTTTTTTTTTTAAACATTCTCAGTGGGACAGACAGCTTATTTTTAAAGGTATCATTGTAATTTATCAAATAATATTTGCTTTCTTTGTGGATTTCCTGTATTTGACTGAACAAGCAAGATGGCAAAATTCATTGTAAATCTGCATTCTTCACACATAGCGGATTATTACATTAGTGGTTTAAAACACAGTATTTCACAGCAAAGACAAAATGTGAAATATGCAAAACGAATACTCACTCACTCACAGCCTTGTTGTATTTCTTTAGTTACACTGCCGTTGATTTTTAGCATTATTGCTGCTTTTTGGTTTTTGCTTTTGATTGGCTTGCTTGACGGGACCTGTGTTTGTCTTGTCTGTTTATTTTGCGAGTGTGAGCCTTGGTTTTTTCTGCACTCATCTCCACTTCACAACAAGCCATAATGCCAATAAAAAATATTTCGTTCAGTCTGCAGCATAAAAAGATACCGAGAAACATGCTGGGAACTTACATCACTCTGTTGCTTTGACAACTGTTTGGCAAAAACAGTTTCAATGGTCTGGGGCATTTGGGTGTAAAGGCAGGTAGTATCCTTCTTACTCCCCTCTTTATAACTCCTCTGTGTAAGAAACACAGTAACATGTAAGCAGGAACAGCCATGAAAACGAATGGGGCTTCTGGGATGATTCATAATGATATTCATCGCGTGTAAAACACAATCACTAATAGCATGATTAAGCAAAGAAAAAAAAACAGCTTGGCTGACAATAGACTGTGCAGTATGTCTAAGGTATTAAAAATTAATTTTTCAATATGCCATGGAAAAAAATACTCCATGTGAGATATTTATTCTGTCAATGGAAAACGGAAAATCATTTTTCCTCTGATCAAATTTAATGTGCAAATCCTTTAATGGACTGTTAAAAGTACTTAATGCATTTCTGTGGTGTATCTTTCCATGTGATATACAGTAATAAGTCATTATTTTAATCTTATTTTTAAGACTTAAACTCTAAATCAAACCACGGTGCTAAAATTAAAACTAACAACAGAACCCTAACCAAACCCTTTCCTAAAATTAAACCACCTTTTTCACTAGTTAGAGAAAATTATATACATTAGGATCATTTAGTGATAATTATTAAAAGCTTTACACACAAACAGACCCATATTTGGGCATTGGTGCTGTTTCCTCAGATCTGCTGAATCCCGCTCAGTATTCAAGGCTCTCAAAACGCACCCCTTTCAGACCCATTTGTCCCTTGATCTCCTGACAGCTACACAACCACGCACTACTTTTTTTGCCATGATCACCTTTGTATTTCCTGTCAATTTGATATTACTGGTGTATGCGAAATATGCAAAATATGCAAAAATTTGCAATATGTGTTAAATTGTGGTATTGGCCTTTGCTTTGAAAACCTTGTGTCTTCGACTATTGTGAAAGGCACTTTTGTTTACTCTAAATTGCAGGTCAGGTAAAATATTAGTGTAAATGTGAAACTGTACCTCACTGAAGAGCCTCGAAAGCTCCCTAGCATGTAGGGTTTCTCTGGTCTGCGGCATCTGGGCGTACAGACTGCTGGCAAACACTTTCTTCCCAGCTTGTTTGTATTTACTCTGGGAAGACGGAGTAAAGACGAGGAATGGAATGCCACACTTTTTTAAAAGGAATCATGTCATTCAATTTGGCCACTGCAGCTCCTTGAACCTTGTAAATAATAAATAGTGATCAATAAATACTAGTAATGAACATAAAGGTGTAGGAGTAATAAATAGAAATATCTCAAGGTTAACCCAGCTACCACGTTTGTTAAAAACACAGTATCAGATCTAACGGTTGGCATTAAAGAAGTGTGCACGTGGCACCGCTGTCTGAGATGATGTCTCCGGAGGGCACTGCTCTGAGCTCAGCATCACCTCATCTTGTCAGCTTTCGTGTGACCCCCACCTCGCTCAGACACTGGGAGAGCTCTTTAGCGAACTGGGCCTCGTTGGTGTGCTCCATCTGTGCATACAAGCACCGTGACATCTCCTTCCGGGTGTCTCCTTTGTACTTTTGCTGAAAAGTATAAAGAATTTCCTGAAACTGGTGACAGTGGAGCGCAGTTTGAACAGGCCATTTTTAATGAAAGATGATGAAAGTTCACACTTGTCTTCTGGATGGTATGACTCAGAGAAAAACACAAAGATGACGCGTAAATTCACTAACATCTGCTTTTCCGTTGCATACAGGTAGTCCTCGACTTACAATGGGCTTCTGCTCTGCTTGTCGTAAGTCACAAGTGCTCCGGTGCTGTACTGTTTCAACCGTAAGTACATATAAAGAATTAACAAACATGGAAATTATATTGTGTTGCAGGGTGTGGCATGCCGGGGTGGTCTGAAGGGGAGGCGGAGCCGGGGACGGAACGACAGCAGCTAAACTTAATCAATGCCTTTATTTCTTTCCCCGCCTCGACCAGTGAGGGGAGAGAGCGACTCAGGAGCTGATGCCGGAGACGTGAGAGAGAGAGAGAGAGAGAGAGAGAGAGAGAGAGAGAGAGAGAGAGAGAGAGAGAGAGAGAGAGAGAGAGAGAGAGAGAGAGAGCGAGCACAAACCCCCCCCTTCGAACACCCCCACGAGATACCAGTTCCCTGTGGCCCCATTTCCCCCCCTGCCCTTTTGTCTGCTGACCCTCAGAACATTGAATAAACCCTGCCCTCTCTAGCAACCCTGGTGACTGTGCCGGCGCTTCTTTCTTGCACAGGGCTTTGTTAATTTTTCACAAATTTCATACATTATTCATAATAAAATACTAACACAGAATTTATTACATAACATTAACATAAATACAGTCCATCCATTCATCCATCTTTCATCCCACTTGTCCTAATAGGGTCACGGTGGCAGCAGGGAGAGCAGAGAGACCCAGCTGCCACTGTCCCCTGCAACTTCCTCCAGCTCAGCCTGGGGGATCCCCAGCCATTCCCAGGGCAACTGTGAGATATAATCCCTCCAGCGGGTCCTGGGCCGGCCTCGGGGCCTCGTCCCAGTAAGTGCGTTCCTGGTATATCTCTAAATGGAGACGCCCAGGGGGCATCCTTATCAGATGCCCGAACCACCTTAACTGGCTCCTCTCAATGTGGAGGAGTAGCGACTCTACTCCGAGTTCCTCCCGGATGTCCAAACTCCTCACCCTGCCACGGAGAGTGAGTCCCAACACCCTGTGGAGAAAACTCATTTTGGCCGCTTGTATCCGCGATCTTATTCTTTCGGTCATTACCCAAAGTTCATGACCATAGGTGACGGTAGGGACGTAGATTGACCAGTAAATGAAGAGCTTCGCCTTATGGCTCAGCTCCCCCTTCGCCACTACAGTGGTGTACAGCGACCACATTACTGCTACCGCTGCTCCCAGTCTGTGGCCGATCTCACGCTCCCTTCTTCCCTCACTCGTGGACAAGACCCCAAGGTACTCTAATTACTTCACCTGGGGAAAATTCTCTCCCCTTACCTAGAGGGGGCATGCCATCCTTTTCCGTGAAAGAACCATGGACTCAGACTTCGAGGTGCTGATCCTCGAACCGTTCCAGTGCGTGTTGGAGGCAACCCTGTGACGGTGCCAAAAGGACAACATCATCTGCAAAGGGCAGAGACGTCACCTTTCGACTCCCACACAGAATGTCCTCCTGGCCTCAACTGCGCCTTGATATTCTGTCCATTAAAACCACAAACAGGAGGGGAGACAAGGCACAACCTTGGCGGAGTCCAACACCCACATTGAACAGGCTTGACTTAATGCCAAGTATGCGGACACAGCTTTCGTTCCGTATGTACAGGGACCGAATGGCCCGCAGTAGTGGCCCCGGTACCCCGTACTCCCTAAGCACCTCCCACAGAATTTCCCGGGGAACACGGTCATAGGACTTCTCCAAGTCCACAAAACGCTTGTAGACTGCATTAGCGAACTCCCATGCCCCTTCAATTATCTGTGAGAGGGTAAAAAGCTGGTCCACTGTTCCACGGCCAGGGTGGAATCCGCATTGTTCCTTTTCAATCTAAGGTTCAACTATCGGCCGGAGCCTCTTATCCAGCACCCCAGCATAGACTTTCCCAGGGAGGCTGAGAAGTGTGATACCCCGATAAAAATAGGGACCACCACCCCAGTTTGCCAATCCAAAGGCACTGTCCCTGAGGTCCATGCAACATTGCAGAAGCATGTCAACCATGACAGCCCTGCAACATCCAGGGCCTTAAGCAGTTCCAGGCAGATCTCATCCACCCCTGGTGCTATGCCACTGTGGAGCTTACCAACTACCTCAGTGACTTCCACCAGGGAAATGGACTCTGACAGCCCGAGAGCCTCAGGCCCTGACTCTTGTAAGGGAGGCATATCACTTGGATTTAAGAGTTCTTCAAAGTGCTCCTACCACCTCCCGACAATGTCCTCATCAAAGGTCAGAGTTTCTTCACTCCTGCTGAACACAGCCTGAGCAAAACTCCTCCGATTCCTTCTGAGCTGCCAGATGGTTCTCCAGAACCTCTTTGAAGCTGACCAATAGTCGTTTTCCATGGCCTCTCCAAACTCCTCCCATGCCCCTGAATATTGCTTCTGCAACCGCAGCTGCTGCTGCCTTTTTCGCCTGCCGGTATCTGTCTGCTGAGTCAGGAGTCCCCAGAGCCAACCAGGCCCTAAAGGCCTCCTTCTTCATCTTAACGGCTTCTCTCACCACCGGTGTCCACAAACGGGTTCTTTGGTTGCCGCCCTGGCTGGCACCAACAAACTTTTGGCCACAGCTGTGCCTGGCTGCTTCCACAATGGAGGTTTTGAACAGGGTCCATTCAAACTCCATGTCCCCTACCTCCTCCGAGACATGGGAGAAGCTCTCCTGGAGGTGCGAGTTAAAATCATTCCAGACATGGTCCTCCGACAGTCATTCCCAGCACACCCTCGTTAAACATCTGGGCCTACCGGGTCTGTCCATCAGTTCCCTGCCATCTGATCCAACTCACCACCAGATGATGATCGGTTGACAGCTCAGCACCTCTCTTCACCCGAGTGTCCAGAACATGTGGCCTCAAGTCAGATGAAACGACTACAAAGTCAATCATTGACCTTCAGCCCAAGGAGCTCTGGTACAAAGCACACTTATGAGCATCCTTGTGTTCAAACATGGTGTTTGTTATGAACAAACCATGACTAGCACAGAGGTCCAATAACATTTCACCATTCGGGTTCAGATCGGGGAGGCCGTTCTTCCCAATCACCCCCCGCCAGATTTCCCAGTCATTGCCGACGTGAGCATTGAAGTCCCCCAGCAGGACTATGGAGTCTGTAGATGGAGCCCTGTCCAGAACCCCATCCACCCTCTCCAAGTAGGCCGAATACTCTGAATTGCTGTTTGGTGCATAAGCACACACAACAGTCAAAGTTTTTCTCTCTGCAACCCTAAGTCGCATTGAGGCGACCGTCTCGTCCACCGGGACAAACTCCAACTGTATGGCAGCCAGCCGGGGGCTTGTGAGTATCCCCACACCCGCCCGGTGCCTCTTACCTCGTGCAACTCCTGAGTAGGAGTGAGACCACCCCTTATCGAGGAGTTTGGTTCCAGAGCCAACACTGTGAGTGGAGGTGAGCCCAACTATATCTAGTTGGTATTTCTCAACCTCCTGCACCAGTTCCGGCTCCTTTTGGCCACAGCTCCTCACGGCCCCAAGTGAGGTAACATTCCACGTACCAAGAGCCAGTTTCTGTTGCGAGGGGCCGCGACGCCATGCACCACCTCGCCCCCTCCCACTGCCTGGTACACATTGCACCCGACCCCCATGATGGACCTTGCAGGTGGTGGGCCCACATGCCCCCCCCTACGATGCCTTTTCGGGCTGAGCCCGGCCGGATTACGTGGGCTGTTTGGCCACTAGGTGCTCGCCTAGGAACACTACCCCCAGGCCTAGCTCCAGGGGTAGGTCCTGGTGACCCTATTTTGGGCAGGGTAAACGTTTTTCTATTTCCATTTTTCATAGGGGTTTTTTGGATCGTGTTAGTCTGAATCTTCACTCCAGACCCGTCCGCCTTGGGAGACCCTACCAGGAGCATACTGCTCCCGACGACATAGCTCTGGAGATCCTTAGATCACGCAAGCCCTTCCACCACGCCAAGGCCCCCGATCCAGGAAGGGCATAAATACAGTATGCTACTCTAATAGTATTTGCATGCTTCACACTCATTTTCCCTTCCATTTACAAATCTCTTTTCTTTTGCCTTTTCCTTTCAGCAGCACCAGAACACTCATTTTTTTCACACACACATAAATGAAAAGCAACTGGATGGGAATCGCAAATGAAAAGTTTTGTACACAAAACCACAATCGTTGCTAGACACCCAAACACTGAGTGAGACAATAAGGGCACCTTGTGGCAGTGTGGCTCACTGGTGTTATATATCACATGGGGTGGATGTCATTGAATGTTATGATTAAACGCCAGGCTTGAAAATAATATAATAAGGTAAACCGCTTTAGTCCGAGTCGTCATAAGGCGCAAATGTTGTAAGTCGAGGACTACCTGTTTACTATCCATTGCCAAGTCATTGTGCTACTTATATCTGATGTTGATGTTCACATGGAAAATCCCACATGCCTGGACAATCACTTACACTATAAATCTACAGCAAACAAGACTGTGTGTCCTGTGCAGCCCATCCCACCACCCTCTGCCCAACCAAGGATGTAGGAAAACAGAGGAAAAGACAAACAGACATATAAAAAAAAAAAAAAAAAAACAATCGAGCAAACCAATCCACCCCATATAGTGCATGTGTTACTGTACCTCACTCAGCATTTCAGAGATTTGCTTAGCAAACTCTATTTCTGCCGTCTGGGCGAGCTGAGAGAATGTGCTGCTGGACATGTCCTCTTTCCCTTTCTGCTTGTACTTATTCTGGAATATTTAAAGAAATTCTGTAATGAAGACATTGCATGATGGCCACAGGCTATGAGTTACAGCAGCAAATGATAAGTGTATTGTAACTGTACTTAATTTGTAACACAGTGGTTCAGTCCAACCCTGAAACCTCAAAATTGTCAGCTGAAGTCCCAGCAAAGACCATGTTATTCTGCCCTGCAGGAGGGCACTTAATCTGAATTGCTCCCAGAAAATACCCATCTGCACAAACTGCAATTCCCTTTAGATGAGCATAGGAAAAGTTTCATTCAGTCTCACTATTGATAACTGTTTATCGTAAGCCAGGGTCGCAATGACCGGGAGCCTATTCTGGAA
The DNA here is from genome assembly GCF_900964775.1 of Scleropages formosus. Lineage (NCBI taxonomy): Eukaryota > Metazoa > Chordata > Actinopteri > Osteoglossiformes > Osteoglossidae > Scleropages > Scleropages formosus. The sequence goes on along the minus strand of NC_041810.1, from coordinate 29,080,847 downwards.
CCACAGAGCATAAGGCAGGGTAGACCCTGGATAGGACTGGCCTTTTTCTTTTATTAGCTATTTAGAAAATGGAACTTTGCATCTGGGTTTTTCTTCTTATGAGATAGTCAATAGGGCAAGTTATAATGATGTGTAAACTAAAGGTGGTGGCTTCAAATCAAGACTGAGCAGGAACTCAATCTATATCCAATTGTTGCAAGGTGCCAGCACTACCCTCTGTGGTACCGTGCTCTCCATCTGTCTATGCCACTCATAAAGACATTATATAATATTCACTCTGTCACTATTAGTGACCATTATCCTTTGTCCAAGTTGGTTGCAGCATCATTATATAGAGTTTTTTTTTTTTTTTTCCCTCAAATGTAACACAATATTCCAAACCCTCCTGGACTGCAGGTTTGGACATGGGTTCTAATCTTGCTCTGTCTGCACAGAGTTTCCATGTTCTCCTCATGTCTGTGTGGCTTTCCAGGTGCCCTGGTTTGCTCCCAAAGTCCAAAGACACGTGGTTCAGCTGAACCAGTTGCTCTAATTTGCCTGTAATGTATGTATGAGACAATGTGTGTGAGTGCCCTTAGATAGACTGGCGTTCCATCCAGGTTGTATGCTGCGTGGTGCCCTGTGCTTCCTGGGATTGTCTTTGGATCATGAAAAATCTGATAAATGGTTGTAGAAAATAGAAATGTCCCAGATTTAAAGTATAAATGGTTAAAGACTTTGAAAGATGCTTGAACATGTTCCAGCCTCTGTACCTCACTCTGTAGCTCAGACACTGCCTTTGCAAACTGAATCTCAGCTGTGTCGGGCAGCTGGGAATACAGGCACACAGAGGTCTCTTTTTTCCTGTTCTCTTTGTACTTTTTCTGGAAAAATAAATTTAAAAAATTACAGTTTGAGAGAGACAAAAAAAAAACCCTTTGAAACGTTTTGAATGACACCAGATCATGTACCTCACTCTGTAACTGTGAGACCTCCTTGGCATGTTGGGTCTCCATGGTCTCAGACAGCAGGGAATACAGAGGGGTGGACACCTCCTTCTTCCCTGCTTCCTTGTACTTAATCTGGAACATTAGGCAAAAAAATCACATGTTATTAATAGCTGGGTGCTGAGCTAATGCTTTTCTTCATACCCATTCACAGAACTTGGAAAACAAAAGGAATACAAGATCACACTGATAAAAGTAGAAGCACTGAAGGACATAGAAATTCTGCTTTTATAGCTTTTGAATGGTTTAAAACCTCGAAAAGTTATCGTAGAACTTTAAGTGAGGATGATGTTATCAGGTCACACATACTGGAAATCACCATAATCCTGGGCCACATGGAGGAGATAGTGAAGAATGTTAGGAGAGGTGCTATAGAAGGAGTGCTTGGACTCGCCTGGCTCTGCAGTTCTGATGTTGCTCTGGCAAACTGGATCTCGGTCGTCTCGGGAAGCTGAGAATAGATGCTTGAGCACATGTGCTGCTTTCCAAGCATTTTGTACTTGTTCTGGTCAAAAGGAAGTATAGAGAACTTACTGCTAAAAGGAGCAACGCAGGTTGTCTGAACCACATATGAAAAATACAACTGCAATCACATAATTAATTGTAGGAACACTTTTTTTGCCAGAAATAGAAGGGAGGAGGCTGATGTAGAGAATGCAGAGCTTTTTCTTTTTTGGGGTCCCATTTTGCTGATCAACCAACATACATAAGGGAAAACTTACTAATGATTGTGATGCCATGTTGCGAGATGGCGCCAAGTTTACGAGTTCTTTATTAAATCTGCATATAATAAAACTGTCTTATAATTAAAATTTCAATCAAGTAAGGCTATCCATTCATTTTCATTAACCACTTGTCCTGGTCAAGGTCAGGGATTTGGAGTCTCTCCCAGAAACACTGGGCACAAGACAGAGGGATACCAGCCCATTGCTGGGTAGCCACAGATATTCAAGTAAATCACCTCGAATTTTCAAATAAAGTGATTTTTAAAACATTTTTTGTTCTTTGTCTTTTTTAAAAAATAAAAAAATAAATAAAAATAGAGGAAAATTAAAAAAAAATATATATATATATATATATATATATATATATATATACTGTGATACAGCAGGGGTGCGGCGGCGCAGTGAGTTGGACCGGGTCCTGCTCTCCGGTGGGTCTGGGGTTCGAGTCCTGCTTGGGGTGCCTTGCAGTGGACTGGTGTCCCATCCTGGGTGTGTCCCCTCCCCCTCCAACCTTACGCGCTGTGTTGTCGGGTTAGGCTCCGGTTCCCTGCGATCCCACTTGGGACAAGCAGTTCAGACAATGTGTGTGTGTGTGTGTGTGATACAGTGGAGTGTCTGGTGATTCCAATATTTGGTCACCCACAGTTAAAATGTAACTCCGCAGTCAACTTATTTATTTTAAAAGTGAGCACTGCATTATATTTTAGACCTCCTGCCTCGGTATATGATGGTAGATGGTGTACCTCACTCTGAATGTCTGAAAGCTTGAGAGCAAACTGGATCTCTGCCGTCTGCGGGAGCTGAGAGTACAGGCTACTGGCAAGCATCCTCTTCCCACCCTCCTTGTACTTTTTCTGGGAACGACACAAGTAAGAAAAGGCAGAAACACCAGACTATTATATCATGCACTTATGACTCTGCCTGGCACACAACGCAACACCTTCTCGTTGACTGTACCCTTTTACACAGCTACTGTTATGGAAATTCAGGTTGAGTAGAGCCTCTCCCGGGATTGGGTCAATAGCCTTCAAGAGAAGTGCTCTGTGCCCCCACACCTCAATTTATTCATTATGCAGACATTTCTCTCCAAAGCACCTTGGGGTGTTAAGCTCGCCTGGGCATGTACTCACGTCACTCTGCAGCTGGGAGACCTCCTTGGAGTGCTCGGTCTCCTTCGTCTCTGCCAGCTGGGAGTACAGGGATGTTGAAGTCTGCTTCTTCCCATCCTCCTTGTACTTAGTCTTCAAGGAGTTCATTCACAATAAGAGGGCGCACAGGAAAATAAAGTGTTTAGCATCACCTCAGACTGTGAATTCAATTTTCTGTTCTTTCATGACATGTCAAAAAACATGGGCATGTACCGGCACAGCAATTTACATCCTGCAAAACATATCAGAAATACTTCCACGTTGCTTTTATTTTAGACACAACTTACCTTGATTTACCTGACCCTGACTTATAAGAATATGTATTAAGTTATGCATCGCAGTTACCCTTATCGGCCAAAAATCAGAACTCAAGAATTAATATTGTCCACGATGCATAAGAATGCAAAGAGTGTGACGATAAAATCATCATAAATATAAAGTAAATGTGATAAACATCCAAGAACAAAACCACCAAAACTGTCTTTGTCTTGCGTCATATTCAGTGTCTCATTCCCTATGTTTGTGGGGTAGACTTCGGACCCCCCATGATCTCACACTGGATAAGCAGTTATTCATAATGAATGAAAGAAAATGTATCATTAAAAGACAAGAAACAAATATTATATGTTTCAAATATTTTTCTTTCAAAAGACATGTTGTTTTCATCGTCATACATAAAATACTCTTTATTTCTGCATTTCAATTAATGTTGTGTGACAATTATTTTTTTCCCCATAAGAAATAATGGTAATTCACACCCCCCCCCCCCATAGGGAATTCCCCCAATGGGGTTATTTCATTGAACAAATTAATATGAGGGATGGGTGTGTGCAGTTGCCGTTTGACACAGAACAGACTATGCTCTTTATTATCAGCTTCATTAAGTGCTGTAAATATCTTGCCTAATTTAGAGCTAAGATATAACAGGCATTCGGAGTCTTTCAGCTCTGCAGCCCGGCAATGAAGTGTGAGTGAAGGCAGCTGTTTGCCACACAGTCATCAGGTCAACCCGTGACCCCCCCCCCCACCTCGCTCAGACACTGGGAGAGTTCTTTAGCGAACTGGGTCTCGTTGGTGTGCTCCATCTGCGCATACAAGCACTGTGACAGCTCCTTCTGGGTGTCTCCTTTGTACTTAAGCTGAAAAACACAAGGAATATTATGAAAAATAAATATGACCGCAAACATCACACAGCGTCGTGTGAAAGTGCTTGAATCCAACAGGAATGGTCATTGTTCTTGTATAAAATATTAAACTTTGATACCTATTATGTCAGATGAGATGCTTCTCATTAAATAACCATTTCATGGTAAAACTAAGGGACACAAAGGCTTCACATACACAACCTAACAAACCGGAGTAAGAAATTGTCCAAAACTTAATAATTTTTAACAGAGCCAATAAACACGGAATTAGTGCATGGTGGTGAAAGCAACTTAATGTACCAGATCAGATACAGAAATGAACACAGAGCTGACTGACAAAATACTTCACTTCACTAGTCCTCTTACAAAAATGTTCAAACGTTTCTCTGATGTTCACCTCACTCTGTATTTCTGACATCTGTTTAGTAAACTGAGTCTCTTGGGTCTCTGGAAGCAGGGAATAAAGGCATGCAGCAGTGTCTTTCTTCCCACCCTCCTTGTATTTAACCTGGAAGACACCAAAGAAAAAAGATTACAATGCATGAAAAAGTTTGTACTGAATTATCATAGCAGTTTGTAACAAACTATAATATGTGAAGCACATGCATTATTTAATAAAATATATAGAATTATAATGATATTTTTAAACATAATTACTGCAGTGGGCAGCTCTGGTGTTTCGTTGTGCCTAACCAATGCAATGGGACATAGGTTCGACCCCCACTAAGTCTGTATGGAGTTTGCATGTTCTCTCTCCCAAGGGCTTCCTCCAGGTGCTCTGGTTTCCTCCCATAACCCAAAAGACATATAGTTGAGGTGAATTACTGACTCTGATTTGCCCATAGTATAAGTGAATGAGTGTGTGTGTTCACATTGCCTTGCACTCTGGTCTTTCGGGATAGGCTCCAGACCACCATGACAGTGGAATGGACAAGTGGTTAACAGCAATGAGTGCAAATAATTACTTCACGTTTACATTTATTTATTTAGCAGACACTTTTCTCCAAAGCAGCTTCCAATGAACTCTACGTAGTGTTATCAGTCCACACACCTTATTCGCTACGGTGACTTACACTGCTAGATACACTACTTACACTGGGTCACACATCTATACATCAGTGGAACACTCACATGCTCTCTGTGTTACTCACACACTATGGATGAACCTGAACAGCATGTCTTTGGACTGTGGGAGGAAATCAGAGCACCCTGAGGAAACCCACACAGACACAGGGAGAACATGTAAACTCCATACAGACTGAGCGGGGATCGAAACCACGTCCTCTCGCACCACCCAGGTGCTGTGAGACAGCAGCGCTACTCACTGGGCCATCGTGCCGCCACATTTATATTTTATTATCATCAGTTTATTAATAAGAAAATAAAGTGTTATCAGCTAAATTTCACAGATTATTTTACCTTCCCTGATGTTTAATTTTTGTACTTTTACATACAAGCTGTCAGTGTAGGCAAAAGTGGGTGCTTTACCTCACTCTGGATGTTGGAGATCTCTTTGGAAAACTGAATCTCAGCCGTCTCTGGAAGCTGAGAGTACAGCGGTCTGGAATTTTCCTTTTTACTGCTTTCTTTGTATTTTACCTGGAAATTTTGAACATTTAAACATTCGACAATATGTGTTACATACAGACATTTGGACTCAATGCAAAGATGGGACTCTCAAAAGAGATCATCATGATTGAAAAGTTGGAAAAAAAACTGGAGGAGCCATAAACAGATGTATTAGTAATAGCTGCAATTATTTGCTACTGTAATCTAGATATAGCAGTGACATGTGCACACACGCTGGCAGCCTTATGTACCTCACTCTGTAACTGAGAGATTTCTTTTGCGTGTCGTATTTCCTTGGTCTCTTGAAGCTGAGAATATAGAGAACTGGAAACGTCTTTTTTCCCCGCTTCCTTGTACTTAATCTAAAACAAAGCAGAGCATGTTTAGCCTCACATTGTTAAGAATTTCCCATAAAATAATTTTATGTTTCTTTATACTGTTTTTGGTGCACGTTCTTTCATACTGTATTACTTTCTCGTTCATTAATACTTTATTAGACCAAACTGATCTAAAGTGACTGTATTTCACAGATTTATGCAAGGTGATATCTGAGCCTTTGGCTTGGAAATCCGTTTACTTGACCACTACGCCACCTGTCGGCCCTGTTGGTAATGCAACATGAAATCAATTTTAGTTTTTAAACACGTATGAGAAACGAACACTTGAATATCATGCATGTCTTTCAGCTATTTAAACCAAGCATACCTCACTCTGGAGTTCCGATACCGCTTTTGCAAACTGCAGCTCTGTGGTTTCCGGAAGCTGAGAATAAATACTCACAGAAATACTCTTCTTCCCCTTTTCTTTGTATTTGTTCTAGAAAATAAAGAAGTTGGCATTTTAATTTTATACAGTAGCCAGCTGCTGTTTTATGCATCTTTATGTGCAGTACAGATGTTACACACACACACACACACACACACACACACATTTTCTGAACCGCTTGTCCCATTATAATTATTATAATTATTGCTCTATCATTGCCATTCTTTCCTGCTTCACAGGTAATGGGATTATTTTATTATACACTGCATCTTTGTGCTACAAACACTGAGTTTTGAATTTTGAAAGATATGAACATTTTCCATTTATTAATTTATTTATAATTGCATTTTATTCAAGGGTGCAGTGTCGCAGCGGGTTTGGCCAGGGCCTGGTCGCTGGTGGGTCTGGGGTTCGAGTCCCGCTTGGGGTGCCTTCTGACGGACTGGCGTCCCATCCTGGGTGTGTCCCCTCCCCTTCCAGCCTTGTGCCCTGTGTTGCCAGGTTATGCTCCGGCTCGCCCCAACCCCAGGACAAGTGGTTTCAGTTGATGTGTGTGTGTGCATTTCGTTCATTTGTTTTGCAAAATATTGTACAGTGAAAATTGCATTGATTCTGGGATAAACTCCAAATCCCCATGACCTTGACCAGGACAACTTGTATTTATGCGTCCAGCGATTAGGTGGCAGTAAACAGATTGAAATGTGGGACCAGATTAATTCAGCTCACTTCCACAGTGTTTACAGCTCATGTTTTGTGCTCCTGAGGTTCGTGATCAATAAGATGACTAATGTCGCAAGTTCATCAGTCAACAACTGGCATTAAATATGTGACAGTGTGTTTTTATTTTCCGTTCTTAAGAATTCATTTAATGTAATTGAAAAGCTAAAAGGCTTAAAAATTATTTTTATTTAGTATAGCTATATCTCAGACTTTTATAGAACTTAGCCAAATTTAACTCTATCACATGGTACAGGGAATACGTTTTATTGAATATACCATGTATTGTACTTTTTTTTGTTCTACAGATACTAAAACAAACTGAAAGTCTTCAGATGCTGAAAAACACTGGCTATATTGTTTCAACATGATAAAAAACATAATAAAAGTCCTGTGAAAGGACTGGCTCCATCCAGCGTTTCCCTCCTCACATACTGTTTCTACGATAAGCTGTGGAACATAGTGACCCTAAAGAGGCTGAAGAGTTAATGAAAATTGAATAAATAATAAAGCATATTCTAAATCCTTATAGCTTCTAATTAGTTTCTAAAACAACCCATAAAGAAATTGATGGGCGTTTGTGTTATTAAGCTTTTATTACTTGCGGCGGTGGTTGAACTTGCAAACAAATCAAGCTATGTGTCGCCAAGTTAAAAATCAAGACTTCCAGTTCCAATAGTTGTGGACCCAAATGGAGAAATCATCAAAAATACATAAAATATATTAGCCATGTATAACACTCATAATTAAGCCATATTTATACCTACATACACTTGTAAGGAAACAGGCAAGCGGATGTACGGATAATCCTCATTCAAGCTAGAAATCATGAAATAATTCACGCAAATAGTAAGACAGGACTGCGTGTTTGGGAAGCTGCTTAGATGCCCACCTCACTCTGTATTTCTGTGAGCTCTCTGGCCAGCTGTGTCTCCGCTGTGTCAGGAAGCTGAGAGTAATGGCAATTCGAAACGGTCTTCTTTCCGTCCGCTTTATATTTGATCTGAGACATGAAGACGCCGCATGTAACGCACTTTAAAATACAGTAGTCAGTGAGGTGAGAAGGCTATTTAATATTTCAGATCATCACAGATATTAAATGTTAATGAATAATGACATCAGTTGCACATGCGGTAAAGACTGGTTTGAACTCGTTGGATATCACCTCTGGTTTAGGAGGCGGCAAAATGGGACAGACTTTGAAACATGGACGAGGCGCGTGGTCCAAATGCTCACCTCGCTCTGCAGCTGAGAGACCTCCTTGGCATGCTGGGTCTCCTTTGTCTCTGGTAGCTGCGAATACAGGGAGGTGGAAGCCCGCTTCTTCCCAGCCTCCTTGTACTTGGTCTGGAACGCGGTAAAGTGAGGTCAGGTGCAGATGCAGTGCGAAGAGCAGCTCCTGTGACCCCTGCAGCCCTGGAGCGAGCCCTCAGGTGCGAGGGGAACGCAGAACCAACCTGTTCGCAACGTTACGTTCAAAGATCTCTCCACAAAGTGACCACTGCGCTTGTCTCAGGGGTTTATCAGTGTGAGTTCTCCCTCAGGCTTTATCTTCACATTCCAATTCCCCTCAGCCCTTCCAAATATAACAACTTAACCACCACGTGACCACTCTTAATGTTCCTTAGGAACTGTGATTAAGTAGCGACAATAAAGCCATAGCAAATTACAAATGTGATTTCTAAAATTATTATTTAATTTCTAATTAACTGAATTAATTATTTCAGCTGTTACATCAAACTCTTGTAGTCTTTGGCTTCAATGTTCTAATTTTCCTCCACATACAGTACATCCTATGATCTACTCTTTATTTTAGCACTGTTTTTCCTCTAAGAAAAACAGTTAAAGGATGAAGGGCTGGATGAACATTATGATATCACCATAGGTTGGCGTAGTCAGAATGGAAATTTCTTTATTTTTCAAAATGGACATAAAATCTGTGCTAATTTTGTGAAACTGTGACTTAATTTACAGGAACTATTTGATCAAAGTTCACTCCTTTTGAGAGCTGTGTATATGGACAACTAAAGCAAAGTCTAAATCATCTAAATCATGTCATTAAAACATTTTACTAAGAAACAAACAAGTGGCTTAAAAAATGAAAAGGTACAAGAGGTGTCACACTAAAATAAGTTCATTCTTGATTTTTAAGAACATTTCACACTTGTAGCTAACCCATTAGATGCAAGATATTAAAAATCACATGATCAACTGTGAGCGGCATATTACCGCTCTTCATTTATTTGGTCACAATGATGTCAGCATTGTTTTAAAGGAGTGAAGGCAGCTGTTTGCCACACAGTCATCAGGTCAACCAGTGACCGACCCCCCCCCCCACCTCGCTCAGACACTGGGAGAGCTCTTTAGCGAACTGGGTCTCGTTGGTGTGCTCCATCTGCGCGTACAAGCACTGTGACAGCTCCTTCTGGGTGTCTCCTTTGTACTTTTGCTGAAAAATATAAAGAATACCATCAAAAATAAAATAATTGAACTTTTAGCACTAAAACAAAACTGTCTGAATAGTCATGACATGTGAGGCTGGTGAACCATCCATAAATATGAATGATCCTTTCTTATTTATATATAGAATGTAGTGGAAAAATTAGTTCTATAGGTGGGGACATAAATATGGATATACTTAAATATATATTTTACAGTACTTAACTATAGCTGTAAAGATTTTTATATAACTTTGCCCATAAGTAAATTAAGGGACATCTGTTTCATTCAATGTTTAATTACACTTTCATGTATTACATTAATATATAAGCAAAGCACTGGCGCAGTGGGTTAGACCGGGTCCTGCTCTCCGGTGGGCCTGGGGTTCGAGTCCCACTTGGGGTGCCTTGCAACGGGCTGGTGTCCCGTCCAGCCTTTCGCCCTGTGTTGCCGGGTTAGGCTCCAGCTCCCCGCGACCCCGTGTGGGACAAGTGGTTTCAGCTGATGTGCGCGAATATGAAAACTGGACAAACTTATTAGACGTCAGCAAAACTGAAAGGCAGGCTTATTTCCAGTAATTCTGAGCTTAATTTTATTGTAGTTTGAAATTAATAAAAATAAATAGAAGTGTTACAGTTGCAGTGGTATTATTCCCAGAGCATACCCTGCCTTGAAACCTGTTTTCAGGATATAGCAGAGCACTGCACGTGCATTACAATACCACCGCAAGTGTGACACACGACAGTAGACAAGCACTTACAGATAAAGGACCGACGGAAATGTTAAATTATTTTTAATTTGTCCGAGCTGTACAGAATATCACCCGTTAATAAATGGAGGGACATATGTACGAGTTAGCTCTTACTGATCGTGAGTGATCGAAGTGACAGAGTTACGAACAAATTAAGTTACAAACAAACACGTTGCAATTGTGTTTGTAGCATGACGACAGAACGTATTAGTCACTCATCCGAACATGTACTTGTCACATCTTTACTGCGTCGGTTGTGATGTGTCTGTAATTAATTTCTCATCAGTGCGTGCGAAGCTGATACCGTGCTCCGTATTTCCGACATCTGTTTGGCAAACAGAGTTTCATTCGTCTCCGGAAGCAAAGAATAGAGGCTTGTAGAAATGTCCTTTTTTCCATCCTCTTTGTATTTGGTCTACAACAGAAAAATGTCAAGAGATATTTTGTTCACTATGGTGCTGCCTTCCGAGCACCTCAGCGAATACTTCAGAAAACTTTACCTCGCTCTGGATGTCTGAGAGCCGCTTGGCGAACTGAGTTTCTATTGTCTCTGGTAGTTGAGAGTAAAGAGTATTACAGGTCTGACTTTTCCCACTTCTGTATTTTATCTGGAGGGAAGAGCAAAAGAGGAAAAAAATTATATATAGATATATACACACACAAAGTTCTACTTTTAATAACATTTTCTGTTTTTGAAATTTGTTCTAAAAATATAGCTACTGATGTCCAGGTATGCATGTAGAGTATCGCACATATAGATATAGTGTATACACCTCACTGTGTAGCTGGGAGACCTCCTTGGCATGCTCCATCTCCTTAGTCGCTGGTAGCTGGGAGTACAAAGATTTTGACACCTGCTTCTTTCCCGCTTCCTTGTACTTGATCTGGAACATAATATAGAGTAAGATTGCAGTACAGTCTCTCAAAAAATCTGAAATTAAACTGCAGTTGAGCTTAACTGGAACTATGTACTGGAAGTGTTAAAGGCCTTCAGAGCAAATTCTGACTCGAGATGTAAACCTAAAAGCAGTGTTCAGTTAATATACTGCACATTTCATCGTGCTCACTTCAAATAATCTACCGAGTCGTCCACGCCGAGTGAATCGTTAACCGTTTCCTTTTAAACTGCATGCTCTCATGTTCTAACGTGTTTAACGTGACACCAAGTCAGAATAATTGTCATTTAATCACTGATGATATCCAGTGTTTTCTATAAATGTATTTGATGGCTGTATTTATTTTTACTATATTACATTATCAGAAAGAAAAACAAAAGACAACTTAAACAAGGAGTGAAGGGTTTCAGAGAAGCCAAGCACTTCGCTTCTTATTTGAGTGCGTCTTTTGTTTTTGCTGACGATGAAATATAGTAAAAATAAATACAGCAGTTTTATTTCTTGGGTCGGACGCATTTCGGCAGGGAGCTTCATTTGATTACGCTCCTTTACAAAGTTAAAGCAGTATAGTCCCCAAAACCCAGCTAATTCATTCCCATCAGGTTATAAAGTGACAATGCCTCAACGCCCCATGCAGCAACATTCATTCATTTAGCACATGATTTTCTCTAAAGCAAAATAGCATGATTACTACTGCATGTAGTATTTAGCTCACACCCCCCATTCGAAGTGACTTACAGTGGTAGATACACTACAGTAAAGTCCCTGCAATCATTATACACACTAGACCAAAACATGTCTTTGGACTGTGAGAGGAAACCTATGTTGGACGAAGGGGCATCAAACCTACATCCACCCGCATCGCCCAGGTGCTGCGAGGCCGCCACACTGCCCACATTTAGTGGTTACTGAAGTGCGTACCTATTCCTCACACTGCCATAGGGGTGAACCGACAAAGTATAATGGATCAGTAATCTAATATTTCACCTCACTCTGGACGTCTGACAGCGCTTTAGCAAACTGGATCTCTGAGGTCTCAGGCAGTTGAGAATAAATACTGCTGCACGTGACTTTTTTCCCCGGCTCTTTGTACTTGTTCTAGGAAAGAAGATGAAATACAATAAACATTGATGTGAGAAGTCTGGCAAAATTAAAGTTCTTCTTTGCTGGTCCATCTAAGGCTGAAATCGGTTGATTGTGATGCTAAGAATTTTGACTATATATTGTTTTACACATGCGAATGTGATGACTGTGCATACAGCTAGAAAATATTTTCCAGTGGGTTTTTTTTTTTTTTTTTTTTTTAAAAACACTTTCCAGATCCAGTACATGATGGAAAAGTTTTTAATATCAACAAGGTAGACAGTGATATTTATGTTGCATTCACGATAGTTTTGGATCAGGAATAGTTTGGCGATTACGGTATTGTACCTCACTCTGCAGCTCCGACATCTCTCTTACAAACTGGATCTCCGGTGTCTTCGGAAGCTGAGAGTAGAGAGAGCTGGACAAGGTATTTTTGACACCTTCTCTGTACTTCACCTGGAAAACAAAATCACGGGCAGATACTTTTCTTTCAATATGAAGAGTACAGTAGATACTTTATGGTCTCAAAGCAAGTGATCTATAGTAGTAATGTGTGAAACTGTTACTGTAATTTTACTAGTTGTTCCCTTCCCAGTTGGAGACATGCATATGAAAACCAATGGTTCCAGGACCGAATAATAGAAGCATAGAGACTCTTGGAGAACAATCTTTACACTGATGCAGCTGTATTTATGATCTTATGATGTGGTTGAAGGCTCGTCCAAATCATAAAATTTGGAAGTTAAGGATTTAGTTTTATTATATCATTATCATTATAATTATTATAACCACCACAAAGAAATTTGGGAAAGGGTCATTTATATGTATGAACTTTCTCAGTATATTGATGCTGTCTTTGTGTTGTGTCCCAGTCATCTTCAGTAAATTAGTAATGTAACAACAACAACAACAACAACAATAATAATAATATTAGGACTACTGCAATGAACTAGTGCTCTATCTAGGGTGTACCCTGAAATAAACTATGGTTCACCGCGACCCTGTTCAGGACAAGTGATTCTTGAAATTGGATTGATGGATAATAGGGATAACAACATTAATAATAATAGAAATAATAATAAGAAGTTATAGTTTTAAGTTTTCTGCTGACATTGCCTTAAGAGGCTTGGGTTTAACTGGCCTTTTAATAACCTCTATGTCCCTTTTCCCAGAAAAGGGTACAAAGTTTCACTGAATAACTGAACTTTTTGAGGATAAAGCATTAGGCATATTGTTGCTAATGCATGTTACTGTAAAATATGCAGTAAAATATATAGCCCGAACCATGTCGAATAGTACCTTCTAGACAGCATTGCCCACTCAGCAGCACATTGCATCTTTCAAGTTCCTCTCATCTTCAGAACAAACATGGTATTATTACTCATTGAGGAGCTGCCACAGGGCGTCAAGGATGCAGGTTCCAGGCACAGCAGGGTACAGACATGTGGCCGTTGGACTGACCTCACTCTGTAGCTGACGGGCCTCCTTAGCATGTTGGGTCTCCTTGGTCTCCGGTAGCTGTGAGTACAAAGAGCTGCTCACCTCCTTTCTTCCAGCCTCCCTGTATCTGTTCTGATAGATAGATAGATAGATAGATAGATAGATAGATAGATAGATAGATAGATAGATAGATAGATAGATAGATAGATAGATAGATAATTCAGCAACGCTCCTGTTCTTCTGGCAAACTGATAATGGCATGTTATGAGATGTACAACATTTTGGAGAAAAGCATCTGCTAAATGAATAAATGTAAATGTTTTATATTTCCCATGGAAACCTTCAAGATCATCATAAAAGTCGTGATGAGGAGGTTCCAGCAGATGACCTGAGCTGTAGTCTTTAGTATGAGATCCAAAACCATTTTAACGCAATCACTTTAAAATAAGATTATTTTATACCTCACTCTGGATTTCTATCAGGTGTTTAGCAAACTGAGTTTCCGTCGTCTCTGGAAGCAGGGAATACAGGCTTGCAGACATCTCCTTCTTGCCTTCTTCTTTGTACTTTATCTATGTGAGAAACATCATTTCTCTGTGATTTCTGTATTTTTTATACTTTGAAATGTAAGACCAAAAAGAAAACGGTCAATATCCTGTTCTGGGAAACAAATTCTAAAATGCAGAAGAGAAAAAAAAAAAAAAAAACTTTTCCAAATTAAGTGGTATATACCTCACTTTTTATGTCTGAAAGCTCTTTCGCAAACTGTGTTTCTGCTGTCTCTGGCAGCAAAGAGAAGAGGCTTCTAGAAAGATTCCTTCTTCCGTCTTCTTTGTATTTCGTCTGCAGATTGAGAACACAGACGCATTGCATGTCTTATGGGAATATACAGTAACTGGAATATATGTATATATTTCACTCTTCACATGTACCTATTATAATATTAGTTAAATTACACATTTAACACATATTAGTATTATAATAAAAAATAATTCATTATTATCCCTTGTCAGCAGGGGGCGCGGTGGCGCAGTGGGTTGGACCAGGTCCTGCTCTCCAGTGGGTCTGGGGTTTGAGTCCCACTTGGGGTGCCTTGCAATGGACTGGCATCCCGTCCTGGGTGTGTCCCCTCCCCCTCCGGCCTTAAGCCCTGTGTTGCCGGGTAGGCTCCGGTCCCCCTCGACCCCGTATGGGGCAAGTGGTTCAGAAAATGTGTGTGTGTGTGTGTGTGTGTGTGTGTGTGTGTGTGTATCCCTTGTTATTGGTACAATCACAGGTTGTGTCACTGTTTAAACGCATATTGCAGACCTCGCTCTGCAGCTGGGAGACCTCTTTAGCATGCTGGGTCTCCCTGGTCTCCGGCAGTTGAGAGAACAGAGATGTTGACACCTGCTTCTTTCCACCTTCCTTGTACTTGGCCTGAAAGGTAATAGCAGCTCCTAAGGTTTACCATGGAATGCGATTAAATCAGCGCAACTTGTTCTGAGCTCCAGATCATTACTGAAAGATTTGAGGAGTGCAAATTCAAAAATGATGCATTCCGCAAGTCTGGTTATAGCTGAAGGCCATGACAATGATGCTGAAAGTCTGTTATAAAGTGCTGTACCTCGCTCTGGATCTCTGACGCAGCCTTGGCAAACTTGGTCTCTGCGGTCTCTGGGAGGTGAGCGTAAAGGCTGGACGTAGCCTTTTTACCACTTTTATACTTGCTCTGTAGGATAAATATTCGCTTTATTAGTACAGAATTATGCAGTCTGTTATTCGCTTTGAGTGAACGATACTGCAGTACTTAGAAGAATTTACAACAAATATCGTTGATAGGGTGAGGTGCGGTGGTGCTGCGAGTCGCGCTGCAGCCTGGGGGGTGAGAGAAAGTGGGTTTGAATCCCGTTCAGTCTGTGTGGAGTTTGCATGTTCTCCGTGTGGATGCATGAGCTTTCTCTGGGTGCTCTGGTTTCCTCCCACACTCCAAAGAGAGGCAGTTCAGGTGAACTGGTGACTGTGAATTGCCTTTAGTGAATAACTCTGTGTGTGTGTGTGTGTGTGTGTGTGTGTGTGTGTGTGGGGCTACCCTGCGATACATTGGTGTCCCATCTGGGGCGTACCCCACCCCCAGCCTGACAGTCAGTGCTTCCAGAATAGGTTTTGGATCACCAGTACAAATATTCCTTTTACAAGAATTCAGAGATACAAGCAATTATAGTTTGTAGCAGAAAATGTGCGTAAGGAGCAGTCAACTTTCAGTACAAATACATGCTAAAACCATGTGTGTTCAAAATATTTGCCTTGGTGACATCGAGCTTCGAAGACGACAAGCAGAATCCCCTCAAATGCAGGATGTGCCGCCTTCTTTGGGTATCAGTTATCAGATTTGCATGCCAGCTCAAATGGATCTCAGCCTCTTCCATGTAATTCCAGCACGTTCTGCAACTACTATCGCTTTTTGCAAACCCTCTAACAAATGAAAATGAACAGATATGATACGATACCTCGCTCTGTATGGCTGCAAGATCTCTTGCAAGCCGCATTTCTGTGGTCTCTGCAAGCTGGGAGTAAAGGGAGCTGGAAATGTCTTTTTTCCCACCTTCCTTGTACTTGACCTAAAAAAAGCAGAAAAGTCGTGCAAACATCTAAAAGGACATGAATAGAAATGTCAGTCAGGTTAGAACTGTTGATAAAGGCTCTTCTGAGAAATAACTGTTCAACTGAGTATTTTACCTTGATTTTCAATGCTATTGATCTGAACAGCGACATTAAATTTTAAAAAAAAAAGGCAAACTTATGCAAAACATCCAGATTTAACACACAGAGCTCTGATTAAAGGAACAGAAAACAACAGACAATTGAATCATATCTGAAACACGTGTGGTATTTCGTACCACGTGTCTAATACGGTAAGACAGATTGTTGAATTGTTGGAAAATGTGTGTTTCAAATTGAACATCTTCATCCGAGGGATCATTAGTAGCTCTGTTTTTACATGTTTAGGGTGGTGTGGCACACCTCACTCTGGATCTGGGACATTGCCCTGGCATGTTGGGTCTCCTTGGTCTCTGGTAGGTGGGAGTAGAGAGCACTGGAAGCTTGTTTCTTCCCCGTCTCCTTGTACTTGTTCTGAAAACAATTACCAGAACATTTAAATTTTTGAAAGGAAAAACTGAGCCAAACAGCTTCGACACTAAATCTGTGCCTTTAGCTTAATCCCACCAAAATCGAGGGCAAAATCTAAATTTCAAAAAACATAGACAAGATGACTCCCATGGATGAAAATATCATCACAGTTTGACTGACTACATTCTCAGCAGAGTAAAAGTTTTAGATTTTTGGAGCGATGTTTGTCATTTGGGGTTATTTGTTACTAAATGAATGATTTCTGTGCCTCTGTTGTCCCTTTCTGCCTAAAGGGCCTATTTTAACCATATGATTTTTAATATTTTTTATGATAATCTATCCAGTTCATTTTTAATTGTGCTCAAAGTTGGCTGGAATAGAGAGTTTTATATACCGCACAAAGGTACCTCACTCAGAATTTCACACAGCTGTTTGGCAAACTCAGTTTCTGAAGATTCTGGGAGCTGAGAATATAAACTGTTGGAAATCTCCTTCTTTCCACCTTCTCT
Organism: Scleropages formosus; assembly: GCF_900964775.1. Classification (NCBI taxonomy): domain Eukaryota; kingdom Metazoa; phylum Chordata; class Actinopteri; order Osteoglossiformes; family Osteoglossidae; genus Scleropages; species Scleropages formosus. The sequence goes on along the minus strand of NC_041810.1, from coordinate 29,063,560 downwards.
GTACTTGATCTAAAAATGGAAAAGGTATATATATTTTAAAAATAATAATTATAGTAACCTCTTGCTGAAAGCAGCTTAATATATCAAAAGATGACCAAAAAAATTTAAAATTCATATTACATGTGTATTTGTTTGAAAGAGCTTCTTATAATTCCTTGATGTGAAGTTACCTCGCTTTGGATCTTAGACAGCTCTCTGGCAAACAGAGTCTCTGTCGTCTCAGGAAGTAATGAGTAAAGGCTGCTAGTTGTCTCCTTTTTCCCATCTTCTTTGTACTTCGTCTGCAATCAATCAATCAATCAATCAATCAATGGCTTAATTTACAAAAGATGATTTTTGCAAGATACATGAATAAGACACAATTTTATATATATACATATATTTTTATTATTTTTTTTGATCCTTTATTCACATATACTATCTTCTCATCTGTGTCTTGTCACTGTCATTCTGTCTGTGCTGTGGAAGTTTCTGTCACCAAGACAAATTCCTTGTATGTGTGAACATACTTGGCAATAAAGCTCGTTCTGATTCTGATTCTGATTAAGCACGATGAGGGGGCATGGTGGCGCAGCGGGCTTGGCCTGTGACTGCTCTCTGGTGGGTCTGGGGTTCAACCCCCCGCTTGGGGTGCCTTGTGTCAGACTGGCGTCCCATCCTGGGTGTGTCCCCTCCCCCTCCAGCCTCGCGCCCTGTGTTGCCAGGTTAGGCTCCGGCTCACCGTGACCCCGCTTGGGACAAGCGGTTTCAGTCAATGCGTGTATGTGATAAAGCATGATTCACCATGTTTACTATTAGTATTGTATCAGGGGTAGTGTGTACCTTGCTCTGGATCTCAGACACCTCCTTGGCATGTTGGGTCTCCATGGTCTCAGGTAGCTGGGAGTACAGAGTGCTGGACACCTCCTTCTTCCCTGCCTCCTTGTACTTAATCTAGAGCAACACACACAGACACTCACTCAAATGTGAAAGAAACGGTCAGAGATGTGATTTATTATTTAATACTTTTAGTACCTGTTTGGCTTAAATGCATATTTTAAAAAGCTCCAGAGTTTACGGACAAACTGTTTAAACATGGGCTGCAGCGTATGTTTTACCTCGCTCTGGAGTTCTGACATTGCTTTGGCAAACTGGATCTCTCTGGTTTCTGGTAGCTGAGAATAAACGCAACTTGAAACACCCCTTTTCCCACTCTCTTTGTACTTGTTCTGCGGGAGAAGAGAGAAAAGTAAAATAGAATCGAAAAATATTGATGTACGTTCAGTGTAGCACTAACACGTCATTCACCTCATAAGGTACACAAAGGTACACACATTGTCTGGTCCGGAGCCTAACCCGGCAACACAGGGTGTAAGGCTGGAGGGGGAGGGGACACAGCCAGGACGGGATGCCAGTCCATCACAAGGCACCTCAAGCAGGACTCGAATCCCAGACCCACTGGGGAGCAGGACCCGTCCAAACCCGCTGCACCACTTCCCCCCCCCAAGTGTATATAGCAAAATTCAACGACTATTACAAATGTTATACCTGACTCTGCATTTCTGTGAGCTCCCTGGCAAACTGCATCTCTGTGGTCTCTGGCAGCTGGGAGTAAAGGGAGTGGGAGATGCTCTTCTTCACACCTTCTTTGTACTTGATCTGATAAATAGAAAGGATCGTAAAGGTCATCGGGAAAGAGAAAGAACGGCGATATACTGTAGCTTTCAATAAGCAGCCTGTGTCGGGTAACTTTCATGCGGTAATAAAAGAAACATAGATACCCTGATTGGGTGAACATAGGGAATCAAGGGTACCTCACTCTGCAGCTGAGACACCTCCTTAGCATGTTGAGTCTCCATAGTCTCTGGCAACTGGGAGTAAAAGCAACTAGAAACCATCTTCTTTCCTGCACCTTTATACTTTACCTGAAATACATACATATTATTATTGTAAATTTTTTTTTGTTTTTTTTTGTTTTTTTTTTTATGAAACTGACCCTTAGCTGAGATAAATGCCTTAACCCTTTGTTTCTTATTGCCCGGTAGGGTCATGATGGTCACAGACCGATTCTGTGCATGTGCTTGTCTGTGTTGCCTAAGCGATTTTGCTTCTGCATTTTACAACACAATCAGGGATAGAGTGTGAAAAGATACAAATTAAGATAAATGCTCTGTATCAGCGCATTAAAACACACTGCTGATACATATTCACTCAGATTAAGTGAGGGCGATATGAGAAATCAGAAATACAGAGGGGGAAGGGTATGACGTGCAACAATATTTCGGTCAAATTTACCGAATGAAATAAAGAAAACTGCTCTTTGAAATATGCAGAGAATCAATCAAGTGTTTTTTTCTAAGATGTATATATATGAATACGGGGGCGCAGGGGCGCGGTGGTGCAGCAGGTTTGGCCGGGTCCTGCTCTCTGTCAGCTGTGGGGTGCCTTGTATCGGACTCGCGTCCCATCCTGGGTGTGTCCCCCTCCCCCTCTGGCCTTACGCCCTGTGCTGCCGGGTTAGACTCCGGCTCGCCGCGACCCCTGCATTGGATGAGTAGTTTCAGGCAATGTGTGTGTGTGTGTGTGTGTGTGCCCCCTCCACCGGTCACGCAGACAAGAATACACACACTCACACTCCTTCATTTGTTCAGATTAGTGTGGCTGCCAGTTATTCTTGATAAAGCTTCCCTGTGTCTGATGGGGACACTAACACCCAGCGGCTATGGACTTACATCACTCCGCATTCCTGAAACCTCTTTCGCAATCTCGATTTCTGCCGTCTCTTGATGCTGAGAGTACAAGCAAGGAGACATTTCTTTTTTATCGTCTTCTTTATGTTTACTCTGAAAACGGAAAGATATAAGATGTTGACTTGTTCGGCAATACCGACAAACGTGCCTTTTTACTCAGTTACTGGACACTAAGGTACGTTTTGCACCTTCAGCTGTATTTATATAAAATCATAAGCAATTTTGGAGAAAAACACCTGCCAAACGCATACATTTAGTTAAAGATTTCAAATGATTTATATTTATTTCTATAGTTGGAAGACATTGCAAAGTATTTTATAGATACTAGAGTGTAGAGTAAATACATTACATTCAGCAGCTTATTGGGATTGGTTTCGCTGTTCAAAACATTCTTCAAAAGCACCACTTTCAGTAAATTTTTGGTTTTTGCCCTAATTTGCACTAAGTAGCTTTCGTCCGCCGCCTGACTGAGATGTTTAAACAAAGGGAGGATTTGCCTGTTTGGCAGCCTGGAGTCGGTGGCGGCTTCTCTAACAACTGTGAAGGACTGAGAATGGTTCCTGTGAGCACTGAGAAGAGTTTCATTTCATTCCTTATTCTTCTGTTTTCCATTTTTATGGTCTTTAATGGGTTTTTAACTTAATAGGAGCATTTTGCTATTTTTAATTTAATTTATGGTGGCTTCTGGGTCCATCGTGGAGCTAGTGATGGTAGATATGCGCAATCTCTTCATTGCGGCTGTAAATCATCCAGTGACTAACAGGTTCTCCTGGGGTGGTGTTACTGGGGTTCTTGTTTATATCTTTTCTTTAATCTATTTGGGTTTGGATATTTTGCCTTTTATTTTGAATATTCTTTCATGTCACAGGGAAAAGTTTGCCTGAAGCAAATTTTGAAAGATTAAAACAGTTTATCCATGTATGCAGCATGATTAATGTATAAGCAAATCAGAGCAAGTACCTTCCTTCTGGGCATAATGTATAAGTAACCACCATGTGTCCTGCAAGACCTATTATTTTGATGTCATTATGTTCAGCTATGTGAATTTCAATATTTAGTGAATTGTGCAGCACTGAAAAAACAATGTGTGTCTGGGTTTTTTTCCAAGAAATGTCTGATGTCTTCTATTTGTGTCCTGGTGTCCCTGCGTGAGGCAGTGGACACTGCTGCAGCAACACGTTGTCCAGCCTGTCTCAACAGCGGACACTGCTGCAGCAACTCACCTTCGGAAGATCTTGCACAGGACTCTGCACCTGCTCCCGCGTTCCCTGCACATCCGGGACAAACAGACACTGTTCCCTGGACTTCTCAAAGCATTCGTCCAAATTCCCCTGGAGATGAGTACACAACTGAGGCCTTCTTATGGCGTGCGCTCACATGCACAACAAAAACAAAGACTTCAGACCAAATAGGGGTGCTCAAAAAATCTGGAGGCAGCAGTGCCTCTTGTAGATCTCAACCTGGATGCAAAATCACAACATTAAAATACATGTTTTATTGAATAGAAAAGCAGGCATTACTATCTGCAAACAAGAAGCAAATTCCTCACTGTTTCTCATATTTCTGCTCTTAATTTTGGACATAAAAACTTCTGTACTTCTCCCAGCTGTAATAGCACAAGGCTTTCTCCTCATTGCCATTAATGCTGTTAGGTACTTGAATGCTGGAGCCAGTTAACTGACAAAATACAAAGCAACGGGACTGACGTAACCACCAACTTTTTCTGATGAGGTACTTTTCTATATTGACGTTTCAAATGACTCCTTCAGAAAGAATCTAATTCCTGCACTTTCATCCCCCCGGTGTGAACAGAAAGCCCTGGAATAAATCTCCTTTCTTTAGAACGTAGTCCATGAACGCGACGGCTCCTTGCGTTCCAAATTTTTGAAGATACTAGCATTTTCCAGATCATTTATCCAAGGGTAAAATGCACCTTTGCAGAAAAGAACTGCAGCACTGTGCTTGTGCAAGTGTTTGCAGCTCGTGTCTGGTGTTTGTGAGTGTCGGTGATCAATAAAATGTTGACGGACATTGCATGTGTTTACGGAATTAATGGGTCAGTAAGCAGCATTAAATAGGAGTTTAGGGTTGATTACTTTATAAGTACTTTTCAATCATTTTAAATTAGGTTTCATTTTAATGTTCAAGGTTAATTACACACACACACATTGGCTGAAATCGCTTGTCCCGAGCAGGGTCATAGCAAGCCAGAGCCTAACCTAGCAACAGAGGACAGAATGCCATTCCATCGCAAGACAACCCAAGCGGGACATGAACCCCAGACCCCCCAGAGAGCGGGACCCGGTCAAGCCCGCTGCGCCACCGCACCCCCATTCAAGGTTAGTTAAAAATGTTCAAATTAAAAGGTTTGACAAAACTGAATGAGTAGGAAAGCGTTGTTTTGAAAAAGCAAAAAGTTTTCAGCTGAAATACCCCTGAATCTTTTGTCACAACCATAAAATTTGAATTGAACAACAAAATTTATAATCTGGCAATGTTTTCAGACCTGTTGCAGTATTAAAAAAACACACACTGATTATTAGAACTGCAGTCGCCAATAACTAGCAAATTACGAGAAGTGGAAATAAAAAGTACCGCTTTCCCCAAAATCAAAATTTCGACAAATTGGGTGTTTTGTAAATAACACACCGTGTTCATTTTTATTTAATTTAACTGCCAAGTCATTTACATTTCAGTGACTATTGCTGATTATTTTGTTGGAAGCCAAATACCAAAAGATCCCCATTCACACACATTTTCCATAATGTATATGTTCTGCACATTCATGGCCATATTTACACAGCCACTGTTAGGATGATCTAAATTCAGATTTGCTAGTACCCTCTGGAAACAAAAGCTTTTGTATGTGAACATACTTGATATCCACCAAAAACATCAGTTACGGTGAGTCAGTAAACAAAGAGGGTCGTTCCTACTCTTGCACCCCATAGTCTGAGCGTGCTTCTTATGGAAAAGGAGTCTATGTCCAGTCGATAGAAAAATATTATATTTTCCTTGGATACTGTTCTTTCTGAAGTCTTCTACAAGCTCTTGAAAGCACCGCTGTGATCACACTGAGTAGTGTAAAAATACAGTGTAAATAAGAAAGGTGTGTATAGTGATTAGTTTGACTAGTCAGGAGGCACTGCTGAGGAAGGTCATGCTCAAGTTCTGCACCATGGGGCTTAACAGGGGCCTTCAGTTTTTCAGGGCCCAGACCCCCCTGTACAACCTTTGTGTTGAAAGCCAACACAGACTACAGCTCTTCCTGGCTTTCCAGTGATCAATCAGCTGATCAAAATCATTACATGGACCATGGACCATCATGACTGATTTGGAAAAAAACCAGCTCCTGACCAAAAAACAGCAAATGGTTCACACCTGTACCCACAAAACATGGTTCATCACAGTGTCTCAGCTGGGTTATTTAATCAGTCAGATGATCTTGAGGGGAGAAAGGAAAACCTACATACCCCACAGCTCCTGTAAGCACGACCGGAGACGAGTGTTTTAGTTCAAGGTCAATTGAACGTCAACGTTGACAGGTCAGACTCCTCACCTCAGGTTCAATGCTCTTCTCGTCCTTAACTGTCTCATCCTGTGGACAGCCCCCACAATCTTCCATCTTGGGGGTTCTGTGTCCACAAAAACCTGGAAGAGATGTGAAAAGGTGGCTTTGCGTTGACAAGTAAAGGTCTCCCCAGGTGGCCAACCCTGACTTCTGAGCCCCACGCCCCCTGCGGCCCCTCTCCACTCCCCTTCTCAGGGATGCAATACCAAAGCTGCCTTCTTAATATAGTCCCTACTTGGGCTTTATCTGAGCAATTTCATACTGGTGAACGTGAAAGGCATCGCTGGGCGGATGAGGATGTCGCACATAGGAAGGAATGTCACTGCACCAGTCTGTACCGGTCTCAAATATTGCGCTTTTGGTTTACATACTATGCCCAACAGTGAATGTTTTGCCCTTCAGATCTGCTGTCATATCCCTGGTTCCCTTAACCACAAATATATTAATGCGTTTTGCTTATTAGTTGATCTCTGCAATAACAATAAATTGCTCATGTTCTTGGATCCACCAACATAGTGTGCATTTCATAATACCAGCACTGGATGTTACGACAAAATGTACTTACAAGTAATTCTCCTAATGTTCTGATCTTACAAGAGCGATTGAATGAACTGGATAATTACTTGGAAGAATTGTTTGTCCGTTGAAGTTATTCCCCTAAAAGTAGTCATTAAGCTCATATTTAGTAGAAGTTTTCAATTTCAAGTCTGTATTTAATGGCAATGTTAATTTCCTGCTATAGCCTGTTCTTAGCAGTGTATCGGAATAAGCAGCATTTTTGATACAGACATGGTGTAGAGCAAAAAAGGCAAAATTAAAATGTTGCCTTGTAACTAGGTGATTTATTTTTTCTACAAGTATGCTTAGCCGGGTGGCGCGGTGGGTTGGACTGAGTCGGACTGGGTCCTGCTCTCTGGTGGGTCTGGGGTTTGAGTCCCGCTTGGGGTGCCTTGCGACGGACTGGCGTCCCGTCCTGGGTGTGTCCCCTCCCCCTCCGGTTCCCTGCGACCCCGTGTGGGACAAGCGGTTCAGAAAATGTGTGTGTATGCTTAGCCATGACAGCAACGGGCATGAAAAAATTAGACTTTTAATTCCTCTGCTCCTGCCAACTTGTCACAAGAGTAAAGAGCACTTTGAGATTCAAAAATGAGTCATGAAACGTTAACCAACTGAAGTTTAAAAAAAATTTAAATGATTGTGGAAATACTACCTGGGCTCACAGACACAGGATATGTGGTTGCCCCAAACACGGAAATGATCCACATACTACTATTTTTATGCCTCCAGTAGAATAACGTGACTGCATATGAACCATCTAGAGGCCTCTCAAAGTTCAGCAGTAGCACGGAGGAGGAGAAGAAAGACCCAGTTACACTGAGATCCTGGTTCCGACTCCTCCCACATTGAGTTTTCACAATGACCCTTTGGGGATGTAACTCATGCAATTCATGCACAGAAAACATCCACAGCACAACATACTGGACCTTCTCATCCAGGACTAACATCCGCTTCATCAGGTGAAGTCATGACCTACCATTAGGCACAAGCGGCACGTGATCTCCTCTACTGACAAGCTGTGGAGAACATTCTCCAGATCCTTGAACCCTAGCCTCTGATTTCACCATGGGAGGAATGCCGCTGGTCTAATCTGAGAGGTGCCCACAAGAGCTTTGTGGGCACCGTATGGTTTCATTTTAGCTTTATCTGAAAACATGGCATCTTCTGGAACAGCTTGGAATAGAGGCTGTGTGTCATTGTGCATTAAGTAACATAAGTTTACACAAACTTATTTGAGCAAATTAAATACCCTATAAGTTAAACAGTGCAACAGTGTTGAAATAAAGATGTTCGGTCTCGCTTAAACATGATTTTATAAGACTTGTCAGTCTGTCCATGCATAACCACACCTCAGGTAACTGAATATGACCAAACAGTTCTGCACATCAAAATATTATTTTGTGAAATAAATTCAGAATATTTAAAAAAAGGAGGGATTTTTTTTTTAATGGCAAAGTAGAACACAATGGTTCAACTTTGTGGACTATGTACCCATTTGTTGCTCTCAACTGGTGTTCCTCAGGGCTCAGTAGCAGGCCCCTTACTCTTCTCCATATACAGTATGTCTCTTCCCTTGGCTCTAATCACTTCCCATGGTTTCTCCTGTCACTGCTATGCCAACGATACACCAGCTGTTGTTCTCCTACAATAAAACGCAGTCAAATGAAAAGCTTATGAAGTCATATGTTAAGGCAACAGTGCAAGTAACGGTAATTCTATTGCAGTAAATCACTATCGAACTGAATTTTTTGATAAAGTGCTCACAGATAAGGTAAAGATGGGGTAGGAGCACATACGGGCCACAGTAGAAGTGAATTGTAAAGCATTATTTGTTAAATTATTTTTGGAACTTAGCTCAAGCTCACTTTACACTTTCATTTTTTCACTTCTGTATGAGACTTTTACTGTGCTAATGTCACATGAAAATATAGTTTTCATGTCATTGATGTAACGGGTGGCATTCTGGGGGTACACTGCAACTTATGAAAGCTGCCCTGAGAGTGCCCGTCTTTGTAAATACTGCATAACATCATTCTCCAAATTTGTATTTAGCCGAACACGTCACCGAACTGAATACAGACACAGTTTACAGAATCCTTTTTAATATTAATATTTTAAAGATTCAAATACAAATGCATACAGGTACTTTTCAGCTAAAATCACATAAAATTACTATTGCAATCAACATCACAATACAAATTTTTTTTTTAAAAAAATGCACAAGAAACAACTTCCAAGCACTGGGTGACCGTGTCTCTGTGTGTGGGGTGGGGGGAAGCGGGTGGGGCATACAGTGGAACAGAATTAAGCGTGTCCATGACAGAATGTGCATGATAGGTAGAGGGCATTGGGGTCACAGCCAAGGTATACTTGAACAAATACTTCTATACAGCTAAACCAACTTCCCTCACTATAAATATTCTTCATCCCAAAGTCAGTGCAGTGCCTTCCTCTTTCCCTACTCAGGAAATGCAGCTTCAGCCAGCTCCCAGGGTCAGCTTCACACTTTTTTCCTTTTTCTTTTTTTCTTGCTTTCTTTTGTTTCTTATTTTTTACAGTGCTCCTAGTACCTCAAAGGTCCAGCTAAGAAGTACGAGTTGTCTCAACATCGTTGGTTCTCCCAATTGGCCAGTATAAAAAGAAGAACAAAAAGGTCGTCATTTTTGTCATTTTTACAAGTGTTTTTCTTCTTCTTCTGCAATTTCCCTTTTGTAAAGTCCTCCTACACAGTGTGGCAAGTCTATTGGATTCCTCTGAACAAACACATGGCAAAAACCATGGCAAAGAGCTGGGGGGGAAAAAAAAAAAAAAAAAAACAAAAAGCCAATTAGCAGCGTGTTACAAAACTACACATTAAAAACAGCCATATAAAAATTCATTTTCAAAACAAACAAAATACAGTTCAGAAGATTATATTTACATGAAATACACCTTAAGGGGGACACTTGCAGTATTAAGAATGTCCACAAGGTATCACTAAAGCACAGAATATTGGAAAGGAGGGCTAATGGGTCGTTGATGAATTGCCAGCAATACAGGTGAGGTTTAAGTGGCGTTAGATGATATAGTGGAGGGATTCTTTTGGCTTCCAGCACATATGCACAATCAATTTTCGTGTTTTTCATTTTTTCGCGCTATTACTGCAAGTTTTGTATTGCTTACGCAACAGTATCCAGTTCACATTTATTCGTGTGCAGTGCTGTTCTATAAAGGGGTGTATTTTGTTGCAGAACTGAAACGAGGGGAGAAAAGCAGTGAGAAACGCACTTCAATGGTCAGCACCACGATGGCCAGCGCTCCAGCCAAGTAGATGTACGTCTCAAAGTAGTCCACCACAGCCGAGTAGCAGCCCTGCAGGAAAACAAAGAAACACATGCATTAGCGGTAAGGGGGAAGCGGAATCGATGAGAAGCGGAGCTCCGCGCTCAACGCTCTTGGGCTGAGTGAGGCGCTTAACAAAAGGGTTTGTCAAATTGATGGGCGGTCCCTCGCCGCCTTTTCATTAAACCCTCTCGTGTGAGCAGGGGTTGCAGGTGGGGGGAGCGGGCGCCCTCAGATGCTTCACATTGTTCCATTCTCGCCTCTCTTTATCGGCTTTTATTCCCGAGACGGCCCTTAATTGGGTCCACCGCTCCCGCAAGCGCCGGTTAAAGCAGCGCGATCCAATACCCACTCCAGACTCGAGAGAAGGCCAAAGAACCTCCCAGATGTCCAGGTGACCAAGATGGTGCATGACATCCAACTGATGGACACTTACACTTCCATCTACAGTGGGTTCCAACATAGCTGTAACCAGAATAACTAACTGTGAGACAAACTGCACAGTTACATGTACACCTACACATAACAGTACAGCAACCATATGCATATGAAAAGATTCCAGTTGCAGAACCCAATGGTGAAGCGGGCTGGCACAAAAATGAGCTCATGCTTTACACAGAGAGGCCTTGCACCTCCTGCCGCGCACTCCGAATATGAAAGGGCACCAGTCAGCCTTCCGAGAACAAAGCTGTTCCCATGACATTGCCGCTCACACCACTCTGCCATCTTTGCCATCTCAGAAGGGTCCTGCTGTTCAACAGGTCGACCGTGAGGCCCACACATTAGCTATGTGATACTTATGGGCCTCTTAATGGCCTCTTCATTATGCACTTGGCCAAAGGGGAATGGTTTTCATTTACTTGAAAAAAATGCTTTTGATTTTTTGTGGGGAAAAAAAAAGAAAAAAAAAAAAAAAAAAACATGGCAATTTATAACCAAGTGAAAAGGCTCCCAATACATATATGCTACATTAGCTAATGGCTGCAGAGAGCACCTCTTTTGGAACATCTGAGGTCCTGGAGATAAATGCAGCAAACACCGGAGACAAATCGTGAATCCTTCACATGAAATGCAGGAAGACCTTGGAACAAGTTGCTGACATACATTTCATTGGTTGCAATTACTAAATTTAAATTAGCATTAGCATTACTGTTAAGTACATTTTATTCATCCATCCTTTGGCAAGAACCACCTGTGGTTCAACGCAGGGTCGTCGTGGTCAGGAGCCTGTTCTGGAAGCACAGGGCATGAGACCGTACGCCCTGAAAGGGATGGCAGGATGGTCCGTCACACAAATATTTACATACTGAGAACAATGTAGTCACCAGCTGACCTGAAACAGGTCTTTGGACGGGGGGAGGAAACCCATATGAAAACGGGAACAACATGCCAACCCCACACAGAACGAGCTGGATTGCAGCTCACAGTCCAGGAGCTGTTAGTGCAGCAGGTTACATTGGTGGCTATCTCGCTGCCCTGGCTGCATGGAGAAAAAATGCGAAAAAGGCGCAGCTGGTAGCAGAGATGTTAGAGCTACTGCCTTTACACCCAGAGGTCACAGGTTCAAATCCTGCCCCCAGCTTTAATACCCTTGAGCAAGGTACTTATCCTAAATTGCTCCAGGAAAATTACCCTGCTGTATAAATGAGTAAATAACTGCAAGTGGCTATACATTCTAAGTTGCTTGGGAGAAAAGCACCATCTAAATGAACAAATGTGAAAAATACAGTTATCTGTAGGAAACCATACGCTATATTAAAACTATGGGAAGCAGCATTGACCGATTCTCTCACTCAGGGACATGTGAATCCTCCAGGCTGGACCAGAGTACAGACACACTCACATAGACTCTCTGCTTCAGGCAGGACACTCCTCTGACTCCCACCCACCTTGTTGTTGCGATACATCATGCTTCCCGTGAGGCACTCTTCTCTGTTGTCATACATCAGATCTCCCAGGTTACCCTTCCTCAGGCAGCAGGCCTCGGGCACCGACTCGGTGGGGTTGAGGAACCTGAAGCGACTGTCCTCAAAGTCCTCGGGACTGTTGACCCCACAGCAGTCAAACTGCAGGAAGAGAAGAACTGTTATTTATTGTTCTTTACTTCACCTGTTATGTTCTCTTGTCTAATGCACTGAGCTGCACTTTAGACATGTGGGCTGCTGGAAATACTCACGTGGTGCTTACGTCACTACAGCTGCTTCTTCATCTAAGCAAAACTCACAGAATTTCTCCGATATGGAATCATCTTGTTGAGTACAGGTAGCCCTCGTCTTCCAAAGACCTCATTGTGTGTTGACTTGGGCGTTAATCGAAAAACCCACTCGTATTGTTTGATACGAACCACTGGGACATATAAACATTTAACATGCATGAATGCTACATTGTACAATGGCCTTTGTTACGTTTATCAATTTCACACATTATTCCTATCAAAATAACATATTTACAATTATCCAACACTTTTCGCCAAAGCAACTTAACAACGCCAACGTTAAGTTACTTAAAACTATTTACGCATTTATACAGCTGGGTAATTTTATAATGAACCTAACATTTTAAATAAAAACTAAACCGGAATCACAAACAAAAGTTTTGTAACAGAGACATAGTCGTCATTAGCTGTTGTGGCTCAAAAATAACATAATAAAACGAATTTGATGGCCGGCATCAGTGCAAATCATCACAAGTACCAGATACGGTAAGTCGAGGGCTACCTGTATATAGGTCTGTTCATTTATTGTGACTGTTTATATTATTAGGGTTTTGCTTGCTTCTGAGGATTTCAGTTCCCAACATGATCCCAAACATAAAACACAGTAAACATTTGTAAAACACACATCGTGAGTGTTGCTTTAACGATTCCCACGGAGAGCCCATTTTGCGGTCCTTCTACAGAGTGATGCTTGAACGCACAACGCAAGAACAAGCCGACAGCAAGCGACTTGCCTCACCGTTGTCATGATGGCGTTCCATGTGGACGTGAACACGTCTGTGTTGTTGTACCCCTGGTAATGCCTCTTCAGCTCCTTCGTGAAGTACTCCCTGGTCAGCTGCGGCAGAGCGCAGGAGGGGAACGGACGTTAAAACCCTTAAGATGTGGCACGGGGCGGCGCTGTTCACAAGTGCCAGCGGAAATGTTACTCACGTGCTCCCGGAATACGAAGGCCAGGATGGCAGCAGCCAGCTCCGCCAGGAAAATGATGAGTATGAGCAGGAAGAACTGTTAGTCAAGGAGGGAGAGCGGGGTAGATATTAAGGATCTAGAAAGGCTCCCCCGCACGCAATGCCCCCTGCACTGCCTTGAGAAAGTGACTGACATCTAATTATACATGTCCCCTCCTGTGACACACCATGTGGTGGCTCTAAGAGAGGGATGGGCCCGTCCTCCCCCTCCCTGCCCCAGCGAGTTCACTTACGAAGAGCAGCAGACACTTGTTCTCGCGAATGGCCCCGCAGCAGCCCAGGAACCCCAACAAGAAGAGCATGCCGCCCATAGCCAGGATGACGTAGACGCCCGTGAAGAGGAGCGGGTTGGCTGCCACGATCTCTCGGAAACCGGTGGGGTCCACCAGCACCCAGATGCCCACCCCCAGGAGGAAGGAGCCTCCCAACTGTGGGACAGAGGGGTGGGGGGGGGGGGGGACATGGAAAATACCTTCTCATTTCAAAGCAAAGGAGGGAGACGTTACGTGTGGGTGAAGCACGTCTCGTACAGGGATTACTACACCGTCACCTATCTGTCCCCTCGTTACCACTTTGCACAAAGAGTAGGAAGACATCAGGAAGGCGAATGAGAAGGAGGCAGATGGCTACCCTCCCATGTTCTCTGCATCTCAGCAGAACAAATTCCCTTTGCTGTGCTTTTACCACAAATCGGGCATCAGCCGGTAGAGGGGGCTCCATAGGACAGGGATGAAAGTTTCACTCACTCTTCATCTCCATTTCTCCCCTTCCTTCTGTCGCTCTTCCACTTTTTGCTCTATATCCCTCTCTCTCCCTGTTTCTCTTACCCTATAATACCCCTCCACCCCCAAGCTCTCTGTCGCTCCCGAGGTTCCGTTTCTAAATGTCGCATTAGCAATCTGTCAGATGGTGACAGGCTCCTAGTTTCAAGCAGAGAATGGCTCACAAGGAAGATGACGCGCTGGACTTGCCAGGTCCATATAGGGTGAACTTGTGTTCCGCTAAGAAAATTTACTCAGAGCGCAGGTGTCCAGCATCAGAGGCGCTGCAAAAGGATGGTTTCACAGCCAACAGAAATCCCTCAAAAATTAAAAAACATTTCACTGTTAATATATTTCTACATGAAGCAGTGCCATTAGGCATTGATGCTAGTAATATTTATCAATTTAGCAGATTGTTCCCTCCAAAGTGACCCACAACATTTGGTTTGTAAACTAAGCTACTTACAATTGCTCACTCACTCACTCTAGTTAAGCACTGGTCCAGGTTCCTGGTAGTTTGGAGCCTATTCTGGAATCACTGGGTGCTACGCTAGAAGAGCTACGCCCTGGATGGGACGCCAGCCACAGCCCCACGCACGCACGCACGCAATTTAGATTCACCTCGAGGAAACAGACATAGGGAGAACATGCAAACACCACATAGACTGAGCTGGAATGGAACCTATGTCCAAACAGCCAAGACACGGTGAGGCAACAGTGCTACTCTCTGTGCCACCGTGTTGCCCCTCTCCTTACATTTATTTCCCTATTTATACAGCGGGGTAGTTTTTTTTACTGTATGATTCAAGGTAAGGATTTCGATCAAGGGCACTACGGGAAGCAGGGATTTAAAACCCAGGTCCTTCAAGTGCAAAGCAGCAGCTCCAATCACTGCACTCTTAACTCCCCACCTCTGTGAAGATCAGTGACACATAGGGATGGTCGCACCTCGAAGTGAACCACTTCGCTGCCATCGCAGATTACTGGCCCCCGCAAAACACATCGTACTCAACCTTTGGCGAGAGCACAAATCAAATCGTAGGGCCGTGATGCCATTCAGGGACTAAAACCCGCCCCCCGCAGACAGAGTTCCACAGCTGAGAGGAGAAGAGCAAATTCAAATAACTACCTGTTAAATTAAATTACACCACTGCTGCTGACCACAGCTCACAGCAGCTTGTGTTAGTCCTGCAGCAGTTGAATGCAGAAAGTGAGGGGAGGGGGGTTGTTGCGGAATTAAAGGCCTTTCTTTGGAGATGCTATTTATGTGACGCTGACGTTTTCAACGTTCTTCAAAGGCGAAGAAAAGATCCTTGAGACGGCAGGAATTCCGCCTCTGGCGCCCAACGAGCTAACCTGTCTTGTGTGTATCCTTCCACCCCCCACCCCCGTCTCACCACCACACCATCTCGGTTCATCAAACCATCTCGGTTTGTCGCGGCACATGCGGCGCTTCTTTCGCTTCCTCCTTTCATCTCTTCGCTTTAAAGCTGCTCTCTGAGCAGCAGGATACGTGTCTAGCAAACATCAGCGCACGTTTACGCGACCGGCGCCACTCAGCTGCTCTCTAGAGTAGGGCGACGGCGAGAAATGTGCGTCTACAGCTGTAGTGTCGAAGGTGACCGAGGGGCCGAGTCGAGGAGGACTCCAGGGAGGCGCGGGGGGAGATACTCACAAAGATGAAGAAGTTGAAGACGAACATGAGGTACTTGATGCAGCTGAGACAGTCGCCCTCCATGGCCGTCCCTCTGGCGGAAGCCTCTCCGTGCCCCTGGGGGATAGCGCAAACAGCATGAGTGACACACACTCGCATGCTCACATACCCACACAATCCTGACCGTATACGCAGAAAAACAATCTACACGCACACACCCCCACAGGCATACGTACTTACATACAAAGCAAACACAAATTCATATACAAGGACACATCCACAGGCAACAACAACCGTGCTCGTATATGGACCCATACCCTCAGACACACACACACGTGCCCGCATTTTATTATAAACACACAAAAACAATATTCTTCCTTTAAACATGCACACCCACACACTTCCATATACACTCACCTCACACACACCCCCACCCACCCACACAGAGAGTCTCTGCTGACTTGGCTTGCAGAAGCATGCAAGGCGATTACTCTTTTTTTTTTTTAGGGGACAAAGAACTGGAATGAGAGTGGGGAGCTGGGGACCACAGCCATCTCACAGTAATTATGGAGACACAGAGAAACAACTGGAGTGACAGACACACCACTTTTAGGAAGTAATATATTCGGAAATGAAAAGGATTTCTAGAATCCTTATGTAGGTTAGCAGCAGTCACATTTTCATTTTTCTGACACTTTTCTCCAAAGCAACTTACAATGTTAATCTTACAATTATTTTACCCATTTATACAGCAGGGTAATTTCACTAGAGCAACTTAGAGCAAGTACCTTGCTCAAGGGAACTACAGCTGGACACGAGACTTGAACCTGCGACCTTGGGGTCCAAAGGCAGCAGCTCTAACCATTATGCTACCAGCTGTCTGTTACCACTACCCTACCCAGTCATACCAGGTGGAGTCTCGGGGTTTTGGCATCTTTGGAACGATAGAAAAATTAGTTATAAAAACGGGACAGAAGAAGCTTATTCAGCAGTATAGGAACAATAACCCATTCATCGACTATTGTCAGCCGCTTGTAGAACGCACGGTTGCAGTGGTCCAGAGCTTATTCTAAAAGCATGGGGATAAACCTTGAATGCAAGTCCATCACCGAGAAAACATGTGCGTGCGTGCACGCATGCAGAGTAGGGGCAATTCAGTCACCACTTCACCTGAAACTCATCTTTGGACTGTAGGAAGAAATATATCAAAACACAGGAAGAAAATGTGAAATCCATTTGGACTGACCCGGATTCAAACCCACAGTCCAGGAAAAATGAAGGGTCGGTGCCATGCAATAGCATAAATTCATTCATTAGCGATTACACTTGTCCTAACGCAGTGTTAAGTTAGTCTAGAGCCAATCCTGGAAGCACAGTGTGTAAAACAGTACACCCTGGACGGCCCAGTAATAACAATAAACATAAAAAAATGACAGACACCACTTGACACAGTGCCTGGAGATGCGAGTGAGTTAATAGCATGTGTGTGTGTTCAGACAGGGGGTAGTGTGTTTCAGCTCCTCTGTCAGTGTATTTGAGCTCGTTTCATATGGATGAAAGGTCAGCACATCAGTATGTGCACATCTCATTTGTTCCTTATCAGACACTTAGCAGATGCTCACAGCATCAACACATCGGCACCATGTTCCTGTGACACTTCATATGGTTTGTGTCAGGACCATAGATGTTGTTGCAAGACTCCAACGCGGGGGTAGAGGCGACTGACAGCGCAGACGTCCACAGATAAGGAGGGCGTGTTGACCGTCAACAGGGTTCGGCGCCCTTTGCCAAGTGGGAGAGCCCGTCAAGGTCCAGCAGCCGCGTTGCAGGTCACATCAGGCCTTTCAGCAGGACTGTGGACGAGGAGATGCGTTCACAAACTGCCGAGGGCCTTGACAGTGAGCGCCGTGCAATGAGAGCGAGCACTCGCAGTGCTGAGTGGTGGTGTGCCATGCGTTGCAGTGGGCTCCTTCCTGTCTAATGCTGCGAGTGGCAGCAACCCCACAGGTAATACGGGGCAATCGCTCCATCTGACAGTGCACTCTAGGTAATTGCAGCCCGTTTGGGAGCTTTCCGTTTAATGAAGAAGGAGCTGTTTGCTAGCACTAGGAGCCAGGGTTACCGGCGGAGCGGGTTATGGCCTGGCTTCTTCCTCCGCCTTAACCCAGCTGCTCCCCTGTGGACTCCAGTTCAGGAAGAGGAATGTCCATCACCCCGGGGGGGGGGGGGCACCTATCAGTCACAAGTCCAACATAACAAATGTTCTTTGCTTTCCCCAAGTCCCAGAAGTCTAAGGTAAAATCCACCTGAACTATAGACTCTGCAGATGACACACTTTTTCGAATGCTTAAAAAAAGACCTGGGCAACTCCGAGTGGCCGAAAAGAACGCAACCGACAAAAATGCCCTTTCTTAATCCCCCATGCAGCCGCTTAGAGGTAATCCCATAATTCTCTTGAAAGCTTTTCCCCAAAGTAATTTCTCACAAAATTAACAATCCAGGTGCTCTCAGGTGTTGTAGGGGCCCTCTGCGGACCCGGTCCACCTATGCTACGGAGCAGCGAAGAAGCGGGTGGGTGCAACTGACATCACAGCTCTGTGTGACTAACTGCACCGGCTCAGCTCGCCTGTCCATCATCTCCCGTTTATTGGCAGCCAAACCAACGTGAGCAAGCAAGACCTGCTGGCTTCGTGTGTCTCTTCTTTTTCCCTTTTTTTTGTCTTCAAGTTTTTTTGTCACTTCCCCAGAGATCAGCCTGACTGCCATCCAGGGTTTAAATTAATTACCTCTTTGTGAAAGACCTAACAAGTGCTTAGGAGGTTTTAATTGAAGATTAGCATACATTACAGCTCACAGACTCAGTGTCAGAGGGGCTGTGTTCATCTCTTGTTTCCTGTGTGTATTATTGTGCTCAGAATATGGCAAAGCCAATTTCATTTCCAGGGGGTTCTGGCAATGCTTGAACTCCTGCTCGAACCTCTAAATGTGAGTTCTCTCTCGGCCCCCACATGCAGGAGAACGGCGAGACGGAAAATCCAGGTGAGGTTTCATTTTCACACTCAAAAACATTCAGTACCTGCTCTTTCCTAACACAACATGTTCTGTGGGTTTTAAAAATCCATGAGGTATGGTCAGGACAGCTTTACGAGAACCCACCAGCCAGAGGCGAGTGTCTGGAGCTCGACAATAAAACACCCAATTTCTAGAGCCGGAGTGATATAAATCAAAGTGTCACAGGGACGAGTGAGGCTCTAGGGGAAGCACGGTGCGCAGAAGTGCCATTTCCCATGGCTCCCGGAAAATGCTGCAGTCAGACGGCCATCATCGATCAAGGTGCCGCCCTGATGCCATGGCGAGTTAGCACTCGGGCCGCGTGAGTGACGGCGAACGCGGCGCTCCCCGTGCGCCACAGCACGCCAGCGTCTTCATTGAAATGCCTGCGCTTCTGAAATGCACTTGAGCGAAATGACACTTATTTCCCCTGGGACGACTAATTCAGACGACCGCTCCTCATGCACCGTGCGTTTTGCTGCAATTCTGCACCAACTCCTCGTTTCCTCACTGCAGCCCATCCGCTCGCCATCCGGTGCTGTCACAACACAGCAGTCTCAGAGAAGCTGACGCGACGGCAAACATCTATGAATAATAACACAAATACAATCTGAGACGCTGAAAAGCCTGACAAAAAGTAAGGAAGACAAAAGCAGTAATTGCTGCATGTAGCAGTCATTGTCAAGGGGCCGCTGTCCTGCTGCAGTGAAAATCACTCTCTTTGTCTCTCCTTTGTCCAAATGTCTTATATATTGGAAATTTCATAATATATGGACAGGCCTTAGTGCAGAGAATGAGAATTTACAAGCTGGAGGCCATCTCTGCAGTCCATGACCAATTGGCAATAAAACATTCTAAATATCGCTCTTCCTTTCCTCCGCAGCCAGCCCCCCACCCCCACCCCCAGACAAGACCACATACCCTGCTGCTTTTCTCCATGTAGGATAACAGTGTTTTTCTCCAAGCGGTTCACAGGTTCCCGACAAGGGGGTTCTCCACTGATGAACCACTTCTCCCAAATCGGGATAAGACCGGGTGGGGCGGAGGGACAATGAATCCATGGGAGTGTGCCATTATTCCACCAGCTGGGGTGGAGTAAGGAGTCAGCAGGGTGTTGGGGCAAAGGAGTCAAGTCTAGACAGTCACAGTCACAGTCCATTACTGGAGGAACGCGGCACAGGTATCTAACAGCGTTCCAAAGCACCTGGGTTCCAATCCCTAAAAACAACCCTGCTGTACACATGGGTAAATCATTGTAATTAACAATGTAAAAATCTGAGTGTCTCTTGCAGACAATGATCAGATAACTAATGAAAATGTGTCTACACAACCTGTACCATATTGCTGAATTAATTGCGATTACTGATCGAGTAAGAGGCGAAGCACGGAAAACACAAAGCAACGCACTCATCTTTAGCCTTTATTGCAGGAGGCCTGTGTCAACTGCTGGAAAAACACAGGGTACAGTAGTTTAAGAAGGAAAAGAGTGATACATTTCACGTCCAATGAAGGACCCTGCTATTTTACCTCCCATCAAGTACTTAATCTATTGTTTCAATAAAAACACTTGGATAAATTGTAAGAGACTTAAATAATACTCTAACACTAAGAATTTAATGGCTTTGATAGTCTTGTTAAGCTTAATCGCTATGATATGCTATGAAACCCAGCTATGATATCACTTTAAATCTCCATCACACGCTGCCCTGGTATCCAGCATCACCCCCCTTCATCCACATAAAAACTATGGAGCGCATGATAAGTTCCATAGCCGTGCTAAATCGAGAAAATAGCACATGACCCACATTCCTTTCCTACAGAAACAGTACACTCAGATAACACGCACAAAAAGTAGCTTGCAGCGTTCGGCTGGAATAAAATTGTGCCTTTATGTAAACTCCTCAGGGCGGAGCTCTGCAGACGGAGGGGCGTTGGCAGCCGATACACGCCTCAGCTGTCGTGTGACAAGTGCCAACCAGATTCTTCGCTTTATGTTGTCTCGTTGCTGCATGTCTATCGTGGGGAAGTACGGCAGATCTTGTTCACCCTCCACCTAACGCGCAACACGAGGCTTGAGCACAAACTTGCAGCATCTCCTTTAAACCTTTACTGCATTTGCTCCTTTCTCAACATTGTTTTTGCCAGTAATAGAGTATCCAGGGGCTGCACGGTGGCATAGTGGGTAGTGCTGGTGCCTCACTTCTCTTGGGCTGCATGATCGAATGTAGGTTCAAATCCAGCGTAGACTTTGTGGAGTTTGCATGTTCTCCCTGTGTTTGCAACACTTTCCTCCCAGAGTCCAAAGACATCTATCCAGTGTCACCTTACTGAGTCTAAATTGCCCTTGGTCTGTTTTCTAAAGGAAAAACAGGTTGAATAATGAAATCAAGTTTTATGACAAAAAAATGTAACACTGTACAAGACAACAGCAAAATCTGCTTTAAAAAAAATACACATACATGCAAAGGGTGACATCACATTTATTTAAAATGCAAAGCCACTTTCAGATAATGCTTTTCAATGGTTATTTACAGTATAAATACACATATGCATAACCACTTGCCATGGCAGTTTGGACACACACTCCGACACATATAACTGTTTCTGCAGCCAACTTTACAAGTCACTGTATCTAAAGTATTTTTGAAATGGGGCAACAAAAAAAAAGAAAAAAAAAAGCTGTTTGATTTCTATACCTTAGTAAATAAGTAGAGACCAAGGAAGTTCATTAACACCTGCTATTGCTCACTGTGATGCTGCAGAGCATCTCGCACCATCATCTCACACACACACACACACACACACACACACACACACACACACACACACACACCCCTGCCTTTGTCATTACTACAGAAGACTGTTTACTTTCACACTCCCTTCGGACAAATGGCTGCCCCATTTGCTCTGAATCGCAGAACCAAATCTAATTATCCAATTTCATGTTGTTAAAGTAATCAGCTTCAATACGTTTACAAAAAGAGAGACACGAGGCACCTTTCTACAAGTGAGACGTCCTCGAGCGAAGGCCCAGCATTGGCTGGATTACTCAGCAAGCTCCGCCTGCCCCCCCCCACAAGCTGTTTCACTGCTTTAGCCAAAGATCATCCCTCTCCGCTCTGCATCCTTCTACATGTTCTGGAGAAGAACATTCGACCAAGGAGTCAACCCTTGATTCCCGCCACAGGAGTTACACTCAAGCACGTTCTCCCCCTCCTGACTTCATTGTAGCTCCGCCCCATTGAAGAATCCCCTAATGCACTCGGCTCATGCTAACCTCGCATGGCGGGGGGCCCTCAAACAGCTCTGCTTTTCTCACATTTGTGGATTTCATTATTCAGCCATCTTTCATATTTCCTCAGTTACGAAACGAATCTTAAGAATAGGGGCCAGCACCCAGGAAACAAAGGAAGGAGGGAAGAATAAGTGTTCTGGAGGAGAGGTCGCCACCCCCTTCCACTCTCGGAGGCTCGCATTGTCCGCTAACAAACCCCCAATCAGGAACAACAAACCCAGCACACCACTGAAGAGGGCATTTGAAGTGGGCTGGATGCTAATGCGCTACACAGCATTGTGGAGAAGGGCACGGAGCTTGGCCGACATCAGCAGGGTCCACAGGGACCGGGACGACAGTGCCAAAGGCCCCCGACACTGCAGCCTTGCTGGCGTTTGCACACCAGTGGGCAAACCCAGAGTCACTCAGTTACAAATGCTTATGTTTTTCCCCTGAAAACTAAACGAACGAACGATGAAGTCAGGGGAGGTGAGGCCCAATGTCTCGACACGTCCCGTTATTCAGACAGGGAAAAGCTTTAGGTGTGTGTGGGTATGTAAACTGTGGGAGAGCTTCAACAGGTCCCAGAGGCAGCTAAGCTTGAACTTGAGCGTACATCTGCCCAGACGTCTCCTCTAAATGGCTCGGTTATTTAATTCAGGGCCCCTCAGATGCCTTCCTTCAAACACCGTGTACAGGAACACCCAGGGGAATGACTGGATGAACGTTACGGTTGAAGGACCTTGGACGTCTGACAAGACAGCTGACGCAAATAAGAACAATGGGCTGACTTAGAAACGAACATTTCCCACTGGAACGAGGACACGGCCTCAACGCAGGAATCTGATCAGTTCTGATTATAGCCCTGGCGATTCGCCCGCCACACGTTGCAGTTATTATAGCGAGAGGCTTAAAATTAGCATGTCACCGGCCACCAAACATGGGAGTAACCAGCTGCTAACTCCATTATTCACGTCAGGAACTCCAAAGGGACATGTTTTGCTATCAGCATGTATCGCTGATCAAGTTTCCACTTAAGGAGACCTGGAAAAGTTCAGCACCCATGAGTGCATCCTTGAGCAGAGACACTTGATAAGAGAGAGAGAGAGAAAAAAAAAAAAATTTTTAACATATTGCTTGAAAACTCCTACATACGCTATGATGTACCACACTTTACACTAGATTGGTACAATATCATTAAGCGAGTAAAAAGGTACAAAAGGGTATCCCAGAGGGTGTTTAATCCATCTGAAGAGCACATCAGTCGCCCCCACTTAGCAAATGTAGTAACTGCTCTAATAAATGCTGAATCAGACCCCCCCAAATCAAATCAACATACTGCAGCAGCATTTTTGCCCCCCCCCCCCCCCCATTTTCTTTTTAATGGTTCTGTAAGAGAACTACCTGCCTACAGCAACGAAAGACTGGACAAGTGACAATTGTCACTGCTGACAATTCTGCACTCCATGGGGAGCAAGAGATCAATGACAGTACACTCACTAGTCTCCCATGCCACTTGTGCCACTGCATGGGGCTCCTAGTTACAGCAGACAACACAACTCATACTTGAGCCAGAAGATAAGAAAACCAGCACTGTTGTTGTGTAAACGAAACCTCCAGGTTCAAATCTCTACTCCTATCGTAATACCCTTGAGAATGGTACATGACCTGAACTGTCGAGTAAAAAGTACCCAGTGATAGCATGCAATCCTAATCCTGTCTGGGAGAAAGATGTCACATAATTGAATAAATGTAAATTCAATGTAAATCAAACTGTAGTCTGAGTGGACCTGCAAACCAGGAATTTTAAGAAGTGTTTTTTTAAGTTATTTTTACAAACTGAAGTGCATGGATTCTACAGATTCCTCTATGGCAAATTCAAAATCCCTGGAAAGGAACACCATCCTACAGGTCAATTCATATGGCAACACATGCAAGGGAGTGATTTTTCTCCATTCAAAATCAAACCTTCAATCCATAACTAGCTTTTTTCCAAACTCACAGCGACCACTGGAGCAGTTAAAACTACAGAAAGTCCATTAAAATCGAAGATCTCTCTGTGCAGCCAAAAACATGACAAAGGAAGGAAGGAAATGGACCATTACTCCAAAGGATTCCCTGTATCTGGAAGAAGATCAAGGTGCAAAAGAGAAATCAATTGAAGCTCAACATGTGCACAAGTACGTTCAGGTTGCTGCTGAACAGAACATGCCATTCATCCAGGGCTTGCAACGAAAGGGGAAAGATATCGAAATTCAGCACCACACCCGGAATGTCATCATCTCCTGCAGATTTATCGCTAAATTCTCTTCTTTGTTGGAGCTTATATGTAAGTATATGTGCCTTGAAATGGACATTGAGACTTTTTTCAAAAATAAAGACTGCTTTAAATCCATCTTAAGCATCATTCTAAATGTAAACATTTCTCAAGCCTGATTCCACTAAAGGGGTGCGGTGGCGCAGTGGGTTGGACCGCAGTCCTACTCTCCGGTGGGTCTGGGGTTCGAGTCCCGCTTGGGGTGCCTTGTGATGGACTGGCGTCCCGTCCTGGGTGTGTCCCCTTCCCCCTCTGGCCTTACGCCCTGTGTTGCCGGGTAGGCTCCGGTTCCCCGTGACCCCGTAAGGGACAAGCGGTTCTGAAAGTGTGTGTGTGTGTGTGTGTGTGTGTGTGTGTGTGTGTGTGTGTGATTCCACTAAAGTGCAAGACACTACAGCTGGAGGTGAGGCTCAAATCGCCAACCTTTTGAGTCAAAAAAAAGCAGTTCTATTCCACTGCGTTACCCCAGTTGAAGACCAAACAATAGAGAAACATAATGAGGCTGGTACTGTTTCACCATAACAACGAAGCAAAAGACTCCTACAGCTAATTGAGTCAGAACAGTCTTCTACAAGGAGACACCACCTGGCACTAGGTGGACAGATCAATGTTTGACTGTGGCCATGATCTATTTCTGAAAGATCACCTGCAATGCTTTTCCTATGTATAATTCTTTGTGGTTTCTTATTGTGATGAATCCAGCCTTTCCCGGATCCTGCACCACCACACGAACAGTGGTTCGTTAGCAATGATCACGGAGTACAGTGCAACCTTTGTCGTCCTAGCAGAGAACGCTAATGGTAGACGCTGAATGGGTGAGAAGAAGCATTCCCCTAGGGAATCTCACACCACCATCTTCCCTGCCACTTCATCCTCTCCACCTGTACTGGAGAGCAGGACATGTTCACCAAACTCTAGGCACCCAGTGTTCTCCTTATAAACTAATGAAAGCAACCTTGATCTACAGTTCACAGTGGACCAATCCTGTTAAATTGTGGTGAACCATGGACTAATCCCAAGCCCTTCTGAAAGACCACACCACTATGGAAAGACATGGATTGAGGTCAACATAACAGGTGGTTGCCAACAAGCAATGTCTGACTCAGACTGGCAAAGGGCATACATTTCACAGTGTTTGCCAACAAGAGGGGACTCGGTGCTTGAACAAACACAGGTATGTCGAGACCTGCTTGACTTAGAGTTTACACAAACGTGTGAATGAGCCAACCCCTTTAATTGTCGACACTTACTTTCTCACTCTTGCTTATGGTGATCTACTGTGGCAACTCCCTTTCTATGACAGCACTGCAGCCTGTGCTGTCTGGGAATGCAGATGACAGTGGTTTAATGTTAAGTTCTACAATTAGGCCATACATGCAGCTTCCATCAAGACATGAGGAATGACAGCTTAAATTCTTCACTCTACCCTCATGTCAGTTGATGTTATTTCCCCTCCCAAGTTGGACAGTGTCCTGAACTCATCTGCACAGTGACTGTGTCCGTTTACCTTCATTCTTCACCTGGCCCAAGCTGCCCCTGGGACCTCTTCTTCAGAGGTTCACCACCATGTCACTGAATGCCAACACTTCTCCTGGAGAGAGTTCACATAGCTCTGGATTTGTTATGGATAGACATCTTAAATGCAGAAGTAAACTGCATTTAGGATGACATGATGATTGGCTTACAAAGATATATTTTGATGAGCGAAAAGGGAACAGTTGTTCCAGCATGCTTCCACCCCTCCTCCCCTGCTACACAGACCACCAAGACTGTCCCATGGCATACCCTTGTTCTAGAAATGGTGGAAAACAGGCACTGGTGTTAAATTTCACACTCAAACCCATCAGAACAAAAAACCTAAAAGATACCGATGATCCGAATAGGGCGTTCTGTTCCAGTCTGTGGCCTTTTGAGTGTTCGGCAGTGTCTGATCGAGCAAGGCATTGTAGAGAGGCTACAAGAGCCATTCTTCTAGTGCACGATGGGAAACCATCTAGCTCACCACTGCTACTTCACATAGTTTTCAGCTATGAAATGTTAAAGCAATCAGTAGGCGGTTTGCTCACCCAGAAGGAGTTTTCCTGACCTACCTTACCTCTGAAAGAATACAGAATACACCCACAGTTTTTTTGCCTTCTTAAAATGGATTAAAAAGCTGGTATTTGGAATTGCTCTCACGAATAAAAGATGTTCCAAATAGACTCAGAAGTGATTTAAAGGGGGCTGCACAGAAAGGTTTCACCCAGGACATACAATAAAGTTCCAGGGACTGACCGAGGCACGCTCATTTAGTGGGATGCTGCCGTTTCCTTGGCAACCGGATGAGCGCCGCATCTTCATCTCCAGGCCATTGTTGCTGATGGATGCAGTGGAGCCCAAAGCACTGGCATAGAGAAGACTTGAGCAAACAAACCTGAGAGGTATCACCTCACTGAAAGGGGCAAAATGAGTTGCCATTTGTTGTTTTTAAGAGTAAACCCCTGCGGACATTTCAAAGGACAATCTATTGAAAGAACAGGTTTCATGTTTCTTTTTCCTTTTTTTTTTTTTAAATCTGCGACAGATTAACATAAAGTCAATCTTGCCCCACAACCAAGTCCCTCCAAACAAGTGTTTTTTTTTCCCCCCCTTTGGCACTTTCCATAAAAGCATTATTAAACAAATGTATGGAGGAGTATTATTTTATGCATTCAGTTGGACATACATTTACTCATTTGTATGTCAGTAACTTGTTTCAATTTAATATATTTTTAAATGAAGTGACCATACATTGACAAGTGCTGTACTGCTGTGGATCACAGACTGTCTTGAAAAATAAGCATACAGTTCTTAATCTGGCATGCTGTTTTTATACATTAATTTTCTTAAATGAAAAAATTAAAAACCTGTGAATTTGCACTCTGGGAAAGCTGTTCATTCAAAACATTTAAATCAGAACAAATCCTCAGAGCAGATTTACATATTGTACCAAAAACAACAATAGAGGAGGAGATGAAAATGTTATTTAGAAGGAACAAAAAGCTCTTTTAAAATAGTGTTAAGAAACAATTATGCGAGATGCTCCCCACGCTTTGTCCTTGCAGCCTGTCAGAGATCCATTGTGGTAAACTCAGAGAGAAAGAGTGAAAGAGCCATGCTGGGGGAGGCCGGCAGGCCAGGCAGACCAAACAGGACCCCAGCTGGTGGGGGGGGTGGAGTGGGAAGGGGCTGAGGGCGCCAGCGTGCTTTCAGACCACGCCGTGTGTGTGAGTGCACCATCTGCCCCCCGAAAAACACGTCACCTCCCATCAGCAGCCATGCCCCCAGGAGGGACAGAACTCAGAGAAAGAAAGGAAGAATAAGAGAACAAGTGTGTGCACATGTGTACATCAGTCCAGATATATTTGAGTTCATCATAATACAAAGAATTTTAACAATTTTGCAGGATTCAAGATCAGTTTCTGTGGTGTCAAATTAAAGTGCAAAGACTTTGAAAATTCTTGAACACTGCCCCCTCGTCTGGTGATTGGTGGATGTACTGCCCCCTCTGCTCATTTGAGCCTCAAGGAGCCCAAATCAGAGAAGCTAGTCCCTTTTCATTAAAGAGGGAAACAGCTGGCACTCCAGTAAAGTGCTTGGCTGGGAAGTCAATGTGTGGCCCCCAAAAGCCCAAAATGCAGAAAGAGCCAACACCACACTGAGAAAGGTAGACCACTGTAAAACACGATTGAGTCACTATGGCGATACTCATTGGAGATTTGGAACAGACTCCACATTGGCAAAGCAACTTTTCATTGGCAGTCATTCATAAAACCAACTATTCCGCACATATTCTACTCCTCCACCAGCACACCTGATTCAACTAGTTCTGCAATCATCAAACCCTTAATCAGTGCAGTGATGGGTCACATTAGCTGGATTAATGAGATACATGAAGTACTTGAAGGCCTTCAAAGAGGCCTGGGAACCCCTGTTCAAGTAAATCCATGCAAAACAGATTATTAGACACCACAAAAATTTGAAACTAATCATAAAATCACCTGAGTGCAGAATTCAGTTTAACCATTCAGCTTTATCTTGCGCAACTTTTGTGTCTTACACAAAAAGAAAAAATATAAAATAACTCCTAATACAGGCATTTATAACATGTGATTGCAGTTAAATATAGACCGAAGGAAATGGGCACGCACACAGCACAACATTAGCGAGCTAAGGGCCATAATTCAGTGAAAAAAATGTCTGCTTCAACTATACTGGACATCTGACAGCACAAGCAGTTAGAGCAATACCAAAAATGTAGAAAAGACCAACAGTTCAGATAGAAATAACAGGCATGTTGTACAAATATTTAACCTGGTAATAAAGGACGGGGGCCCTCATTCGCTTTTGGAAATGAGGTTAGCAGCAATGCTCACAAAACCACCATTCCTCCGCCCTGCCAGCCTTGAGATGGCTAGTGTCACTTAACACCCTCTAGACCTACGAGCATCTGCTACCGCTGCTTCTTCATGCTAGCGAGTGGAATAAAAGACAGCAGTCTTTTCCATTCTGACACGATTCTTGTTTTCATATTATAACAGGAAGGAAGTGGGAGTTGGCCACCTCTTTGTCTCAGGAATTTTGTTGAGGAATGCTCTTTGTGTCACGATAGCACTTCTTTGGTTCGGTGATATCTCTGTTAAAGCTGCCCTCTGACCTCAGCCGTGCTCGTCTACAGGCCGTGTTCGGAATTTTAATGGCCATGACGCCTGATGCAAATCAAGCAGCAACAGAAGCCTCGCATGAGACTGACAGACAGCTCAAAGCCAACCGCAGCAGAGCAAGCCATCGCCGTCCCTACAAATACCGCTGGGACAAATGCACAGAGAATGTGTGGCATGCAGAGTGTGGAGAAACCTTGCTTTCTACAAAATATTCTGAGTATGACTTCACCTTTTAAATTTTACAGACACTGGGCTGAATCACATCGATCTGCTGACGGAATGGATTAGACACGACAGGCCTGCTGTAAATCACCAAATGGGACTCGAATGCCAAGATTACAATAATCACTGGACTAAAGGAAAAGAGCAGATCAATAATTATATAGCTAGAGAAGGCTGCATGGGTGTTGGGGAGGTGGCGGATGTTTGAAACCCGCAGCTGTATTCTTAGCTGCTAAGGATGAGTCAAAGACCAGCAGCCACCTGGATGTAATGTTATTAGTTGATGATATCAGTGAGTCGTGGGATGAAATAATTAGCAAAAAGACAACCATACCATATACACCTGCAAACGACTCTTCCTTCTGTTGGAGGCAAAGCTGATGGACTCTTCGTGTGTTCTGCCCCTCACCCTTTTTCATTAGCTGTGAATGAGAGCAAAGAACACACATGGTCAATTTTTATCTGCGGACAGTAAAACACACACACACACACACACACACACACAAAAAAGGGTTGCATGTTTTACATTCTGAAGTATGGCTTTCTCACATAATGCGCTTTAAGAATTGGCCAGAAATGCATTATTTATAAGGCACTTCCCTTAGCGAGCCAACTTGAAATTACACCAGCATTTTCCCCTTGTGAATATTTTACTTTACAGCTCGAGGGCAAAATTAACAGCGACAAAGCAAGAGCGAGTATGCTTTAATTAAACAAACTCGGAGCTGCGGTAGAAGAAGGTAAAATATTTATGGCTGCCTCTAGAAATTAGGATCTGTTTTCTTTCACGCTTAGGTAATTAACCTTTATCGCTACATGCCCACATACTTTTATTGTTATTCTTCCTGCCGTTAACCTTTATTAGCATCTGACTTCATGAATAATTCATCTAGAACTGTATTCCCTTCTAATTACCTGTAGCAGGCTCCTACTGTCACAGTTGATCTCCAACTTTAGGAGACTAACAAGCCTAAATGCATTCACCCCTCACTTTGCATGGCTTTGCCACAAGGGTTTTCCCTGCTGAAACTAATGGCATGGTAACCAGGCCTAATTAAAATGTATGTATGTCTTCGGCAGTTTAAGAAATGATTTCAGCGGCATCACCATGAACGAAAAAAAAATCCCATGAGGAAATATTCTCCATTGCAGTTTTGGAATCCAATAAAATCACAATCCACTGAAAGTTGATGATGAATTCTGTTAGTTGTAAAGCCAGAGGCAGGGCAACTTTTCACCGACTACTTCGAGGCCATGGACCACAGAGATTTACATACTCATATGAACTTAACTCATGAAAAAGGGATAGTTTGTGTTGTAGTATAATGAGATGGAGACATGCCTAGAGGCATCAGTCCTAATTTCAGAGCCAAGAGCATATCACACAAAGAAAAATTCGAGAATAAACAGCATTTGTGTGGGCCCGAGGACTGACCACAGCAGCATACTGCATCTCCCTTCGTTCAGCTAATGGTGAACTGTCCACAATGCCACAAATGACATAGCCACAGAAATGTCTCGATGAAATAGCACTTTGTTTTTAGGGCTCAGCTGACAAGTTGTTCTGTATTTACACCTGAGGTGATGCTATTGAATTTCAACATGGCTGGAAAGGGCCAATTTCAACCTGCCTTGCCTGCTTCCTGGTCATTCTGTCTGCTAAAGGGCCAATGTGCACACAGGGAACAGGCAGAAGCAAGGCTGTGCTTTGGTTTCATTCAAAGAACAGCTTCAAACAAGGGAGCTTTCCATGTCTAACTGTAACAGAGAAACATACATAATTGATATTTATGTTCTCTTCCATGTACTCGAGAAGATATGATAATGTTTAAAACAAGACAATACAAAACAGCATTTTATCTTGGATTGCTCCTTCTATTCAAAGATGAAGGGCCTTTCATCTTTGCATGTCAGATGGTCCCAACTAAAGGAAAAAGCTAGAGCAAGGGCCCTTTGACACAGGAAGTTGTGAATCCTAGAGCTTTGCTCACAACCACGGGCTAATTCAAAGTAACCTTTTAAGTCTCCGTGCTTTTCTTCATCAGAGCGCCAAGGACCTGTGTTAAGAGAGTGGTGTTAATACGTGGTGTGTTAGCGAGGTCGACAATATTGTTCTGTTACCATGGAGACAGGCACAGGGGAAAATGGAGCGGCAATAAAATCCCATTGGGTGGTGCAGGAGTGTTCGGGGAGCTCTGTGCAGAAGGTTAAGGAGCCAAACAATGAGGATGATCACCAACCAACAGAACTGGAGGTTAGGTCAAGGTCTAATCACTGAGGTTTAAACCTTTAAAAAAAATCATTGAGAATAGAGCATCTCTGCATTCTGCTCTCTGGCAGAACACATTGTTTTCTTTACGCATAAATCAAACATATCCAGAAATGCCATATAAATCATAAGACACACTGACATAGCACTGTTTGCTTTGGACCACAGATGGCAATGAACTAAATCTTCAACTGGACTGAATTCTTGATAGGCTGTGTGCATGTTGAATTTTCCCTGACCCATGTAAATGTGATGTAAACCCAGTTAAACCAATTACTGCTTAATTATCTACACTAGTTACATTGATGCATTTCCTACAATACACAGCACCGAAACATGGAATTTCCAAATTACATAGCTGCAGTATATAAATTTAAACATGCCAAATTTCAGTGACAAACAAACAAAGGAGGAAGTCAGTGCATACAACTAAAGTACCAGGAAATGAGTTTGCAATAAAATTTTTTGACCAGACTCCAGATGAAAGTCTAGGGATTGCTCCACATACGGGTTATACAAGGTAAATAAGAGATCTCCACCTACTATACGTAGTGTCTTAGCTAGGGGGATTGTGCCCATGTCACATGACCAGAAACCACAATCATTTTTGAGGAGAAACCTCCAAAGAAGCATTGCATTAGGAAGTCCTGGCAGGCTTGTGTCCACTGGGGCACGCTTGACTGCTCCTTGACCAGTCCCCCTCTGCACTTAAACACCACCCGTATTTTTGAGGTTGCTTAGCAAAAATATCACTGAGACTTTAGACGTAAGGCAGGCTCTTTCATGAACTCCAAATACACCAGGGCTGGATATGTGTGAAAAAAGTGGGTCTTTGGACTTGATGGGAACCATAAATTGGCTTTTTTGCTGAAGTGGCTGCTCCCTCCTGTCTGCCTACGCACTCGAGTCCCTCAAGCATTACCACATCACATAACTCATGCGGCCAGTTTCTTTACACACTCAGCCCTGCAGTTCATCAAAAGACGGAAGGAACGAACCAGTGCTCCTGCCCAGGTCTAACAGCAGTGCGCGGAAGAGAATCAGGATGTGCAGTAAAGCTGGACTCGCTCTGACTCTCACTAAAAATGAGGGCAGGCTCCGTGAAAACTGCTCATAGTCTCTGCAAACTTTTGTCAAAAGAAGACGAAGTTGGCTTGAGATAGCACCCAGCCCAAGTGGTGCCAGGACCCATCTCGGAGGGGTTCACACCAGGTCACTGTCCCTTTCCCCATATAGACTGATGCCTTGAAGCAAGGACGTTTCCGTCACATCCGTCTGAAATCTACTGCCTTAATTCTGCGGAGACGGTACAGACAGGCACATAACACTGTCTGGATGTAACAAAGTCTCAGATTAAATCCTTTAAAATATCCCATGCTTTGCTCCAAAACACTCCGCTGACAGTTATTAACCATTGTACAGAGGCTTCTGTTCCTGAAGTTTGTGGCCCTTTGTTTTTAACATGTTGAAGCGCCACAGCATGAAGAAAAATAAATAAATAAATTAAATAAAAATCAATACAAATGCCCCTGCTGGACAACACAAAGAGCTCTCACTTTGATTACTTTTGTTCAAAGTGGCATGATAGACGAATAGAGTCCCGGCCTTGCCCGTGATGAGAAAGCAACCCAGGAGGGTCCCTACCAGCGGCTAGTGTGACTGGGAAGAGCCCCTGCCACGAAAAGAGCGAGCTGTCTGAGCCACAATAAAAGCTAAAGGTACAGAACTTCAAATACACATACAACACGACACTCATATGCACTACCCCCATCTGAAGCCACACATGTTCATTTCAGAAAAGTGCAGCCATTTACTGTTATACACAGATACGGCAGCACTGAAAGACGACTTTAAAAAGCTGCAATTACAGGCATGGCCAGGAGAGAAAGGCCAAGCCCTCTGATGGGCTGGAGAGGTAGCAAGTGATAAGGCCCTGGGGACACAATTAAGCAAGCTCCTCTTCTGAGAGGGGTTACAACAACAGGCTAAGAACCTTTCTTTCCTCACACAGACAGATGGTTCATCATGGAGCTCTCATCGCGAAGGGCAGAACCTTTATCTCCCACCAGTCGGCTCACACCCTGAGGCTAACACAGAATCACAGCTCACCTCATCCTTCCAAGTTGTGAGGACCTCTATCTCACGGGCCTTACCATGTGTTATGGGGTCGAGTGCTGGCAGATCTGGAGCATTGCGGTATGCAGACACATTATCCTCTGGTCTATGCAGCCACCTTGGAGTCCACTGCCAAGAGGATGAGTGAGCTATAGAAAGATTTAATTTCTATGATCATTTGACGGGGCATCATCCATTCTTAGCTGCTAGCCTTGCAGTGCTTCAGAAAACAGCAAGAGCTTGGAGACGTGCTCCTCCAAGCACACTGGGCTTAGTTTGGAGGGATGTGTTGATTATTTGGACTGATTGATTGCAAGTGCAGGGGGTTGATTATAACAGGCTGGCTGTCTGCAGGTATCTGGGTCGATCGCCCCGGGTGGATATGCGACGTGTCCCCGGAGAAATGTCGTTCTTCCAGGTTTGTTTGCTTGCAGGCTGATTATCCTGGGCCGATTGATTGCGAGTATTTGATTATGGTGGTCAATTGTCACGGAGGGATTTCAGCTGAGGCCCTTACGAATGACACTTCTCTGAGTCATCGAAGTAGTCTGAGCATCTGTCTTACCATTCTTCCTCTGCAGCGATTTATCAGCCTTTCTGGTCCCTGCAGACA
Organism: Scleropages formosus; assembly: GCF_900964775.1. NCBI lineage: Eukaryota > Metazoa > Chordata > Actinopteri > Osteoglossiformes > Osteoglossidae > Scleropages > Scleropages formosus. The sequence goes on along the minus strand of NC_041810.1, from coordinate 29,029,237 downwards.
CACTTATGAAACCCTCAGTCATCCACCGCTCACCTCCATGGCCACAAGCACCGCCCTGAGGTAATGAGTGTTTGCACACTTACACAAAATACACACACAGACAGGATAAAGCAACAGAGACAGAGAGACAGAGCAATAAGGTCTGACACCTGAATGGGGATGAGCTTCAGAGACAGATGGCAGTGACCTACTTCAGATACCACTATGTGATTTACTTGAGCAAAATGCACTCATTACCGATTTTAATTCTGCACACATTACACGATATCCATCCAGGACATTGTCCTTTCATCCATACGTAATGCGTCATACGCCCTGCTTCGAGTCTTTGAGCGGCACTCTGCAAAGCGCAATGATACGAATGCGAAACTCGGGGGAGTCACCACCATTGCCTGCGAAGTAGGCGTAGAATGGTGCAGAAAGTCCATCTTGCCCTTCTGTATCCAGGGGGCCGGTCGCAATACATCACAGAGATGTGGTCCACACCCCTATTCATCTCTGCTTCTGTCACTGTACTCATGACTCCGTATAAACGGATCTCCCACAGTTCCTTTTTCATCGCAGAGGTGTATGAAATGCTAATCTACTTAATTGTTCCTCTAATGTAAATCATTTCATAGTTGTACATTTCCAGAATACTTTTGGCTATCCAACTTGGCTCTGCAGAGTTCATGCCACAAATTCACTCATTTCCCAATGAGATGGGTACAGTGGTGCCAGGAAGGACACAAACTACACAAAAAAGTCAGCATGAGTCAAGCACACTGCAGTACAAGCACCGCATTGTGGCAGAAATGTCTCCTTAAGATGCAGGGTTTTGCTGACCACAATATAGTTTTTTTTTTTTTTTTTTTAAATCTCTCACGGAGAGAACGACCTATGGAGGATCACTAGCGGCAGTCTCTCGTCACTCCCAGACCTTCCCACAGAATGCACAGCTCTATGGGTCAACTCCTAGTACCTACGTCATGCAAGTCATGAAGGTTATGGGTCTTCACATCCCTGCATTCAAATGGGTCTCACATCTGGCCCTGATTTCAGGTCAGAAATGTAAACACAGGTGGTACAGCAGCAGTCTGCCCTGGGTCATGCTCTGCCAAACTTTCTGGGGCATATTGGGTGTTAATTTGTTGTCACAACACTGTCACACATGTCCAAAAACACACTTTGTCTTCCTGGTAAAACTGGGTGATGAACTGAAAGTGTATCGGCATTGCAGTCGGTTTTGCAATTCAGCATCATGAGGGTTGTTTTAGTCAGTACTAATTGTTCCACATTCCAGCTGTCCTAAAAATTTAAACAGCAAATATTCCAGAATTACAAACTTTTCTGGATATGTAAATTTGTTTTTAAGCCTAAGGGGACCAGCCAGTCAAACCCATTCACAACAAAGAGCACTGCAAGTGTTGCTTTAAGTGCAAGTCATTTAACCATATTTGTTATTGTAACCTGGAGAAAATAAGCGTTGACAACAATAAGGAAGAACATGCCAGCAAAAGTTAAATGTTTCAGTGCCAAAGGATGCTGCCTTGAAAGTTGGAATTCCCTTTACTATTAAACTGACAAACAGCAAGATGTCTTGCAAGTTGTGGTTACTGAAAAACATCTGCACACTCCTCATTTGACACTCGTCTCTAAGGCAGCTCACAATAGTAGATTTGTATACTACTTAGTCACACAACTAAGTCCTTTTTACTGTACCAAGTCAGTGTAAATACTTTGCTGAAGGGTACTATCACAGGAGTGAGTAGTCACACCCTGAATCTTTGACTGCAAAAATACTGCTGTCTCCAGATATTGCAGCTCTGTGCATATCTGAATATGCTGAACTGTTATAAGAAATACATCATTTTCAAAAAGTATATTCTGTTCTAATGCTGACTGATGCTTTTTTTTTTAACCACTATTTTAGTTATTGTAAACGGTTTTAATAACCTTGTATTTTGTCACTATCATTCCACTGTACTGGACAGGTCCTCGTTTCCTGCTCCTGTAGCAGGCCGCTGAAGGTGTGCACCTCCTCTCTCCACTTCCCCCTATCCTTTACCGAGCCAGGCCGACAAAACACGGCAGTAAACATTTCAAGGTAGTGCACACAGCCTCAGAGGAAGCGCTAGGTACTCCTTGGTGGCCATCTGTGCTCCGCTTCCTCTATTAAGCCCAGAAAGTGACCTTCACGCTCAGTCTTTCTGCAAAATGACAGATTTTGACCAGCTACGCTGCTGCGTGATTCAGGTTTAATGGGACACCATGACTGCCTTTGCAGAACCTGAGTCACCAGCATTATGATTACCACGATGTCCCACAAGATCACGGTGAGATGCTTGTTTTTTTTTATTACCGTGCAGCGGGTGACAGTGGACAGGAAGTGGTGGTGTCCAATAAACTGAGCGGGTTACTCCATTGCTGTTCCTCACAACGTGAGGTGGCGGAGGGGCGTCTGTGTCTGGTTCTCATTGTCCATGGTTGCCCTCACATACCTTCCCGCCTACTCCCCTCCTTCCTAGACACCCCGTTCAGCAGCACAGTGTAGCTGAACAAGCGTTTCCAAGTCTTGGAGTATGGAGAAAAACAGAAAAAAAAAAAAAAAAAAAAAATCCACAGAGAGGGAGAGGAAAGCAAAACACTTTATCTACCCTTTCAGGCCACGTAACCGGGGTTTTTAGGGTGGAGTTTGACGAGAACACTCACAAAACTTCAGTCATTGCACCGCAAGGAAAAGAAAATGAAGACCCTGCCAAAAAAATAATCAAGTGCACATTTGCCTTCAAAATTCAGCCTGGGAGCAATGTGAGCGGTCACTGCCCCCTTCCCAGGCTGGACGTTCCAGCAGGGCAGATGTTTGGAGCGCATCTCCTGGGACTTCTTGGTCAGGTGTGCCTGAAGGTCAGAGGTCAACACCCCTCTGTTGAGTTAAAGGTGTCAAGAGATCTGTGCATGGTTTACTTCCCCAGTGACCCCCTTGGTGGGGTTGTCTCAAAGCTACACGTTGCGGTTTGGTCTTATATGGAGAAATCGTACGAGGCCGACCCCAGTCCAGAGTGACACACGACCTGTAACGTGTGCAGAGCTCTATGAACTCGGTGAGAGAATGCTCAACATTTTGGCAACATCTGAGACAGTCATTAAAACTTCCAGCTGTGTACTGATGGGTTTTTTTTTAAACTGTACACCATATTGCTGTAACATTTCACGTCTGTGCTACTGAATAAGTTCTCCTAAAGAAAAACAAATGGTATAGGGAAGGACATCAGCCCTCAACCAACGAAATTCTGTTGAGTGACAACAATTGCAACATAAGGACTTGTCAACAATTGTACTTCATGGCTCCCCAACACCTGGACAGGACTACAGCAGAAATGACCTCACACCTTCTTGTTTTCTGTGGGATCTTAGTCTGCAAAAAGCCCTATAGAAAGATCAAGAGGGTTCCTGGGGAAGGAGCCTGCGGGCAGAATTAATGTTGCCCGCTGTCTGCGCAGCAGCCTCGTTTAAAAAAGTAACGGTTTACGGCTGTGTTCCGCAGACAAACGCAGCAAGAGAACTGCAGCATGTCATGAAGGGCAGTCAAATAATTCAAAGATTTCATCTCTGACTAAACTGCAAGACAGACATATAAGCAACCCGCTTAGATAAGAACCTTAAACTCCATCTTGCAAAAGCATTGAATTAAGAGTGTGACCAAATCGGTACTCTCCCTGATTTAACCATCGCACTGAAAGGCCTGGAGCCACTGGCAGATGATGACCACCAGTGGGACTGTTTTGGTAATAGGGTGGGGGTTAACAGGCACTTTTGCCCCCAGAGCCTGTCGCAAAGGGCCTTGAGTGGTGGGAAAGAGACTTTGCCTTATTGCATCACAGTAATTTATTGGGAAGTGTGGGGGCAACGGAAAGATGTAACGTGAGCCACACTGGAAGGTGTCCAAGCTGAAGTCCCTGAAGGAACACAAGTCAATGGGTTTCCACCGCGAGCCTACAGGAAGAAGTGACTGAAGATATTAGCTCACGCTCCTTGCAAAGACAAACAAACGTACTAATGGTTTGCACTCGTGCCTCCGCAGATGCTCCCTTTTGGGGGTCAAAGACCATCAACTTAAAGAAGGCAGGTATCCTGTTAATGGGCCCTGTATGCCTGCAACTGGATGGTCTTGAACCCCGATACTGTGAACACCTCCCTTCCCGTTCTGTTGAAATCGATGCCCCCCCCACTGGGAGAGAGCTCTGCACGGCTGGGAGATGTTGCTGAGCCTTTCCAACGCAAAGCACGGCCCAACATACCACACTCTGTTTGAGGGGACCACAGTTGTTGCTCCAAGCAATCGCTGTACTCCTTTCCTCAAATCAATAACATTGATTCTTTGTAGTTTTGTTAGGGAGAAAAATGCAAAGGGAACCTGAAATTGAAAAAATTTTCTTTGAAACTCTAGTCACAGGTATTACAACTTTACATTTAAAAATGCACATTAAATGCAGTCTGCTGCTGACCGCTTTCTCGGTACAATGACCAGTTAAGGAAGTAGCAATGATGAAATACAGCGTAACGTGCAAGTCATACGTGATTAAAGAGCTCGTGAACCACGTGTATCGCAGGACGCGCAAAACGGCAGCAAAGCGATAATTGAGCGACCCGATCTACCATTCCCGTACGCAGTGCCAACACGGGACCACATGGAGAAAGTGTGATCTCGCAGGGCCCACTGTAATGTAACTAATTTCATTCGCTGCCACAGCGCACACCATCTGGTTCTGTTTTTGGATAACTAACTTTTGAGTCCTCTGGAGGCAGGAAAATCCAGATTTCTTCCCTCACCGATGCCACACACCCCGCTCCGATTTATGTGGGTTTAATGGTTGTTTGTGCCTTGTGAGACACGCAGTTAAAACTGATTTAGGGGATCAACACCAGTAGCATTGTGCACCGACTCTGTTGCTGACGCTCAGTCGCTTAACTAAATAAGCATGGTGTCAAGAGAGGTACTGTAAATCGTGGCACGCAATTCCAGGCATACAAAGGGCTGATCTCTATTCAAAGTTCAGGAATAAAGAGGGATTCACAAAATCCAGATGCACTCACAAGAAGACTGGCAAACGGGAAAGAAAAATAACATTTTAGCTCAGAATACACTGAAGGCAAGTGACAGTAAGCTTTATCCAAAGGCTTCAAATAGCAAAACATGGGAAATACAGAGAGAGCAGACAAGGCACTGTAGATAAAATGAACTGAGGAGCATGAATTAAAACAAAGTGCGCCTTTTATTTCTCAGCTCTCCTACAGAGCTCATTCTCGAACCTCTATTCTCGGCCGTTTCTCAAAAGCAACACAAGCACAAGGGTGAGCCCTGCGGGTGCCATAGAAACCACATAGTTTCTGCAAGGCCTTGTGGGTAAATGGGACCTGTGCAGCAGGGGTCTTGACTTGACAAAGCGTCCAGGCTGTGACAGGACAAGGGGTGAAGACAGCTCTACTGTCTATGTGTGTGAGCGTGTGTGTAGTGGGTGGTTTCATGGAGTGTTGTTCATCACTTCTGGGAGGTTGGGGGTGGCCATCTGCTTTTTATTTAATTGAAATAAGAGTTCCTAGGCTACCGCAACACATCTCGTCTGCTTTCAGAGCATTGATTCTCTCATTATCATCATTCTCTGTCTGTGATATTGCCAGAGTGAGCGAGAGACGGTCCTTTTTAAAGATGCATCTCCTTTCAAAGCTAATCACTTTCGTAGCTGCATGTGTGCAGGCAGATATTTGCGCATCTGTATACGCACTTGTGCACTTGGAGGAGTCATCAGTTCTCCCCTCAGCATGTTACTCACACAATTAAAGCATTGGCCTAGACAGGGTTGTCATCCCAACACAAGAAAGCTACCAGCTGGCAAAAAAGCAACACAAGCAAACAGCTAAGAATGATCTGATGGGAGTTGCTGAGACTGGAGACCCAAGAATATCATTGATTGCTTCAGTTTGCTGCTGCCAGGTGCCAGGTCAGTATAGAGACACCCAACTTCACCAGGGAAATCCCTGATTATTTCCTGTCTTTACTACAAGGGGGGGGGAAAGGGAGAAAAAAAAAAAAAAAAAGTCAGATTCAGCCAGCTTCTCCTCCCTATGAACAGCTGGGATGTCCTTGCCAGCCTTGTCTTTGTTACTTCAGCCCCTCAGGGCGTACGTTCACAAACAGGTGTCTCTGATTAGGTTGAACCCGTGCTGCTGCAGCTTGCTGGCATGGAAGCAGGTGACTAATCGCTGGGACTCCATCCACAGTCACTAGTTTCCATCTCACTACCACACGCACAGAGATGGCATATGCTTGCTTTACAAGCTTCTTCCTTTTAAATGGTGTGACTCAAGTCCTCAACCTCTAAAGCACTGGTAATCCCTGTACTGAACACAACATGTGAAAGTCGGTGATCAATGGCTACCCTAAACAATGGAAAATTAATTCCATTATAGCATCACAATTCCCCCAGAGAAACACTTCACATGGCTCATAGTCACCAAGATAATAAGCAGCCAATACTGAAGACAGCAGCTACAAGGAGGATATCACATTATATGCTGTAACTGACCCATTTGATCATGCAATGGCCCAATAATGGTATGAGATGCTAAAGGGATGCACCTTCACCTAGACACAAGGACACATTCTGGTTTAATGAGCTCCATTAGGATTGATTGTCCTCATATGGAACAGGTTTACATGGCTGCCCTCAAGATTTCTCATGCAGCAGATGGTACAGCAGGACTTGAGGGCAAGAAGACAGCAAATCCTGAATGGTAAGCCATTGTTTGGCCCTTTAGGAAGCTAATGTCACCGTATTTGCTGTACTATACGCATAAAATAACAAAACTTGTCCACCTGTACATGAGAATGAGAGGACCACATAGGAGACTGCTTTAATCTACAAATCTTTGTTCCAGCATGTCATCGCAGAAAGGCGTTTCTCATGGACAGCAGAACAAACGTCTCTCCAGCAATCAGGGAAGTTTCTTCATGCTTTGTAAGGTACGCAAAGCTGGGATTCACACCTGTGACAGAATCTGGGGGGTCCCGGAGAGAGAAACCCAACCCACAGGTACCTGCCTGGGAAACGCTGCACACCTGCACCCTCTCAAGCATCAACAACATTTTTGTGAGTTTAAAATTTGGACATAAGTGGGACGAATCCGCCAAACCAGATCACGCAGACACGACAGCAAGTTTTCCTAGGGCCGAGGCATGCCGTTCCAGCCTCCTGCCCCCATGCTTCGGGGGCCTCGGCCCCATTTCCAGCACTCAGTCACTCCTGCCCGTGAGCGTGTTCACCAGTCAACCAAGCAGAATGGCCAGGGAAGTGCTCAGGACTTTCAGAGACCACGAGACGGTTTTAGTGCAGTGATCCACAAAGCTGCCAGAAAGCCACTCGCATTTAAACCGGTGGTGAGATGAAAATTTTATGAAGTTACATAAAATAATCAAGAGGCACTCTTTTGGACCTACCTCCTAATCGTTTCTCCCTTGAAAGAGTGAAAATAAGGGTTCTGCACCAAGTAGAATTAATCTCCGTTAAACTACCAGTCAATACAATAGTCTGACATCGCATCCTCTAAGGAAGGTCTAAAAAAGGTAAAGTGGATGACCTAGCCTGTTTCCAGAGCAAGAAAACAGGACATGAGCAATATCCTGACGTAGGAAAGACCATCACCTGATTTGTCTGTTAGCACTCAGCAGAATTTTCTTATTATTGTTCAGATTTTTAAAGGTCCACCAGCAGGTTATAGACAGAATTGGTGTAAATAGGGGCAGGATTGGTAAATAAGGATATCTAGTTAATATGTGAGGTATGACAGGTTTATAGAGGTTGATATACTAGAAGTGAGGTGTTACATTCAGCAAGATGGTATCCCAAATGTAGATTTACAGATGGTTGAGTGAACCATTTGTATAAAGGCACGGCTGTTGCAGGTACACAGTAGGTGGTCTCCAAAAGTAAGCAGATGAAATGTGGAGGAGAAGCTGAAAGAAGTGTGGGTCCCTATATAAAAAGCAGATTATTGATTATAACAGAGTGAGTGAGTTGCCAAAGCAAGGTCTAGACCATAATTACCAGCAGCACCCAAAACACTGCCACCATACAGCATGGCTCACTTTCCTCCAGCAAAGCTGAGATGAAAAAGGTGCAAGACTGGAGGTCTCGCCTCATTCGCTGCACAGTGGGCTCCCTCCAGGTCAGCATGGGGCTTACAGGCAGGCTCTGGCCCGTCTCTATCCTGCGTTCACCCACGTTTTTGCGGTTGGCCCAGTACTACTCCCTAGGACTCCAATGATCCTGGCTGGGGAGAAATCATTAAGGCGGCTCGCAGGTGAAGCCTGTCCAACAGAGGGCTCTTAATGAGCCGTTGATCAGTCCCTGGGTGTCTGTCTGATGCTGGAGAGTCAGGCGGGGAGCCGGCGTCTCTAATGGACCGCTGATGAAAAGCACCCAGGGAGACAGTGCGATTATTACCTCGAGGGCGGCTCTGGAGGAGCTCAGGCCCGCGCAAGCCCTGGTGGAGACGTCGGACAGGAGGGGGAGGGAGCCACTGGGGAGAAAGACTGGATGAAGGCAGTCGAGCCCCTTAAAAGTTGAAAGCGTCTCGCTCTTGAGAAGCCAGCATCTCGCAATTTTTACAGTAGTATTAAAAAGGGAGAGCCGTCTTTATCCACAAAGTAACAAGGCACTCCACGGCCCCGTGACAGCACGGCGCCTGCCTTCTTAATGCTGCAGTTTGCTGGTTATATGGCCACTGTAAATGGCTTTGATAAGTCTGATTAAATTCAGAGCAAGTGTTAAGAGACTAGCGCGAGGCCAGCACATATTTACACCAGTATTTGCATGTTATTTAAATATTTGTGCATATATTTGCTAAATGAAGGGATTGATCAACATCTACAAGATTCAGTGGCCCACTTATGTCTGACAAAATCTACTGCACTGCAATCTTTTTATAAACTCAACGCGAATGGTGCTAGCTGGAAATTCCTCTACTGCCAATGTTTGTCTTCCTGGGGAAAAAAGAAAAATCAAAGTACTGAACAGTAAAGCAGTTTTCACAGCTGAACATTGTCAGACAAATGTTCATATGTGTAGCTAAAAATTTAACTTGCTGTCACATTATCATAACGGGGGAATTTGAGCAAGGGTCTTTGGGTTCTTGCATTTTTGCTTTATGAAAAATTTAAGAAGGGCAAAGTGAGAAAATAACTGCACAGGGACTAAAAAGTAGATTTTGCTTTGTTCATTTCTGAACATCAACAATTAAACTGCTATTTCAAAGAAACAGGTTAGAAAAGTGACCCTTTCCATTTCTATTTCTATCACTGCATCTATATTTCGGTACACGCATCTGTCACCGTATCCCAACCACCACTCAGAATGTCAAACCATAGCAGGCTGTTCATTAATGAGCAAGATGCCAGATTTGACACCAAACACGTGTTGCGGCTGTGTTGATTGATGGTTGGTTAATTGGTTTGACTCATCTGATGCAGACCCATCAAAACAGCCATGCGCTGTAGGCCTCTGCAACAAACGCACGCGGGAGGCGCAAACAGTCCTTCCTTGAACATTTCTAGTTGACCGTCTCCTCACTTGAGCTGCAAACAGCCACACCTCTGCACATTTCATAGGTGTCACTTGGGTATTCAGTGGTTCTGGTTCGAGAGACCGGGGCTACACAGGAAATCAGCCTTCCCTCATCTGCAGGTACATCACCCGCTATGCTGTCGCACACTAAAGACAAGCTTATTCGTCATTCATGATGGATGCGTCAGGCTCACTGCGGCATTCCACTTGAATCCAATTGATCATTGCATATTCTACGGGTCCATAGCTGTCTCAGCAAAAAGGTCGGCTAGGTGCGCAGTTACAGCGGAATGGATAATGATATAGGCTTGCCGAAACAGGTACAGAGGTGGATTTCAATGTGACGAGGGCACTTCGCCCCCCAAGAAGAGCTATAATAACAGTAATAGATAGGTCTGGGGAACTGCATAGAAGGAAGAGACGCACTTCTCACAGCAAAGAAAGGTCTTCTATATAAACTTGAAACTGAATGGATGGAAGCACAGTTGAAATAAGTCACCTGATCCAAAGGGGACGGAGCTTTGTTGCAGATTACAGAGCAAACAGTAAGAAGGCAGGGGGTCTGGGGAACTACGTTAAGGTCAACAGAGTGCCGTTTCACTAAATCAACCTTTCCACGACCACAACCCCTCATTTGTGCTGGGAGGATAAACGCTGCAGCCCCAGGGGTCGTGGTGTGACAGAGAGAGCAGGTCCCGAATCGGATCAGTACCAGCCCATCACCGGGGGTGGCAGAGTCCATCTGCTGCTGTCTGGATTCGAGCTGAGTGACGAGACGGGAGGCTTCTGGGCGAAGAGCAAAGCCAGCTCAAGGACGCAGCAAACACGTCGTTTACCCCCTCACCTCCCCAGGGGCAGATAAAAACGGGCACAAGAAAACGGCCTTTCGCGGCCCCTCTGCGATACTCTGGGGCAGCCAATTAAACCACTGCGCCGATTCCCCGCTCAGACAAATTCTCCATTTTGAGCTCCAGTTGTGGGCGAGCGCAGCTCCCAATTACAGGATATCAGTGAAATCAGTGTCTTGCCTGTAGTTAAGTCTGAATCGGGTTTCTAACAGCAGCTGTATCAGTTGAGGGAAATAACAGATAAGGAGTCACTGCAGGGCATGTAGTCTTAAATTGACTTTTAAATTGGCACAGCAGTTTTTTAACACGGTGATAACATCCGCATACAGGAAGAAAAATCCTTGCAGAGAACGTTAGATAAGTTGCATTTCAGTGCATTTTCTTAAGCACAATTACCCAGCATTAACTTTACTACTGAGAATATCCTCAGCGTTGAGGGTCTTTCAGGTCGCTGTATGCATTTCACGAAGTTCCAAGCTCCAGCGCACTGCAGTATTTCACATTTTATGCAACGGTCATAATAAATGATGCCATTAAAACAGCCAAAGAGGATCACAGATGAAAACCTTTTGTTGATAAGTGAACATATTGCATACAGTAAAGCCTAATTTCAATAAAGCACTGTGCTCGCACATTCTCTTTGGGGTGCTCATTAACTAATAGCTAGATATTTCTCCTGTTATGCATAACAGACGGGTCAGATTAGAATAACTGAGAAATCCATACGAGACTAACTGTTAAGGACTAATGAGAAGAACTACAGATGGACCTGGAGTTCTGGGACATCATTAAAAGTCACCCCGTTGGAGCTGTACTACCTCGCTGAAAATCACAAGGTTCAAAGATTATGTAAAACAACTTGTGCATCTGAAGGTGGCAGTTTACAAAGCAGCATATTTCCGCAAGGCAGCTAAGAATGCAACAGCTCAGCCCCACCTGGGACTTGACCCCACTGCCTTATGGCTTCAAATAGACATGTTGCCATATTTTCCACCATGCAACATATTGAACATGCTGGGTAAGGTATGCAGCAGAACTAACTCAAACCAGTGGTACTAGGTCAGGTAGGCTACGCTGAGCCATCGGTCGCATTCTAGTTAAGAGTTCAGCTTAAACAAAGCCCCGGGTGCACACCGGGTCGGCTGCAGCAGCGTTAAGGACCACAAGCCTTAAACCGCAGGTTAATCCAGGCGTGACAGTTGGGAATGAACTCTTTGGTGCACATGCTTGGGGACCTGCACTCAACCTCTCACAGAGAAAATGCAGCTAATCTACTTAATTGTGGAGCAGGGGATTTAGGCCCCGACGCATCCCCGCACAGACCCAACACCGTTCGAACACATTCAGGTAATCTTGCTGCACCCAGATCTCTCCGCTCACACGTCAATCAGGTGCTGCCCGCTCCAGTCTGCTCCTTTTAAGTAGCTTTCAGGGTCTTAACTAATGCCTAGGGATGCATAGGAATAGATAGGAGTGGATAAAGGTTCCCAGTGATATTAACGGGATTTATCCCAACATTGGGTTTGCTAAGGCCGCCAGCTCTTCTGCAGCAGTTCTATTAAAGCTAATAAGGGGCACAGCGCATTAATAAAAAAAAACCCACCAGGAAGCAGGAGGTTGGGGGGGGAGGAGAAATTGTAGGAAAACATACGGCATGGTTTTCCCACATAAAGCATGTCACTAGCTCCAATAGCTTACGAAGTGCCTTGAAATGTATTTCAGTGAGTGCTAAGCCTGTCCATTGTTGGAGAAAATTGCCAAAGCGCAAGATAAGCAAAAAGACTCCTTTGCCGACCACAACAATGGGTCTGTTTCCTCAAGATAAAGGGAAAGAGTACCTGCTCCAGCATTAGGACTTCCTGGTTGTCCACACTGTCCCTGTGCATCTTTCTTGAGCTCAATTTGATTGACCAGTGATGGCCAGGCTGATGCATTATAAGTGATGCTGAAAGTTGCCTTTAGTGCAAAAAATTAATTTAATTAATGACATTTTAACTACCTCCTGGTGGCATCCAAATTACTCAGATGCCCCTTTGCAGCTTTTGGCCACTAAAAGATTGCTAAAGGATCAAGAGGGGTATTGTTTATTGCAGCAACTGGGCTAACATTCTAAAAGCACATCTACGCTATCAAGAAAATATGAAAGAAAGAAGACGGTGTTTTATTGCTGTAAGAGAGTGTGCTCTTTCTGAGACACCCAAGATTTTTAAGAACTATTGGCCCCAGCTGATGGGAAAAGGCTACACATGGCCAAGCAATTTATCATTCCAGATCTATCATGTTTTAAACACTGTCAGTTTTATTTTCGCTACAAGGAATACATGGACATCATATCAGTCGACTGCACCCTAAGGTCAAGAGGCTGAATTGTTTACATAGAAGGTCACTGGGGCTGTGCGTCATCATCTCTGGGGTTCATTAACACATGCACCATTCAGAGTTTACTGTGCCAGCTAAAAGAAATTTTTCAATTCCACAAAATACTGCTGAGAGACAGAAAAGTTTGCTCATTACTGTTAAAACAAACCCTAACCGAAGCACATTAGAAGAAGAGTCCTCCAGAAATCGAAAAAAAGCTATTTTCTCATAAGGCTCACAGAAATTGCATTTAGTTCCTGGATCTCTACGGACTGCCTGTGAGGCGTGAAGACACGGAATACATTGGGCTGGGAGTTGAGTAATGACCTGGCTTCGCTTCCCCCCTCACCTCACAAAGCTTGTCAATACGAGCAGAAGTTGGGGTGGGGAAAGCTACCAGAGTCAATCAGAGCCGTGAAAACGGGAGCGTAGCTCAATGTGGCCCCCCTGACCATTCCACTTGCCATCTTATCACTGAACATTAACACTGCTGGGAGAAGCAGCTCCAACCAACCCAGTGACCTAGAGGACCACAAATTCAGTTCACCTGGTTTGGGATGTAATAATGGTGGGGTTAGAACGACAAAAATGAACATGCCTGCAAGGGAGTCGGAAAAAGAGTATCAACAGCTGTTGTCTGTCAATGAGATTCTAGAAAAAAAGGACTGATGCCCCATTGAATAATAAGATATGAACACTAAAGAAAGAGTGTGTGTGTGTGTGTGTGTGTGTGTGTGTAATTGGCCTTGGGACCCCCACATGGAAAATTTAATTTTTACTGCGAGCCTAGAAAGGGGGGAGGGCATATTCTGAATCAGTTCTAAGGAGAAGTAAACACATTGTTGTTCTCCACTACAAACCCCAACTGTTTATGCTGGAATTCACAGCACTGAGTTTTCGGGAAGCAGATGCGATTGGTACATGTTTTAACCCAGAACGCAGGCAGCACTGAGGCCAAGAGACTGTGAACAAACCCAAGGTTCTGACCATTTTTCACCAGAGAACCTCACTGAGGATCACACAAGAGCATTTAGATAGAGCACACACACAGCAGGTCACCTTGAGTCTAAAGTTAATGGAAACTGAGCACTTCCCGTATTGTTGTTTTGTCGCTCCAAGGTCAAGAACCAGCAAGGTTAAGTACAGCTTGAAAATGGGCACAACATGTTCTTCCTTGTCTTTTAACATACTGAAGAAGAAAATTTCTTGGCACACAGGAGAGGTTCAAAACCCAAGGCAATGCATGCAGTCCTCCACTCCTGCAGGATTACCGAGACACCCAGCCTTGTCTCATTCAAACAAATCCCACATTCTTATGTCTGAATGGCCGTTTGTTTTCGGCAATGCAGAAAATGGATCCAATGTGGCAAAGCAACTAAACCATTCTGCTGCCATTGAGGTTCGTAAAGTGTTAAGTGAAGGGAAGATATAGTCGTTCAGTACTGGCATTCAGTCATTCCCAGACGGCAGATGTTCTACCATACCCAACACTCTATTCTATGGCAAGATGAACACTAATCGCTAAATGGGGAACAAAGAATCCCCCCCCCCCAATACCCCCCATGTGCACTTCTCAGCAGCAGTTCACCAAGGGGTTCACCAAAGAAATACACAATCCGAAACGCAGCTGAGAGGGTGCCGTTACAAAACAGGCCCTTGCCAAGCACGGGATGATGTGTTCCCAACCTGCCAATGGAAAAAAATGAAGGATCACAATCTGATGTTCACTCAATCACAGCAACCAGAAGTTCTTTCCTTCCATCTTAACACCTTGCTCCATCCACAAGGTTATCACATTAACCACTTTAAAACAAGGTAATTACAAGTCACTTAAAAATGTTCTAGTAAGATAGGCAGTACTTCACTTTCCCTGCAACTTTCAGCACATAGCTAATCATTTTACCCTGGCTGTGACAAAGATGGGTCCTAAGGGCTTCTCATATATTTCCTCAAGCCCGCTACAGTCCACAGCCCTTCAGCTTAGGTGATCTGCGTAGTTAATGACTCCAGCCGAGCCCCGTGTTTTCATGCACAAGTGGTTGGCTAATTGAAACCTGATTTGGCTGCGAACAAGTGCGGCGATCTGCGGAATTTAACTAAGGGCAAAGGTGGAAGCTCTGCGCGAACAAGCGATTCCACTTACAAAACTCGCTCGCTCAGAAATCACTGCTGGAATGCTTTGTTTAAAATCTCATCCAGCCATTCATTAAAAACAGCAGGGTAGCTGGGTTATGTCATCCGATTGCAAAATCATAACATTTGGCTATTTGGTATTGATGCACACAAGTATCAAAGCCACCTGACATTATAGCTGTTGGGTCTTCATTTTAAGACCTCTGGAGAACAATCAAAAGTATTCCTTTAGTACTGAAAATTACACATTAGAACTTTCCATATAAAAAATGGGCAATAAAGTTTCTTCTGAGGCCAGTCCCCATTTACTAAAAATCTACAAATGGCCAACTCCAGCGCACAAAAGATTCACAGCAAACACCTTTCAGTGTATATTGGCGCACTGAATTACATAGAACCAAAGCCACAGACAATAGATACAATCCTGCCACCACAGAAAAGAGCCAAACTTCAGACAACTTGAACACATCCTAGTCTGCCTGGGTCCAAGCTACAGCTCTACAGTTGGGAATGAATACTAAATGCAAAAAATTTGCCCATGATATTCTCAAACTTAGACTGCAAAAGGGCCTGCACAGATCTGCACCTCCCTTCTGCTATAGGTTCAATATTAAAATAGTGACAGTCTTTGGCCGTCTTTTTTAGAATCATTGTTAGTTCAAAAGATGACAAATGCTGTGTGGAAATATAGTATGTATTTACCATACCGCATAATATTATTTATTACCATACCGCAACACTCACAGCCTGGGATTTGTCAAAGCTGATGGACCGGCTTTCCTGCATCTCAGTACATTTGGAAGATGTAAATAAATGTGTTTAAAATCAGTTGTAAAAAGATGACCGAGCCACCTTCGGCCCGCTGTGTTCGAGTCCACAAAGTAGATGTTGGACACCGCCGGAGGGTGTTGTTTACGCGGTCAAGCCAAGGGGTTCGAGTAACTCCCGCACTCAGTAAAATCATGATCGCATTATAATGATTATTATAATTTATTATTCCATTAAATACTGTGCGCAAAATCTGCAGCGGCACCGAAAATGTAACACGGACAAATTACACGTGAGGCTAAACACGCAAAAAAAAAAGAAGTCACTTAGTAACTGGGGGTACATGAAGTGTGTGCGCGCGCGCGCCTGTGTGTGTATCAGAAGTGCGGGACGTCGCACACTTCCTTCGCCCCGCCGCACACAGCTCTGACAGTTACAAACGACCGAATGTATCCACACACACTTTTACATGTGACCGTCCGCTCGTGCAAATAGGTATTTATCGAGTAAAAAAAAAAAAAGCCAAACATTAACACGTTCCAGCAAAAAAAGAACGTCGTCAAAGACTGAGATTTAGACAAACTCTGAGCACTAGACACTAGTGTTTGCGAACGAGCTCAGTCTGAGGTAAAAAAAAAAAAAAAAGGAAAAAAAGAAAAAAGAGACTCTGAGGTAAAAAATAACACGTGAACCAAAAACATGATGACATACATATGAAGAAAGAAAGGAGGAGAAACACTAAGCACAAAGCTGATAAGTTTTGTTTGCCCGTTTCGTTTGTTAGTTTTTTGTTTTTTTTTTTTTTTTACCTAAAATCCTACGACTAGCTCGAGCTGCGCAGCATCCGCAAGGAGCGGGTCCTCTTCTTCGAAACGGGGAGTGAAGATGAAGGGGATGAGACTGAGAGGGTGAATGTCCAGCGGGAAACACCAGCGTCAACCCTCAGAAGATAGATTCCAAAGCCCGAGAAGAACAGACCCTCGCTCGCTCACGCCTCCTCGGAGTGAGACGGGTACGAGATGGGTCTCCCAGCGCTGTCAGGACTGCGAAGCCACGCCCACTGCTCAGCCCCGTGGGCGGGCACAAAACTTTAGACCACGCCCACTACCAGCCCCTTTTTAAATAAATAAGAATATTATTTATTTTTTCTTTTAGCTGAGGCTTTTCTTCACAGTGACTGACAATGGCAAGCTCTTAAAATTATTAACCCATTTTTACACCTGGGTAATTTAGTATAATAAGTACCTTGCTCAAGGTTACTACAAGTGGAAGTAGGATTCTCACCCTGCAACCATTGTGTCAGCAGGCAGCTGTTCTAAGCACAATGCCACCAGCTCCTCTCCCCCCCTTTGTCCACCTTTTTGCTCCCACAACCCCACGTGCTTTGATGCCACAGAGCTGTCAAGACCAAGGTCCTCTGCTTCCAGGCTTGTAATAAACAGGGTAAAGTCATTAATGACCTTCCAAGAGAGTGAGAGTGTTTTTCCCCGCACTGGAATGGTGCCAGGGGGGATGGAATTGTTTTCCCTCCTCTACCCACCCCCTCAGCCACAAAACCCCCACAGATGGGGCGACTGATAAGAAAATGGTGGAGAGTGACCTCTCTCCTCCTCCTCCTCCTCCTCCTCCTTCTCTGTGGGTCGTGACACTTCACATCCCTAGTGACATGTGCGATATCTCCACCCTAACACACAGAGCCCCCACCTCCCCTCACCGAGGAAACCATCAAACGGATAGTGAACTGCCGTCGAAGCATGCTGAGGAATGCAGCTGGTGTGTGTGCTTATCTGGTGTAGGGACACACCAGTTACTCTAATTACTTAGCAGGGTCAATGGCCTGAGTAATAAAACAGACACACAAAAAAGCCAGGAGTGTCATAAAAAGTATACTGGACCTGAGAGGAACGCTTAGA
Organism: Scleropages formosus; assembly: GCF_900964775.1. Taxonomy (NCBI): domain Eukaryota; kingdom Metazoa; phylum Chordata; class Actinopteri; order Osteoglossiformes; family Osteoglossidae; genus Scleropages; species Scleropages formosus. Next base: position 29,011,615 of record NC_041810.1, on the reverse strand, counting down.
CCACGCCGTCGCAGCACACCATTTACTATATTCCCTTGCAGATGACAGGATTGTTCCGCCTGTCCACTCTTTCCTATCTCTTGATCTCTCAAGGATATTCAGATTAATTGCCACGGCTACGTTTGCATTTCAGCCGACACAGAGGCATCTCACACACACTCGAACACACACTGATCTCCCAGCGGAGAGTTTTGAACAGAGCATGCCCATCTCTCATTGACTATAATGTCAGCTTGAAAAGGGGGGGCAGGGCTGCGACCCTGGAAGCCTGATGGGGAGATGGGGGGGTGCAGACTGGTGGAACATTCCCCAAGGCTGCGTTTTGTCTGCCACAAAGACAGTTATTTGGGACTTTATCTGGGGATTTAACCATTGCAGTGGATCACACGCCAGGCTGTAAAACATCCCTGAGATGTAATCATAATGTATGTTTTGCGCAATCTCACCCCGAGGAAATTACTGTTTTGCCACGTAGCAGACGGCTCTTTATTATACAGCTGGGTATCTTGCAGCTCGGGCTCGGGTTCTACACCTCTTTGGAGACAAGCGTTTGCTAAATGAATAAATGTCAGTGCAAGTATTTAACACACAGACACAATAGAAAGGTCCCTTCCTTGCAGTCCAGCTGTTAAAATACTAATGAGCTACACTTCTAATGGGCTACGTTACCTCTTCTTCTTATTAGTATTATTATTAATAACGTATTTCAAGCTTGAGTTTGCCATTCAGGGAAAGAAAGGTAGGTAGCTAGTGGTATCTGGATGCCCAGAGGATGTATTTTTCTTACCTTCTTTGTATTGGGAGTTTTTGTTTTCCTCTCCTCACCTGTCAGCTGGCTTATCCCAACAGTTATAACTGCTGCGTCTCTGTATTGCACCTTTAGAGTATTTTGTACCGTATCCTGAACTCTGTTCACCACTTGGTAACAACCACCATCCTGGTTAGAAGTAGTTCTTTATAATAATAAATTCGAATTTAGCTGACAAGAACACTTTATATAGTTTAAAAATAAAACTAAGAATTACAAGTAAAAGAGGGTATGAAATTTGCAGTCAAACAGCTTTGGTTTTGTCTGGAGTTTAGTATGCGCTCCTGCAAACTCATCAGTGGTGCATGTGGAAAACCGTCCTGGCCATGTATGTAGGACTGGGACGGTGGGGGCTGGGGGAGACGCCCACATTTGTGTTCCTCCTCCAAAACAAACACCAGAGATTAGATCTCTTAAAAAACAAGGTTGATCGTTTGAGGAACTGTAGCCACGGTATAAAATAATGGAAAAAAAAACAAGGCTTTGTAAATATTTAACATTAATAAAACCCTTTTCAAGCTATACTGTACTTAGAAACATTGTGGTAAACGGGTCTGGCGCATACGAGAATTGCAGGGTGTGGAACTAAAAGCAAACGTTTGGATTTAAAATCACTGCTAATTTCATGTTTAGGCAGAGCACAGACAGAGCTGGTCCCTTTCCTCTTTAACGCAGCAAAACCAGTAACATCTTTCCCTTCAAGGAAAATCAATTAAAAGAGGCTGTAGGTTTTCGCCGTCCATCCAAACACCCCTCGCCCACGTGATTCACAAGGCTGACTCGACAGCGGCTCGACGTTGGCATGATTGCCTTCTCTTTTCCCACCGTCAGTGTAACCCATCCCCCCCACCCCAGAATGCCAGCTTCCCAGCTTCCCTTGGCAGTCTTAATCTGTCAACAGACATAAAGCAGTGCTCCGGGACAGGCCGTCGGTCGCCATAGTGCAGCCTGTCCGTTCCCACCCTTGTTGACATGCAGAGATGTGGGATACCACAAGATACTGTGCACATCACAGCGATTCATTGGGGAGACTCAGTCGTCTGCCTCGAGATCCTGGGTGGGCTGGACCGAGCAGAATCCTCATTGTCTTTACGTTCTCATTATGCTTTTAGAATTAACAACAAAAAAAGCTGAATTTGCATACTTCCCGCGTGTCATCGTTCCATCATGCTCGTCCGCCTCCCCATTATCCCCGTCTCTTGTCATACTTCAGGCTATGTCACATTATTTAAGAATTCATTGCAGAAGACAGGAAAGACAATGGAAGAAAGTATGAGCCGTAAGCATTATTATTGACAGACAAAATAGCCGTTAATTTCGGCAGGCTCTTCTTTTTGTAACGCACCTTCACCCAAACTGTTCTCTCTCAAATCTTTTGTGTTCACTTGTAGCCTAGCAACCAATTAGGCCTGTCGTTAAAATGACTCGGGACACTGGCGCTGGATGAGCTGAATGTGCACGATCAGGGGACACAGCACATGGAGAAGTGACGCCATCACAGCACCCAACAAAGTCTTTGTCTTCTACATTAAATTTACATTTATTTATTTAGATGCTTTCCTCCAAAGCAAGTTCTGATGAATTTGATGTAGCGTCATCAGCCAACACACCTTATTCACCATGGTGACTTACATTGCTAGATACCCTACTTACACTGGGTCACTCATCCATACATAAGTGGAACACACACACACACACACACACACACTCTCTCTCTCTCTGTCAATCACACACTAGAGAGGAACCTGAACAGTATGTCTTTGGACTGTCCTTACACTCAGACCGGAGTAAAGAACCCAGTAAAAGCTGTTAACTGCAACAAGCTCTTCGTTAATGGAGCCAATGAAATTTTGACGTTAATATCCAAGAGCAAGGCAATTAGAGCTTAACCTTAAAAAGCCACGCCGCGCGCATAGGCATTCTGCACAGCTTTTTTATTTTAACTGTCCTGTCCTTAAAGAGGAAAGCCAAACTCCTTTATCTGGGGAAAAAAAGAACTGATATTCCCAAATACCCGTCCTGGGTATGTCTCCTCCCCCTTCGGCCTTGGGCCCCGTGTTGCCGCGACCCTGCATGGGACAAGCGGTTGCTGACATTGGTTGGTTGGTCATATTCCGATATACTTACCCTCGTAAAAACTGGAATATAAAATTTTTTGCTTGTGCTTATACCCAAGTTCACCTCTTTCAGTGATGTGTTAGCCTGGAACAATCCTGATATTTCACCCATGACTTTTGCTCAGTTTACCAGTGGTCTGCGGTGGGAGCAAAGGCATCTGCGATGAACTCCCCCTCCCGCCCCACAGGCGAGAGCAGAGGGACCGAGGGGCCGAGAGGCTGATGTGCTGTCACAGTAAGTCCGGGGTGCAGCGCTCTGGAAAATGCTTGTCGGTCAGCCCTGCATTATCAGCAACAGAACAAACCATGCGTACAATGCCCAGCGCCCTCCCCCCGTCCAGCTCTCGTCCGGCTCCCGGGATGCATCCAGCTTACATGTCCAGATACGACTGACTTGTCTTTTTCCTGAAATACATCGCTATACTTGAATGCGATTGCGACGTCCCACTCTTATGACAAACTTTAAAGTCCGCTGTGGTGGACAACAGCCTGAGCCGCACCCCCTTGACACTGATTGACAGCCCCACCTGAGCGAGAACTCATTAGGGGGAAAGGAGCCCAGATGTGGCCATTTAACTGTAACTGAGTCTTAAGAGAGAAGGGGGGTGTTGTGGTTGTCGTTTCTACGTGGAGTTGGGCGTTTGGTTTTCTAGCTGCTCGAGATGCTCGCGGCTTCATTTCTGTTTGTACTCGAGCGGACTCCTGCACTTTTCTGCGTATAGCGCTGATGACTGAAACATATTGAGGGCATGGGAAATGGGAGGGTTCTCTAGATCGTAGCAAAAGCTGCATCTCCTAACTGTTGAAGTTACCAAGTTAAAACTAATGTGGGGCAAAACAAACCACTGGATTCCAGCACCTTCCCCTGTTATCAGGTTGTACAAATGACCCTGCACGGGGGGTTATATTCATAAAGCAATGGGCGGGATGATTAAGAAAAACAACGGTGCTACGACTGCGATTTGTATAACCCAGCTGTGAATGGTTCTATGGAAACATCATGGCCAAATGAGCTAATATATAATAACGATGGGACGAAGCCAAGCAAGCTGTGCTGAAACGACCCAGCCTGCGTTTCGTCCGCTATCGACACACACTCCGAACGCTGGATTACTTTTCACCCTGCGTTTTTCACAGCGGACAGTGCGTCTGACCTAGGACTGTGTGTGTGCTAGCAGGGGACTAATTGCAGATGCATGATATCAGCAGTAATACAAAGCACATTCACTCCAAGGTTTTTCTCCATGCGTGTGTGTACTAACCATCCTGATATGTATATATAATGGAGGTGACGTGTGCTGAATTTAGAGCTGGTAAATGGATAAATGTACATTGCAGGAGTGGTTTGAAACATATTGATTTATATCTCCGAGTGGGGATTTCAGTTGCCCTGATTTTGTCTATTACTGTCTAAACCAGACCTCCGAGGAAAGGAAACACAAGATTAAAATGCAACCACAACCGAACCGCCTCTAGACGTAACCCTCAACTCGCCAACAAATCGCATTACAGCTAGAAGTGTAGTTTAAGAAAGAGCGCTGGTAATACGACCGTAATCTTAGCTTGTGACTTTGCTCACGGATGCACCGTGTAGGCGCTGTGTCATAAACCTTTACTCATTGCTTTATTTAAAAAAAAAAAAAAAAACCAAACAGTAGGAGGGTCTCGAGGCAGACAAGCTGTCTTAATTCCACACACCGTCTCTTAGGAGTGTGATTCAGCCGTGAGTAACAAAAGACAGAGGGCCTGGTTCGAACTCCTGGCAATGAAGAGCCTCCTTGGTGAGGGAGGCGAAATTAAAACCTGCTGCTGTGGCATCAGTAAAACCTCGGTGACCCTTGTTTTCCTCATGCTAGTCTGTTGGTAATTGTTAACTGTAGTGACTTTCGCCGAGAAAACATGGTAAAGGGTCCTGCTCCCACGGTGCTTCCTCCCCAACTGAGTATTTCTTTCCATTTATTTTTCTTTCTGCCACCGTATGACAAACCAGTGAGCAATGGGAGTATTCACTGACTGGATTTGGAGGTGAAACTTGCCAGTTGCTGCTTGGATACCAGCATCTCCTTAGCGACAAGGTACATTTTTTTTTTTAAACATGTATTCATTTAGCAGACACTTTTGTCCAAAGCCATGTACATCTCAGCAAAAATACAATTTGTGCATTACATTAAAAGAAAGAGACATGGCTGCAGACATGTGATTTATAAGTAGACCTAGTTTGTTACTTTCCACTCGATGCACCCATGTTCATCGCTTGAGTAGATGCATAAAATGCAGGATAGATGAATCCTGATAATTTTTTTTGTAGAAGGTTTTTTTTTTATAAGAAGGTACACAAAAACAATCACATACAATGCCGGAGTAGCGGCTGTGAAAAGGTTTATCTGGGGGTGATCATGAAGTTACAGTGCATGAACATTTACACAATACATGAGGTGAAGAGATCTTGGGCGAAGTGGGTCCGGAAAAGGTGAGTTTTCAGACCCTTCTTGAATGTAGACAGAGTTTCTGCAGTTCTGAGTGAGAGGGGGAGGTCGTTCCACCATAATGGAGCCAAAACCTCCGGGTTTTACTTTTCCTGTGCGGGACCACAAAGCGAGCAGAAGTAGATGAGGGAAGGGGTCTAGCTGGGGTGTAGCAGTTGATCAAGTCCTCTAAATAGCTGGGAGCAGTTCTATTGATGCATCTGTAGACAATAACCAGGGTGTTGTATTTGATTCAGGCAGCTATATGAAGCCAGTGCAGAGAGATGAGTAGGGGAGATACATGGGAACAATCTGGCAAATCAACACAACATATGCAGCAGCGTTCTGTAAAAGCTGCAGAAGTTAGATGGCAGTAGCAGGAAGGCCATACAGGAGAGAGTTGCAGTAGTCCAGACGGGAAGTCACCATGGCCTGGACAAGTACTAGGGCAGAGTCAATTGTGAGGTAGGGTCAGATCCTACGAATATTATGCAGGATGTATCTGCGGGACACGTTTGTGGCTTCGATGTGCTGAGAGAAAGACAGATTCGCATCAATCGTTACTCCCAGACTCTTAGCCAAGGAGGAAGGGGAAATGAGTGAGTTGTCCAGTTTGATCAATAGATTGTGTCAGGAGGACAGGACAGCTGGGAGGTGAAGAATCTCTATTTTGGAGAGGTTGAGTTGGAGGTGGTGATCAGACCCATGCAGAGATGTCTGACAGGCACGCAGCAATTCGTGCAGAAATGTCTGATGCTCCAGGTGGAAAAGAGAGGAAGAGCTGGGTATCATAAGAATAGCAGTGGTTTTTGAATCCATGGGAGGCTATGACCGGGCCAAGGGAGGAGGTGTAGATCGAAAAGAGAAGAGGACCTAGTACTGAGCCCTGCGGAATACCGGTTGAGAGAGACAGAGGAAAAGAACGGGAGCTCCGCCAGACCTCTTGATAGGATCTGTCAGATAGGTAGAAGTCAAACCATCTTAGTGCCGCTCCTTTGATCCCAAGGTAGCCAGCGGCTTCATCTGGTGCTCGGCGCAAGCCTTCTCGTCGGTCTGAGACAGCCACCCACCTTTTCGATAGGGTTGGTGCACCGGTGAAGAATGTACTTGCCATGTGTTTTCAGCAGGGATTTACCACCTGAGTGAGGAGAGGATTTCATTAGCATTTTTAATTGCAATTATGAGCAATAGTAAGCCCGAATGCAGCCGAGCCCAAGAGGCAGCGCGATATTCAATACTTGCGGGTCCTTCTATGGACCGTTGAGTTTGGAAGGTTCCTCTGTTTATGATCATACACCATATGTATGATGTATATATTGTATAGCATCGTGTATGAATGCGGGGGCTCCGGAAAAACTCTCGGCTTGCCTGATGTTACCAACCGGCCCGACGGCAGAAAGTGAAGAAGTGCGCTTGCAATCAGCAGGGGAATTTCCTACGTTCTTTGCAATGAGAAAGAAAGGCGTAAAACGTTTTAAAAATAGAGTGAAACACAAAGCCTCCTTGTCAAAACTGCCAAAACCAAAAAAAGAAAACATTTAGCATTTTTACTTCAGTGCTCATCTTGTAGCCCCTGGGGCTTTGCTGTTTGTACCCGCAGATTGCCGTAAACAGTCTTGTTGCAACACGACCGCAGGACGGGAAATAGCGGGAGACGCAGTGAAAGCGCGAAGACCGATGGGGCTGCAAACGACCCTTTTTGTAGGGGTGGGTGGGGTGACTACGTGATATCAGCTGTATTCCTAGCAAAATGCATGTCTCAGAACTCCCCAGGGGCCTCGGACAGCAACCCCAGCTGACACTTTGGCGTGGGGGTGGATGGGTGGGGGGTCACGACATTACGGCCCTCCTCAAAAAGCGTGATCGGAGCAGGGAGGCGGGCAATGATTATCTCGTTTAAAGGTAGAACGTACCGCAAAATACTGTGCACGTCCCATCAGCACCCCCGCCACTGTCTATTATCACAAATCAAACAAGGTGCTGATGTTAAAGAAAGGGAATAAAAAAGGAAACGCTGCCAAGCGAAAATTAAGTGGCTGACTCCAATCTGCTATCGTATTAGTCAGAATATTACATGTCTATTACGAGATGATGCGATAACTAATGTGCTGCTTAGACATACCGCCAGCTGAGAAATTAGCATTGATTTAAAAAAAAAAAAAAAAGTAGGAAAACATGGAGCTTTAGGCCTATCTGTTTGATACCCTGTTTAGATTTCAGAACTGAGATTTGTGCAGTTTTAACAATCTGTTAACAAAAACAATAAACACGGAGCTGCAATCATCCGTTTCTCTGTCTACTTTGGTACGATGTGAAAAAATGAAACGTAGTAATTGTTCATCCATCAGTATTCAATAACCATTTGTCCAACACAGGGTTGCGGTGGTATGGAACCTATCTTATTAGCATAAGGTGCGAGGGAGGGTACACACTGGACTTGATGCCAGTCCATCCCAGGGCAATGTCTCTCTTTCTCACACACAGGGTAATTTTAGAGTGATTAGTTCACTCTAAAGGCATGAAATACATGGCTTTGAACTGTGGGAGGCAATCAGAGCACCTGGAGGAAATTCACATGAACAAGAAAGTAAATCAATGAAACTTTCATTAAGGTGCGCTGGCCCACCACCACCCCCAACCCGGCTACGACCCAGAGGATCGATGTCCCGAGAAGCCAGGCTCTCCTCGGCCATTGTCAAGGCGTGGGACACAGGCAGATGTCCTCTCGCTAGCTGTCAGCACGCATTCTGTGTTTATCGCTCCCGTGGCCTGTGCCCTGAGAGTCCATCTTCCTGCCATTCTTGTTCGGTTCTCGGAGCCAGCCGGCAGCTTCCTGCCATTCTCTCCACCGCGCTCGGCCTTCCTGGCAGATTAACTGCGTGCAGAAAGCGAGGTGCCAAGGAGCCAGAGTCCTCCTGGTGCCACGAAGCAACGGCACACGAACAGTTAGAGGTTCCTCCGTCTTGATGAAATCAAATTATGATAAATGCACGACGACACCGAGCTCGGGGCGCTTAAAGGCGCCGATCGCAACGCGGCGCCGGGCACGCGTGACGCCCCGTGAATCAGGCGTGACACAAACAAACGCCCCACTGGGACCCATCTGCTACCCTGCGACGGGCTCTCTTCATCCTTTCCCTGGTCCAAAACCCAATGGGCACACAGGTGTTTATATAACATGCCGTTATTAATGCATTTGACTGAGGGAGGAGATGCGAGGAGATTAGAGGAGATGTGGGCGGTTGAATGCGCACCAAACCGTCAGCTGGAGCCTTTCGGCGGAATCCTCTACGCTCCGATCCCGAGAGGGAGAAAACATCTCTCGGGTCACCGTGACTCCTGCGCCGGGCTGTCGTTCAACAGGTCCAGCCTAAGCCACGATTTCCCCCGGTTGTCTGCGAGGGCCCAAATTCCCGAACGAACAATCGGGTTTTTGTCGAGTAAAAACGGCAGCTTGGCTTTACAAGAGGCAGCTGGCTTACTCTTTGAAGGGTTTTTTTTGGGACGCAAAGAAGGAATTCTGTCGGTAAAAGCTCCCGACAGCCGTGAAATTCCGTCAACTTAAACGTTCGCGTGAAACCCGAGCGCCCGCAGATCCGGAACGCCTTCTCCCGACAGCCCGGCAAGACGGGAAGGGCCGTAAAGCGCCTCGCGCCACGCATTCCCATTATTGCTTTATTCCTCTTATTAAAATGTTTACCCTGCAGAAAACACAGCTCTAATTACTCCTAACAATGCTGGCACATCTGCCGCAGGGAGGCGTTCAATTATTAATATATCTTCCAGTCTCCTGGTGGTGGAATGACAGTTCGCAGTGGGGGAAAACTGGAACAAATTACTGCACAATTCTCCCGCGCTCCGAAACGATTAACGGGTTCCGCCGAGGCCAATATCGTACGTTCGGTTCGAGGAACGCGCAAAAAGACGGCTTTCCGGGGCCTCTCTCTTTTTTTTCGCTTTCAAAGAAAAACAAAAAGAGGAAGAAAAATTGCGTTACCCGCCCGAGACATCATCCTCGGCAGGAAATTATCACGCCGCTCAAGCAAACCGCTGTCTTTCTGCCGATTACAGTCAGGCGACATATTTTGCCTATTATTGTGGCTTTTCCGGTCCGACACACAGACCGGTGCGGAGGAGGATCTGCGGAGGAATAAAAGCAGCCCTGCCGTCACGTAAACTCAGGGGAGAAACACACCGGCTTTCGATGCTAGGCCACGTCTATAGACACCCCCCCCCCCCCCCCCGGCTTTCAGACGAAGAGCACTTTAATTCACACCCATGGAGGATTATAGAACGCGTTTAAAATAGTAATTATGGCGGGAATGGACTGTAAAATTGTAGCAAGGGGGCACAATGAGTGACAGCGCTGATAGAGGGATGGAGCAAACATGCAAATGGAATAATCCCCCCTCCCCCCAATCAAGCCCAGAGAGCCAGAATGATTTCCTTCAGATGCGAGCTCTGCCTCTAATGCAATCTCCTATCGAACCAAGAGCGGCGCGGGAACTCGGGGGATAAGCCGCTTTTCTGCCCTTTGTAGAGGTATAATGAGGCGTGGCGTAGGTTACATAAACCAGGGAGGGAAAAGATAGAGCGGAAGGTGGAAAGGGGGGCGTACGGGGGAGATGGAGCGGGTTAGGACAGGGTGCGAGATCAAAAAGTAAACAAAAAGTAACCTTACTTGAGCAAATACCAGCGCGCGGTACAGAAAATATACAAAAGCCAGCCGGGCTGAGCCAGGAGACGCGGCGCCTTGGATGGCAATTAAGCGTGGGCCCTGAACACGGTAAATTTCCAGGGACAGTTTGATGGACGCAAAGGCTTGAAGTGTCCCCTTTTACCTCATATGGCCTTTTCTTCACATTCTCTTTCTACGGGGAAACTTCTGCACGTAAGGAGAGGGCAACAAGAGCAGCTTCCCCAGACGAGGAGGGAGACGTGTTTTCGGAGCAGCCGCCGTACGTTTTCTTCCTTTGTCTTCTGCGCCGCTGCTTTCTGCGGTCACCTCTCAGACCCCCCAACCCCCAACCCCGCCACCCGCACCGAAACCCCAGGAGCTGTTGTCTGGGGCGTGATGAGAAGCGGGGAAGATGCGCTCGGCACCGCGGGACTCTGGGAAAGGTCAAACCTGCGCATTGCCCGAACGCCCGTGCCTGTCCATAATGATAAGTCCCCGTCCTGCCGAACGTCGGCGGAGAAAGCGTAGCGCGGTGGCCGCTGCCCCCGGAAGCGGCCCCGAAGGAGAGGGAGGCAGAGCGGCGGGCAGGAGGAGTCCTCCACGTGGTCGCGCGAGCGTGGAGGGAGGCCCGAACCCTTCAGACCCCATTCGACACAGGCGGCGGAGCGAGCCGAGCCGCTTCCGTTCTCCTCGCTGCCAGGTAAACTCGGCACTACCCGAAGTGCATAAATATTTATAGCCATCAATAATAAAATCCTGCGCATCCCCCCCTCCGTTCTACCTGTCACACCATAGTGTTAGTTTTCGGGGGGGGAGGAGCACCTAAGGCACCCTGACAGTTCCGTCGCCATGACGACAAAGGCTTTGACATCCGGCAGCTCGTGCCACGTCGAGTTCACGTCTCCCGATTGCCCGAGATGGGGAAAAGTACCGTGCGCGCCAAACCCGGGCAGCGCGATCCCTGCATACCAACACGGCCTGCGAAATAACGTTCCGAACGTACTGGATGCGCGGGAAGGTCACGGCGCGGCGGTGCTCAACGCCGCGCGGGAGTCCGAGACCCGTTAAAGGAGGGATTCCTTCCCCATTCCAGGTCCGCGGTGTTATCAGCTCTGAGACTTTGCAGAAGCGCCATCAAAAATTTCCACGTTCGCGTTCCCTCGGCTTAAATCCCCTCGGAAGCTGAGCTCCGAAGGTATATCTTTACGAGGTGCGCGAGATTTAAGGCCGTCAGGAACAAGGTGCCTGGGAAATGTTGACAGAAACACACACAAAGGGGAACGAAAATACGTGCGCCGTGGCTCAGGGAAGCGACTCGGGGAGCCTGCGGAGTCTCTTCGGGAACGGGGCCGACGCGTCTCTTGGCGGCAACAAAGAGCCACCGGGCGGGACAGATCGCATCGAGGAGCGTGCCTGGAAACAAAAGGTGAAGCTTGACGTGGCGGGCGCCTGCGGATTATACGCACGCACACACACACACACTGTACACGTGCGTATGTACATAGGAGGCTTCTCTGGAGAAAGCGGAATTTTCAAAGCGTCAAATCCCTCTTTGCGAACGGCGCTCTGCAGCATGGAGATTACAGGTAATTGGTGTCGGCGCACGAACGAGAGATACGTGTCAAAACGGCCGCGAACAAAAGGAACGGGGAGCCTGAAATAAAAAGTTTGCTTTTTTTTAAAAAAAAAAAAAAGCCATTTCCATCATCCGTACTTCCGCGTTTCTCACCTGCTCTCCTCTCTTCCTGGCCCGAGCTTCCAGAATTAATTGAAAGGTCCCAAGCAAGAGACTCCAGTTTTACTTATTTATAACGAACACCGGTTTCGTTTTACGTCGGACCCGTAAGTGCGGCAGAGCCTGTCGGGGCCGCTTGGAGGAAGCCGTGCCGGTCGTCCACCGTGGCGAAGCAGTCGGTTGCCGCTCCTCTGATCTGAATCTATCGCAGGAGTGATAGAAAGGAGGAGTGAAAAGTGGATTCTCACACGTATTTGTTCATTTATCTCACACTTTTCTCCAAAGCAACTTACAGTGTTTATTCAATTTTTTACCCATTTATACAGCTGGGTAATTTTACTGGAGCAATTTAGGGTAAGTACTTTGCTCAAGAGTACTACAGCTGGAGGTGGGACTCAAACCTGCAACCTTTGGCCCTAAGGGCACAAGTGCTAACCACTACACTACTAGCCGCCCCAGGCCTTGTGACATAGGGCTCCGAAAGGCGATCGGACAAGCGCGCGGCGCCGCCTGGAAAAGGGCAACGTGACGGCACTGGGAGAGCGGGACCCCAAGCGGGACCCCCAACGCTCTGGGAATCGCACCACGGACTCGGTGGAAGGCAGATCCGCCCAGTAGAAGAGCGGGGTCAGGAGATAATGTGGATTTTGATGGGATGTGACATACCCGGCTCCTGCGCCGTTCCTATAGAAGCGCCGATGTATGCATTGTGTCCCGGGGTCGAGCGCCACCGCTACGCCTCTGCCCTGATGCGACATGACAGCGATCCGCAGGAGAGGGACAGCGGACGGGCAGAGGGGGTGGGAGACGGAGTGGAGGGCGTGGTATTTTGTGGCCGAGACCCCGATGCCGCTAGTCGCGCCCCCTCGCGGCACCCTGGGAAGGAGCGAATGCAAAGGCTCGGGAGAACTCGACCGAGGACTGACGATACAGACATGTACGCTGAAGCAGAACAGATGGCAGGGCCATTAATGGGGGTCATCACCTGGACCCAACCTCGAACCCATCCTGTCCGAGCGTAACGGGGGAGATGAGCCGCCGCACGACCCCAAACGAGCGAATGACTCCTAGACCCTTGGCGTCGCTCCGAGAGCTTTCGATATCAGCGCAAAGGGTTTCTAATTATTGCCATAGAGGCCCCAGTTTGAAGAGGATCTCTGGGAAAAGAGACAACTGGCCGCGGACAAGGGAAAAGGGCATTTTACGCCATTAAAAGCCACCGTTCAGACCTCGTGGAGTCCATCGCAGATACCTCGGGGCTTTAAGTTGATTTACGCTCCCTTCCGCAATTCATGATATGAGAGGGAGTGGGGGCCCTCACCTCGGCCACCACCAGACCCAGCACAGGCATTCCTCCTCCTCCTCCTCCCTGGACGTTCAACCAGCTGCTAAGACTCAGCTGACCTTGAGGGACGAGAGCAGCGCTGGGTGGAGCTCGACCTCCACCGCCGTGCTCACGATGCCTCCCGGCGCTACCGAGTCCGCAGGGCGTCAACCGCAGAGCGTCCCGATGCAGGGTGTCCGGCCGTTCCTCCCGGCTCCACCCAGCGTCCAGCTGTTGTGCCCCAGTTTCACCCCTCAGGCTCCGGTACCATCTATTTTCCTCCCTTCCCTTCTCTCAAGATCACATTGCACGTGTTTTTAAACATCACCACACCCCTCCCGCCTAAATCCTTCTTTCGCTCTGCGACAGTCACCACAGCTATGCCTTCCGACACAAAGGACGCTGGTTCGAATCCTAGCCGCTGCTATAGTTACCCTGATTAAGGTACTTATTTAGCCAAGGCTTTTTGTCCCGAAAGCAACTTAACACCAAGTTACTTACAATTATTTACCCATTTGTACAGCTGGGTAACCTTTACTGGAGTAATTTAGGGTAAGTACCTTGCTCAAGGGTGCTGCAGCCAGAGGTGGGAATCAAACCTGCGACCTTTGGCTCCAGAGTCAGTAGCTGTAATCGCTACGCTGAACTGATAGGGTAAAAATTACCCTGCTGTACAAACAGGTAGCACAGCGCGCGAACTGAAAATTTTGTTCCGGCGAAAAATCAGGAGCTATATAAGCGTGTAAACGTCTGCAAAGAAACGGAGTTGAGAGGCAGGGAAAAGCATCAACGCAATGAGTAAATGCAGCGTAAATGTAACGCCCAAGAGGCGGCAGGCCATAGGCTTAGCGACCCACAGAAACGACTCCCCGGACTGCGCGTCGCCATCATCTCCCTCGGCGACGCGGCCCGAGGCAGGCGACACACCCGTCTGGCTCTCTCTTTATGACCACTGCGGTTTTATTTCGGTCCTTCTGCCGAGTAGCCCGGGTGCGCGGCGCCTGTCGGCCGTGCGCCGTCACCATCGCGTCAGCGTCCGGAGCCGCCGCCTGGGGGCCGCGCCAAGAGACCGCTGCGCTCGTCGCCGGGTTGGCCGAAGGAGCCGAACGCCATCTCCGCACACCGCGAGCAGCGGTAACGGCTGGCGGGATTTGGCCCGAAAAAAGCACGGCCGTTATTCATGCCTGCGTCCTGAAGTTACAAAGAGGACAGGCTATTTTGAGCACTGCTGAGACAGCGTCACGGGTCCCGTGTCTATTTTCTTCAGAATGACTCACGGTCACAGTTTATTTGAGTTGAAGACGTTTTTTTTTTGGTGCTTCGTATCTCCGGAGGCACTGCAGCGGAAAGAGATGGGCCCCAAGCGGGAACTTGCTCCGGACCTCCGCGTCACTTTCGCTTTAGTTCTTCGGGCCCAGGAATGAGGAGGCACGCAAAGTCCGGGCACAGCTCCTCCAGCAGATGGAGTCTGAAAGAGGCCCGTACCTTATTCACCGTGGTGACTTACACTGCTAGATACACTAATTACAATGGGTCACTCATCCATACATCAGGGGAACACACACACACTCTCTCTGTCACTCACACACTATGGGTGAACCTGAACAGCATGTCTTTGGACTGTGGGAGGAAACCAGAGCACCCGTGGGAAACCCACACAGACACGGGGAGAACATGCAAACTCCACACAGACTGAGCAGCGATTGAACCCATGTCCTCTCACACCACCCAAAAGCAGATAATATTGTGGCATCGCTTAGCTGGACTAACTCCATCATGGCAGCTGATGCGATAACATTGCGACAACTGATTGTCAAAAGCGTTCAACGTCAAACGGCGTCATCTGCCTTCTCGCCATCTTGTACCCCGAGGTTGCTTTTCGCAGGCTACGGCGCGTGGATCGCAACCTCAAATCGCCCCGGGTGCAGGAAAAAACAGCGTGAGCTCCAGGACGGCAACACCGACGTCCCCAGAGTACGATGGCGATGTAAGCCGCCCTAAACAACTGCTGCCGTGCCGCGTGAGCTCTTCATAACGACGAGGGGAGCAGGGGCAATAAAAAGTGACGTTTTCAGCGGAGTCGCTCCCGCTTCGCCTCAATCCTCCGCAAAGCGGCTTCACTCGCAATCCATCGGTTTCTTTCCGCCCGCTGCTGCAAGGCCTTTAATACTGTGGCACACAGCACTGTGGGTTTGGATGGGGCGAAGGAGGACGCGGAGGCAGCGTTCGTGACGAACAATGTATTCGAACGCCGGCACAAGGGAAATGATGCTCTCGGTCCGAGGACCCCGTTTCCTCCAGGACCTGCGCTGGTCCTGCTGTACGTGGATAATTTAGTCAAAGCTGGATATTACAGTCCTCCCCAGAAAGTCTACAAAAAGCATATTTTCCTCATCTAGTTTCTCTGTCCAACACGAGCCAGTGAGAGACAACCAAGGACGATTGGACCCTGATGTGGAGTTGGGGCCGACGAGCAAGCTGAACCTTCTTCTCTTCAAAACAAGAGGCAAGGCGAAGGGTGGAATTGGAAAGGCAACCAAAACTGGAACTTCTTGCCTCCGAAATGTCAAGCCCTCCTCTCCCCCGCAGCTGCTTGGAGTCTGCAGGAACAAATCAGAGTAGCTAAGTGGGGGAAAGATGGCTGCAGGTCCCGGATTGAGGAGAAGCGATTCCGGGAGTTGTGCATCAGCAGCCTCTCTCGTTGGGTCTGGAAGACAGGAGGACTCTAGGATGAGGGCGGAGATCGGCAAGTCCTGCCAAGTGTCTAAGAAAAAAAAGTATGTGAAGACACTCTGGTGGAGCCATTATGAAGCAGGGAGGAAGCTTCATGAAAACACCACCTCCCAGAGAAAGTAAGGTTAGGCCTCTCAGATCTCCGGAGGAAACTTCGCCGCCGTCAGCCCCTCCGCTCGCTCGATGCAGGGTCGGTTGGGCACGAGCCAGGACCGAAGCCAGGACCGAAGACGTTTCCGCTTTCTCGGGGGGGTTGCGGGGTTGGCGAAGGGACAGCGCTCGTCAGAAGCCTCGACTAGGCGTCCGACCGCGCGGCGGCGGAGCAGGCCGTACCAGAAGACGAGGGCTCACAGATGGCCAAGAGCAGACGTCGACTCCCCCCAACACGGAGGCTGGATCTGTCAGACCCCCTCCAGATCACGCACCACCCGTCTTCCAAGTTCATCCACCTCCGGAGATTTAACGCGTAGCAGGCCTGGTTAAAGCTCACGATTCTATGCAAATTATCTGCTTATGCGCACACACGCGCACACACATACAGATTTTGAGCGGAGATGATGGATGACACCGCAGTTTGACCTTGGGCATTATTATGGGGGACTACACTGCGGGGGGGGGCCGAGATCACCGTTTAATTTGCATTTTTTGAATTAATGTCGGAAAGTTACGAAGCCGTCAAAGTTTTCATGAAGTTAAATGCTCATGAATTTCACATTGACCAGTTTGAACTGGCCACTCGTGACGTTGGGGGGGATGGGATGGGATGGGATGGGATGTTTGGGGGACGTGGAGGCGGAGCAAGTAAAGCTGGTGCTCACAGCTCCTGAGATGCTTGCAGGGTGTGGGGTTTGAGTCCAGCTCGGGGTGCGTGGAGTTTACGTGTTTGCGCACCCAGACACGTACATGGAAGAACGTCCTCGCCAACCGCTTCCGTTCCCCCCTCACCGTGGAAACCGCGCCAGCGGTCACGACAGTTGGGACTCGACTCAGCGGCAGTTATCCACATTAGCGGATCGTCTACCTGCGTGAGATTCAAGATCTGTCCAGGCATGAGCCAAAATGCGCTCATCCCAGAGGGCTGTGGGCTCAAGGTGGGTCACGGCACCGACCCGCTCTTGCAGTCTGGAGCGTTGCCTCTCACTGGCAGACAGCACAACCATCTGCCTGTCAAACTCACGGCTCCCTCGTGTGCTTTCTGTGGTGGCGATCAAACTAGCCCTGCTCTGAAGCCAAGTATCCTATTGGCCCCTGGGGGGGGGGGGGCAGTGATGGAGACCCCACCCCACTGGCAAGTGGTTCAATTAGCAAAAGAGGATGTCTACTCCACTTAACTGCATTCTGCCCTTTTCTGCTTCCGCTCTTTGCCCTCCTGACTCATCAAAAGCGAGGAGAGAACAAAAAAAAAAAAAAAAAAAAAACAGGCACCATAAACAAGGCAGAGCGCTGGAAGAACATTGTGAGCTGGCTGAACAAAGGCTTCTGCTCTACTGCTGTCGCTCCGGCAGTCCTGTGCGCGCCGCGGAGGGGATTTAAAAAAAAAAAAGAAAAAATCTCACTTTGACTCTTCATAGTAACATTTGCAGCTCTCTGGTCCCGCAGGACGTTAACGGGAGTCTTCCTGAGCTCACGTACCGCTGTTGCAGCAGAAGACCCAATAAATGAGACTCAAGTTCTCGTCGGTCGCGGAGAAAGACGAGAATCCCCAGTAACGCACACAGAGTCCGAATCTGCTTGTCCTAAGCGAGGTTGCGGCGAACCGGAGCCTAACCCGGCAACACAGGGCGCGATGCTGGAAGGGGACACACCCAGGACGGGACGCCAGTCCATTGCAAGGCACCCCAAGCGGGATTCGAACCCCAGACCCACCCGAGAGAGGGCACTGGCCAAACCCGCCACACCACCGTACCCAGCAATCCCCACTAACGCAGTTTGCTTTTGCACATTCGGTCATGTCCCGTTGTGTCCCCCCATTAGAAAACCTCCCGCACTGTAAATTTCTCTTGCTGCCTTGTATCTCACAGTATCCAGGCAGCATTACGCCCTACTGGCGTTCCCAACCCGGCCCCATCCCTGCACGCGCTCCCAGAGCTCAGCGAGCGAGGAAAAGCACAGGCGGGTCAGGCTGAGGGCGAGCAAGAGGCGAGCGAGGGGGGTTATCCATCTCGAGAGCCATTCCTCCGTCCTCAACGTCGGCGCCCTAGTCGAGCGCAGCTCATCGGACAGCTCTCGGCGAGAGAGCGGAGCCAACGGCTCGGCGAAGCAGGACAGCCTGCAGCTCCACATCAGCGTGTGCCAATGAATATCATTAGCGCCATTCCTCTAATCAGCCTGCCCGCATATTCAAATCAACGCCGAGCCAGCTTTGTTCGCCTCCCCGATTTCATTTCGTTTTAATTTAGTTGATTAAAACTCTTCGGCAGCCCCCCGTTCCGCATTAAAGCCGCGGCGCGCCCCGGGGAGCGACGCCGGCACAGATCGGGACGTCTCGCCGGCGAGGCCTTGTTCCAGATTTGATCGGCGAAATCCCCGAAAGTTCCATCTGACGCCAACGAGGCGGGAAGCACTTCGAGAATCACAGTCGGGATCGTTTTCAGCGCGGCTCAATATTTCCGCGGCGTTAGGAAGCCGCGGCGGCTCGCAGGTGTCTCGGCTTTCCAACGTAAGCGGGAAACTTGAAGCCTCCGGACCCGCTGACGGTTGTCTGCTGTCCCGAGAGCTCCGAGCGCCAGGACAGCCGGGCACTTTGCACAAATTCTGCCAGCTCTGCGTCCATTCCGCTCTCGGCTTTCAAAGGCTGGAACGCGAGAGAGGGAAACGCCCGTTGTTGCTCTTGTGGATCCAGCAAACACCACGTTCTTGGTTTTCTCTCAAGCTTCTGCTAGACGTCGCTTTGGGGGCTTCCGTATTTTCTAAGAGCATAGCGCTAGGAAAGGCAACGTTCCCATCTAGGAGGATTTCTTTTTTTTAAAAGTCCACTTTTGTTATGTTTAAAAGCACACATTTACCAATACTCCTGTGGTTACTAATGGCAAATACCGTCGACTCACGTTACATGACAAATCCCTGCAGGAACCGTCCGAGGTTTTGTTCCACACAGTGGCTCAGCCGTTTCCTTGCGATTCTACTTTGGCCGCATGAATAGTCTTTTCTGCGATGCCCCCAAACGAGATACTTACCCCGAAAACACAAAACCGAGTTTAGCATATTATGTGTCGCACTGTTACCAGCGTTCGCTTCCTGTTGCGACGGACTTCATAATAAAAAAAAATTTTAAAAAAAGTCACCGATCTCATTCTTCGCAGCTGATCTTTTGTGTCCCAACGTCCGGCAGCATTTTTGGCGTTTGGCCAGTGCTGGAGGGAGGGCTGGGCAAGGGGACTGGACACCCTGACCACGCTTTACACCATGACTCCCACACAGCTGCAGCTGGACGCCCCCCACGAGGAAAGACACGGCACCGCGTTGTTCGCGCCGAGTATCAATGGCTGCATTTTCTGCCTGGGGGACGGTGCGTTTCAGACCTGAACGGCACCCTCGGGGGGGGGCGTTTATTTACGGAGAGGCTCGACACGCCATAGAAAAGGCAGATGAATACAGCTTCTGTACTTCGCACAAAGTTGACATTGATGCTCCCGGCGAAGTGGCGCTCCTTCTCCGCAGCCCCAAGATCTCCTTCCTCCCGGGCGCTTTGAAACGATAAACTAATGAGTCGCGTGCAAGAAAGTCGGCGCAATCAGAGATCGCTTCACGGAGACTCCATATCGCACCGCAGAGGATTCGCACAAAGGCCCCTCGAGCGTCTCCTCACTCCGCTGCTCTACGGCGCATTCGATCGGCGGTCGGGTCCCTGCGAGAGAGATAACGGGGGCTTAAAGGCCGCCGGATGGATTGCGTGTCACCGGTTGCGATGAAGCGCTCCGATATCGGGAGGTTTATTTCCTCGCTCAAATCCTGCGGCGACTGCGGTCGTCGGGCATCTCGCTTTCGCCGGAGCGCCATCCCCTGCCGTCAAGTGCGGGGAGAAGAAGCTGATGACAGGAGGCTACTGCGCTCGCCTCCAACACCTTGATGGAATTTCACGGTCGCGTTCCTTGGCAGGATGAGCGGAGTGGGACGTTGGCCTGATGGGATTAGTCCCACCGGGGGGGGTGGGTGCACGGGGGGCTTATGGAAAATGAAGCCATCTGGGCCTGTGGAGAGAAGCTGTGCCTGCTGTCGAAGCAGAGGCGACGTCCTCTCCCCTCCTCCTCCCCCGAACTCTAACACGGTCCACCTGTCCAGCACACCCCCAGGCCTGTCCTTCGGACACCTCGCCACCCCTCCGCACAAGCGTGGAGGGACACGCGCGTTTCCATTATTTAGAGCATCTCGGGGATTCGCCGCCCCCGAGGAACCCGCGCGGTGCCGGTTGAGCACCGCTTTGCTGAGACGCGGAGGTTCCGCACGATCACGCCCACATACCGAAACCTCAGCGCGGTCAACCCACACGGTTTGAACCCCGTGTTCTAGACACGATGGCTTTCAGCTCCCACCAAATGTCTCAGCTGCGAGGCAGTATTGACCCTCGAACCAGGTGCTCGATTTCATGCCGCTACGGTACCGATGTAGCCGCATGGCTCGACCTTTGGACGAATTAGTCACGTGAATCGCAGTGCCGGAGGCAAAAGGGCCGCGGAGGTCTGCCGGCACACCGCGAGAGTAAAAATACTGTAAAAATACCGCAGCTGTCCTGCGGAGTGACCCTGCCTCGGAACCCCACCCCTGAGGAAGCGCAGGAGAAGATACGCTTGAAAGGGAAGCCATTTGAATGCGGTTCACCTCCGCAAAGAGCCGGGGCTCGCCCGAAACCCCGTACACGTTGCGCCTGTGGGACGGACACAGTGGAAAGGGGGACGTCGGGGTGTTAAAATTGTATATATTTCTGCTTAAACCTGAACAGACGTGTAGATGAGATCCTTACGCTGCCGGTCAAATCATCTCAAGTCTGATTGCCACACAACATAAACCATGTGCAATGGGAGGGTTGTGGTCGTGACATGTGGTCACAACATGTGGTCACATTAGCAGGAAGCGAAAGAGGGAACGGGGAGTCGGTGCCTGAGGGGGGATGGGTTTTAAACGCAGTCGCACTGCATCAGCCCTGCGCCGTTTGGCGGATTCGCACAGTGCTGCGTCAGCTCTGCGACCGCTCAATGCCTTTTTGTCGATGGCGCGATGGAATAAACCGGGTCGTGATGCAGCCCAGACCGTGACAAAGGCATGGAAACAAAAGGAGTGCAGGGGGTCGATTGTCCTGGGTCTCCGCACCGAACGGTGATCAATGGCGGTGATTAATAGCGGCTTCGCCACTGTTTTAGGGTGCGATTAATGGCAATGGGAAGACCCCTTGCGTCCTGCATGGACTCACGCTGGTCCCGCCGTGCGAGGGGGTGTGGTCTTTCGTGACACTTCCTATCCCCGATTAGCGACGCTCCTCGTTTGCGCAGCTCACGAGAGACGTCGAGCCACGGTTCGGCCCGCACGTTGACCGAGGTCAGCAGTCGGGTTCGAGGACCGTCGCTCAACCGGGAGCTGGATGCTCGGGGGTCACATCGTGAATCACGCACCTCCCGAAAACAGGAAAAGCACGAGGGGGGGGGGGTGGAGCCGGACGGGCAGGGCCATTGTCGATGGGGGGGGTGAAATAGCGTGAACAGGATGCCAGTGCTTGACGGACTCCCCTCCCATCCCGCCTCAGAAGCGGCTTCACTTCCTTGTCAAATTATCGCTTCGAGGTCCTCGAACCCCACAGGAACCGGTTCGGCTGTAAGCACATCCTGCCGCGTAAACACCACAGGGGCCCCCAGCTGCTGCTCTCGCACTCGAACCCTAACGCCGTCTATATCCAGAGGCCCTTAATTACCCGAAGGCGCAGAGATACCTTCCTGCTCGTTTCCCCAGGGTGCGAACTTGCGCGCCCCTCGCACGGACCTGTAATGACTCCCTTTAGCGCCTTCGTTCCGGAACCTTCTCCCAAGGTGGATTTCACCTGAATGGGACCGTCGCCTCTCCGCAGGACCGCGGTCCTTTAAT
Source organism: Scleropages formosus (assembly GCF_900964775.1). NCBI lineage: Eukaryota > Metazoa > Chordata > Actinopteri > Osteoglossiformes > Osteoglossidae > Scleropages > Scleropages formosus. Next base: position 28,989,683 of record NC_041810.1, on the reverse strand, counting down.
CGCCCTGTTCTCGAATGCGCGTTCACAGAATGTCCAACTGCACAACCCACCTGCTGAGACACTTTAAATTTACCACATTTACTACAGTAGACGGACAGCCTAACAAATGCGATCACTTCCTTTACAGCCTAGCCGTAACTGCGGTAAGCTGTTCCCGACCCCCTTCATGACCAGGGATGGAAGGTAGAGTTGTACTCCGAGTCCCTGGGTTCTACTCGAATGACTTGGGTTCGAATCCTACCTCCCGCTGTTGCGCTCATTCTTACCGTGAATTGTTACAAATTACCATGCTGTTAGTGGGTAAATAACTACGTTGCTCAGTGTATAACACAAAGATTCTAAGACACCTTGAAGGGCGCATGCAGGTAAATGAATGAATATTACTGTGGTAAAATACTGACCAGCTCACATGTCCTAGAGGGAATCCTAGACTGACACACAGCAGCGGGATTTCGCTCCTCGACAAGTCAGTAAAGTGTCATTAATAATTAACACATTTATTAATTTGTCCAAAACAGGTCATTCACAATTATGTGGCAGAAAGTGAAAAACGGGGGCAAAACGGCACTGTTACTGTACCTAGTACTGAACACTTTATCCGCTTGTGTCACTGACCCCGAGCTGCCATCTCACAATCTCTCTCTCTCTCTCTCTCACACACACACACACACACACACACACACACACACACACACACACACACACACCAGGGTGTGTCAATACCGGTTTAATCCAAATGTCACGATGGGGAATTTTTTCTCTCTTTCAAATCCGCTAATCCTGCTGACTCAGCAAGACCCCCCCGAAGCAGTGTACCCTGAGCTTGGACGGAACACGGTAAATAACCCCTCAGATGTAAATCCTGGTAACTGCATGACGAGCGGTGATTAATTTAAAGTTATGTTTTGGTCCTGCTCCGGTGCTAGTCCTAGTTCAGTCCTTCAACTCCTCCAGCGCTGCTCACAACAGGAAACAAAGTTGGAAGTTCAGCAGAAATAAATCTTTTATTATTCCTCCCATTAAACACCCCCCACTACTCCTTTGCAAAGGTTCATCCTTAAGAATTGTCTTCTCATCCTGCCCCCTACTGGATATGCAACCAACAGTCATGTAAATGTAATTAGAAAACACTAAATATTCATTTTAAATATTTGAAATGCACTCAGCACAGGGAATAGCGCTGCCATCTTTGGCCCCAGAGGTTGCAGGTTTGAATCCCACCTTGAACAAGGTACTTACCCTAAATCACTCCAGTAAAATTAACCAGCTATATAAAAAGGTAAGTAATTGTAATCAAAAATGTAGTTTGTACAGCAGCAGTATAATGTCTTTACTGTGTTTACACACCATCAGTAGTGAACCCATCTTATCTGGTCTTTTTTTTTTTTTACAGTAAATATTGGAGTAAATTCAAATATATACAGTACCTTTGGAGCATTTGTATGCTTGGGCAACCCGGACAGGGGTCAAAGCAAAACACCCCAGAAGTGCCCCACGTCTGATGTGCAAACACTGATTAAACCACCATAATTTACCCACTTTAATAAAAATGTAGTGAAGAACCTTTGTGGGAGCTGCGCTTTAACCGGTTACCTGGGCATTTCTGGGCTGATGGCGACACCTGGTGGCGCCTCCCGGTACTACAGCTTCTCGCCGCAGCAGCGCAGCCCACTGCTGTAAGAAGGGTTCCTCAAGCAGTACTTCAATGTTCCAGACTTTCATTAAACACACAGGACACATTGTTCAAATCCATCTACATTCAGAATTTACAAATACACACACTAAAGAGGGGTTCTCTAGTTACTTGAACAGGGGAAAAACATTTTATCCCTCCCGAAGTTATTGTAGTTTCTATTCCATTTAGTCCACTTTTTATCCAGGGCAACTTCCAATGCCAAGGCTGTATTTGTGATTGCATAAATGTTGGTGAACCTGAATTTGAGTAATCTCAGATGTGTATAAACATACATACACAGTCTCACACAAAACATATTGCATTTCTACAGGGTTAAACTCAAGAGGCAGTTACTTAGGGTGAGTTTTATTGTTCCACTTACTGAACAAAACATGGGCAAAAATGAGGAATCACAGCACAAGTGACATGATACATATGGACTATACATTTTAATTAAAAAAATTAAAAAAATTTACACTGAATTTTTCCGTTTCAGTGCTGTAACTTTCTGTAGAGGAAAAAAAAAAATCCATTTTAACTTAAGAGAATTCCTCGCCTTAAAAAAATATTCCAGACCAACATTCAAAAAAAGGTATGAGATTATAAAATTGCTTCACCCATTTTTCTATATCAAAACTTTTTCTTCTATACAGAAAAGTCTGTCCCTATAAGTAGCAAAGAAATCTGTGATATAATTAAAGAATAGCGACCGTAGTGCTGCTTAATGTGGGAGGAGTTTCAGTTGCCTCTATACGTCGAGGAGTAAGGGCCAGGAGGTCAAAGTACCTACTGGGGAGGGACACTTCCACAAGTTTAATCGAGATTCAGTGTTTTGGGATCAAACCCACAAAGGAACCTGAACGTGCGCCATGTGCAGGCCTTTGCTGCAAAGGGTTCTGGGAGATCTGCAGGGGGTGATGGGCTCCAGCCAGCAGGGCCCCCGCAGTCGGAGCTCCGGTTTGCTGACAGTGGGGTTATCGAGCGAACGCTGCGCCCAAAGAGAACAATAGTGACTTACAACAACACATGACTGACCACTTTCACCAAATAAAAAAGCTGACAACACAGTCTTGTCCACAAAAACACGTTGTCCAGATTCTCAGTCAGTCATTTCTAACCTACAGCAGATATTATATTTATATACACACATACACACAAAATTGTGAAAGAAAATAGAATCAATACTAAAAACACAAAAAAGATCATGCAAAAAAATAATAAATTTGGCCAAAAAAAAAAAAAAATATATAAAAATAAACAGGTTGGGAGAGCAGCTGGAGCAGAGTCCAGTGGCTGAAGGGGGGCAGAAGAGAGGACCGAGATGACAGGACTACGAGGGGTCACTGCTGACCAGTCGGCAGCAAGTCATAGATTTGCGTGGAATACTTGGGGGGGTTGCTGCTGTGAGCTCATTCCTCCATATGTCCACCTCCTTTAGCCAATGTCCTTACCTGACCGACCCCCCCCCCCCCCAAACCTCCAACTTCAACTATCTGATGCCATTTTAAGGTCTTTCGAGCTCCCCCCATAGCCCTCAGCTCCCCCACCATGGTCACCATGGAGACTCGGGTGAGCTTCAGTCTCAGCATCATCTCAAGTCCCACTAAAGTGCTCACAGGAAACCAGGACAACGGGCTAAGGGAAGCAGAACAAAGTAAGAGAACAAAGTGATGTGTGTTCAAACACACCCATCTGCTGACCTCTGAGGAAACCAGGTCTGCGCCTCAAGGTCACGGAAACGTACGTCATGCTTTAGAAATTTAAACTTTTCAAAGATTTTCCCCCTATTTATATATATATATATATAAAAAAAAGAATTTTCATTCCATCCAATAATGAAAGATATAGTTCAATGGCACAGCTTCATGTTCTGTCAACAAGGGTCTGAAAGAGGTCGACCCAGTACGGCGCAGCGATGTCCCAGATCTTCAGTTCCAGTGCTCCCGACCAACCCTCCGGTACAGCGAGGAGGGCTGGTCGGGATGCAGGATGTCTCAGGATTGGGAGGCCGGGGGCGAGACAGAAGAGGGAGGCGGTGGGGACCAGCATTCAGGTGGACAGCTCTCCATCCTCAGCATCAGTACTTGGGCACTTTAGTGTAGTCCTCCTGGTGGACGTTCTTGCACAAACACAAGGACAGGATCATGCCCAGCAGCTGAGGGGAGGGAGGGGAAGGAAAAAAAAAAAAAAAACCCACACTAACAGTCAGGTGGACACACTGGTATAAGAGGGCACAACACCTGCATTCCTCATCAAGTGGGGGAAACACACACACACACGAGCTCCTCATGAAGATGTATGAGGAGCACAAGAGGTTGCAGCTATTTGAAGAGAGGCACCTAATGAGGTCAGAGATTTCTGAGAGCAGGGTGTGGGACACAGAGCGCGCAACAGTGTGTGAAATGTAGGACAGCGTGTGTGGGGGGGAAGGGGGGGTGCCCGACTCCCGATGCGGAGCTCCAACGCACCTCGATGACGGCGATGCCGGCGCAGATCCCCAGAATGACCCCCAGGTTGTCCGTGACCCACTTCTCCACACTGTAGGCGCAGCCCTGGGGATGGGAGCACAGTGAACTCGATGCTCCAGTGGAGCAACTCGCTCCTCGCACACCTTTCCAACACCTCATACAGAGAACCTTCCGGATCAAGATGGAAGTTGCTTTGAAAGCAGCTGGGCCGTTTCACACAGCGTCGCGCAACCCCCCTCCGCGCTGTTTGCACCAATCGACCACAAAAAAAGCCATACTATTAATAAATATATAGCTGTATCAGTTTCAGAACATCCACACTGAATGTCGAACACCAACAAGATAAGAACTGCTCATATCATATATATGAACTTATATAAACCAGTAATACTGAACTTACAAAGGTAACACTAATTTTACTTATATAATATGTAACTAAGTACATTTTTATATTTTCATCTAGCACTGCCACGGGAGAGATGAGTCATAAGCGAAAAAATAAAATCCGCAAAATTAAAAATATTTTATTTTAAACATGCTCACACGGTAAATCAAATTTGGGGAAATTATTAACACCACAATGATTTAGTTCATCGAGTCCAAGTGACCACGTATTTCTACAAAGGGCCATTTGTGTCCAGCAAGTTGCCTACAGCGGGTCTAACGGAACTGCGGCTGAAATCTAGAGGCCAGTTGGCTGATTGGGCAAAGTGGGAGTGAGGGATTTACCGTGGTATACACAGGCCAGTTTGGGCTCTCGCAGAAACCGCTGTGCTTATGTGGGGTCGAGTTGGTACTGTGGGAGTCCAGACAGGAGCAGGGGTACAGCGTGTGCGAGCTGTTCCTGATCACTGCGTTCTCGCTCCAGTTCCCCGGGCCGGCCCAGCCACAGCAATGCATCTGCGAGGAGATATGAGGGGAAGCGGAGAAGAGTCACATCTGCTGAAGGGCACGGGGGGGTAATGGAGGGGGGTATTTCAACAATCCGCGAAAGTGAACCAAACACCCTCAGCTTTTTCCAACGAGCTGTCGAAAGCAGCTGACACACAAGGCTAAATCAAAAAAGGAAAAACAGCACCAGTCTGTTGTTCATAACTCAATTTGTTCATAACTCAAAACTCGGCACCACCATAAGTCAAAATCAATGAAAAATTAACACACATCTCTCCACTTATTGACTGGTAACGTGCTCCATGACAAAAGCTTAGCAAAGCAGTAGAGAAAAAAAAGGAGGGGAGGAATCTGCCCTGCGAAACTTGCCGATTCAGGACATGTGGAGTTTTATTTCATTCTGTCACAACGGTTACCGAATACACCAAAGGTTTGCGTTTGATGGGCACCTTTCCTCACATCTACAAAAAGGTCCACACACTAAGCCCAAGACAACAACGCGGGCAAACGGAAACCCCTCTCGGCATCCAGTCCACGGTCCGGTCCAGAGAGTGGAACACAGTCACGGTGAGAAAATTAAGCCCACGGTAGAGGCAGAGGAAGTGGCAGGAGCTCGAAGACAAGCAGGCCTGTGGAGCACGGGGGCGCTACCCACCCATCACCCTGTACCGATCCAAAATGAGAACCACCCGTGGCATAACCACTTCTCCGAAACGTCCACTGGACCAGGAAACAGGTACCGCTCAGGGTCAGAAGAGGTTTACGCACCGGTCCAAACAGCAGGAAGACTGTTAGAGACACCTTGAGGCCACTGCTGTCCAGGTGAGGTCATGATACACCAATACAGAGCATGAGGTCTGACACCATCACATCGAGACCAAATGCATCTGCATGCCATCAGTACCAGGGCTGCTATAACCAGGGGTGACAAGGGGACGATGCCTCTCCACTGCATCTCTCCATAAGCCATGCGGAGCAGCACATGATGGCGAGAAGTAGACTTTGAGCAGATTATGGAGGAAATATTGGTTCAGAGTTTTGCTTTGAGCTCAGACTAGAGTCCAACTGTCTCCACCTCGGGCCACTGAGACAGATGGTGCTCTATGGCCTGCTTTCCCATTCATTTTTAACACGCTTGGCTCACGAGTGACTGCTCCACACACTCCTTGCTTTTCCATGCCCCGAGTTTGGAGAGAGAACTGGAGAAGCAGAGATTTCTGCACATGAATGTCATCTTTTTTTTCCAGGGGGAGGGGTCGGTTGGGGTGTTTAGGAAAATGATAGACAGTGAGACAATGGCCATGCTCTTGATTGAGAATGGGCTCGAACCCCCTCTTTACCAGTACATCAAACACTGCCTCTGTGGAGGAATTCACGTGAGACACCCCCCACAAAGCAGCAAAACACCAGTGCTAGCTCACCAGCTGAACTGCGACCAGAAGTCATTTAATTCAGTTTGTTCATAACTCCAAACTCACCATTAATATGGTTACAATCAGTAAAAAGTTCATACAGATGACCCTTGAATTTTTTTTGTTTAAATAGGTTTAGTTCTGTAAAAGTTTAAGATATAGCTAAAATAAACACTTTCCTTTAACTCCGAGCAACAAAAATATCCGAAAATAACGTTACGTCCTCAACGTCCTGTCCAATACCATGTTTCGGGAGGGATGTGTCGAAATATGAGCAATGTTCCATGTCTTGTTATTCTCCATCAACACATTCACATTTATTCATTTAGTGTTAAGCTACTTACAATGATTTACACATTTATACAGCTGGGTAACTTTACTGTAAGAACTGTAAGAGGGTAAGTACCCTCTTGAAGGGCACTACAGCTGGAGGTGGGATTCAAACTTGGAACCTTTGGGTTATTGTTGAATACGCCACTTGAGTGCTCTTTACTGCCATCTAATGGCCCGTTTCAGACATGCAGCTCACTTTTTGCAAGTTGAGTACTTCACACGACGGCGGCTCTGGGCTCACCGTCTTCTGGATGTAGTCCCAGGCGACCTCCGTGCTCTTGTTTTGTCCTGTGTAGTCCACAATGATCTTGTTCACGATGCCCGACATCTCGTTCTTGAGCTACAACAGAAGATTTTTAAAAAGTTAATGGGGGGGGGGGGGGGCACTGGCAGAAAGCCGCCATTCGTAATATTCATTCACTTAGCTGACGCTTTTCTCCAAAGCATCTTACAACATTAAGGAACTTACTGTGATTTACCTATTTATAGAGCTGGGTGATTTTACCAGAACAATTTAGGGGAAGTACCTTTCTCAAGGGTACCACAGCTGAATGTGGGATTCTAACTTGTGACTTTTGGACCCATAGGCAGCCGCTCAAACCACTACACCAACAGCTGCCCCTGTTAATTCTGAACAGCGGGGAATTTCACCCCCCTTAGCAATTTGGAAAGCGAAAGTGAGGGAAGGGGAAAAAGAGCGTGGTCCTGGAATCAGATCGGGGGCTTTCCGAGTAGATGGGTGCTGTTGACCGGGGGGCGTTATTCTGAGGGTACATAAGGTTTCTGACTCTTCTGAGAAAGGGTGGGGGCTGACACTACGATAAATCCCGCAAATGGAATGTTTTCACTGGGTTCAAGGCTGATTCATACAACGGTGGAACTGGTTCATCAAGTCACATGGAGGGGGGTGTTCACCTAATCCCTAGAGTCGCATTCAAAAATCTTCGTCACACACCTGCAGCCACCAGCGGAACTCGAAAGCACAGCTTCGGGACCAAGTCTGTCGTCACACAGCGGCTCCCCACAGAGACCCTCAGCTGCTGAAACGCATCTTCCTGCTGCGCGCACGAGTCTACTGGAGCAGCTCAGGAAGCGGTCGTTGAAATCACAGCGCAGTGACTGCCCTCACGGGGGGCTCCTTTCCAAAGCCCACTTTCACGGAAATAAACAGGGATTGTGTCGGCGCCCGGGGGGGCAGCTTGGGGTCTTTGCTGCACCGTGTGCAGTACCAGATGCTTCCCTTCAAAACTCCTGGGGGCGGCACTGGTTTGGGGAACGAGCTCTTCCTGTGCCTCCAGGCCTTGGCAAGCAGCCGTCCCCCCCCCCACACAGTTTCCACCTTGCTTGTCTGTCTGACAACCTTCCCATGCCAAGGCCTTTCTCAGGAACAGATCGCTGTGAAAACCTGACCTGCAGGGGGCACTGATGACTGCTGCCACAGCAGCTCTTTGCAATTGCAGGAGGGGTTCAGTAACAACATGCGCTTGGTTACAGTAATAGTGAGCTGCACCCACCCCCGCACACTCACACCGGCACCCTCCACACAGCGGAAAATACGATATTCACCTTCCATCACACCTTCAGCCTCCACTTTCCACCCTAGCCCAGCCCCATCCCTGGTCACCCCTCCAGGTTGTCCCCGAAACTTACGAGGTCCTGCTGGAAATAGATGAGCACCGCAGCCGTCACCTGAGCGATGAGGAGCAGCAGCAGGCAGGTGAAATACTGTGGAGAGAGCATGCGGTAAGTCTTGGCCACAGGTTCCGCCAATGACAAGAGCCCTCCCTCCCCCCCGAGGCTGTTGACATAGATGATTAACTGGAGATAGGGGAGAGGGTGGAAAACACCTGCAGTGTGTGAGTATGTGTTTCACTTTTGTTCTTATTCTGAAATTTGCCCAAAGAGATTACAAGTTCTGCACTCAGCATCGTGGGCCTCAAAGACTCCAGAACAGTCACTGAACCGTCATCGTTACCTCATTTTTCCCCGAATGCGTCGAGGAAAACTGAGTGTCAAGTGTTTGAGACATGTGACCATACAGTCATAACAGAGTCACACAGCCGGGGGCCTGTGGGGTCACATGAAGAGACGGAGCAGCTGGTTAACTCGACCCACCCACCTCCCCAAGGGAAAGATCGGGATGAGAACCTCAACTGAAACGCCTTCCTCGACCCCACTGGCACCAACATGTAATGCGTAGCGTGATGGTGCGAAGACGCCAGCGCAGCTGTGCTTCTGGAGGAGGTTTCCGTGGACCGGGTTTTTCCCCCCCAGTGACTCACCAGCCCCAGCAGGCAGCGGACCTCATAGATGGCACCCAGGCAGCCCAGGAAGCCCATGAGCATGGAGAGGGAGCCAACGCCGATAAGGATGTAGCAGCCCACCTTGATGGAGGCGGATGACTCCTCTGTGGGAGGAACAAGGCGAGAAGCGGTTAGCAGCTAAGCCCCACCCGCCCACCCACCGCATCTCGACGGCATGCCAAAATGCCAAAACCCCAGTTTCACACGCTCATTCCACAGGTGGGTATGTGGAACGCATTCTTCGGCTTCCTCAGCTTCTTTCCTTCCCTGGTGACGGAGCTGCCAGGGTGTCATCCTGCCTCCAAGATGCGGCGAGAGTTCACCTAAAACCTGGGTCCGCAACACAACCCCCGCCGCCAAGGAGAACTACAGCAACCGTCACACAACCAACTCCCCTAGTGGTGACCTTTGGTACTACACCAGGCGGATGAAGCTGTGAACCGTAGTGAGGCAGCCAATTGCGTTTGCGCTCAGGGCTGCATCACAGCTGCTCCACACACGCAGTAAAAGTGCGAAGTTCAAAACCAAAACATCCTGCATCACATCCATACTCAGCCGTTATTCATCACCACACTGACTGAGGCATCATCGTTTGCAGATAACACTCAGCCCACTTCTGAAAGCATGGGCACCATGCATAATGAGCACCAGTCCTTTGGGGGGGGGGGGGGGGGGGGGTTTAAGACACTCACTGGAAAGCATACAGCCAGTGTGTGGTTTGGCCTGCAGTCCACATTTGCACTGCAGCCTAGGTGCATGACCACAAAGGCCCTCACGTGGGCACACGAATACATCCAGTATGTGGGACCAACAACACACTGTGGGTTGCCACCGTCTCACACACACACTATATATAGGCACACTGCTATGATACACATAACCAGTGTTGGGTAAACACAGAAACTACACCACCCCTTAATATGTAGAAGTGTAGCAATAACTACCGCACCCATTCAGGTGTGTTCATCATGAAATGTCAGGAATACTGAACCCCCTCCCACAAAAAGGTGGTGCAGGACTTTCATGTGTCCTCTTCCAGATCAGTCTGGTAGAGTGGTGTTGATATCATCACAACCGTAGGAGGATGCCCCATGCCAAGGGTCAAACCTCAACGCCAAGGCAAGCAGCCCTTCACAACAGGCCAAGTGTACAGCATCACCACGGTAACGATGCCCATTTGTTCTCTGAGCAAGTTCTTTTTTTTTTGTCCAATCTGATTTGTACTTGAGAAAGAACTCAACAGGAAGAGACTGAAAAATAGGCTGTAGAAGTTGCGTTAAGAGGATATGAAGAGACATGCGAGACCATTTACGAATTTAAATGGCACGAACAGTGGGGGGGTGGGGATGAATTTCCCTCGTAACCAGCCAGGCTCAGTAAATTTCCCCTTGCAGACCATGTCATTTCATCATTTATCACATACGTGGTGCAGATCAACCAGCTTGCGCCACTTAAGGCTCTACAGCTTAGATTTGACGACAGATACCACCCAGTGGGCAAGGAGCTACTCCATGGGTTACAGCCTATACCTTTGCTACCCAACACTCCATACAAAGGGACTATATCTACATATTGACTACTGGCAAAGAGTTCCAACCAGCCAACAAAACCCAAGCATGAGGCAAAGAGCTCCAACCAGCAGGCAATGAGCTAGAGACTACCCAACATCCACCCTACAGGCTGAGCATCCAACAGGCCACCTGGCAGAGAGAACAGTGGTTCAGTCTCTGCATTAGAAGTACAGCCTTGAACCTTTATAATGGCTTCAAAGAGATGACACAGTCTCCATTTACACACTAAGTAAAACTCACTGTTACTGCAATGGAGCAGATAAGAGATTACAAAACATTCAAAAGGACAGAAGATTAAAAGATGGCCAAAAATGGGGAGGGGGGGGGAGAGAATTGTCAGGATGAACCCTACAGCCACCCCACAATGGAACAGCTGGGTGTGAATAGTGCCTATTAATAATCTTTACTAAAACAACAAAGAGACCTGAGCAGAAAGTGAGACACGTAGATCCTCTGAGTAACCATCCTAAAGGATTACGCAACTAACGAAAGAACCCCTGGTAACAGCAAAATAAACACGCTCCTGTTTTCAAGCCTCACTGCAGATCACAGATGGGCTGGTGTCTTCAACCAACATTAGGATCCTATCAGTTGTAGTCTGGGTTATCTTTTGTGAACAAAGCAAATCGCAGGAAGCGTCCAATCGCTAGCTGAAACGGCAACATTCTAGGAAGGTGATCGGACCCCCCACACTAGTGGTAAAATGACCCGGCAAACCCAGCGGACTCAGAGGAAAGGAACAAACGTCTTAGATTCAACCTGAAGTGGACACCTCCTCCAAGATTTTGTTACACGGTGCGGGTCTTACACGTAGACCTTTCGATCTCAGTAAAGCAACATCCTTACAGCACATGCACACTGTACGGTATTGCCCTCTTACACATCGAAGAAATTCGTAATAAAAGGAAGGCAAAACCAGCAGTCAAACATACACGGCCCATTCGTCCCCTTTTAGGACCCGTCTATCCGCCGGCAACTTGGAGACACCAAGTTTGCCGCTGGGGAGAACAGCGATGGGAGTAAAAGTGGAGGGAAACCACCTGTAGGCCAAGGCTGGAAAGGATGACAGTGTTGGATCCAAAAGGTGGCTCCTTCACCCAAGGGCGAGGATTTCTGTGGAGCGACGTTTGGCACGAAGCCACGGGCACCAAAATCCTCCCGACATCACACACCGCTCGCTGCCGTGAAATAGGACGCAGCCTCCCGCAGGTTTACAAAAACCCCATCCTCAATGGCCAGCAGAGATCTCCAACAAAAAGTTATTTTGGTCACATTTGACAATATCCCACATGTAGGTTTTCAGCCAAGAGAAACGAAGGACAGATGTGCAGCACTGGAAGGTCAAACATGCACACGGAGCCCTTCGCCGACCGCAACAGCGTCAACATCATCTCAGTTCCTCTCGTTTCCTTTCGTTCTGGTCAGTCCTGACACTTTTGACATGAGAAAGTTACCAGGGTGCGCAGCGCAAGGCAGACACTCACGCAGAACGGTGACGAAGCTCTTGCTGTCCAGAAGAACCCATAGCCCGAAACCCAAGACGAGCAACCCGAGGAGCTGTGGAGAAACAGAAGAGGGAGTCAAAACATGAGGCGACAGGAACACAAATTTAACCAACCAGATCAGAGACACCAGTGAGGCACAGATGAGTGCATGCATGTGTGTATCTTTGTTTCTGAGAAGGAAGTTGCTGTGGGGGTCCATCAACACCTGGGCCCAACGAGGTTTCTACACAGCCACAACGTGAGCACAGATGCATCTTCTGGGAACTCCTTAGAGACACCACGCTACTCTGAGCAGCACTAGAGTGTTCGTGGCACAGGTTGTCTACAGACCCGGCACCAGAAGAAAAGCTCCAGGTGCCGTGGATTCTGCAGAGGCAGCCACTGTGAGGGCCCCTCAGGGCAGGGATGGGCATTGCCACAGTAACAAGCCTTTAATGAGCCCCCCTTCTCTCTAATTAGTGGGTTATGGAAGGAAAGGCGGCTGATTGGCTCGTGATGGAAAACCGAGGTGGGGTTTGTTGCCGGAAGCAGACCAATCAGGTTGCAGATCTCCTTTTAAAGGTTCCGGAAATCCTAATTAGCGGGTAAACATTTATTAAACTGGAGCCAGTTCCTCTGTGGTTTACACTCTATATCTATCTATGGCCGCAACCCAGGGTGGCGCTTCAGAGGCACGTTGCCACTACTCGTCTGGTCTCCATTAGCTTCCCTCCCCCACCCCGATAAACAGCCTTGGGACTGGAATAAAGTTCCCACATCACAGCATCCGCACCAGCGTCACCGTTCACCGTGCAGCACGTGAGCGACCCAACTGGCTCGGCGATACATCAACAGCCTGGATGCGTGCGTTTCTGAATATGTAAATTAATAGCGCCGATGTCCAATGATACTGTCCAGTGGTAAACTGGCCAGTGTAGTGCTATGAATTTAAATATTCAATCAATACTGCCAAGAAGTTCAGCTCTTTCAGTAAGTGTATGTGTATATGAGAGAATACAAATGCACATGTATGAGTAAAATATTTCGCTATACCACATGCTGTAGGTGTATCAGAGATGTTCTGGGGACTTACGAAGAAGAGGAGGTTGAACAGGAACAGGAAGTACTTGGTCGCCTTGAAGCAGCCTTTCCCCATGGCTCCGACTCTGCCGGTGAGAGATGGGACACATGAGGAACACGATCGAGGAGCTCAGGACGGCACGTTAAAGCACCGGACACACTGCACGAAGACCACATTAGCGTTGGTTGTGCTGTCCAGGCTTCCAGAGGACGTTTCCCATCCGACACCAACGGTGGAGTAGAATGCAAGCTGAGGGATCGCTTCAAGAACAGGATCAATATGGTCTTTTAAGTCCTCACTTTTGTTAATGCTTAAATCCAACACTCCAGTTACGGCCTACAGGACCATCAACGGATCTGCTCGACCCGACACTGACAGGACCCGATCGCTCGCTACGCCCCAACCACACTGCTCCACCTCTGCACACTTTGTGGTTCCACACACCAGAGGTCCAAAAATTAAAAGCCTGGATGTTCTCAGTTCTTCGATGTAGTGTAACGAGCTCCCTCTTAAGACATGCCTTCTAGGGTCTTGTCCTTCCTTATTTCCTATCTGCTTCAGCACCTTTCATTACATGATCTGTTAAAAAAGGACTCAATTCCACATACAGCTACTCACATAATATCTGCAGGGTAAATAGTGGTATTAGTCTAACTGAATAACTCAACAGTTGCTTGCCCATGACCATCTCTCCAAGCGTTGGTGAAATGCACTTCTATTCACATTTTTTTTTTTTTTTTTTTTTTAATCTGTTTGCATGTCACTTTGGAGAAAATCATCCAAACAAACAACTAAAACCAGCTGAGTAATATTCATAAGTGCCTGGGTTCTTCATGAATGAATAATATATATATTTGGGAACTTGTGACACCATTATGCAAAGCAACTATGAATGTTAAGCCTGTGCACTATAATAGCTAATTAATACAATGATTTATCCAGTTATGCAGGGTACAAGCAGGGCACCTTGCTCGAGGGTACTACAGCAGGAGTGGGGATTTGAACCAGGGGGGTTTCTTTAACTGCAAGGTGATGCCTCTAACCACTGGGCTACACTCTGAACCACCTTCATTGCGCCATCACATCATAACTCGACTCCCATTCCAACGACTTGCTATCAACTAGTCGCACCGCTTTAAACCACAGCTGGATGAGCCGCGACCCCAATTGAGGCCCCGTAATGTAGGTTACTGTAACAGAGCGGGTCGCCCGGCGGGACCACGAAGACGCCGAGTGCTCGGCTGAAGGGGGTCGCGCTCCAGCTGAATGAAAAAGGGAAGGAAAACAAAGCGACAGAACTGGGTGAGCGGGTGGTGGGCAGGTGGGGGTGCAGTCGCGGTCAAACGCGAGGATGCGAAGGACCGGACACAAGGGAGGACAGATGAGAGCCGAGACCCAAAACCCAACATTTCGTAGGCGGTCAGATGACCAGGGACTTCGAAGCCTTGATTGAGGGGGTCAAAAAGACACAAGGAGCACGTGGGACACTTACTATGGTCAAAGTCCACACACAGGAGTCCAGAACAGCAAGTTAAAATTGCCCAGATGGGTCTTATTTAAAGACAGTCCAGGTGTGCAGAGAACAGAGGGTTCACTTCCCCCGGTGAAAGCGAAACGACAGTAAAGACCCCCCCCCCGACAGCTCAGGCAGCCAAAGGTTGAACTCAGGGTAAACTTCAAAGCCCTAAACCAAGGAGGATGGGCCCGGCGGAGCGCTGCTAGGGGAGCGTTGCCAGGGACGACGTCACAACACACCACGTGCATTCTTACCGCGTCTACCGCTGACCCACCGGAGTTGTGGGGGAAAACAAAGTGTCTCAATGGGGTTCTTATTTACATGTTTATTTTTAAACTCGTGCTACAACACACGTGACACTGTGCCCCTCAAGCTGAGGGGGAACAACACGACGCCTTCACCGCGGTATAAAGAGCTTTGCCTGCCGTGGAGTCCCGTTTTCGCCGATGGGATGTTTTTACGTTCGTGGGAACTCGGTCTAGGAGCTGACCGAAGCAGCAAAGGAGACATCCAACACGCGCCGGATCCCAGGCCGCACGCTCTGCCTCGGGAGCCAGATTCAAACCCATAATTCCCTGAGCCAGCGGACAACATGAGTCACTCGAGTCCCCCAGCAGCTCAGTCTCTGTGGCCTTGGTGACCGTTTTTACCATGAATTGTCCCTGCAGGGGACATGGTGTGTGTGGGAACGCGCTGCGGCGCCTCTCCGCTCTTATCTCTCCTTTTCCCGTTTCTGTGTCACGATAGGTCTGTCTTGTTCCTCTTTCCGGTAAAACAACAACACTGCCCATGACATACAGAGCACGTCGCTGAGTTATGTTGTAACAGCACCTTCATGGCATTGAGAACTTTGCACATACCGCTCCGCTGTGCACACTCGCTTATTTGTGAATCGCACGTAAATAAGTCCTTATCGCCCGGGGGAGTTGGGGGGCAGGGGGGTGCTGAAATGCCCCAGTGTTTGTTTCGGTTGTTGGTGACATGTGGCGCACATCCAGAGGAAGGGCATGTAAAGGCATTCGTTTTTCAGCACACTGAACCAAAGTCCATGCTCTTGCTCTACAAATGTGTGTGTGTTCATCAGTTTGAGACAAACAACAGTTGGGGGGTGGGTTTTTTATAAAAAAAAAAATAAAGTTGCAAAATTAGACTGATTGTGACGGGAGCACCCCCCCCCCCGGTGCACACAAGCGTGTAGTACGTATGGTAAAGGGGCAGGCGGTAAACACGGCGAGATCCTTCAGCGCGCCAAACACGACAGGTTCGAGGTGCCGTGGAGCTCATCACACACTCACCGAAACCCAAAGAGTCACATGAACACACTCGATGTCAGGTTTACACGCCTTGCTGGTAGATGAGCCCAAACGAAGCTGGCTTGGGACCGCCTGCATTCAACCCTCCTCCACATTCTTTAAAGCATGCGCGGCATTTGTGGTTTATAACAAGATAAGGAAAAGTTTCATCTACGCAGTCGCTGACGTCGACCCTGAACGAGGGCTTCTGGAGACGCTGCACTTCTACTTGCAGTAAAGTACCGTCGCTTTTACCGGAACATTACGTTTATTATAGCTACAAATACGTGAATTTTTACACTATTAATGTATTGAGGGAATCCTGATTGATTAAACATCTATTGATTGAAACTAAGAAGTAGAATCTGTATTTACATCTACTCGTTAATCTGACACTTTTCTCCAAAGCAACTTCCAATGATCATCTACTTACAATTATTTACCCGGTTGTACAGCTGGGTAATTTTACTGGAGCAATTTTAGGGTAAGTACCTTCTTCAAGGGTACTACAGCTGGAGGTGGGAATTGAACCCGTGACCTTCGGGTCCAAAGGCAGTAGCTCTAACCACAATCCTACCAGCAGTCCCTACAAGTTACAGACAAAACAAGTTCTGAACGCCCTTCCAGTCCCAAAATGTGCTGGAAGTTGAGGAGCGAGTGAATTAGGAAATTCTCTGATGTTGGGTCATTTCCTCGAGATATGAGATTTCCGGCACCTTCCAAAGTGTTATCAGCCTCTGCACTCATTGGTTACTATTATGTAACACTGAATTCGAGACAGCAAAATGTTTCAGCTCCCCTCAACCCCAGAAAGAATGTCTAGAATGTCAAGTACATCAAGACCGACACCTCAACAGTTCTTGGAACGCAACTCTTCCCTGAGGTTGACACCCTTAAACCCGAACAGCAAACTCTGCATTTCCTCAGCTTTTCCAGAAGTTTCCAGCGTGCGAAGGGGTATTCAGTACCCAGCAGCAACCCGGAGTACACCCCCCCCCCCCGGCCTGATCTTCTCACCTCGCCCTGAGAAAGACAAGCCTTGCTTTGATTTCCAAAGCACAACAAGGGCCGCTTTCAGCCGCACTTTTCACGGCTCACAAAGGAGCAACTGGACACAGCGAGGACGCCCCCCCCCCCCCAGCTCTCATTCTTTGCACCACAATAACCCCGACAGATTCATTTTCAGAACTCTGACCGTTTCCCTTCCCAAGCGTCGAGCTTGCCGATCCCCTTCAGGATAAGTGCGGTAGCTGGAGCCTCCAAACGGAGGGAGACAACTCCGCTACGCCCCCCGATAAACGTTTCAAAGTGACAATGTAACTGGACTTTCGCCTTCATCTGAGAACTTGCTTCCTTCAAAACTGGACTTCAGAACCAACTCCACATGTGCAGAACCATCAAAACATCGCTTTTCTTTCCCGACAGCTTCCGAATAAATAAATATTAAAAGTACATGATATAGATACAATAAGGAGAAGGGATGTGAAAAAACATTAAATCACGGCCAACATCATCATTTACTGAAAGAAATTACCATTTTTTACTGTGGGTAATTCCAAACCCACCCATATTTACCAGGTCTACATGTTGCTGGTATCACTTGGTCTTCCCTGAAGAAAGAGTCTCACACTACAGGTCATCCATCTACAAAAGTTTTAGCTGAGCTATGATCCACTAAAGGTACATTACCCTGGTGCATTCACCGTGAAGTAATGCCAGTGAATATAAACCGCTATTACTGTGTTCACTGCAGTAAAATGATAGCGAAACCACAGCAGGGACGCCGAGTTCAGAAATGTCCCTCATCCAGATACCGTTGGGGAGAGAGCGGCAGAACTGTTTACAAAATACCTGCACTGATCTTGCCTGTTAAGGACTATATGGGCTGAGAAGACATAACAGGGATATCAGAGAGGTTGGGGGGGGGAGGGGGAGAAACTCAGTCATTCCCCCCGATCACAACCGGTCTGGGCACAGTAAGGGACCGAGTAAAATTAACTTTTACCGCTATATTACAGCGAAGTGCCCTACGGTGCCTGTGGGCTGTACTGACTGAGGCCAAGCAGAGGCAGACACCTCTGGGTAGGGAAGTGCTCCCACCTTGAAAGACATTTAAAATCTTGATCCGGAGAAGACTTCAACTTCATCTCAAAAACGACAAGTTCGTGATACTGACACAGCAAGGAGAGAGAAAAAAAAAAAAAAAGCCAAGCCATAAATCACAGCCAACAGCCAAATTACCATTTTTACCCCCTAACCCATTGGGACCGTGGTCAGTACCTGAAAACGGTGGTCAAACAGCTTGTTGAAGCCAACGGTAAATCGAGCACCTGGTAAACCATGCGTAAATGACACTGTTGCTGCAATCGGAGAAAGTACACAAAACGGGTACGAGTTACATAAGGGGCGGCGATTCACAAACGCGTCCGAAAAAAAACGCCCACGCAAAGCAAAACCCACGGAAACTTTGAGAAACGGGGACTGCCAAGTACAGCTGGTTGTTTTCTAGCACAAACTGAAGGGAAAAAAAAAAAAAAAAAAACAGAAAAGCGTGTTCCTAAATTAATGGCAACCATTAATAGCCTCGTTCAAACACCGCAAACCGAAAAAGGGAGCTCAGGACGGCGGGGGGGGGGTTTCGATTAGTTCTGTCAGTCCACATGTGTGTACAAGGTCACTGTTGAACATGGTGGGCCACTCAGCATCTCTCACACACGCACACACGCATCTAGGAACACATCACTAGCTCTCACCGTGCTTGAATTTAACACCTTACAGTTCCTTCCCTGGAGCTTTTGGCCAAAAGGACGTGCGTATCACGGGGCGCAGCAGATCCGGGAGGGAACGGGGTTTTACAACACGTCTGACGCTGAGCGGAAACACCATCTATAGAGCAGCAGGGGGCGTAGCAGCTAAAGCTATAACCAGAGGACATGGATTGAAAGCCTCACTCCTCCACCATACCACCAGTCAAGGTACTGACCCTAAACTGACACAGTAAAACAACTGGATTATTGCAATAACTTCACACTAAGTCCCTTTGCAAGAAGGTTTCAGCTGAGCGACCATGTGTTGTGCGACAAGTACAATACTAGAGTAATACATGCAGAGCAGTGTAAACTGCATAACACAGTGACCCACGTTTCCGATTAACTTCTGGCTACCCACCTCCAACCTCACAACCTTTTAATTACAGACAAGAGTCCGAGATCAGAGCAGCAGCCCAACAAACGACACTTCAATAACAATTTAGCAGCCAAAGCCAACAGGCGCTCGTTTCCTCCTGCCGCTATTGGAGGGCCGCAGCGACTCGGAACCGCGGGTAAATAGGCCATCTGTAAATAACCGGCCCGGCAGAGAACGCACGTCGCTCCACTTCTGCGGCGCCCCGCAGTACGGATCGAGGACGGCGCGGCCTACTCTTCAGCATCCGTCCGCAGTGCATTTCGCTTTCGTGTAATTACAGCCCATCAAGGGTCTCGGTAAACTGCGGCGAGGCCTTGTCTACGCGGGAGGTCTACGGAGTAGAGTGCTTTTAACGCTCCTCAAGGAGGCACCTATCAGTTTCGGGGAAACAAAGAAGAGCAAGTCTTCGCAGAACCCGGCCCCCAGAATCAGAGTACGGTTAAGAACCGAGGCCGATATAAACCGCAGTATGATACCATTTGATACCGAACACATAAGTTTATTATTTCACCTTCTCGCTCATCCGGTGCACTGGTTAAAGACATGCACTTGTACCCAGTAGGTGTTGGTTCGAGTCCCACCTCTTGCTGCTGCTAGGGGCCACTGACCGAGGTACAGGCATCCCTGCTTCGAGACACCAGTTACAGACCCGAAAAGCATCCAATAGAGATTATTATAGAAGAAGAGGAAACAATGTGGGGTGAGACTAGATAGTTGGTCTTTAATTATACTATAATCAATAAATAATAAAGGCAACCGGCTTGGACCCAAAGACTGCAGGTTCGAATCCCACCTCCAGCTGCGGTACCTTCGAGTAAACTCCTTACCCTGAATTACTCCAGTAAAATTACCTAGCTGTAAAAAATTGTAAGTAGATCAACACTAAGTCGCTTTGGAAAAGCAGCAGGTAAATTAATAAATGTAAAATATTTGCTGCATTTAAAAAAAAAGAAAAAAAAGAGAGAAACGGGGCAGATCATATTCCGAGTCAGTTCGGATAACGGTGTCAGATGAGGTATAAATAAATTACACAGGAAAATAACGACATAAATAAAAGCAACCTAGAAACAAGACACAACATGATGATGTAAGTAAGGAGACAGAGTTTTCTCATACCCCGTCCGACCTGTAAAGTCAGTTTTGGGACTCATTCTTTACCACAGTAAAAACAACCCTGCAGGCAGACAACGCAACACGGAGACCCGCCAAACAAAGCGGCCGAAACAAAACCGGGACCTTCAACAACAGCTGGTTTCAATTAGAAGATCGCGGGTTCGAATCCCGTCGACCCAGCAGAAGCGCCACATCAGCACGACGACGAGGCTACAGACAAAAGTATGAAAGTTTCCACACTCGGCTACAAAGAAAGAGAAACTTCCGCCGACCGACCGTTTCCGTCGGAAGGCACGCGCGGTTTCTCGGGAGCGCGCGCTCACCTGCTGGAAGAGCTGGACGAGAACGGCAGAAGAACTCGACGTCTTCTCGATAGAAGCGAAACGGCAACGGTGTGACCAGGACCTGAGACCATCCAACGATAACCCCCTCCCCTTAGCTCCGCCCCCAACTCCGCCCCTTAGCTCCGCCCCCAGCTGCACCACCGCCAGCGAACGTCTCGAGCGCGCTCCATTTTAACCGTCTGCGTTCCGACACGTAAAGGACGCGCTAACTCTAATTCAAATTTCTAAAAGAATTTTACACGCATTTACATCTCAGCTTTAGTTTAATCTCCGAGGTCTGGCAAGTCTCGAATCATGTAGAGTTTTCTACCGTTCGTTAACTGCACAAGAGGGCTCGCCTCTGAAAAGACAGCGTTGAAAAAGCCAGTTGAGTCTTCTAACTTCCGTTGAAAAGAACATCCCTGCGCTTAATTTGTTTTATTCTACGGGACTGATGAAGCCTCATTTCTACAAAAGCAGCCCTTGGAAATATACACAAAACACACTTTCTGTCGACATAGTATGAACATGAGTGGGAAAAACCCAAAAACAAGACAATATTTTCAAGAGGTGACAGAGTGTGTGAGTGACAGAGAGAGTGTGTGTTCCGCTGATGTGTGGATGAGTGACCCATTGTAAGTAGTGTATCTAGCAGTGTAAGTTCTTGGGTGCTCTGGTTTCCTCCCACAGTCCAAAGACATGCTGTTCAGGTTCCCCCATGTGTGTGTGACACAGAGAGAGTGTGTTCCGCTGATGTGTGGATGAGTGACCCATTGTAAGTAGTGTATCTAGCAGTGTAAGTCACCTTGATGAATAAGGTGTGTGGGATGGTAACACTACATAGAGTTCATTGGAAGTCACTTTGGAGAAAAGGGTCTGCTAAATAAATACATGTATGTAAGAAAAAAGGTTAAAAAAAGGTACTGCTTGAGTTACGAATTTTTAAAATAGCGTATTTTCATCATATTTGCTTTTATAAATTCCTGAATGGTGGGAACGCGACCTGTACTTACACACGCAGCCGCTAGGTGTCAGCAAAGTGTGCCTAAACGAAACCCAAGCATTATGTCGTGTAATTCATGTCATTTCTTTTTCTAACAGTCCATTTACATTACATTTACCCGACACTTTTCTCCAGAGCGACTCACAATGTTAATCTATTTACCCATTTATAAAGCTGGGTAATTTTACTGCGGAAATTTGTAGTAAGTACCTTGCTCGAAGGTACTACAACTGGAGGTCGGATTGAAACTTGTGACCTTTGGGTGCAAAGGATACAGAAAATACCCAGTACAGTCAGGAGACAAGCAGAGTTACCATAGAAACAAGTAGAGGAGATGAGGAAGACAACACAACAAACATCGACAACAGGAAATGAATATAAGTTTGTACATTTTCATCAGTTTTAATTTTACTGGAGCTTAAAACACCTTCTCTGTTGTGAAATACACTTTAGTTTACTCCGAGTTGTAAATGTCTTTCTACTGAATGACATCTACTAAATGCATACATGTAAATGTGTTTATTTAATATAGCTATAATCAATATTTCTAAAAAACCTAACCCGTTTAAAAAATAAAGCCCTTTTGTTGATTGTCGGCTGCTAATAATAGTGACTGGAGTTGTGAACAAAATGACTTAATAGACTTCTGGCGTTTGTACGCTGAGGAGACAGTGAGTATACCGCTTGCTGAAAAAAAATATTTTCCTTCTAGTTGGGTTTATAAATACCCTTTAGACATCAGCAACAGGGACACAGCTCTCCAAGTGATGCTATCTGAACACCTCCTACGGGGTGCGAAGCTGCTTATCATGACAGCAAACCACAGCACCATGCCCCCCCACCCAGGGCCAACCGATGTGGATGGGTGACTAACATGTTCAAAATTACAGAGCATGATGAAACTTATGCAAAAGCCTCCGTGATCAGGCACAATTTCCCCTGCCGCGGCATGTTCTTTGCATAGACCGCACACTTGTGGTGATCATAAACAAAGTTGGATTGCACAAGAATAGTTAGAGGCAGGGAGGGGAATCAGTCACAGTGGGGGGAAACATTCGTAAAGTGTACCGTTTACATTTTGTTATTGATAATCCCTTTAGTAGAACATGGGGAGAGATTTGGCAGGCAGGCTGAAGATGCCTGAAAAAGGACCCTGAAGGATTGAGTCAAAGTCTGTTGAAGAACTTTGGTTGCCACCCTGATCGTGAGGCCTGGGGCTGGTGGCACCGCCCTTGTGTGGTAGAGAGATAAACGATGGCACCTGAAAGGAGAGGGGAGATTACTCAGGCAGGGCAGCAACACGCTCCAAAACACAGCGAGAGCACAGATCCAGCAGGTCACACACTGCAGGAATCTTCTGCACTTACCGCTCACTGTCCCTAATGAAGTAGACCTCAGCCTTGGTAACCACGTGGTCATGGTGATCTGCGTCCTGCTCCCGCCACTCGAAATTTACATTCCTCTTACTGCTCACCATCTCTGAATAAACCTGTAAATCTGCTCTGTCCCATCCCAGTCTTAGCACACGAAAAACACACACACGTAATGCGTGAACATTTACGCTAACGGAGAGGCGAAGAAACTTTTTAGCTGAAGAACTGAACACAGTTAATGGAAGTCTTGGCAACTTTTCTCCAGCTTGCCCAAGATTTCATACCTTCTGTAGCAGCTTTATAGTGCTGGGAGGTGATATACAGACAGCACACTGCTGCTGCACTTCAGGGTAAAGCAGGAATGCAGGTTGATGTTTGTACAACAGTGCCCTCTAGGTGTCCACCGCAGAACTGCAAGCTAAGTGAACAGATGTTTTGTCTCAAAGCATCCAATGTTTAATGAGAAAGGAATGTGGTATGAAAGGACCCTCACTCTGTTACACAACTGTTTGTGTTTCAGTTTTCAGAAAACTCTGCGGAGAAGCTAAATGAATTCATACTATATAAGTCTGAGTTGAACAATGAAGAGAAGGACACTTGGAAAAAAAAAAAAAAAAAAAGAAAATATTTATTCTAGGGCATACATACACAAAATTTAAGTTGATGTTTCCAAAAGTAAATACAGTATTTTCATCATATTTTATTTCCCCAAAGTCAAACAAAACAAAGCAACTCTAGAACAACAACCCTCCTTTCAGGTTCAAGATGAGCATACATGTTTAAAAACCATTTTTGTGAAGCTTTTATACATTTTTGTCCATAGACAGAGCCAGAGTGGAGTGGGGGGTGGTGGTGGTCATTGTCGATCCAACTGAGGTGTTGAAATGGCCGTGTTGCTTAGCAGCACCATAATCTTGTAGCAACATTAGGAGAATGCCAAGTTATGTTTTTTTTCTTTAGCTGCAAGAAGGCTGTAAAAATAACCCTGGGCTCACAGACATGGATCTCAAAAGCAGTACTGAGAAAGTGAAATGTTCTGCTCACACAGTTTCACTCAGCTTTGTATCTGATGAACAGCTCCATTACTTCAAGCACACCTCTGGTTAAGAGGCCTCAAAATCTTCCCTTTTCCTGACAGCGCTGCTGAGAAAACTCTCCGTCTTGAAAGGGTAAGTTGAGTACCGAAGGTTTCGCATATCAGATATTTCAAGTCCTCCTTAGGAAACTACATATTGACGTGTACTGCAAAATTACAGCTTTTCAGTGCAACGCAGAAGGCCGGAGCACACGACATCAAGCTGATATGGTAATTAAACGCTACAAGGGAGATAATTACTGCTTTGCGCACAGAGTTAGAAGCACAAACCAAATGCTGCATCTCTGAGCACAGTGCCCTCGCTGTACAAAGGGTAACATGCGTCCTGCATTGTAGGGCAGATGAGCCAAACATCTCCCACCGGTCATTATCCTTCAGCTTTCACCAGCAGCCTTTTAGCAAGCGATCGGCAGAGCACAGCGACTCCGGCCACGTCAGCGGTCAGAGAAGGAGCTTGCTGGACAACCTTGTTACTGTCGAGTATATTTAGACTAACTGCTCTCAGAAGATGCAGCCTTAGCAAAACCAAGTCCAGTTCTACCGGAACATGGAAAACGGTGCTGTGGATCACTTGCGTTTAATCTTATTTGTGCACCGAAACTTTATTTAAGCACTAGAGGGACTTCCCCAGGCATTTAGACCACCGGCTTGTCTCAGGAAAGCAAGTTTGTAGTGACTGGAACCTGGCTTTGAGTGAAATACTGCATCTAGGCAACGCCGGGCAAATCAAATGAGGAGATGACGTTTCACTTTAACTGCTGACGGCCGCTAAAAAATTAATACATATATACATACGTAGTGTGCTGTAGCTCGTATATATAAATCACAGAAGTCCCAAACAGTCCATACAAGAGATACAGCTTGGGTAAAGAACCTGTGGATCACTGACTCATTGTCATTCATTCATTCATTCATAGGTAGCTCAGCATTTAAAGACTTGGACTTGCACCCTGAAAGTCGTTGGTTCAAGCCCCATTTCCTGCTACTGCTGTAGTACCCTTCAGCAAGGTACTTACCCTGAATTACTCCAGTGTATATACCGAGTTATAATTTAGGATCATGCGTGTTAATTTGTTTCATATAAGAGCGCCAGCTAAACAACAAATCAACCTCTTTCAAAACCATCCCACAGTTCCAAGCCACTTTGCATCAAGAGAAATGTACTATTATACCACACTTGGATTAAGTTGCATGCTTTTTTTTAAAATAAAAAAAAAAAATAAAAAAAATAAAAAAAAACCAGACTTAAAGTACAAGAGTATGAGACACACTTGGTACAGAGCGCAGTAACAACACCCATTCAACAGGTGGCGCACTACATTTGTGCAACTCAAAAACAACATTTTTTATTCCCGGCTCTAATAAAAACTACAGCATGAAGGCGGTTAACTATTTACAATATTGATAGCAAGTATCAAACTACCTTTCCGTCATCGTTTGTACTTCATTTAAGGCAAGACTAAGGATATGCGTGTTTGGGGAAAAAAAGATACAGCTACATCAGTGGAAAGAAACAGTGAGGTTCAGTGAGCTACGGCGTACATGCTCTGTGCTTTGTAGTGTAATATTTAGGATGAGGCATGTGCATTTGCCTCCAACCATGCTGCTTAAGACGCACCAAATCGCACTCGACCACGGATCCCCGACAGCGAGCAAACGCATGCGTAATTTAGATCCGAATTCTAAAAAATAAAGACTCTGGGACACAGGACTAGCATCCGAGACGCACGTCACTCAAGTCTACCGTGTTTCCTGCTCTCTTTCCCGCTGCCTGCCGTTTTCAGAAAAACGCTGTTTGACAGGTTTGTCTGAAACACGGCTGCTCAAGTGCAGATTCCTACAACTGTAAGGATTTGAGACTGAGCAGGAAAGGATCAATTTTTCTGAAACTCGCAGGACACCCTGCTATTAAAGTGTTTGGACACCTATCAAAGTCTACGTTTAAATGGTTGTGCTCAGTCAAAACTGGATTAAGATGCACGATCATAAAACGAAAAGGTATTTTTGCGCTTTGCTCCCGTTTTCCCAAGCTTGATTTGCCTCCGTTCGATTTTCTTTGAAACTCGAATGTTCCCGATGAGGACGGAGTGCGATTTCATTCATCGAGCGGCAAATTCACCGCCAGCATAAGGCCGTGCCCACGTGTCCCAAGGAGGCGAGTCCTTAACCGAGATGAGACCTACGCCTCGTCCTACGGCAAACTGTCGGAAGACACAGCGTGGAGAACCGTGGCGCTCAACGTTTGTTTCCATCCAGTGAGGAGTTCCTCAACAACAGCACCCTTAGCGACACAGGTATGTCCAGCAGCAGCAATGGTGACCTCAGTACTTCTATTTAAAAATGAATCCATCTGGAGAAACGCCTCCATGCGAGTCGATCCAGCGAGGAACAGGAAGCAGACTCGTCACAAGCGGAGTCTGTCACCCTTCTCCGCGAAGTACACGCCGTTCCCTGCTTTCAACACACATTCCCGAACATAACACACATACTGGCCCTCACCGTGTGCTCACCAGTTATACAGAGTCGTGTAATTTGGCGCTAAGAAGGTGCCTCCCAGTTTAAAACTGAGAACCACTACATAATCGCACATTTGCAGGCGCTTCGTATCAACATCAGGTAAGTATTTCCCCCAAATATTTTGCTTCCATTTGGTGAAACCACAGTCCCAAACGTGACCTACACAAAGAACAATTCTGTATGTTTTGGTAAACAGCGTTTTCGGCGACATGAACGAATGGCAGACTACTGACGAAAACCACCTAACCACAGTGGGACTCGACTTGGTGCGCTATCCCCTGACTAAGATGAACTGCAGCGCCCACGTTAGCGGTTGGAGGGGGGGGTAGTTTCCATGGAAGAGGCCAGGTGCCGATGCCTCAGATGACGCAGTACCCAGGCCCCAGACCACCGAACCCCACAACCAAACTGCACCCCAGACCCAAACCCGCTCCCCCCACCCCCCAACTTCCATCGGAGTTTCTCGTGTGCCTCAGATCTTCTTGGATCGGCGTCCCAGGTGGTAGTAGTATGCGAGCGTGACGACGAGGAAGAGCACTCGACTGAGGAGGAGGAGAATGGCGGCATTGGATGCCGAGCCGATCTCCACGAGAGTCACGGTCATCACTGCAGCAACACAGGGGCGGTCTGGTTAACATACATCCAAAGCTTTGCCTACGAATAATAATTAAAAAAAAAGATAAAAGGAAAAATCAAAGCATGCATGTTTCGGGAATTGGTGCCCTCTACTGGCTGCGCTTTGAAAGGCAACAGAAAGTCCGCATGCAGTGCTACGCATTTGCCACTAGATGGGAGTGTCGTCCCAGAGATCTGGAATAATTGCTGCGCCAGCACAAGATCTGAAATTACTTTTCAATCAAACAGGATTAACGTGGTGTGTATTTCTTAAGAAAGCTGACGGGAGGACAGATGAAAGGTACGGTACTCTGCGGAAGGACTGAGACACACCTAAGAACTGCACTGCGAAGTAGCAGGCCTCCATCAGTAGGGTCCACTGGATGATGACCTTCTCTGCGGTGTACAGCCCGTTCCACATGATTAGAGAGATACCTGCAAGGAAACGCACTGTTCACACAAGAGTCTCATTCATTACCGAACGTCTCCAATCATCACAAAGGCTGTTAGACTCTCCAGAATCATGGGTCTTCTTGTGACTCGTGACACTCGGTCCTTGACGATCTCACACCGATACCGCACATCAGAACCTGGATATATCAGTATGACTGAAGTTGCTCTTTCCTGGTTCTCACTTATGAAACAGCTCACCTCTCCCACCTGCTCGTCCCTTGCAGCTGACAAGCACAGGACGTGGATAAACACCCCTACCTCTGCAAAGCATCATCTGCCTTAAAGACCATCCCTCTCAAGTGTCCTGCCATCCTGCTGGTTCCTTTGCCAAATCAAAGTAACAACCTGGGTAGAAATACACCTAGATAAAGAAAGATATTCTGCAATTTTTCAACACAACGAACGCAGAGGAGCCGGTGACTGACTTCAGGAAACAGGATACGGCTCATGCAGCCATCTACATTGGAGGGGACGTTGTAGAGAGGGTCAACAGCTTCAGATTCCTAGGGGTCACCCTCACTGCCAAACTCACATGGACTGAGCACACAGCATCAACCATAAAAAGGCCCATCGACGCCTCCACTTCCTCAGGCGTCTGAAGAAAGCCAGGAAGTCCACTACAGTCCTCACCACTTTCTACAGGTGTGCTGCGGAGTCCGTCCTCACAGGGTGTATTACATCCTGGTGTGGCAGCTGCTCCATACAGGACAAGAAAGCCCTGCAGAGGGTGGTCAAAACAGCTCGGGAGATCATCGGCACACAGCTACCAGCAGTCGAGGACACCTACACCACACGCTGCCGCAGAAAGACGATGCCCATCATGAGAGACCATAGTCACCCCACACGGGCACTTTTTTCTTCTCTGCCATCTGCAAAACGGCTTAGGTCTATTCGAACCCGCACTGCTAGGTACGGGAACAGCTTTTACCCCAGTGTTGTAAGAGTATACAACACCCACTAGAGTTGGACTGTTCCCTCCAAGCACATTACTTGCATTGTCACTTTAAGTATTCTCAGTTTCAAGTACTCTGGCTGCCTATTCTTATTTATTGTTACTGTTATTTTTTGTCATTGGCATTATTTCTTATTGTTTTGTGCAGTACTATCTACTTTTTTTTTTTTATTCATAGTCTGTGGAGAAGCACTCAAGAATTTCATGGTACTTGTACTTATGACAATAAGCCTCGAACCTGAACACGCCATCACTCTTCCGCACACACGAGGCTCAAGGGGAGTATTCGAAACGTGACAACTTGGAGGAAATTTTCCAAGTACGGTAAACCGGGGGGTAACCGAGCGCAGCGCAGCAGCTGTGAAATTCATACGTACTTTCCACACATCGTGTCCACTTGGGGGCACCACAGGACTTGGCAGCACCCCGTGGCCCACACGAGCTCCAGATCCCACCTGCAGAGGCAGCTGATTTCGCACCTTTACCAAGCTGGCTCTCCCGGGGTGTTTGGCACTTCCCGCCAGCACAGACCCCCACCACAGCGCCGCCGCTCTCTGTGGCACCTCCGAACCAGCGCCGATATAATAACTGTTTACATCCCCAGTCTAATTCCACTCTCCCAAGGAGCAGAAACAGGGTGGTGGAAATAATTGCCTAGCGTTCGTATACACACACACACACACACACACACACACACACACACACACACACACACACACACACACACACACCCACCCACCCATTCTAACAGTTGCTGCCATCAGAAAGGACAGAAAAAAAGACAGTTTAATGTATAATGAAATAGGAGAGCCACGTGCAGCATTTTTAAATCGCAGACTGTTCTCCTCGGCACATCCTACGTCTCAAGCACCCTTCCCTACCCACAATTCCAGAGGGTTGCTCTCACTTCAAACATACGGTCTGATTATTCCCAGACCAGCGACGACCCCCCCCCTCCCATATGACAGCTGCAGCTGAAACCGCGTATGATTTCCAGCCGCCACCTTCGGTGCGAATGCATATTTAATCGAGAGCCGTCACGAGCCGAGGTGAAAGCGACACAGGGGATTTACAAAATGCTGGTTAAATTTTAAACTGCTCTTTAATATTGATGGCGGGCACCATCAGATCATTTCCTGGCTCCCAGTTCACTACGGAGGAGTGTTTTTCTAAAAAGACCTCAAGAACATCTTTCATTGTGAAGCTGGACAGAAAACTGGAGCAAGGGGGTTGGTAACCGCGTGCGCGTGCACCAGTGCGAGTTGCACGTGGGTACGACGGGGGGTCCTTACTGAGGACAGCTCCTCCGTAGAGGCGGATGGAGATGCTCGTGGTGGGCAGCTGCTCTTCCAGTACAATCTCGGACAGCTGGTTGGGGAAGGCGAGAGCCTGCAAGAGATGGGGAGAGCCCTTCACAACAAGTCCACGGCAGCCCCCCCCGCCCGACCCCACCCCATCCGGCTCCTCCCTGCCCAGATTTCCCAGCCAATCTGATCCTTTCCAGCTCATTTCAGACCAAACCTTTCATCAAAAACGTTCAATCATCTCAACAACGTGTAATCATTTCCGGTCCATTTGAGACCCAACACTTCTCCAATATCGCGAGTGGCTGGCAGAAGCGCTCCGGTGGCGGGATGTGCGTTCCGCCGCTGCGCTCTCCGGCAATCCCGCCGCTTCCCTTGCACGCTCACAATAACGCGGCGGCTCGCAGGAGAGATGCCACTCGCTGAGGCGGACGGGATATTAAATTCATTTTGGCGCTTTCGGCGATTCAGAACGTGCCCCTCAGTACTGGACTGGCTGTTCTTTCTAAAACAATAAGCAGTTATGCAAATACGTTCCAGTCTGTAGAGTGATTAACCATATTTCAGCACCCTTTTGATATTCCGAGTGGACTCCGGAACGTACGAGACGTTGCATTATTCATTTATCCGACGCCTTCGTCCAAACGAGGTACAAATGCGGTTTGTTTACTAAGCTACTTACAGTGTGTGTGTCCAGCTGGGCGAGATCCAGAGCAGGGATTTGATTCAGGGTCCTTCGATTGGAAAGCAATCCCTGTAACCACTGGGCCCACCTACTACCACGAGACATGGGGAAACGCTTCACCGGAAAGGTTCTGAACCGATCTCAACCGAGTTTACTGTGGTAAGAGCGGCAATGCTAGGTGGACTCAAACTCGTATCATCAGAGGATCCACGATCCGTTTATTCATACCGGGATCACGTGGGTGCAACTCACCATCAGCGCCATGACAGTGAACGTGACTGCCGAAATGAGGATCCACACCCTGCAACAGAAACATCACTTTCAGAGCCTCCGGCATATTATTATTCATACTTACTCCTTTCCTTGACACTTTTCCCTAAAGCGACTTAAAATGTGAGGTTTGTGTACTACGCTACTGACAATTTACCCATTTGTACAGCTGGGTATGGACAGGCTCATCAACACATTTACATCAATTCATTCAGCAGACGCTTTTCTCCCAAGCGACGCACATCTCGGCAAAAGTACAATTTGTGCATTACGTTGAGAGAAGGAGACGTAGCTGCAGACATGCGATTCTCAAGTAAACCTAGTTTGTTTCTTTCCACTTGGTGCACCGAAGTTCATCGCTCGAGTAGGTGTATAAGACACAGGATAGATGAATCCTGATAACCTTCCTACACTTTATTGATTTACACATTTGAAGTTCAATGATGAAATACCTTAAATACCTTACTGCTGGAGAGAAGAGTTCCAGACATAAGACTCTCAATAACGCTTTCAGCGCCTGCCGCGAAGGCCCATCTCCCCACGTAGATGTTCTTACCTGAGGCCGACAGGCTCCCTTACAGCAAACTTAATTTCATTGCCCAGCATCTGGCTGATCTGTTGGGGAGGAAGGAACATTTTCAGGACAAGCACATGAGAAAGAGCAGAAATATCGGGTCAACCAGCGTTAGAAACCGCAGACCCCTACCGCGTCTTCTTATTATTATTTTTATTTTTTTTTAAGTGAACAGCACCAAATCACAGCACCTGCTGTATTTTTCCCACCATTGAAACATCAGACAGCATTGGTACCGCTGAACGGTTTCGGCAAAACACACGTACGCTCATTTACTGTTCAGTGTCCACCTGTTTTTAATCGTAAATGGGCCATAAAACACAGGGCGCGGAAAGAATCGTATCTTTAAATTAGACCAAGTCAATTTTTATCAGACATTTTTCCACAGATGGAGATGAACGGGGTCAAGAGCTCAATCAAAACGTACCACGTATTAATAAGGAGCTATATTTAGCCTGAAAACCTGACTAGAGAGCAAACAAGTGGCACATCATAGCCCTCCCCTTACCTAGTCTCCCTCGTAATTTTTTTTTTTTTTTAACCCAGAAATCAATTTACTGCCTCATCTGTCTAGTACGAACGCACTGTTGAGTGCGCAGTGGGGCTCGAGCAGCTGTTAACAGTGCACACGGCTCTTTGTCACGCCACTGAGGGAAGGGACGAGCGAGCGGCTCGGCGGTACAGAGACTCTCGCCGTGGCCTAAATTATTTCTGAGAACATCACGTATTTACATGCATTCATTTAAATGACACTTGTCTCCAAACTGGTTTACAAAGTTGAGCTGTTGAAAAATGGACCCATTCATAAAGCTGTGTGATTTTTAGTGAAGCGACTCGGGGCGTTACCTTGATCAACGGTACTGCGGCAAAGGGTGGGATTCAAACCTGGTCCTTTGAGTGTAAGGGGGCAGCTCTAACCACTACTCCATTTGCAGCCCTACACATCTGAAGGTTGGTATGACTGCAACTGGGAGCTGAGGGTGTACTATGATACAGGGCCACGGTGATGATTCTGATGGACTGCCGATACCCGTGAGATCCACGATGATGATGATGAAAGTGAACCTATTTAAGTCTGGGGTGCACATAGTGATGATGTTGATGTTGTATCTGAGAAGCTCAATGTAACAGACAGTGAATACTGGAGATCCACAGTGATGATGGTGGTGGTGAAGTACTGTTTTTTTTTTTTTTTTTAAAAAAAAAAGTCCATCCTGGTGCTGATGGTAAAAAATCGACCTGGAAAAACAAGGAAGTGCTACGGTGATAATGTTTTACTGGTTTTATCTGGGAGATCCAATGTGATGGAGATGGAAGTGAACAGTGAACGCAGGGAGTCCATGGTGATGATGATGATGGTGGAAATGGACCTACCTAAACCTGGGAAGCTCATAGTGAGGACGGTGTTGAGTCGGTTGCATTACATGATAGAGAAGGAAGTAAGCAGTGTGGTTCAGCTCCCCAGGAGACATAGTTGCAGAAACATGCAGAGTGAAAAGAAGGAAAACCCAGTGATCAGATGGGGAGGGACTGCTACCGCTGGGTACCTTTGAGGATCCATGCAGACGTGAGGGATAACAGTACAGAACAACCGTCGGAGTGAGGAAAAAAGAGATCTGGGGGTTTAGAAAAGGGAAGGAACTACAGATTTACCCGAGCATCAGCTCACCATGATGTACTCATTGTGAACATCACAAATGACTTTGGATAAAAGCCTCCGCTGAGCAAAAGAAACGCTTAACAGCAGCGGATTTACTCTCAACTACTTGAACCTTGATGTACCGATCTAGTGTGAATCCAAAACACCAGATGGTAAAACACCGCTCAAGCTGTTCCCAACAATCAATTAAAAAATGACTAAGCCACAATCCTTAGACATGAAATCCTTAGTCATCCTTAGACGATATTTACTAAACCCCCTGACACAAGAGCATTTCAAAATTAAATCTTAGGCAACAGTAGATACTATTTCAGAAACTTAGGCAGGGAAAATATAGTTGAGTGTTTGGTTGTTTTTAAAGATTTGTTTCCAAATGGCTGGAAATTAATTTCAAGCTCCACTTGGGGGGGGGGGGTTTAAAAAAAAAAAAAAAAAAAACACAAGATGTTCAAATGTCATGGTAGGTTAAAGTAAAGCAAATGAACATGTACGTATCACTGAGGACCTCACATGGTCCTCTCGCACCGAGGCAGTGGTGAAGAAAGCTCACCAGTGCCTCTTCTTCCTATGAGCCACCACATCCAAAAATCATTCTACACCTGCACCGTGGAGAGCATCCCGACTGGCCGCATCGCCGCCCGGTACGAGAACAGCGCAGCCCTCAACCGTAAAGCTCTGCAGAGAGTGGCGCCGACAGCCCGGCACATTGTCGGAGGTGAGCTTCCCTCCCTCCGGGACATCTACACCCGGCGGCGTGCGAGAAAAGCACGGAGCGTCATCGGAGACCCCAGCCATCCGAGCCGCGGACCGCTCTCGCTGCCGCCATCAGGCAGACGGTATCGCGGCATCAAACCCCACAACAGCAGGCTGCAGGACAGCTTCTTCTTACAGGCCATCAGACTGTTGAACCCTAACAACTAATAACGGCACCGCACGCACTACTCGCTCTACCGCCCATGCAGTGCGCCTACCATTCACCGCCAACACTGGATATTGTATATTTTATTACGTGGATATATTGTACACACTATACAGGCATTTATTGTCTATATTAAATATTTTTTGCGGTCTGTACATCTCTAACTTATGCCGAACAGCTGCGGAGAACGCACCTAAAATTTTCACCACCTGTACGCTTGTTACGGTGAGCGACAAAGCGATTTGATTTGTTGAAGGTTCCTTCGTCAGTGTCGTATACCTGAGGAGGGATCTCAAGCGACCTTTCGCCTCCAGCGACACGACATCAGCGGAGTCATTAGCATGAAAAGCTTTGCTACCATGATCAGTTATCAATAACCGCTTATCGCGATCTGAAGCCTATTCCCGAAGCATATGCCGCGTGAAAGCGTACACCCAGGAAGGGATTCCAGGCCATTCATGCATATGCACACTACATGCAATTTACAATCAACAATTCACCTGAAACACATCTTCGCACCGTGGGAGGAAACCCATGCGAACGCAAGGAGAACATGCTAATCCCGCACAGACCGAGTGGGCTTAAAACCCATTTCTGAATCTACCGCTAAGGGGTGGGCTGCGGAGCACCAGTCCTACCTGCTGTGCCACCACGTTTTGACATGCTGTATTTCCTCATCAATCTGCATTCTTGGGAAATTATACGTTCCAGGCTGGAGTGGATTCAGATTCAACCAAGAGAGCAGGCTTTGGACATCGCCACACCTCCAGATGTCTCGGGCACGGGTCGATCGGTCGGGCCCCGTAACTCTGAGCGGAGAATGTGACGGAGAAACAGCCCGAGTTCTATGGCAGATAACGGCAGCGCCCCCTGTTGAGAGCAGACGGGCAGAGCAGCGACATGGGGACGCCGGGATTGATTTCAGACAGCTTACCAGCGCTCCACAAACAGGCACCTTAACGACGAGGACGGCAACCAATTAATTTTTACACCAAGCGGCAGCACAAATGTAGAAGCTATCCATTAAAATGTTTTTCCCTCCAGAAAATGGTGGGAAAATGTCAACAACTGAAACGGAATAATTGATTTGTGGCTTAATTAGCAGGGAGTACTTTGTAAACATCCGCACACGATGACGCACAGCGCTCACAGGTGGTCTTCTCAAGGTATCCCTTCGCCTGATCTTGCATTTGCGTCAATCGGGTTCTCCTTTTCCCTAACAAACGCCATCAATAGCATTTTAAGAGCATTCCTCTTACCACGTTGAAGTAGATCGCATTAACAACCACTTAATTTCCCAGGGTTACCTGCTGGCGTTTGCTTAGTCAACACCAACTGCCCATCGGTAAGCAGGCGTCGTGAAGGAAGAGCGTCACATCTATATATCTCTTCCAGCAGAGGCATTTTAATGCATGCTGGAGTGTAATGTTCATATTTTTTTTTAAAATTAAGCCCTTTTGTGTCAATTGTATCAGCCGTGAAATGGGATGTTGCGGCTGGGGCGCGTACCAGTTTTGGGTGCCCAATCCAACCCACGGGCATCTGGGGCGATGCTTCGTACGGCCGCTGCCAGGACATCTGGGTGTTCTACCAAAGCTGAGAAGAGGGTACCATGTCACTGGAGGGGCTGGGATCCCAAGTGGTTTCAGCAGCAGTAACTGTGGGATGGCCAAATCACTTAAGGACTATTTTGCGTAGGAGGGTGGAGAACAGAAGGTAATGGGAGCCTAATGGAACTAAAGGGAAGATAACGGGGTTTCCGAAGCAGCGGGAGACTACGGATTGCTGTCGAACGGGACAAGGCCCACCCCACCGCACAGATGCCTTTATGTATTTTATCTTAGCGGGAGTGACGGGGGGGGAACCCTCACTCCTTACCTTTCCATGATATAGCTCTACAGCAGGTTAATGTAGATGCTTGACCACTAGGAGGCCTTTCTTCAAACCATCGCACTGCTCAGTGGGGTCGCAATAAAGCGACTCCACTAAAATCCACAAAAACAAAACTGTTCCGCTCTCGATTTTTCCTGCCGGTTGCTGGACGAGGGCCTGCGTTTTCACAGGAACATCGATTCAGCAGGAATGCCTTAGTCATTGGCAGCAGTCTGGTGGGGTTTGAGGAAACAGCACTGTAGGAAGAGGACGATTACACATGGCTCTGCTCTGGGGAGAGTAAACACGAGCGCTCCACGTGCGCGATGCGGCCAGGAACCGTCCACCGAGGAACAAGAGCTCGGAGGCGCAAATCAAAACAGGCGTTCTGAGAAACGGGCGCACGTCTGCAGGTTGCCAACAGCAGCCGCACGTAAACAAAGGATTACCGGTCCCGCAGAAATCCCGCTTTAATTTTCTTGGCATTAGCATTCTGTTAATTCTCTAAACCCTTGGCCCCCATAACTCCGCCCACATCCTAGGAGACGTAAGGCTGGACTACTGCCAAAATTTGCGACCGCCAGATCAGGCCAACGAACCACTCAGCAGCACCATCCCCCCTGCAAGTCAAACAAGCCAACGGTACTCTACTGTGGTTCCTGAGCCTTTGTGTTCACATTACTAGAGGACTGTGATTTACAACAGATACTATTGGTGAAATACCCCACTCCACACTGAGAAAAGCCTTCCCACACGTGAAATCCTCAACAAAAACCAACATAAGTGGAAACCCAAGGCCCTGGAGAAGACTCTGGTCTTCTCTGCCCTCCTCAGAGAACACAGCAGTCATTTCCCTGCCCTGCACAGGAAGAGTGTGACGGTAAGCAGAGCAGGAAAAGCCGAAGGGGTGTGCGAGCTCACGGGGGGCAGCTTCCGTCGATTGTTTACAGGACCATCCGTCATGCCAGCCGTGTCAGCCACTCTTCCCCCTCGGGGAGCACAAAATAAATAAATAGATAAAAATACAGCACCGCTCTCACATGGAGCTGATTTAACAGAAAACAACAGGAAAAAACAACAAAAGGAGAAGACGTATTGACCGCTCCCATGCGGTAAAGTACGTTAACTGCTTTGTTGTTCCAAGGGTTAAATTGTAGTTGGCTTTGAGACGATTCCCTGCCGAGCTCCCAACAAGAGGCACAACACAGGCAGGATAAACTGACAGTGTAATGGGGGTCCACAGAGGTCATCAGCACTGTTACACAGCATCTCAGAGCATGTCTCAAAGAGTCGGCCAGATCTGGGCAATCTCCAAACACACACTAAAACGAAAAAGCTGTGGATTTTGTCTAGACTTCAGCTCATTTCCTGTTACACCACTTCTTTGTATTATGAACAGTCAAGTTATGAATTTTTGAAGATAAACAACAAACCAGAAAATGTTTTTAAACTTAATTGTATTTTCTTCACTTGCCAAGATTCTGAAAAACTGCTTGCTTCAGAGCAAAAGTAACGTGTATTTATGCACCCAGCCAACAGATGTCAGTAAAGAGCACCTGAATGGAAGAGGATCGCGATTACCACCGTAACTCATCTGCGCTATGTACCATTTATAACTCAGTGAACAAAACGATGAGGAACTTTGCTACTTTTAATGGGATTAAGCGGTTAACAATCAACACTGAACAGGAGTTTGTGGAGTCATTGTATTTGTAACTGGTCTACAATGGAGACTCCCAGATTTTTAAGGACACCTTCTCCTATTTGGTATCTTTCTCAAGAATGTAGGTACGCCCAGCTACCTGTAACCCAGATGGAATGGCCTGCCGCTGAAGTATGCAGTGGAAGCCATGCTGTATGAACCTGGTGAAGATCAATTGTGCCACCAGCAAAGCAGCCCCAGATCATGACACTGCTTCCTCCATGCTAGACAATGGGAACCACACAAGCACAACTCATGCACTTACCTTTCCGTGCCTTACAAAAATTCAACAGACTCAATTATTTCAAATTTGCCCTCTTTAAGTCCATAAGACTAACTTCCACTCCAAATGTCCGGTTTCTGTTTTTTTTTTTTTTTTTTTTGGCCCAGGCAGGTCTTGTTTTAAGTACTCAATGTATTCAAAATTTTGACTGTCTATAATCAGTTCTCCTTCTGAAGTGCTGCTTTATGATGGATGGCAAACCAAGATCCATGCTGGCAAAAGGTAACGTCAACACCATGCTCAAACTAAGCTGAAAAAATACAATGTGGGGGGAAAAAAAAACCCTTACATAAACCTGGGCAAGTACATCTCGGCTATAATCCAACCTGCAAAAATAAGAATATCCAATGAGGGCTGAGCCAGTTCAGGGTCGAGTTCAGTACAAACCTCCTGCAGTTCCAGGAACAGGTCTCCTCCAGACTTCTGCCTCCTGCCCAGGACGCAGACCATGAGGAACCATTGATTGGGCATTGTGCAGGAAAGGACCAAAAGATGAGCGCGGCAATGCCGTTCCAGCCGGCTGAAGCAGCTATTTTAAGGAAGCTGCTAACTACACATTAGCACTGAAAAGCCTTGCAGTCAATGGAGGCCCAGGGCAGAGACATAGCTCTCTGGTCAAGAAGAATCCCCTTTCCCCAAGGCTGGGTGCCTTTCCACAGACTGATGGTAACCAAGCGCTAGCACTAGAAGAAGTTCAGGTTCGAATGGAAAGCGTTGTGTGTTTACTGACCTTCGACCGATGCACCTCGCCGTCATCATCTTCGCCCCCAACACCCAGTATCTTACGGGTCTTCAATCGACTAACCAAGTCGGTCTGACTGTGCTTCTTCATGAGAGGGGGGTGAGGTTTGGCAGCCATGATGGAGGAAGGGGGGGGGGGCAAGGGAAGGGTGACGATGTTCAGGCCTTTTGATGTCTATAGAAGAAAAAAAAAAAAAAAAAGAAAGAAGACAAGCTGAATGAAAAAGGCTTAAGAGAAAGTACTGGCATCCTTTAAGAGAATGGGAAGTGCACTATCACACTCAAAACCCCTCTAATGAGTTGCAGAGGGCCGAAGCGCTTGCGTTTGATGGAATTAAATACGACCTCCCACACAGCCATCTCCTCCTCGGACTCTCTGCATCTCTCCGCCCAACTCTAAATACTAATGCATCTCTATTAACCCTAGCATCCGATGTTCTCAAGACTTCAGAGCTGTTAAACTATTCAGCAACTACAGTCCTGCAAAAACCTCCACTGCAAAGGAACTCAGGTCTGTTTACTGTGTAACAAACATCTGGGGGCTTCTTGCTTCCAAAATACCACCTCCCCTATGCCGCGAAGTATAAAATTCAGAACGCTTTGGGCTGAAATTCTAAAAGATGAATCTAAGTAGTCGGGCTCTGTAAACAACCAAGACCTGGAAGCGATAATCACAGCGACCGGCTAGATGGCTAACTAATCTCAGAGACTAATGTCTTTCCCCGCACAGAGCCCTGTGTACCAAATTGTGTAAACGACGGTGTAAACACAACTGTCGGTTCTCTTCAAAAGGTTCGGGATTCAATGTCGAAATCGATGACTGTCAACGGTGCAGGGGATGCGGTCCTGTTTGATGTAGAGCCCCAAGCCTCCTGCTAACATCGAGCATCCATCGTGTGGATGTCCCCTATCCCGCAGAGTCGCCAAAGGGATTAAGGATGAAACGGAACTCAGCTGGGTGCCCGTGTAAGACGCATACAAAGGGGTTCGTGCTTAACCACTACACTCAAGAGCTCGCTACAGTCTGAATGGAGTCTCAGATGTTTTTTTAAAAAAAAAAAATAAAAAAAAAAAGTCAATGATTCAATTTACAAATAAAGGAAAGACCAGCTGCTGGGTGATATTTACGTACTCTTCTGTTCTACAGGATGAGTCACCCGAAAATCCATTTTAGCTCCTCTGGCAAAGCGAGAGAAAAAAGTTTGTCAGAAAACATCCCACCCGTCGACACTGTTTACCAATAGATAGTGCACTAAACTACTAATTAGGCCAGAAGACCCATCACAGCACTATAACACATTTATACTGGAAAATAGGCGATATTTGGCATTTAAGAACAACCTGTGCTGCATGTGCGATCCACAGAAAAGACCATTATTTGATGACGAAGAACTCTGAACCGGTGCGTAGGTCCAGGCTGCAGATTACCCGGAAAGGGGCGCGACCCTTTTAATTACTTTTCTTCCAGTTAATGAATAGACAGTCAGCAAGTGGCTCAGATGAGCGGGATAATTGACACACTCCATCACAAGGACTCATATTTCTATGGCTTTGGGAGACCCTGGTAAAAGGTCTTTATAAACCTTATTAAACCAAACACTGCATTTGGAGCTTGTCTGACATCAAGACCAGTGTGAGAACAGAATATTCATACAATAATCAAACCGGTGAACTCAATAATGTTGGTAATTTATCTAGCACATTTCTGTAAAGCATCTTAAACTTCAGGTTTGTATACTAAGCTACTTACAATTATTCACTCATGCATGCAGTTAGGTACATTTTATCCTTGTTAAATTTATTTTTATAAAGTGCCCTTCTCAAAACGGCAGAATAGAATGAAAAAATAAATTAGAAGAGAAAATCAAAACTGACCACAATAATAGAAAAATCTCAGTGGGTCCAAGTACCGATGGCTGCCCGCCCCTCCTGACCATTACAGTGTTACATGGGACCAGTAAAGCGAGTGTCTATAAAAATTAAATAACCAAAAACTCAGAGTAATGACCTTCAAAAGTTCTACACTGGAAGTGAGGCTTGAAACCCAGACCCTTTAAAAAACAAGGCCACCGCTGTAATCACTGCATTACCTCCTGCCCCATAAAACATGACTCTCCCTATAAGCAAACGGAAAGTCAGGACGCTTATCACTACACTAAGGAGGAAGACGTATCCATTACCGTAATACGAGTTAAGGGTCGCGGCACCATTTAACCAGCAAGGCTGTAGCCATATGAGACTGAGCTGAACTGGTCACGGTCATGCATGCTAATTCAAGGTATGGAAATTCCACGACGACACCCAACACGCCGACATCCCGCTTCATAATCAGGTCAGAAGGAGCAGTAACTGGGAAAGAAGTAAGGCAGAAATGACAGTTCGTCTGACAGTAATCCAGGATTTACACAGATATGGCGGCGTGATGAAATAACGTGCTTCTCAAATACCAGAACGCTGCATTTAAACGGAAAACAAGTTATGAAAAAGGGCAGGCAGTCTGAAATTGCAGAGCCCACACACCTTGCATTTCAATTTATCTATTTAAAGGCCCGTGAACCTCCGACAGAGATAAAGGAGAACGAGTGCTCGCTGTCAGAGGCGACAGGCTATCGGCGCATGTCGAGTAGGACTTTGAGCGCTGATACGAATGCCATCGTGGGTTTCCTCTCCGCCGCTTAGCCGCAGGACGCTATGGGAAGCTGATGGACGTGATGGGAGGCTGCCGGGCGACAGGGAGGCTAGATAAGTGAGGAGACGGGACGGAGCCAGCACCCCCACCCCATCAGTCTGAAACGGTGGGTTCCAAATATAGAGACAGTTTTCAGTGGATGAGCAAAAGGCTGGTGGGAGGTTTGATAAACTCCACGGCATACCAGGCCCCGTTTTCAGACCATGATGCAACAGCAAGCGGCGTTTAGCAGACGGAAAAAAACTACAGATGAACAGCGCAGTGCGCGTTCTTATTCCTCCCGTGCTGTGACATCACCACCTGGTGACGTTTTAACAAACCCGGTGAATCGCAAAAGCTGAGCTTTTTGCTGGTGTCTCATCACACCATCGTTGCTTTAATCTGAATTCCGATTGATAAATATTTCAACCGTAAGATATATCATTAGGGCGGCACGGTGCCATACTGGCTTGGACTGTTGTCTCGCAGCACCTGGGTTGTTTCGGTGTAGATTTGAGTCCAGCTCAGCCTGTGCAGATGTTGCACGTTCGCCTCGTT
Source organism: Scleropages formosus (assembly GCF_900964775.1). Classification (NCBI taxonomy): domain Eukaryota; kingdom Metazoa; phylum Chordata; class Actinopteri; order Osteoglossiformes; family Osteoglossidae; genus Scleropages; species Scleropages formosus. The sequence goes on along the minus strand of NC_041810.1, from coordinate 28,947,790 downwards.
TCTGTGCGGGTTTCCTCCGGGCGCTCCAGTTTCCTCCCACAGTCCAAAGACGTGCAGTACAGGTGAACTGATGGTGTTGAATCGTGTGAAAGAAAAAGTGAGTGTGTGTAACTGTGGCTACCCTACAATGGACCGGCAACCTGGCCAGGATGTAGGCCCCCCGTGCTTTGCCCGGTGATTCTCGGATAGGCTCTGGCCCCCCGCGACCCTAACCTGGACAAGCAGTTAGAGAAAGTCAGTGGGTGTGACGTATCGCTTAAAGAACTCAAATTCATCAATACCGCAAAAACAGCAGAGACGGTGCGTGTTGTGTACTCAGGGGCACCTGAAACAGCGGTACTCTGAAAGTTGCCAAATGTGTGAAATATTTACTGTGACAACCAACCACAGAAACCATGGCAAAAATGCCTGACAGCGGTATCGCGGTTTGCAAAGTGTGAAAAACACGGAAGTCCCGTCTAAGTGGAGTGTAAAGGGGAGTAAATTTTGCACACTTTTGCGCACATCCGTTACACCGTCGCTTTGGTGCTACCTGGTGCATATCTTCTTCAGCAGGAAGCCAAATGTTCCTCGTCTACTGTGATGCTGAGGCGGTTGCCTAGCAACACCCAATGGTACAACTCTCTCCATTCTTTTAAGGACCGATGCTTAAATTATGTGCAAATTCTATTTGAATGTGACCATCTCAGCTCCTATTGGAGCTGAACGTTCAGATTGTGTTCCACAGTCATTCCAGTGCCCCCTCTCACTACTTTGTGGTACGTGTTTTAGTGCGATTTCCTTCAGGACAAATTAAGTTTTCGCCCATCTACATCTGTCTATAAACTGAATTTTAAAACTCTTGATTTAATTGCACAAAAAAAAAAAAAAAAAAAAAAAAAAAAAAAAAAAAAAAAAAAAACTTCCTTGCAAATCAAATAACAGTTCTGCTTTTGTAAACCTCATTTTCACATTCAAAATGCAATTTCTCACCACTTTCTTGATTCATCTCTCCACAGCCTTTCTGAGACCGGAGACAAACCGTTAAGTACCAAGCAGTAAAGATTACACGGACCGCACTGCGCGACCCAAGACCCTCACAATGACGCATGTTTCTCTCTAGTGACTGTACTATACTGCGAATTAAGAAGAAACAGGAATCCCCTTATTTATTCCATTACGACTGGTACTGGATGCATTGTGGTCTGCGGGGGGTTCATCTCCGCTTTATGGTGTACCATAGAAACGAGCGAATCGATTTCCAAAAATAGGAATACGAATTAATAAAACGGAGAAGAAAAACAGCTTGCGCGGGGAGGAGAGTGATGCTGGAGTTCGTGCAGTAAGCAACAAATAAATTCAATCGCACCACAGGGACCCGACACGGTTCGCCGGAGATTCGGCATACGGAGGGAGCACGACTTCTACGGCGGAAACGACGCGATGAAGACGTTTAATTACATTTTCACGACCTCCTCTTGCACGTCCGTGTTTGAGATATTCCTGCGTCATGCGACTTCTCTGCAAAAAAGGTCATGGCTTTCTCTGTGTGTGTTGGGGGGTGGGGGGGGGGAGTCTTGCGCATACATGAAAACACCCGGCGATCAGACAGCAAACAAGAGAACTAATCATACATGCATCCCTTTTATGAATCTCCCCTCTTAACCAAGGTGCTAAGCAAGTATTTCCAGTGCCCCGGGTCCAAGCGCACCCTCAGCCTCCAATTCCGGTGCTGCTAACGGCGTGCGTTTAGTCTGCTGCGCACTTTGGTCTCCAGCTAACGAAGTTATTCCCCCACGCAAATGCTTGGCCTAAAATGATTACAGTGGAGGAGGGTGGGGAAGCCTCGGGGATGTCAGGGCTCCGTTTCCCAGCAGCCCCAGCCTCCCCCTTCCTATCCCCACAAGCAGCAACACTTATCCTGCGAAGAGTGCTCACAACAGGAACTGAGCTGACAGCATTTGCAATGCAAAGTGTGGAATCAAATTTTTAATTGCATCAGCGGCACAGTGCGTTCTAAAGGCATCATACCGAAGACCACAAGTTGGCTATTATTTTATCTCACCCCTGCGAGGGGGGGTCGTTTATGCCCACACGGAGCCCCAACGGGGCTACCTGCTCCCCACCCCTTCCACAATGAGCCATTACTACCCATAGCCTCAGGTCGGGAGCAGATAGGCTCGGCCCCTGCCGAAACAAAGTGGTCCCCCACCCGGATGTATGGTCCATTCACAATGAACCACTGCCGGTCCCTCACATTAACATAAACCGCCGCCCATTTCAGAGCGCTGCGGTGTGACAAAGGTGGGAAATGTTCTCTCCGGAGCAGCAGGGATGACAGTTAAACATTTGCTTATTTTTCTGAGAGCCCACAGAGTATTTTAACCCCGAGAAACCAGAGCGACCGACGTCTCGGTCCAGCGTTGACAGTTTGCGCATTTTCTTGGCCCCTCAACCCCGAGTAAACAACCTGACAGTAATATATAGTAATTGGAAACTTCCTCTTACATCTTAACAGCAACTTATTGGATTTATGCAAACCGAAGGATCCCTGTGCGCCAATAGCCTGGCTTAACACCAACAAGGGCACGGCAACCACGAGAAATACTAGCCCGAACGCGGTCAATGCTGAACGCCCCCAAACCCCATTTTTCTTATCCCGAGCTGGCAGCTGGATTTCCACAAAGCGGCAGAGGATTTGAAGCACGTTCTGAGGAGGTGTAGCAGATTTAATTCAACATTTTGCTGGTGCCCTTAAAGTGGGAATTCAGACTGTGGGGTTTTGCACAGGAAGCACCGATGCGTCGATGGCGTTGCTGCACGACGCGAAAATTAACGACTTGTGACCTGTTCTCGCGCTACCTTCAGTACAGTGCGTCATGCGCTTCTGATCGAAGGGAATTAATAGCTTGCACACGAGTGGTAGATTAGTTTAAATTGAAAAAAAGAAAAAAAAAAAAAAACCATCCTCGTGCAGCCGTGCTGGGCTTCATCCTACAGAATGTGAGGCATTCGTGAGCGGTGTGAACAGGCTTGTATTTATACTTTCGGATAAAAAGGTAACCCGGGAGCCTTTGCCAAATGCTTCTGCGGAGGAAGGCTGCAGATTTCAGGGTCTGTCACATCGACTTAGCCGAAGCGAGAGGCAATTAGAGAGGCCCGGGCCGCCGACACGGGGAGGACGGCGGCCGCCTCGGCCCCGATGCGCAACCGCGCAAAAGCCGCCGGCCGCCGTGAGCCACGCAAGCCTCATTAGCAAGAAGCCAGCGTGACCAGTGCCTTTATACGAATTCGGTACGTGAGCGACTCTTGATGTGCGACAAAATGGTGTGAATGGAGTATAAGGAGGCTTCGCAACTCAGCAACCTGAGCAATAGGCCTCCGCAGCATGTAAACAAGTAGCTTTTTAACCAGTCATACACATAACAAAAGCAATTGGGCAAACAAGAGCAGGCATGATGCTGGAGAAATGTTCCAAGGATGAAGCAACCTACCTGGAAAAACTACTCCAACTGGCTCCGGCCCAAACTGTTTAATAGAACTTGGCACACCGGCATGCAAGGTTCAGTTGGAGGTGCCGGCCGCACGTCTCCAGGGTAAACCGGCCACTAAACCAAGCTAGTTCGAGTAAAGCCTGTGGAACCTGCAGCCGGAACGCCGTGACTGACTGCATCATACAACCCGAGAGGCCGAAAACACTGCCGGGAGCGAAAGTCTGCTTCGGTGAAAATGAGAGGAGGAGGACTTTGAAACAGGATTTGGGCATGCACGTGGGGGATCTCCACATAGAACAGCTCAGAACCATGGAGACAGGCTGCGTACACGCAAACACGTACATATATGCATAAACACAGGCTCACAGTCAACAACCAAGAACTGGAAACACGGTAGATTACGCTGCTGGAACAACTCCACCAACTCTGACTTTGACACAGAGCCCTGCCACCTTCTTCTCCGCCCCCGCAGCCGCCCACCTCTACCCCTCACCGCCTCCCGCCACCTCTACGCAGAGGCATCACTATAGCGCCCACGTTATTCCTAACAACAATCTCCGAGCTTCCTCGGATAAACCTCGGGCTTGCCTCACACATTACAACACCTCTTCCCTCTACTTCCTTCTACACCCGACAACTCTTTAAACAAGCCCCGAATCGTTAAGGTCATCATTAGCAAAACTGTCATTTTCCCTTGAACCCCTTTTTCCTTCCTAATTCTGGTAAAGGCAGGGAGGGAAATAAATGAATAAAAGAAGCATCCGCTTTCGACAGACCAAGACTTAAATCAGCCCCGAAGACATGACGAATGAGCGTCAGAGGCAAACCGGTGATGACGTTAACGCCTTGTCAAATTTCAGCACGGCTTCAGAGCAGAACGTGCCAGTCTAAAGGAATTAAATATGTTTGCAAAGGTTAAATAAAAGGTGCCCATAACTGCGAGAGCACTGGAGTATTAAACTATTTCGTGAACTTCCTTTAAAGGCGTGCTGCAGCCGACGCGAGACAGCGGAGAACAAAAAGCTGTTGTTTTTCAGGCTGTTTCGTCAGTTCGGCTCCTGCTGCCCCCTCAGCGGACGGTCCTCTAAGATCTTATCCTCAGACGTGTCTCTCCGACTCGCTGACAGCTTTACTTAAGAGTCCCCTGGCTGGTGGATCACAGCCAGCCCAACCTAGGGCCCTGGGAGGGGGGGGGGGGAGTCCTGTTCTAGAAGTCCACTGCAGATTTGTCCGTATCATCTAACCCCCTTGCCCAAATGCACGGACACAAGCAATCAATAAATCTTTATTAGTGAGACAGCTGGTGCTTTTTCTCCAGGGCAACATAAGATGTTGGGCTTGTATCCTGAGCTACATTAATGTTTCACCCATTTATACAGCTGAGTAATTGTTACCCTATCAGTTCAGGGTAAAATAACTTGATCAAGGACTGTAGGATGAGAGCTCTAACCACCACACCACCTTCTTTATCCTGAAATCCGCCATTTAGAAAACAAGAAAACCCTTGTGATTATGGGAAAACCTTGGGAATTATAGGACAAGGCAGTCAGTCCCACTTTGCAATTGTGCTATGGTCTCTCTCGACAGTAAACTGCCATTCCTTGACTGCCTCTTTTGAATAATCTTTCAACCTAGGAAGTCTCCGATTACGAGTGTATGTCAGAGCCTCGCTAAATAGTCGCAAAAAGGTAGAGCACGAGGGTCCTCTCGTGGGTTAACCTGGACGGGCGTTCACGTACGCAGCTATTCATTTAGGCGAAGGCTTGTTTTAGTGGAGAAAGGGAAAGTTTACACAGGACAGTGGTTAAGACTGGCAGCAGCAGGCACACATCTGCAAATCCCAGAGCAGGTGCCATTTACTGTCCTCTTCCAGCCAAAATAAGCAGCAGTTCTCCAGCATGAGGCACATTTCTGATAGTCTCCCAAGAGAAGAGAAATTCCAGGCTCCAGCAGCCATGTCTCTCCCCAACTCACAATTCAGGATGACAGGGTTGACAATCCTATCAGATGGGAGAAAATGCCACCATCTTTCATCGCATATCATGGTGACAACTGGCAGCTGATCATGAGAGCCTCAAAGGAGGTTGGTGTAAAAGAGCTTGAGGTTGCTGGGGAAGGGTATGGAGCCCACAGGCAAGTCTTGCTCAGTTCTGCTACGTCTCTTGAACTCATAGAGAGCGCAACCATCCTTCAGACACAACTAGGGGGCACCTCCTTCGCGGTACCTCTCGTTCATCTCGTTGGCAATTTAGCATGCTAAAGTAGCGCAGAATATTCACAGGAAAAACAGGCAGGAACGCCGAGACGCATGTGCGCACGCACAAGCACAAACGCACGCACATATTCGGCGTGCCACCCTCGCTCGCTACAGCACAGAAACCCTGAGCCAATTTAAAATGCTTTTAATTCCAGTTTCACAAAGCGGCCGCCGACACATTAGAAACGATCCTCCCCCATAGCGTCGGCTAACTCGAGTTAAGAGCATGTCTCCGGCACCCAAGGGAAATCAGAGCATTGCAACATCAGAGGGAGCAGCTTGAAGCGACAAGGCCAGGATTGCGAAGAGGTGAAGTGGGTCACCGGGCTTGGCTCGCGCTTGAGAGACCCTGCGCTGTCCATTAGTTAGCAGGCGGCTATTTAGTCGGTATTTATGCCACCATTCTAAACAGTACTTGACTTCTAACCACCTGCCTGTGTGTCAACGCAGGCTGCACTGGTAGAATGTTTAGTGCGTTTCTTCACAACAGCACACATACAGTCTTGTGTCGAAGCAGATCTTGACTGATCCGGTGCAAAGCAGGATTCAGGAGCGGTCGATAAGAAGCTCAACACCGCTCAACATTCACAGACTAGGAGTTTGAGCAAGTAGTCACAGCAAGGGTGTGGTCAGCAACTGCTGTTACACATGACAGTTGAGTTGATCACCAAGCCCAAGCTATGAATGTCTTATCAATTCACGGCAGCGGTTGACTCCTCAGTGCAGATTCCTCCATATCAACAGCCACGAGATCCCACAATGCAACAAGCTGAATGTTAAAATATCATTTCGGATTCAGCGTGCCACAGCGACAGGTTAGGGGAAGTCACTTTCACAAATTTAGACTGGGGAAAAAAATAAATAAATAAATAAAATTATCCAACCTCTAAAATGGGCAGGATCAAAGAATGGGGGAAAACTGACACCAAACAGCCACTAAATGAGGCTATCAATTTCTGTCAAACTCCTTACAGCAACAAAAGATGAAAGGCTACTCTAATGCTTCCATTTACTCTTCAAATTATAACTAAGGGAGGCTAAGCTAAGAGGAGTTTTTTTTTTCTTCCAACAATCACGTCCTGCCCCCTTGGCTTCCCATTCATCCAAGGAGGCACTTCCTGGTTGCTAGGCAGTCCTCCCCGTTGCACGGCACCAACAGGAAGCCTTAATGAGGAAGCAAATCCATTATACTGAAGGTATTTGAAAGATCATCAACACTGAGTCACAGCAGGGGGTCTAATCACCTGTTAAAGGCCAGGTGCAGGTATGGAGGTTGCCACGCTATTGTATGAGCATAATGGAAGGCGAACAAAAGCCTAACCCAGTGCCGGACTTTGAGAGGAGACTTTTAACCAATGGCCAAACTCACAACAGTCATTAGGAATTCTACAGCCCCAAAGAGCAAGGTCGCTGAACTCAATCGAAAAGAAAAACACAAATCTGAATCTTCAGTAATTAACCAAACAAACAATAATGTACTCGCCTTTCCATGGCACAAGTTACTGGATGCAGCATGTTGCCGGAGGATCCAACACGTTCCTACTTTGTTTATGACAGAAACTATACCAAGGTACATGCAAGGTGTAATCATCACATTTGCCTCCTTTCACTGCTGGCACAAAATCCATTTAATTTCAATCGCACTTCTTAAAGCGACTTATGAGTAATTACAAAATATTCTCAATTAAACTACAATTATACCCCTACAGTTTAATACATCCTGCCTCTGTGCCTCAAGGCTCCCTTTGCAGTGCATTCAGGATGCTGTTCTGCTTGTTATCACTCATTATTTCCCTTTGCTCTCCTGAGAAAAGTCACTGGAGGGTAGAGAGGAGAAGAGGGGGGGAAAAAAAAAAAAAAAAATCAAAGTGACTCAATGCCAAGTCTCTGGCATGTAAAGCTAATGGGGCAATGGGATGTAAATAAAGAGGGAGGTGGCATGCTAAAGGACTGGCATTTGGGAATTATCTGTACAAGGTCCCCCTGGAGATTGTTCAACTCATCACATGTGTGACTATATCTGAGGATCTGAGGTCACAGGACATACCAGGCTTCTGGAATCTTCCACTTCAGCTCACATTTGCCTTGTTTACTCTAACAAAACTTGGTCAGACCAACCCCAGGAAAACCCAATTAAACCCGCGTTTGATCGAATATGTTCTTTCCCAAATGGACACAGGCAGTAAAGAATAAATCATGACTGAGGAGCACAAGAAGAACAAAGAAACACTGGCTCACCCTGACAGCTGGGCCAGGGAACATAAAGACGACAAGCGATCTAGGTTAACCCGACACGGACAAGGGGAGAAAAAGAAAAAAGGAAAATGACCGCTAAGCCAGATGCAGTTAAGAAAGAAGTCAGGTCCCAAAATATACATATGGACTAGATGAATAATAAAGTGAAAATAAAATCAGGATGACTCTCAAACACCAGAAACATTTGCTTCTGCGCAACTGTTAACGATGACACAGAATCTGAAAATGGAAAGCTTGCTTTACACTATCCTATAATGCCTCTTCCAAACTGCCCATTTGTAGGTGCTCAGATATGGCCACTGCACCGTTTTCATTTGAACAGTGTCCACAAAAATCCACTGGTAGCTTGATCATAATACAGACTCCTGGTACACCTCGATAAGCTCACATACTGTGGGTCTTCATAAATAATAAAAGCAGAGATTCTTTCTACAGGGTCTGCATGTCTTGAGTTTCGGCTTTCGCCGTTTGTGTCACTTTTTCCTCCCTACAGTAGTTTGTACATTCGTATATATTTGAGAGCACATTTGCCTTATGAACATAAATTGCTCACTTGAGATCATTTGCTTTTATCCAGTGTTTTCCATTACATTATCCTATCCTCAGTTACAGCAGACAGGAATCCATGGGGTCTTCAGAGATGTCATGCACCTAATGTTCATTTACCTTCATATGACTGACTCCTGATTAGTGCTTTATAGGGTTATACAACATTATACAGAGTTTATGAGAAAGCAAAACTTTAACCAAGCTTTCCCACAAAACACTAAAATTCCTAAATTGAAGTCTCATCTCAAAAAGGACCAGTCTATGATGCATAATAAAACGTAACTGGGCTGAATTCTTGACATTCCTTGTGAAACACTATGACATGCAGTTCTGAAAACGGCATATTCTGGAAAACGAGCTAGAACAAGGCGTGCTGCTTGGGCGAGACACGGAGAAAGAAGAATCTTGGCTTCAGAAGAAGAAACCTCTCAAGACTCAAAGGCATAGTTTCAAAGGATGCAGGAGCCCACCAGTAAAAATAAATTTTAAACAGCCTTTCTTTTTCATGTTAGCACTTAAAAACCTTACTTTAAACTAGCAAATATGACTCACTCCTTTCATCTGTGGAACATCACTGGATGCTAATACATTTTTTGACAAGTAAACAAAATAAGACCAATAAAAAAAACTATAGTAATATACATTTATCAAGACATTTTCTGACTGATTGTACACTTTCAGATATCTAATGAAAACACCCAGGTGCCTTCAGATATCTGGAATCCAAACTTCTGATGAAATGGACTTTTTTCTTTTTTTTCTTTTTTAATCCAACAGGCTGTAAATCTGGGGGCTGACTGTTAGTTGGGGATGAAGGGAATTCTGGTCCAGCCCTTTGTCTCAAACTGCTGCTCAGTTATATGCCACTCCCCCCCACCGCATCCCACCTTGGGGTAGGCTTCGTTGCCATTTTACTACCATCAGCATCTGCGGTGTTTACGTAACAACTGCAGCGCAACTGCCTGGCCGCTGGGGACCCAATTCCACCTCCCTTCAGCAACGGCGAACAATCAGGACTCCCCCGCTCTACAGCGCTCTGAATTATTAAAATGTGTCTGGCGCTGAAATGTGTTGCACGGATCTCATTACGCTCCCTCGGGGCTAATTAGGAGAAGACCGAGGAAGAGCAGCTTTGCTGGAATCAGCCCAACGGTGTGGCATCGAGCTCGGAAATGCGGCGTAACTTCCGGTCGCCCACAGACAACCCTACATCCAACACCATTGTTCTGACACGGGCTGTCGGTGTAGCGCGTGTTCTGAAAGCACGTAATTGGGCTGCACTCGGAGAACTCGCACTCTGCTGCACTTGAAGCTGTGGGAAAAAAAAAAAAAATCATTTGAAGCCTTATTGTGAAAGGGCTGCCACTGCTGCTCCCTAACGGCAAGGCGCAGAGGGCAATACAGCGTAGCGCAATGTAATGGTCCCGTTAGATACCGGATGGGATAGGCATTCCAACTCTTTCACAGTGGGGCCTTCTCCAGTCTTCTGTTTTCTAAACAACTGTCCTACAGGGTAGCAGGGAACACAAAGTGATGATCTAATCCTCATCAGAAACCCATCACTGCGGCACGATGGCCTCCGCCCCCACACCAAGATTACAAGGAGCTGGCAGATTGTGTCTCAAAACGGACTTGCCATTACACACCTAAGTGGCTCACTTACACTGTCAGCAGTGCAGAGAGAAGGTTTACTTTTGCTCTTCCTGGGGGATATGCTCCAAGAGGCCTCCAATTTTCCCCAGAACTGCTCAGCAGAAAGCATTAATCATCTCTGCAAGTACATGCACACACCTGGGAAGACAACTTCTCAACACATCAAAAAGTCCTAGAGGCTCATTCAATAACTAACTGGTGGTCTGGAGAGAACTGTGACAGACCTAAGAGTTACTAAGGCTCCGGATCTACCTTACGCCTTTTCGCTCTTATTTTTAGAATGCGGAACAGCTGGAAAATTCATTGATTTCTGCCTCTCAGGGGGACCATGATGGTGACTCAATTAATATTGCAGTGCTATGAAAAGTCCTTTCTACCATTTCTATATGAAGGGACAGATTAAGACAATACGGCTGCTCTTATTGACGGTATTTTAGATCCATAATGGGCTAACGTGACTTTAGAAACATTGAATGTATTACTAGTGAAGTCTTTTTTGATGCTTAAAAAGAATTTGAAACAGAAATCCTTCATCCCCTGCAGGTAACTGTAGAAAAGTAGAGGCCATCCTCAAGAAACAGGTCTAACCCCCAAAGGAAGGAATACCAATCCATCAAGGTTAATTCCTTCAGTAGTTCTACAACTTATGTCATAAAGTTAATGGAAATACAGTAAACAGGACACAAAACCTTGGTGGATTTCCAGCCATCAGATTAACTTTTACAGTTATCCTGCAAATATGGAGGCTCCAAATCCAAAGACTTCACACATCCGGCTTCAGACCTGAGAGTTAATTTTTTGGTTAAAATGTCATGACTACCTAACTATATTCTGCCCTCAAATTTTATCTGAACATTAGTAAGTTCCTCTGCATACATCTTTATGATTCCATGTGCAGTGAAAAAAGAAATATAGGACAAAGAAATCATTCAACATAGTCATTCTGGTAGAGTTATGGCTACAAGTCATCAAGAATGTCCTATGTCCCCCTTTACCGGTAGGTTTTACCAATCAGATATTCGAGCTGAACCTTTGACTTTCTTACAGAAACGATGGTTGTGCCAAGTGTCTTCTCATACATTGTAAAAGATAGTATCGGGTTGAAGTGATATTGTTATTCAGGAGGAAAATATTAAGTGGATTCTAATGACGACTTGAAGTTGAACAGAGAGCACTTTTCATATGACCGTCAACCAGCAGATTCACAGAACTTGATCAGATGACCTGTGATTTGTTATGGAGTGAGGATGAGAGGATCACTTTTCAGTGACACCCACTGAAGTGGCAGAGTAGCTGGAGATGGGAAAGTAATGACTGTTGTGGAGGTTAAAAACCCCCACTCTTCCACTCAATACAGTGAGAGACATCCTTCATATACCTACATCAGCTAGTATTCCAACAATGTCACAAATTCATACAAGCATCACTGAATTTAAAAAGTATGCTTATAAGGTCAATGGAATTGCATTCCTCATAATTGTTAACCATCTGAACCTCGTCTTTGGGTACTATAGGCATTTACAACTGCATTTTTAATACTTACTGCTGACATGAACATCTGTGCTAAAAGTAATGGGGCCATGTCAAATTATAGAAGGTATATCCTTTCAGGCCTTGACATCCTTTTACTTGAGTACAACAAACCGTAAACAGGCACATAAATAATGGTGTTTTGCGTCACTAGAAGGTAATTACGGGCTCCATCTTGACTGCTGGGTCAGGAAGTCGGGCATAAACAGTACATTCCTCTGGGTAGATCTCAGTCCTTGCTCAGTCCTCTAACATTCATGCTCACAAGAGGTCACGGCTCCAGCTTCTACAGTGCATCGCTCACCATTCAGCAGCTGTTGGCTACACATTGTTAGCCGTTACTGAGAAGACAATAGAGACAGTATCTAGACAATATCTCCGGTCCAGGAAGCTGTAAAACACACAGGGTGGGAAATGGGGAGAGCTGCAACAGGTGGACGGAGCAGTGATGTATGTCCATTGTTAAGCACACACAGGGTTGGGAGTGGAAGTTCAAAACCAGACCTACTCATAACTAGAATGGATTATCATAAGTAACACTGTTAAACAGTTATTACATGACTATACAACAAAAAAAAACCTACTGTCAAATAGACCAATGTTTACCACTAAATGTGGTACAGTGTGGGGGGCAGCGAACACATTTTTACAAATCCACTTCAAAGAGCCCTGGACAGATATTTCGATGCCCAAGCTGGCACGGTTGTCAAAAGCCACATATACTAGTAGGGCTCCAAGATGCCAGCCACTGAGGAAATCCCAAGGGAGAGTGCACCACAGCCTTGGCTTCCTGTAGGGCCAGGATTGCTGTGGGAGGAAAAGATGACTAAGTAGACTAAACTTGGATGAGCAGGGTAAGGGGGAACCAATGCTGAGGAATCACCACAAAAGGCAATGGACAACAGTATCAGATTTCCCATTGCATCCTCAGTGATCCGGCTCTCAAAACCACTCAACTCCCCAGTATTATGTCTATGCAATAGTCAGCCTGCATTCACTCACCATTCAGAAAGCAAGTTGTAATGCAAAATAATAAAGGAACTGAGAAATGGTACATTGGAGTCATGCCAAATTACTAAGATGTTTGTTTAATTAATGACAAAGCAAAAGAAAGATTTTTTTTGGAGTGGGCCAATAAAACCCATCAGAAAAGCTATGTTTTAGGTCAACCAAAATTCCTTCATACACCCAAAAAAAAAAATGCATTGATAAACTAGGCAGGAGTGTATTTGACAAACCTTCCTTCCTGGATAACAGATTACCAACACAAACAGATTACCGATCACATTCAGCAACAAGGACTAGTACATCAGGAAAGTTCAGATCTTTTAAAAATCCTTTATAAGAACATCCACCGAATGAGCAAATCAGCCTGATGAAACAGGAATGTTACGAGAATTCATTTCCACTGGGAGAAGGAATTCGAAGAGGGTAGACGATGCAAATCATAGAGTAGCAGTCCTTAACTGTAACCTAAACAGAAAGCCTTTGCCACAGAGCAACGATGTGAATGTCAGGACCCTGAAACGTAGGTGGGCGAGGCCACCAGGGATGTACTGCAATTACTATTAGACGGGCACTGTGACGCAGAAGCCGTCAGAGCTCACGCACTCTGTGCTCGTCCACACATGCGCAGCGAAACAAAATAAGAGCGAGCCACAAAGCCACCCATTCTCACAGGTCGCTCACACACACACACACACACACGCACACACACACACACACACACACCAAGAACCAAAAGCCCCTCTGGTGCCACACTTCCTGGTGATTCTTTTGTGATAAGTGCAATCTGTGCTCCTGCCACTTCAAGAAGCCCTATCCAGAAAACATCCTCTGGGGGGTCAGTGACTTCACATGGCACCATTAGCCAAATTACCGTCACAATAAACAGCACAGCTTGAGGGCTCACAGTACCAACGTCAACGGGTGACGGAGAGTTCCGAGATGACGGGAAGCCATGTCCGTTATCACGATAGAAATTAAGTCCTAATGCACACTCCTTGGGCTTCGATGCCTCAGTGGAGCAATACGACACGACACCACCTTTACGAACGTGCGCGACAACACGTTATTGTGATCGCAGTCTGCGGCAACACACAAAAAAAAAATTTTTAAAAAAATCGGTCATTTCAGGAAACCGACCTCCCTGTTTACAGCCAAAGTATACACCGGGGTACAGTTCAACGAGTGCAGAGAGGAACCCGTGACTTGAAAATACAGACAGGGCTTTTGTCATCATCTTGTGACGCCCCAGGTTTCTCCAACACCTCTAATCAAACACACAGAAGAACATAAAATAATGGAAATGTATAACGTAAACGAGAAGGAAGCTCGCGAACTGCAATACTCACTTAGATCAGTGTATTCTGGAACACGGGGGCCGTTCTTTCAGCGACTCCAGGCCACGGTCGCCGGCTCTCTGAAGACAGCGGTCGTCCCGTGGAGCGCGGTATGTCAGCTAGCGGTCGTCCGCTAAAAAGAGAGGACAACGGAGCGGGGAGTGGAGGAGAGGGGACAACAGAAGACGAAAGTTTCAGGGATCCTGCAGGTCGGAGAAAGGCAGCTGTGCTGCCTGGCAGTTCTCCGGCTCCCAATCTGGGAAGGATCAGAGTTCGCCAGCCTGGGTCTGAAAGGAGGCGGGGTCGCAAGTACATACAGAGGACTGGTATATCACCGGGGTGTCAGGGCGGGCGACCGCGAAGAGAAGCAGATCAGGAAACTGCTAAGCGCTGGAGCATTCTGCCACTGCTTCACCCTTTTCTTCACCTCGTGTCACATCGCATTCTGCTTGCCATCAGCTAACCCCGCTTCCATCCTGACTGTACATATCACATCTCGGAGCAAATCGGGACTTTACAGCAAACGCAACCACATTGCGTGGTCCCCAGACACGTCCCGTGCGCCCGAAAGCCGCCCTTTACAGCCTTTACATCCATAAATCAACACTGGGTATAGTGCTTTCCGGTGGATCCATTTCATCATTTTAATACAGGGATCTGTACGGCGCTGAATTTTATTCTCCCCTGTGTTGAACTTAAGGGGGGGGGGGAAACCATTAAAAAAGGCACTGGGATAAGCTGCGGATACAGATCGGATTCCTTGACGTTGCCACAAAACACCATTCGTTTGCAAACGCGCTCGAAAAGAAGCTTTCCGGTGAAAAATTCCCTCATTAACTCGGGCGTTTTAGTACGACGAAATTAATTATTCTTTAGCGGTGGAACGTGAAGAAATGAGAAATGTATATCAACTACCGCTGCAGGAAAACCTCCGGAAACGTGCGAGCGAGCAGAGCACGGCGAGATTCTTGAGCTTGTGTGGGATGCGGCCTTTCGTACGCATACCGGTTTGTTGCTGGAACGCTGTGCTGGAAACAACGGGCTGGTCTGAAGCCATTCCTTTTTCGCCTTCTTCAAAGTTAGAAGGCTGCAGCCTGACATGCCGAAATGCCAAAGATCTGAGGACCGCAGATGCTCTGGAGAAACCCAGCGCCCTTTGCCCTCGAGTCCTCTCGGCAGCTGCACCACACCCACCCTCGCATCCCTGACCTCTGCCCTCTTCCCATACCAGTGACATTACACCGGCTCGCAAGGTCGGCTCGCAGCGAATCGCAGCGCTCCCCAAACGCTGGGGAGCAGGGAATGAGCAAAAACCCCTTGTTGAAACGAGAAGAGATCGCGTCACGTCATCGGATAACTCGACTCAAGTCGAACGGCCTAGCGGAGAAGAGGTGTCGGCCTCTGTGTTTCCGCCCCCCTCTCAAGATCAGCAGGGTAAACGAAGACAAACGTGCGAATTGCAGAGCGCGAAGGCTTAGAGTTACACTTGGAAATCAGAGACGAGCCTTTGCGACTCCTGCGCTCACCTACCGTAGCGGCATCTTCCGTACAAACCCCGTCTCCTCGCCAACGCCCGCGATGCTCCCGCCAAGCCCTCGGATGTTTCTGTACGGATTTCAAGAACCTACAACGTGCAGCGAGAGGCCGACAGCCGCTAACGACATCGCAAAATTAAAGGAAACGCGCGGAGAGAATATTTGTCGACGACGGTTTGTCGACTTTAAAGACCTTTTGCTCTCCTGGATATCGCAGCGGGTTTTTCAATTGAGACATCAGAGGGGCAGAGTTTCAAAGACAAAAGCGGCGTGGGGCTGCAGAGCCACACTGGGGGAAGCACGTGAACAGACATTCGTGCCTTGCAGGAAAACCCCAGACTGCATCTGCAACGAAACCCATTGACCTGTTGACACCGACGAGAAATTAAACTCCAGGCATCAAAGATCAGATCGCTGCGAAAGGCTTAAAAAGGGTCTCGGCCCCACCCCCGGTAGAGGTTATAGAGAGTCTACAGTTTCAGATGATCGCGGAGGACAATGTTGGACCAGCCTGGACAGACAGCTGCTGAAACTCTCCCGTGTTCGGCCTAAAGAGCGCCGTTCATTAATTTGACGGGCGAGCCAGCGAAGAATAAACGCTAGACTTAATCTTCCCATGTAGGAAGAGAACACGTAATTGCTGTAATTGCAACGTAGATCTTCCATCCAATGCGACTTTTTTTTTTTTTTTTTTTTTTTCTTTCCACGTTGTCGTCTGAAATGACTTGCTGACGGCAGCCAGTCGGGTATTAAAGCTGATCTGGCAAAAAAGAAAAAAAAAACTGAGCCGCTTGTCGGCTGCATTCATATCAATTTACCACCTTTGGACAATGTTTAAGAACAACATTAAATGAACTTCAGATAAACAGTGAGGCTTCCCCCCCCCCATAGCTCTTTTTCTGGTCTGTATTGAAGGAAAACGCACAGGGTTATCCTCGAGATAAGGGGACTTTGTAAATGTAAAAAAATTAGATAAACATATACAAGCACTCAATATGATGGTTTCTTTGTTCCACTGTACTAATTATATTTTCAGATCTTTTTTTTTTTTTTATTTCAGGTTGATAATCTCCTCCCTGATTTATTTCACATTCCAGGGTAAATTATATTTTGTCCCGCTCCAACTCTTAAACTAATGAATTTGTGCTTCCGACACACCATCCAGGTGCCTCTGATTAATTACAAGAACAAACAATCGACAATAAGAACTCAACAGTCCTTGGGTGCCCAACGCTGTCGCAGTTCATTAACTGCACTTGACCCCCTCCAAATCACACTTAAGTATATTGAAAAACAAAAACGACAAAAAGCGAACTCTACTTTAATAGACTGATGGCATCTGAGGTCTTACAGCCCCACACGGGATATTCATGGACAGTCTGCATCAGCACATCCCGAGGTGACCTGTTCGCCTTCAGACGCTGAGCTTCGGTACGTCGACCTCCGAAACCTGCAGCTACAAGCTTACATCTCTTTGCGAACACGGTGTTCTTAAACTTAAAGGAGTACCAGGAGAAGAAAAAGCCGTCAAGAGTCCGAAGGGCTCCCGAACATCACTGGGTCACTTTGAAAGAGCTGCCTTCCAGGAACACCCACGCTAAGGTAGGTTCTATGAACAATGTCAAACACAGGCCCCAAGACAGAGTCATCCCTTCACCCGATGACAAAGTGATGCATACTGACAGCATAACCCAAGCCACGAAGATGACTTAGAAATGAAGGCATAACCGTTCTTCCAAGTAGGCCTGTGGGCAAGTAGTACTTCCAGAAAAACGCCCACAAAATGAGTCTATTCGCATCTGGGTTTGAACGAATAGAAGCGGCACGGCTTCACATAGAACACCGTTAGCTCATTCAATTCATACCCTGCAACGCAAGCAGCCCCCCCACTCCTTCAACACAGGGTGCAGCCTCCGGATACTCTGTCCACGAGCCAGCGCATCATCCATATCGACGTTGACACAACATCGGTCCCTACTTTCTTTATTTGCTCCGCCAACCCTTTTGCCCAAAGCAACACGGGCAGGTGAACCGCAGCAAAGTAAGATTTCTTAAGAATTCATGGGGAATGCAAAATGAAAGCTAAAGTAGCAGAAACACTGAGTTAAGGTGCAGGATAAGTGGGTGAGTGAAAGGTCAAAATGTTCCTCTTTTCCAGGATGCACCAAGACACACTACTGGAAAAGCATGCATAGCAGATCAGATGGACGATGTCCAATGCAGACACTGGAGTGAGGTCTGCCAAGGTGGGCCAGCCAGGAAGGAGGAGCAACCGATGACATTCAGGCCAGTTCAACAGGAAGGAATCGCAGATAAAAGTATTACTGCGCCCAGTGTGTCACTGTCACGCTCTGGTTTATCGTGCAAGCCGAGACCCCCATCCCCAAGGTATCTGCAGCAACTTTGGCTCACGTGCCATTTTAAAGGAGGCCTTACATACTGCAAGAGCGAAGGCAGTGCCACTGTGAATGACAAGCACTGTGTAATACCTCTCCCGCGACCAGATTCCTGGGACACCAAAACAATACACCCAAAATAAGCCCAAATCAGGTCTCCATCATCCTACGAGTACCGCGAAAATGTAGCCGACGAGCCTTACCAATCACCATGGCAACGGAATTGGGGGGGGGGGGGGGGAGTATTGCTCCAGGCCACTTTGTGAATACCTCCAGTAAAAAGGCTGCAGTATGACAAAGTAACTTATGAACAGGGTCAAAAAAATCCTTTAAAAAATGTCCCCCACGCTAGACCAACTACAGAAAGATATTTCCCTGTGTGCGTCTTGAGAATGGGGCAAATTACAGAACAAAAAAGTACAGCTGGTTGGTTCTACTGTAAAAGAGAGCTCCTCATAACGGAATAAAACTCATCTGTCCAAATGTGGAAAAACTGCAGACTGCTCAGGTTGCATCTAATCCTAAGCAGCATTTAACACACACTTAAGGCAAACACCGCTGTATTGCGACTGCAATATTTGGAGCGTAACCAAGAAGTACAATAAACAAGAAGAAAAAGGCACAGCGAAGCAAAGGAGTGGTCACTTAAGCGTGGCCTCCTGCCCTTTGACACAGATCCGTCTGGGAATCGGGACAAACTGAACTCCAGGTGTATGACAGCAGAGGCACGTCATCACCTTACATGTCCAGAGACATGGTGTTCAGGTTCAACCATAGTGTGTGAGTGATAGAGAGAGTGTGTGTGTTCCACTGATGTATGGATGAGTGACCCATTGTAAGTAGTGTATCTAGCAGTGTAAGTCTTTGGGTGCTCTGGTTTCCTCCCACAGTCCAAAGACATGCTGTTCAGGTTCCCCCATAGTGTGTGAGTTCCACTGTTGTAAAGATGAGTAACCCAGTGTAAGTAGTGTATCTAGCAGTGTAAGTCACCATGGTGAATAAGGTGTGTGGGTTGGTAACACTACATAGAGTTCATTGGAAGTCGCTCTGGAGAAAAATGTCTGCTAACTAAATAAATACAAATGTAAATCTCTGTCTCCTGAATTGGTCCCGCTCCACTACAAGTGCTTCCGGCTTGCCAGGGGATTCAGAGACTTTTAAAGCAGAGGAGAAGGCACACAATGGATCCGGAATGGCAAAAGGAAGAGACTGGAACACCTGAAAGCGTGCAGAGTGGAGCGTACACTGCACCACAACGTCTCCAGGGTGGGAAAGTCAGTGATGAGGAGTTTATTGTACTGAATGAAGCATGAATAAGATCGAGGATCCAAAAAGCCTTTGCTCGGAACTGCCACTGTGCCCAGCTCCCAAAGGACCTACCTCTTATTCAATACTGAGATATCCAACAAAATACTAAAAATATTTCCTGATTTTTGGTATATCAAATGCATGCACAGTCACCATCTCTCTTAAATAAAGAGCATTTCCTAGTGTGTTATAAATGATCCGAACTGTTAAGTTACACACATCACACATACACAAAAAAAAAAAAAAAAAAAAAAAACCACACTGGTGTCAGTTTTCAAATAGTTGACCGCCAGCTGCAAATGTGCTCTTTAATCATGTAAGCAAAGACAGCCTGCTTATATCTAGAACATCTGAGCAGGACAGAGTGCCTTAAATGGCAGCAGAACAGCATTTACTCATGAAATATAAATAAACCTCAACAGAAGATAATCAGACGTAGCTGCAATAACAATGAAAAGTCAAGCACCGCATGCAGAAAAGTGACTGTCAGTTGGGCATAAAGACAAGCTTCTCGAGGGGTACCAACCCTGGGTGGACCATGTTTTTTGTAGAGTTCACCAGGGTGGGGAGAACAGAAGGTAATTATTCCTAAGCCCTAAAAAAAAAAAAAACTCAGAAGTAGATTTCCTTAGGTTGAAATTGATAAAAAATGAAAAGGAATAATGTCACAGCTGTAGAGAAAGGCCGAAATTTGATGTTACCGCTAAGAACGAAACCTGCATCAAGAGACTGCATGGAGTTCCTCACTCATTTGTGAACGCTCATGTCCTTCGTAGGATGTGTGACGTGATGTTTTCCCCATCAAGGTAACAGAAAGGCTCAGCACAGGTCGGCGAAATGAATTCATCGGCCGAATGAACATAATCGATGAGGCTGTAGCTGTCTGCCCATTTGCCGAGACAGTCCTCAAGCAACTCTGAATCAGAAGTTGTTAAATTAAATGTTGCAACTATACCGAAATACCTCAGAAGCAGGTTCCCAACCATCTCTCCCACCCGCGACGTTAAGTGAGCATCACCTTTACGGTTAACGCTCAGCTATCATCAGAACGGAGCAGCTCATAAAGCTTCGCATTTACCTTAGATGTTTTTCTCCAAAGCAGCTTCCAATGGATACTATGTAGTGTTATCAGCCTACACACCTTATTCACCATGGTGACTTACACTGCTAGATACACTACTTACACTGGGTCACTCAGCCATACAGTGGAACACACTCTCTCTGTCACTCATACACCTGAACAGCATGTCTTTGGAGTGTGGGAGGAAACCAGAGCACCCAGAGGAAACCCACGCAGACATGGGGAGAACATGCAAACTCCGCACAGACCGAGCGGGGATCGAACCCACGTCCTCTCACACCACCAAGGCGCCGTGAGACAGCAGCGCTACTCGCTGTGCCACCCGCTGTGCCACCGTGCCGCCCGATTAAGTCCATTCAGTTTAGCGTGTTTTCAAAGCCTTTGACAAAGGTCTTTTCTAATGTTTCACTCCTATAAATCATTAATCACTTTTTTTTTTTTTTTTTTGTCTGATTTTCTGAAAACACGACTCAACGAATTTATTATAGTTTAGTTTGTGGCTCCATTCACACCCGATGTGTTCCTACAGCACATTGTTGTAACAAAGACTGTTGTCCGTCCGTGTGTTTAAATATGATAATCGCTGGAAATGAATTGAAAGGCGCTGCAGCTGCAGAGTAGACACATCCCCAAACCGCCACTTCTGCCCATTAAAATCTCCACTCTGACTGCGCTTCGTGCGCTTTTCTCTGTTCTTTTCTTCTTTACAACATGACTGTGACAACAAGCCGACGAAAGTCGACTGGACAAGCGATGAACAACAGGTACGGTGAATAAAACACAAAACAAGAGGAGGACACGTGACGGGTACGGGGACCACTCATTTCCACTGATCTTTAAACAAACTATCACAGAAACAAAACAAACGTTTTAATCCGGTAACCAACAAATTACCAGTAAATTACCAATAAAACTCACCCGCGAGCTTGGAGCGCTCCCTCGCACTGGTCCCTCTCCGCTTTTCCCTCCAATGTGAAGACCGCGCAGCAGGTGAGAGGTTCGAGCCTCATGTGTTCACATCGCTGTGGTTCGCCGTAGGAAACACCCGATAATTCGGCGGACCGCGCGCTTTACCGTAATGCGAGAAATAGACTGAAATACCGTAATACGTAGACTATGCACGGCTCACGTTATGCCTTACATAACAGGCCAGCGTGTTTTAGACAGATCCTCTTTGAAATCAAGACTTTATTTTAACAGTTACGTAGCTGATGCCTTTGGACTCCAAGGCAATTTATACTGATAATCATCAACCAATGATGTGACCATTCATACAGCAGGAAATTCTTACTGAAATAATTCACGGTAGGTGCCTTGATCAAAAGTAGTACCGCAACTTGGGACTTGAACCAAGGACCTTCTGATTACAAGGTGTACAGCCTTGCTGTTTTTAAGTGTATAACACAAGCTGGTGGGAAATAAGTTAATAGGGCATTTGGCCAAAAATACTATGTGGCACATCACTGATCAGGTGGACACCTTCTAAGCATCCAGATAAACTGTCCAACTGTCCTGTTTTCGGAGCTCTGTAGATATCCCTCAACAGGCTGTTTCCTGTCCACATTTCATCCCCCATGATGCTGCTGCCATTTGCTCCTCGCTGCGTTATGCAGTTTGTGTCTTTTGGACAATGCATCACAGTCTGTTCTCTTTTATTGCTGATACTGCATTAGGTTTCCTGCTATATACATTGATTATTGCCAGGAAAATATAGCAGTATAATAAATCTTCACGTCTTTCTATGACTTGGCGTCTTCTTTTAAAATTAGATTACAATTGCTTTCTATCTTTATTGCATCCTCTGTGGAAATAGGACTTACTCGTGCACTTTGTTACAGCCTTGACTATTTAATGCGCTGAAATTCATCGTACTGCACTGTTTTCATCCAGTGCACCACAATACAGTATGTGGCAGCAGGCAACACAGAGTCTTACACCTCTGTGTTTCTCATACAATAGAATGATTGAATAGGTGACAAGATTTCCATCTGCTTCAAAGGTCAACAGAAGCTCAAAGCCACAAGTGGAGTTAAAATTCCTGTTTAGTTCAAAAAGGGGGGAAGGGGCTAAAGACATCCTGGTGCTTGGTGCTTTTTTTCTCCATATATATATAAAAACTACCTGAAAATACAGCACTAGTACACAATGTATCATGATTCAGTGGAGCATGTTTTTTCATTCACGTGTGCGCGATATCCCAAGTTAATCGACACACATGGTCTTTCATACGCACTTCCATAACTAGCAGGGTGGGTTTTGGCACATTTGGCCCCCTGCGAGCGGACCGGAGCAGTCAGATTGCCGGCAAAAGGAGAATTCAGGGCAGTGCATTTCTCCCACACATATCTTCCAGCAAGAAATACACCCCTCAAGCATCTTTCTCTGCCCCCACCATCTACTCAGTTCCCCCAATGCAAAGGGAGATCTCAATGCAAGGAAAATAAAAACATCAGAACTGAGCAAATTATCCCAGATATTAATTGTAATTGCACTGTAAATCATTCAGCTCCTTCCCTCCCATCCCCTGATGTTTTGTTTTCATTCCTCAGTATTCTAGTTTGCACTAAACACATCTGCAGTCTTTTTCTTCTTTTTTTTTTTTTTTTTTTTTATAAAAGTCAGGTGTACCAACAGAACATAGTCACACTTATCAGTGTAAATGTTTCAGGTACACAGAGCACTTTACATGAACCTCCTGTGGAAACACACCAGATTTCCAATGCATCTGTTTTAGTCTCCCAGGACAACTCCCCTTAGCAAACTAATGTTATCGCTGAATAATATTTGCAAATGGTGCACTAAAAAAAAAAAAAAAAAGAAAAAAAATGTTAATGAATGGAACAAGAGAGTACATCCAAATTTGGTAATAATCAGCAATTTCAAGAACCTGCTTATATTTCATCACAAACTAGGAGCGGAGCAATTTAAAACATTCTGTGCATCCCCATGAGCTGGGAGCCAGTTCATTTCAGGGACCAAAAAAAAGCAACTTATTAATAATTCTGGCCTCAAAAAAAAGCAGTGGAATGATGGTACTTCAGAGCAGAGGTGTAGTTTGGATGCTCTGTGCTAAAAGAGCAAGGGAAATTTGCTTCTGTCTATTATAATAACAAATTTAAAAGAAAAAAAAAAGCAGCCCTGGGGCCTCACAGGCTGTTGCAGGTGATTAGGTGCCTTTAATAAGGGCGCCAAATGGGCTAACGAGGGAAAACACATTGAGGGGACCGCATGTCATCCGCCAGAGCCGAACTGAGGGTAAGTAGGTTCCTGCCCTGCCAGAGTAAAAGCTCCAGCTGAGCGACAGCTGTGGCGTTTCTGTACTCATCTACTCCGAAATGAGCCAAACCATTAAAGAAGAGCCAATCACCTCCTACAGCCATTGCAGACTCACACGCTCGCATGCTCTTGCACACTTGCAGCAAATGTAATTTTCTTTCCGACTCCCCTGCACATGCATTAATCCACGAGCGTTTCAGTTGGTTTGTTAACGGTGGCAGACTAGCCCCGAGCGTGAGGGTGTTGCGTCAGGTGGTCTGATGCGGTGGGGGATGCAGAGCTGTGGGCAGCCTGTCATCTTAATTGCCTATCTCTATTCTTCTGCCTGTGTCGAGGATAATGCTAAATATACAGCTGATGATCAATGCCAAGACGTGCACCTTTTATACATCTGTTACCTCCAAGTCCATCTCTAACTGGGAGGCAGCTGGTAGCATAGTGGTTAGATCAACTACCTTTAGACCCAAAGGTTGCAGGTTTGATCTCTGGCTGTAGTATCCTTGAGCAAGGTACTAACCCTGAATTGCTCCAGTAAAATTACCCAGCTGTATAAATGGGTAAATAATTGTAACCTTAAGATTGTAAGTCACTTTGGAGAAAAGCATCAGCTAAATGAATAAATATAACTGTCAGAGACATACACGCTACAGGCCGCCTCTTTACGAGAAGCTCATTTTAGTTTCTGAGACCACACGAAATAGAGGAGAAACGTGGCAGATTAAGACGACACAGATAATTTAACACGTGAACTTCCCAGGGACATTTCATTAGCAAATTTATGCACACACACAGAGCAATTCCCAATGGCATGAGCAACGCAAATGATGTTCTGCTGCTAAGGTCATCGTGGGTAGATTCACAGGAAAAGCAGCAACAGTAATTGGTCTCGTATGTTAGTTTTCAGGGAAAGGGAATAAAAGAGGAAAGAAAAAGGGAGACTGGAGACTGTATTATTTCGAAAGCAAGTGTAAAAGAGTACCCGCCTGAACGCGAACAGAACCCGCGTGCGCACGGAGAGACAGTTGTGTGTTGCTTTCTCTGTCGGAAAAGAGTCACAGAGCAGAGGTCACTTTAAAATAGACGATATATAATAGTCCCTTAGCTTCAGCATGTCAAACAAAGGCATCCCTAATAAAAGTCTAACAGCTACATGGGTCTATTTAAAAACAGCTTCACCACAATTTGCCGTTACCTTGGACATAGAGCGTCGAACTGCTCCTCTGAAGGGAATCCCTGTGCGCAGAGGAGCAGCAGTAGCGTAAATGTCGCACCAGGAAATTGTGGGACTGTTACCGTCTCTTCTCAGCCACTTAAACCTGAATGATCCTTCCCAGCTCCTGCTTGGAAGACAGGTCTATTCTCCTTTCCAGCTCCATTTCTCCTCCAGAACAATAAGTGTCTGCTTCTTCCAGATCAATGAGCCTGGTTGACGCTACAAGCAGCAAAGTTGCTTTCGGCCCTCTACGCAACAGGCTGTTGAAGAGCTGAGCTCGTGTCTACTTTCCCTTCTGATCCACCTGCTGGGCTTCATCTTTCCATTAAGCCATTCTCAAGTTGGGTCTGTGAAACTGATAGAGATGCCACATCCCTCCTAAGGGCTTCCATCATGCGGAGTTGACACTGACCCTCCTGCCATCTACATGGCTCTTGTCACTCTCTGAAGGCTGTTAAGCAACAGGCCAGAGATAGGTTCTGAAAGTGTGTGTGTGTGTGTGTGTATGTGTGTGTGTAGATGGAAGTTATGGATGTTGTTATACACCAGATACGTGCACCAAATTAATGCTATTTCCTTCCTATAAGACATTAAATGGAGGTGAGAAATTTATGCTAATGATGCAGACCTGCACATGAGTTTGTACTGTGCTCTTAATAGGCTGGAATACGTATGAATTATCATCTGGTTATCGCAGTGAATAAAATGTGTTGGCAGGAATATTTCAGCAGCATGGGGTCCCAGTCTTGATCTGCATCCCTTTGAGAAAATGTGCTGCCAGCTGTTGACATTAAGATCTTCCAGCGGGACTCGGGGGCCACACTGGGCATGCTTGACAGTGACATCCAGCCACTGACAGTCGCTTTTCAATGATGAAGGGAAGTGAGGTCACAGGCTGCTTTCACACAGGTTTCAACATCGTGCCCAGGACTTTGAGAGAGTCCTATTTTCTCCCATCCACACATTTAATTGATTTTTCCACCTCACACGTCATGGACTGTAGTCCACCCTGTTGTATATCAAAAAAACTAAACTAACGGAGAGGATAAAAACTTTCTTCCATAAATGGCTTTAATTAAAAACCATTTTACTTCTAGAATTCAAAGAGCTGAAAGGCACTTACAGGTTTGTTAATCAGGCCACGAAGTTAATTGCCTTTTGGGTGAAGCGAATTTCTGGGAGAAACTTAGAAAACAGCACCATTACTGGGAAAAATTTAAACTCCGGAACAATGTATGTGGGTTGTCACACCAGGTGTTTATCTAAAAAGGAATTAAATTCATTTATTGTTCAGCACTGATATAACAGTTTCTATTATATTTTAAATTTAATTGAATTTAATGTCCCCACATTTATTCCATTTTAGACTAAGCTAATAAGGTCTTAAAGCACGTTTCAAAGCCAATTCCACATGCCTCTGTGAAGTCAAAGTTACTGCATCATAGGATAAATATTTCATTCAAAATCTGCTTTCCCCCAGAGACAATGGTTCCTTTGTATCAGGTATAAATTAATTTCCTCTTCTGCAGAGCACAGAGCGGCATTTAAAGGAACAGAGCTCATATTTAAAAAGCGATTAAAACAGATGGTTAATGCATATTACCATCCTGTAGCAGTTCACATCCCCTGTGCCTTGAGGGGCTTCTCAGTCCCGTGGCTGATTTTTTTTTTTTTTAATTATTTTTTTATTACATATCAGAATGGCTTTGCACGATGTTTGCCCCATTATTAGTTGTTCATGAGGTTCTGAATGCAACCGAGGGCGAGAGTAAAGATTTGACATTAATAGAGATTAAACGGAAATGCAGAAAGAAAAAAGCAAAACAAGAGACTTGTAAATATGTGTCCAACAGGTCTCAGCTATCAGAAACACCCAACAGACAGAAAACTGTTAGAAGATAAATTTTGGTCTAATGCAGAGGCTATTAAAAAGCACTTGGTACACAAGAAACATCTATAACGTTAGTCAAATTGTATTGTATATTGCACCCGTCAAAGTACATCATCATCTCGCTTTCTTTGGGTATCCATGTGAAAGTCAGAGGAGCATCTGAGGTACGTGAAGACCTAAAGCTTCAGCAAACAACTGTCCAGCACACTGGTCCTGCAATCTTCCCCCATTTAAGACCAAGAGTCTGCACTAGACTGTGGTGCTTCTGGGAGCGTGTCGTAAAACACGTTATGAGTCAGCAGGACCTGGGAATAGGGTGTTAACTCCAGTTTTCATTAAGAGATGTGGTTATCCAACAAACAGCAGTGAGTCAGACTAGCACTAAAGTTCACAGCCTCCACCTGCCTGCCTCAGCTCGACTCTTGCTCATGCAAATACAAGTAGCTTGGCCACCAGCGTACAGCTGGACAGGAAAACACTCAAAAGGTGTCAACAATGCAAACCTTAATAATGTGATGTAGGAACATATTACTGGGGCTGGATTGAACACTTAAAATGCACAGACAAGAATGTATGCTTTAAAAAACTGCAAACCCAAGCCATGCCAGTAATTTCCTCTAAGCGTCAAAATAATCCTGTAAATTACACACCTCCGCACAACTGAGAATTACCCTAACTTTGAATACGTGGAAGAGAGGGCCATTAAACACAGGACTTTTGTGGCTAAAGGAAAAAAAGGAGCCGGAAGCTTTTTGAGTTTCCCGTAAATCAAATGAGTGGTTTGAACAACAAATCTGCAAATGTCATTTTTCTTAATTTTCAATCAAATGTTTTACTTTTTTTGCAACCTGCGAACATGAATGATCAGTTGGTGGTACAAAGTCGTGTAATGTAGGTATTTTCTGAGTATTTCTAGAGAAGGTATGAAAGAGCCTAAAGTTGATAAGGAAAGGAATAAGAATAGAGTTTAAACTGAGCTGGGTTCAATGAATGAACAACTTCAGGATGAAGCATGGATTTCTAGATCATTCATGGGTTTCAAAATGGAACAAGGATTTTGGCATGGTAGGACTTTCAAGATGAAACGTGGGTTCCTAGAGGAAGCATGGGTTTTGAGATGTAACATGGATTTCAAGTCAGAACATTGGTTGCATGGGATCGAAGATGGAATATCGGATCTGGTGGAAAGTATGACTGTGACATGGTCTTCCCTTTTTGAGCAAAGCTACAATATTTTTTTTTTTAAAAAAATGTATGTTTTTCGAGAAACCGGATACAGTGAAATCACTCCACATATGTTTACTTTGGTGCTCAGTGCTTTTCCAACAGGAAATACATGAATAGTTATTGGCAGGCATTCTTCCATATTAACAATCTGTAAGCCATTATACATTACTAAAAAATGATACATATAAAAAAATTCAGAAAATTTTTTTACATAATAAACAAATCTATATATAAATATAAATAAATCCAAGTCTTTAAAAACTAAAAAAATAAGCCTAATGCAATTAAAAAAAAACTTTTCATAGGTCACTCAGTATCCCTTGCAGGTTATGGCAGTCAAGCGGTACATAGTGCAGTTTCACCCCCTGAACCTCTCTTAGTCAGATGGTTTGAGTCCTACCTATTTGACAGATCCTATGAAGTGGTCTGGCGGAGCTCCTGTTCTTCTCCTCTGACTCTCTCAACTGGTGTCCCGCAGGGCTCGGTACTAGGTCCTCTTCTCTTTTCGATCTACACCTCCTCCCTCGACCCGGTCATAGCCTCCCATGGATTCAAAAACCACTGCTATGCTGATGATACCCAGCTCTTCATTGCTGCCTGCCTGTCAGACATCTCTGCATGGATGTCTGATCACCACCTTCAACTCAACCTCTCCAAAACAGAGACTCTTCACCTCCCAGCTGGCCTGTCCTCCTGTCACGATCTATCGATCAAACTGGACAACTCACTCATTTTGCCTATCTCCTCAGCTAAGAGTCTGGGAGTGACGATTGACTCAAGTCTATCTTCCACTCAGCAGATCGAAGCCACAACCCAGACATCACATCTGGAATACTGCAACTCTCTCTTGTGTGGCCTTCTTGCTACTGCCATCAAACCTCTGCAGCTGATAGAGAATGCTGCTGTATGAGTTGTGCTTCATTTGCTAGAGCGCTCCCATGTATCTCCTCTATTCATTTCTCTGCACTGGCTTCCTATAGGTGCCCGGATCAAATTCAAGACCCTGGTTATTGCCTACAAATGCATCAATGGAACTGCTCCTAGCTATTTACAAGACTTAATTAATTGCTACACCCCAACCAGACTGCTTCGCTCATCTACTTCTGCTCGCTTGGTGGTCCTGCACAAGAAAAGTAAAGCTCGGAGGTTCTCGGTTCTGGCTCCGTTGTGGTGGAATGACCTTCCCCTCTCACTCAGAACTGCGGAAACTCTGTCTATATTCAAGAAGGGTCTGAAAACTCACCTTTTCCAGACTCACTTCACCCATGATCTCTCAAGCTGTGAGAATGTTGTAAATCTGATGTAAATGTTAATGCACCATGACTTTATGATCATGCCCAAATATGCCTTTACACAGTCGCTATTCCTCTATTGTATGTAAATGTTTGTGTACCTTTTGTTAAATAATAATAATTTAAAAAAAAAAATAAGAAGGTGATCAGGATTAGTCTATCCCGAGTTTTGCGCACCTACTCGCGCAGTGAACATTGGTGCTTAAAGTGGAAAGAAACAAACTAGGTTTACTTAAGAATCACATGTCTGCAAGTATGTCTCTCTGCTAATGTAATGCACAAATAATATTTTCTCTAAGATATATGTCGCTTTGGAGGAAAGCGTCTGCTAAATGAATAAATGTAAATGAACACCCTTCGCTTACTGGAATTTGTTTTAAGTTTAATGAGGAAACACTTTTTTAAAAATACATAATTATACTGATTTTTAATCTTGCAATATTCTTTACCATGCAATTCTGCAAAAAAATCAAGTTTATACGTGATAAGTGACTGAATAGAAGTTCCTGTGGTATTGCAGAACACAAGTCAACGCTAAAGAGAAGCCATTGATTTTTACGGTGCTTCCTCCTAGTCATTACCTTGATGAAACCTAAACGTTACTAAGACCACCATTAATCATCATAAGATCCCATGACCTTTATCTTCAGTGTGTTGCTCGATCAGTTTGCCCAATACCAGGGTTACAACATGCCCTTTTGCAAGAGCAGGATCAAGCAAGATTTTTCATATTTAACTCTGGCACTTTCCTCCGCCCACCTATATTGCTGTCAGTTTTTATTTAAAGACAAACAAGGAGATTCAGAAACAAAGTAAACACTATATTATGGCAAGACAGTTTACATTTTCATAGTTGTAAAGACAGTGGCAACAATAAAAGTAACATAAAAATTAATAAGACATCCCCCCAAATGGCAATTTATTCTCCATCGTATCTATAAAGTCAATACAGTTTGAGTAATGCTCCGATACGTAATAACACTCAAATCAGTTGCCAGCACAAGGATCATTAACAGCAAAGTAACAGTGTGTCCCAATATAACTGTCAGCTAATGAATTTATGCCTTCAGTTGCCTGAGTGGGTCTTGCACAAGGCCATCATTAAAGAAGGTCTACAGCAGAGGCCTACAGCACAATTAAAAAGTGAGTTGTATCAATGGAAACAAGGTGAAGCAGGATAGTGGTGGTTACAATGGCCACAAGAAACATCTCCTACAGTAAGCGATGAGCAACTCTTGCTGTTAGGACTTACCGTCCCGTCATTGTTTACGACATGCTGCAGGTAAAAAAGGAAGTAAGAGGCAAATCAGAAGCACACAAATTCCTTCGAAGCTGTTTGGCAAGCAAACTGAACCATTTTTTGTATGACTAAAATCACTGTTTGAACTGCTTCAAACAACTAGAGAAGTGGAAAATTCTAGAAGATGAAAAATAATAAGTCCATCCCTTTTACAGTTATATCACCTGCTGCTCTGCATGCTACCCTAGGCAGTGTTCCATTTTCAGCAGTGTCACTTTATATAATAGTTTGAACCCTTGCTGGCATCCCAGAGGGACAGCTGAACCCTTGCTGATGTCCCATGGGTCTACTGATCAGCCCAAAAGAAACAGATGGGGTGACAGAAGAGCACTGTGGGACGAATATGTGTCATGTGCTCATACGCATTTTTAAAGACAGTTGACACACATCGTTCAAACCAGATGGAATTTTCTAAACACAGAGCTAATTACAGTCTGCTTGTTAGCTCAACAAATGGACAGCGCTGGCTCAGAGGCAAACGTTTGCCGGTTCCTTTTCACATTCTATCAAAAAAAAAGTGCCGAGGTCATCCAGGTGGGAGACAAACGAGACATTCATATCTTGCCATAAAAACAATATTATACATTTTCTCCTGCAAAGACAGATCCCATATGTTTTAAAATGAGCTATACTGTCAGTAGTGTTGTCCTTCTGGATCAGAGAATCACAGTCCAACTGTGTGACAGTGTGAAAATGTACTGATGTATAAAAATATTGTTTTTTTTAATGGCATTCATCCATAACTGTCTGCACAACTCTAATTTAGACTCATTCACAATCTTATTGTCACATCCCACGGGGTCACTGCCCCTCCTGGTCAGAGGCGGCGCCACTCAGTGCCGCTAGCTAACGCTCACCTATCACCTCACAGTCTCGTAGGACATGGAGGTATAAAAGGAGCCAGCGGAGCAGAACTAGTCGCGGATTCTTAATCAGCAGTTCTCTTGTGCTTCGTTGGCGATTGGTAGTCTCTTGTTCCCTCAGTTTGTTTTCTAGGTGTGCATGTTCCAGTCCCGAGTGCCCGTCCCGTCAGTTCCTGCCTCTTGTTCTTCAGTCCTGGTCCATCGTTCCTGTCCGGTATTTCGTCACGTCTCAGGGTTGCGGTCAGACTCACAGATTAGCGTTTCACTGTTCACCGTAGTTCCAACACCGTGTGTGTTTCCTGGTCTCGTGTTTCTTGTTTCACTTCCACCGAGTGTCTTACAATACTCACCGTACACGTCTAACCTCACACTGCACGTGAAGTCATTATATATTTCGTCTGTGTTTGGACGTAATAGCAACGCGCGTCCGTGTCGGACTCCCGTCCGGACGCTACAGAAGAATCCGCCTGCTAATATGACTTCAGCGGAATGGCGTGAGCTGGCGGATCTGACAGAGGCGAACCAAGAACGGCTCCTGGTTTGCGCAAACGCCGCTAGCCGCCTCACAGATCAGTTGGAGCAGTTGACACGACTCCTCAGTCACGGTGGGCGGGGCGCCGATCCGACCAGTTCGCAAACGCATGATGATTGGCGGACATGTCTTTTTGATCGTCTTTATGCTTCCTCGGGTCCTCGCGCAGAGCCCACGAGCCCTGTGCAGACCAATGGGATCAGCGCTACTGAGCAGCTGTCCGTTCCCTTCCCGGAGGCTTTGCAAGGTAGTAGAGGTGAGAACCAGAATTACACAGAATACTCAATCTCCAGTCCAGCCTCTCTGTTCCCAGGGCCCTACTCTCCAGAGTCACCCCCTAGCCCAGACAGAAAGACAGAGAGACAGTTCTTCCCCAGCACCAAGAGTTTTCAGGTGCGTTCCAGGTCTCCAGTGGAGAAGACATCCAGCCCCCGATTGTCAAGACCACTCTCTCAGGAGTTCTCGCCGGATTACCGGAGCAACTCCGGGTCCAGCCGGACCCCGACGCCGCCAGGGCAGCAGGTGCCCTACAGCCCTGTGGACAGTGAGCCGGCTCAAGCACGCAACCTTGTCAGCTGTGCAGGGCTCGAAGAACAGTGCGTCAGACAGGGAATAATACGACTCAGTAACGGGCGTTTGACAGAGGAGGAAAGGAGGCGCCGTTTTCTGCAACGCTTGTGCTTTTACTGTGGAGCTGCGGATCACGTGCAGGTTTCCTGTCCAGTGCGGCCACCCCGTGGATCCCAACGGACCGACTTACTGGTGAGTGATGTATCTCTCCATACCTCCCTGTTGACATTACCAGTTACAGTATCCTGGGGTTTCCAGCAGCAGCAGACGGAAGCTATGGTAGACAGTGGCGCTGCAGGGAATTTCATGGATCATGATATGGCCGCGTCCTGGGGCTTGCCCTGTGCCCGATGCCCCAAACCCCTGGCTGTTAAAGCTATTGATGGCGCTCCAATCGGGTCGGGGCGTGTAGAGCAGCGCACAGAGCCCGTTACTATGCAGGTAGGGCCACTCCATAAGGAACAGATATGGTTCTATCTGATTAAGTCCCCTGATAACCCCATTATTTTGGGATATCCATGGTTATGCACCCATGACCCTATTATCTCTTGGAGGGAGGGGAAACTGCTGTCTTGGGGACAGCAGTGTCCCGAACACCTGGAGACATCTTGTAACTCCACATCCATAGAGAGCCCTAATGCAGATCTGCCCCTGCAGCTTCCAAGGGAGTATGCAGATCTAGTGGCGGTGTTTAGCAAACACAAGGCTGCAGAACTGCCTCCTCATAGACCTTGGGATTGTGCTATAGATCTTTTTTCGGGCACTACACCCCCTAGGGGGCGGGTATACCCTCTTTCTCAACCTGAACATCAGGCAATGGAGGCTTATATAACGGAGGCACTAGAAGCCGGATTCATCCGGCCGTCTACCTCTCCAGCTTCCGCTGGCTTTTTCTTTGTTGAGAAAAAGGACGGGGGTTTGCGCCCCTGTATTGATTATCGGGGGCTAAATGCCATTACTGTGAAGTACCCGCACCCCTTGCCTCTTATCACGTCGGCCCTCGAACAGGTTTCCGGTGCTACCATCTTTACTAAACTGGACCTTAGGAGCGCATATAACCTGATTCGCGTTAGGGAAGGGGATGAGTGGAAGACCGCCTTTAGCACCGCCCTCGGCCATTATGAGTACCTGGTCATGCCTTTTGGCCTGGCGAATGCACCTTCCGTATTCCAGGCTTTTGTTAATGAAGTACTCAGAGAACTAATTAATCGCTCAGTATTAGTGTATCTGGATGATATCCTGATCTTTTCTCGGTCCCGTGAGGAGCATATTGGACATGTCAGGGAGGTGTTGCAAAAGCTGGCAGCACATAAGCTGTACGTGAAAGGGGAGAAGTGCCAGTTCCATGTGCACTCTGTGGATTTCCTGGGGTACATCCTAACACCCAACGGGGTCACGATGGATCCACAGAAGGTCTCGGCAGTTCTGTCATGGCCCCAGCCAAAGACAGTAAAGGACCTGCAACGGTTCCTAGGTTTTGCGAATTTCTATAGGCGCTTCATAAGGAACTTCAGTTCCGTTGCAGCCCCGTTGACTGCTCTGTTAAAAGGAGCCCCTAGGCGCCTGACCTGGACTCCTGAGGCGAGTCAGGCCTTTGAAGACCTAAAGAAGCGTTTTACTTCTGCCCCAATCCTGAAGCACCCTGATCCCAAACTGCCCTTTATTGTGGAGGTTGATGCATCTGAGGCCGGGGTAGGGGCAGTGCTCTCACAGCGCCAGGGAAGTCCCCTGAAGCTCTATCCATGTGCGTATTTCTCACACAAGATGTCGCCTACTGAACAGAATTATGATGTAGGAAACAGGGAGCTCTTAGCCATAAAGATGGCCTTAGAAGAGTGGAGACATTGGTTAGAGGGGGCTACGCACCCATTCTTAGTGTTAACTGATCACCGGAACCTGGAGTATCTGCAGAAGGCAAAGAGGCTCAATTCCAGACAGGCGCGGTGGGCCATGTTCTTCACCAGGTTCCGTTTCACGGTGACCTATCGTCCTGGCTCCAAGAACGGCAAGGCCGATGCCCTGTCCCGTTTGTTCGAGGTATCGCCTCAGCTCTCCCCACCAGACACCATCTTGTCCCCGACGCAGTTTGTGGCTCCTATCCGTTGGGCTTTATTGGACGATATCCAAGCAGCCCAACGTCAAGAACCCGGTCCCAACGAGCAGCCCCAAGACAAAGAATACGTCCCGTCCACTGTTCGGTCCGAGCTCCTACACTGGGCCCATGATGGTCCAAGTACAGGACACCCAGGGGTCAACCGAACCTTGAAGCTTCTCGCTGAACGCTTCTGGTGGCCATCCATGAAACAGGACGTACGAGACTTCGTCCTTGCCTGCACCACATGTGCCCAGGCCAAGGTCCCACGGCAGCTGCCAGCAGGGCTTTTAGAGCCACTCCCGATTCCCAACCGTCCATGGTCCCATATAGCGGTGGACTTCCTTACTGATCTTCCGTGTTCTGATGGAAACACCACCATATTGGTCGTCATAGATCGCTTTTCCAAGGCCTGTCGACTGATTCCTCTGAAAGGTCTACCTACAGCCCTGGAGACCGCGGAACTGCTGTTCCAACATGTCTTCCGGCTGTATGGCCTGCCAGAGGATGTCGTCTCGGACAGGGGACCCCAGTTCACCTCAAGAGTCTGGACGGCCTTCTTTGCCCGCTTAGGAGTCTCAGTCAGCCTCTCCTCTGGTTATCATCCACAGTCTAATGGGCAAGTGGAACGCCTCAACCAGGAGGTTGGACGTTACCTGCGGAGTTACTGTGCTCAGAATCAAGCGGATTGGAGCAGATACCTCCCCTGGGCAGAGTACGCCCAGAACTCCCTGGTCCATTCGTCCACAAACTTAACTCCTTTCCAGTGTGTGCTCGGTTACCAGCCTCCGCTGTTCCCGTGGACGATGGAGACCAGTGGGTTGCCAGCTGTGGACGACTGGTACAAGAGGAGTGAGTCGGTGTGGGAATCCGCACATGTCCGTCTCCAGGAGGTGGTATCCCACCAAAAGGAGAAGGCCGACAAAAGGCGTAGGACTGTATTGTACCAGCCAGGGCAGAGAGTATGGTTGTCCACCCAGGATCTCAAACTGCATTTGCCCTCGAGGAAGCTTGCCCCCCGTTTCATCGGCCCCTTCAAGATCCTGAAGAGGATCAACCCGGTTTCTTACCGTCTTCAGTTGCCCTCGCATTATCGTATCTGTCCCACGTTTCATGTTTCGCGCCTCAAGCCCCATTGTGTTTCCGCCCTGCAGAGCCCAGCAGTTGCTCCACCTCCACCGTTGGATGTGGATGGTTCTCCTGCCTACTCCGTCAGGGCCCTCTTGGACTCCAAACGGAGACGGGGTACGCTGTACTATCTGGTCGACTGGGAGGGCTATGGGCCGGAGGAGCAGTCTTGGGTACCAGCACGGGACATCTTGGACCCAGCTCTTATTGAGGACTTCCATGAGTGTCATCCAGATCGGCCTGCTCCGCGACGGCGGGGGCGACCGCCTACCCGCCGGCGTTCTGCGGCTGGAGCCGCCCCTGGAGGGGGGGGTACTGTCACATCCCACGGGGTCACTGCCCCTCCTGGTCAGAGGCGGCGCCACTCAGTGCCGCTAGCTAACGCTCACCTATCACCTCACAGTCTCGTAGGACATGGAGGTATAAAAGGAGCCAGCGGAGCAGAACTAGTCGCGGATTCTTAATCAGCAGTTCTCTTGTGCTTCGTTGGCGATTGGTAGTCTCTTGTTCCCTCAGTTTGTTTTCTAGGTGTGCATGTTCCAGTCCCGAGTGCCCGTCCCGTCAGTTCCTGCCTCTTGTTCTTCAGTCCTGGTCCATCGTTCCTGTCCGGTATTTCGTCACGTCTCAGGGTTGCGGTCAGACTCACAGATTAGCGTTTCACTGTTCACCGTAGTTCCAACACCGTGTGTGTTTCCTGGTCTCGTGTTTCTTGTTTCACTTCCACCGAGTGTCTTACAATACTCACCGTACACGTCTAACCTCACACTGCACGTGAAGTCATTATATATTTCGTCTGTGTTTGGACGTAATAGCAACGCGCGTCCGTGTCGGACTCCCGTCCGGACGCTACACTTATACAGGAAAAATATTGACATGCAGGAGGGATTGCCGATATGTATGTCCTCTTCATCTGCAACATTTTCAAAATGGAAATAAGTGAAATTAACTGTTTCACTTCAGGAGGCAAGCCATGCCTCTCTTCTCAAAGGAAGTAAGGTGAATTCTCATATCACTTGTCATTACTAAATATTCTAACCTGTTGAGAAATGGCAAAAATCACCTCTAACGGTCCCCTGAACATGGCACAAAGAGAACTGTTATAAAGATATGTTGCAAACAACTGCAGAAGAAATACATTATGACTTGAACATCAGATTTGTCAGGTACTCTAAGACTATGACCTTCACCTGTTCTAACTAGCTTTATTGGGTGTGTTCACTCATTAAAAGACATGCGGTTATCTTTCAGACCCCAGAGTGGGGGAGGAAGGAGCAGGTGTTAACAAGACTATTGCTGTGCTCAGCTTTATGTAGCATGATTGGCTTTCAGGCTGTAAAGGCACATTGTCATTTTTCTGTTGTAGAGGCATGGTTCAGTAACCTAAGTCATCGAACCTTATCTGTGCCAAGAAAAAGAAGACAGAGCATTGGGGTTCCATCTCTAAGACTTAAATAATGTGAGCATGCTTGTCAAAACAAAAGAAAAGAATGACAAACTGAATCACGCAATTCATGGACAGTCATGAAATTCATAAAGCGACAACATAGTAAAAAATAATATAGCCACAGCAACTTAAATTGTCTTTGCTGAACTTGCCAAAATATTTAATGAATAGAAAACAGCTTTGCTGTGATAAAATGTCTGACTAAGAACATCTTTCCCTTTGAAAAAAAGAGTTACCACCAGATACTGAAACCAGACTGCTCTACTAAAAGTCTCTGTTTGCTATTGCCCTGCGATGGACCAATGTCCCATCTTGGGTTTACCCTGCACTGGAGAAGGGGTTACTGACTGACGGACAGATGAGTTAATAATACTGTCAGTTTCTTTGGATGAGAGCATCAGCCAAGCACCATATTAAAATGAATAATAACTGAAAAAGATGGAAAAGAACTGTCAAAGAATGTAATTAATTTTCAATTCATCTATCCAACAAGGAAGCACGTAATGTGGCGTTCCATAAAGAAATCTGTAAATCTTAGGGAAGGACAGCAGTCAAATGCCAGACACATGCAGAAAAGGCAATTTCACAGTAGCCCTTAGTCTGTTGTAAGCCCTACTTGGTTGAAGACAAGATGCATCAATACAGAAGGAAGAGCTTTTCTGTTATGAAAGTCTGATACTTCAAAAAGAGCAACAAAAGCTTTAAAAATTGACAATTCCTTCGCATAACCAGAACAACAGAATGATGATCTTTTAAAAAAAATGGTCAATAAATGTCCCGGGGTCTGTCTGTATGTCAAAGTTCAAACGCCTTTCATTTTTCCTCTACAAGTTGAGCACCACTGGGTAAACTTTGACCGCTAACAAAAAAAAAACAACTTCTGAATTTTTCAGCATGCGGTCCCCCTGAAAACCAAAAGAAGATAAAACATGTCTGTGGCAGCTTGTCGCTGGCAAAGAGTCAAGGGAAAAAGTATTTTGCAGCTAAAAATAGTTGGCTGCTTCTTTGTTCTTTAAAGTTCTGGACTTAATAAATGGAATTTGTTCTTGACTTTGTATTATTTTTTGCCCGTACAGCTTTTGACCTAGTCATGACTCCTCTTTTTTTTGCTAAAGATTCCCATGGTGTGGGTATATACTGTACAGCCATCAGATATAATCATATGTTGGGCAGTAAAAAATCTACTGTATTTACAGAATTCACACACTGGAAAAACAAGGACATTATTTTCAATGCTGTGATGTCCTACAACCAAAGGTGAACTTACCCATATCCACAGAGAACAATGGAATGGAGTGAAGGGGTCAATGGAGTGAAGGGGACAAATCGATCAAACTGTACAACTCACTCATTTTGCCTACCTCCTCGGCTAAGAGTCTGAGAATGACGATTGACTGCAGTCCGTCTTTCTCTCGGCACATTGAAGCCACAAACCAGTCCTGCAGAGACATCCTGCATAATATTCATAGGATCCGTCCCTACCTCACAATTGACTCTGCCCAATTACTTGTCCAGGTCATGGTGACATCCCCTCTGGATACTGCAACTCTTTCCTGTGTGGCCTTCCTGCTAATGCCATCAATCCTCTGCAGCTTCTATAGAAGGCTGCTGCACAAGTTGTGTTTGATTTGCCAAAGTGTTCCCATGTATCTCCTCTACTCATTTCTCTGCACTGGCTTTATATAGCTGCCCAAATCAAATTCAAGACCTTGGTTATTGTCTACAAATGCATCAATAGAACTGCTTCTAGCTATTTACAAGACTTGATCAACCGCTACACCACAGCCAGACCCCTTCGCTCATCTACTTCTGCTCGCTTTGTGGTCCCACGCACGAAAAGCAAAGCACGGAGGTTCTCGGTTCTGGCTCCGTTGTGGTGGAATGACCTTCCCCTCTCACTCAGAACTGCGGAAACTCTGTCTATATTCAAGAAGAGTCTGAAAACTCACCTTTCCAGACTCACTTTGCCCAAAATCTCTCCAGCTCATGTATGGTGTAAATGTTCATGCACCGTACATGATCATCCCCAGATAAGCCTTTTCACAGCCGCTACTCTGGCATTGTTTGTGATTGTTTGTTTGTGTACCTTATTATAAAAAAATAATTTTTTTGTAGGAGGTTATCAGGATTCATCTGTCCTGCGTTTTATGCACCTACTCGAGCGATGAACATCGGTGCATTGAGTGGAAAGTAACAAACTAGGTCTACTTAAGAATCACATGTCTGCAGCCATGTCTCTTTCTCTTAATGTAATGCACAAATTGTATTTTTGCTGAGATGTACAAAAAGCATCTGCTAAATGAATAAATATAAATGTACAATGGGCAATGGACAAAGGAAAGAGTACCACATACTG
The DNA here is from genome assembly GCF_900964775.1 of Scleropages formosus. NCBI lineage: Eukaryota > Metazoa > Chordata > Actinopteri > Osteoglossiformes > Osteoglossidae > Scleropages > Scleropages formosus. The sequence continues at coordinate 28,908,226 of NC_041810.1, read as the reverse complement.
AGGGCATAGATCATTTTACCTTTCAGGAGTACTTCCACCAAGCACAACACAAGACCCTCAACAATGCCCTTCAAACCAGCTGCTGGGTCACAAGGAAATGCCAGAGGGTTTCCTCTGCTTCACCCCACAAGTTCCTGGTCTTGAGGGCACAGTCATGGGGAGTGATGCCTAAATGGCAGCTCCAAACAACTGAGCAGCCTTTCTCTACTGACATTTTTACACTCAGGGGACAGTTAGATCCCCTTCTATAAAACCCCCTGTGCTGGCATACAAAAGGCCCACCCGTCTTCAGAAGTTTCTGGAAAACTTCAAAAGCTTCACTACTTTCCCCCGAATGACCCGCAGGGAGACATGACCAACCAGAATTTCACCGTCACTCACTATCCTCATCTCAAGGTACATGTTTCCTTTTGGGGAGATGATTTACACTTCACGCAAGCTCCACTCTTTATCTCAGATGCGGAATTTTTGCACGAGGGGCTATAATCCCACCTCGTTTTTTAATCTACTCGGTGCTCCTCAACAGTCACACTTGAATTTGCCGACATATTTAAAAACAAAGATTGCAGATTCAAAATAAATCCACACTGCAGAGAAACAAACATCCTTGGGATACCGTGTACCAGAGTCCCACTGCCTTAAAAATATATTATTTTGTTCTATGGCCTCCTCCTTGAGGAGGAGACTCACGTCTTCAGTGGAGGCATCTGAACTTGACAGATGAAGGAAGGCCAACAGAACAAATGATCCTGAAATGGAATAGAGGATGAATGGCTCCTGGAAGCTGTGCTGCCGGGTTAGGCTCCGGCTCCCAGCGACCCCGCCTGGGACAAGTGGTTTCAGATGATGTACGTGTGATGTGTGTCTGGCTCCTGGAAATGCGGTGAAGTGTGTGAAATACAAATGGATTTCTGTGAGTGTAAACTTGCATTCACAGTGGGAGTACAACCATCTACACTCTACATCTGCCTCTCACCCAGCTTTCATATCAACTGTGAACCAACTGGTTCTAATCACAACTTCATCACATATACTGCTTACACCTATGCTTTCCTAGAAGTCAAAGAAGTAAAATTCAGTATTTATTAGACAGAGAACAAAGAGATCCAAAGCCATCACATGTACTTATGCACTAAAAAATCAAAAATGTGCTGCAAATGAGACAGTGCTAAACAGGGAGTTATGAAGGAGCTGTACTAGAACTGAATATTGTGTCCTGAGATTGAAAGGCCTGTTCTACAAATGTCCGTCAAGCAGAACACCGATGAGAAAATGTACTTTATCATGAACAAACACAGCTCCTCAACATTTGTCAGACTCTCCTGGCTTGTCTCTTAAGGTAACTTTCTTTCCTGTCAGCAAATGTCTCTTGGTCTGCTACATAAATGTATGACAGCTGGGTCTGCCCCTATTTAATTATGTTCATAAATAATTACAATGTTGAAGCTGCTGCTGCTGTGCAATTAATTTGGGAGTTTGTGCTACTCCAGATGACAGACTGATTACAACTTGCAGGGCAAGAGGCGGGGGTGGGGGGAGATTGGACGGGTATGGGCTGAGGGTGGGGGGTTAGGTCTGCTCTATTATACATGAGATGATCAGAGTAAAATGCAGTAAGGCAGAGAAATGGAGGCAACTGGCCCAATGAAGCTCTGGCCCCCAGGCTGCAGTGTTCATTTAACGCAGCACATTGTTAAACACGAGATTCTGCTTGGCGGTTCTTCAGCAAATACCTCCCGGGAACCATGCAGGAACAAAGGATGTAGGTTGCCTGTGTGCTGAATGGATAGAGAAAACATGATCTTCCTCTGTGTGATGCAACTACAATACGGATGGGAAGAAAGACGGCAAAACGGAGTAAAACAGAAAGTAAGATCTAGCATAGCTGAGAGAGACAGAGAGAGTCCACCTCGAGACTCAGCAAATTTTTCCATGTCTCCATTGCCACGCCACCTCTAATCTGTGGCTTTTTTCTGAATTCACCAATTTTCCAGGGTCAATACACATGAAATCTTTGTGGCTCTGCATAACTTACATCTGCCCGCCAATATTCTGTCTTTGGGAAGAGTTTCCACCCAAATCATATCTCTACGTAGTTCAACTCACATGCTCTGCACGTCTTTAACACTGGTCTCACACTGCATTGTACCACGGTAAAGGGCAGCTTTGTTCACCCAAGAAGAGAGCAATTAGAAGACTGGGAACAATAACGATTTGTCAGGTGCAAATCAATATCACCATTGATGGTAAAGAGCCTCCTGTACCTAAATATAAAAATTCCCATCTTGGGTCCAGCGTTCAGCAGTAAACATCAGTGTCTTTTTCAGTTTAAAATGACTGCAGGAAGGCTATTTCAGGAAACTGCACTACAGCTAGGGAGAACTACATGTTCTTCCTAATTTATGTACCAATCTTCTGCATCCTCTGATCTTTTTGCAACAGCTCACTCACTTAATTGTAACTTTCAGCCAAAAGAAAGACAGAATTTCAAGAACCTGCCTCAAAGCTAGACAGGCAGGCTCTGGGAAGTCTCTGGGTTTAAAGATGACAAAAACTGATGGATACCACAACCATCCATAACCATGACTTGCACGTATACTTGGCAGCCCTGTCTTCACTTACCTCTGATACCATACACAAGGAGACAGCATCTGACATGTGTGGCAGTAGGGTCACAGCATCCTGAGAGAAGATTCGTTGATACAAGAAGTGACCGCATAAACAGCTTTGGCAAAAATAATGCACTTATACACAGAATTGAAGCAAATGTGAGAGATGGAATTCCTTGGGAATGAGAAAGACATACTGGGCCTATAGAGTTGCTTTCATTGGACATGCTAAATTATCTTTCATCAACATTACCGGGCACAGTTCACACGATCAAGAAGTAATCAAGACGCAATTGAGAAAGAAAGGGTGACGGGCAGAAATATCTCAAATGAAACCAGCAAACCAGATGGACTCCCACAACAAGTTACAGGCGAATGTCTGATAAGGAATGGAATAACTTCCACAGTATAACTAATCATTGTGGTCCACTTTTCTAGAATCCTTCACTGGAGAGACTACAGAGCAAAGCTTTGAGAGATAACAAAGGAAGGAATCAGATCAGAGATCAGAAGAGCAAATGACAAAGCTGGACAAAGTCTGGGACAGATGGAAACCAAGAGAAATGAGGGAAGTGGAAGGGCTGCGAAGAAAAAAAAAGAAATGAGTAGGGGGGGCTGGAAAGAAAAGTACCTACAAGTTATCATACGGAAGAGAGAACATTGTTCTGTAGAACCACAGACCACAACACCATGGAGAAAAGGTATCGGCATACACAGATGTAATGAAACACAGGAGCAAAAACATACACCAAAAAAACATGTCCTCAGAGGAGCTGTGGACCACAGCTAAAAACAGCACCCTGCCAATACTGCACCCGGCAAATGAACAATAGATTCTCATCCTCAAGATGATGAACAATGCTCTGCTTTTGATTCAATTCTCATTGCAGATTTATTAGTATAAACAGTTGTCACATAAATACCAAATAATCGCAAAAACTTGATTCTGAGTTAGTCTGCTGTAACAAGAAGGGGCGAGACGATCACGTGGAGTGATCGGGGGGGTTTATTAAAGAGTAGACGGCTCAGTGGACAAAGGGACAAGGGGGAAAGGGAGGCACAGGGAACTGGTGTCTGGAGAGGGTGCTCGGGATGAGGGGTCGTGATCGGGGTCGGGGATACGTGCGGGCTTGTGTTCTCTGACGTCTCGGCGTCATCTCCGGCATCAGTTTCTCACTCGCTCTCTCTCCCTCACTGGTCGAATCGAGGGAAGAAATAGAGGTCTTGATTAGGTTTAGGTGCTGTTGTTCCACCCCGGGCTCAGCCCGCCCCAGCGTGCTACATCTGTATTTTGTTCTGTATTATTTAGACTGTGACTTCATTCAATGACTATTTTAATGATTTTAAGATTACGGTATGATTTTTTTTTTAGCAGTAAAATAATGAATATTTAGATTACCTTTTCCTCATGAATGAGACAGGTCCACACAGCTAACGCACACAGGTGTAAACACACTGAGTGTAACATCTAATATGAAAGATAAGTACAATCATCTACCCATGGAAACTAATCTATGGAAAGTAGGAAAAAAAAAAAAAAAGAACAGTAGTGGTTCAGTCCAACAACGATAAGAGATGTCTCATCAGTCAGTCGGAGATTACCCAGAAGGAACCTCTATGCAAATGTTATTACCCGTTTTGCCTTTTATTGCAGCATTTCTCTTATCTCCAGTAATAACAGCTACACATACAAACAGAGAATAAGCCAAGGTGGAGGATGATGAAACACTAACAATGAAAGACACTGAAAAAGCTAATTATACAACTGTACGAATCAGTGGCCAAAGATGATAATCAGGGAGGAAATCTTCACAGTAATCAGAATGACTAATTTCCCCTGATATTAATGCCACGTATAACTTCTTTCATGAAATAATGCCGTTGTCTTTAATTATAAGTCTTGGGACTGTGTTTGACCTACCATGTGAAGGGTCACTGAAGGACTCCACAGAAAATGAGCTGAATGCTTGCATAAGATCGGCTTGCCATTATCTTCAGAGTTTGGCCATACAAACTAATATAACTTTCATTCTTTCTCTCGCAGCTGGTGAGTTTTCCCTCATTTAACCAAATTAAAGTGGATTGCCTGGATCCATTTATCTTATTTATTTTTGAAAGAAATGCGAGATAAGGGAAGAGATTGCTTTTTCAGGGTGAATGATTGCCATGAAAAGTGCAGCCTGCGTGCCTCTAATTTAAAAATGCAGAAACTTGCCTTAACCAAAGGCTGCACAATCTCAGCCATTAGGAACACTGAAAAGATACTGTATATAGGATGTTTTGTAACCTTTCAGAAATAGGGTATGGTATTTGAAAAAAATTATAAAAGAAGAGCAAACAGAAAGGAGAAGCTGGCAAGTGGAAGAAATAAGCCCCAGGACTGAAACTACATCTCCAAGCATAACCCTAACGACAAGGTCGATCTCAGAATGACCACCCTGTAAATGTTCCTCTGTCTCAAAAACATAATTCATCTTGACTGCTCAAGTTAGTCTTTGAGAATGCATTTCTGTGAAGGGCTCCATCACCATTTGTTTGCACTGGCAACTTGTTTCTTCAAAAACATTTTGTCAAAATGGCTATGCAACTAATGTCTGAACAGAGAGGAGGAAGATGAGTCTACAATGAGTGCTTCGCAAACCATGGAAATACTACAGACATCCTGTTTGTTGGGGTCAAACATGTTCAGACTGAGGGCTTATGCCATTACATCTAGATCAATAATCCTAACCTTTCTAAATGCACTGTAGCAAAGTAAGCAAAAGCAGGACCACTTACAGACTTCTAAGATCTGGAGATAAAAACATAAAGATGGCACATCGCTCACATTTCTGTCCAAACTGCCACACATTGCAAATCTGCTCGAGCTTTTAGGAGACATTTGTAAGTCCTATCAATGTCATCTATGTCAGTGTTTCCTCAACTCATATCAAACCCAGCTAACAACCTTGTGGACCTGTTAATTAAACCTTGTGTTAGCAGTAATGTGCATGTTCTGAAAGATGCAACAATAGAGGTAACCAGCACCCAGCCACTTTGCAGACTAAGGCTGCTCTCAGGCTGCAACCATTATGCCAACACACATGCACCATGGGAGGCACTGAGGAGGGACGACTTGTGACCAGATGAAGGGGGCTTGGCACAGATCAACACATATCTCATACACAGTCCACATCACACCGACCCAGCAGTCAAATCATGTTGATATTGCTATGAGCTTCACAAAGAGTGACGTAAGCAAACCTCATCCCTGCTGATAAAGACTGCCATTGACAAAGCTACTGCTCTCCTAAATGTGACTGAAACCCAGATATACAGCAACACATAACACATGTGAGTAAAGAAATATCCCATAGACTTTTCCCTCCTTATTCCATGTTCATTTTGATGAAACTATACGGCAACACAAGTCAAACAATGCGCCACAGTTCACCAATAGGTCCCTTATCAGGTCAAACTATAATAATCTTATCAAAGCAATTGCCAGAGTCTGAATCAATATTGTATCACGTCATTCAATTAATAGGTGTTAATACAAAGCTAGAGAGTCTATTATGTGTAAAGTATGCCCATGCTTCTTGATAACTTTGGTTTATGGCATCTGAGACGGAAGTAAATTGATGTTTCTACATCAACCCATCAACTTCACAGAAAAAATCCATTTGGCAGCTTCAGAGACTGATTCATGCCATAATCCAAATTGTGATACAAAACTGTATGAAGGAAAAAATGATAACTTCCAAAAGGATTTTTCCTTTCACAGAGGATGATTAAAACAAATCCAGACATGCTTAAATGTTAATTGAATTGTCAAAACAAAGGGAATTTGGCTTCTGCTGACTTACATTCACAATTATTGTTTTACTCATGTTAATTTGTTCACAGCGTCACAGAGCTGACACTGAGGCCAGAGAAATTACTTTCAGAGGAGAAACAACACCTTCAGCAAACATTACTCATAAAGACACTGGGCCCACATTAAAAGCTTCTGAAAGACCAACAACATTTAATGAACCAACACACCATTTTCAGGCCCTACTATATATTACTCCCCATAACAAATAGGCAAGAATAATGGCCATGTAATTCTGCCACTAATGAATTAAAAGGTGCTTTTTTTCCTGGATAATAATAATTTTTCAAAGATTAAGAAAAACCCTGGCATCTAAATCTTTTTTTTCCATATTAAAACAAGTTTTTAGATTTCAAACCTCTACTCTGACCCATTTGCTTGCTCATGTGGCAATGGTCAGCCCCTCCGCTGGTATGAATGCACTGGCAGATGCTGAGGTAAGAACTGGTGTAGCAGAGTGATAAGGAACTGATGCTGAAGTTGCCATGGCAACCAGAAAATCGACACAGTAGCAGTCAGCAGGTGGGGTAGAAAGGAGGTTCCTGCCAGGACCGCTGGGAGACCCAGGAGCACAACCTTTCAGTAATATTGAAGGATATGACACGCCTCAAAAAAGCATCTTTTAACCTCTTTGTGGATCAAGTAAGTCAGATGTGGATAACTCACCTTAACTTGAATGTAAAACAATTAAAAGCTCATGTGACATGAACATTAGCATTTGCAAATTAACTGACAAATTATTGCTGGTATATTAATAAATGCAGGGGGAAAAAGAAAGACTCTACTTTTGCATGTGAAGGAGACAGAATATGTGTAATGCAATGCTATTTTCTTATGTTAGTATATGCCTGCATAGGCTTACTTTCAGATCAGAATATAGATCAAAAAATACCCATCTGCATGAATAGGAAAAAGACTGTAAGCTGCATTGGAGAGCAGCATCGGCCAAATAAATGCAAATTAATGTTTGATACTCTCCTGTAACACTGCTGAGCAAGGTACTTATCCTGAATTGCTCCAGTAAAAAGTGCCCTGCTGTGTAAATGGGTAAAAACTTTATGTAGCTTAATGTTACACGCCACTTTGGAGAAAATCCATCTGTTTCCATTAATTGCTTGTCCTGGTCAGGATCGTGGCGGTCCGGAGCCCAACCTGAAATCCCTGAGTACAAGGCAGAGGGGAGTACACCCTGGCTTGGACAATTCGGAGAAAAGCAGCAGCTAAATAAGATTAATAATTATAACTGCACTGAATTGCTGTTTCAGTACTAGTAATTGATAGTTATGTTTGGTTGCAACTGATAATGTGAGAGGAATAGGAAGCAGTTATAATGTATTACTTAGCACTAAGCCTAATTAAGGTTCTGTACATAGTTTATTGTGTTCTGTAATTTTCTTCAGTGTTCCCACAACTGTTTCCACATTTAGGGGCAGAAGGTAGAGTACTGATTAGATCCAACACCTAGCACTCAAAGAGCATAAGTCTGAATCCAACCTGCTGCTGAGATATCCTTGAGGAAGGTACTGAACATGAATTGCTGAAGTAAAAATTACCTACTTGTATAAATGGGAAAATGACTGATTTTTTTTTTCTGATGAGTCATTGCTCTGAACTGATAACTAGGGACAGAAGCCGTGTTGCTGGGAATCGCTTATGCGAGGTTGATTGTATGAATTGTTGTGTCTTCATCAATAGCTCTGGAATGGAATGAGTGAAAAAATGCTTTTGTATTGAATAATGAGCCTGTCATATGACAAAAGAGCATGTTTTCACAAATCATTGTAACAATTGTTTGTGTATTGCCAAATACTGGAATTGTAGACTCCAGTTAAAAACCACACATATACGCTTTCAAACATTAAACGCATACACATAGTACTGAAAAATCCATTAAAATATGTAACATGAATGAAAATAAAAACTTTAATATGAATATATGATAAAATTATGAATTAGTTGCTCAGCCAACACTTACAGCCACTAAATCTAAATCAATTCAAGCACCTTTCTCAAGGGTACAACAGCTAAGAACTTACACCAGCAACTCTCTGAAATGATACTTTGAAGTTCATATTTTATGTATGAGCTATAGTTGTGCTGACATTAGTTTTTCTGCAACAAAGCCAAATAAAACATTTGTTGCTTAAGTACTTGAAGCTGAAACCGTACCCAAAAATGCCTCGCTTGTACTATTAGTTTACTTTCCTGTTGCTCCCTCAACGCAACCTTGGAAATCCTTGCAATTGACTTTGCTTTAACATGGTTTGAAAGACAATACATCCATCCATCTTTCACACGCTCATATCACTCCCCAGCTAAAAAGGTCCACGGTCAAATTTATCCCCATTGCTCAAAGGACAATGGAGAAACCTTGGCTAGTCTTACCGATAACAGAAACAGAAGCTACTTTTTTCTCCAGAGGTCACCATGAACTATGACATTTCTCTGGAGGTTATCTCCAAAAAAACATGGACCTATGACCTGAAAGCTGTTGGATGGTGTACCATGCACTATGAGTGTTGTAGATAACTTGAATAAGGTATCTTGGATGACTATAGTAAAAGTAAAATCCCAGTTGTATGATTGTCCAAGTTCGCTAACTTGCTTTGGATAAAGCAACAGCAGCAGAAGATAGTATCCTGGCTTGCAGCCTGAAGGTCACTGGTTCAAATCCACAATCCCAACTCCCATACCAAAGTACTTACCCTGAAATGATACAGTAAGAATATGCAGAACAAAAGGGTAAATCCCTGTAAAAATTAACATCATAAATCACCTTGAGACAAATCTATGCACTAAATATTATAAAGGTTAGTGTAAAAGTGTTAGCAAAAGAATAAAACTATTGAGACAGTGAAGCAATACAAATATGATCGGCACCTTTAATGAGCAAACTAAATCTAGCAGTAAGTTTTCACAGCAGATAAAGTAAATTTGTGACCAGAAAGTTATAAATTCAACCCCTTCACCCCTTTACTTCAATACTTTCCACAAGTCACTTCGAATTACCACAGTAAAATACCTACAGACAGTATAAATAGACGAAATAATTTAAGAAGCTTAGGTTAGGACTGACTGATGAGCAAATACTAATAACAATAATAAGAATGTAAATAAAACATGAGTGCCAAAATTAAGTTTTCTTCGTTAAAATCATGAAATATTTAGTTTCAACATGTTGTTGCATCAGAATTTCAAAACCAGGAGTAAGGATTCATCCTGCAGTGCTGCACCATCAGATTTGGACCGGATAGCCTATTTTATAAATGTTAAGTGGTCTACTGATGGTACGGCTTGTGATATTTTACTCTTTCTACCGGTGGAGTTTTGACAGGGCTGAGGCGTTTTGCTGAGGCGAGCAGCTCTTCCCGCCATCGCCCCCGCCGCCTGTCTCCCTCGCGCCGGAGAGGCGCCATATTGAAGACGTAAGAAACCGGTTCAGCCTGGACCTCAGGTGTCGGGCTTTTGTTTAGTTCACTCATCAGTTTTCTACGTGGCTTCAGGGGCAAGTCGCGGGAACACTGGGCCTGTTTAACCGGAGCAATTTGAACTGGAAGGGAGTCTGCAGAAAATTATTTAAGAAACGCTAATTTCCACGACGCCCCCCGCACACCTCCCGCTTCGTTCTGAGATGAGCGCCGCGTTCGCGAACTGCCGCTCGGTGCTGGTGACCGGAGCCAGCCGCGGCCTCGGTCTGCAGCTCGTGCGCAGCCTCGCGGCCGGAAGCGCCTCCCCGTGCGCGGTGATCGCGGCCGTACGGGACCCTGCCGGCGCCAAGGTGACGATTCGCGCGTCTTTGGGTGACGCGCACGCGACCACCGCTCGCTTTTGTGCATGAAAGAGCTGTTTTTAATTTTTAAAATGTGCGGTACTGTCTGTAGTGTTCTCGTTATAAGTATACGCGTAATTTCTGCTTCCTATTGTCGTGTATATTTCAATGGTTTTAGTAAGAACTGTTTATTTAAGACTCAAACAGGCGGTGTCTTGGTGTGAAGCACTTAGTCACGTCACTGCTGTTTCTGTTTGTAATCTTGTAGGAATTACAGAGTTTGGCAGAAAAACATTCAAATATTCACATTCTGAAGCTCGGTAAGATTTATTTTAGCCCCTGTCCCGTTGCCCTTTAGTCAGTTTAAGTGGGTTTTTATTTATTACTCCTCCTTCTATGATTGATAGCTTTTTTTTTTTTTTTTGCTTCTTTCAGTGATTGGTTCATATTTACATAATATTTGCATTTATGCATTTTCAGAGGGTTTTCTCCAAATAACTCAGAATAAACAAATATGTGAATGTGTGTATTTCTCAGCGCACGGGTGGTGAGGAAACCTTGCGTTGTGTTGTGTGGTGGGTTTCTGGCCAGATGTGGTGGACCAGGACAGCATTGATGGAGCTGCCAAGGAGGTGGAGGCACTCCTCGAAGAGGAAGGCCTCGCCTGTCTCATCAACAACGCCGGGATCAATGTGGACGCCAACCTGGATACAGTCACTGCTGAGAAGATGATGCGGAATTTCCAGACCAACACTGTGGCCCCTCTGATGGTTACCAAGGTACCATCTCAGAGCACTGCACACCCATCAAGAAATTAACTGTTAATTTTATTCATTTAGCGGATGCTTTTCTCCAAAGCGACTTAGAATAGTAAGCTACCCACAATTATTTATTGTTACCGGTTTAAACAGCTAGGTAATTTTACTGGAGCAATTCAAAGTAAGTACCTTGCTCAAGGGTACTAAAACTGGAGGTGGGATTCAAACTTGCAATCTTTGGATCCAAAGGCAGCAGCTGTAAATACTACGCTGCCACCTGTCCCCAAAATTAACACCTATGTTATGTAATATGCGGTTTTATATTACTCATGTACTGATGTGTTCCTTCTTATATTCTGCATTAACTGCTTGTCCAGCACAGGGTCATGATAGTCCAGAGTGTGTCCCAGAAAAAAAGGGCATGAGGCAGGGTGCACCCACTCTCACACACTCATTCACTCAGACTCTCACACTCTACGAGCAATTTAAATCACTGGTCCACCTGAAACACATGTCATTTGACTGTAGAAGGAAACCAGAGGACCCAGAGGAAATTCACACAAACATGAAGGGCATTCAAACTGAGCTAGATTTGAACCCATAGCCCTGGACATGAGAAGCACCAGCACTACGCACTGTGTCAGTGTACCACTCCTGTAATGTTTTAATATACAGGTACTCTGTTGCTTTTAAGTGTTGTGTAATTTATTAAGCTGCATGCAGTGTATCTTAAAGGTCTTGTTAAGAACAGGTGTCATTAAAAGATCGCCTGTTATGCTGTAAACTGAATACTTGATTTTCTTTCAGTCGGAAGCTGGAATATTGAAAGAGATGCAGTGGTTAACCAGCGTTTCTGTCCAACAGGCCTTTCTGCCTCTGCTGAAGCGGGCAGCAACAAGGGGCACTGGGATGGGCATCCACAGGGCAGCAGTCATCAACATGACCTCGCTCCTGGGCTCCATTGAGCTCTACTGGGGTGACCGCAGAAGCACCTTCAAATGGTATCCCTACAGGACCTCCAAGGTGCGTGGCATAGCAGCCACCGCTAACTGTAGCTGTTTAAGGGCACGGCTATGACATGCTTTATAAAGGAACGCAACTCCCACTAGACCACAGGAAACGTCACTACAAGTTTAGTACGTCCCTGTACCTGAATGGCTTACCCTGCACTTGCTTCTAGAACTTGTTCATAAGGCCATGGTTTGAGGCCATGTTGCTCGAACTGCTTTAATGCAGTCTGATTTGAAAGCTGGAGCAGCATCAACTAAACCTGGTAGTTATATTATGCTGGATAAATGAGATTAAATAAAATTTGACTGTTGGACCAAAGGATCTGCAGAGCAGCAGAACAGAATATCAGTCACTCTACAAGGATCCCCGTTGTTCATATTATTATTGTTATTGTTATAACCTCTATCTAACATGTAAAAGAGTGACTTACAAAGTTAAATGAGCCAGATTACAATGATTTACTCTTTTATACAGAATGCTCTTCTTGTTGTGTCAATTCATAGTAAGTACCTTGATGAAGGAACTGCAGCATGAATGGGATTCAAACTGGCAAAAAAAAACGATAAACTGCCCAAAAGACAAACCTCCCATTAATTTAGGTCTGATCAGTCTTGAGTATTTCAGAGATAACATAAAGGGGCTTATGTTGTTGCACTGACATGGCTCAAAGTCTTTATTAACTTTCATTTATCCAAATCTTTTTTCCAAAGCGACTCAGAAGCATTAGATAATCGGCTGTACAATGATTTACCCATTTATACTGCAGGGTATGCTTAGTGTATCAATTCAGAGCAACTATTTTGTTACAACAGCAAGAGTGGGGATTTCATTTGACAACCTTTAAACTGTCAACACTATGCTCCCATATATGCATTGTGTCATGTGACTTGGAGTGGTAAATTTCTGTTGCTAAAGCAGTAGCCCTTATTCTGTCCACTTCTCATGCTGCAGTCTGCGTTGAACATGGTGACCCGGTGCTTGGCGGTGGACCTGGAAGCAGACGGGATCCTCTGTGTGGCTGTGCACCCTGGCTGGGTGCGCACTGACATGGGGGGACCCGAGGTATGAGGGAGGTCCTTTGCAGACTCCCGATTGACGTGCTCCCCTGGTGTGTTGTGTGGAAAGGTGATATGTTTTCAGCACTGAGATGGGAGGGTCACATAGATCCATGAAGAGGGTTCTCCTGTTTCTGCTACTGCATTTCATCATTTTCATACCAGTATAGTGGGTGTTAAATCCTCACCTGAGCACAACTCGCAAGGAAAAAAAAAAACCCAATAAAGTCTGCATTATTCTCAAATTAAGCCTTTTCACAAACGCCCACATGTAGACGTTGTAATAGCTGTTTAAAATAGACTGAACTCACTGGAGACAACTCTTTACAAAGTGCTCCCTGATCGTGCGCCAGCTTGCTTTTTAAGTGCCTTCAGACCAATGTTTTCCGTTGGCTTAACTTTAGCAAAGTTTTACCCTGTTGCCCTCTGCAAGCATACAGTCTGAGCAAGACAGTTAAATTGGGTTTTTTGATCTTAATGAGTTACAGTTTAATACAGCACTTTGATGAAATAGTAAAAATACATTTATCACCACTTCCTTTGCCTTTTGGAAGGGGACAGTGAGTAACTGTTCAAAGCCAGCTTCTGGCATACAATAGATTATAATTAGATGGTTGATATCTGAAACACAGGTGAGGGGACATGCTATCCAGGTAGCTACTTCAGTATAGCAATTAAAAATTAAGATGGAGCACAGTCCAGCACATCCTACGGCTTTCAAAGGGCCCGAGCTGTGAATCCCGGCCCGGTGTTAAATCCTGAACATGAGAATGCATAGTTCTTCACCACAACACATCTCCACCTGCAGTTTTTTTTTATATTGTGTGTAACTATCCAAATGCTTTGTTGATCTCCTAGAAGCTTCATAAATTTTGCATTACATGATTTGTCATGACGATGTTGGTATTTCTCAGATGACTCTCAGCTCTTTGGGCAACTTCTCTAATTGCATATTTGTATCTACGGCTCTCTGTCTATGGTGAAATTCACTTGTGTATATGCCGAATTGTATGTTGTTTTGGAGAAATGCATCTGTTACATGGACAAATGTAAATATATGTTCCAGGCCCCCCTGAGTCCCGAGGAGAGCATCTCATCTCTGCTGAACGTGATTGGTGGGCTTAACGAAAAGAATCATGGGGGATTTCTGCACTACACCGGGGAGCCCCTTCCCTGGTGATCTGGATTTAAGGCCCATGTATAGATTTAGTTAATGTAGTATATATTTTTTAGTTTGCCATTATTGTACTGTTCTGAGATTTATAGAGATCCATTTGAAATTTAATTTCGGTGACAATTTGTCTCATGTAACTTAAGAAATGACATTTCTGGCTGTTCATCCCTTTCTTAGTCTCAGTCCAGAACAGTGGAGTCTCACAGCAAAGGGTTTTAAAATCCATCTTTAATTATGCAACTTCAGTTAAACTTCATGGGATTAAAAACAGAGAGGTGACTTGTATGACTAATAATAGGAATTAAAAAAGACATTTTGTATGGTTGACCAGTTTGTTGCCTGTTAACATTTCTGCATGACATGCTCCTTTTGATTAGTTGACTTTTCCTGCTTCCAATGACAAGAACAGAGAGGAATTATATAAGTACAGGTGATATATTTGAAATATAGTTCCAGCACTTGGAATGGCATGTTCTCTGGGTGTTTCTTTCAGAGGTGAGACGCTCAGATCTCTGCTGTGAGTTGAGGAAAAGTTGAACTGCATGATGAAAGAGGGGAAGGGACACTGGGTGGTCACTTTATCAAAAGAGCAGGAACTTCATGCTGAGGTGAGCAGGGGGATTGGGAGTCAGGACAAGAGAAAAGAGAAAGGGGTTTATTATAGACTTGATAATAGGAAGTTGTCATCAGTGATCTGATCAAACTTCACCCTGTAGCTAATGCAAAATAAAGAGCCTAATACAATATACACTTTAGTATAACATGCTGCTCCTGACTATAATTTAGGTGTGTGTATCACACTTGTCTTCTAAGTAAACAAATCAGACACCAGAAGCTGTAAAAGGGAATAAAGTAATCGCGTGTGATGAAGATTTTAGAACCAAATGTGTGAACCATCAACACATTTTATCAGCCCGAATACTGCCCTGTGACTATGAAATAATTGCCTGGATTTGATTGATTGGGTCCTAATTACATGCAAACTTTACTTAATCAGAGTATTTGATTGTGCAGATGGGCTCATTACCGCCAGGATATGGGACAGGGTGAGATAGCAAATGCTAATTATACATAGACTGGTAAATACAAAAAGTAATCCTCACAGATGAAAAAAAGTTTTCAGTGGTGGGCTAGAATTAAATTTTCTGTAGTTCTGATGAACGAAATGGAAAGTAAGGGTTGCAATTTCATGAGGTTTTAACTGGAGTACAGCCAAAGCACACATGAAAAAAATTTTAGCATGGACCCATAAAGGGATGCTCATTTGTTGTTACACCAATGATATCACTATGATGAGAACTGAAGGTTAATCAAATTACTTATTTATAATCTTATAAGTTGCCTTGGCCAAGAATGAGCTGAATAAAGAATATTTTAATTATATTTGATACTGAGTTGATATATTGTCTCCATGCCTGGTGAAGAGCTGGTGTCCTGTACAGAGTGTACCCTGCGTCCTGCCCTACGCTTCCAGGATAGACTCCGCACTGCCATGGTCCTGCATTCAGCAGATACTATATTTAACAGATGCGTATATCTTCTTCATTTTCTGTCGTGTTCAGAACCTTCAGTTCCAGTTTGCTTAAGACTTAGTCACACTGCATATTTGTACTTGAATTTGTTAGGAATGATAAATCTTCAGCATGCTGTCTACAGATGCCCCCTGGGTTCTCAAGACTGAGGAGGCTTATGGAAGCCTGTGCTGTACTGAACAAACAGATGGAGGCACAAAGAGCTATTCTCAGAATGTACAACTGTATGAACAATTTTACTCCTTCGCATGGTTACGTGCCCTGTGTATACCAGACAACTGAAAATCAGAAGAGGGTGTGGCTTGGTGGGGCGGCTTTCAATGCATGTTGGTTTTAGCCCACGGAAGACTTTCACAGTGTGAAAAATCCCTGTAGGAGAAAAGCAAAGCTTTCCTTTTGGATATGGTAATGCACCGTGTTATGAAGGGCCAGTGGGTGCTGTAGCAGTTAAGTCTCGCCTTGCAGTCGGAACATCCAGGTTTGAATTTGCATTTGTGTTTCCTGCTCTAAAACCTTTGATCGAGGTACTTACCCTGACATGATGCGGAAAATATTACCCTACGGAATAAACGTGTAAATCATTGCAAGTCCTTTACAAACCCAAACAGAGTAAGTCACTTCAGAGGAGTGTCCAATGAAACAAGTGGACAGGAAAGACCACGAAACGTCTTCACATTATGTGGTTTTGGCACTTGGGTCCGTCCCTCAACAGTTTTGTGGTATGACGCCATGCTTGGCACGAGAGATAAGTGGAGAGCCAGAAATTTGTGCAGGATGCATACACGGCATGAAAAAGTCCCAGTGGCGCCATAGCACCAACGCAGGAGAGCTGAAAATTGCCAGTTGCGGGTGTTCTCCGAAAGGCCCGTTTGGCTGTGAAATGGCGTGACGCTCGTCAGTTTCATTAGCACTTTCTGATACATTCCCCTGCACCTGTTAGCCCTGATTCATCACCGAACGCAGCAACTGGGTGCGGTGGCAGCGAGGAATCAGATGCCGCTCGGGACCACGTACAACGTCTTCGCTTGAGCGGTTGTAATGACGTCACGATCCGGAGCTGTAAAGCACCCACCCATCGCGGCTATTAGCCCTGACGCAGTAGAAATTAATGACGCGGTGGTCCGCCCCATTTGCGTTACCTTAGATTAACACCTGAAAGCCCAGCAGGCCTTGTGTTCTATGCCTACGAAAGGCATAATGAAGGAGGGTTTCCTGAACGGCACCGCCGGGGTGCAGTGGAAATTCGCTCCAACCCACTCCATGCGTCTGGGACGGCGTTCTCCGCTAGAGCACATCTGCAATCACACAAGCTTATTTACACACTAGTCCTCCGAGGTCCCAGCCTGCAGATGTCTTTATCAGGCCGGCATTATGGCTTGTGCAGTGGGAAGAATCAATAAAAACTGGCTCTCTCCTGGATAATGGCAGGACTCGTAGTTCAAAATTAAGAAGAATCTATTCAGTGCTCATAAAAAGACGTTGCAAGAAACTCAGCTGGGCTATTTCATGATTAAATGGTAAAAACGAGCCGTCTATTGGATGACTGTGTGATGACCAGTTATTTATAGTAAGAAGACCAAGCCAGCGAGCTCGTCCAAAGCAGGCAATAAAAGTCCAGACTACCGAGGGACAGGAGCCATATGGAGGTGCGGAAGTGAATAATGGAGTGAGGGACAAGCCGGGGGCTATAGAGACCCCAGATGTGAGTCTGGAAAAGCTCCCATGACCACAAAAACCTTGGTGATCCTAACAAATGATAGGCTAGGATGCTCAGGCGTGGACTCCATTCATCTCGGGGGGGGGTTTAGGGGAATGGACGCAGGAGACTGAAAGGAGACTGAAAGAGACTGGGTCCTGTAAGTCACAAACAAAGGAGAAGGAGGTACAAAGAAAAAAAGGGATGTGGCGGGATGGGACAGAGGAGGCCTAACGCAGAAGAAAGGCAGCCCCACCATGCTATTTTCTTCTTGCCAGGTTAGGACAGATGGCTGTCTGTGAAGAAAGCAGTGCATTCTGCGGGGATGTGCACAGAGACAAAAATTCATAGGGGTCCTCAAAGTCCCTCTGAGACCCTACGCCACAAATATCCTATAATGATCATTCTTCCAAGCTCTCCCGTTTGTTGTTTCTTCAGAAGCTGGTGAAGTAAATATAACACGGAGACTTGTAAATGTCTCACTGAACGGCTTTTCATTTATGAAAACGTGCTGCGGGTGTTTGAAGACGATGAGCTTGATCGGCATCCATGCTGACCGTGATCAGCGTCGCCGTTGTTCCGAAGAGCCGTCAGGACTGACAGTTACTTAAAAGTTTCGTCGAAATCCCATTTAATACGCCACCCGGGCGTCCAAACGTCTTCTGCAAATTGGTCCGATGACACCTTCTGAGAGCCTGCGCTCCAAAGTCAGATCCAGAGAACCGCGAATCTCATCAGTCGCCGGCTGGAAAAATGTATTGGATGAGTCCTATTGCCATCTAGTGTATGTTTCATGACAGCAATGGTAAGATGTGACCCGTGAACGATACAGTGCGCCAGGTCCATCGTGTTGCCGACGGTTGAGTCATGCGTTTCCGAAGACGTCTTATTTTCAATGGCACTTTCTTCGCTTACACATTTAAGAAAATTTCTCTTCGAAGTGGAGCAACCTGCGTTTGCCTGTCGTGTTGACAGAAGGCAGTAAACAGCCCCCAAGCGAAGCGAGGACATGTGAGCTCCTTAACTCAACAATGCCTGTTGATCCTGGCTGCTGGCGATCAATAACAAAATGAAAAATGTAACAAATACTTATGAGGTGAATCAGTAACCAGTGAGCAATAAATGCTTATGCCGTCATATTAGATTAGTTTTTATTTTGACATAGCTTGAAGTTAAGAAAAAGATTAAATAAGAGTATATGAAAAATATACATAGGGACATGGGCATTATTAAACTTTTACGGGCTGTCATTTGGGGGTACGACGAAGACGAGGTGCGGACTTCTGCTCCCGGTGGGATGCATGAATTAAGAAGTTACTCTATTCCATGTTTCTGTCTATAACCCTGTCTGAAAAACGACAAATAATTGTGTTTTCTATGAGATGTACGTCGCTTTGGAGAAAAGCGTCTGCTAAATGAATACACGTAAATGGAAATATAACACACATCCGGATTGTGGCGTTTTGGGGTGTGTTCCGGATCCTTTAACGCTCTAACGCCATCTGATGAAAGTGCTGCTGTTTATAGAGCAGATGAACATTTTACCTAAGCATGCACCAACTTTCCAAGTAAAATTTATCCAATTTTTTTTTTTTTTTCCTCACATTTTCATTCACTGCTTGTTCATGCAAGACCATGGTGGTCCAGAGCCTATCCCAGATGCACAGGGCACAAGGTAGGGAACACCCTGGATGGGATGCCATTCCATCAAAGAGCAAATGCACAGATACGCATCCATCCGCACACCGATTCTAATTCAGAGTCACCGATTTACCTGAAATATGCCCCCCCCCCCACTGGGAAGGAAACCCACACAACCATGGACAGAAATATCAGAAAACACACAAACCGAGCCAAATCCAAACCCATCTCCAAAATCACAGCCCAAAGCAATGATGCACAGCGCCGTCCCGGGGACTCCTCTGTTCCGTGAAGTTTGCAATTCTTTGCACTCGAGGATGTAATTTCAACATAATTCAATGCATTACTGACTGGATCAAACATACAAACAGGAAAAAAGAAAAGAGTTTTGATTTAAAGGATGAGTGAAAGCATTGCAAGGGCAGTGAAGAAGGTGCGTACCGTTCTCATTTGTGGCATTTACAGTGTTTTTCGCTCCGCGGCCTGGTGGCTGAGTGAGAGACGAACCAGGCCGACTTCTTTCGTTCAGAATCGGCCTCGAAGCCTCTATTTGTTCAGACGGTCTGGCTTGAAAAGTTCTCCGAACCGTATTTATTGCCGTGAAACAAGCATCACGCAGGCGTCAGAGGATGTTTCACGCTTGTTCGCGCTGCACTCGCTTGAAAAGTGAAGCAGCGTAAGGTTACAGCACGTACTCCGGAGCGAGCGCCGACCTACCCGTTCACGTACGGAGCAGGTCTGAACTGTTGTAAATTAGCGATCGGCGTTACGGTTAACCGTGGTTCATCGTGAGCAGCAGCTGTACTATGCAGCACTTTTTCGATCTGGAACGCGATTAGATTTCATTCTCATCCGGGTTTGCTCTTGAAAAAGGGCACCGGGATGTTAAAACCACGGCCGGGGGATGGTTTGAACTCGGGCCATCCTCACAACGTCCGCCATGGCAAATCCCGCAGAAAAGGGTGAGCAGCTGCTTCCGTTTAAGAGGCCAGTCAAGGAATATATAAGAGGCAGCTTGACTGAAGGGCCTGAGAAGTGGGTTCCTTCTACT
Organism: Scleropages formosus; assembly: GCF_900964775.1. Lineage (NCBI taxonomy): Eukaryota > Metazoa > Chordata > Actinopteri > Osteoglossiformes > Osteoglossidae > Scleropages > Scleropages formosus. The sequence continues at coordinate 28,888,077 of NC_041810.1, read as the reverse complement.
GTGTCAGATGGTCTGCGGTGTTTGACTTGGTTCTATTTAATTTCTTGCGCTTGCCATGACTTTAATTAAAGCGGTTCCACGCCCTTTGTTTTACGTTTATTCATTTCGATCGGCGTACGTCTCCGAGAGAAACACACCGGTACCTTACGCTGACAGATGGAAAGATCTAGATGGAGACACCTGACTCATGAGCACAGTCAATTTGTCTCCTACTACTGTATATACCAGCATACTTCACGTGTGTAGTTGCACCCACACGGGGGGGTGCGGCGGCGTCGTAGGCTTGGCCAGATCCCGCTCTCTGGCGGGTCTGGGGTTCGAGTCCCGCTTGGGGTGCCTTGTGATGGAGTGGCGTCCCATCCTGGGTGTGTCCCCTCCCCCTCCAGCTTTGTTCCCCGTGTTGCTGGGTTATGCTCCGGCTCGCTGCGACCCAACTTGGGATAAACGGTTTCAGCTAGTGTGTGTGTGTGTGTGTGTGTGTGTGTTGCATACACACACACTGTCTGAAACCGCTTGTCCCAAGCAGGGTTGTGGCCAGCCAGATGGGACGTCACTCCCTCACAAGGCACCCCAAGCGGGACTCGAACCTGGGACCCGGGCCAAGCCCGGGGCGCCGCAGCACCCCCCATGTGTCGTTGCGTATAGTTAATTTCTGCACATTTTTTACTGTAAAATATATCTTGCATGCATTTTATATTGTTTAAAACATTCAGAAAGTCAGCTGGTGGTCAGCAGCCCACACGCTGTTCCAAGAGCAGCTAACCACCAGCGAGAGGCTATCTGGATCGAGCCCGGCGATAACGCTCGGGTGACGGTGGCTTTGCAAATAGAGCGGCCGATAATTAAGAAAGCGAGTCGTCGCTGCAGCTGTGTTTATTCCTCCAGCCGCGACGGGGAACCGCGGAGGACCTGAGTGAGGACAGGCAGAGCCGCTCAGACTAGTTTGTCCAGGTACGCACAGCTGAAGGCCGTGAAAGCGAGAAGGTGGATGTACGTGTACCGCGGCAAACGCGAGCGGTCCGGGGAATGGCGTAGAGGCCCATCGCAGGTACGTTCTCAGTTTCCAGACTTAATTTTTACGCCGAGAGTTGGGATCCTGCGATGACGCATGTTGGCAGGCGGGAATGGGATGGAAATTGAATTCTGTTTTCGGTCCCCGACGTGCGAACGCAAACGCCCGAAGTTGACTCGGCTCGAAGCGCGTTATCGATCCGGTTCAGCTCCCGCACCGGCATGCGCATGTTAATGGGAAATTATGAAAAATTAAGACATCTTAAGGTTGTGGAAATAAGGCTAGCTCATCAGTGATGAACTGTTTCTTGGGCGTTGATTTCTTCTTACATCCAATAGCCATCCCTAATGAAGTACAATCTGTCGCATGTCCAGGGGGAGAACATGGGCATCTTCTGAGTGATCGTTCATGCGGCGGGTATGCGACTGCGCTAGATGCTTCGCTTCCAAAGCCCAATCAGTTTGATTTCTTCTAAATTATCTTGCAAGAGACAGGAGGTATTCCCTTAGCTGGACGTCTGCTTCTCGTGGAATGAGTGCTGGTTTCCGCCGCTACGCTCGACAAGGAAGCGACGGACAGCAGAGCACGTCTGAGCCCCGGAGAAGCTCAGTACTCAGGAAGCTGTTTGACGGATCAGGCTTTTATGGATATTGCGTTGCGGCGACAGGCCGATCTTGGCGCTGTGTTTCGGAACGCTCCCCCGGTGCTGATTGCGCTGCAAAAACCTTCTCCGATAAAAGGCTATCTGCTGAGTGTATAAATAAAATAATGTGGCGTTTTCCCAGTTTTGCTTATCTTCATGAGATAATTCTCTGCTCCGGATCCATTGCTGAACCCTTGCCGAAGCTGAACCGAGGCTACGAGTTTTTATTGCAAAGACTCGATAAAGACGTATCGTTTTAACTTATATACTTAGTTACACGTTCAAATTATTCAGATCGCTGCAGTTACTCTGCTTTAAGGGCACAGCAGAAGCTCTCTTGGTATTTGAACCAGTTCCTTAACCGCTTCACGGTGGTGGTAGTGAAGGGGGGGTAACGCTGGTGCCTCGCAGCTGCTGCGCTCTGGTTTGCGAACGGGGTTCGAATCCAGCTCGGTCCGTGCGGCGTTTGCACGTTCCCCCCATGTCTGCGTGGGTCTCCTGCGCAGAAAGGGATGATAAATTAGGACCGTAAGACCGTAGCCTCTCGTACAGTGAAAACCACGTGAGTGGTCAGCCAACCCAGACTGCTGAACGGCTTCGCTTTACCATGGTACGTGGACTTGGATAACATGGTGCTGGATTCCGCAGGCTTTCGCATGGCAAAGGGATGAACTTCCCCGCCCCCCTACAGTTGTCCATTGGGGTCGACTTCCAGCCCTTCTCCGATGAGGTCAAGTACAGCATCCTGGGCGTGTCCGTCTTTCTTTTCCTGGTGGCCGTCGGCATCCTGGGATGGCAGATTCACCGCTACTGCACGCGGACCCGACCTCACGGGATCGGTACGTCCTCCGCACCAGGGGAGGGCACCTCCGGCATCCAGGTCCCCAGCACATGCTCTTGAGTTCTGTAGTGTATTTCTCCATTTGTGTTAGTATTACATGTCCCAGCAGATTTCCTTTGGGCGCTCTGGTTTCCTCCCAGAGAAGTTTCACGTTAAACTCTGACGCAGAATTGCCCTTTGCGTGTATGTGAAATAAAAGCACGTGTGCGATTCCCCTTTGATGGACTGGTGTCCCGGGTGCACCCCGCTTTGCACCCGCTGCCTCTGGAAAAGGCTCCGGACCACCACGACCCTACATTGCACAAGCGGTTTCTGAAAATGGGTGGAGCCATGCAGATAATGGGGCGTCGGACAGGCGCTTATTAAAACAAATATGCGCCGGACACACTTTCCCTAAGCTGTCAGATAGGAGCTCATTTGCAAACGCAACTTTGGATGGGCTTCAATAGCGGGACGCAAGAGTCGCTGCACTGTCCTCAGGGCGCCTTCGTTGGCGTTAAAATATCACACACACACACACACACACACACACACACACACACACACACACACACACACACACACACACACACACACACATTTTCAGAACCGCTTGTCCCATATGGGGTCACGGGGAACCGGAGCCAACCCGGTAACACAAGGCGTAAGGCCGGAGGGGGAGGGGACACACCCAGGATGGGACGCCAGTCCATTGCAAGGCACCCCAAGCGGGACTCGAACCGCAGACCCACCGGAGAGCAGGACTGTGGGCCAACCCACCGCGCCACGGCACCCCCTTATGTTAAAATATCATTATAGATAATATGCTTCCCGCAGTAATCTCAAAGGGTGTCATTGCACCATTAAGCAGTGTATGTTAAACACGAGTGAAAACGGGGTATTTAAGTGTGTCGTGTGCCTGCTGCCATCACACTGCTGTTTGCTCTGTTAACTGATCTCAGCCATGTGCTCTTGGTCATCTCGCAGGGAACGGCTTCCTGCGCACCGGAGACGAACCCGCGACCAAGGGGGTGGTTGGAAAAGAAATTCCGATGCCCGATTTCAAGGTGACATCATTGTCGTGATTCTCCGCACGCTCCCCGGGCATCCTGACCCTCGCGGTCCACGGGAAAGCAGCGGTTTCGTGGAAGCTGAGGTTCCCTCAAAGCCACGGCGGCGACAGGCGACGGCCGTCCCGCGTTTGTTTGGTTAAGCTCAGGTGGATCCCAGGGTGGATCTCACCTGCCTAAACAGTCACGTGCCTCGTGTTTGCAGAGCCGTGCGCTGCAGTTTTAGGAAGAAGGTGGAAATGATCGAGTGCAGGTTTTATTGCGGGACGGAGTGTGCCGAGCACATGTGCGGACGAGAAAATAAATGTGCAATAGAAAAGAAAGTGGAAAAAAATTTTGTATTTGAGTGTGTGTGTGTGTACAGTATATACACTATATTCCCGAAACACAAACGTACTGTGTCCTTATTATATTCTTGCCTGTTAGCCGGTTGTCGGTTTCCCCTCTATTCAAGCTGCCCATCCCTGCGGGCAGTGCTACTAGTACTGAGGTAAACACAGTATTGGGCCTTCGTTGTGATGCTGATGGGTGACACGGTGGCGCAGCAGGTAGTGCTGGTGTCTCCTGGCTCCACCTTCTCTGCACAGTCTGTAGTTCGGGCGTTTTCCCCCTCTTCGCACAGGTTTCCTCAGGGTGCTCTGGTTTCCTCCCGCAGTCCAAAAATGTTTCGGGTGAAACGGTGACCCTAACTTGCCCAGTGTGTGTGTGTGTGTGTGAAACATTGCTGTGCTGTACAAATGGATGACGATTGTAAGGAGTGTCTCAAGCACTCTAAGTCACCGTGGGTGAACGTCACAGGTAGACATTCCGGAAAGGCGTCGACGAATGTGAACGATATGTAGATGCGTCGCCCACGGTCTGTAACCAAGGCTTCGCTCTGTAGGTTGGACGGATGCAGGATGAGACCCAGAGGTTGAGCCGCTGCCTCTCCGCCGGCTCCTTGCCGTCGAACTCGGGCAGCGTGGAGGCGGACGGCCTGGCGGAGGACGGCCTGGCGGAGGACTCGGGGGAGGAGGACCGCATCCGCGGCTCGCTGCGCTTCTCCCTTTTCTACGACCAGCTGCGTTCCCGGCTGGTGGTGACCGTGCTGGGGGCGCAGCGTCTGCCCACGCGGGACTTCAGCTGCAGCGTGGACCCCTTCGTGCACGTGCGCCTGCTGCGGGCGGTGCCGGGCGAGGAGGACGGCGAGGGAGCGGCGGACGAGGCCGCGTGCTGCGTGCTGCACGAGTGGCGGTCCCGCCTGGTGAAGGGCTGCAGCAGCCCCGCGTTCGGGGACGAGTTCTCGTGCACGTTGGCCAAGGACGAGGTGCCAAGCGTCACGGTCAGGATGGAGGTATGGTACTCCACGCAATCGCGCTGGGACCTCCCCCACCCCCGAGGCCTTCGCTTTTGTGGAACCCGCTCTCTGAACGCAACCCGCTGTCCATCCGCAGGTCCGGGACTTTGACAGGTACTCCAGGCACGGGGTTCTAGGGGAGATCAGAGCTCCTCTGGACGGACTCGACATCTCGTACCCCCTGGAGGTCACGGAGGACTTGGCAGCGCCGAGAAAGGTGGGCAGCACCCCTCCAAAACGTCAGTGCGGAACCGCCATCCGTTTGCTCCGAGTGCCTCCTGTGTTGTTACCCCCCCAGCTGCTCCTGTTAAGTAAGAGAAGAGACACCAGCGCCAGTCTGTCACAAGGCATCCCAAGTGGGGCTCGAACCCCAGACCCACCAGAGAGCAGGCCCCTGGCCAAACCCGCTGCGCCACCACACCCGCCTCCAGGAAGTTCGATTAATTAAAAAAAAAAAAACAAAAAAAGAATAAATAAGCAGTCCTCGCAGGGCGTGTGCTTTGCGCACAGGTAAATACAGTGTAATGAGGTGTTTGTCGTGTGCACGACGGTGGCTAATGTGCAAAGCATGGGACTCATCGGCGTTTACTCCGTATCTGGGTCAGCCGTCCCGCGGTAACAGAGGTTCGTAGTTACTGTATGACCAAACGAGCGAAGTGCACCACCCAGGGTCAATATCCTCCAGAGAGCAGAGCCGCGTCGAGGCCTTGTCCAACCTTCGGCCGCGTGAGCCCTGCTTTCGGTGGAACAGTGGGGGGTGCCGGTGTCTTAGAGCTCCCGCACTGTGGGATCGAAACTGGCGTGGACTGCGCGGAGTTTGCACATTTTACCCCATGATCATGTCGGTTTCCTCCCACAGTCCAGGGATGTTTTTCAGGTCAGTTAGGGACTGTAAAACTGCATGTGCTCTGTTATATAAATAGTTTGGTGACTGTGGTTATTATAGTGTACCTAGCATTGTAAATTAGTGTATAGTTAGTATGGGTGGCACTGCCGTCTCGCAGCACCCGGGTGGTGCAAGAGGACGTGGGTTCGATCCCAGCTCAGTCTGTGTGGAGTTTGCGTGTTTCCCCTGAGTCTGTGTGGGTTTCGTCTGGGTGCTCTGGTTTCCTCCCACACTCCAAAGACATGCTGTTCATGTTCCCCCATAGTGTGTGAGTGACAAAGAGTGTGTTGTTCCACTGATGCATGGGTGAGTGACCCAGTGTAAGTAATGTATCTAGCAGTGTAAGTCACCGCGGTGAATAAGGTGTGTGGGCTCATAACACTACGTAGGGTTCGTTGGAAGTCGCTTTGGAGAAAAGTGTCTGCTAAATAAATAAATGTAAGATGTACGTATATCGATAATATTTGGTCTGATCTGCTCCCTTTCTGTCAGCAGGACCAGGTGGGAAAAGTGCTCCTCTCCCTCAGGTATCTTCCCATATCGCAGAGGCTCGAAGTCGGTCTTCTGAAAGTCAGGGCTTTTTGTCGACAAGTTGCCAATGACAAAGGTAATGCGGAAAAGACCTTCCGACGTCTGCTTTTACGAGGGTTATTCAAAAAGCGTCTGCAGTGATGTTTGTTTGTCAGAAGATTAGATGTTACTGCGGATACTTTTTGGCTTAACTGTGTAAATAAAAGGACTGTTTGCTAGGTCTACATGGCTGAAGTGCTGGATCGAGACAAAGATGTTCTCAATTGTGGAGTCTGGAATGTAGTTAAATTCTAACTCCACATTATTGTGGAGATTCTCTGAATTACTGCCTCAATACATGGATCAGATGCCAGTTGGGTAGAACTCTCACTCACACACACACACACACACACAACACAGGGCGTAAGGCCAGAGGGGGAGGGGACACACCCAGGACGGGACGCCAGTCCATCGCAAGGCAACCCAAGCGGGACTCGAACCCAGACCCACCGGAGAGCAGGACCCGGTCCAACCCACTGCGCCACTGCACCACCATGCCCCCCCTCACATAAATGCAAATATAACAAAATGTTTGTAATGGAGGGCAGTGGTGCAGCGGGTTTGGCCAGGTCCTGCTCTGTAGTGTGTCTGGGGTTTGAGCCTTATGCCCTGTGTTGCTGGGTTAGGCTCCTGCTCGCTCGGGACAAGCAGCCTAAGACTGTGTGTGTGTATGTATGTGTTTGTTTGTAATGGAAAATAAAATCATTACAAACAGCTGGATTATCAAAGCACAGATATGCATCGAAGCATCTTCACCCCTATATTTCTCCTTCGCTGCATTACAGTGAGCGATGACGCATCGTAGCAGGAGCCGGAGTGAAATTCACCGACACCTGAAAATGAGCAAAGTAGCCGGGCTCATTTACATAAAGGCAGGAAGTGTCTGTCTTGACTCCGCCTCCCTGCCACCCCCACAGCTCTGTATGCCAGGATCTGCGTAGTCTGCAACCGGCGCAAGCTCCAGCACCAGAGCACCTCGCTGAGGACGCGGTGGGACGTGACCGTCTTCAACGAGACCGTGACGTTCACGCTGCCCGACCAACCCGTCAGGGAGTGCGCCGTCACGGTCTCCGTGTACGAGGTGGCGGCGGGCAGGAAGTCGAGCAGGCGCCTCGTTGGCCAGGCTGCCCTCGGGAAGGCCTGGGGTAGTGAAGACGAACACTGGCGCCTGATGATGCGATCGCTCCGCCAGACGGTCGCCAGGTGGCACCCGCTTTACATCTGAGGGGGCGGCGGCGTGTCGCTGACGTGTATTTCGACGTGTCCACCGTCACGCGACATAGTACCGACATGCAGAGTGCATGTCTGCGACTTGGTGCCACCGAACAAAGTGGGAGCGTGTGTTTGCATATGTTTGCATATGCACCAAAGCATACCGGAGAGCCTTGGACCCATTCAGAGCTGCAGCGAAGCAAAGAGAAGCTTCTAGAAGCCAACGTGAAGCCCGTTCGAAGTGGACGGTGTGCCGCAAAGTCCGTGTGGCTGCGGGGATTGGGGATTGGGGATCGGGGCAGTCAGCCAATGCGCGGCATGTTCGGGGAGAGCGCTCACACTCAGGTGCTCGGGTCACGCTCGGGTCACGCTCGGATCAAGGCTCGCAGGCCTCACAGGGTCCCCGACTCCAGCCGAGCACACAGTTTGAAGGGATTATGTGTTGTAAATTTAACACCTGAATTACCAGTTAAATACTTTCCCTCTAAATTTATGGGAGCAGTTTTACAGACTACATTGAGTTCCGGCCAGTGGAGTTGGGAAAGACACCCAGCGGTTCCCCTCGGACGCAAAACACGCTCGTCCAGCAGAGGGCGCTCGTGTGCACCGCCTGCACTGCCCGATGGGTGGGAAAAGGAGGCTCCTGATACAGAGTCAGTCTCTGACTTTAATTTCCTGATTAATAAAATTACAAGGGCAAGAGGAACCTGATCCTAGACCAGTATTCTCACTGTGAATCCCGATGCATTTCGAGCCAGTAAAATGTCGCAATATTTAACCATTAATAATGTTGCATAACTCCATATTGAATTGATTCTGCTCTTCATAACTCAAATGGATTTAAAGGAACGCTAAAGAAAATCACACGTCTGATACAAAAAAACAGCTTTCGGACAAGGGTTTTGGCTATTGTTTGTTCACACCTTAACAATTTTGCCCGCGAGACATTAACTGGCTTGAATGACAAAAGGGAGAATAAATAATGCGGCTTCTCGTTATGTAACGTTCCGTATCTAGCCGCTAGATGGCGACAGAATACATAAAATAGCTGGTGGTCAACTATTTTTGAAAACTGACACCAGTGTGGTTTTTTTTTTTTTTTTTTTTTTTTTTTTGTGTATGTGTGATGTGTGTAACTTAACAGTTCGGATCATTTATAACACACTAGGAAATGCTCTTTATTTAAGAGAGATGGTGACTGTGCACGCATTTGATATACCAAAAATCAGGAAATATTTTTAGTATTTTGTTGGATATCTCAGTATTGAATAAGAGGTAGGTCCTTTGGGAGCTGGGCACAGTGGCAGTTCCGAGCAAAGGCTTTTTGGATCCTCGATCTTATTCATGCTTCATTCAGTACAATAAACTCTTCATCACTGACTTTCCCACCCTGGAGACGTTGTGGTGCAGTGTACGCTCCACTCTGCACGCTTTCAGGTGTTCCAGTCTCTTCCTTTTGCCATTCTGGACCCATCGTGTTCCTTCTCCTCTGCTTTAAAAGTCTCTGAATCCCCTGGCAAGCCGGAAGCACTTGTAGTGGAGCGGGACCAGTTCAGGAGACAGAGATTTACATTTGTATTTATTTAGTTAGCAGGCATTTTTCTCCAGAGCGACTTCCAATGAACTCTATGTAGTGTTATCAGCCCACACACCTTATTCATCAAGGTGACTTACACTGCTAGATACGCTACTTACAATGGGTTACTCATCTTTACAACAGTGGAACTCACACACTATGGGGGAACCTGAACAGCATGTCTTTGGACTGTGGGAGGAAACCAGAGCACCAGGAGGAAACCCACGCAGACACGGGGAAAACATGCTTTCCGTACAGACTGAGCGGGGATCGAACCCATGTCCTGTCGCACCACCCAGGCCCTGCGAGACAGCAGCGCGCTTTTCTAAAAGCAAATCAACAGGCCCTTTAATTGACTCAATTTGCATCAGTTCAAATCTGGATATTATAATTTCTTGGAATTTGTGACGTGTGTTTGGGTATCTGCGTTTAATTAGCGAAAAGTACAAGTTTGGTGTGCAGAACACGTGGTGTATTTATTTCTCTATTTCAGCAGTCTTAGATAATGTTGAGAATTGTATTACACTTCGATGGTCAGTAGCAGTTTTATTATACCCTGAATAAAAAGTCTTTGAGAGTAAATATCACAATTAGGATTTTGCCTTATAACTGTAAAGAATCAGTTTTATTTACATTTGCACTTTTTTTGTGTGTGTTGATCGTTGTTCCTCATCTGGCTGTGTGGTACAGACCCGAAGAACCTGAAATGACACGGTTTACGAGCAGCTCTTTGCTGTTATGCATTCCTCTTCTGCTCTATTTGGCCTTCCTCTGCTTCGGTATGGTGTGGGAGGTGGGGTGCGGCGCAGTCTTTTTATGGCTACTAAGAGAGGCTGCTATCGCAAAAACGGTCCACCTTTCACTGTCCTCACCGAGACATTCCTCGCTCAGTACTCCTTCTCAAAGCGATGCGCTTACATTGTTCCAAACGTCATCTGTGAACCGTAGCATTGGTTACAAGACGGTACAAATAAAATAAAATGTTCATCCGGAATATCAGTCCACTCAGTTCAAGTCTGGACATCTGCAATCTTCCAGCAGAGGAATACCAAACTTCTGGAACGTTCCACAGGGACACCTTGACCAATATAGGCCGGACCTTGAAGGGAGATTGTGAACCTTTACTAGGCCACCTCCGCTCAAAAGTCCTCCTAGAAAAATGTTCGGGAATAAATTTGGAGAAAGAATTGCACTAAATTTATTTCAAATAGCGTAGCGGATTTTTTAGATTTTATACCTTGATAGTGTCACTCCGAATGCAATCCTGTGCTTCACGGACGCCCTGAACCCCATCTATTGACCCCAGATTAATAACCCTGACCTAGAGCGTTGTAGATACCTGCACCAGTGCGATGAGGAAACAGGCCATGTTGGGAGGAGTTCTGGACCAGGGTGGGGAGGACCTGGAAAGTTCCACTGAGACACCGTCACCAGGCTGCTGTGCTGCCATATTTACGGTCTTTGCCGAAGGATGATTTCAACACATTCCTTCACGTGAACCCTCTGCTGCATCTCGTGACGTCTGCGCTTCGTTCGCCCATGTGGGAGTCTTCGTAGTTAAAAATCCGTGGAAGAAAAGCCCAGGCGTCGACCTTTGCGCTTATTTATGGGTGTGGGGAGTACCTTGTTTTCGAAGAGCCTCCAAGGACACTCCCAGGGCTCGCCAGTGCCCATTCACAGCTGCTGATGACTATCAGCTCAGATTCAGAGACAAAAGCCTGAGAAAATCGGAAAAGAGGTTTCAGGGCGGTGTTGGGATCCTGGGACGCAGGGAGTGACCACTCTACTCTCCGTCACCGGTGACGTCCTCCCAAACCCGCAGGTGGTTTGGCTCGCTGAAGGCCCTCGGCGAGATTTTGTCCGGCCTTCCGAGAGGTTTCTTCAAAGTGTTTGATTTCATTGAGCTCGATAATACAAACAAACAAAGGTGATCAATCCGGCACAGTACCTTACGTTTACCACGCCGAGATCCGGTGGAACCTGTGTGTGTTGGAACTGGAGAACCACACCTGCCGCAGATTGAAACCTCACTTTTCTCACCGGCATCGGAATGCGAGTCAGATATTCCTTCGGCAGCCCCAATGTGAGTGAATCCTTCATTCCTTCCCCTCTCTCAACATCCTGCTATTGTTTACACCAGTAAAGTCTCCGGCTCCCCAAGGTCAGTATGAAACGGCACTGTGTTGTGTCCAGTCTGGGACCCACTGGTATGTCGTATTATGGTGAAAATCTGTTTTTACTTCCACTGACCTTCAATATCAACACTTTCTCTTTTCACAACACGACTCAAGGCTGGAAAAAAAATGCTTCAAAACACAGTTTCAATAGATATCAAGCGCGGCACTTGGTCCTGTTATGGTCCATAGATCCCTACTGTGTTTTCACTGCTGTACTTTTCTTTTTTTTTGCACCTGAAATCATGTGAGGTTGAGTAATGAGTTAAAACAATTTAATTTTGCCACAGGCAACATTAAGAATGCTGCTGTCAGTGAATGGTTTATTTTGATCATTTATTGGCCAGGTCCTGCTTGTGGGTGGGTCTGGGGTTTGAGTCTCACAGGGGGTGCCTTGTGATGGATTGCTGTCCCATCCTGGGTGTGTCCCCTCCCCCTCCAGCCTTACACCCTCTATTATCGGGTTAAGCTCTGGCTTGCCGCAACACTACTTAGGACAAGTGGTTTCAGTCAGTGTGTATGTATTTGAAAGAATTTATAACTATGACTGTCTGTTGTGGGGGGTGCGGTGGCGTGGTGGGTTGGACCGGGTACTGCTCTCCGGTGGGTCTGGGGTTCGAGTCCCGCTTGGGGTGCCTTGCGATGGACTGGCGTCCCGTCCTGGGTGTGTCCCCTCCCCCTCCGGCCTTACGCCCTGTGTTGCCGGGTAGGCTCCGGTTTCCCGTGACCCCATATGGGACAAGCGGTTCAGGAACTGTGTGTGTGTGTGTGTGTGTGACTGTCTGTTGTATGTATCATGTGGAACAGAGGATGTGGGGAAGGCTGGACCCAAGTGCAGGATTGTTCCTCTGGAAATGAGGGATCAGGTGAGTTCTTGCTGTTGTGGACGGGTGAAGAGTCAGTCCATCGGTGGTCAGAGTGGGAGCGAAGATCTGTGGATGAAGTCAGGGGATGAGGTGAATGGTCAGGAACCAGGGATGAACAGGACATGAGCGCAAAGGGGATGGTTGTCTCAAAGTGAATTTGCGAGTGCAAAAAGACTCGGATGGATCTTTTAAAGCCAAGTGCTCCGACTGTCATCAGGTGTTTATTCAGCGTCAGGTGCTGTTGGTTGCGGTGTGGGTATGACCGTGACGGTATGGAACAGAACGCACCTAAGGGTTTCTGGTTGACTTAGCAGGGTCAGTACAAGACTCATAATTGTAATATGTCAAATACGCAGAAGAAAGAGCAAATAAAGGCCGGAGGCCTTCCGTGGGGAAAGGTGTTAGCTACATAAAAGACTAATGATAAATAAATGTTTTGAGATATCATTTCTGCAAGGCCAAGATGCTGAAAATGCGGCTGAAGTGATCCTGTGATAGAAGCCTACGTGACTTGATCCTGTGATACCTTCACACAGGCTGCTTGGAGTAAGTTGCACGTGTGACACGCTATGTCTCAGCTAGCTGTGATGTTGGCATAGCAACAGTAGTAAAATAAGTCTCTTAGTCCCACAAGCATACCTTACCAGTCAGGTGAGCTCATGTGATAAGTGGACAAGACGTGGGATGATACTTTAAGCTGTGCATCTCATTCCGAGTTGCGTGGATCTCGATGTCGAGACGCGTTGAAGAACTGCAGGTGGGCACCGGCACTGAGGACCGAGTTCCTCGAGACAAGCATTTCCCAAGTACCCCTACTCTCTTTGGGTGTCGTGGAGAACTTGGTTCCGCTCACGATAAGCATCTGTGGAATTTCCTGAATTCCAACCAAAAAACACTTATCGAATCACAGCCCTGAGAGAGTTGAAGTGTTTTGGCCTCAAGGGACAATAAATTTTACAATTGCAGCTTTTCAGAAATGACACAACTGCATTGTTCTTGGGCGGATTTTCTACACAACCCAGATACTTCTGCATCAAAAGTCACCCAGCAAGTGCTGCTTCTGAGTCTAGCTATAAATGCAGTAACTGGAAATAAAGCAGTAATACTGTGCGCCGTCCTATTTTGGGGCGTCTCACACGTCACGTTCAGAATTTTTCATTCCCTTCCATTAGCCTGTTCCAGCTCTTCAGATAAGTCCATGAACCATTGGATTCAAATGACGATCGTTCCAGAGCTGGTTTGACAGAATCGTTTTTTTCGAGCCAAGGAGCTCAACAGGATTTTGTGCGGACTTTTGACCCACATCATTGACACAGACAGCTACAGTCCTCAACAAAAACTAAACAGGCTCACTTAAAGAAGATTCAAAACCATGGCTCTCGTTAAGCGCCGTTGAGTCTACATTGACTTGTTGACCTCATACATAGAATTCAGTCCTCCACTTGTGCCACTGCGACGGAGTCCGCCTAACTAGTTGGTTGTCCGGCTCCCCTTTTTCCTCCAACTTCACCAAGCCTTGCTGTTTTTTTGCAAGAATCAAGTTGAAATGTGTTCAAAGGATGATATCCGGTCTCATCTTGCGTTTCCAACGAGTTTCCCGATTTCCAAGGAGTTCCAATGAGATCTGAACAGATTTGAGAATTTGAGGACGTCTCGCAGATCTTTCCTTGCCAACTAAACTATGGTCCTATAAACGTCGCTCTTATGGTAATCGAACTTGCCATTCACTTCACTATAGAGATTCCAGATTTAGCGCTGCAGGGAAAAAGAATCACAGTGCTTTGCAAATGTGTTTTCTAAGGACTACGGAATATTTGTTTAAGATCAAAGAGCCTCAAGAGGCAATACCTCTCTTTTGTCCCACCCAGAGACCTGTTTTAAAATTGCCTCATCTGCAATGACTCAAGAAGCCATCAGTCTGCACCAGTTTTATGCACTATGTTGAACACTGTGTTCCACTTGAAACTAGATAAATATGCCACAGTAGTTCCCCAGCACCGTTCAGCTGTACTAGGCATGACATCTGTCTAAGTTTCTCCCAGTTTGCACTTTTGCTCCTTGCACCTAAACCATCTTATTGTGGCAGGAGCTTCACACTAAGGCTAGAGGTGCTCTGGTGTCTTCAGCTGTGTCACTGCAGGAGTTTGGCCTCCCTTGGCTCTCTGTAAGCAAGGAGTTTGAAGGGCTTTCCAACTCACACAAAGACAGCACAATCCAAACATCAAATAGACGTCAGATTCCTCATCTCCGACATCCACAGCCTCATCTCTTGGATGCCCGGTCTGAAGTTACCAGGGCCCTCCCGGAGCTCTGTTTGCTTTTCTTCTCATTTTCCCAGAAGAGAAACCACAAGTATCTCATCCCAGGAGAAACTGTGCTTCCCACAGTTTATTGCACCTTATGTTGTCGCTCAGATTAATGTCCCGTGTGCCCTTTTGGATGTTAGTTGTGAAATGCTCTGGAAGCAGAATCAACCTGAAGTCTTGAAGCCCAAAATATCTTCACTTTGGAGATAGTGCTGTAAAAGAGTGAGAAGGAGAAGAATTCCAACTACCTCATTGTCGAGCAGTAGGTGGTAAGGTGGTCAAAGACCTTCCCTTGCAATTGAAAGACCAAGGTTTGAGTACCACCTCCTGCTCTAGTACCCTTGAACAAAGTAAGTTACCCTGAACTGCTCCAGTAAAAGTGGATCTGCTCTGTAAATGGGTAACTAATTCTAAGTACTGTGGTATAATTTTACGATCCAAACCTGACTTTGTAAGGTGGAGAAGTGTCAGCTAATGTTTATTGTCCTTACTGGAATTTGTTTAGTGTGAAAATGAGAAGAAAAAGAGAATGCTTTAAAAAATGGAGGGAAAATGGGATGGTGAAGAATGAGAGGGGACAGGGTCATGTAAGGAGTTTGTAGGCCAGTGAGTGTTCGAATGCAGTGTTATGTACCCTTCCCCCACGGAGGTGAACACCTGACACGTGAGACAGGAGTTGTCATTTACCTGCAGGGAAAAACGGAAAAGGGGGCTCGGCTACAGTTTCGCAAAGTAGTTACAAGTCAAAGTGGAGTCACACAAAATTCCTTGGTCCACTCAACACCAACTTAGGCCCCACCAAAAATGTCAAAATGCAAACACAGCACTTGAAAAAATGGAGCTGTGAGCAATGCTTTCAGACACACATTTGAAAAGCGCAGCCTGCTATGTGCATGAGTCATAAATTAGTTATTATGGAAATATGAGGAGCTCACAGGTTTTGGTAGGCAGAAGCAATAAACACAGGACTGGTTCAGTACTTCAGGATTTGAATAGTGAAATAGCATCATTTGTACGTGTGCAGTTCTTGTGTTTCATGGCAAACTTACATAATATCGAATAGTTTCCCATTCTTTTGCATTTCACGTCGTTCTGAGCAGCTCCCTTAAATAATCGTATCTAGCATAAAAAAACTACACACACACACACACACACACACTTTCAGAACCGCTTGTCCCATACGGGGTCACGGGGAACCAGAGCCTACCCGGCAACACAGGGCATAAGGGGACACACCCAGGACGGGACGCCAGTCCGCCGCAAGGCACCCCAAGCGGGACTCGAACCCCAGACCCACCGGAGAGCAGGACTGCAGTCCAACCCACTGCGCCACCGCACCCCCTTTAAAAAAGCTACAAAAAAACAAAAATACAACTGCTCTCTGGAGGATAAAATAATATAAAGACAAAAGCTTCAGTTTTACTGAATTGGAATGAAAAGAACTTTGAAAACCACAGTGTGGAAATATCACTGCTGTAAGACCTTCAGAAAACAGCATAACACTAATACCCAATATATGAATATATGATAAATTTTGTCACAGACAACTGTTACACTTGAGTGCTCATACTGGATTTTTGGAGATCTGATTTTTAGACAGTGCAGAAAATATAAAATGACTCAGCTTTATTATTTTGAATATAATGAAAGAAAATACATATATATTTAAGGAAATGTGCATATGCTGCATATTAATTGTTTATACGCATGTAGAGCAGTTTTATATGCAGGAGTCATCTTCTACTCATGGGACCAACACCACCAACATTGATCAAAGGACCTGCTGATGCTCCTCAGCTTCTCACTGTATATTCTCAGGTATGAGGGTATGGCTGACAACAGCCAGGTAAAGAAGCTTCTGGAAATAATCCTAACAGTGGCATACTGACGGTTGACACAGAATATTATAATTTAACTGGTGTGAGAAATGAAAGTGTGATTCAATTCTGATACAATATCAGACATTATATCAAATTATGTACAGTAATATTAAGCCAAAGGGGAGCTGTGACCTCCAGTCAGTGCACATAAAGCACAACTGTTCACCCAATGATTAATTTCCACATTTGCTATGGTATCCCCCCCCATTCCTGGGAAGAAATGGCTAATTCAAAAAGTCTTTACATCAGAGTGACGAACATGGTGCCATTTCCATCCCGATAGTCTTACACTGTCCCGATGCAGAAATAATGAAAATGTATGCAAATAATCAGATACCGAAATAAAATGTGGTCCAAAATAAACCCCAAGACCAGAAAAGGTTAAGATAATGTTTTTTTTAATTGCAAATATGAAGAGCAACAGTACAGTAAACAAATCTGTACACATTATAGTGGCATATTTTCAAAGGCATCAATTAATTTCAGCTCAACGACAAAGCGATGACTGTGCAAATCCAGGCACGTAGATTTACACGCAGGCGTGGACGTTGAGTCGAGGTCACAGAGAACAACTTTGGGGTCAATGCAAAGTACACTTTTAAATCCCATCAATCACAGCTTCCAGTTTTCCCATCTGTTACCTGGAGACGGAACAGCTCCTCACTGCAATTTCATTTCACATTACGAAGCAGAAAACATCACCCTGAATCATTACTGTACGTGCAAATAATAAAAGCTGCATGTTTTTAAAGTGATATTATTTCATAAGAAACAGAATACAAACAGGTATGAAAACAATTTCATAAACCAGAACAGATACAGGAAGTGACCCCAAATGAAGTTTAAAAAAAAGTGGCAAGTAAACAAAAAATTCTGCATGGGTAAGAATACAGTAAATTCTGTCAAATCGTGTAACAAAAACTAGTGTATAGGCATTAGTGTTGAGAGCACTAGTTTCACAAAAACAGGTTACAAAGTCATTGAAAAGCCATGACAAGGTAAATAAATGAAGTTTTACATTCAGAGAAAAAAACAAGTATCACGAAGAAATACAAAACTCCCATGAATAAAGATGTTAAAAAATAACCGCCCAAAGTTTCCGGATCATTTCATTTCGTTTATAATGAATTTTTCTTTGCCTGCCAACAATTGCTGGAATCAACGCTTAACTTTTCAGTGCTCCTATTCATTAAAACCACAAACATGAGACGAAAGTAAATTACAATTGTTATAAAAAAGCCAACTTAAGTGTCACTGGTTCAACACAAACTGTCGAGACAGTTGAAAATACAAATGCAAAGTGGCACCCTGAACCCATTTGTGTTTCTAACTTTACTTGAAAACTTCAGTGTAAAAGTGTCACTGGTCCCTTCCTCCTAAACAGTATTTCATAATCATAGTATGGAATCAGCTTGTTATGGGTTATTACTACAACCACAGCACAAGCAACTTCAAGAGAATTTTGAACCCTTAACCAACCTGGCTGGGGAACAGAGCAGTTCTTTTTTCTCACATTGCTGGAAATGCTTTAATCACAGAGGTAGGCTGCATACATTATTCTTTACCCCTTTTCACAGTCTTTGACAGGGAAAACACCCTCAAAATGAGAACATGAACAGTCATTTGCCGCTACTTCAACAGCAGTCATTATATATTTCTGTTTAAATCTGAGAGATATGAAGAGTCAGTCATGCAGCGGGAATCATGCCATTGCTGTATTTGGTCTCCTGCAGGAAAATCAGCCTAATGCGCTAAGCTTTGGACCTTGAGTGCTCCTGGCGTCGAACATCTGTGGGTAAAATTTTAAGCTGCGGGATTGTTTTTGTGCTGTGATGAAAAACCCTGTGGAATGTCTTTAGCGTTAAGGCTTTTCCCCTGTATTTTACCGCTGTATGTGAGGGCTAGAATGGCACTTTCCACAGGTCCTTGGTTTCTCGTATATATTTTATAAACCATTTTTTTTTTTTTTTTTTTTCTGTATTTGTGACCTTTTTTCAAGCACTTCCTATCCCGAGAGGCTCAGGATGACCCTACATGCCAGAAAGCACGGGTTGTTCGGTGAAGATGACGGCCAGTGTAAACACCGAGCTGCACTGCTTGGTGGGGGGGGCGTGGTGTTCGCAGCTCTGTTTCCTTCCACGTGGTCCCGTGTACACTTCCTCAGCGAGAAAGCAACTCACTTCTGGTGACCCTTTCTCTCCCGCCCAACCCCTAAACCCATGACAAGAAAGTGGTGACTGCCCTAGCGACCACTTCCCTTTTTACCCAGCGCTCACTCATTTTCCCAATCTCCTCTTCTGCTCGAAGTAGGCGTCGAACCGCGCCACCGCATATTCCTGGGGGAAATGGAAGATATGACCTGAGAAAACCTCAATGCTGTCATCCAGCAGTGGTCAGTCCAAATTAACATTTATTTTTGCCTGTTTTTTTTATAATAGGACAACCACACACACTCACCATATAGCCAAATTCAATGGTGGATATTCTGGCCTGAATGATGGACCACAGGCTCCAGAAAAAGTGAGAAGCAAGAGCAAACCTGGCAGGTTAAAGCAACACACGACAAAATAAACAATTCAGGAAACCAAACACATGTCACCAACCCAACACCTGATCAGGTAGTGTGACCAGATCTCTCACCTGTTCACCTCAACCAGCATCTCCTCTTTGACCTTCATCTGATCCTCCTCACTTAGGTTTCCAAACCCACTGTCACTCTCCAGAAGGTAGCTGCTGATGAAATGCAGCTGCAGAACAACCAAAGTGCGCTGGGTTATTTACATGTTGGATGTGATACGATATACGACCTTCATTTGACAGGCAAACGTTCGGGGGACATTCCACGGGCGCCCTCTCGCCGAGTGGCACACACCTGCTGAGCTTTGGTGGGGTAATTCTTAGAGTTCGCCTTGAAGAACGGGAAGTTGTCGTAAGTGTAGTCGTACATCCACTCGCAGAAGTGGTTTCCGATATCGAAACCTCTGCAAAACACAGATGAGGTGTTGCACTAAAATATCCGCATGTCAGTATCAGTGGACGTTCAGCTAATTTACGTTTATTTAGCTGACAGATTTCTCCAAAGTGACTCATTCACAATGATTCATCCATTTACACAGCTAGGTCATTTTTACCGGAAAAATTCAGGACAAGTGCTTTGTTCTGGGGCATCAGAGTGGGAGAGAGAATCAAACATGGGATCTTTCTGTGCAAGGAGGCAGTTCTAACCACTACGCTATCTGATGGCCCAGGGTTGCGCTAAATATAACAATATCAGGCTTCTTTAAAAGTGATGAAGCTCAAATTGGTAAAAATGTACTTTGGCTGTACAACTTAGTGTTGTTGAAGTAAAAAAAAAAAAAAAAAAAAAACATACTGTATTTACTCAGATTACCTTGAAGTAAATTACACTGCTTACAGAACTCAGGTGAGAGTGTTTGCATGGTAAACAAAGTATTAAATAAGCAATCCGACGCTGGTAGCCCTGTGAAAAAAGCTAAGCCTGTGTCCTCCGACAATCTCTCGAGGTGAAGCCTTAATGAGCTGGCCACTGGAGACAGACACATCGCTTTGTGAGGGACACGCGGTTGCCATGGAAACAGGACAAAAGGCACGACTTGGTCACAGAGGACGAGCACTGAGTTTCCTGGCATTCCCCCAACAGGCCCCCTCTCACGGTGGAGGGGAGGCTCTGGGAAAGTGGTAGGATGAATTTTGCTTCTCCAAAAACGATACAGCTTCCTCGTTCCAGTGAAGGATTTGCACACTAGCTGAGCATACGTAGTTCTAGAACTCTGGAGGCCCTGTGACAGTGCAGCACTTTGTTCATAGATTTTTATTTCGCGCAACAACGCGAGTGCAATTCCTCGTTTGTAACGGCACAGAGTAAACTCGCTGGAATATTGGGGCTGTTCTCATGACATCGAATCTGTGGGAACTGAAGAACCAGCTCTACCATACTTCTGCAAGCTTCGTCAGGTTTGCAAAGCGGAGCTGTGATGAGTCTCTGAAAAGCCAGGCCAGCTGATAACAGGTCTGGGAATGGAAAACCGAGGTAACACCGTGGCACGGAGCCCTGGAGACGGTGCAGTTCGAGGGCCCACTGCTCCATCAAAGGCAGCTGACCATAGTGGCTACTCTACGACCAGCACGCTTTGTAGAAAATCTCCAAAACAAAAGTAATCCATCGTCACATCTTGAACACCCTCGATTCTCGGAAACGGCACAAAGGAAGGAGCTAAACTAATCTGACAAGAGGAATTCCAGAAAGCCTCCGCGTGCCACAAAACACCGTACAACTCGGACTGACCTGTAGTTGTAGCTGCTGTATTCGAAGTCGATCAACATGAGCTTCTGTCGGTCCGAGTTCTCGCGGCCGTTGAGAAGAAGGATGTTGCCTGTGAGGACGGAGAAGGGTTAAGGTGATGCGAGTTATCGGCTAAAGGCCCGACATCTCTGTTGAGGAGCCCTTGATTCATTTCAGGGTAATGGCTAACAGGGCCGAAGGCCCAAACAATTCCCCAAAAGACACTTGGAACTTTTTCTGTGGAACTGCAAAATCACGGTGAACTTGAGCACAGCACCTTCGTCTCCACCGCGCAACTATCCCCCATTTCCCAACACACACTACCGCAACACCCCTCCCCCTTCAGGCTGAGCCCCAGATGTCTTTGAATCCCAAGCAGAACTTCTGATGCAGCACAATCTTTTGCAATGAAACACACAGAAGGTTCAGCCAGTGGTGAATCCAAGCAGTTTAAAATTGTAATTTACAGCTAGTCAACTCAATTCCATAAACCAGTAACA
The DNA here is from genome assembly GCF_900964775.1 of Scleropages formosus. Lineage (NCBI taxonomy): Eukaryota > Metazoa > Chordata > Actinopteri > Osteoglossiformes > Osteoglossidae > Scleropages > Scleropages formosus. The sequence continues at coordinate 28,866,923 of NC_041810.1, read as the reverse complement.
GTACGAATATGTTATCGGCATGTTTGGTCTTGTGGAACGTCCTTTACCTTCCTGGCAGTCGTTGTGGCAAAAAACGACAGGCGATGGGGTGGATTCAAGCAGAGACCTGCAGAGAAAGCATGAATATATCACTGCAGCGGATGTCATAAGAGTTGTAACCAAGATCTTAATTATGCACAGTGGTGACACAACCCAATAACAAACAATACATAACAAAGCTGTTTATATGAAACTCTGGATTAAAGAATGTAAACAGCTTACAGCCACAGGTTTATCTAAAGATCAGCTCTGTCAACTAAACGACTATAAACACAGTCAAATACATCTTGTCAGAACTGTGAAAGAATTTAGGTTCTAGCTAATGACATGGATCCAAATTTTACATCTTGCATTTCAAGATCTCCAAGAAGTCACACATTCCTGGAGTATTAACCTGTAATTGGTAAAACGACTCTAGACAGTAGGAACTAAGGTCCTCTGGTGTGCCGACTGGGTGCCGTATTTGCTCAAGGAAAATATATGACCGCATATGACCATTGAGGAACTCTTGCAGTTATGCAACATGCTGTTGACAGTATCTAAGGTGGAATATCAGAAGAGACTACTGGGAGGGAGGGGCTACTGGGAAGGCATTTGTAGGGACTACTGGAAGGCTCCACTTGGAGGGTCTACTGGGAGGGACTAAGAAGAAAGGGTGTCGTACTTGAGGGTCTCCATTTCCTGGGGCAGGTTGAAGCTCATGAGGTGGGAGAACATTCGGACGTGGGACTCCCGGGTGAAAGTGATCCTCAGCACCTGGTTCAGGTATCTGAAAGAGGCCCATAGAGATTCAGTGCTATGGGAGTGTAAACTTTTCAGGCTTACTGAGACTGAAATAACGCTGCTCTCTGAGAGACTCGACTGACGGCCAGGGGTCCCACATGTTATGCGCTATTATAACAATGTTAACAATTTCTGCTGCTTTGGAGAAAAGCAACTGCTAAGTACAATGTAAACAAAAGTCACAACACACTGCCGATTCATCAAATCGTGTCCAGTTGACAAAAACCTCAGTAATTTATCTAGAAGGTACATTTGTGCTCTGGCTACTCAGGACTTTTCTTTGACCACTTGTAGACAGGAGGAGCATCTATAAAGCAGGATATCCCGCATGAGATGCTTTTATATCAGTTTAATTTATGGATCGTTGCCTAGCCAGACCGAATGATGCCTCTCTGCAGTGTAGCTGACAAATGAGATGGACTCACTTCTCCATGGTGCCAAAGAGCCACTTGGGCTCCTTGTTGAAGGGCATCCTCATGCCGTGGAAGCGAGCCATCTTCTGAGCAATCTCTGCCGAGAGGCTTGGGACCTTCAGCTCAGTTGTCTCCAGCTTCCGACTCTGCAAACACAAACGGGACACGTCTCACACACACACACACTCACAAGGGTCACGGTGCTCACATTTGCCATTCTGTACAATAAGAATCATTAGGAAAAGACACCATCCTTACAAAAACTTGTAATGTGGCAGATCGACACCACAACAACGGCAGATAAATGGCGGCCTTCAGGTGGCACAGTGGTTCAAGTGTAGCCTTATGATTGAAGAACCCTGGTACAAGTTCTGGTTCCCAGTGTAAAACCCCTGAGCAGGGTGGGATTCTTGAACCGGTACAGATGAAATATTTCAGATCAGATCATTTGAATAATTCTGAATACAAAGTAACAAGAGTTACTGTGCAGGACTACTGGGAGCCCTTTCAAAGTTCCTGTTCTGAGGAACGTGTCAACATACTTTAAGCGACAAAAAGCTGGCAGTGTGTTAGCTGTCAGCGCTGTTTTGTGACTTTGGCTCATGTTCCTATTGTTCCTATGCAGGCATTTCTTAGGACGAACCCAAGGCTGGAGCAGGACAGCGATGCTGACAGATAGGTGGAGCTCTGGAAATTAACCCGATACATAAATTGGTTCTCTATGATAGATCATGTAGAAAGAATGTTCTGAATAATGGGGAAGTAATGCAGCTCAGGGACATTTACACCAGTTCTAACCAGCACTAACGCCTGAATGTATGCCATCTGTGTGCAGCCAAGCTGAATTCGGTCAGCATAACAACATCTACAGAATGTTTATGTCCCTGTTCTACACATCTTGAGGATTAAATAAAATTTTAAAACTGTAAAAGTACTCCAGTTTTCCATAACCTTTCCTGCAGGTTGCTTTTTTAATGTTAAAGGCTGAAGGGAAGGCTCGGCTTTAATTCCCACAGCTCGTTTAAATTCAAATAAGTGAACACACACATGCATGCACACACACACAAAAGCATCCCTGATGCGCGGTCGAGGGCCCCAGATGCTCGTCAGCTGTGAAAAGGATAACGAGACGCAGTCAGCGGTTCCAGATAAAACAAACACATCTGGGGGAAGAGCACTACTGGAAAATGAGAGCTCAGCTACAATTCAAAATCCAAACGCAACATAAAATCGAAGCCAAACAGCTCAAATACTGTGTAACGTGACAGCAGTGCGTCATGTTTCCTTCCGCTTCATTACAAACTGTACCAAAACGACTTGCTACTTCAAGCTGTAATACAGTAACACTAATCTTCTCTAATTCATATTATCAGTGGGAATAATATGATGTTACAAGCTTTCAAAGTTACAAACACTGATGTATTTTCAGATGTATTACTTTTAATTTTGAGTCTCACGTTAATAAAAATAAAAATGAAAAATCTCAAGACTTTTTTTATTATAACTATATGTAAGATTTTAACAGAACCTAAGTAAAGTGAGCTGTGAACAAATCCAACTACAAACAGACATCTGGTCCCAGTTGGGTTTGTAAACTGGGGTGCCTGTGTGTTTAGCTAGATGTTGCATGATACACATGGGTAGAGAAAGCAGCTTCTATATCTTGAATTTCCTGACAAACATAACACCTCACTGTCAGCCACTCCACACACACACAGCTGCCCTGGCTTCCTGCTGCCCCAGTGAGAACCAGCCTCGCACCCTCAACAATGCTTTTATTTTTTCCCATTCCCCTTCCTAACCTCTGGAAAGAATCTTGGTGGTGCGACTCCAGCAGGATGGTGCCCCCCGTCCCCCAACCCCACAGCCGGGAAGGGAAGGGAAGAGTGACAACACAAGTTGGGGGGATACTTACAGGAACAAACTGCTCCAGGCGACCCTGGGGGAAGATGCCATAGAGCTTGGGTCCGAGGTCCCGTTCAGCCAGAATGGCGAACATTACGCTCTCCAGCACCATGGCCTCGGCACCCTGTGGACACACACACACACACACACACACACACACACCTTCACATCATCATATTTACTGACCACCCCACACACACCTGAAAAGCACTAAAGGTCAACTGTTCATGTCGGCATGTTCACTGAGAAGAACCCCCCCAGCACAGAGTGGAGACACCAGGGTCCAAAACGGCAGTTAGATGGACACCACAGTGCAAAAACTGCCTGAGGAGAAAGAACAAGAGCCCAGGTTTCCTGTTTCGGGGGAAAGTGGCAGCAGAACAGAGTCCTTATTTACACGGAAGCCTCGTATAAAGAGCCCACGGGGCTGGAGGACAGCGCCAGCGCTGGCTAGAGGTTACACTACACTGAATTTCACATGTTGTTATAGCGCAGGAAGGACTCACGCACCCAACCATATGCCAACGCACTGGACAGGAGCCCACTGCAACCTTGAGCCCATTTAAAACCTATTTACAGTTACAGTTTCACCAAAATGCATATGTTTATGCTAATTAGCATGTTAATTAGTTACTGAGCCGCTGTCGTGTGCACTCTGACCGTTCGGTTCCTTTAGCCTGTCCTGATTGGTTAAAATTACGAATGCGTTTCCCAGCAGGGGCCGTTGCATGACGCGTTCCGCATGGGGGGTTGGGGGGAGAGATGGAAGAGGGGAGAGGGGAACAAGCAAGGCGATTGTGTGGAGCAGGATGGAGCCGGCCAGCCATTGTTGCAACCCGAATAAAAGGAACGCTGGGATTCCCTCAACAGGGAGAAACAAACTGAACAGGACCACTGGACCGCAACGGCCTTCCGACACCGGCCAGCTTTCAAAAGATTTACTATTTCTGTGAGAACTATTTTGGTCCAGAAAGCAGAACGTTCAGACACAATTGTAAACGTAGCAGGAGAAGACAGGAAGTGCCTGGGCACTATTTCCTGATGATGGGAAGGCATCACCAAGGTGCCATCAAGCATTTCTCCAGCAGGCAAACAGTGGCAACATCTCACAAGTGTTTCCACACCTGTCTCTGTACACGACCCCAGGGTTTTGGGGTCATCCAGCCTCTTTCTATCCTAACCCTATCCACCCGTAGATAGGGACAGAAAGACCTCATTTAGTCCAAAGTTTTCACTTTCATTCATGCATTCAGCGGATGCTTTTCCATGAGGGATTCAGTAGCTCTGAGGGGCAAAGGGGAGTTCATTCCACAACATCCAAGCCAAAACCGAGAATCTTTGTATGCGACCACTGAGCGGCCAGAGGACGAAGAGTGGATCATTCTTGCTGGGGTGTTGGGGGATGATCAGGTTACCCCTTCAGATGGCCTCACCAAAAAATTAACAGGATTTTAACCTCTTTACTCCTCCAGACCCAAATGGGTAGCCAGCACACCAGCTAGGACATGACATATTTGGACTGTGACAACATAACAAACCCCTATACGTTGTCTGAATCACATCCTCATTCATGTCTCCAGTCAGACAACCCATTATGTAACATTGCCAGTGTTGATATGCCCAAAAATAAATCTGCTCGGCTCATTATACATTCAATCCCATAATCACCGTGACATAAACCGTGTTCCTGAACTCTGTGTGTGCATAGCCACGTCAGTGATACCGCACACAACAGCAGTGTACAATGTAGGTTAACACAGCCCTCCAGTGTTATTGCCCTAAATCCATCTTCTGCTGTACTTTTCACCATGGTGAAGTCTATCTTGTTGCCTCTGTGGGTTTCATGAGCATTAGACAGCATTGTGAATAGAGTTGTTGCCTTGAAATAAATGTACCTGGGTTTGAATCCATGTTCCTACTATAGTATATTTTATCAAGGTGTTTAACCTCAATTCATACAGTAACAATTAATCCCTACAAATAACTGTAAGTAGTTTAGTGTATAAGCCTAACATTTTTTTTTTCCCAAGGTAAATAACAGACAAATAATGGTTAGTACCATAATTTACCAATGGTTAATAACAATGGTCACGGGAGCAGCCCGTGTAGTAGTTAGTGCTGCTGCCTTTGGATCCAAAGGTCATAGGTTTGAATCCTGCCTACTACTGTAGTGCTCCTGAGCAAAGTACTAAAACCGAACTGCACAAAGAAAGAATTAACCAGCTTTATAAACCGGTAAAATGCTGTAAGATGTTATGGTGAAATTTGTCAGAAAAAGAAATAAATGTAGTAATAATAATACTGATAAAACCTGAACCCTGACCTCCTGTGAGGAAACTGTACCAGATCAATGGGTCCAGGTTCTTCCATCAAGAACATGTCAGCATTGTTCACCTGTCTTGTACCTTTGACATTTTGTGGGGTAAGAAACCTTGGTGAGACACTGCAGTTGAACACAGCTGAAATTTATTAAACTATTAAACTGTATTGTGAGCTTGTGAACATCCTGGATTCAATGGAACTGCTTTTCCTTCAACCCTGTGAGGTTTCCTCACACACACACACACACACACACACACACACACACACACACACACGTGTCACCCCTTACTGAGTAACACAGTCACATGACTTCCACTCAGCGAGTGGAATGCATCACTTGCTGCTCTGCGTGTGTATATGTGTGTGTGTGTGTGTGTGTGTGTGTGTGTGTGTGTGTGTGTGTGTGTGTGTGTGTGTGTGTGTGTGTGTGGGGAGGGGAGGGGGTGTTCAGGAAAGATTACTTCCTCAGAAACAGAACTGTGAGCTGAAGAACATTCTAACAAAAAAACTGTTAGTGCTGGAAAACATCAAATAAACATCACTTTCCGGCTACACATACAATTTTAACATCATAAATGCCATAAATCCCAAACACTGAAACACTAGTAAATTTACATATTTTATGTATAAAATATATTATTATTTTTATTTATATATATATATGTGGGGGATTTGGTGGCGTTGGTCCTAGTCCTGCTCTTTGATGGGTTTGGGGTTCGAGTCCCGCTTGGGGTGCCTTACAACGGACTGGCGTCCCCCCCCCCGGCCTTACGCCCTGTGTTGCCAGGTTAGGTTCTGGCTCCCCATGACCCCATGTGGGACAAGCGGTTTGGACAATGACATGACACACACACACACTTTCCAAACCACTTGTCCCATACAGGGTCACGGGGAACAGGAGCCTAATCCAGCAACACAGGGCGTAAGGCCGGAGGGGGAGGGGACACACCCAGGATGGGATGCCTGTCCGTTGCAAGGCACCCCAAGTGGGACTCGAACCCCAGACCCACTGGAGAGCAGGACCCAGCCCAACCCACTGCGCCACCACGCCCCCTGATGACATACAATATAAGTCAAAACCTGAGTCAGGACAACTGTCTTTTCTGAAAAAGAGGAGAAGCATAACCGCTCGATATTTCTTCTAACATCAGGAAGGCCCTACAACTCGCTTATTATAAGGACTGGAATAAAGCTGGTGAAGAATCTCCACATGAAAAGATGAAAAAACAGTAAAACGAAGAAGAAAAATCAGACTAGATCTGAGAAGAGCCTCCATTCTACACTACGGCTGTTCCATTTCTTTATTGCCTCTGCTTTATGAATCCTGGGAGTCGGTCCAAAGCCCTTTGTGTAGCTGCAGGTTGATAATTAAAGAGCTATAAATAAAAAGAGGATCATGTCTCCGTGGGACCTCTGCAGGAGGAGGAATGCGAGTGCTGAAACCTAAACGCGCCAATGAAGTGACACAAAGCACCAGCAGGACAGAATGACACAGAGGAACACTGTGTCCATTTTAACTGGATGCCAGCGGTCAGCGCAGGCCCTTGGGTGCCAGCTGCTCCTGTTGTGTGTGCCAAACGTGCAGTCACGTGACCGAGGTACCACGGCTGCCTGCGCTAATCCCTTTAGGCCAATCTGCTACGGCTGCCCTGATGGTTAGTGTTAAAAACTTTGGGGCATGAGAGAAAGCTGCCGTCCTCCTTGTTGCATAGCATACAGTACTCAGAACAGCATTCTGTGTGTGTGTTTTGATTTTTAAATTTAATTGTGCACTTGTGCATAGGGCACGAGCCAGCACTGCGGGTTTCGAGTCCGCACAGGGGATTCACAGGAAGACAGCAGGGGATAAAGGAGTGAAGGGCGTGAGGAGACCGGTGGTATGACGTAGGGCGGTGGACAGAGGACACAGCCTGGATTACCTCCTAATGGGATAGTGACCCGGAATTTACTGCACCCACACACAGGGTGACAACGTACATCATTCCTCCAAAAATACACTCTGTCACTAGAAGAAACATGTTTTTCTCACAATGTGTGTGTGTGTGTGTGTGTGTGTGTGTTCCCAACTAGAACATTTCTGTAAAAAGTCTCACAGCTACTACCATATATCTCTGTATATACACAAAAATACTGTGTCTGTTACTATCTAACTCTTGAATATTTTTATATAAGTGCAGACAGCAGTAGTAATGAACAGCCCACTCACATGACCTGAAAAACTTTTGAAAATCTTTAAAATGCATATATTTTTTAAAAAATTGAAATATATTTATATTTCCTTTAAATTATGTATGTATTTAAAATGGTATAAACTGATATGACACAGTTATATGTGCAAATATGCTATATAACATTACATGTAATTATATTTATACTGTATTTCATATTAACATTTGTGGGGGTGGTACGGTGGCACAGCAGGTCTGGCCAGATCCTGCTCCCTAGTGGTTCTGGGGTTTGAGTCCCGCTTGGGGTGCCCTGTGACGGAGTGGCATCCCGTCCTGGTTGTATCCCCTCGTCCTGCGCCCTGTGCTGCCAGGCTAGGCCCTGGCTTGCTGCGATCCTGCTTGGGATGAGCGGTTTAGAGCCAGTGTGTGTGTGTGTGTGTGTGTGTGTGTGATTAATATATGCAAAGATGTTACATAAATATCAAATTATATATATATATAAAAAGGAGTTATATATATTTTAAAATGTTGATTTTTAGAAGGGAAGAGAAAACAAGTACAATAAACTAGTAACTTCCAGTTTTGTTGATGACACAGAAACAATAAAGACAATAAAACGTACAAAACTAAGACAATAAAATAATAAAGAATTTTTCCTCATACTTAATTTATGAATGTGACCAAACCAATAATTCTTCTTCATGCTACAAAAAGGCCATCTCCTCATGTTTACAGCGGAGTGAATATTTGCAGTGGTCCGTGTGGAATGCGAGGGCACCCTGAGGAGGGGGGCTAGTCATCAAATTCCACCTGGTAGTTAAGATGCACTCGAACCCAGGGTTGCTGAGCAACACACATTGAATGCATACTGCAAGATGTGGGTGACAAGCCTGCCGAACTTTACACTGACAGAATGATGTGGCCATGTGAAAAGGGTCGGGGGGTAGTCATCCACACATGCAATGGTGACTTACCTGAATGACATTCTCTTTGTTTGACTGTTTGGTCTCTCCTTTATTACAGGACATCTATGAATGAGAAAAAGCAAGAGACCAACAGTGAGTTCAGGGCAAAATACCGCAGCGCAACACTCAAAACGATCAGAGGAGGCCAATAAAAGAGTGAGCACTAAAAGGACCCCTACAGCACTAACTGATTAATATACACATATTATCCTTATTAGTACCATTCAAACCATGACTGAAAGCAACAATGTAGAACTTCCAGTATAAACTCCATCTTAAAAATAATACCACCACAATGCTGGTGTTTAGTTTTAAAATTTGTCATGTTTCAATTTTTACTAAGCAGAACTATGCAGCTTAAAACTGTGTAAACTAGTTACTACCCAGAATCACATTTATTTTATAGTTTTGATATTCTTTTAAACATTTATTCATTCAGTAAAATGTAAAAATTATGTGATAACTGGTTTAATGACTTCTGCAACGCGCCATGGGAGCGCATTATTTATTCTGAACGGGCATGACTAGCAGTACTGGATGCCTTTTGTAAAAGGCAAGAAAAATATATATATTTTGTTATAAACGTAAAATAAAATTGCGGGTGTAACACTGGAATTATTTGTATTCACAGGGCTTACACTTAAATATTTACAGATGACAGAAAATGTGACCGGTGAGTTAACACAATTTAAATCAGGTGACACCTCATAAACTAGGACACAGTGCAAGTGCTATTGTTCTGACAGCGCATATGATGGGCGGTTTAGAGACGGGTCAAGCCCTTCATTGAAATGTATTAAGTCAATTATCAAAGCAAAGGTTTTATTGCACAACAGCAAAATAAACCGGACCAACAATAGCGCTGTCATTGAGGGGGAAAAAGAAAATGTCAACATTGCAAGTCCTCGATTATTCCAAGGCCAGATTCATTCAACTGTCCATTTTTTGGTATCCCTACTATCTAGAAGTGCATAGACAGTAAAGTGGCCACCTGGCTAAAAATTAAAGACGTCTGAAGCACAAACAAAGGAAGGAATGACCGTACTCATATCTGAGTGGCTAATTAACGTTGCAGTGGCAGATGAGAGTGAACGTTTACGAGTTGAAGACAGATCTGCAGCTTCAGAGATCTTATACTGTACCGTGTGGTATGGTGGAATCACCTGGAAACAAGAGTGCGCAAGGCACGATCCCTTCGGAAAGCCTACGGCAAAGAACACACGCAAGTACAGCCATGGGGGTACATCGCTCCACAACAACTGCACAAACGCTCACACTCACGCGCACGCACAAGTATGCAGGCAAGCAGGCAGGCGGCCAAGCAGATCTCCTCAGTCACGCTACTCTGTTGCACGGGGTTGAGACGCCATGGCCAACAGGTGCGCTTCTGCCTTTTTACCATGAAACTACAGATTCTGTGTGGTCTGCTGCTTTTGAGAAGTACCAAACATTTTGGGGGGTTAAAGTTGATCCCCCTAACCACCCTGAACAGTAGGGTGATTTTTTTTTAAATAAAAAAAGGACACCGTCATCTCATCTCCCACCCAGAAAGAGTAAAAAAAAGAATAATAATAATAATATTGTTAGTTAGTCTAATTTTGTGTATGTGGTACAACATATTATCCTCCTGAGACCCAACCATTCATTTTTGTCCGCTCTAGAGGACGTATATTTTTAAATGTGTCTCCCCCCCAAACTGTATATGCTACAGTGCTGAGACCTAATGCACCTTAGAGAGCACATTGTACACTTTTAAGTGACACCACATGTCTGGGAGTGGAGTTTCTAGCAATACATCTAAAATCCTATTCTTTCAGGTCTCGGGAGGATACTGAACATTTCATACAATTTTATCTGCTGCAAGTACCACTGAATGTAAGTTACACCAAGCATTGTTTACAGGAACACGCAAATGGTCAGATTACTGCAGTCAGACCTCTGGGGAGTAACTGGAGAAAAGCTGAACAAAACAGGTCATTTATTAATGATTAAACTGAGACTTAGCTTTGGCATGCCGAACATGGGGGGTGGTGGTGGTTGGAGTTTAGTTAAGGCATTCAGGTAACAGAACTAACAGTTCAGGTTGTTATTTTCATTATTTTATTATTTATTCTCAGCACTCCTCAAGTTACATTCATTGAGATTCCCAGCCCTACCCCACACCACCACCTCCCTGGTTAAATGAGTCACAAGTTGATATTGAGGACTAACCCAAACACTGCCTGCCTCTTTTCTCAGGGGTTTAACAGGGACACTTGTGGGAAGCCAAGGTGCACCGGGGGATGCTGGGAGACAAGACATGACTCTCAAACATGTTTATCTACAAGGTGATTATATTCTTCTGCCCCTCCCCCATCCACCCCCAGTCCAACTCGGCTCTAGACTTCTTAACATTGTGCCCGATAAGACACATGAGCACTTCCTCTGAAGGGTGGTGCAGTTAAAGCGTGCAAAAGGGCAGCAGCTCACACACGGTAAGAGCAGTGTAAATATCAGCAGATGGTCAGATGGTTTGGAGGCCAGGTTGCACTCACCTGCAGGATGGCCCCGTACAGTCGCAGGAGCACATTTCGGGGCTCATCCGCAACGCTCTTCTGGGTGTCGGGCAAAGCGCAGAGGAACAGCATGTTGCTCAGGCCTCCTCTAACAGGAACAACCACATCAGATGCACCTTTTTATTATTATTATTATTATTATTATTATTATTATTTATTCATCCTGTCCCTCTTTTCCAAAGCAACATACAAGGTTTCGACACCAGGCTGCTTACAGTCATTTATCCATTTATACACCGAGATCATTTTTACTAGAGGAAATCTGGGAAAGTACCTTGCATGGGGGGTACTACAGCAGGAGTGGGGATCTGAACCCAGGTTCTTCACCTGCAAGGCAACAGCTCTAGCTAATTTGCAACCCTTTGACCCCGTATTAGTGACGTGAAAGAAAAAGTTAATGCACCGTTTCTTCCAGTTTACGTGCAGCGCAGAAGTGGGGGGGGGTCAAAGACACGGAACAAGAGTTACTCACGGCTGCTGAAGTAGTCCCCTCGAGTAAAGGTACTTAGCCTGAATAGCGCCACACCAATAGATCTGACATCATAATATTATTAGTCAAATATTATAAGTCTCCAGATAACAGACCTAAGAACTGAATTAATAATATGTGGCATCACACCTGGCAGCATGTACTCTGGCACAAAGACAGACCATGTGTGTTTTCATGACACTGACCTCATAATTATTCACACATACAATCATAGGTCTAATACAAAAACAGCTAATAGAGAATATTAACAGCCAAATTAACACACACACACACACACACACACACACACACACACACACACACACATTTTCTGAACCACTTGTCCCATACAGGGTCGCGGGGAACCGGAGCCTACCCGGCAACACAGGGCATAAGGCCGGAGGGGGAGGGGACACACCCAGGACAGGACGACAGTCCGTCGTAAGGCACCCCAAGCAGGACTCGAACCCCAGACCCACTGGAGAAGGACCCAGTCCAACCCATTGTGCCACCGCACCCCCTGCCAAATTAAGATTTAAATTTAAAGGAGCTTATGGTACATACAGCATTTTAATACAGTGAGTAAGTCTGATGAGTAGTTTGCTGGGCTGCTCTACAAATCCTGTATGATACGAATCATCACAATCATATGATATCATCATATGAATGTTTTCATATTTATTATGGATGTCTACTTTTCTGCTGGTGGGGATTTAAACAGAAAGCACAGTCTGAAGTGGAGACGCACACAGTGATTCATTGCCCCGACTCTCCTTGGGTGAGAAAAATGGTTAAGAGCAAGAGAAACAGAGACAAAAAAGACATGGTACTACTACCCTATTGATTCATGAAATTAATAAGCCTATAGGAGGACATGTTTAAGTGTCCTCTGCCTCAGTTCCTGTTACAAGCAAGGCGGACAATTACAAAATTTAAAGAGAAAACAAAAAAATTATGTGATCATCTGACTGACGTGGATGCGCAGACTGAGTGACGGATGATGATGATTGATGTTCATCGTGATGTTGATGACTGACTGACTGCCCGACGGCGACACCTCACCTTATGATGCTGATGTGGAAGTCCTCCTCGGTCAGGGTCTTCCAGGCTCCGTGCAGGAACTCTCGGCACCACAAAAACGCCTTGCGCCTCGTCTGCGCGTCCGGCTCCTCGGAGCGCGGCGCTTCCTTGAAGCCCGGATCGGCGTCCGGCTGAACGGCCAGCGCGTTCTCGGTGACGAGGAGGCCGAGGGACAGCGACGGGGAGGAGGACACCCCGTTTATGAACTTGGTTTTCATTGTGAGCCACTGGGAAGAAGAATATAAAAATACTCAAGAACTCTTTCTTTCTCAGGTTACTCCACTGAAGTAGCCCGTCCGTCTCTTTTAATGCGGTCTTTTACAAAATTAACTTGCAACGAAGCGATAGGGAGATGCTCGTCGTCTTGCGCTGCAACAGCGAGTGACCGCGGGCTGCGCTCGAGCGCAGCTCTTTAACGCGAGACCCCATTCGCTGGGTTCCAGGGGGGGGCTTACCCACCGCGCTCTCCCATTGGCTCGCCGGAGGCCCCGCCCCCCCAGATCTTCAAATATGTCAGTAACTTGATGAGTCTCAAAATGCGCCACAAGTGAGAAACTGCTCTGCGATGTTGCTGCTTGCTCTTGAAGTTCTAATGATTAGCACGTATTATTACACTTTGTTTATTGCAGCATTGCAGGACGCGTGACAGGACACAGTTATCCGTCACCTCTTTGTGTTTCTGGACACAATTAATCCCCATGTTGTGAAAAAATGCCCCAAAGTGACCACTGTCACACTGAGTCATACACAGCATTAGCATTATTGCTAATATTATTTGGCCCTTCCAGAATCTGACAACTTCGTTACTATTCTTATTATTATTAGTAGTAGTAGTAGGAGTAGTAGTATTAGTATTGGTAGTAGTAGTACTAGGGGTAGTATGGTGTATATTTATAAATAAGTCCAGCATAGTAAAAGATGACAAAACAGCTGGACTTGAGAGTGACAAAAAAACAAACAGTAAAAGTGAAATTTCTCTAAGAGGGTTTAAAAGTACCTCCTGCCTGTACACATACGCTGCTGACCCGGGACGGTGGGTCTCGTGGATGTGGGCTAAGCGGGCAATCAATAAAAACTGGAGGTGATTATCAGCGAGTTAGGCCCTTTGCTCCTTTTTCCTTGGCTGGGAAAAAAAGTTTGGCAATCACTCGCCGGACGCCTCCTGCGTCGTGTGTTACGTGCTAGTTTGGAAAGATATGCCATTTTGCGTGTGAAAAAAAATCACCAGACAGACTAACAAACCGGCTATTTCTGTGCCGAAGGAGGAGAGATCATTCTTCCGTCCTTGAACCACAGGGGCAATGACCCATCTGCCTTTTTGGAGATCGGTCCTGCAATCAGTGCCATTCAAACATTTACTGGGACAGACCAAAACAGTCTGAACTGCTGGGTTGTTTAAGCACAAGTAAAGGTTTCCCGGTACGGTGAGATTTCGTTGTAGGATGGCCATAAGAGGAGCGTGGAAGATGCAAAGCGCACACACACGCACATTTTCCGAACCGCTTGTCCCGTGAAGGAAATGCGGGACAGTTTGGGAGACGCACTGCGGTAACTTCCTGCATATATGCAAATTGATTCATTACGTTGCTAATAAATTTAAATTATAGTGCGTGGTAGCCTATGTTCATGTTTTTAAATCTTAGTTTGCAGCTAAATATTTGTATTTCTGTTTGCACGTGGCAAACAGCTTTACTTTGGTCTTCTTAGTAATATTCAGTATTGAAAGCACTCTGAGGTTTCTTTGTAATGTTTAAATATACATACACGCTGTATCGTTGCTGGTTATGATATTCTCATCCTTTAATTCTACAGCTGCTCTACAGAAGTGTCTCTTGCCTTTTTTCACTCTAGATTTACAAAAATAAGGCCACAGATTCTCTTATCTAAACCTACATGGTGAACAGGCTAAACAAGCCACAGGAGTCCAGTGCAGAGAGCAGCCTATTCTTGCGCCATTACCCCTTAATCATTCCAGGATGTGATGGTATCATATACATCTGGAACTAACAGCCTGAAGCGGCATGCAGATTTCAGACCCCATCAGCTGAGAGCCCTCCAGATTTTCAGTGGGTCAGTAGGATCTACACTTTAACAAGATAGATTAACCTCCTGCTGCACTGTATTTCGACAAGACTGACTCATCCATTGGATTCACCTTGTTCTCCTGCTAATCTTCCTGCTAGTCTGTGTAAATCTGAGCATCTTCCTGTAATCCACATTCAAATCCTAATGTAGGTTACCAATACGCACACTCACAGTATGTATATGAACATGGAGCACACCAGAATTATAAAATAAATTGGCATTTACCTGAAATTAATGTGAACATTTGACTGAGTTAAGCAAGCTGTCCATTATTTCTGTAATTTTGCACTTCAACCGATACGCAAAAATTGCAAATGTGTGAAAATGTGTGAAAAGTCGTATCACGAACGTGTATTAAAAATGAAATGCTGTTCATAGTAATACACTATGTTATTAGAATGTGCAATTTGCACTTTAGCTACAATGATAATCAATGTAATGTAATGATTTCTACAGCGTAATAATCAATTAAAAAATCAATGTAAACTCTAACGGGGGGTCCTGTTCTCCAGTGGGTCTGGGGTTCGAGTCCCGCTTGGGGTGCCTTGCGACGGACTGGCATCCCGTCCTGGGTGTGTCCCCTCCCCCTCCGGCCTTGTACCCTGTGTTGCTGCGTTAGGCTCCGGCTCCCCGCGACCCCGACTGGGACAAGCGGTTCAGTGTGTGTAAAATCCATATGTCACAAATATATGCTTCTCCACCACATTGTCACAGTGGTCTGGAGCCTGTCCTGGAAACGCGGGGTGGGAGGCAGTTTACACCATGAATGGGACACCAGTCCAGCACAGGGGAAGTACATACACACACTAAGGGCAGTTCACCTGAAAGAAGATTTGGACTGTAGGAGGAAACCTGAGTACTTGTAGGAAACTCACACAACTAGGGGAAGAACATGCAAACTTCACACAAACTGAGCCAGATTTAAACCACATCCAAACTCACAGCCAGGAGAGGTGAGTCACCAGTGTTACACTCTGTATCACCATGCTCCCTTCACCATGTATTGTAAAAGTAATTTAACTTTTATGGAAAATATTAACCCCAGCTACAGGTTACAACATCACATTACATATTCATAATCGTTAGCATATGTGGCACAAACTCTGAATGTGACGGAACTAATACTAGCTGGCTACTTTTTAACACCGGACAAAAAATGGCAACAACGATAATGCATTGTGAGTTATTGAATCAGATGACCTATGAATAAAAAACATTCAAATGCCAGGTCATTCTTGCAAAGAAACTTTTATCTTGTTTTCAAGTATTCAAAACTGTTAAATAAGTACAAGGTGTTCTCTCAATTTACAGTGAACAGTCTCAACCTACCCCCGACCCCCTTAAAAAGTGTATACTGTGTACAACCACTCTGGCAGAGAAAACGCTGGAAAATATCAGCAGACTGTTCACATGTATAATCTCAGGTACAGTAAGTCCTCAACTTACAAACTTACACTTACAAACCTTCAGAGATACAAACAAAACTGTTCATATGTCCTGTTCCAAGGCATCATAAATGCAAAATATGTCAATACAGACAGCATTTGTCAGCAATCCCAGTATTCCCAGGAGTCCCAGCATTCCTCAGTAAAGCTGCTGTCATTGTTGTTGCGTTCACTTAAGTTCATGTTCATATCACTACCGCATGATTCTTTTGTACTGTTTGTTTACGAAGACGATGCAATGCGTCTGAAGAGTGTTGACAGTACTAGTAAGAAAAGGCAGACAATTTCAAATGGAAAACGCAAATAATGCAAATTCGACAATTCGACAGGATTGCAAACCTCACCCGTGTTTTCGACACGGATCGTTACGCTGCAAAGTGAATTGCTACCGCGTTTTTACGAATTGTTTGCAAAGGACGAGCGAAAATTTCAACATGCTGATCTCTGGCTCTTATCGTGTTTTTAAATTGAGGACTTACTGTAATCAGTTAGGACAACTGACAGCTGGCTACTGTACAGAGAACAGAGACGGTACAGCGGGGACAGCACACGGCGCACGATGAAGACGTTCAGGCTAAGGAGGACACAGATGTATGGAAGCTCAGCCGGATGAGGTTGCTGGTGTTGTGGACCATATATAAAAAAACATGGGTCAGCAATTTAGACTAACGATCCCTCGTTTCAGTTTTGGAAAAACAAAAGGAGCAAAGACTACAATAAAATAATGTAAAAAGAGATGTTGTTTGGCTACCGCAGTAAGTTTGTTTCCCTCAATGCAATTCACGTTCCAGTTATAATGAATGTGTATTTTGTCACGAAGGTTGGGCAAGGCTCAGTTTTGGCGCCGAATAAAAAGCCATTCAGAGTGAGAGAATCAATTCATTCCCCTGCAGCAGATAAAAAAGTGTCTGTGCCATTTGTTTCCTTGTGATGCAAATGAATTACAATTCCTTTCATACTCATTCTGTTCCAAAACTGAGTTATTAACATATGAAACTTGTAGTCAGTTCTTCATAACCAAGAATAGCCCAAAAATCAATTTTCTCAAGCCTGAAATGAATATATGCTAAATTATACATGTAACCCCAAACCTCCACTCGCCTCTATAGAAGTCAATAACTGTTAACATCACCAGTTAATGAAAAAATGTGAAAAACTGTTAAATTTAAACCAGGGAAAATGATACGGGTTTTCAACTGTTTTCGGGGTTTAAATTATGATGTTACCAATATTATGCAGGATTAAAACTCACCAGGCAGCTGCCACCATACACATCACACAAAACATGCATTTCCATACAAGCATCATTAATCTCAGAACATGAAAACTTTTCACCGATGTTCGAACGAAGCTCGTATCAGTTGGATCTTCACCAAGCCCTTCCTTACATTATTTTCCATGTCTTCGCCATATAGTACACCTGACAAGACCACATACACTGGCTCCTCAAGTTATGAATATTACGAATTTTTGAAATTTTTTTGCACCACCTGCATTTACACGGCGAGCAGACAGGTGTCGGTAAAGAGCACCCATACAGAGCAGAAGCAGTTGCACCCTGGTCAGGTGTTTTTTGATCAATACAAGACGACAGACGTTGCACATGCTTACAGATGAAGATAACAATCGGTACTGATCAGGAATTTATAGAGAGTATATTATTTTGTGTGATTTTTGGTTTATTTTAAATATAACTTGAATGAAAAAATGTTTAAAAATTAAAACAAGAAAAAATAAATACAGAATCTGACATTTTTAAAAACTATTATAGCTACATCTGAAGTTTTTCCAAAATCTATTTCGTTAATAAATCAAGGAACGACCGTATTATTAAGCTCTTGTGTGCTCTGACGTACTGGCAATAATAACAGTGGAGTTAAAGAGTGACGAGTGGACTTTTGATCCCAACTGCGTTCGTAAACTGAGGAGCCAGCGTAATGCATTTACACACCATTCATGCATATTGTGCTACGAAGAACTTGTGTGTAATTTCACCCTCAAGAGCAGCAGTATCCTTGTGTTCAATTGAGCGGTGGTATTTGTTGCTGGATGCTTTCTGCGTTACGAACGAGTCTGGTTGTAAACAGAGTTAAGAATTGCACAATGAAAGGACGATTAAAAAAAAAAAAAAAAGAACTACAATAAAAACCTGCACATCAGACATGACAAGCGTTCATAGACTGTACAACTTTTCTTACAGTATTTATGCCCCTCATCATTAGAAGAGCAGTGCGTCCATCTCTACAATTTACAGAAAAGTCTATTTTTTGTTTACTCAGTTCTATATAGTTTCATTTTAACAGCATTTTCTTAAATCAACACGAGGCTGACTGAAGTTATATATGCAAGAAGATCAAGAAAAAACCCTCAGAGTTTATGCACTGAGTCTCAAAGATTTATCCTCCCTTCTCCTAGAAGAGATGTCAATGTCTATGGAGTCTTTTCCTACTATCAGCCGGAGACGTTTAGGAGGCGGGTGGGGAGCGAAATCATCCTCATAGTCTTCCTCTTCAAAGTACTCCTCCCCAGACGAGGAGCCCTCGTCTTTCTTTCGAGTCCCGTTCACCCTGCCCCTGCGTTTGTGGGGGGCCCTCAAGGAAACCCCTTTTGTGGAGACCCCTCGGCCGTTCTCCTCGTGCTTCAGCTGGATCTTCAGCTTGGTGGCAGCAGCCCCGCCGTGGGCGCTGTGGCCAAAGCCGTTGTTAAGCCGCGCCACGTAGGAGCCACCAGCATGCTTATGGCGCTCCTTGCTGAACTTGATGCTAATCTTGGAGGAGCCCGAGGTGGGCTTAGTGCTGGCGCGGCACGGCTCCCTCGGCTCGGCCCCGCTGCTGTCCCGACACCGCCGCAAAGTCAGCTTGGGGATACCTGAGCTGTTCTCCAGGATGAGCTGCGCGTCATAGCGTGTGATGCATCTCTTCCTCTTGCCTTTACCCACTGCTCGGCCACCGGGCCTCAGTCCCTCCCTGCGGAAGAGACCGGAGGGGGCAGCAGCACCGCTGCAGTCTGGGGGGAGGCTCAGCAGCACATTGCTGTAGTCTGCCACATCGGCGTGCCGCAGGTCCAGGATGCCTTCCTGGGCAAATGCTTCCCCGTACGGGCCACTATCCTCTGACTTGACCACCTGGTCCAGTTTCAGCTGCTGCGGTCGCCTCCGCCGCGGACAGGCTCCCTTCTTGGGTCCGCTGGCCTCTGGCCTGGATCCATGAACCTGGGCACCAGGTGCCACGTACTCCTCCAAGTTAGCCGGCTCAGTCTTGACGACCACACCACCGGGCATGAGACCGTGGCTGTCCAGCAGACCCGGTTCCACCTTGACTTCTGAGGAGCCTCGAGTGGCCCTTCGAGTTCTGTATGTGTAAGACTGCGCCCCTTTCAGAGGATCGTGATTGTGCTCCTTTGGCGCCTGGTGAGGCAAGGAGCCCGTGGAGTCCTCAACCTTCGCCGCTGCCTCTATGTCCTTCTCCTTCTTCACCATGAAAGTCTTGCACAACATTACCTTAGGCTCCTTCAGACCAAGCTTACCCATGTCTAGCTTTTGCTTGGACCCCCGAGAGTGGTTCCTCAGCTTGGACTGAGCGAGCGAGGGCCTTGGAGCCTTCGATCTCAGTCTCTTTGGTAACCGTGAATTATTTATATGACTTTGTTTGGAAGATGAGGTAGAGGAAGGAGTTCTGGACAGAGGGTGCCGGGGTACAGACCCAGATTTGCTGAACTTCTTTGCACTACTGGACGTCCCCCTTCTCACTGCTGAATCAACAGAGGCAAAAGGGAATAAAATACTATATGGGTAAAGGAAAATAACAACAAGAAATAGCTAAATTCTTAGAACCACATCTGTAGGTTACCATCAATCCACTATAAATATCATAAAAAGAGCACTTTTACGGAGTTAAAAACTTCTTTAAGAATTTAATTTTTTACTGACAAGGTGTAGGAAATCCACAAGTTGAGTTCTGGACGACTATCTTCCATGACACCAACGTCAATTAAGGAACTTGGTTTGGACTCTTCTGTCACAGAAATTGAGTGGTACATTTTTTTGTTATTATTTGAGTGACAGTTAAGATAAATTACTGCATCGATGGAAGAAAAAAAACTACTAAACCGTAAATTAATTTTTTACCTGATATGGTTATAAACACCTTTCTGTCTACAGGGAAACACTGATTTAAACCATTTGAACAGTAAAATGAAGCCCAGAAACCAATAATGCAATTATTTGTTCATATTTTTGCTTTTAATCTACAGACCCCAAATCTGTCTGATATGCTGCAGCCAGGTAGTGATTATGAGTTGAACTGTTCAAGGTAAGCGATCCTCTACATCCAGATGGTGCAGTAGTAAAGGCACCTACATCCATGGGCCGTGCGCCTTTCCTGGGAGGCGCCGTTGGAGCGGGAGCCCGCGGACGGGCGGTCCGAGCTCTTGTTCGCCTCCCCGAGCTTCTTCAGCCGATTGAGCCGCTTGTCCGTTTCCCGCAGGCCGTACTTGCTGTTGATCACAGGCGTCTCCACGGGGGGGCCCGCTTTCGATTTGAAAGCCCCCGTGCCTCTTCTGTATGCAAAAAAGTTATACGTAATAAAATGCAAGTACTTTTACGTTACTTCGCCTTAGATATTGCAACAGTTCGATTTTTCAAGCTCATAAATACTAACCAGAACAGGAAAATAGAGAAATATAGGAACGCAATAAACCTTTCACAAGTGTAGCATTCGCAAAATTCGTTGCTTTCCCCGAAGAAACTGTCGCCATAGTAACAGGAGATCTCCTCCCCCGGCTCGATGTCCCTCAGAACTTTGACGCAGGCAGTGTTGCGGCCGGTGGAGACGAACTGCAGCCGGAAGACGCAGGGAGACGGTGACTATCACGCGTGCGTGCTTCCACACCCTCCAGCCCACGTTTGAAAACGCCACGTTAAACACACTCACCTTGCAGTTGGGCCGACAGTCTGAAAACGCAAAAAAAAGACCGATTATTTCACGTTCTCGTTTCCTCCCGACATTTCACCGCGCCGCAATGTAAATTACTTTTTACGATAGACCTTCCCGCGACGCATGGACAGCGGCGGAAACGCGCGACACGTCTGCGCAAGAGCTCAAGGTTTTTGAGAGAAGAAATATTTCGTGGCGACTATCCATTTGCCGTCGATGTCAGCGAGGGGGGTTTACCGTGGTTGATGAAGGCAGCTGGACCCAGCCAAAGTTGGGCGCAGTTTTTCCGCGTGGAGTACATAACGCTGAAGTCGTTCTCGCCGTGCCGAAGGAGCATGTTTTCCTCGTACTGAGACAGCTCTGCGATGCAGCCCACCAGGTACTTGATCTTGTCATTCCTCTTCCTGCAGGCCATAACGGGCAAGAGATCAGAACAGGTCAGCTGGGGGGTAACTAGCATGACAACAGGTTAAGGAGATCTGCAAAGACTGACTGCACATCCTCACCACTCCTTTGTGGCGACAATTTTTGCTCCGTTTCGCTCCGAAGAGTATCGATGACAAGGAAGGATTTCGAACCCGCTGTCCGCGGCAAACATTCGCAAATAAATGAACACCTGCAGGAGAATAAATCAATAATTTAACTTAAAATATGAATAAAACACCTCAAACGTCTGCTCGCAGCCCGCACGCCGGCGCGACGCTAAATGACACAACGTCGATGCAAGAGGTGCACAGCATATCCGGCGAGTACAGCGATGCACGTTTCCAAGCGAAGGCTTTTACATGCTCTTTGAAGAGCTTCTCCTTGGCCTTGTTCTTGTGCGGGAAATAGTGTCGGGCCCAGTCTCCAGTCGTCAGCGCTTCGAAGGCCTCCTCCAGGTCGTCACGCTTCTTGAAAAGCTCTATCACCTCTCTCAGCTCCTCCTGCTTGCCCTTGATGGGTCGGAACCTGTGGAGGGGCACGGTCACGATCGATACCTGTAGGACATGCGTTCAGGGTGCAAGTCTCAGCTGAGCGTTTTTTCTTTTTTTTAACCGCCCATATCTCTGTATTTCAAGTTACACCACCACCACACTGAAACCCTGGACTTTGACCTCCCCTGTCCCTTGAGCGTGATGTGGATGGAGACGCAGAGACGCCCCGGTCTGCTGACGCCAACCTGGAGTTCATCTTGTGGGTCTGGAAGCCAAGGTAGGGGTCGAGAACCAGGCAGGTGGTGAGGTCATCGTTCTCACACAGTTCCTTGGCGCTCATCCCCGAGGAGGGAACGCAGCGCTTCTCGGCCTCCGGGGGCGTAGTGCTGAAACCTGAGGTGGGGGGGGAGGGTCACATTTCATTATGCGTGCAGTACTGTTAACTTTTGGTGACTCATTAGTCCAAAGGGTGAATTTGAGACTAAATACACCCACGTGAAAAATGGAAAAGATTCCTTATCGGTAATTCTGTTTAGGCAACATATGATGACTCATATGGCATCACTCCGAATTAGTTTTTTCCAAATTTGCCTCATTCTCCCGATTGTCAATTATCGTTGCATGTCTTGCTAGAAAGTTTTTGTCCAAGCGACTCCAGCACATGTGCTGGCAGCTGATCCACAGCCTGGTGTCTGTTTCCTCAAAGAGAATTGCAGGACGGATATTTAGGGCTTTCTCTCGAACCGACACTTCTGACCACTGGTGAAAAACAACAGAAATGATACCCAGTTGCGTGACGGTGCCTTACACCAGGCCAGGTCTTCTAGTGGTGAGTGTTCGCTGCGGGTTTGTTTTTAGCTCAAAACACGCACTCTCTTTCTGCTGAAAAGAAACTGTTTAAGGAAACTCTGCTAAAGAGATTAATTTGGCAGGTCAGTCAGTTTCTGTTATGAGTTGATCAGTGGACTCCGTGACACGTTGGCCTGTATTACGAGCAGTCTGATTATGGATGTGTTTTGCCCATAAGATGATGGATACATGGGGGGACTCACGTCCGCTACACCTTCGGGTGCAGGGGGAGCGCTTGCAGCGGCGTGGCGCACGCGGTTGACTCAGGGGCTGCTCGCTGGGGGTTCTGCTGCTGGAGCGCCTGCCACTGAGCACCATGGTCCTGGACTCGCCTGGCCACTTCATGCCAGCAGCCCACCTGGTCCAGGCGCATTTAGTCTCTGCGTTGGAGGTACCCTATAGAGTCCTTTTAGGGGGGGACCAGACCGCCTCTCCTGGAAAAAAAATGGATAGAGTATAGCGCTGCATCAATATCTTTATCCATAAATGTATGGAAATTCAAATATTTCTTTAAAATATGCTTCCAACATGGGATTGTCAATGCAGGTTGCACATACTATGAAATGTAACTGAAAAGGAACCAGCAGTGAAAGCCACCAAAATGCACAGCACAGCCCAAAGCATTTCCATATACCCTACTCACGTTGTACCATGAGCAACTCTATTTTGTGGTAAACCACAGTAATCAATGTGGCGAACAGTTTTAGGAAATACATCAACAATAGCAGTACTTGCTTCAATGTCAATATCTAAAGTCGATGACACCGCTGTAGAATTTAAAGCCAATTCAAAACAACTGCTCGCACGTTGGACCATTTGGCAGTAAATGTGGTGAGTAATGCGGGGCAGCAGTTGGTGCAGTGCTTAGGTCTTTTGTCTTGCACCATGCAGACCTGCAGTTCAAATTCTTGCTCCTGCTGTAAAACCCTTGATAAAGGAACTTTTCCTGAACTGCCACAGCAAAAATGCCCAGGCCGCTGTAAATGGGACGTGGCTCTAAAAATTCGCCAAGGATAAAGTACCAGCTAAATAAAACTTAATAGTATTTACACAAATCCGTAACGGCCCCTTATTATGGGAATGCTATAATAATCACGTTGCGTGTAGCACCACCTCGTGGCGAATATGTGAAAATGCAACAGAAGTGTTCACAGCTGCGTAGCAGGAGCTCTCAGTATGTGGCAGTGAAATGTGAGTAAACAGTCGGAAGGTACGACGTAAAAACATTTACACAACACATACTTATGGTAATACTTCTCTAAGGACTTCTGTTGAGCAGATCCCTGGTGCCACAGGTAGGAAAAAAAAATTCCCAAGGGCACCTGTACATACTATAGGATTACCCAACATGAGCTAAAGCGTAGCTTCACCAGATGTTTCCTAACCGCAACACAGCTCCATTTGCGAGCCCCCCCCCCCCGCCGGCGCCCATCCCAGAATGTGCACAACTGGACGCAAATAATTCCGCAACCAGGGCCGGTTGTTATGCGCAATCCCACAGCGCCACCCGGTGGCCGCCGCACGCATTGCAAGCGGCAGTGCTTGGTCGAAGTGCCATGTTAAGAAATATGTAACAAACGTGTGGAAGTGTCGCGAAGGCGGAAACAAAGTGTCCGGTTCGAACCCGCGAGGCTCAGCTCGGCTGTGGGAAAGTTCTCGGTGACAGCGGTGGTCCTGATCGCAATCAGGAACGCAAGGGATCGGGATCAGGACCGGGGATACCTGACCCCCCCTCACCACCCAGACGCATAAGGGAGAGGTAGTTAAGACACCCATGTCGGAATGAAGTGTCGATACTGGGACTGATGGGAGCCCCCCCCCAAAAGGGTCTTACCTGTGTAGGCGAGTTAATCCAACAGGTAAACGTGTCCCCGATGGGAGCGAAGGCACGACACCCCCGCCCGCGGCCTTTCTCACCATCGCTTTAAATGCCGCACTTAGCATTAAAAAAGACCCCCCAGGACCCTGACACGAGACCCAGCGAGCCCACCTCGGCCGCCCTCCCCACCTCTCACCCGGAAAAAAGTGCGGAATAAGGCGCGTTTCAGCATCGCGGCCTCCCTGGGGGGCGTACTCACCGCGGCCGGTGCGCTCCGGGGCCCCCCGATCCACAGCCCAGGGTCCGGGAGCGATGCGAAACCCCCTCGATGAAAATAGCGACGGAAACAAAAATTTGCAGAAAATCGACATTAAAATTCAAGATGGCGACGGGGGGGGGGGGCGGCTGAGCGGGGGGGGGTGGGGGACGGAGCACTGCCGCCGCTGACGACAAACATACCCCGCGGGGCGGGGGGGGGATGTCTGTGGCGTGGATCACCTGGGGGGGTCCAACTCAGGGGTGGTCACCAGGAGACCCTCGCGGCGATGGAGCCTCGCGAGCGGCGGCACTGCTGTCCTGGATGCGTGGGGGGAGGGGGGGTGTTGGACAGTTGCGAAAACACATGAGTTCCCTTTAAAGCTCGTCCCCGACAGACGGCGCGAGCGTCCGCGCGCCCGCAGATAAATAAAACATGGGTGTTTCGCTCCTGTTTTGCCCTTCCCTTTCAAGCGAGGCGCCGACTGTCTGATGCGTTACAGCGATCCGTGTGCAGTATAATATGAGCTCCCAGCCCCCACACAGCGCTCCCGACCCCAGCACGACAGAACACACACATTAGTCTAGAGGAAAGACCCGCATCGCGCTCGGATCGGGGGATCATCATGAATCCCGTGATTCCAAAACGAGCCGATCTCCTCTTCTTCCTCCTCCTCATCCTCTTCCTCAGCGCCGCCGAGCTGCTTCGCGTTCAACTTCATCATCGCATCAAGAGCAGATACATAATCATACTGGTATTAGACAGACATGAAACAGAATTCATGATGTCACAAAACTGGATATATTCAGAACTAAGTGTCTTCTTGTCGTAACACACTTATGAGACCCTGTTTAATCCAGGGATGGATCTCATCTATGCATAATCATGTGTGTGGATCACCATCTCCTGCCATCCCTCAGAGTCCTAAACCTTGGTGTAACACTGGATCCGCACCGTCCATCTCCAGCCACATCCCCCCTTGTTTATTCATAACTCCGATACGCACCGAGTGTCCGTCACCGCGCACAAACTTCTGCTCTGCTCTCTTTCCTTCATTAGAGCTCGGACTCCTTGGTCCTCTTGATCCTCCGCATTTATTCATTCAGCTGACACTTTCCTCCGAAGCAGCTTACGGTTGACCTGCCTATAATAACTTACCCATTTGAACAATTCAGGGTAAGTAGTTTACTCAAGGGGGGTGTGGTGGCGCAGTGGGTTTGGCTGGGGTTCGAGTCCCACTTGGGGTGCCTTGTGGCGGACTGGCGTCCCGTCCTGAGTGTGTCTCCTCCCCCTCCAGCTTTGCACCCTGTGTTGCCAGGTTAGGCTCTGGTTCACTGTGACCCTGCTCAGGACAAGCAGCTTTCACCCAGTGTGTGTGTGTGTGTGTGTACTTTACTTGAGGGTACTACAGCCAGAGATGAGATTTGAACCTGCCACCATCTGACCTCCTCTTGTCTCTCTTCACGCCCTTTTCACTTCCACCGGTCGTGGCCTAGCGATGCTTCAGAAGAGTCGCTTTGGAAAAAAATGTCAATGAGCAAATAAATGTTAACATCTGTTGCAGATGGACATTAGAACTGCTCCTTCAGTGATGCTCCTCAGATAAAAATTCGAGATCCACCTCTTCAGACCACACCTCTGCAACAGCACCTGTCTCTCCTGGTCAGCTTTTACTTATTCCTAATACGTATTTCTCTATTAAGTTTGCTTAGGCCGACTCAAAGTTGCAAGTTATATGATTTTGTGAAATGTATAATATTTGTTACGTTAAGTTATCATTGATATTCTGTGCTGAATGTAGCTGTTCAGTGACGACAGCATTACAAACATGGTCATTTATGTATTTAGCAGATGCTTTTCTCTAAAGCGACTTCTAACAAACCCTATGTAGTGTCACCAGGCCACACACCTTATTTACCATGGTGACTTACACTGCTAGATACACTACTTACAATGGGTCACTCATCCATACATCAGTGGAACAAACTCTCTCTGTCACTCACACACTATGGTTGAACCTGAACTTTAACCCTAACCCTAAGTTGTAAATCATATTATATCATTATTATTGTTGATGATGATGCTATTATTAGCCAGGCATCGTACTCCTGAGAGGACTTCATTAAATTCCTTATTAAAATTCATTTACTGAAACAATGACATCAAGTCCCCATTTTAATATTTGGTTTGTATTTAGAGGAAGCCTGAATATTGTGTTTCAATTCACACACACTGTCTGAAACCACTTGTCCCGAATGGGGTCGCAGCAAACCGGAGCCCTAACCCAGCAGCACAGGGCATAAGGCTGGAGGGGGAGGGGACGCACCCAGGACGGGACCCCAGTCCATCACAAGGCATCCCAAGCAGGACTCGAACCCCAGACCCACTTAAAGCAAGCACAGGCCAAACCCACTGCGCCACTGTGCTCCCCCATTATTAAAGATAAACTAAAGAGCCGAGTGCTGTCAACTCGAGGAAGCTGAACTGTTCGTGGACTGTGGGCCCCAGAAATTATGTGAATTATTGTGATCTACGTTCGTGACGGTGGCTGCAGCTTCACGCGCGGGGAATGACGTGTGAAGGGGCGGCGCCGCGCGTCCTTTCGCTCGAACGCGCTTTTCCGGTTCCCCCCTGCGCGATCGCGCCTTCGTGTCGGTTCGGCTCCCTGGTTCGGCTCTTTCCGGCGTCTCCTCCCCCCCCCTCCCCCGGTTCCGCCCCCGGCTCCTCCGGGTCCTCCTGTTCCTGCTCCATCATGACAGCGCTCTGTGGAGGCATGTGCTGAAGAAGCCCCATCCGGGACGGAAACGGGGAAGGCGAGAGCGAGGGAGACGGAGGTCGCCCGGTTCTGAGCCCCCGATTGTCGGGGGGGGAAAGCAGAAATTAAAAGGAAAAATAAAAGCAGAGTGTGTGTCTGTGGGAGCGGAGGGTCCCCGATCCGATGCGGGGTCGGTTGGCAGCCGCTGCGATCGCGTAAACACAGGCAACTCCGCACCCTCCCTGTCCCTCCCTGCCTGGCTCATCTCCACTCGCTTGTCCACCCTGGTAAGTCACAGAGGTACCACGTTTTACAGCATTCACCCAGAAGTTTCCGTTGGCGTTGATTTTTTTTTTCCCTTTCCTCAGCACACCCCGGGGAGAAGGACGCGGCGGCCGTCGGGGGGGGTCCGGCTCTTGCTTGGCCCCGAGGAGAACCGACCCTACCCGTCGGCCACCGTTTACATCCTCCTTTTTTTAAACAGTTACTTTTTGTGACATCCAACACGGAACGTTTGCGGCGTGTCTGTGTGCGCGCGTGCCGAGGAGACGCGCGGCGAGCGCGCGCGGAACACGTATCATGTCACATGTGTCGCGTTGGCGTCCGGCTCGTGATACAAAGTGTTTACAGAGTAGCAGCCGGAGCGTCTCTCTCTCTGCTGTGCTTTTTTTTGTTGTTTTTTTTCTCCGTCTGCACTCTTTTTTCGCTGCTTCCATTTGAAACGCGACGGTAAGCTCGTGCGTATGATTAGTTCGTAGTTACGAAATATTTATCTGTGATCGGCAGGACTGACGTGTATGTAAGTGAGACAGTCAGGAGCCTGGGGTCACCAGTGCACTTCGTGTTTTTTCTTAATTATTAACTTATATCGTTCCGTGCTTGGCAAAAAAAAAGGATGATGCAATAAGACGCTGGGGTTGGGAGGTTGGAGGTTCTAGCTAGAGGTCCCACAATTCTCTTCCCCACAGCTGGAAGTTGGAGGTTCTAGAGGTCCCACAGTCCTCTTTCCCAGAGTTCAGGTTGGAGGTTCTATTAGAGGTTCCACAATTCTCTTCTCCAGCATTGAGGTTGGAGGGTCTCCCGGAGTCTCAGTCCTTGTTTCTAGTGTTGGTTCTGAGGATTTGAGGTTGAACGTTCCCACAGAGGTTCCACAATCGTCTCCCTCATAGTTTAGGTTGGAGGTTCTGCTAGAGGTCCCACAGTTCTCTTCCCAACATTGAGGTAGGAGGTTCTACTAGAGGTCCCACAATTCTCTTCCCCACAGTTGGAAGTTGGAGGTTCTAGAGGTCCCACAGTCCTCTTTCCCAGAGTTCAGGTTGGAGGTTCTATTAGAGGTTCCACAATTCTCTTCTCCAGCATTGAGGTTGGAGGGTCTCCCGGAGTCTCAGTCCTTGTTTCTAGTGTTGGTTCTGAGGATTTGAGGTTGAACGTTCCCACAGAGGTTCCACAATCGTCTCCCTCATAGTTTAGGTTGGAGGTTCTGCTAGAGGTCCCACAGTTCTCTTCCCAACATTGAGGTAGGAGGTTCTACAAGAGGTCCCACAATTCTCTTCCCCACAGTTGGAAGTTGGAGGTTCTAGAGGTCCCACAGTCCTCTTTCCCAGAGTTCAGGTTGGAGGTTCTATTAGAGGTTCCACAATTCTCTTCTCCAGCATTGAGGTTGGAGGGTCTCCCGGAGTCTCAGTCCTTGTTTCTAGTGTTGGTTCTGAGGATTTGAGGTTGAACGTTCCCACAGAGGTTCCACAATCGTCTCCCTCATAGTTTAGGTTGGAGGTTCTGCTAGAGGTCCCACAGTTCTCTTCCCAACATTGAGGTAGGAGGTTCTACTAGAGGTCCCACAATTCTCTTCCCCACAGTTGGAAGTTGGAGGTTCTAGAGGTCCCACAGTCCTCTTTCCCAGAGTTCAGGTTGGAGGTTCTATTAGAGGTCCCACAATTCTCTTCTCCAGCAGAGTCTCAGTCTTTGTTTTTAGTGTTGGTTCTGAGGATTTGAGGTTGAACGTTCCCACAGAGGTTCCACAATTGTCTTCCTCATAGTTTAGGTTGGAGGTTCTACTAGAGGTCCCACAGTTCTCTTCCCAGCATTGAGGTAGGAGGTTCTGCTAGAGGTTTCTCAATCCTTGTTTATAGTGTTGATTCTGAGGATTTGACGTTGGAGGTTCCACAGTTCTCGTCAGAGTTGAGATTGTAAGTATTTTCCAAGATTGGACAATCCTTCCCAGTGTTGAGTCAATGGTTGTGAGCTTCTCGCAGAAGTTCCACAGTCCTTGTTTTTGGCGTTTTCTGTGGCTTTGAGGTTCTCTCAATCTCTCATTCTTTCTCTTAAAAGTATTATAGGCCATTTCTGAGGATACAGGCCATCTTTCCTGGAGCTTAGTTATTGCCAACCCCAAGGCGCATTAGATAACTTCCGAGTTGGCTCATTTCTGGAATGCGGTAAATAAGGATGGTGGACTGGGACTTTATAACAATTAAATCCACTATTTCTTCACTTGTTGGAGAAATTTGACTTCAGTGGCACAAGTACAGAGCAAAAGTACTGTGCAGTTTTGTGTTCTTTTTCATTGCATGTGTGTAATCTTTTCTCCAGAACATCTCAACACACTGGTGTATAAAGGCTAAAAGCCAAACTGCATTGGCTGGCGGTCAAGTTACCTGCTTTCTGTAGTTTAACATGACCCTGCTTTGCTTACTAGATTGCAGAAGTAGGGACATTTTAGTTGATGAAAGCTGAAATCGCTTGTGGAAAGTATCAGCTCACCTGTGTGTGTGTTTGCGTTGAGGGTAGAGCCCAGTGACTGCCTGCACTTTTATTTGTTTTTAGGATAAACCTGATCTTGTGAGTCTCTTTCTGTGAAGGTCTTGTACCGTGATTAGAACCTGGTAGGAGAGATGACAAAAAATGTTTTCGTCAATGCGTTCAGCTGTAAGAGTTAATATTTAACTGGCTGATAGGATGTTATAAGAGGTGAGGTTGGATTCCATGACTGAATCATTAAAATGTCTCATTGCCCGTTTGTTTTTTTTTTTTCCAGTCACTTACTGAATGATGTTTAGAGCATTCAGTGATGCGACAATATTACTATACTGTCTTCCAGTGTGTACAGCACTGCCGTCCTGCTGTGCCTTTGCAGCACGTGTCTGAGTGTCCAGGAAGTGAGATGAAGTGATTTCCCCCCCCCTTGATCTTATTTCACTTTCCTGGGACAAAAATGAAATGTAGTTTTTCACAGGGAAATTGTTGCATTGTGGGGTTGCTGACGTTCGGCATCTGGTTCACCTTCCTGTGATGGGAGGGGCATGGGGGGTAACTTTGGAGTTTATAAGCAGTCCAGCGAAGGCCTGATGGTTGCCAGGGCCTGGTGGGCTGTGGTTGGGTGCCAGTTTCCTGTCGCTGCCAAACAGTCTGAATTTTCTCTTTTCCCGTACTGGCTGATTATAATGGTAGTTCTGTGCCCTGCTGGTGTTGGATGAGGACACCCATAATGCTGGCATTGTTATCACCGTCGGCGCTGCAGGGCCAAGCGAAAGGCCACCGTCGCCCCTCTGTTGTTCTTTCGATACGCCTTTGGTCAAAGAGGTGAAGATGGTTTAAACATCTCCCCTTTGCATCTCCGATGGCTCTCTGTGAAATACCATGGTATAGGAGCACAGTACTCCACTGCATCAGTAGCTGTCTCCTGCACTAAAGGTTATCATCTATACATTGAGATGATATTTCCTGAATTCAGAGCGTGGAAGTAAAAGTAACTTTAATTAAACGTCGACCAAGCAGAGGGATGTCAGTCTGTAGCACGCGGGGGTGTGTCAGTTTAGAGGAGTGATTGTGGGTGGGTTTGTGGCGGGGGGGGGGGGGGGGGGGGGGTCCTTCTCATGTCCTACAATAAAGCCCACCCAACGGCAATTATCGCGACGAAAGGAAGGCAGATAACTAACAAATGGGACACATCATGACAGCAACATATAAACTACACGCAAGTTACATATACAGTTTTATCACTAGTAGGCCCCCCCAGGTGTTTATACAATTATTAATTATACGATTGGCCGCACCTGGTACTCATTATCCTTTAACAAGCCACGTCCGGGTGTAGAAATTGACCTTATTCATTGGACGCGGCCACAATTCTGCACAGTCCGATCTTTTTCCCATTTTAGAATCTTTTTTTTTTTATATTTAAATTTTTTTTTTTTAAAGCAGAAGTTAGTTATCCAGTCGTCTATTGATGCACTCGGAACGTTCCGGAAGGATTCCATACACGGTTGCTAAGAGCTGATATGGACCTGAGGAGATTCGACAACAAGCAGTCTCCAGTGCTGTTAGATAGGTCAGTTAAAAGCAGGTCTCGACGTTTTCCCTTGTGCTAAGTAAGTAGAATAAGATCTTCGATCCGTCCATCTATCGGCTTTTTCAATAAGCGTTTGTCCAATTAAGGCTGCAGTAACGCAGAACTTCTCCCAGGGGTGCAGAGCAATGGGTAACGAACGTCACGGTAGGGGGATATGTCTGCATCGATCGCTCCTCTCGTCTTGTAGCAAAGCCGGCGTCCGAGGGGCGTGAAGTCGTCATAACTTTCATCCAGCATTTTTTTTTTTTTTAAAAAAAATTAAATTTCCTCTGTATAACCATTGTCAGTCTGGTTAAATTACACGGTTTGCGTTTATAAGTGTGCTAAAAACATGACCGCAAGCTTCCAAAGCCGTTAATCTCCACTCTTACATAAGGTGGTGAGAAGTGGTTTCGAAAGTGTTGTTTTGAAAGCAAAATTATGAAAGTAGCTGGAAGTTGGCCTGGAATTAATGGCAGTGGAAAATAAATCGCTAGAATTAGAAACGAATAAAACGGAACCTGACGGGTCGTACGTGGTAGTAAAATTAGTCGCTCATCCTGTCACTGTAAGGTCATGATCGAAACGCAGTATCAGGTGGGTATTACCCTAATTCCCTGGCCTTGTACAGTTACTCCTTTGTGAGAAATCACCTTTGACCCTGGCCTAATTCTGCACACCCCCGCTGCCCCGCCCCCACCCCCGGACAGTAAAGGACGGGGTTATTGCTCGTTCATTGCTTCCTTTTGCAAAGCCCTCCTGCTGGCGGAAGCAGGTTTTATCCTCTTCCCCAATCATTTTCCTTTTCATATTTAATTAGTCGCTGATGCTTGTAATGTGTGTGGAAGTTCTGGACGTACAGGAATGATTTGCCTACTGGCTACAGGTAGGTGGTGGTTACAGTGTTTATGTTAGATGGGGTGCACAAACACACCTGGGAGGGATAGCGACGGACTGTCAGTTACACGCGCGCAAGCGCACATCTCCGATGGGAAGGTTGGAGTCACCAGTTCACCGGAAACATGTCTTTGGGCTGTGGGCGGAAACCAGAGCACCCGGACCCTGCGCGGACTGAGCTGGATCCAAAGCCGTAAGCAAGGAACCGCACAAAAAAACTAGTTGATCTGAATTCTGCTGTGTGATTTAACGCGCGTAGCCGCCAAACTCGGCTTCCGGAAAGGTGCGAAAATAGTTGTGGGTTTCGGTGTCGTGCGGAAACGGCCGAGGTTCCGCCGTTTCGTTCGTACGTGTGTGTCGTCGGCGTGAAGGTGGATCCGTGCGCCAACATCGTTCCTCTTGTTTAGGAAGTGGCTTTGGGCCGGTGTGTCTGCCTTGCATGTGTCTAAGGCGAGACGCCAGTTGCAGAGCCCAGCAGATTACACACACACACTCACTGGAATACAGGGTGAGGAGGAAATGATAAAAAGTTTCCAGCCTTTTTTTTTTT
This sequence comes from Scleropages formosus, assembly GCF_900964775.1. NCBI lineage: Eukaryota > Metazoa > Chordata > Actinopteri > Osteoglossiformes > Osteoglossidae > Scleropages > Scleropages formosus. Next base: position 28,833,390 of record NC_041810.1, on the reverse strand, counting down.
TTTAAATTTTTTTTTCTCCAGATTTGAAGAATAAATCTGTAAGCAGTATGGCTAAGGTTGGTGGAGTGCAAATTTGAACTGCTGTATTTATAGACCCTCTTGGTATCTTTTTTTTTTTTTGGAGCCGGGGGGGGCATTGGTGCTGAGCTCATTTAGAGACCCGAAACCTCTATGCTTTGCTGGCCGGTGAGTGTCGAAATCACAGCGGAGGTGCTTTCCCCAACTTGTCCTAACTGACACACCCCTCACGCGTCGCACAAGTTCAGCTTACCCACGGGTTGAGCTCTCAGCTCGGATCGCGAAGCGCGGCCTTCGCCCCAAATGTGACGGGTGCGCCGACGCCGTTTCGCCGGGCACCCGTCGCGCAGCTCTGGGAAACCGTGCTAGATGGCGCTCTTCCGTTGTTGTATGAAAATGAACGGCTGCAAATGTTCAGGTGGCCTCTACCGGTGGAGTCGGTGTGAACTGTCCCCAGCTTACAGCCGGGTGCCGTTGAAGGTAAATGTAGGGCAAATCGTGGTAAGTAGGTGACGTGCTGGCATTGTAAAATGGGAAGTTTCTATGCTGTCTGCTTTGCCCCCCTCCAGGTGTACCTATGTGATGGTGGCGCTGCCGCCCCTTCTGCTGCGGTGACCCCCCCCTCCCCCCACTCCGGTCGAACCCCAGTGCGCCATGGCCCTGTGGTCTCTTCTGGTGCTCTGGCCCCTCCTTGGGTTCTTGGTGGCACCCTCTACCTGCACTCAGTCCGAGGACACGTCCGGCGGCCCTTCCCACCTCGCACCGCAGAATGAAACGCTGTGTAACCTCACATGTGAGTACCGTAACGGGGTAATAACCCATCTGTACTCGGAATGCGAAATACAGGGCAACGTTTGCATTTCGACCCCCAAAGTATCTTTTTCTTCCGAGGTTTCAACGCATAGAATTGAAGTTTTTTTTAAAAAAAAAAAAAAAAAAAAAAAAGTCACATGAATATTTAGTGCGTGTAATGAAGTTTGGTAAATAAGGACTTCAGCTGAGAACAATTTTGACTTAACACGGCCATAAAATTATAGATAATTGTGGTTACATGGTTATGATGGCATGTGATTTGTAATTTAATTCAGAATAACCTACTCTTATTTTTTTATTTTTTTTTTTTTCTCCTCTGAGAAGAATTTGCAAGCATTACATCCATTATGTAGCCTTTTTATGGGGGGGGGGGGGCGGAGTTCTTTTCCGGACCTTCTCAGAACTGGGTTTTTATCCTGCTTTAGAGAAAATAGCCATCAACAGTTCAAAAAATGGCGATGTAGGTAGAGAGATGCTTTTCATTCCATTTGTTACTAAAAGTCTTAATATTATGGGTCAGTCGATAAGATTGGTAATAGCAGCCACTTTGTCATCAGAGGACCTGGGTTTCAATCCCTGTTCTCACTGTAAGTACCCTTCAGCAAGGTTCTTACCCTGAATAGATCCAGTAAAAATTACCCTGCTGTATAAATGGGTAAATCATTCCAAATCCCTTACTTTACAACCCTTTTACCTGTTGCAGGTTTCCTTGTATAAATATCAGATGAAAAGTAACTAATAATAATTGAAGGACTTGTGGAGGGGCTCATGTGGTTTCCCACTGAGGTTTCCAGGATGCTCGTGGTTCGCTGGCAGGTGTCCAGTCCTGCCATCTACTGTACCGATGAGCATCCTGTCTGAGCAGAAGGAAACTGCCGCTTTGGACTCTATGTCATCGTGGTCCTCCACACACCAGCCCAAACATGTTGCCCATAGAGATAGGTGTTTAATTCCTCTTGAGACGAGCTCTTCAGAGACGTGACTGTGGCTGCGGCGTTTTCTCGGCCGCGGGAGGGGAGGGACGGGACACCATTAATCCCCGCTGTGCTCTTTTTAGTTTTTAGTTTGCACATTTGGATGCTGTTTGGGAGTGTCGGAAATGAGGGACCAGGTGTGAACGAGTGCTGCGATGAGCTGGAGCTGGTTGTCTTGCATGTGAGATAATGGAGACCGTTCAAAGCAGGCGGGAGGTAATGGTGGACATTTGGTCGTGTGACTTTCCTGAAGTTAAAATGTTTTTTTTTTTTTTTTTTTTTTTTTTGTTAAATTTAAAAAAAAAAAAAAAAAATTGCTGGCAGGCCACCAGCACCTAAAGTGGATCACATGGCAGGTTTTTTGCCAAGTTGGGATGATTCCCGCTCAGGTGGCAGACCCTATGCGTTGGCATCAGTCTTCTGAGCTTTGGGCTCTGTAGGTTCCGGCTCCAGGGTGAGGGCGGAGGTTCACCGAGCTTCGCTTGCACATGAGCGCTGGGATCAAAGGAATTAGGTACACCTGTACAACCCCCTCCCCCCCCCCACCACCAACCCACCTGCCTGCAACCTGCAGCCGCGTCCCCGGGACACGGCACACGAGCATCAAAGACCGTTTGGCGCTCACTTTAGTCTTCAGATGTGTGCGGTCCTGTTTGATTGGTTCCGTCTGGCTTCTTCGCCATGGCAACAGTGCTTCTTGTATTACAGCTTCTTTCATTACATGGTTTCTAGCAAACTGTCCCGCACATGTGTGCTCCCACCCTGTTGTCTGATCCCGTGTTACATCGAGGCGTGCTCTAATGTGGAAGCAGTGTGTAAATGTCTCTTGAGTGTTATTGTTACTGCAGCGGTGTGAAAACAGTTGTGGTTTCGCCTGAACTCTGAGACAAATGTAGTAATTCGCATGTAAAAAGTGGGGCAGGGGGGTGTTGATTTGCAGCTGAAGGGCTGAGGTTCAAATCCCATTTTGGCCCTAGTCCCCTTGAGCGAGGTATTTGCCCTAAATTGGTACAGTTGGAGTACACTAATGGGTAAATAATTGTAACGTTGCCTTGGAGATGAGAATCGGTTAAATAAAACAGTAAAAGTGTAATAATAGCGTGTTTAACAGGGGGGGGAAGAAAAAGGGTTTACTTTTGCAAAAGAAATGTTGTAGAAACAATGGTTACAGCAAAAGAGCCAAGAATGCCAAAGCCTGCATGGATGTGGTTGAAATAATGGGAAGAGCATGGCCAAAAGAATGCAATAATAGAAAGTGGGGATGAATCTGTACTGAATGTGGCCAAGACTGACTTTTTCCCAGTGGAGTATTTATTTCTCATTTATGCGTAATCACTTATGCAGTATGGACGGTAGGGATTGGGACCCAAGGTATAGTTCCTAAATTGACTCGAGGCCACCACAACCCTAACTGGGTAAGTAGTTAGCAAAAGTTGGTGATTTGTGGTCACTAAACAGTGCTGGTCTAGATATTTTCTGTTAGTCTTTTAGTCCATTAGGTTGGAAGTTTGGGTAAGATCAGAATTTCCCGTCTCCACGTCGCAAGCAGGTCAGTCATGAGAGGAATGCAGGAAGTCATGTAAATGCAGTTTTTTTTTTTTCTTTTCCTTTCAGGCACTAGTGCCCCTTCTGAGCAAGAACCTCCACAGCCCACCAGTTCAGCATCTTCTGCAAAGCCTAGAATTCCAGATTCTGCTGCTGCAGGTCCTAAAGTTGCAACCTCTCACAACCCAGATGATAGACAAACCCAGGGAGCAGCCAATGATGATAGGACTACCAACGTGTCAGATTCTAGTGGAACTCGTCCTGCAAGCAACATTACAAGAAGTGAGCTCTCTGTCTCCAATGACACTGATGTCCAGGTGAAACCACCCCCCATCAAACCCTCAACTGTGACATCACAGTCGACTTTGCATGGAACCAACACATCGCAACCTATGACCATCAAGATGACAATGACTTCCACCACTGCCAACACAACGGGTCCTTCAACAGCATCTACCACCACCACAAGTCCTTCAACAACATCTACGACGACCTCTACAACCACGACAATGACCACGACAATGACCACGACGACAACAGTGACCACAACCACCACCACCACCACAACAGAATTAACCACCACAGCTACCAGCACCACTGCATCACCAGCTGTCACTTCAACGACCACCAAACCCAAGGAGGTATCATTGCCAACCACAACAAAGGTTCTCAGCACCAAAGCTACCTCCAGTTCCAGCATTCCAGGTCCAGCAACCTCAATGCCAAGTCCCCGTCCAGGTAAGGGGGTAGGAGGAACAACAAAAGCCATCGCAGACATTGCTGGAGACTCCCTGACCCGGCAGCTGGTGGACACAAGCTCTCTGCTGGCCATCCTTCTCTTTGGCCTCCTCTTCTTCGTGGTCAGCGTGGTCCTCTTTCTCACACAGGCCTACGAGAGCTACAAGAAAAAGGACTACACCCAAGTGGACTACTTAATAAATGGAATGTATTCTGATTCTGGAGTTTGATGGCAAAGTGTTTACACTTCAGCGGTTCATTTTTTTTTTTTTTCCCCCCTCCTCTCTCTCCTGTCTATTGGGATGGGGCTTATAAATAGCGTTAAGCCTAATTTGACCTGCACAAAGTGCACCAGCGTTTGTCCTGATGCGACATTGCTCGGTGTTTGAGGTACATGTACAGCCATACACACACAGAGATGTTGTACAGCGAGGAGATCTTTCTTCAGCTCTGGGAAGGAGGTGTTTGGAGGTCCATTGGGCTCTTGTTGGTCTCCCAATAGCGATGTTAGACTGTTTCTGTGTGTGCTCTTTGGTCTCTCTTCTATGCAGATGGTGCTTACTTACCAGATTGTACTAAACCCTTTGGACTTGAACTTTTAGTATTTGCTTCAATATTACTTCACTTAAGCCATCAAGATTTAAATGTAATCTTTTTTTTTTTTTTTGAACATCCTTCCTGATGACACGGTAATACTCAGTGTTCTATATTTATTTTCTTTTATGTTCCTGGGTTCTCTCCATGGATCGCGTGGAAAGATTTGATCAGTAATGCCTTTTTGCGTGCGTTTACAACAGAATCGTTTCCTTGCTGCGGCGTTACGCCCCAGTCGGTGTGGAGCGGGGAGCCGGAGCGCTCGCTGCATCGCTGAAGCACATTCACGTCAAGCCAAGAGCGTCTCTCAGCCATTGCGAAGTGAGTTCCAGGGGTCCGAGAGGCCAGTTTGCAGCCGGTCCGCTTTCTCGATGCGCTGGAGCGTCGCTCCTGGAATCGCACGGATGGAACGGTCTTATGTGCCAACTGAGCTCTGTGCAGTCTTATTAATGCACTCTGAAAACTTACATGAGTTTTGCAATAATAAACATAATAATACAGCATCCAGGCAGTCTTCCTGGTGGTTCTTGCGTGTTTTGCATAAAACTTGTGGGAACCGGTATGTGCGCAAAGCAGGGTCGTGTGCCGACATGCAGTTTTTCCTGTGCTTCTCCCCGTACTGTTGAATTTCTTTCCTGGAAGCGCGTGTGTGTAGCGCACAGCACGATGAAAAAAGCAGAAAAGCAGAACCCCGGTCGCCGGGACACAATGACGATTCTCTGGGCGCGGGATGCCGATTCGGTGATTCTCCTCAGTTGGGTCTGCGGGTCAGGAAATTTAATTGGCAATAGAGGAAAAGGAAATAATGAGTGAAGCAGCGGGGGGCGGTTTAACACCTTTACAACACGCTCTGGCGAAGTCGATTCTTCAGCGAAACGCGGAAGGTCCGGAAAGAAACGCAACTTTCTTTAAAATGACGTTCGGCAAGAAGGGCCTCCAATCTGCGATTGCGGAGTCCTTGCGGCCAAGAGGTGCGAAGTGACTGCTCTTCTCTTTTCTTATCGCACCTCATTCTCATCACACTCATTGCAATTTTGCTGGAAGTTAAAGAGGGGAAAAAAAGGGCCTTTGCGCTCACCGCCGCCACCTTCCTATTGTTCGGCATCACCTTCTTTTCTGTTCAATGAGTTTTATACGTTTCAGCATTTCATCAAAACCAGGGCAGAAATTCCGGTTTTTAACTTCCTCCTGTTTTGAGCACGGTTACCAAACCAGTTCACCTAAGTACCTTGCTCAAGAGTACTACAGCTAGAGGTGGGATTCAAACCTACGACCTTTGGGTCCAAAAGCAGCAGTTTTAACCCCTACACTACCACTTCTATGGGGCATTGTCCTTTCTATAAAGTGACTCACAATAATAGATGTGTTCTCTAAACTAGTTCCAATGATTTACTCTTAAAGAGCAGAGTCATTTTTGGGTAAGTGCTTTGATCAAGGGTAGAATAGCAGAAACGGGGATTGAAACTTGGATCCTCGGCTCGCCTCCTGCCGACCGAAGCTCTAGCGCCGTTTCTGTCGGGCGAATGTTTTCGGCCCTTGTGGCACATCATCGAACGAGCGGCTCAGTAACAAGCAATTGTTGGCAGCGGGAGCACGGGCTCGCAGCGGGAATCTGCGGGGGAACACACGGGTGGACTTGCGCTCCGTGGAAATCGGGTCCTTGAGGACACGCCGCTGCAGGATCTGCAATATGAGTTTCTGGTAATAAGAGTGTAGCGAGGGCTTTAGCGGTGAGCTGGCTACCACAATGCCTGCGGTAGCTTTCTCATTTGGGCACGCGCCCTTCCCAGATGGCCTTCATTACAGCACAGCGTCGCGGTGCTTACCATGAGGCCTTCGTGCTGCACCGAGATGAACGACATTTATAAGCGGCAGCGAGACCAGCGGGCGGGTCCTTCGTGCTTCAAAGCGAAAGCCGGGAGCCGTGTTACAGGTGACCGCTTGTAGAGGTTTCGTTTACGGAATTTTTCTTGGGGTTCGTAATCGTCGACCACATCTTTCGCACGCAAAGGGGGTTTATGGGCTATCCTGCTGGCACTCAAGCCACGGTCCCCTCCAGAGCTCAGAGGAGTGGGTAAGAGAGTTTCGGGTTCAGCACAGAAGACCTCTTTCCCTAGAAGATCATCTCATTCCTCGGAACTCGCGTTACCTGAAGGTCACTGAGGCGAGAGGAAACTTTTCTCGTTGAGCTCTTTTCCCTCCAAGGACCTCCTACGAACACGTACTAACAGCATCCAGACACTCGGGTTCTGTTTTCCATTTATTGTAGGAACAGCTGACACGGGTGACCTTCAGCTAAATGGGCCAGGTCTTCTAAAGAAAACATGGTTTGACAGCAACTAGCAAGACTGGCTTGGCGCTTTGTTGCGAAAATGTCACAGTCATTGAAGCACTTTCGGGAACAGTGGGGCCGATTCATAGAGTCAGTGAGTTTTAAATAAATGGTAAGAGCATTGTCGGGGATGATGGAATATACACCCCTCATTTGCTTTTATCCATCTATCTGAAAATTTTCTTCAAGATGACTTACAGTGTTAGGTTTCTACATCAAGTACTTGCAATTATTTACTTATTCATACATTTACATTTATCTATTTAGCAGATGCTTTTCTCCAAAGCGACTTCCAATGAACTCTATGTAGTGTTATTAGCCCACACACCTATTCACCAAGGTGACTTACACTGCTAGATACACTACTTACACTGGGTCACTCATCCATACATCAGTGGAACACACACACTCTCTCTGTCACTTACACACTATGGGTGAACCTGGACAGCATGTCTTTGGACTGTGGGAGGAAACCCACGCAGACATGAGGAGATGATGCAAACTTAAAACAGTGAGACCTTTTCTACCGTATCAGTTCTGGGCGAGGACCTTGATCGTGGGTACTACAGCAGAAGTGGGGATTTGAACCCGGGCCCTCCAGCTGCAAGATGACCATCCCCCATTCCCCCCTTGGATAACGACTTTACTTCATTGAAAATCCGTAGCGCTTTCGGGAATGAAATGCATAGCCGAGTGTTTCAGCAGAAGTCATTGTGTGTCTGCTCGCTGCGCCCAGATTAATTCATTCTAGCTGATTGGAGAGAAAAGGAGAAAATGTGAAGCGTTGTCAGAAGCAATTTAGTGAACTGAAGAGGCAGAACAAAGGTTTTTGAAGAAATGCGTTTCTGCTCGACTTTCCAGCAGCTGAAATCACAAAAAGTGCAGAAGTGTTTCTGATTGTATTAATGCCTTAGATTATTATTATTAATGCATGTTCAACTGTCAGCTTTGCAGCTTGCAATGTGAGATACAACACACAAAACTTATTTCAAGCATCTACACATCAACGCAACAGAGCAATGTAACGCAGACACATATACACATACACGTTCAGGGCAGCTTAATATCACAACAGACCTGAAATACGAGTTTTTGGGCTCGAAAATCCATTCAAACGTGGGGAGAACATGCAGACTACACACAAACTGAGCTGGATTTCAGTCCACATTCAAAGCCACAATCCAGGAGCTGTGAGGCACCAGTGCTACCCGCTGTGCCACAGTGCCGGCCGAAAAACAGCCAATGATACGTAAACATGTTGCACGTTCCAAAGACAACCTCTTGGTCCAGGTTTATAGAGCAGGATGACTTTAGGACGGCTGGAGAACGGAAGCGGTGAGGCCAGTATCACGTCAGATGAGCTTCTGCCTCAAAACATTTTTTTGGGTTGACCTTGTGGAGGCTTTTCAGAGATGAACATCTGTTATATTTCAGCGCCCAGCCCCTGCACCTTCCCACCGAGGAAGCCTCCGACAACGAAGAGATCCCCCGCTCTTCCTGATGGCGGCGCTCTTGTCCATAACTCCGTACGATGGAGGCCTGAGAGGGTGCAGTAAGGCTTAATCACTGGGTTCATGAACTGATTAATGCCAGTGCAATGGACCGTAATGAGAACCTGTGGGAAACAGTGCAGTAAAACCTTTCATTTGTGACCACCCCCCCTTGTGAAGATGAGCCAGTGATGCTCTGACCCACAGAGGTTCATTTCTTCTGTTTTTTTCTCAAGAGCACCTGTTCATAGAAGTCTCTGGTTCCCAGCGACTACTGAATTATGGGTTACCATCTTAACCTGCATCATTTCTTTTACCTTGTCACTTTTACCTTATTGGCTCTTTATATATGTGTGACACATTTCTACAGGCTTTATGTCCAGGGACAGCTGGTCATGTGGTGGTTAGAGCTTCATCTTTTGGATGCGATAGTTGCAGGTTCAAGTGTCCCCTCCAGCTGTAGTGCCCTTGAGCAAGGTACTTACCCTGAATTGTTCCAGAGGAAAAAACTACCCAGCTGTGTAAATAGGTGAATAATTATAAGCTGCTTTGGAGAAAAGTCTCAGCTAAATGAATAAATGTAATATGTTCCTTTCCAAGGGCTTCAGATCATCGTGGCTGCATCTTGTAGAGAGATAAAAAAGCGGGAAATGTCATGGTCAAGATGAGCTCTAGAACTTCATGGCAACTAACTGCCTCGAATCAAAGTGTGTGTGTGTGTGTGTGTGTGTATACACTTTGTACGTAGATAACATTGGCTGTATACATAGGGAATATTCATGGCGTATTTTCCTTAAATATAATCCTATGAAGTGAATTACGCCACATAATATGTACAGAGCCAATACTTTATTCTCTCCAAGTTGCCGAAAATGTGTTTAATGTCATCATATTTTATCGAATTTTACTCCACAGGTTTAACGTACTTTTGTTTAAAAGTGTATTATTTAACGTCGTCTTGCCACAACTGACATATTTATTGTGCAGCATTATGCAGTAGCTCTCTTCGAGAACAAAATGTACTGTCCTTTCAACGGTCTTTTTTATATTTTTTAATAAGATAATATGATCCGGTAGAGGCCTTCAGCAGGAGGGTCCAAGCAATTTAATCTTCAACCATATTTACTGCAAATTATTCCCGTTTACTCTTATCATCAGAGTGAGTTGTATCTCTTTTTCACCAAGTACATTACATGTACCTTTTTAATTTATGTATAATAATGCAAATAAATAAATAAATAAAGGCTTTACTGATAGTTTAGGTTTAAAAAAAAACTTCAACTGGACAAACGTAGAAAAAAAAAACATCTTGAGAGATAAATTAAATCATCGTAATAGTGTAATAAAGTATCGGACGTAAGCATTCTGCTCTCTCCTCTGTCGCGCGGCACGCACGCACGCACGCACATACACGCGCGCGCTGGGTGACGTCACTTTGTCTCGCCTTCTCGGGTTGCTCGACGCTCGCAGCTGCAGATCCCCAGTGTGTGTGAACGGGGCACGGAGAAGAGTGAGAAACTCCGCGGACTGACCGGCTCTGACCGCAGTGGCCACACACACACACGCGGACCGCTCTGTCACTTGCCACCTGTCGGATACATAGTGTGTGTGTGTGAGCGCGCGCGCGGGGGGACATGGACCCGGAGTGAAGGACACTGGACTCATGGAGACTCTACTGAGACTACTGTCCGCACTGTGGACCTGCGGTGCGCTCCTGCTCCTCGTGCGCGGTGAGTCTCTCTCTCGCTCTCTCTCTCTCTCTCTCTCACACACACACACACACACACACACAGACACAGAGTCAGTGTTAGACACGCGGGTCATTGTCGCCGCAACTTCAACTTGTGTGTTCCCCTCCGTGCGCTTTTTCATTCGCACCAACAACACACACACACACACACACACCGCGGATCGTTCGTGACTTTGCGTGTCTATCTCTCCTGTGACCTGTGTGTGTGGCAGTCAGAGTGGGGCGAACTGTGTATAAATACTTATTTCTCATTTTCACGCGTGTTTCTTTTCGCGCGAGAGAGACCTGCGATCTCGCGCACACACACACGGCGTCGCGGTGCACTGCGTAGAGTTACACCGCGTGTAAAAAAAAAAAAAAAAATATTTGAGCGTTGGTGTTTAAGGAAGGAGTTATTTATTGGGGTGTTTCAGAAGTCCGGTGCTGTGTGTGTTCGGGGGGAGGGTCTCGATCCGGCGACTGTAAGCGAAGGGAATCACATGGCGGTCACTGGTTCCGCAGCGAAACATTGTTATTATATTGTTATTGTAGCGAAAGGGCAGCGCTTTCATTGCACACCTCGAACAGCGCAAGTAAATATTAATTTTCAAATGCACCTCATGTATGTGTTGTCAGATCACACTGGTGGACTGTGGTGGGGGGGGAAATGTCTTGTGGTGGAAAGTCCAACAGTTTTTAGTGATCCCTTTGATAGTGATCAGCATGAAATCAGTTCCCTGTAAAAAAATCAGGACTTGTTCTCAGTCAGGGGGGTGTAAAAGAGTTGTGCTAAATACTGATATATAAATCATATATATTTGAGAAATATATAACCTTGTAACGCTAATGATTCTAACCTTGACACTGTAAGTGGCTTTGGAGGAAAGTGTCAGTTAAATGAATAAATGTAAATTCACAAGACACACATTTGGTTACTTCGTATCAGATATTTAAAGCTTTAATATGACAGCATGACAACTGTTTTTCTCTCCTCAAAAGGCTTTAAAGAGAAACTAGGGTTCTGTGAACTGCTCCCACAATATGTAAACTTTTTATTTCAATTCTTAAAAATGTACTGTTTGCTATTAAAGAATCAGGGAAGAATACAGAATACACACACACACACTTGTCTGAATATGTAAGGAAAATGGCAACTGGTTCACTGGGTTCTGACTTTCGGTTGTTTCTTCTCAACAGCCCACGTGTTGAATACAAAGTGTGGGGACCCTACATTTAATGTGCACAAGTCCTCGCAGTTTCACTGGATTCAGAAAATATAAGGTGACCAAATCAGGTGGTGATGGATGTTGGAATATAAATGCCATCCTTCACAGCAGCGGTTCACACCTGGTTCAGGGTGTGTGTTCTGGTTTTTGTCTGACCGCTTCCTCGCCGTGTTTGAATGATCATGTTATCTTCATAAAAAAAACAATAAAAAAAGTTGTTTGTTTTATAACAGAAACCACAGCCAAGAGTAAATGTATATATGTAGGAGAATTATGCATTAATTGGACAGGTTGTGGTATGTAAATTAGCTGAAAATAAAAGCATCATATCCTCTCTATTCGTGGTGTGGATGTGACTTTTTCTTCAAGAGAACTGTCTTCGTTTATCGCAAAACTGCATTCCTACTCAGTGAAAGAGCTGCAGAGATCTAGCGCACGTTGCGAAAAAGTGCGAAATCCTCCTCGCATTCGGAAGAGGGTCTAACAGGTCTGATGAGTGCGAAGAGTTTCTTTGGGGCAGATCAGAACTGTAATGAGAAGATTAGTGGAAGGTGTAGAACATGTTGGTTACCTGTCCTTCTTGCCTCACCTGAGGGGAAGAAGTTGTGCATTATGGAGCCCTTAGGGCTGTGCCTTTTTTTTTTTTTTTTTTTCCCTTTTCATTCACCATGGTCTGTGAAGCAACCTTCAGCTACGAGAGTTCATGTAAAGCTGTTCCAAATGCTCTTAATTAGCTCTCGGGTTTAGGCATGTTGGACTTGTGCTCGCAGACACAACGCACATACAGGCGCTGTGATTATGTTCGGAGGGCCTCCGGGGGGGTGGGAATGTCAGTGCCTGACTATGCCTTCTGGTAAATCCCGCATGGTACAGTTGACATTTCCTGAATTGTTGAACAAGTAGTCGGAGCTGCGAGGGTATGTATGCCTGAGCAGGGAGGCTTGTGGGTAATCCTGGAGGGGCAGGCGCTCTTTGTGCACCGTTTCACATCGAACCCTGCGTCTGGCCACGGCCGCTCCTTGCGCACCACGCAAACCGGGATCCGTGGGGACGCTTGGTGAACGTACGACGTATCGTTAAAAACTCATCCGAGAACGAATCGGTCCCTTGCGACCAAAGGCCCGGGGTTCGGATCCGCGCTTCTGCTGTTGTATCCTCGAGAAAGGTACTTGCCCTGAGTGCCTCCAGTAAAAATCACCCAGCTGTATAAACGGAACCCTCGTTCAGTAACTCTGTACACAAACCTCACATTGTAAGGTTACGGTGTATGAAACGCAGTGCCTTTCGAAGCTACGTGAAAGTAGTGTTTACGGAGGGAGAAGTGAAAAGTAAGACTTTTTCTTTTTTTTTTTTTTTTTTGGAAAAATCTTTTTGAAAGTGCTGGTGTGCTCAAGTTCAGAGTTTCCCAAAAAAAAAAATGTGCAAGGAGAAGTCACCCTTCTGGCCATTATGTTAATGTGGGAATTAAAGTGCTTGATTGGCTCTGCGTTGGCATGTGAATAGGCGAGCAGTGAAAGGGCCGGGGTTGAACGCACAAAGCTCATCACTCTTCCGCATAAAGGCCTGTTTGCTTTTTTATTTCCCAACTCAGAATGGCCGAGGCTTCCCCTTTTCTTCTCTTTGTCTACCGGCCAAGGTGTGCATTTGAGTTTCTCTAGGCGCTTTCAAGAGGCGCTACAAAAAAAAAAAACCCCGCGCTTCATAGACACCGCAATGCTATATTTTAATATCTTAAAGGGTGATGAAGAAATGTGCCGTCGCTCAGTGGAAACCCACTGAGAAATGTCTGCGTTGAATTTTACTATGATTTTCTAAAAATTGAGAACTTCCGAAAATGTACTATTGGGGGGGAAGAGCGACGGTAATAACGTTTGCTTTCCTTGTCATTTGATGAAATTGCCTTGATGCACGGAGTGGTAATTTATTTTGACTTTTAACACCTGCGTATTTGAATGCATCTCTGACTTTTTTTTTTCTTTTTAAATAATGGAAAATGTGATGAAAGACGTGGCTACGAATATCTATGCATAAAGATAGGCAAAAAAAAATAATAAATCCAAGCTCCCTTCCTGCTGAATCAAGACCAAAGGTCTGTTTTAGATTTAACCCATTGATCAAGAGAGAGCAGCAAACTCACCTTTAAGGGAAGTTTTCGTTTCCTTCAAAAATATTAACCGTTTTGTGTTCCTTTGTTTTATTTTCCTACGTTGAGGGGAAAGGAGGAGGGCGACTTGGCAGGATGTCGGGATAGGGGGGACTGTTATGTCTGAGGTGTTTTCCTCTTCTCACCTCTTCTTTCCCAGCACACCCAGACACCCTCACATTGCTGAAAAAGTGGACCGATAAGGCACAAAAAGAAAGGAAAGGGTGGGATGGTGATTCAAAACAAGAAACCTTCTTCCAGGTTGAGCTCGAAACAACCAGCTCTGACCAAGGCTTGCCTTTCTAAACGCTTCCTCTGTCTGCGGACCCCCTGTGCCTCCCCCCACCGCACGCCCTGCTCTGGTGGAAGATCGGCAGATCCTACTGCCCCCCAGGTGCTTGCTGCTCCGTGCTTCGTGGCCTAGAATAACCATCCGTGGACACGTGGCCGGTTTTATCGTTAGGCGAACCTAGGCAAGCGCCTTGCGGTGCTTAAATTTGGGGCCATTGTGGACTAAAGTACAAAAATAATTTGGAGTTGTGTAAAATAAAATAAAATAGAAAACTGAACATCATCCACCATATATATTATGTAAACATCCTACGAGAAATTGCTGCCTGGATCTTTGAAATGTTGCAACTTTGTAGATGATGTTTCCTATGAAATGTGCAGTGTATGTAGTACATTGTATTTATCTTATTGTTCCCTCAACCAGCTTCACTCTTAGAAATAAGTTTTCTGTCATTTCCAGTCATTAAAGTATAAATTTGGGTTATGTGACTATGTAATGTTCACATACCGTTCTCATAAATAATTACATTGAAAACTTATAAATTCAAATATTACTTTCTGTGCATCTACGTATGCATCTACATTTAAAATAAAAATGGTTTTTATGATATGTATACCTTTGTTGATTTAGAGTTAGAAATCTAAGGGGTACCTGGGTTTATTTTCGCCAAGGAGCACCAAAAAGTGCTAAGTGCCCGCTCTGCATGGACAGTGTTTTTAAAGGGCACCTAAGTTGTCCTGCAGTCGATGTTGGCTAGGTCCTCATCTGTGGGGGTGCAGATGTCCCCGATCCAGATTAGTGGGTGGTCAAAACTGAGAGTGCAATGTCAGAACCTGTTTCAGACATGCTTCTTGGAGATCTCTAGGAAATTGCCCTCGAGGGCTTGGTTCGGATTGCTGGGAAGACCATATCCTCCTAAAAGCAGTACGCTGGCATAATGAGAAGACCACAACTCCCAAGCTGGTCCAAAAAACATCTTGCTGTGTGGCCGATCTTATGCTGGTCTGCATTGGCTTGGTTCATCTCTGTTGGGATCAGCTGCAGGCTCACTGGCTTGAAATGACCCATGCTCTTCTTTAAAAAAACACCAGCTGTTGAATATGACTGCTGCCTTTAATCCCCCTTGAGGCTGTGCACGCCCACTAGGGGCCGGGGTGCGAAAATCTTTGCGGGTGGTGATTGGCGCCCGCTCCCCCCTTCTTCGGTATTGTTTTACAGTTGGCTGTCGCCAGCCAGAGAGCGTGCCCGTTCTCCCCTGGAGTCTTGGGGTCCAGCCTGTCCGGCTCCTCCTGGCTGCTTCTTCCAACAGCTCTTTTCAGCACTCTGGACCAAAACAAGACCCCGGAACTTGGAGTGCTTGATCATACTGTTTTTATGCTTTTTCCTTCTTCAATAACAAGGCCCATTCCAGTCTTTGCCAATCCTGTTTCACAGGAAGTGCATTAACCCTGTAAAACGGGCCTTTGCCCCCATTAAAAAAAAAAAAAAAAAAAAACCTGCGATGAAAAAGTCAAACACTGAATGTATACAGATTTGTTTTGTTCTGGTGGTGTCTTTAAAGAAATGGAGACTGCAAAATGTTTTTATTAGTAAAGATGATGTTTTTAGTTACAAATCACCCCAAGAAAGGTGCTAGATGGCATTGCATGGGATCGCCCTACTGTTCCTTTTCCAAGGTACAAGACGCATGAAGAATTGGTATTCACAGTTTATCATCAAACCAAAAAAAATAAAACTGGGAAACACTGGATTAAGTCAGTTTATTTGTCATGACTGTAAGGAAATTTTGATTTAGATTCCTTAGTTGTACTTATTAGTTTAACCGATAGTTCAAAGCGCTGAGGACTTAATACTGGATATAAAGTGTGATGTGACAGTTAACCTTAGCTTATGGGACAATTTCCTTGTGAACTCCCTGCTCTTTCTGTGACTTTACGTTGGATTAATTGGTGCAGGTACAGATTTTGGGTTTTGTTCACCAGTTTCTGCAGTGTAGTATGAACGCATCTGGAGACAACAAAGTCGATTTTCTATTTTTTGGCTGCGAAGAGGTTCCAGTGCAGGTCAAATGGGTAGTGAGTGGGCAAACTTGGAACGTGGGGGATGGAGTGGCAAACCATATGATCTTGTAGATGGGTACAGTGGGAATACACCTAATGCATTTCACATGTTATTTCTCTTGGTCTTTGTAACAGTAACCAAAAAATTAGTTAGCATTTCCATGTTCCAGAATATGGTTCCTTTTGAGCCTTGCTTCATGTAGGCTGTTCATTAGCTTTTTGAAAGCACCGAGACTTCAGAGAAAGCTGAGATATGGGGAAAAAAAAAAAAAAAGAGGTGTGAGATGGTTCTCTTATTTTAATCTAAAGATATTGGAGCCCCGAGTAAAGTTGAGGCACAATATTACGCACTTGACTTGTGGAGGTTACAGAAGGCCTAAATTAAATTATTTTATTAAAAACCAATGGTTTTTGATGATGTAAGAGAGTAAAGCATGAGATATTTTTATGAATAAGAGACTCTCGACTCAGGGTGCCCATAGTACAGCTTCCTCTGGATTTCTGCATAATGGTCTGATACCACCACTGTGAAGTGATGTGGATCCTGCAGGACATATTACCCAGTCCTGAACTCGGCACCGACGCTCCACACTAAACCATTCTGCAGTACCGTACGGGCATTACCAGAATGGCACCATAGCCGACCGCTACGCGGCACTCCCCCTCCTGGACACTGCTGTCAACATGTCGGCGTATCATGTTGCTAGCCTGTGGATGCCATTCTTCCATCCTGGTTAGTCCGTATTTTAGAAGCCATGCTGTCCATAATGGGTTTTGGTTGTGGCGCTTTGATTGACACGGCACCGCGGAGTGTATCTGCACTAACCCGTTTCCTTTGCTTGACGTCCTCTTTCTTTCCTCCACGCAGGCTCGCCTCTTCTGCTGTTTGCAAACCGACGGGATGTGCGGCTCGTCGACGCGGAGGGGGGCCGCGCGGAGTCGGCTGTGGTTGTGGGGGGCTTGGAGGACGCTGCCGCGGTGGACTTCCTCTTCTCCGAGGGGCTCATCTTTTGGACCGACGTCAGCGAAGAGGCCATCAAGCAGACGCATTACAACCAGTCAAGCAACGGTGAGGTCGCCGACTCATTTCACTGGATGGCACATCACTACACACCAAACGCTCCACCACTGCTGCACTGTCACTAGCCTGGTTCCATCCCTAGATTTTTTGGTAAATTTCACTCATGGTTGAGTGTAAAAATTCACGTGAGGAAGGCGAAAGATATTCGCATGGTTAGTTTATCGACAGAACTTCTTTAACTTGTAGCTTTGAAGGAGACTATGCTAGGAAGCGGACAGTCCGTAGTGGTGTCGGGCTTGGACTCGCCCGACGGCCTGGCCTGCGACTGGCTCGGACGGAAGCTCTACTGGACCGACTCGGAAACAAATCGCATCGAGGTGGCCAACCTGGATGGCAGCTACCGCAAAGTTCTCTTCTGGCAAGACCTGGACCAGCCCCGAGCCATCGCATTGAATCCAGCCCAACGGTAAGTCGCCCCCCTCCGTAGCGTCCTTTTCCCTCCCCTCTCATCCTGGGGTCACGACGCACATGGTTTGCTCTGCGCCCTCCAATGAGAAGAGGGTGCGATGGTATATTTGTATCCAGTGAACACGTCCCTAGAGCGGGGGGTGCTGGTGGGGGTCCGCCGTGTCCTTCAGCTGCGTCCGTTTCCTCTTGTTGTGCTTGCAGATACTCGGGGTCAACCCCCCCCTCAGTTCTTTCCCTCCCATCCCCTCTCGCACCCCAAGCGTTCGGCATTCTTATTGTTCAGTCAGCGCAGACACCCATGTGATTTGGAAAAATGTCCACCAGCCTCTCCTCCCGCGCTACTAACTTCAGACCCTCGACACCTTCGCGTTTCTCGGAAGCGCTCGCTCGAGGCCTACGAGGGGAAAACAAACGTTGGTGGTTCTTCCTTTAAATTCCGGGCCTTAAATGCTCTTCGGTCCTCGCAAAAAGCAGCGGCCTGTTCCGCTGAGCTCCGAAGCGCAACCGCAGCACTGCGACCGGATCGTGTGGCGCTTGGGCCTCCGCCTGCCGCCTCAGCACGAGATTGAATTACAGGCTGGGAACGGGAAGGGTTACAGGGCTCTCCTCACGCTCCTTGCGTATAAATGCCTTAATATCTACTCCCCAGTGATGCGTTTTTCCAAAGGTATTTCTTGCCTCAGAGCGCGTGTTTAGGTGGAACAATACCGTGGCACGCAAGCTGCAGCCCCGAGACGGCACCGTTTTTTTTTCCTTCTTTTTTTTTTTTTTTTTTTTTTCTGTGCGCACGACTGCCAAAAAAAATAGCAAAAATCAGCACACCTCTCCCTAAACACGGATCTTTTGGCATGTTCGGAATCCTGTTCAACTAAATTAAACTGCGCATTTCTTTCCCCTGCTTTCTCTGGCGAGTACATTAACATCTGCGCGTACAGCCTGATCGGTAGAAGAGTTCTTCTCGCACTTTCAGAGTGAAGTGTCCTACAGCTTCACGCCAGACCTTATAAATCTGAGTGTGGAACGGCACGGTCGATCATACGTGTGGCAGCATGGTTTCCGTTGTCTTTTCCTCTGTTTTGGTGAAGCCGCCTGGGCTGGAATTTAGCACGCTTCACACCTAACAATAAACGGCGGGGGGTGGGACTCGCTGCTTTCGGAGATGTTTCCGGACGAGAGTCGCACAAAGGTCTCTCATCTGCCCAAAGAACACTTGCCACCCCTGTCTACATCCAGCATGTTGTTCTCATATTCTTCCCAGCTGCCTAAAAGAGATAATATGGTGATTTATTATAGTGGGGGGGGGGGAAATTCTCATGTGAAAAATACATTGACCCTTTTGAGTTAAGAAGAGGGAAACAAAAGTGTGTATTCTCGTTCCAAGAGGTGGAGTGCCAAGAAGATGATGATGGCCAGATATCTGACAGTTATGCTTGCCTTGATGCTTCCCATTATCCTACCTGGTATGGAAGTCTGGAGCTGCGGTCTGTCCTGTTTTCATATCCAGTTCTTCAAACAACCATGTCTGGGATTGATCGGCAGCCATTGCCTCACGCGCGTTCTCCGTTTCGCTTTGAACAATATCGCTTGCTGAAGAACCCGCTGGGCTGTAGTTATGTTATTGCCATTATTATGTATTATTATTTCTTTGCTTAGCTGGCACAGTTTTAACCATTTGCTTAGCTGTGTGTTTTTACTGCAGAAATTCACAGTGAGTACCTTTGTCAAGGGTAGTGCATCAGGGCACCATCCTGGGACACATTCCATTTCTCTCCCTTCTGCCCTGTCTGCTATCCGCTCTGTCTAGTCACTGTGCTGCGCGTGTTCCTTTCCTCACCTGGTGCCAAGTCAGAGGAACCTCTCTCACTCGCCATGTTCTCCCGCTCTCGTTTGAATGGCCATCAGAAGCGTTACGGTTCGTAGCAGTCCTAGGTGCCAATTCCGTGCTCCAGTCTGGAGCGAACGCTCTTGTTTGGCGGTTCCGTCTCATGTTTGGCCTTGCTTCGTTTATCCGTGAATTGATTTGCCGAGTTGTGTGTTCGGCTCCCCTCTGCCCTGGATATAAGTCAATAAACAATCTTTGATGCATGGCCAAGCAGATGGAGCCAGACAATTTTCGGTTGGTACGCGATAGTTCGCTATTATTATTATTGATTTTATTATTATTTATTCACCAAATTTCCATTGTACTTTTGTAAACAAATCACTGTAGTCCAACGGCCTCTTTGCCATGGCATTAGATGAGCACTTGGCTGGTCTGAAATCCTGTTTCTGGAAGAGAAGGCCTTTTCATGGCTTCTCGAACACGTGTTTTAGTATTGGAGCCGACATCCGCCCGTTTTTGCTTTTGGCCTCGTTTGCCTGTTGTGAGTTTAATTTCTGGACAGTGAAGCCATCAGTCTTCATCTGTGGCTGGCGTCTGTGTTCCAAACGGTGCAAATTAAAGCGGGCCCAACGAGGCCGCCTTTAATTGAGACAAATATGAGGCTGCCTGCCTAACGAGACCAGCACGGCTCCCAGCCCCGGCCCAACGTGAGCCCCTAAAACGGTGCTCAGGTGCTACCAAGTGAGGAGCGCCTGGGGTAAGTCGCTGTAGTTGCCCAGGCTGTATGTCTGTTCGCATCATCAGTATAATAATAACATAGTAAGGTGACTGAAATGCTGCTCTCCAGCTCACAGTTAGCGATCCTGTAATTCTGTTCCTTTCCCAAGAGCGCCCACCACACTTCCTGTTATACCCTTCCACTCCCTTGGGCCCTCCCCCAACCGTCTATACACCGTCTCACCTCCAGAGTTATGTGAATAGGAATTTTGCATGCCTAATTTAGCCTCTATTCACTTCTCCATGCAGAGAAGCAACTGCTGGTGTTCCTCACATAAAAGGGCACTTGGAGACGTGCCAACTGTACAGATCCGTATCAGGCCCCGTAGCTGGTTATTATTCTCCTGGGGGTGGTGTGGATTCTGTATGGAAGTGGCTGTTTGGGGAGGAGATGGGCCCTCGCAAACAGCCCTGCGAAAAGCCACGCGTTTAAAGATCCATGCCTTTGTGAAAGGATGCTGTATGTTTAGTCTGGTTCACATGGTGGCCTGTTCTCTCCTCGCCGCCTGAGTCCAAGCTGGCGGAAATGACTCGTTCGCTATGCCATGCTGAGTTTTGCCACTGTTGGTGTGCAGTATGTGGAAGGTATGAGCGTGCATTACATCCCCTCTGTATCTGTTCCTGCCAGTTCTCTGTGACTCTTGAAGTTCCATGCTGAAAAGCCTGCCTTGATTGTGCCACAGCTTACTGACACGCTCCTTCAACAGGTACATGTACTGGACGGACTGGGGGGAGGAGCCCCGCATCGAGAGAGCCGGGATGGACGGCAGCAGCCGGAACGTCATCGTGGACACCGACATCTATTGGCCCAACGGCCTCACCATTGACTTGGAAGAGCAAAAGCTCTACTGGGCCGACGCCAAGCTCAGCTTCATCCACCGGGCCAACCTGGACGGCTCCTCACGGTGAGGCCAGCTCCTTCGCCTGCCCATCCCCCCCCCTCCTCACGCTCCTTTCTTTTTCGAGATCTCTTTTTTTTTCTGAGGGCCTCTCGGTCTGTTGCACCTCATATTGTGGCCATGTGCTTTGGGATAATCCCAAACTAAACAGTTTGGCTACAAATGTGGGCCCAGACCAATCTCCCAGATGTTAATCTAACTTTGACACTCCGAACATTTTCCAAATAACCCTGCCTCTTCTGGAACCTGGGTCTGGGTGAGGTGGGGGTGCAGCACACCCAGGGAACTCCAGCTGCAGTGTTGAAGGAGCAAGGTCAGTTGTCTCCAGCCTCACCCGGCTTTATTTCGCTGCGCATTCCAACAGGAGAAGGCCGTTTGGGGTTACAACGCAGCAAATGCACCTGAGGGTTCTGCAGTAGACTTGCTTGGCCAAACTTTCCCAGAGCCGAAACCGTGAGTGGACCATTCAGAATATGTGAAAGGCTCATTGTTAGCACATAACGAATCCCTCTGGCCGATTGACGCCGACTTCCCGCGTAGCCGGTGGTGTGCTTTTCATGGAGTCAGCTGTGGCGAAGCGCAGCAACTAGGGAGCACCGAATGCCAAAATGACTGAAGTGTGTATGTGATTATCCGCCCCATCCTCCCCCGGTCCATGCTGTACAAACCCAGAAAACGGTGCCGCGGTCGTGCTCTGTCGGACCTGGCGACAGATCAGCCAGGCGTTCGGCACGTCACGTTTGATCCCGATCTTGATCCGTCTATTTCGTCTCTGACCTGGTGTGGTGGTCGCAATTGACTTTGATGGATTACGCTGTGCTTTGCCAGTGGCTTTTCCCGTGTAATGAGGCTGGCTGTACCATTTCCACAGAGAAAAAAGCGCCTTCCTGCTAATGCCCCCACAAAAGTCATCTAAATGGGTTCGTAAAACTAAGGGGTGGGGGTTCTTAAACAACTTATGCACCATGCACTCCCCCCCCCCCCCCCCCCCCCCCCCCCCCCATGTTTTTAAAGCAAGATCAGTTTTTCACTCTGTGGAGCATGACTCTAGAGGAGCTGGTAAATGACTGAAAAACTGGTTTATTGAAATTGTCAAATTGTTGGTGTCAAACACCTTAATTATTGGTAAGAGGAGGTAAAGGAGTGTTTTTACTGACTGGTGTGTGTGTTTGTGTTTGTCGTTCCAGGGAAGCGGTGGTGGAGGGCACTCTGACCCACCCGTTCGCCCTCACGCTGTCGGGCGAGACCCTCTACTGGACTGACTGGCAGACGCGCTCCATCCACGCCTGCAACAAGCAGACGGGTGACAAGAGGAGGGAGATTCTCGGTGGAATCTACTCCCCGATGGACATCCAAGTGCTGAGCCAGGACAGGCAGCCTGAAAGTGAGTGTTGGCCATCCTGTTCATACCTGTGTGTCAGGGTGATGTGTTGTGCAGGGCACCTGTATGCGTGTTGCAAAATTCCAGTGCGTTGGCGCTTTCGTTGTGTTCATGTAGAACATCATCGTGCCATATCAACAGCCAGCTATGGAGTCTCTGTCTAGACTAGATGAAGAAAGCACTATGTTTAAACACTTCTTTATCTCAGTTCATCCTGTAGGGTTTCTCCAGAGACTTGGGAAGTAATTTAGGAGCCTTCTTTGTGTTCAAATACACATGTACGTAGTACCAGTCAAAAGTTTGAGCACACCTGCTTGAAACCAGACTCACCTCGGTAGAAAAAACAAAGAACCTGGACGTTTGAGGAGCAAAGTTAGGCACCAACAATTTTTTTTTTTTTAAAGTTGGTATTATGAATGAGTCAGATTTTGAAATAGTTAGGTCCAACTTTGGCAGTATTTGGCAGGGTTTGAGTTGTGCTTGTGAGGTTCTCCATGTCCAGCATGGAGGAGTGAGTGTCATGATCTGGGGTGGTTTTGTTGGTGCCTAACTTTTGGTCTTTACCATGTCTGTGGGGATCCCACCAGCATGGCTATCGTGGCATACTTCAGAGGCATGCCATTCCATCTGGATTAACGGTCGCTGACCGGTCCTCCATTCTTTGGCAAGGTAACAACCTGAAATACACCTCAGAGTCATGCAGAAACTATGTGACCAAGAAGGAAAGTGAGTGAAAACTCAAACCAATGCCATGGATGTAAAACATTAATTCTGGAAATAAAATAATTTCCAGCAAGCGAACTAAAATGTTTCACTGGTGCTCTACAGAAATGATGGCAATTTTTTTTACCCCAAAAATGCTGTAAAAGAGTAAATTTTACATGATCAAAATATTCATCAAGCCTTGAAATGTAAGCAGTCAGGCATTCAGTCTGTTTTCTACCAGAGCACCCAAAGATTTAATGTTTCTACATGTATGCGATCCCTGCTTCATCTATGTCCCGCCCTTACATTTGTAGCTCCACCCACCCCTTAATTTCATCCAATCCCACGAATGGGCGTGGCCTCCATTCACCAGCCAGGGTCTGCTCTGTTTGTTTGTGCGGATCAAGAGACTGAGGTGCCCCCGCTCCGCCATTCAGCATGCGGTGTTCACACTTAAAAGCCATGCAATAGAGCGCAAATCAAGCGTGATAAGTCTATTTGTTTTTTCTTAATGCCTGTGTACTTCTTCCTCGAGCCAGTTTGTATGGGTATCGGCTTATGCGTTAGTCCATTTGACATCTGTTCTGTGTGTGTGTGTGTCTGTGTGTTTCTCCGTGCACCATAGTAATACAAAGACGGCTTCTGCAAATGAGTTCTGAATAAGTTCTAAAAGCTGGACCTTAATGGTGGGGAATTGGAGCATCTGTGTGAGTGAAAGCCAGGGGACTGCTATCCATCCTGTCCCACTTCTGGGTTTGTGGACCCCTTAAGTATGACGTGACATTATGACACAGCTAGGCGTACGTCGACATTAAAAATCGCACCCCCGCATTTACACCAGCATTTACACCAGCTTTTCTTCTCTATAGTCACACTGAAATGCTTCCCGTCGTTTTGGTTGCCCCCAGTTTAGGTCCACAGCCACGATTTCCCAAGGCCCTTTACCCCTTTTCTCTAAGCACATTCTGAAGAGCGGAATGTACGTGTCACATGGTGAATAAATACAATGTAATGTTCTAGAAATGGACAGAAGTGCAAAGAGCGTTGGTCTTTGGGATTATTTTTGGAACGCTGCTCTCCATCCACTCCCTGTGGAGAATTTTTAGACACAAACCACAGTATTGGAGTTTATAGCCGAGTGGTTATTTAGATACCGATGTTTTGGCATGCAGTACGCCTTCATCGGGAGCCCTTACAAACTCATATTTTACGTATATTTTTTATATAAACAGTCATGCTGGTGTTTTCTTTTCCTGGCCATTTCAAATCTATGCAGCACTGCAGTTTTTGGAGGTTTGGAACAAATTTTTCTCAGATTTCTGCCGTCCATAGCTACGGAAAAGTTAGGTGGCGAATCGTCACGGTGTTTGAACTCTGGCCTGATCTTTCCCTCCGCATGGGAGAAGTCAAGGAGGAAGGGAGCGCTCACCTTCCGAGGTTGTGAGGTAACGGCCGAAAGGACCGCACCCCATCCTTTCGGTCAAAAATACAGAGCGCTTAGCCTGTGCTGGAAGGGTGCAAACTGGTTAAAAAAACAGGAAATTGTGGTATCTGCAGATATCCTTTCTCCTGAACTCCTCTGACCTGGGAAAGAGTTAAGTCCTCCAGCACATCTTTTTATTATTGATAATATTAATTTTTTTTTTTCCTCTTAAATCTGCCGTTGCGTCGACTGAGACCGAATTTGCCCAGGATCCCCTAGGACACCCGCAAAAACTCTTTGGCATTTTGCTACATCGAAATTGTACAACGTTAACGTAACAAGAGTGCAGGCTGCCATTTGAGAAAAAAGTTTGCTTGGTGAAAACAATCAAACACCTGAGGCTTTGCCCTCCTTCAAACAGCGTCTGGATTCGGTGTGGTCTCCAAAATTATTTTTATTTTAATTTCTTCCTAGAATTCACGGAACCGAGTCAGCTCCAAATATGTGTGGCCGTAGTCCCATTTCTTCCCCATGTTGAGTTTCCATTTTAAATTTGGAATTTGATCTCATCGTGGTGTTTAAATGTATATTATTAGTGCTGTGAGAGCGGCTGTGGTTGTTAGGAGACCACCCACCCCGTTGGAGGGGTAACCCTGTTCATTTTGTCGCCCCCGCAGTTCACACCCCTTGTGCCGAGAGCAACGGCGGCTGTTCTCACCTGTGTCTGCTGTCACCTGTGGAGCCCTTTCATAGCTGCGCGTGCCCCACTGGAGTCCGGCTCCAGGACGATGGGAAGACCTGTCATCCAGGTAAGACCTTCTTTTAGGTGTACCCCAGGGCCTCCCTCCATGGTCTGTTCTTTTTCTCCCAATGTGTTTTGTGGGGATTTTCAGAAGGCCAGCAGGAGATGTGGTGGTTGGTAGCCTGTTTTTTTCTTCTTTTTTTTTTTGCCAGTCTTATTAAACTTCAGAGAAAGATACTTAACTTGATCTGCTTCAGTTAAATATCCAGCTGAATTAGCAGGTAAAAAGGAGTGCAGGATGAAAGTGACTGCAGGGCACCCATAGTAGTCACGACCAGAAATGTGTGGGATGCTTCGGGGTGGCCCGAGATGTGCTCCTCAGACATGGAGCTCCACGCCTTGCTGGTCCAGACGGAGGTTAGCTGCGGTTTGTACTCAGGGACGGCTCCGTCTGGGGGGGCTTAGCAGCATTCCCGCGGTGGGTCTGATTTTCTCAGAACCAACAGCTGAACGGCGATACTGACAGACAGGAAACACTAGTCACTAAACCTAATGTGAGCTGGAACACAAACTGTAAGTGTTCCGCAAAATATTGTTCCAATTCTTAAAATAGGCATTGGGAGAAATTTTGATGTCTTCGCACTAATTGCATTATGACATCCGCACTAATAAAGCACACGATGAAGTTGTGATGTGTTTTTGAGTTCCTGCCGAACTGTTCTGGCTGAAATGTTTGAGGGTAGAGCCGTGCCGTAGTTTTGCTCCCCAACCAGATGACGGCCGGGAGTCGTAACCGAAAGGCCGTGACGGAGGGCTAATCCCCGGCAGAAGGTGCTCCCCAGTCCCACCCCTGTCTTCCACCGCCCACCCCGCCTCCCACATAGCCAAGTCACTTCTCCAGAAACCAGCGGGTGCTTCCTTGTGCACATTTTGTTTATTCGCTGTTGTGGTCAGTGTTTGTTTTCTCTGCAAATCCAATTACAAGAGGAAGTCTGTTTCATGTGAACGTCCCTGCATCGGTTCCTCCGTGTGGTTTGCGGTGCATTTTTCTAGGTGTGTGTGTGTGTGCGTGCGCGCGCACGTGTAGAGAGGCTTCCCCTTTTGAGTGCCCACTTTTCGAGGGGGAAAAAAAAAAAAGCCCACTTGTGTGTCCAGCCACACTTTGTCCATTCAGGTGCACAGTTAGCACATTGTGCTTTGGCTCACAGGGAGCACCAGCTAAATAAAATCCCCCTCCCTGCGCCAGCTCCAAGTTTCCAGCATGAGTCGTTTAAGATTTGAGCTGAAATAATGCAACGCCTGTGTTTGTTGTAGCAGGAGCCAGGTTCAGCACCAGGCTGGGGATAAATCTTGCCTAAGCTTGCCTTTCTGTGTGAGGCAATGGAACATATTAACCCCCCCAGGATACACCAGCCAGGGTAATTAGAGTTAGGCCCCTGGTTGCCAGTTCTGGCCCTTGCTTCTGCTGGTTTGTGTTCCAGCTGAGTCATTAATGAAGTTGTCTTCATCGAGATGTTAATGGAATAATCTGCGTTGTTCAAATCACATTAAACACACTAAACTGAGATTTATTGAGGCAGAGATGGACATCTTTATAGGCCTCTTTCTACCGTTACAGGTAACACCTTGCATTTATTGCAGTACCCTTGAGTGCCATGAATTGCTGCAAAAATGTGTAAATCATTGTAAGCAGCTTACAAACCTAGCACTGTAAGTCAGCTAAACAAAGGTTACTGTAATAATAAATTACAACTGGACACGTGTAGATTATAGAAAAACGGTTTTTATTTTGAGGTGGTTCTGTGTTTCTCGTTCGTTCAATTAATGGCTCAAACAAAGATAATGAATTACAAGTTCATTTTGAAGGACAATCCCCAAACACTGTCTCATTATATAACACACACACACATACGTCGACTGAAACCGCTTGTCCCAAGTGGGGTCGCGGTGAGCCGAAGCCTAACCCGGCACCACAGGGCGCAAGCCTGGAGGAGGAGGGGACACCCCCAGGACGGGATGCCAGTCCATCGCAAGGCACCCCAAGCGGGACTCGAACCGCAGACCCACCAGAGAGCAGGCACAGGCCAAACCTGCTGCGCCACCGCACCCTCATTATATAACATAAACCACAAATAATCATAAGAATAAAAATGTCATTAAAATCAGAAGAATAAAAATCTCGTTAGTTACATGTCCTAGGGGGGTCTTGTCTGGACCCCCAGCATACACAGGTGATCACTGAGGCTCGTGCGCAGGAACCTCTTTTGTCGCCTGTCTTTGGACTCCTTCCCCGAGGTGGCCGGATTGTTCCGGAAGCTGCCGATACCTTTGCCAGCTTCAGTTTGTGTGTTTAATGGAAACGGTCCGAGCCACATGAGGCCTGTTCAGTCGAGTTGCTCATTCGACTCTCCCTGGTGTGTTTACATTCCTGTTTCCTCGGGTGTTTTCTTAAGCAGGCCAGTCACGGGTGTATGATGTATGGGGTCGAGACCCCCACTGGCTTCGTTTGTGTGTAAAAAGGTAGCAATGAGGCTGATTTAAACGCTGTCCTCTCCCTCCCTGGGATTTATGGGCTGTGTATTTTGTTGGGGTTTGTAAGGACAGCTATTGAGTGTCTTGTTGGATTTTCTTTGGATTTTCTTTTTTGTGCATGTGTCTGCTGTCCCGTGGCTGCCGGCCGATGAGCGAGGGATCGAACGTGATCCCAGATCCAGGTTCGTTTCTCCAGTCGCAGACCTTTCCTGGTTCTTTGGGTTGCGCAGACATAAAGAGTTGACCGTTGTCCTGGTCATACCAGCCCATTCTCTTACGGATCATTTGTTAATCCCCCCCGTAAAGGCTGTCCTCTTGCAGTACACTGTGGAACTCCATTCCAGTTTGTAAGTCTTAGAATTTGCAGGCGTGTTCCCAGGACAGAGGACAAAGGATACCATTCTTCTGACCTTCATTCCTCAGCCACGAGAGCAACATGGAGATGTTTGCCGCTCGTAAGCGCGGCGGAAAGCGGGGCCACAGACTAAATGGATATATTCAGAGCGACTATAGGCTTAAGCAGGCTTCCCGCTGTGTTGACAACTAAACTCAATGTAAGACAATGCCCTATTGTATCGCCCCCCCCCCTACGATTAGTTAGAGAAATGTAGGGGGAATATGTACGTGGGGGGATTACAACGAGCAAGGCAAGCGTTCTGGCTCCTCATTTGTTTAGCTTGGGTGAGTAAATTGAAGGCATTTGTTGTGGTTTGGGAGGGGGGTAGACGTCTTGTCACCCATCAGATGTGAAGTGGGCCGAGGGCAAGATTAGGAAACAAAAGGCGCGTCGTCCTCCGAGGTGCAGAGGCAGACCGTTTTCCCCTCTGTCACTTCTGATTGGGCTCCACTGTAGCTGCTGCCTTAATCGCCGAAGCGTA
The DNA here is from genome assembly GCF_900964775.1 of Scleropages formosus. NCBI lineage: Eukaryota > Metazoa > Chordata > Actinopteri > Osteoglossiformes > Osteoglossidae > Scleropages > Scleropages formosus. The sequence goes on along the minus strand of NC_041810.1, from coordinate 28,804,788 downwards.
AATGGCTAAAATGGGAGATTGAATTGGGAGGGGCGGGAAGGAAAAGTTGAGCTTAATTACCTTCCTCTGAGGAAATGGCAGAACGTAGAAATTGGACATGTAGCCACTGTTTAAAAGAATCTGTTTGGGCAGTGCACGATTTAAGGATGTGTCCCGACACACAGCTGATCACAGAGCTGATAATGAGTGTGGAAATCCGACATGTGGAATGCAGCCCTGCTCATCTGTGCGTCATCTTGAGCTCTTGCAGCGACTTGGTGCCGCAAACCGTCCGGGCAGTCAAAAAGACATCGAGGACTCTAATGTTCGTGGTGTAGATTAACTTTTGGCTGTGTATTTACGTATTTTATTGGTGTAAAGTATCCCCGTTTGGGGTCGGTTTTGGAGAAGAGGGCGGTGTAGCAGTTTGAGTTGTCATCTTGCAGTCTGAAGGTCTCCAGTTTGAACTTGCTATAGTAAAAATTCCCAGGCTGTATAAACAGGTTAATCATTAAGTAGATTAGTGTACTACCAAAATTTTCCGTTGTCTTGGACAAAGGCATCGGCTAAATAAATGAAGGTTGTTGAAAAGTTTCCCGTTTTGCTAAAACTCTGTGCTGACTTCTAAACCCAGGGGCTGAAGAAGTTCTGCTGCTTGCTCGGCGGACCGACCTGCGGCGCATCTCCTTGGACCTGCCGGACTTCACGGACATTGTTCTGCAGGTGGACGACATCCGGCACGCCATCGCCATCGACTACGACCCTGTGGATGGGCACGTGTATTGGACAGACGATGAGGTGAAGGCCATCCGGCGCGCTCGCATCGATGGCAGCGAGGCCCAGACGCTCGTCACCACGGAGATCAACCACCCGGACGGCATCGCCGTCGACTGGGTCGCCCGCAACCTGTACTGGACCGACACCGGGACCGACCGCATCGAGGTCACACGGCTCAATGGCACTTCCCGCCGAATTCTGATCTCGGAGAATCTGGACGAGCCTCGCGCTATTGTGCTGGATCCTATTGGGGGGTAGGTTGTTGAAGCGGTGGAAAACACAGCAACGTGCTTCACTGTGTTTGCAACGTCAACTCTGTTAAGTGTTAGCGTCTTGCTTTAATTTAAAAAATGCAGTTTTACCAATTTAAAGACAAGATTCTACTATTAAAAACACTTTGCTTTTGAGAGTACGTTACCTGATTGCCATAGGTTCGCTTTCATTTTTTCTTAGTTTGCTCAGTATTTTAATGGGCACTTCATAATAAAGGTGTGCCCAGTTTCCTTGTCAACCATCCTGTGGCTAAGGCCACACAAGAAGGATCTTTTGCTCACTGCGGTCGCACCTTCATTCCTGAGCTCCTTGTCAGACTTGGTTGTTCCGTGCGTTGAGAGAGCGAGAACTGAGCTGTGCTCTGGATGCTGTGTCCCCCAGCTACATGTACTGGACAGACTGGGGAGAGAAGCCCAAGATTGAGCGCGCCAACCTGGATGGTAGCGAACGCGTCATCATGCTGAACTCCTCGCTGGGATGGCCCAACGGCCTGGCCCTCGACCACATGGCTGGCAAGCTGTACTGGGGGGACGCCAAGACGGACAAGATTGAGGTAACAAAAGCACTGCATGGCAGCTATGTATAAGGGTGGCTGGTGGGTGGGGCAAAAAAGTGGGTGGGGCAAAAAAGTGGGTGGAGCCGGAAGGTGGGCGGGGCAGAAAAGTTGAGAGTGTTCTGTTTATTTCCTATTTTTCCTAACTGGAGGAAATGGGTTATTTATCCTTCGTGTTTTAGCTTTGAGCTTCTTGCTTAGTTCATGCTTTCCTGCAGAATCACCCACTTTATCTCCGAAGACCCTCAGGAAGTATTTTATTAGTATTTGTGTTTTAATTCATAACGTACCTTATTTAATCAAAGACCCCAATGGGAACAGCTGGTGCAGATTTCTCTGCCCCGTTCCTTTCGGTTGTCTTCTCACCATCGCTCCAGGACGCATTTCTAGATAAGAGAAGTCAAGAACCCGTGGTTTATCTGACCATTGACCGTATGGTTCATTCGGAGGAATGTCAAAACTGGTTGTGCAATGCAGATTCACTATCAGAAGTGGAATTTGGTCTGTCGGTTTTCAGGAAGGTTATCGGTTTTCCCGACTTGCAGAAGCCTAGCTGCTCTTTTCTCTTAAGTGGCTTTTCGTTAAGCCATTCACAGTGAATAACCCATTTACACAGCTGGGCAATTTCTACTGGCGCAATTTTAAGATGCATGCATTTACATTTATTCATGCTGACTCCTTTCCTCCGAAGCGACTTACAGTGTTAATCCACTTACAATTATTTACCCATTTATACAGCTGGGGTTTTTTTTTTTACCGGAGCAATTAAGGACAAGTACCTTGCTCAAGGGTACTACAGCTGGAGGTGGGGATCGAATGTGCGACTTTTGGATCCAAAGGCAATCGCTCTAACCACTACGCTACCGGCTGTCCCGCATACTTTGCTCAAGGGTATTACAGCCAGGAGGTGGAACGTGAAACTCTTTGACATGGGTTCCTTCCGTTCCCATTTTCTTGGAGTTAATACCATACATCCACTTGTCTGGTGCATGTGTTGTGTTGAAGGCAAAGTTCCGGTGGCTCTCCAACCCAAGATCCGGCTGCAGCGAGCAGTCCTCCTTCCAGCGAGCGAGCGAGCGTTTGTCCTCATGATTTCTGCATTGCATAATGCACAGCGCAGCTTGTGGGAACATGTCTCCTCCTGTCCCAGTGCCGAGACAGCCATATTTCACTCAGCCATGTGCTCCAAGGGGCCTGTCGTGCAAACCATCACAGCTGCGCCTTAACCCTTTCCCGCCATGGAGTAGAAACCTGCTGAGATGTGCGCTCTGGGATCCTCTCCTAGTCCATTTCCTAGGATGGCTGCAACTGGTGCTGTCCTCTGCTTGTCCAACTGTTGTTTGCTCCTGACCAGTATTCTGCTGCAAGATTCTTTCCGAGATGCAAGTTCACAACTCGCGTGGGGTGAAAATCTGTTCACATTTTTCTTGTCCTAAGGGAAATTCATTTGAATCATTTTCACTGTGCTCTCAGTGACATCAGCAACTCGCAAAAGATTTTTTTTTTTTTTAAAACATTTGATTTATTTCTGAATCTGATGAGAGATTCTGCAGATGTTGAAGGCTCTTTCTCCTGAAGTGCGGAAAAAAATATCCCCCAAAGCACACATCCCGGCGTGTTTTTAATATAGGGCGAATAATTTGCATGAAGCCAAATTCTTGTTTATCAAGCTGTGTGTTGAGTTGTGTCAGGTTTAACCCGGTCGTTCCCTTCAAGATACAAGGGAGCAAGAGGGAAGAGGGGATGCGGGCGGCTATCGAAGGCGGCAGACCAATCTGCGCCCCTCCCGCCCATTCTGTCTGTTCTGCTGTAGCACAAAGGGGCCAGTCAGGGCTACAGAGCTGCGCCTTGCAGGGGGAGCCATTTGGCAGGGCCCGTCAAGCCTTGCGTGACAGCCGTCTGCTGGGCCTTCCCTGAGCGCTTGGCACCCTGCAGGAGCATTGTTCGCCGCCTCGAAAAACATTAACTGTCCAAGCATTGTCTGGAGGGTGAAGGGGGCCACGAGGAGGGTTGGAGGAATGGTGGGGAACAGGGCAGGGGCAGGACAGAAGGTGTTTAGGAAGAGTCGCTCAGGTGATATTCTGTACTTGAGACCACTCGTTTTGATACGTCCACACTGCAGAACTCATTTTCTGGGCAGAGGTGGTATTTTTCTTTTGCTTTTCGTATTTTGACGGGACCAAGGCAACGTGTTGATTTTTATTAATAGGGGCAGACGTGAAGGCCGGGTGCATGGAGCAAGCCTGAAAGGGATTAGGGGGGCACCCACCGAGACATTGAGCTCCTGTCCGTTTGCAGTTTCATACCCTCCTCCCACCCCTGCTACCTTCTTGTTGACTCCCCTCCCGTGCGGGAATATCTGCTGGCATTCCTGGCGGAGCCTCGTGCAGCTGCAGGCAAGGAAATGTGTTTTTTCCCTCGTGTCTGAAGCAGTTTTCAGTGTCTTGGGGGTGGAGCGTTCCTGAGTGGTTGACGGTGTCCTCGGGCACCCAGGAGGAAGTGATCGGCGGCAAACGAAGATGTAAAAAAGAGCGCTTTTGTGGAGTCGATGCGTCAGACTCGTAATCTGTTTGTACCATGTCAATCTTTGGAGCATCAACCAATTTTCTTTATCGCTCGGAGGCAAGTATGTAAATGCGGTTCAGCAATTAATATGTATGTATATCGTAACCAAATACATGTAGGTATTGCATGATGACGTTTTAAATAAATATAGCATGTAATTGTAGAATAATATAGTTTATATTTTTACACTTTTAGAAGAAGTTGAGTTTACAAAGCTTTATGAGCCTGAATCCCTACATACCCTCTTCTTCTTATACCTTCCACCCCTCCTGGGGCATAAGCTGCCAACAAGAGTTCTCCAGGCGTCCCTTAGAGCTGAGGTGTCATGAAGTTTTCTTGTTGGGGTTTCTGTAGCTGGCAAGGTTTTTATGGTGTGGAGTAGCTAGCCCCACGCGCAACCCTCCTACTTTCTCAGCTGGGCTTGGGACCGTCCGTGGCGGAGTTCTACACATCCTGGATTTCTCCAAATTGAATTTGCATCAGGTTTGGACATGACATCCACGAAGACAGCTGATAAGTGCTCCTCCAGTCGACATCCCAACAAGTTCTACCTTCTTTTCTCTGAGCCAGTCAAGGGAGGGCTAAGCACTGATTTGGTTGAAGACGCATCCATCAACCCAAGGATTCGGCAACCTGCTTGCATTGAGTGCCCAAGGGCTGATTTCAGCCTATTATCCCAACCTCCCCAGCAGAACAAAACCAATTTGTTCTGCAGTTAAAACCCACAGTTCCAAAACCATTGGACGACGGTACAGGTTTGAACTGCTGTCTCAGCCTTGTGGCTCTGGCTATGCACAGAGAATGTTCTTTAGCGACTTGAGCTATGCTGGAAGTATAGACTGATGAATATTAACTAAAGCAGTTTTTGTTAAGACTTTTCCAACAACAGGTGTCTTTTTGGCAAGTCATTGTCCTTTGCCTTCAAAATACTAACATCTTGGTAAAAGTGTGTTCTTCACAGCATTGCAATGCTATATTGTCCATCAGTGTTGGCATCTTTGTGGTTGAGGCAACTCAAATTTTATTCTTTTAAGGCCTAGTAGGGCTCCACTGGGTGGTCTAGATGCTGAAAGTTCCTGTAAGTTTAGCTGTAAGTTTTAATGTAAGTTTTGCTGAAAAACAGTGAGTAAATGGAGAATTGGGTTTGGCTATGATGCTGGGTGCTGGAAGCCTGAGGACCTCGTTGCTCGGTGGGGTCCATTCTTTCTCAACCTTGCGTTCCACCACGTCTCTGTGTACTCTGAAGGGGAGGGCTGCCGCAGGGATCGGCGGGAGACTTTGCAAGGGAGTTGCAGCAGGGGTGGGGTCCTTGTCCCTATTCCAGATGCACACCCCAGCAGCTGCCTCATTTCCAGAGCCTCTCCTCACAAGGGCCCTTCAGAACCTCCTAATGGAGCTGGTTCTTTTATCCACAGGTCCACTTAGCACTGAAAGGGAAAGCGGCTTGAAGTGCTAATGGGCTGAAATCCCGCCATTTTAGCACCATTAGTGGTTCCTCATTAAAGATCGGAAGTAATGAAGCTTTCTGTTTTTGCCTTTTCCCTTTAATTTTTTTTCCGTGCCCATTAACAGTCCAGCACTGTTTTTTCCTTGCATAAAGAACTGTGTACATGTTACTGTTTATCTTTTTTGGGCAGGGAGGGCAAACTAGCAGCCAGGCTTTTTTCCCCAAGATGAAACCAACAGCAGGCCCTGAACAAGAGCTTCTGAAAGTGCCTTCTGGCATTTGGAATGTGCCTGTTCACTGCCTGAATGGTTATAAATAGACGTCTGGAAGCTTTGTAGCCTTCCTCTCAGTTTCTCTCTCCATAGGTAAGAGTTGTAAAGGCTGAAGACAGGACAGCTTCAGAAAATGTTTGTATCCCAGTTCAAAAAGTGAGATGCCTTTTGGGGTGCAACCCATGGCCCTTCCCCGTAATACGTGTGACGGATCATGTTTTCTCCCATTGGAATGGACCTCTTTGCTTTACGTATTGCGCCGCTACTCGGCTCTCTCCGTGTTTGTGTATGTGAGAGAGTGAGCGAGAGAGAGTGTGTGAATGTAAGCCAGAACTTTGCTTTCGGGTTTTTTTTTTTTTTTTTTTTTTCTTCTCCCCCCGTCGGTAAGTGAAGGAGTTTGATTGCAGGCCGCAGTGCTTTCCTCCTTTCCATGTGCCGCTCAAGGCTGGGTTTTGAACCTCTTCCAGGAATCGTCCCCTTTCATCTTTTGGGTCCGTAGTTCTGAAAGAAGGCTAAATTATTGGCCCTCCGATTGGAAGGTTTTTCTTAAACAGTACGGGAATTGTGAGCTTTTATTTCAGTCTTGCATGCTCCTGTTTTTGTGCGCGAGTGTGTGTGTCCTTTTTTGTCAGGAATCAGATTCCCCCTGTTTCCCCCCCACCGCGATGTCTCTGATGTTACCGGCAGAGCCCCTCAACCCCTCCCCAAAACCCCTTTCGCCTCTGCATAGAGTTGCTTAAGATAAGTCTTTTGACTGATGTCCCGTTTGTAATGCAGAAAATCCCCCTTTGTTGTACAATTATGCAGATTCGGCTGCAGCAGAGTGTTTTGTTTCCCTTGATTGGCCTCCATATGTGTCCAGCAGATCTGCATGTATTAGCAACCGGGTAACCCTGCAAACGACGGAATTCGGAACAGAAGACAAGATGTTCCTTTTAAAGTAGTGAGAGAGAGCGAGCAAGTGTGTGTGTGTGTGTGTGTGTGTGTGTGTGTGTGTGTGTGTGTGTGTGTGTGTGTGTGTGTGTGTGTGTTGATGGGGGGTCATTGTCAAGCTTTCTGTACACAGCCATCTGCTGCCTGAAACTGGGCATTTAATCCCTGACATCTTTCTTCTGTTGAATCGCTGCGATGTTCTCTTCATTTCAAGGAACGGGGAAAAAAAAGCAGATCCATCTTTAGTTCAAAATATTCCTCTCTTGCCTGGCGAGAAGCCTTTCTTCGCCATGCGTTAGAAGTCCTGAGAAGCGCCCCGCAGAGATACGCGTCCTAGCGAAGCCAGCACAGGGCCATGACAGACACGAGCAAAGCGTGCTTTAATCATCTGCTAGTTGTGAGGAATTGGCATATCAGGTTTTCACGGACCGGTTTTGAAGTGTGTCCAGTATAGCAGTTAAGCACAAGTCCAAGTCTTCGATTTTGTACTGTTTTCTATCATTTGTTCCAGAAGCTATTTTTTTTCTTCCCCCCATTAATTGCAGTGATGATTCATTTTGTCAGAACGGAGTTGTAATGGATCTGATTTTGTAATCCACATTCAGCAGACTCACTGGGCTACAGTTCTGGAACGGTGTCAGTGAGCCACACACGAGAAGATGGTGCGTTGCCAAACGCTGGCGAAACAAGGCCTTGCCACGAAGTCCTTGCCTTAGTCACTGGGGCTGCCTGGCAATGTTGCCGCCGCCAGTCTAAGCCGTGAAAGCTGATTTGTGGGGGATTTTCCTACAGGATCCTTCTGGATGCAGCGGCGATGCTAATGACAGCAGCTGGAAGCTGGCCCTTGGCCCTGGATTGCCACAGGAAGCTTATTTGTGAGAACCTTTTAGAACGGTCTGTCCTGGCACTCTGGAAGTCAAAATCAGGACCTATGGATCAGCGTGGACCTCCATGGGATGAACAGGATGGCCTCAGTTAGCTGCGCTGCCCATCCCGGCCTCGAGGCAGCAGACAGTCAAGGGCGATGCCACAGATAAGGAGTCCACATGAGATAAAAATCTCCTAATGATGGAATTTGTTGTGAAATCCAACCACCCACCAGCACTCCAAGTCTTCATAACATTCATGGGATTAGGAGTTAAACAGCGAAGAACAGAACAAGCTCTCTGGCGGCCTTGGCTCCATGGAAATGTCGTGTTCATGTCTCGCTGCAGCCGTGAAAGTCTCCGCGTTTATTAAAAGGCAAAGAAAAAGGAAACTATCCTTGCGATATGTAGTAGAGTACCAGGAGAAAAGTAGCACGAGCAGTAGTAGCACTGTAGATGGGTAAGATCCCCTTTTACTGCATGTCGGTTCCTCTGTTGTGTCTGGAGAGCAGGGCTAGGCACAGCTTCCCCTGAGTCAAATCGCATGAAAATGAGCAAGTTTTTCTTTTCTAAATATGCTGCTGCTCATAATTACCCTCACTTGCTCAGGGAAGGCTAGTTAAGAGCCAGGATTTAAAAACAAAAAGTCAATAGTAACCAAGTTCAAACAGCCCATTAGCAAATTGCTTGGTAACACTATTTGTTGCTGTCGCTGGAGCAGTTCACCTATTCCCTCGGGGCTTTGACGTTCATGTGCCAGGCTTCGAGGCATCGAGGCATGGAGGCTCACGGGGTGTATGGATCACCTCAGGTTTCCGTCCAAGGTGCCGTGAGGGAATAGGGGACACCTGACTTTCGCAATATTTTCCACCATGAGTGCCCAGCATACCACCATCCACTTTTCTGCTCATTCTGTAGGTTGTTACTCACTGGGCAAAAAAAGAAAAATGTATATTGAGCATGTTTAAGCTGAGGACAGACCCTTGTCTATAAAGAAGGTTTGGGGTTACTATTTCGATAGAGGCGTATGTGTTGCCACAGAACTCAATCACAGCGGTGTTAAAGCTATGTGTTACTCTTCTGAGCTTTGCTTTCGAGGAGCAAAGTCACGGGAACGCAGACAAATGCCACCCTGTCAGAAGAAGCGATGGCATGGCTGTGGTCACCTTGAGGAAACCATAAAATTTGTCCACTTTTGACCCCGTCGATCATCTGTGTCCATAGACGGTCTTGTGCATTACTTACTCGATTTACTTTACGCTCACGCAAGTTCCTTTCCTCTGCTTTGAGCACACCAAGAACCTTGACTTGGATGGAGAGAGGGGGAAAAAGACCCGCACTCTTTCAAGACAAAGGAACAACCGGTGTGCGTGAGGGAACGCTGTTGCGAGCAGCCGACGGCTGCGCGCCACGTTATGCCTTTGCTAAGCATAAAATCTTGTTGCCGCATTAAAACGCCGTCATGCGCCTAGCTGGTTTTCCAGGAAAACGTTAGTCTCTCTCCAGCGTGTGTTTACGTTGGCTGTGGCATCCGCGCATTGTGCAGGAACCCGACTTCTAAACGCGCACCAGCTCGGCCCCGAGGCGGCAGCGCTTCTCCAAGCGTCTGCAACTAGAACGGGTGACCGGAGCTACGAGGGACCGCAGGAGCTACCCCATCCCCGAAGGCTACAGTACTTCCCACGGGAGTTCCCCTCGTCCGCTCCCGCCAGCGGAGTGGGGCGGGTCGCGAGCTTCCAGCTTCTGTTCTGGACAAATCTGTGGTTTATTGACACGATTGTCTCGATGCAACCCCCTTCCCCTTTCGCAACAGTGTTGTGGTGAGGAATCCCCGGCACGGATGTCGAGCTGTCTGCTCGCAATGTGTTCCATGTGTGCTGGATGGCTTTGCCGCGAAGGCGCTCGCTGGCTGTAGGATGTCCTTTAGATGACACAACTGTTTGTTAGAAACGGTCTGTTAGTCAGCAGCACGTCTTGGACGCCGTGAGCGCCGTGTCTTGCCTGCGAGCTGTCTGACGACACATGAACACCGTTGCCTCTTGGCACTGCCTCCTCTGTTGCTGCCAAGGCCACTGAGGAGCATTCGCCTCCGTTTTATAAGCTCTTGTCGAGGTTTGCTGCTCTCCCGCTGGATTGGGATTGGACAGGGAGCTGGCTCCTGCTTACCTCACCAGCCCCAAAACCTCGAGCCACAGCGTGCGGCTCCTGATAGAAACACCATATTCGTCTCCGCTATGGATCTGTGCTTTTTTTTGGATGTTGCAGCGAGGTAGACTTTATAGCCAGCAGTATATTTTCTCCCATCTGGAGGGAGCACTCTAATCGTGATGCTCGTAATTTAGAACCTCTGACGGGATGTTGATTGTCCGCCGCTGTTTTGCTTTTAATTACTTTGCTTGTAAATTACAGCCAGTCACGGTTCCCGAGTGGCACTGGAGAACATAGCTGGGCCATGTTACCAAAGGCAAGGTACAAATTACTGAGCTGCAGTTAAATCCATACCTTCCACTTGTTTCTTTGCCCCTCTCATGCCTTGTCTAAGGATTCCTCATGGGTTAGGAGACTTACTTGAGGGTCTACTCAGAATGTTGGGGCCACCATTATTCCTTCTGACTTGGCAATGTCACTCGTAGTCTCCTCTTCACTCTGTCCTCCACCTTGCTGTCAGTGTTGCCGCACCTCCTTCGGACTACAAAATCCCACCGTGATGGAAATACATGCCGCCCGGCACAGCTCCTCCAGGACCGCCTCTGCTTAAAAGCCTCTGCTTTTTCTGCACCATCTCTAGGGGAAACGTTTGGCATAGTGCTCGGAACTGACACCTTGCTCATGCTATCGTACCCTTGATCAAGGTGCTTGCCGTTAATTTCTTCATTAAATACTCTCCGGCTTTATACAGTAAATGATTGTAAGTGTCTTAGGGTGCAAACTGAACGCTGTAAGTCGTCATGGCGAAAGACCTCAGCTAAATAACAGTTTAAATTAGTAACTGTGATCATACCCTTAGTCTGCCCCCGAGCGAAATTTAATTTTTCACCTCAACCTTTTAAATTTCCCTTTGTTTATGCTTTCTGGCAGGAATGTTTGAATCTTGTGAATTCAGCTATAAACTCAGCTAATAAGTGCTCTTGTATGATTTGTCAGAATACCTCATGGCTCACCACAAAGGCAGGAGGACAAAATGCTCAAAGCTGTTAGTAGGCTGGCCCTGCTCTGAGCGTGGCTAATAAATAAAATCCAAACCAAGGCCGGTTTATTAGGGCTGACGGACACTTCGGTGAAGCCATGAGCATCAAAGCACAGGGTGTTCTGAAACGGTTCATTTGTCAGCATTGACGCAATTACCATAAAAACAGGCATTTTGGGTAAATCGTTAACTGCATTGACCGTCTACATCAAAAGTGATCTGCATAAAAAATGGTCCCCCCCCCAGGTCATTGTACAATTGACCATTTTAGACCAAGTTTTAAAAGCTGCGGTTCTCTTCTTCGCTCAGCACAGATTTAATAACTTATTGCGCCGCACATCGCTCAGATCCCCGTTGGAGGAGAGGAACCACGCTGATGTCACAAAGCTTCTGGGGCTGCATTTGCATTGCATCTGTTATGCACGGCCCTAAAGAGCCCGCTCCGCTACGGCTCTCGTTGAAGCCTTCGGAAGTTTGACTTATGTCCGAATTCCAGATGAGGTTCTTTTTTTTTTTTTTTTTTTCTGCATTTCGTTTTTTGTGTTGTGTTTTCTAAGTCGACAAAAAGGTTCTCACACCATTTAGAAAGGGTGTGTGTTTCTCCCTCAAAAAGACCATGGAGAAAAAGGTTACTGGCGTCTTTCACTGGAGCCAGCCATGACTAATTGTCACTATAAAAATGAAAAGCGTTTTTGTAAAAAAAAAAAAAAAAAAGTGGGGGTGGCGGCAACTCACGCTGATACAATAGCCATCAGAATGCTTTTTTTTTTTTAACGTGGTCAGCCCCAGATTGAGCAAAAAGGAAAATGAAGTACTTTCTTCTATTTAAAATGTGGATCTGACCCAAATGTCAACCTCACTTCTGACATCTGTAGGAAATCAATTTTATTTATTGAATTTTTTTCTGGTTCCAGTTTGAGTTTCTTCACCCAAGAAGGGGGGTGTTTTAATTTTTTTGGAATAGGAGTCAGCTTGGAGCAGTCTATTTTCGACGCTCCTGCCCTCTACGACGTATCTACCGTGTTTGTTCCGTCCCAGGAACTCGGCTCTGGGATAATTGGTGCTAGCAGCTGGTACGTTCAGTGCGCCGCTGACCGATCCCCAAACCTCGGCTCCCCATCGCAAGCACCAAAAGCACGCCTAGGCCATTGCTAACCCCCCGCCCGCTCTCAGCAAGCAGCTGCTGATGGCTTTAACCTGGCCCCAGCGCCACATGATGGACAGGAGTTGCACAGCGAGGCTGCCTGGCAGCACGGAGGAGGGGAGCATGGCTCCAAACGGAGTCGTTGGATACACCTGGATTACGGGGGGGGGGGGTGTGGAGGGTAACGCAGGAAGTCGTCTCCTGCCAATGAACCGCCAGACAACTCCCTCACCACCTCTGACCGCCCACGTTAACCCCACACGTTACTTGGGGTTTCCTCTGATTTTCTCTAACTTAATCCCCCTTTTCTGTTTGCCCAGTGCAAACCTGCAGTGGTTCTGTGCACTCTGCAGTTTGAAAAGAACTGGACTACAAGAGAATACACCAGCTGCTTGAAAGCCCTCTTGTTCAATATTGCAAAGTTTGAGTTTCAATTCCCCCCCCCCCCCCCCTCCATATTTCATAGCAAAATACAAGCACCTATAAAGCAGTTTTTAAATTAAAAGTCCCTCAAGAAGCTCAATATATCAAAGTGCCCTGGATCAACTCACTATTACTGTTCCAGACTGAATGGCAATATTGTCTTGTCAACACTTTAAAATATTTAATCGCCAACAGTATAAGTCAATGTTCAACCGAACGACTGTAAAATCTTAGCACAGCCTGTCTGAGGAACGATTGAGCAAAAGGTCTCGCTGGTTTTGACCGGATAGATCTGATCTTAGGCCAGTTCTGGTATTTCCAGAAAGAAAAAATAAATCTCATTAAATGCGGAAAGGAAGCATACCTTGAAATGTGGCTGCGGAATGCGGCGTCAACCAACGCGGACCTTCCTGTTTATACGACGCGCGATTTGCCCCGTCATGAGAGCTGCCGGGCAGAGGGGTGACCTTCGGGGTCAAGGTCCCTACAAGTCACTGGCCAAACAAACGAGGGGCCTCGAGAGCGAAGGAAGGGAAAGAGCCGAAGCCCGCACCTACGCGGCAAGGCACGATTGTGAACAAACAAGTCATGGTGGAAATTTCCAATGAACTGGCTGAAGTAACCACCGATGCAGCCGCAACCTTGTTTTCAGCAAATGAAAACAGCTAAATAAAGAACCAGTGCTGCCAGTGATGGGATGCACCCATGTTGGTAAGGCAGAGTGGAAATGGTATGCTAGGAGCTGGTGATGTGTTAAAATATACAAGGGGCGACAATGAAACGTTTTTAATAAAAGATACACAGTTGGAGTCATCTGTGAATTGTCTGTCTACACTGTCGTAAAGATGTGTCCCTTTTAGGAGAACCCCAAGGGGTGCCTAGAGGGAATCTGATCTGTGACTGGTCCTCCCCATACTAGGATGCGGACCCTCGTATGGTTGATGGAACCACGATTTAAACAGTGCCCAAAACTTGGAGCTATCGCGTGAGATACAGGGCTTCCTTCGCCGGCATTTCTTGTACAACCCTTGTCCGAAACTGAAAGTCAGAGGACTTGCTGGGACTTCGGACGGAATCCACAGCTGGATTAGCTCGCGAGTTTACGCCAGTCCGCATGGATGCAAAGTCAAGAGCGTGTCGCTGGATTCCAACGCCAATGTATTTCTACTGCGCGTCCTTTGCACGCGCAAAACCTCTGGAATTGTCTCAAGGGTCCGCGCAGAGGCAGCCCATGCCACGCTCCCTCTCACGTTCAGCAAAAACTTAGACCAAGTCCAGTTTAGAAAAAGGTTTTTGTCCGGGGGAAAAAACTTGAGGAAAATGTCCTTCGGTTCAGATGGTGAACTGCAGCCTTCAGAGCCCCACACAAATCGCCCGATCGGCGCTTCCGTTAGCTCTTATTTCCAAAATGAAAATAACCCCAGTTGTTTATGTGATGTTTAACAATGCCACCCAACACACACACACTGTGGTGGATCCAACTTGGCCCCTCTGGCAGAAGCAGCCACTGGAAGGGAGTGTGAAAAATGAAACCTGTTGCTCAACGTGGCAATTCCCCGATCGGGACCGTTCCCCAGGCTGCTGGATGGGGGCGGGAGGCTGCGCTGGGGGGAACGCGAGCCAAACGGCTCTGAGTGATGATCTCTTCCCCTGCTGAGGGTGCAGCTCAGGACAGCCTGGAATCTCACCGTAGGAGTTCACCGTGGCGTGCGTTGCGTCACAGGCACCTCTGCGCATTCGCTTCCCGCATCACTGCCAGACCCAGGCACGAGAGTTGTGTGTGTCAGAGCCAGTGGGCGGAGCCGTTCGTTAACCGTCCCACCATTTCCTCCTCTGGATTCTTGTCAAGCATCCGTCAAGGCGGCGACATTTCCAGCTCCTTCCTCACAACACGCATGTTGATCTCACACGTCCTCTTTGACTTACTGATACATGGAGTTTGCCTCCCTCTTGGGCAGAACGGTGGCACGGACGGTAGCACTGGTGAGCCCGGGCCACGTGATCGGACTCCGGTTCGAATTCGGTTCATCCTGCGAGGAGCTTCGTGTTCACGTGGGTTTCCTCCCGCAGTCCAAAGATCTGTTCCGGGAGAACCGGTGACCCTAACTTGCCCATTGTACACGCGTTGCATTGCTCTGCTGTATAAATATAGGTGAATAACTATAGGGAGTTTGGTGTCATGTATCTAGCTTCGTAAGTTGCCTTGTCATCTAAATACTAGTTAATAATCATCACTTTGGGAAAAGCGTCTGCTAAATGAATAAACGTAAGCGTCTTCGTCGCACAGCGGAAGGTCCCTGGTCCAGAAGCTGGAGGAGGCAAGGGCTGTTTTTAGAGAAGTAAATCACGAAGACACCCCTCCAAGCGAGATCCAGCAGCGGCCCCAGGTCTGTGCGCCCACAGGAAGACGTCCAGATGGAAACGGCTCTACAGGAGGACCTTCTTTCAAGGGCTCCTGCACCGCAAACTGTCCGCACCGTTGCCGCATCCGTCGCTCGCAGGCCGCCAGAGGGACGCCGCTTTCCTAATGCTTTTGCCAGCCATCAGTCGATAGGAACAATCATCGCCCCGCTCCTCCGGAGGAATATCCACGAATCCCTGTCTAAAAACAGCACGCAGGAAAATGTTCTGGGGGCAGAAGGGAAATTTCCAAGTCCAAATTCTAAAGTCGCCCTTTATTAAAGCCCCGAGACAGGTATAAGTTTCAAGGCTCGAGCCATCTGATAACTTTCTTGTTTATTCAAGTTCAGGAACTCGTCTATATTCATGAAAAAACCTATTGAGAAAATGTTGGTTATTTTAAAACTGCAGGGAAAGCGGTTTGCTTTCGGAGGAAAGCGGGTACGGAGGGTGGGATGGGGGGAGTGGGCCGTTGACTCGAGCAGGATGCCCTCACCCCCCATCGAGCATGGCAGAGTTGAACTTTTCAACCGCCAGCTGCGGGCCAGTCCCACACACCCCTGGGAGGAGCGGTTTGGGAGATCTCGGGAGGTGAGGCCCAACAGAACACGTGGACACCTGGACCTGGGAGTAATTGGTTCTGACTTTGCAGAACCAGCTGAAGAACCGGAGCAGAGGACACGTCGACGGTCACCGTTGCGTCCTTGCATTTCTTGCATAACCGTATTTTGTTTGCCAACCCATATACAGGCGTCCTCCCTCCCGCACCGCTCCTGATTTTTTTTTTTTTTTCATGGGAGTGTAAACATTTTTCCTCTCACTGACACCCATTTGACGTGAAAACGCCTATTTTTCTGAGGTCCTTTTTTCTGTAATAGGAATGTGAGGATCAGATTCGTGGGCTATAATTGTAGCCTTTTCAGAAGCGAAGCTTGCTTCCCGGGACGGCTCTCCGTTCCCACTCTCCTCCTGTCGCGAAGCAGCAACGCGCTTTGGCACGGGGCTACGTATCACTTTACTTAATTTTCTTCTTGGTAATGCAATCCTTGTGACTGGAATGCAATACTGTCACATTTATTTATTTAAGCATGAAAAACTCTTGCTGCAATATGTTTGCATCCCAAGCGTGTTTGTCTTTTGGGCCGTCTTCTGCATTCCAAAATGTTGTTTATCCAGAATTATGTCATTTTCAGAAACGCAATTCAATTTGTGTGATCAATAAATTTAAAAAAGAAAAAGAAAAATGGAGGGAAAATTACCCTTTTGTGGGAGGTTGTGGGTTAAATCATTTGGATGGGGATTAATAGATTTTTCAATTTGCAGGAAAAACGGAAGCAAATTAGTCCAAATATTTAAGTACCACTGTAGTTCAGTAAAAGTGGAGATTTGTCTTTTATATCTCTCTTAACGGTGTGTTATGTGACCCAGAGAGAGTGTGTTCCACTGATGTATGGATGAGTGACCCAGTGTAAGTAGTGTATCTAGCAGTGTAAGTCACCGCAGTGAATAAGGTCTGTGGGCTGATTACACTACGTAGAGTTCACTGGAAGTCTCTTTGGAGAAAAGCATCTGCTAAATAAATGTAATTGTGTTAATCAGGCAAGCTTTCAGTGGCCTTTGTGGTGTAATTCAGATGTGAGGTGGATTTTTGAATGCTCATATTGCAGTGTGTACAAGAGAGGGAGATCGGTGAGCTTTGCTGACCCAGAGCATCCTCCCCCCTGTGTACCCCTAGGTGATCAATGTGGATGGGACGGGCAGGAGGACCCTACTGGAGGACAAGCTTCCTCACATCTTTGGCTTCACCCTTCTGGGTGACTACATCTACTGGACGGACTGGCAGCGGAGGAGCATCGAGCGAGTGCACAAGACCGAGGCGGTCCGCGAGATCATCATCGACCAGCTGCCCGACCTCATGGGCCTGAAAGCCAGCCGAGTCACTCGGACGTTCGGTACGGAATCCCATTAGTGCGCTACAAGTAACCAGGCGGGTTCGTTTATCGAAGAAACCCAAAGTTCAAATCAGCTTGCTTAATTAGGATGAGATTAGCTTAATAAGAAGCAGCACCAGTCTTATGTTCCGAAGATTCTATTCTTTTACCGTAAAATCCAGTCCATCCAATTTCAATAACAGCTTGCCTGAGCGGGGTCGCGATGATCCGGAGGCTATCGTGGAAGCATCGGGCGCTAGGCAGAGGGGGGTACACCCCCCTTCTAGGGGTTTCATTACTACATTGGGGCTGCCAGTCCATCGCAGGGTAGCCGCACGCATACCATCAGTCAGCCATTCGCACGTGACGGGCAATTTGGTGTCAACAGTTCACTTGAACTGAATGTCTTCGGACTTCCCACGCAGACGCGGAGAGAACGTGCAACCTCCACGCAGGCTGAGCGGAGATCGAACCCGCGGTCTGTGGCGGCACGCATTTACTGTAATATGACCGGATGACTTAAAGTGCTAGAATATTAATATCGTGTGTTTGTGATTAATGTTGGGGGTATTTCGTTTTGATGTCGTATTTTCAGTTTCAGGGATCCTGTAGGTGTCTGAAAGTCCAGGCCCCCCCATTTCTTACTCCTCCAAAATGTTCACTGACCACTTTTTGTGCTGTCAGTTTTTCGAAACCAGAAAATTTGCTTCTTAGGGGAAATGATGGCTTCGGGAAAAGAAAGGAAGAAATATGAAATCCGACACCACCTTTGTCCCTCCCTTCCTGCGCACAGGCACCAACCCGTGTGCAGGGGACAATGGCGGCTGTAGCCACCTGTGCTTCCACCGGCCACAGGGCCCGCGCTGCGCCTGCCCGATGGGCTTAGAGCTGCTGAGCGACCTGCGCACCTGCGTGGTGCCCGAGGCCTTCCTGCTCTTCACCCACCGAGCCGACATCCGCAGCATCTCGCTGGGCACCAACAGCAACGATGTTGCCATCCCCCTCACTGGTGTCAAGGAGGCCTCCGCTCTTGACTTCGATGTCACTGAGAACAGGATCTACTGGACGGACGTCAGCACCAAGGTCTGACCGTAGCAAGTACTCGTGCAGTGTGTTGTGCAGATGTGCTGCATTCATCTCCTTCTCAGTGCTCTTATACCAATGCAACCCTTCTTGGAGTGCTGATGGTATCACCAGGGTCCAGATATCTCATTCTTTTTCTGTAGACCATCAGTCGGGCTTTCATGAATGGGAGCTCCTTAGAGCACGTCATCGAGTTCGGCCTGGACTACCCCGAGGGCATGGCTGTAGACTGGATGGGCCGCAACGTCTACTGGGCTGACACGGGCACCAACCGGATTGAGGTGGCCCGTCTGGATGGCCAGTACCGGCAGGTTCTGGTGTGTAAGGACCTGGACAACCCCCGCTCGCTGGCCCTGGATCCTGCCAATGGGTAAGACTAGTTGGTTAACCACCCCATCCGCTTCACCACTCCCAGGCCCCTGTTTGTTATGTTCAAGAAGCAAGGCTTGTCTTGTGATTGTCTTGCAGTGTCAGAGGAGGATAACATGCCTGAAGACATTTCTGTCCCTTCTTCTCTTCCTTTTTATTTTTAGTTTTGCTGTTGGAAGCAGGTCTTCACTGGAGCACAATGTGTTGTATCCCATCAGCTGAATGGCCAGTGCAGCCTTTAGTTTAACTCTTTGTTTTTCCTTCCTGCCAAAGCTTGTTTTTCGCTCGCAACAGAGGTCTTGATTTGCAGTATGCAGAGTAATGAAGGCTTGTGTCAGCACCGTCGGACTCCGTCAAGCATGCGTTTCGATACGCGTGTTTGAGCAGGCCGCATAGCCACATGTCACTCCTCGGATGAAGTCATATCCTGGAGCTCCCATGAGTCACTGCCTCCCTCTGAGATAGGCGGGCGTTTGCAGCCCTGAGCCAAGCCTTTCTTTCCACCCTGCGGTCCAGCGGTCTTGGAAGCCCGTTGATAAGCTGTCGAGTGATTATAGTCTTTGAACGTTGATGCTTCAGCGAACGTCGATACATACTGGCCTCTTTTTAGTTATTTATTTATAAGGAACATTTTTAGATCCTTCACAAATCATTCAGATTTTTGTTTTTTGCTCATATTGGAAAAGAACTGGTTTTTGGAATCTTTATGGAACCAACAGAATATCTTTTGACAGCTTACTTATGAAGATGTATTAGAATAAATATAGTCTTAATTTCTAATGAGTTTGTGGGTTTCTTGGTTCATTTTACTGTCAGTTTGTTGGTTGATTGTTTGGCTAATGGGTCGATTGGTTGACTGGCTGATGGGTTTGTTGATGTTTTGGCTGTTGGATTGATTGCTTGACACTGATTGATGGATGGGCTTATTGTTTGTTTGCTGGGCATGCTGCTAAAACGGTGACCTCGGCTGCTTTCCAGCTACATGTACTGGACGGAGTGGGGGGGCAAGCCGAGAATTGCACGTGCCTACATGGATGGGAGTAACATCATAACGCTCGTGGACAAAGTGGGCAGGGCCAACGGCCTCACCATTGACTACGTGGACCAGAGGCTCTACTGGACTGACTTGGACACCTGCATGATTGAGTCCTCCAACATGCTTGGTAAGTCAACAATCCTAACATTGGCAGTGACGTTTACCAGGGTACGCCATTATTCAGCAAATCAGAAACGGTCTAATATGCAGTCTAGGGGACACTTTCTTACCCATGGTCGGAAAAATGTAGAATGGCCTAGGCCATCATCTGGGCTCAACTGTCCTCTAGAGGATGATGCTAAAGCAACCATTTGAAGTAAATGTGTTCCATTTAAATGTTTTCAAATAGTATCGGTACAGAATCTACCCATACTGCCAAAGCAGTGTTCATGTCCTCATATTTCAGGCTACGTGTTCCCTCGGTATAACATAGTTCAAATGACCAACGGTGTTTGCTAGGTGGATTTTTTGGGTCACTTAGTGAAGTTGGACAATAACATTGTAATGTTGGTCTGAATTCACCTTTTATTGAAGAGTACAGGTTGGGTTTGTTAATGGTTATGATAATGTACCCCAGGCCAGCAGAGAGAGATTGTGGCCGATGACCTCCCACACCCGTTCGGACTCACTCAGTATCGGGACTACATCTACTGGACGGACTGGAACCTGCGCAGCATTGAGCGTGCCGACAAGCACAGCGGGCAGAACCGCACCGTTGTCCAGGGCCATCTGGAGTACGTGATGGACATCCTGGTGTTCCACGCCTCGCGTCAGGATGGCTCCAACGAATGCTCACAGGACAATGGCCAGTGCGCTCACCTGTGCCTGGCCACGCCCGAGGGATCCCGCTGCCGCTGCGCTTCACACTACACCCTAGAGGCCAATGGCAGGAACTGCAGCTGTGAGTCTAGCATATTCTGGTTTTTGTCTTTTGGTTATATTGTTCTCAGGTGCAGCTGTTTTATTCGTTATTAGCGTTCTTCATGCCAGCCGCACCAAGTTCACTGGTTGAAGCTTGAGCCTCGAGGGCCGTTGGCCTGTTTTTCTTGAGCTGCTCCCCAGGATGGAGGGTGAAGGTATTTTGGGTGGATGTTGTTGGCTCACGCTACAGTTGCAAACCAGAGGGGTTTTTTCCCCCCCCCCCCTCTGATGGCCTTGAGCGCTGGAAAGGCTGTGAAAGGAAGACGGATGTAGGGCGAGGGAGGCCTGTCACCCGAGACCCCTTCTCATGTCAACCCACACTCCCCCGTCCCTCTCTGCCCTCGGGGTTGATGGCTGTTTCGTCTGGGAGCGAGTGAGTCACGGGCTTTTATAAACCACTCGGTCTAGGTGAGACGGCCGAATGAATCCCAGGCCTTTGACCAGCGGCATCTTGAAACGCAGTAGGATGGGGAAATCAGCGTTTTTATGCTTCATTCTGCATGTGGCGTGAGAAAAGTATTTGATGGTCAGTATCTCTCCAGGGTTGTTTCAGAACACATTTATGTGCGTTTCTTCATTTTTTGGCAGAGGATGAAGGCCGCTTTTCTTTAACATGTGTTTTTCTTACCCTCCTCTCGCATACCTCTCCTTGGGCTCTTGTGGTCCCTTGCCGAGTTATAGTGAGAGGATTATAACCCCTCTCCCGCAAAGGGGCAGGTGGGCGATGTGGAGCCGGCAAACGTGACAAGCCGTATGCGTCATTTGCCCCCCCTCCCGTAAATTTCCCCAAACGTGCAGAGTCCAGCAATCTGCAGGTATTAATTTGTGTGGGTTTCCTTTGCTTCTGAGGCCATCTGCCTTTTCATTCATCTCGTTTCTCATCTCCACCGCCTGTATCTCTTCATCTCCCCAGCCCCCTCCAGCTTCCTGCTCTTCAGCCAGAAGACCTCCATTAGCCGCATGGTCCTGGGCGAGCAGAGTCCCGATGTCGTCCTGCCCATCCACGTGCAGCGCACCGTACGAGCCCTCGGCTACGACCCGCTGGACCGACTGCTCTATTGGGTGGACGGCCGGCAGAACATCCGCAGGGCGCGTGACGATGGCTCCCAGGTATGATTGTCCCCCGGGCCTGTAGGGGGCTCGCTGTCTGATGCACAGTTAATAAACTCTTTGACGCTAGCAGTCGTGGAATTATTAATGCTCTTTCTGTGACGGTGAATCGTAATATCACAGCTCTGCAGCAGCAACGTTGGATTAGACGAGAACCGTAAAGTTGCAAGACAGAAACGAAGAGGTGCAGTATATTGGGAAAGAAGGGAGAAATGGGTGAGAGTAACGACCCTCTTCACCTCTCCTCTTCCTGCGTAGCTGTTTGTGGTGGTGTCGACCACACCCGGCCACCAACAGAGCCCCGACAAGCTGCCCCACGACCTGAGCCTGGACCCCTACAGCCGCATGGTGTACTGGAGCTGCGAAGCAACCAACACGATCAACGTGCAGCGCTTGGACGGGCGCACTGTGGGCGTGGTGCTACGCGACGACCTGGACAAGCCCCGCGCCATCGTAGTCAACGCAGAGAGAGGGTGAGGAGGGGCAGGGGGACTCCGCGGAGCGGTGGCCGGAGGGTTGAAGTTGGGCTACGCTCGGGCGAGAGCTGTTCTCAGCGACTCGACCCATCTCTGCAGCCGCTCTTCCCCGCTTTTGTCCAGCTTCGCTCCTAATGTACGAAGCCATGTGAAGAGGCACTCGCGAGACTAATGGAGGCGGACGGGGACGCGCGCGGGGACGCCGTACGCGGCGCTGCACAAAGGCCTCGATTGAGCTTCGCCCACAAAAGATACGGTGAAGCGATACGCCGAAAGCGGCTCGTGTAAATATAGATGCAGAGCGGTATTATTTTTAGTCGGAGCAGCTCTCGCTGTGGCGGCGATCCAGGAAAGTAATTGGTGGGTGATTGGCTGTTTAGTGATGTGGCGTTGAGGGTTCGACGCAGGAGGTTCCATTTAGTTTGGTTTATTTTCCTATATAGGTGAATGAAACGGTCCCTCTGGTAACTTCTGGAACGGCGCGCCTCGCACCCGGGCGCTTCTCGTTCCATGTGTCGAGCAGATGGCCGCCTGTGATTATTTTTCTGTTTTCCTCACTGGTGGCGGCTAGTGCGGTCAGGATTTTTGGCCGCCTCCCCTGTAATCGGGCGCCCATTGTTAGTGCGCCTGCCGCCCTTTCTCGGCTTCTATTTATAGCGTTCCTGGAGGAGGCTGGGCGTGGCGGAGGCGACCTTTCGCGTAACGTCGGCGGAGAATCGGCACGTCGACACACAAGCCTGCAGAGCGTTACAGTAATCGGGGGTGGGGGCGGAGCTACGAATGTGTCGGGACAGTAGCTGTGGTTTTTTTGGGAGACTTTTTTTTTTTCTCTCTCCTCCTTCCACTGGGAAAACAAAGGGAGTCGGAGCCAAGGTGGGGGGCAGGGCAACCCTTTGAAACAGAGCGGCTCTGGCACCGCTCTTGAAGATAATGGTCCCCGCAAAAGATTTGAACGTTTGCCTTGTTGTGGCGTTTTTATTTTTCTTTTTTTTTTTTTTTTCTTTTTTTTTTTTATTATGAGGGTGCCGGAGGAGAGACTGATTTATTAAAGCTGTTGCGGTTGGGTGTTTGACTCGAAGAATACAGATATTCTAAGGAAAGCTAAACAGCTGTCACGATGAATTTGTTTGCTTCCATTTCCCTTCCAACGGTAAAAGGCCCTCGCTTTGCATTTGAGAGCCAAGGCTTTCTTTTCGTTTTTGAAAAATACCGCTCGGTAACACAAGTTCTCCTCTTAATTATCAGAGACATCTCGTCGGATAGCGTACGGGCAAGAAAATTAAATATAACGCACGTCGGCGTTCGCGAAGGAGCGCAACGCAAATCGCAAACAGATGAGGCCATAATTTCTTCCCCAGAACATTTCTTTAACAAGTGTCGCGATGGCTGTTCTTGGGTCAGATGAGAACGGGGATAAGAGGAAACAAACGGGAAGAGTTCTGGCTACACGCGCCGACGCACAGTCACGTCTCGGGGCGGGAGGCCAGACGAACAGGCTCCGTAGTCGAGTGCTTTTTCATCAGAGTGTGCGGTACCCTATCGTTCACACCGTTCGTCAGCTGTTGGGAGTTGTTCCGATTGTTTATTGTCATGTCAAGCACGTCAGTGGACACCGACTGGTCCCGCACGCTGAAGTGAATAGTAATGCGGCAGCGCGGTGCTGTAGAGATGGAGCAGCAGGTGGCGTGGCGGTTAGAGCCGTTTCCTTGCGTTTGAATCCCCGCTGTTACTTTAGTACCTGTGATCAAAGTACATTTACATTACAGGTTCTGTTACTTGTGCAAATTGAAACTAAATGTAGTGGAGTGAGCTCCCTCTATCCTTCAGAGCTGCTGAATCCTTTCCATGGTTCCAGAAGCATCACAGACATTTACGTTTATTCATTTAGCTGGCGCTTTTTTCCGAAGCTACTTACTCAGTGTTAAGGTGTTTACAATTATTTTACCAAAATTATTTGGGTAATTTTACCGGAGCAGTTTAAGGTGAGTACCTTGCTCAAGAGTACTAGCTGGTAGCGTAGCGGTTAGTTATTGCCTTTGGGTCCAGAAGGGCATAGGTTCAATCCCGCTCTCTGGCTGTAGTACTCTTTATCGAGGTACTTATCCTAAATTGCTCCGGTAAAATTACTCAGCTGTATAAATGGGTAAATAACTGTAACCTTAGCATTGTGATGATTTGCTTTGGAGAAAAGTATCAGCTAAATAAGTAAATGTAATGTACTACAGCCAGAGATGGGGATCAAATATGCAACCTTTGCATCCAAAGGCAGTGACTAACCATTATGCTACCAGCCGTCACAAAGTACTTTCCCTGAACCGACTCGGTGAAAACTCCTCAGCTGTATAAATGGCATAATAATTGTAAGTCGCCTAATATATGAACCTACCTAGAAGGCAGCAACTAATGCAACACACAGTGCGTTTTTTTGGAAGATTTAAATGAATTCCTTTAGCGGATGATTTCCCTCCAAACTATTTGCTTCTCCTGTTTTGCAGGTACATGTACTTCACGACCACACAGGAGCGAGCTGCAAAGATCGAGCGGGCCGCGCTGGATGGGACGGAGCGCGAGGCTCTCTTCACCACCGGCCTTATCCGGCCCGTGGCGCTCGCCCTGGACAACAAGCTGGGGAAGCTCTTCTGGGCGGATGCCGACCTCAAGCGCATCGAGAGCAGCGACCTTTCGGGTGAACCTCACCCGCCATGCACCCAGGGCTGTATGGCGCTGGGACACTTCTCCAGGAGCTTGCCATGCTGTAGGGAATTGTCAGGTTTTTGGCTCCGGTTCCCAACCGCGAGTCTGCGCCACGTCGCTATCGCCGCCATCTCTCTGGACCAGGCTCCTCCCTGCCGATCTGATCTGTGCCCTCCGGCGCTCCCCATTAAGAGAGGCCGTAATTGTACCACCATAATGAAGCACCTCTGGGATGCATCAGGTCCTTCAGCTGAGAAATTATGGCCTTTGAACCTGGTGCCAGACCTTCTGAAGTCACAGATATCCTGTGGTTTCTGTCCAGGGGTGGCCACCTCCAGAGCCTCCTACATAATTGGTCCTGCCTCATAGTCATTTATGCAGCTGTTGCTTTAATGTAAAACAGAGTGTTTTTTTCAGCAAATTAATTATGTTTGCCTGCAAAGCATATCGAAGGAAAACATCTTATTTTGTTTCGTTATGTCGCCAGCATTTAAATGTTTAGTCTTAGTCTAACGTCTCTCATGTCAGGCCTCTGCCATGTTTAGTGATGGAGCGATACATTGCAAGCAGGTTCCTCGTTGCGTGTTCCGGCCCTCGGGATGTTGTTGTTTGAGACGTAGGCTTTGCTCATGTGCTCGCCGGGCTCCGGGCTGGCAGGTTTTAATCCCACCTGGACATGCCTGTTTGACAGAACACAAAGGCCATGTTTCCAGCAAATTCTTCGTTTCTCAGGTTGCATGAGGCTCGTTCCCATTCAGAACGAGAAGGGCGTGAGGGAAGGGCTTGGGGAGGGTGGACCCGTGGACGCTCGCAGAGAGAAACGGGGAGAGAACGGGGGCTTAGGAAGAGGAGAGCTTTCGAGACAAAAGGGAGACACTTCCTCCCCTTTCGTCCCCGGTTCCACCCCTGCTTGGTGGAAAACGGGGGACATCAAAGCGTCCCGCCATTTCATCTTCGTGGTAATTAGACAGCTGCGAGACACCCCGACTCTCGCCGGATCCTGAGACAGGTTTGATGTCTGCAGGAATGGCAAGGCACCTTGCGCGGCGGCCATCTATCAGAGGGAGAGGGGTGGGGCGGTGGGTGGTGCCCGGGGGTCTGCCCTTGGAAGCTGAGCCGAAGCGTAACCTCGGCTCTCGCAACCTGTTGATGGGCTTTTTGGGGAAGGGTGGAGGATGAGGTTCGTCAGAGGTTTGGGATGCTCTGTCTTGCTTCCTCGGCTACTCCCAGCGTTGATCGGAGTACGTTTCTCACGCAGCGGGACTCCCGACAGGCTTAAGGCTCCCATTCCAAGAGATGATTGTGGTTTCATTGCTGGGTGACTGAGAGCGATGAGACATCGCTTCACCTCGTGGTATTTTCTCAGTGCCTCCTAGGAGAACCACGCCAGCTGGTCACCGGTTGCGCTCCCGATCATCCCCACCCGCAAGGCTCCGCGTTTCCTACCTTTCCTGCTTCCTTTCACATACAGCAAGTGCTGCGGACAACCGAACCGGCAGCTACGTCATTGCCGTTACCTTGCCGCAGCTGGGCGTCTGCCCTTTGACCCTTTGACCTGGTTATAAAATGTGTTTTCATTCGCACCGGTTGTGCAACCGGCCGCAGGAGGAGACCTGGCTGCCGCTTTGCATTTCCGTTCCCAGAGATCTGGTCAGCTCCGCGGCCAAGTCCTCGTTTCCTTCACCCCTCACCCCGCCGCTGGCTGCCCCTCGCTCCCCCTGCTGCCGCTCCCCTGCCAGCGCGGATGAAGGTCACCGAGGTGCCGGCAGGATTGCGCCGAGTTTAGTTACGAAGGACGGCGCGTGGGCGGGAAAGCGCTGCTCGCAGGCTGACAAAGTCAGCGCTGTTGTCTTCATCGCTGCGGGCACGTCCTCCAGCCAGCGGCGCGGTGACGGCTCGAAGAGGAAATGTGCGCGGGTGGAGGTTTACTGTTGAGTTTAGGTGAAATCCAGGAGAGGTTGGTTCAGTTCTTTGACGCCCTCTTGGCTCTCTGTGATATGGCGTCACGTGGATGGTGTGGTTTGCGCTAATGCCCCCTCGTCTCGCGTGCTCAGGAGCCAACCGGATCACGTTGCAGGACTCCAACATCCTGCAGCCGATGGGACTGACGGTCCTGGGCGACCACCTGTACTGGATCGACAGGCAGCAGCAGATGATTGAACGCGTGGACAAGGTCACGGGGGAGAAACGCACACGCGTCCAGTACCGCGTCGTGCACCTGACCAGCATCCACGCTGTTGAGGACATGGACCCCGAGGAATTCGGTGCGTTCGCTGCCGGCGCCGCTCGCATCACCGATTTCCGTCAGAAATGTGCCCGGCGGTCAGGATGACCCACGTGGTGGCTAACTTTTCCACGCTTGCTTTCACTCTAGACTCACACCCATGTTCCCATGACAATGGAGGATGCTCGCACATCTGCATCGCCAAGGGCGACGGGACGCCGCGCTGCTCCTGCCCCATGCACCTGGTCCTCTTGCAGAACCTTCTGACCTGCGGAGGTACCGGAATTGACCCCGCTGTCCAGCTTTAGCTCTCATAACGTCTTGGACGTGCGATTGCAGGGACTAGAAAACGGAAGAGCCACTTCGTAACAAATAGCGACGAGCGTCCTGTCAATTAGCATGATCGCGACGGTGGTTTTCACTCCTTCCCGGCAGCAGTACGGTGCTGTTCACCGCTTCTGATCTTCCCACAGAGCCGCCCACCTGCTCCACGGAACAGTACACGTGCGCTACCGGCGACATCGACTGCATCCCGATGGCGTGGCGCTGCGACGGCTTTACCGAATGTGACGACAACAGCGACGAGGAGAACTGCCCCGTGTGCACGGTTTTCCAGTTCCAGTGCGACAAGGGCCAGTGCATCGACGCCCAGCTGCGCTGCAACGGGGAGCTGGACTGCGCAGACAGCTCCGACGAGCAGAACTGCCAGAGTACGCGAACCCCCCCTCCGAACCTTCTCGCTTTATCCCCCGGTGCATCTTGGGAAGCAGTGTCCTTGTGATTCACAACCTGGATACAACCTGAGCGTATAGTGACTCCTCCAGATCTGCAGGGAAATCTTGTTTTGCTGCATGTCGTTTCGTAACTGTTCGGTCGGCATGTCGTACGTCTTTCTACTGTGCTTGCGATTGTAATGCCGATGAGTAACGGAGGCTCCTCCCACTCCCACAGATATCTGCTTCCCCACCCAGTTCCGCTGCGGGAACCAGTGTATCGAGAAGAAGCAGCAGTGCGACTCTTACGCGGACTGTGACGACAACTCAGACGAGCTGTACTGCGGTGAGATCACGCTGCCCCCTATGGGTGTGGAGGGCGATCTGCACCTGGGCCTTGTTAATTTTTTCCCAGCTATTTCACTTTGCCAAGTAATAGTTTGCCTGCTCAGGGAGAGCAGGTTGGTGGATCGGTGACTCTCCGGGCTTTGACTCTCTGCCTGTCTGTCCGTTCAGAGGTTCCGTTGAGCCCGTCCAACGAGCTCCCCAGTCACACCAGCACCATCGGACCGGTCATCGGCATCATCTTGTCCGTCTTCCTCATGGGCGGTGTGTACTTTGTTTGCCAGCGGGTGGTGTGTCGCCGCTACAAGGGCCCAAGCGGAGCGTTTCCTCACGAGTACATCAGCGGCACACCCCACGTGCCCCTGAACTTCATCGCTCCGGGCAACACGCAGCATGGCACGTTCACGGGTGAGTCTGCTCTGCAGATTGCTTTATGGAGCTCGGGTCTGATGTACGTGCAGGGCTCTGGCAGCCCTCCCAGTGTACTTAAATCCCTTTTCTGCCCATAATAATCTAGGTAACAAAGAGGTATTCATTGTGAAACATCTGTTCTCTCCCTACTTTTTAGTGCCAGGTCAAAATTTGTTCCATATGTTTCATCAAGTGATTTTAGGTTAAAAAAAAAAAAAAAAAAAAAAAAAAACAGGCCAAGGGAATATTTCCTTATTTGTTCATGGTTTTTACCTTTTTTGTAAGTGTGAGTTTTTGTGTGTCATCAGACCTTGCGGATTCTGGTCCGCCTCTCCTCTCAGTTTTTGTTGTCCGGCTTTGCTTTGGCCTTTCGCGAGGGTGCTGGAGAAACCACGTGTTTGTGTCTCTTAAGCGGTTCTTACTGAAATGAGTTTTGAACTGGTGTCCTCTTGCCCTTTTCGGCCTCATGTTTGTGATGTTAAAACCTGATTTTACTTTGCTACGTGAGCAATGTATGAGCAGTATCCAGAGACTGGTGTCTGACTTGCGCGTTCGGGTACCTCCCATACTTGTGCTGCCACATTTTTTGTATTCTGCTAAGTCTCGTGTCTGGGATGCCTTCCTATCGGCTGTTCTGGTTTCTCTCGTACCCGTGAGGGTTTCCTGTTTGGTATGCTACTATCTTCTCTCTCCGTTGTGGCTTATTGTTGGGTATTCTGGTACCTCCCATGCTTGTGGTAGCCTGTTGTTGGGTATTCTGCTATCTCCCATGTCCACGATGCCTTCCTGTTGGGTGTTACGGCATATCGTCAACCTGCAACGGTTAACAGGTGTGTATTCTTGTATCTCCCATGTGTTTTGATGCCTAACCACACCCTGTGCTTTTGCAGGCATCTCTTGTGGGAAGTCCATGATGAGCTCCGTAAGCCTGATGGGAAGCAGCAGCAGCGGGGCTCCCCTCTACGACCGCAACCATGTGACCGGTGCCTCTTCCAGCAGCTCCACCAGCACTAAAGCGGCCTACTACCCGCAGGTCCTGAATTGTACCTTCCTGGTTCACGCCGCAACAACTTCTGCGGTAGAAGTTTCTTTTAACACCCAGCTCAACGTGCTGCTGCTCTTGTCCCTTTTGGTTCTACAGATGCTCAACCCACCCCCGTCTCCCGCCACAGACCGATCCTTATACAATGCCGAGATGTTCTACTCCTCCAACAGCCCCTCCACCACCCGCTCCTACAGGTACATCTGCCCACATGTAGAGGGCCACACAGATGGGAGAGCTGGTAATCTGAACTCTTGGGCTGGATGCCTGGTACATACCTGCACGGCTCTGCCAACATGTGTTGATTCAGAACGACTGGCAGAAGCTCCCGAAATTTTTCTTTGTTTTTTTTTTTTTTTCTTTGCTTCGCCGTATATCATTATTTCCTTCCCCAGATGCGAATATAATCCTCAACACAAACTGATTGTGTAAAACCGAAAATGCTGTACGACAGAACAGTCTCTCCTGGCTAACGTGTCCGTATTAACTTACCGTATTAGCTTAAGTTTGGCAAAGTTACCTGTGTTTGTGCTTGTATGTGTTTATAGAAATCCAGATTTCACCACCTCTATGGATTTTGAAGATCATCTTACCAAAGCGCGTGGACCTCTCGGGTGTTTCTAATCTGATATCCGTGTTTCTTTCTTTCCCTTCCCCTCCCACCTCATGCGACTTGTCCCGGAAGGCCTTACCTAATGCGAGGCGTCGCTCCGCCCACCACCCCCTGCAGCACAGACGTGTGTGACAGCGACTACACCACGAGCAGATGGAAGAGCAACAAATACTACATGGATCTGAATTCGGACTCGGACCCTTACCCTCCTCCCCCGACCCCTCGCAGCCAGTACCTGTCGGCAGAGGAGAGCTGCCCCCCGTCGCCCTCCACAGAGCGCAGCTACTTCCACTTGTGCCCCCCACCCCCATCGCCATGCACTGACTCCTCGTGACCCCCGGGGGGCCCTCGTGCTTGTAAATACTTTAAAATATGAACAGATGAGATTAATCTATTTTATTAATTTTCCACTCGCGGTCATCGCTTCCTGTGGGAGGGGCAGAGACCTCGGTGGCGCGGAGCTTCGGCGTTGGCCACGAGCACTTGATGACTCCTGGCGCTGCCCATCGCCCGCAGTTCACAGGCACCACCCGGTGTCTCAGAAATGCTGGAGAAACATGGGCGAGGATCCTTTTCGCAGTGAAGATGCAGAACTGTCTTGTGTGGTTTTTTTTTTTTTTTTTTTTTTTTTAAAACGACGAGCCAAACGGCAGTCAGGCAGCCTTTGGACGTAACATGCCAACGACGCAGAGCGAAACTGCACGATGTTGGAAACGGTGCGAAAATCCTGGACCTCGACCGCCGTCAATCTCCTCGCTGCCTGAACCAGCTAGTCCGCGTGACCTGTGCGCCACGGAGCGCAGCACGTAAAGAAATTCCAGCGTTTTCCGCAGCTCGGCGCAACTGTCTCAGTTTCACTGAGATGATGGGAGCAGATAAGTGGAAAAATTCTAGGGAGTTACTGCTGGTGCAGTGTGAACGGGCATTTTATTTCCCTCTTGTTTGTTTTCTCCTCGGCCTTTGCGCCTTGCACTCTGTGACAAAGTCGACGTTAAGTTATTATTTTACCAAAAGGTATTGCAAATTAGTAATGATCGTCCCGCGTTCGGCCCACGGTGCCGCGCCCACGGTTTGCTTGCCGTCACGCATCTCGTTTTTAGCGTTTCCCGCAGGGGCGTGTGGCCAGACGTCTTGCTCCGAAACGAAAACCAAAACAATTTCACACAGAGGTGCTGTAAATATGTATTAAGCTTAAATTGCTGCCGCGTTTCTAACAAATTACTTTTTATGTGAATATCAACGAATCCCTCCGCGTTTGCTCGGGTTTTGTCCCGTTTACCAAAACAGTGTGTTTGCTGCTACTGTACATATAACCTTTAATTTCTCACTAACGGCAGAAAAACGAAAAGCCGCAGCTATACAGAGTTATTATAATTATGCAGATGTTTGAAAGCATTATAAGTTATTAACCCTACATAACGCTTTGCCTCGGTTCGTGTAGTGTGTGCGGCACAGTCCATGTGAAAATATAATTTTTGTGAAATAAGTTTAGGGATAACGAGGGCCGAGCGTTCGTGGGCCGCGCTCCAAGTTGGCATCGTGCTCCTCCGTAGCCTCGCAGCGCTTTGCCTGTCGCGACCTTTGACCTCGGACGAAGATGTGAAGGGAGGGGGTCGACCTCGGTGCTTGCGGATCTCGCCGCAGAGGCCGGGGGACGCCTCGGCTGATGGGATCTGCCCCCCCCCCCTCCCCCGACCCTGCTGGCGTCACTTCCCAAAAACCCGTAACCGAGGACTTGCTCCCCAGAGATAACGTGCTTCGATAGATCTCATGAATTCCCGGGTCGGAGCCAAATTCGGCGGGAGCGAGGAGCCGGCCTGTTCTTTTGTGAAGAAACGTTAAAAAATAAGCTACAGGTGGGTGGTCTCGGGTTAGAGATGCGGACCCCTCATCGCTGTTGCCTCATTGCCCCCCTGCTTCAGTGTTATCCGGGGGTGGGTTCGGTGTCCCCCACCCACAGCTTTCTCCTAACTTCAGCTTCCGTCCCGGGGGGGGCAGACGCCCGACCCGGCACGCTCCCCATAGAGCGTGATTGCTGTGTCTTACGCACCAGCTTCGTGTTCATCCAGTTCCTTTTGTTCGAGTGCTTTCCGATGCTCACCGTGACCTGGCTGAGTGCCGGGAGCGCCGCGTGGCGTGGCACGGCCACGGAGTCGCCCTTGTTCCCGGGAGCCTCGCCGCACCCCTAGGTGCCGCCACGCCAAGCACTTACTGCCAGAGCACCTTCAAGCATCAGTGCCTTGTTGTGATGTGTGAAGACAACAGAGGTGATGAGATACGATCTCTGAGAGTTAAACCTCTGCTGGTGGTCCCTTTGATGCTTCCTCGATTTCTGCCGGTTCGACTCG
Organism: Scleropages formosus; assembly: GCF_900964775.1. Classification (NCBI taxonomy): domain Eukaryota; kingdom Metazoa; phylum Chordata; class Actinopteri; order Osteoglossiformes; family Osteoglossidae; genus Scleropages; species Scleropages formosus. The sequence goes on along the minus strand of NC_041810.1, from coordinate 28,772,653 downwards.
GTCCCCACACGGCTGAGGAGGCACTTCTACCAATCTTGTGATGCTGGAGATTGTGGATTGTGTCTGCAAGTAGAAAGCAACGGTCATTAACAGCTTTTTAAAATAATAAGGGCTTGAATTATAAATGTTAAGCAGAGCTAATTTTTTTTTTTGCCGCTGCTGCTCTGTGTTTGATTTGGGAAACGGGGGAGGAAAAAAGTGGGCTTTAAAGTCATCCCCTCAGCAGGGTGGGTACTCACGGTAGTACCGATTCTGATATTACGACTCCAAAAATGTTACTACGCACGATTAAAGCAACTCCCCCCAGTGCTGCCGCTGACTGCTGCTCCCGCGCTGGTCCTGTTACTTGATTCAGGCCACGCCCCCCTGCTGTGAGGAGGGCGTGGCCTCTGCAGCTCCGCCCTTCTTCCGACGTACGCAAGTGGCCACGGCCGCAGGCGCCTACTTTCCACTGAGCTTCCTGTGCCTTTTATTCCCTGTACAAAATGTCTTGTATAGTTTAATCTTGTGACAATTTTTTTGTATCAAAGCGTTTTTATATAATAAAGGTTCTATTTTAAGGAAGGTGAGCTCTATCTGTGTTACTTGGTATTTGCCAGGAAATCAGAGGGACGGCCGGCAATTTCTCACGGTGACAGATCCGGACAAGGGCTGCTTGTGTTGCTTTTAAGCTGGGATTCATTCACAAATGAATACTTCGAAGGGAAGAATCGCCGGAATAAGTGTATGTCGAGTGCGAGCTGCTTCGAGGAGGCCAACGGCGTTACCTGGGCCACGCGAACAGGCCAACTGAATATGGCGATTGTCCAGGCTGTAAGACAGGCCTCGCGTTTAGACGCGAGAACTGCGGCAAAGGCGACGCGGGCGTCGTGACGTGCCGCGACACGCGCTCGCCGTCGTAGCGACGGGGATGTCCAGCCTCCGCGTGCGGTGCTGTTCGGACGCCGCGGGGTTAAGTGGGGTGCGGCGAGTCGGAGGGGCCGAGGTGGAGATTTCATGTGCACAAACGTGGGTGTGATTCTGGTGGGGGGGGTCCAGGATGCTCTTACCCACACCGCTAGGATGGCCTGCCGAAATAATGCCACATGTCTAACTTTAATCTGGATCCGATAAACATCTTAATCCTCTAATGTCGGGGGATTGAAATAAAATTATCGTGTTGGCATCCCTTTGATGCACAGATGGGATTTTGGCACCGACGTTGTAAACAAAACCATAAATTTGTGCTGAAAACCGAGAAAATCGGCAGCGGTTGGAGCGAAGGCCTCGGCGAAGGTCTTTTTCGGGTCCCCGCACCGCGATTGTGAACCGGTGACGGAGCCGAATTTGTCGAGAGCTCAGATTGAGACGTTGTGGACAGGCTCGTACAAAGTAAGAGACCCACATGTCCATGATTTTTGTGCACCGCGGTAAAGTCAAAGCTGCAAGTGCTGTTTAAGAAGTGTACCGGCTTGTGAGTGTACGAATCTGGTTGGTTTTTATTGAAAGCTCTGAGGCATGAGATAAAAACGTCCAAAAACGGGTCGAACCAGGTGTGATAGAAACATGAATCAATAAATAAATAAAAGTGAATAAAAGTGTAAAGTGTAGGTGCACCCAGTTTGATGTGAAACACTATCAAATGCTGCCCTCTTGCGGAGAAAGTCTGTAGTGTCTTTTTTTTGTAATTTTCACTTTTTTTTGTGACCCTTCAGAAAAATGAACCATTTTTCCCAACCTAAAGAAAAGTGTTTGTTTTTTTGTTTTTTTTTTGCACCCATGGTTTTCCCCTGTCTTGGAAGGACAGAAAGTGGAAAGCCATGTGGAAAATCTGCTTCTCTTGAACTGGCGATCAGACTTCACCGTTGGCAAAATCACAGCGTGGAGTCTGCTGCCGCGTGAGAAAGCCCCCGTCGGGCTCCGGTTCGAGCAGAAATGTAACGTCGGTTGCGAGTGCAGAGCAGGTTAGGGCAGGCAGCGAGACGGGTGTGTGGCGGGTGGAAGACGGAGGCCTCTGGGGCCCTCCCAGGGGGAAAATCAGTGTAGAGTAGAGTGAGTACAGTGCTAACCCTGTACATGTGGGAGGGGTGGGGGGTCAGGCCCTCGCCCCAGTGGAGGTCAGTCAGCTGGGGGTCTCGAGACGTCAAGTGTCTGCAGAGGGTGGCAGCAGATGGAAGGACCTCCCCCGTGAGAGTCTTGCGCTGGCGACCAGCCGAACCTCACGCAGGGCCACGAAGGCTGTTTCGACGCCTCGGCTCGGGTCAATAGCGCATCTTGTTTAACGCGGCACGAGGCTGCTGTCCGGGTCCTACGGTTTTTCAAGTGGGCCCTGATCCAACGTATGTGTGTAAACAACGCGGTCGCCATGGAAACCGGAGAAAACCAAGAGGGTCACGTTCCCTTCCCTAAATCGGTGAGACTCACCAAGTTCTGTCCAAGCCCTCGAGGTCACAGATTGTACGCTATGATGGTGGGACTCGGTAGCTGTACAGTATGGTGTGTGTGCGCGCGCGTGTGTGTGTGTGTGTGTGTGTGGGGGGGGGGGGGGATTCGTACTCCGTGGGCCTTGGAGTGGAGCATCCAATGGTGTACTACTTAAGAATGAGGTAAGCTGCAAGTCTGAGGACAGGCCTGGCCTAGGACTCAACCTGAATTAAGCTGGTGAACTGTCCTTACCATAAAGATGGGAAAAAAAAATCATTTACTTTGGACAAAAGCTAAATATTGAATAATTTGTTGGGAAATAAATATTAAATGTTAGATGACCATCAAATATTGATGTACTTAATACAAATAATATAGTACTATATATACAGTGTAATATATATGTAAAGTATATATTGCATAGTATTACATATACTATTACTTCTTAATATAGTTTGTATAGGGGAAGTATAAATTGTTTAATTTTATATATAATACATAAAGTATGTATAACAAAATACATTAAAAATTAAATATTTTCTAAATATTAAATATTCAAATTCAGTTACATTTTTAATAATTTGCAATTAAAATCCATGCATTTTTGCATTATCATTAGCAGCATGTCTAGTGTAGGGTTGCAGCGGACCAGCGGAGGGGCCTCTCTCTCTCTCTCTCTCTCTCTCTCTCTCTCTCTCTCACACACACACACATACACACACACACTCTCTCTCTCTCTCTCTCTCTCTCTCTCTCTCTCTCTCTCTCACTATATTTATGTTAGACCCCAGTTCTGCTGAAACATGACTTTGGACAGTGGGACGAGATCCACACAAACATGGAAACTCCATACGGAGGGAGCTGGATTCCAACCCACATCCGAACCCACAGCCCAGGAAAAGTGAAGCACAAGCGCTACCATCTGCACCCTTAACATTTATTAATTTAGCAGATGCTTTCCTTCAAAGAGAGGGGCAAATGAGAGGATGAGCGATGCGGACGCACACACGCCATCCTCACACCACAATCAGTCTGATGTCATGGTTTAAACCGGCATATTTTACATGAGTAGCTGCATATGGAATTGGTAGGAAATAGAAAGGTACGTAAATGTGACAGGTACACACACACACACACACACACACACACACACACACATTTTCAGAACCGCTTGTCCCATACGGGGTCGCGGGGAACCGGAGCCTACCCGGCAACACGGGGCGTAAGGCCAGAGGGGGAGGGGACACACCCAGGACGGGACGCCAGTCCATCGCAAGGCACCCCAAGCAGGACTCGAACCCCAAACCCACTGGAGAGCAGGACTGTGGTCCAACCCACTGCGCCACCGCACCCCCACTTATGTGACAGGTAATGCAGTGCAAATTTATCCCTGAATATTGATAGGGATTCAGCAGTTCTGAGTGCCACTGCCAGTAATCATTTAGAAAAAAGAATGCCCGATAAATATTACATATTCTAATATTGTAAAAAGCAGATTATAAAAATGCACCTGGTCAATGTACAAAACCAGCTCAGCTTAGCTGCTTCGGAGTGTGAAAACGTTTTGTGCGGCGTTCGGCTTTTCAGGGAGAAACCAGACCTTTGAAAGACGTTCGTTCAGTCGGCCTGTTAATCGGGAATAATTGCTGGGTGCGTGATGGATTATTGCTAAGCTCTTTAAAAGGACGAAGAAGAAGGAATGAGCTCGGCCAAGAGGTGCACTGTGTTATCAAAGGTGGGGAAGAGCGTTTCGCCGCCGTTTCTCTCGACGCCGAGGAGGAGGCCCTGCCCGTCGGAAGGCTACGGGGGCGTTCGAGGCCCTGGCGTGTGAAGACAGGCCTGCGCTGGGAAACCCCTTGGCGCGGGCCACACGTGTCGCGCTGCGTTCTGTTTGCGTTTGGTTAATCTCGACCGAGTCCCCGGGGCCTGTGTGGCGTGCGGCCGACCCACGAGTCTCCGCCCACTTCTCTGTGTTCCGGGCTGCGGGGGATGCGGGTGCCGCGCGCTCAACGCTCGACTGTACGCCCTCCGGCCCCAGGAGGCTTCCTGCGCTCCTCTCTGATGAGTCACGGCCTGCCTGTCGATGAGCGTCCTGCCACTCGCTGGAGCACACGGGGCTGCTCTGTGAACCTGCACTCGCTCATTGCTGGGGCCCTAGTGGGATCTTACATACAGTCACTTAATTATCTTAGAGGTATTCCATCTTTTTCTTACGAACTGTGCTGTTCTCAGCCCTTCTCACCCACCAAACACACTTCAGATACTCATGTGATCTTAAAAAGACTAGGAACGCAATCATCTTTATGCACCCGAACTATATCTTACACTATCTGCAGAGGCGTGGGAGTGCGGTGGCGCAGTGGGTCGGACCGGGTCCTGCTCTTCGGTGGGTCTGGGGTTTGAGTCCCACTTGGGGTGCCTTGCGACAGACTGGTGTCCCGTCCTGGGTGTGTCCCCTCCCCCTCCAGCCTTGTGCCCTTGTTCCCGGGTTAGGCTCCGGCTCCCCGTGACCCCGTATGGTACCTGTGGTTTCAGAGAGTGTGTGTGAATATCTGCAGAGGCATTTTATTTTACCAATACAAATTGAACTACAGTTGTTTTTTTATGGATTCATTTAGCTGACACTTCTCTCTCAAATATTTTTCAGTTTTTCACCCATTTCAAATTTTTACAGAAGCAGCTGAGGGTAAGTACCTTCCTAAAGGGTATTACAGTGGAGGAGGGAGGGGAATTTGAACCTGCAACTTGCAGGTTTTAAGTCCACATGCATAACTGCTGCGTTACCTGCCTTTTGTTCCCGCGTTCTCCTTTTCTTGACATCATTCACAGGCTCGGTGGTCAGTGGACTATAGGTACACGTTCATTAGAAGCTTAAGTGCTTCCCTGCAGCCCCTCCCACACAAAGCCTTGACCGCTAAAATGGATCAAAGCGCGGGTGACGGCCTCCTGCTGCTCTTTCCCAATGTTTCAGACACCAGTAGACATCGCCGTTAGAAACAGCAAGGTTCAGGTTGATGTCAGCAGATGTCTTAGAGACAGAGGACATCATTACCGGGAAAAGCCTGAATCGCTGTCAGTAAAGCACAGATCAGTCACATTTTGCTGCTCTTGGACAATTAAAGCAGCTCTTGTATTATTATGTGATTTATTTGATCAGTGTTAGAGCACTCCCACAAGGGCTCCAAAATCCAAAGTCTATTTTTTTTCCATCTCTGTGATGGATTCAGCGCCCTCTGTCCCTCGGAGCTGCTGAATCCCTTCCAGCATTCCGGATGCATCCCAGAACACGTCTTCCAGACCCGCTTCTCTCCCGATCTCCTAACAGCCCGATAAATTTGCATCGCGCCATCTGCCATTAACATCTTCGTGTTTCCGGTCACACTCTGTTCTGCGCGCAGCTATTTGAGTGATGCGCTCCAGCAAAATCGTGCACGTTAACAGTCGTAAGTCTGCGTCTAAAGCTCCCCGCCTGCTGTAAGCTCTACCTTGGTACAGAGCTGTGTATCGCTTTAGAGGGAACTGACTGCTAAATGAATAAATGTGCATTTCAGAACGGTTTTTGGCTACTGATCAACTGGTAATGCCTAGTATAACGTGATTGTCCCTGAAGCGTAAGATTACGAATAATTTGCACAAACTATCACGAATTCTCCTTATTTAGTCGACGCAGGCCTGACTGCGGTAAGACCGCAGGCCGACCTGGGCTAGATTAATCAGCATTTTTGGCGCAGCGCTGACTGTGCGCGAGCCACGATGGGCGCAGGTCCCCTCACCGTGGTAAACCAACCTAGCAGTTTCTGAGGCACGCCACGATCCCAGGGCGAGAGGCCGGCTCCCATTAGCCATGCTGGAGTGACTCTGCGATCATATGCATCCCATAAACAGCGGACCGCAGCAGTCAGACAGCGACTGACCTATATTTGATGGGAAGGGGGATGCTCGTGCTCAGCCTGCAGATACACACCGCACACACACCACAAAAAAGAGGTAATTCGTAGTTCTTCCCATCCCAAATCATTTTTGTTCAATTTCCCACATCTGGTCTTCCTCCTGTCTGGGTATTGTGCCTTTTATTATTTGAACAAGCATATCTAGGTCACATTTTTTTTAATCTTTTTTTTGGGGGGGGGCCTCATTCACTATGGAGTCTTTATTTCTGACCTCCCTCGCCCCCTCCTAGCTATAATACCTCTCAGCAAAGACCACCATTCCGTGGAGAGCACACATCAGTCCTGTTTCTCGTCCAGTAACTGACATTCACGTGTAAATGACATTTTGCAGGATTAAAAAAGGCAGAAAATAGTGGCCGGGGAGGGAGATGGGGTTTCATAATGAATACCGCTCCCTAAAGTCATGAATTTGTAGAAATGAAAGGAAACCTATTGCCAGAAGTGTCATCGCCTCAGCCTGTTTGCAACGGGTACAAATCTAAATTACGACAGAAAAAAAGGTTCAACCCAAGTGGGAAAAGTCTTCCAAGAGGGGCTTTTAGTTAAAGATTTTTATTTCTCAAATATCAGCTAAAATATTTTTATTATTCATCTTTCCCCATGCAGCGTGCCTCCACTAAAATCGCAATATTGAACAGCTGAAAGTCTTATAATCATCATTTTTGTTAGAAGGGAATCGCTGGTCTATTTGTGAATGAAGCGCGTCGGGCTCGGACGCCCCCGATTGGGCCGCAGCTGTGTCAATCACTGTGACGTCATGTTGTTGCTAGGGCGTTGAAAACAACCGGGGAAAAGCGTTCGCAGCGAATCCGAAGCCAGGCGGATTTCGGTGTCGAACTAGCAATGGCAACCGGTTGAGGTTTTGCTCTCCAAACACAACTTGTAATGGGGCGTATTATTTGATCTTTAAAAGATCTCAATAAATTTAATTGTGCACACTCCCACACATTGTGAAGTTTCGCTGTTCTTTGATGTTTCGGAAAGTGTCACAATTCACTTTTCCTCCTTTAGCCGAAGGGCGTTTTATTACTTGACTGACGTCAGTTTCGTCCAGTCAAATAAAAGAAAATGTAAAACAGCGTGAAACTGATGCCATATTGGCTCACGTTATCGCCTCTTTTTTAATATAGCAACGCTTTACAGTTTCTCCAAGATGGCGGCACACCACTCCAGTTTCAAGATTGTGGTTCGTTGATTAATAATACAGCCAGTAACATCAGAAAGAACAAACGTCTTGTATGGGTCTTTACGTTTTGATTGACAGTTAGAGTATCGAATCATAACTCCGGACGTACTGGGGTTAGGGCTGAATGCCACATGCGCTGACCAATCGGAACGAGGAAGCTCGTTTGACTGACAGGTATGTCGGCAGTGGGGGAAGGGGTTGCTGAAGTTGATAGAACCGCCATCTTGAAAAGTGCTATCTAATGGTCTCCCTTTTCCCGCCTGCCTGAACCTGCTGTAAACTGTTTATTTCTCACTTTAGCGGCCTGTTGCCGTCGTGGTTTCTGTTCAGGGGGCTGGAGGAGAGGGGTTTTTTTGAGCTACATGTGGCGGACTGGACGCTGCCCGTGGTTTGTCGGTACGTAGCGCCGTCGGCCGTGTGTCCGTGCAGTTCTCGGCAACTCACTCCGATGTGTTTTGCAGAGTCAGAGGCTGTTCTCGTGTCGACGGCGCGCGACACGTTATTTTTTTTCTGAGGCGTTTTCCCGCCCTCTCCGTGGCCGTTAATAATGTTACTTCGTCGTGAGTATGAGTGTGTGTCCGTGTGCGTGTGTCGCTGGGGTGTGTGTGTGTGATGTTTTTTCTGGCCGGCCGGGCTCGTACGGCCGCCCCACCGAGTCCTCTCAGCTATTCGTGTTCCCGTTTTTGCCCCAGTGCCTCGTCGCTGCGCACCGGCGCGCGCTCTCTCTCACACACACACACACACACACACACACACACACACACACACACACACAGAGAGAGTGTGACAGGTCCGTTGTCCTGCGAACCAGGTTCTGTTCACACACAGTTTGCCACGGGAATTTAACCATCGACATCTGTACAGTGTGTGTGTGTGTGTGTGTGTGTGTGTGTGTGTGTGCGCGCGCGCGCGCGATTCAGACGTTGTGTCTTTATAATGGGTGGATTTCTAGAATGCGATCGGCCTTGTCCTACATACTAGCTCGATGGTACTGCAGTCAGTGTGTAACACTGGGCTGTGAAAAAGGGTTCAGAATCAATGTTGTTTGATTTACCATAGTATACCGTAGTGTACCACAGTGTACTGTGGAGCACCACACTTCCTTTGGTTTCATTCACCGACACCAAGACTCTACAGCATCACCAGGGGTCCTGCGGGTCAGTGGATCATCATGCATGCCACTCTGGGTTACTGTGGTAAATGACCCTGATCTTCCTACTGTTACATCTGAGAGAATTAGCTGGAGATTGGAATTGATGTCGTCATATTCATGGTGTCTTAAAGAGAGCTCCCTGTTTCACATGGAGATTGTACTTTTTAGACATCTGTTGCAGAGGTGTGGTACTGATGATGATGTAGGTGCTTTAAATCTACCACTTTGTGTTAGGAAACTCGAAAATATGAGACTCTTACTGAAAAGGTTTGGGATCCTAATGTCTCAGAAGTTGCTGGTTGCAGTAAGTAGGTAGCATAGTGTTTAGTGTCCTGTAGGTACCAGGGTCAAATCCCGGTCCTACTGTAGTACCCTTGGGCAAGGTACTTACCCTTAAATAATAAAGTGAAAATACCCTGCTGTATAAATCTTTGTAAATTTGATTGGGTGAGATTGTGAGTCACGTGTGTGTGTGGTGAATGAAGGTTTATAACATCATCTCAGGGTTGAGGTGTGTGTCTTGAGGGTTTACCCCTGAGGGAGGTCTGGGTATGATGCTGGAAGATGTTTGTTTCTTGTAGCTCTCCACTTCTTCCACTAACGTAGTCCGTAGTATGTGGGTATTTACGTAACGTAATGTTTGTAACGAAAGTGAATGTGCTCACACAGGTTAAACGCTTTGGCATCTGAATATCACTATCGAAAGCAGTCGGGCTGCTGAGTCAGTGGAGAGTTTGTTTGTTACCGAGGACTTTGATCTGCCACATGTTTCTGTTATATGGAGTTGATGGGAATGGCGAGATGCGGGAAAACAGCTGGATCAAGGGGCGTCAAGCTTGACAGTTAACTAGGGGATGAGTGCTAATGATCCGTGAAAGTTTATTAAGAAGGAATATCGCCTGCTTTCCTAGAAAATTGCTGCTCTGGAAACGTGCATCAGGGTTGCAGTGTGAGAGAGTATTTGGAGTTAAAATGCCCGTCCAGCTCATTGATACTGGCCTGTTTTTTTTTTTTTTTTTTGTCTCCAGTCGTTCGCAGCTTTGCACCGAAATGAGCTGCTTTAAGCTCAACAGGAGCTAAAGACCAGCAAAGACGCAGAGCAGCTCGTGGTACAGTGGCACAGGGTTGGAGGGAGTCCAGCGGCTGCAGTCGCCCGGGTTGGCCCCTCCGTGGGGTCTATTAATAATCCTGTTCTCCTCTCAGCCGTTCATGTGAAAGAGAAGCAAAGTGCTGGCCAAGCGGAAGTCAGGACAGTTTTTCGGTAACCTCTTGCCCTGATACTGGCTCCGAACATCTTTCAACAAAAGGGAAGGAAAAACCTGAAGTATGTGTTAATCGTGCATCACAAAAGTCATATTCTGTGAACAGTCTGATTCAGTGTATTTGTCTTATTTACCGTTATAAGTCTGTTAAACTTGACACCTCTGCCAGTTTGCAGCCTGAATTGACATGACACACAGTGGACCTGAGGTTGTTTTTATAGAGATGCATTGTTTTTCTTTGGTAATGACTTAAACGTAAGTGGGGGGGGGGGGAATGATAAACCATCACAGCCAAGTCTGGAGTCTACTCCACTAGGCTATTCTACCTGTGGTCAGGTAGGCACAGCAGGTAATGTAGGAATTAAAAATAAATAAATGACACTTCTGAGGAAGTGCATACAATTTCTGTAGGTAACTCCTCCAGTACTTCTGAGCAAATGGGTGTTGCTTTTATAAATATGTGAAGCAAGGTATAGATATGTATGGATGAATGTTATGGAGAACTGCTGTAGTAACTACTTCTAGAAGTTACCTCTTACCTCCTGAGTACTGAGTGACAATAAGGAAATGTGTATGATACTTTCCTGTGAGTGAAAGTATTAGCAGGGTTGTGAAGTTGCACATTATCCCCTATCAGCGAGACAAACCGATAGGTGTTTTTCTGCAGGAAGGAACTCTGCATGCTTAGAATCAATGAGTTAAGGGTTAGGGGTTAGCAGGCATGAAAAGGCTTTTTGTTGGCTACCTCAATGATCAGATCACACTCTAGTCCTCGGCAAGAGCCCTGCACTCCTCCACCTCTGGAAGCTTGGTCCCACTCTGAAGGGGTCCGAAATTGGCTATGATTTGGTGGAATGAGCTTCTGCTCTGCCTCGGAACTGCTGAATTTCTCAGCATTCGGGAAGGTTCTCAAAACCCACCTATCCCCGTTACTTTCAATGGCATTTTTCTATTCTTACATCACATCTTACGGTGTCTGCTTGTATATGTGTGCTTGGAAGATTGTGATATAAAAAAAGTTGTACTTCAATAATTGTTTTGTATCTAGTGGTGTATTTTTGTTTCTCTGAGTTGTACTGCTGCCTAATGTGTTAATGTAAGTTAACTGGAGTATAGAGTGCTCTTGAGTGGTTGGTGTGTATTTGTTTTTGCAGGTGTGCATTGACTGGTTCGTGGGAGCTGTGCTTTCTTCCTGCATGTGTCCAGCACCCAAGGGTTTCTCTTCTTTTGGCTGCTGGTAGACCCTGTAATGGGCAAGAACTCCCCAAGAGCACAAGCATCATTTTATTTTTGATTGGAATTTATTTTCAGGTTATAGCCTCAACCAGGTATACCTTTTTGGTGTAAATTTACATGTGCCGAATTGTTGTAGTGTATTAAATTCAGTGTCTGGTGTTTTGTCTCTTAAACTTCACCCATGATTTCTTGTGAGCATTCAGAACTTATTGAAGCTACAGACTGAAAACTGCAAATATTCTTTCACCATTTTTTGGGTGTACTACAGTCAATTCATTCTGAAAGCAATGTAATTTATCAAAGCGGAAGTAGCTTGGTGTGCCTTACAAAGAAAGGCCAGTCCTGTTCACATCGGTGTGTATTCACAGACCGTACAGTTACAGCAGTGCATGTGTGCACATTTGCATGTGTTCTCTGAGTGTACCTCTGCAATTCGTCACAGTGGCACAATGTTCTGGAAGTTTGACCTGCACACAACGTCCCACATCGACACCTTGCTCGAGAAGGAGGACGTGACCCTGACGGAGGTCATGGATGAGGAGGATGTTCTGCAGGAATGCAAGGCTCAGAACCGCAAATTAGTGGACTTCCTGGTGCGGCCACAGAGCATGGAGGATCTGGTGACGTACATCACTCAGGAGCCCTCTGAGGACATGGATGAGAAGTTGAAATACAAGTGAGCATATCTGGCCCTGTCCCCTCACTGATGCCATGTCCCCCATTTAGCTGTGATGTTTTGTAAAATCTTGACTGGCAGTGTGATTTTCAGCTCTGTTCATACGTGCTGTTTCACTGCTCCATGCCTGTGCTTCAGTGCTGCAATGGGGACAAGAAATAATGCAGTATTAATACAGATTTTAATTACATTTTATATACTTTTTGGAGTTATTTTATTATGGTGCACACCGGTTTTTCTTATTGATGTATTTTGCAGCAGAAATGTAATTTTAAAAAAAAAAAACAAAGCTCCCCTCCAGTAGAACAGTTGAATTGTTCCATTCATGCTCAGTAGTGGTCTTAATTATAGTGCACACCAGCCGTTCTCTGAGCTACTGATGTATTTAGCAGCGGAAATATAGAATTAGAGCGCCTGTGCAGCGGCAGCAGGTTCACAAGGTGCACAAGAGCCCAATAGCGCTGCTCCCTGTCTTTAGCATTCACACACATCCTTTGTGTGTTGTGTTTGAGCCATATTAGTGTAGTAACAAATGTTTTGATCTGAAGTATCCTTTTATGTAAATCCCCACATATTTTCTGTGTCAAGGTGTGTGGAGACCCTCAACCCAAGCACATGAAATCGATAGCAATGAGGCTCTAATGTTGCTTCAGGAGACTCTAGATTTTAATTATAGGCTTATGGCAGTATTATCAAATTTACCGTCATACCATCTAATCACATTTATTGTAGCTATACTTTCAGTCATGTGCAGTTAACTCACACATGACCATGATGAGATTATCACCAGTTCATGTGCTGTGGATATTTGTGCAGTGTTATTGCTTTTCCTTGCTCTGCTAAATTTTTTTTTTTTTTTTTTTTAAAAATAAGCATTAATTTAAACTTTTAAATGTTGAGTTCTTGTTTAAAGAAATAAGTGCTGTTGTTTCTGTCTATTTCATGTCTATTACAGATATCCTAACATATCTTGTGAACTCCTTACTTCTGATGTGGGCCAAATCAATGATAGGCTGGGTGAAGATGAAGGTTTACTGATGAAGCTCTACAGCTTCCTGCAGAACGAACCTCCCTTGAACCCTCTTCTGGCTAGCTTTTTCAGCAAGGTGCTGAGCATTCTCATCAGCAGGAAGCCTGACCAGGTGAGCCCTAGGAGGGAAGGTTTATGAAGTGGTGAAAATTGTGTCAATGAAGGCTATCATATGAGGTTTGTGTAATTTGTGCTTAATTTTTGTAATATTCAATCTGATTGCATTGTCTGCTTAATTTTTTTTAATAGATTGTGGAGTTTCTACGCAAGAGGGAAGACTTTGTGGATTTAATGATTAAACATATAGGGACCTCTGCTATCATGGACTTGCTGCTCAGGATGCTGACATGCATCGAACCACAGCAACTTAGGCAGGACGTTTTAAACGTGAGAGCTGCTTTTATTTATCTCTTCCTTTTACATAAACAGATGTATAAAAATTATACTTCTTAGTTTGTGAGATGCATAGAACATGGTCAGTGACTTGCCTGTGCAGTTGCAACCTGTATGGTTTATAATAGAGGCGCGCTAGTTAAATGAGCAGAATTCCACCCTCTGTGGGTTTTTCTCAGGCTCTGGCAGAGCGAGAGAACTGTGTCATTCATCTGCTTTGAAGATTAGTGGTGATACATGGTATCCCTTTGCTGGGTTTTACTTCCTGGGGCAAAACTTACGTGGTTTGAAATGACAGCAGTTTGCCTTGGTGGAAGGGGAAACTCACTGGTCGCATTGTCCGTAATTGCTTTAGGTTTGGAAATGGGTTTGCATATATTAAGTTGACGGGTGTTCTTGGGCCACCAGCCTAAGAGGTTTGGATTTTCAGACAATCCTTTACTGTTGAGTCCCTAATAGCTCTGACTTCATTTTATCCACAGTGGTTGAACCAGGAAAAGATTATCCAGCGGCTTGTAGACATGGTACAGCCATCTCAGGATGAAGATGTGAGTATGCCTGGATTAATTTATGGAAAGTGGTTAGTGACTACCTGCTGTGACACATACAGTTATCCTGCTTCTTTAGCGATGTTGTATAATGTGGTCCCCCCCCCCCCCCCCCCCCCATTGTCTAGTTGCTGTGTAGATCTCAAGTCATTGTTTGTTCTGTGTGTCTAATTTTTTTGTTTTTGCTTCCCTCTGCCAGAGACACTCAAATGCATCCCAGTCACTATGTGAAATCATCCGTCTCAGCAGAGACCAGATGTTCCAAGTCCAGGGTGGCTCTGAACCCGACCCCTTACTGGCCACACTGGAAAAGTAACGTCCACTTTAGTCCTGTGCTTTTCAGTGTAAAATTGAAACCAGTGTTTGGATTTGAGTCAGCTAAAACGGATACTATTCAGTGATCTTTTGAAGTGAAGGAACCTTGCAATTTCCTAGAGTTATGTAAAAAAAAAGTTTGTTCATGGAGCACAGTTGTGGAAGTGTGTGTGTGTGTGTGTGTGTGTGTGTGTGTGTGTGTGTGTGTGTGTGTGCGCTAGTCCTGTCAGGTTTAGTGATCCTTGACTTGATGATTCATTCACTAAAGACAATCTTCCTGTACCCATGCAGGCAGGAGACGGTAGAGAAGTTGCTATCCAACATTTTTGACAAAGAGAAGAATGAATCTGCTATAGTCAGTGTTATTCAGATTCTGCTGACCCTCTTCGAGACCCGGCGGCCTGCGTACGTATCCTTATTGCTATATATAGATAGTGAGGTGAGGTGGTCTGTTGGTCGTGGGTTTTGCTCATCTGCTCTTGCGATTTTATCAATTTAGTTTTAATAAATAGTCTGTGCACTCTGCAGGTTTGAAGGCCACTTAGATATCTGCCCTCCTGGAATGAACCACCCATCATTCTCGGTCAACCAGAGCGTGCTCGAGGCCGTCAAGCTCAGGCTGAAACACTTTCATCAGCTGCTTCTGGAGCCCCCAAAGGTAACCATATATGTCATTTTGTTGTTCCCATCATGAATCTTGTTTTGTAACAGTGGTGGTGCTGGCTTTAGTTTGCAGCAGCACCTGATGAACAACAGTCGTGTGTTGGTAGGGGACGAGGGGTCTATCAGAAGATTCTGTTAGTGTATCATTTCTTCTCAGATTGAAGTTTCACAAAACACTTCAAATGAGTCAGAATACATTACATTTATTTAGCTGACGCTTTTCTCCAAAGCGACTTAGTGTTAAGGTCACAATTATTACATGCTTACAAACCCATCTGTATAGCTGGGTAATTTTACTGGAGCAATTTCAGGGTAAGTACTTTGCTCAAGGGTTCTACAGCTGGAGGTGGGGATCGATCCCATGACCTTTCAGTTCAAAGGCAGTAGCTCTAAACACTACGCTACCAGCTGTCCCCAAATGAGTCAGAAGATCACATTTTGGTTATGCTGCTTCCCCCATTCACCCGCTTCGATAGCAGCCAGATGGAGTGATTAAATTGCTCAGGCTTTCTTGGTGGGTGGCCTCCCTGGGTTGCTCCACTTTCATCTGCTCGTCTCTGTAGTCCAGCTATGGCCTTTTCTCGGCCTTTCAACGAAAGCATAATTGCAGTTTCTGGTATTGACCAACAGATCTTTCCTGAAAAAGATCCTTGTTGAGATGCTGCACTGTTACTTGAAGTGTGTTTCTGTGTGTGTGTGCAACCTTAGAAGAATGTCATGAAGACTACGTGGGGTGTGCTGGACCCTCCAGTGGGTAATACTCGGCTGAATGTGGTCCGCCTGGTTGCCAGCCTTCTGCAGACTAACACACACGTTATCAACCTGGAGCTCATCGATCTCAACACTGTCGGGGTCATACTTGTAAGTAGCCCCCCCCCCACACACTTTACCCCAGGGCTCTGTTCACATCGAGCGTAGATTATACATTAAAAAAAAAAAAAAAAAAAAAAACATTGCTCTTTCCTAGTCTTTTTTTTTTGCAGTTGATCTTACATGACCTTCCTGTTTTTCAGGATATGTATTTCAAATATATATGGAATAATTTCCTGCACATACAAGTAGAAATCTGCACTGCAATGATCCTAGCCATGCCCCCTGCCCTTAATGGCCCTGCCGAAATCAACCAAGATAGTGACCAAGAACCTGTCCGCGAGAACCACCTCGTTAAACACGTGAGTTCCGTCCCGTTCTGCCACGGAGCTTCATGTCGTTCTGTGCCATGGTTCACGAGCAGCTGAACTCCCCCTCACTCATCTCTTCTTCATCCTCAGCTGTTCCAGAAGTGCCAGTTGATACAGAGAATACTGGATGCGTGGGCCTCCAACGAGAAGGAGCAGTAAGGAGGCCAAGCTTCCTCATTTCACATGCATCTGTTTTGCGTGCGACTGTAGGAACTCGAGACTTTTCCATCCCTTTTCAGGGCTGAGGGTGGTCGTCGGCGGGGCTACATGGGCCATCTGACCAGAATAGCCAACGCCATTGTGCAGAACAGTGACAAGGGTCCCAACAGCGCACTCATCCAGCAGCTCATCTCAGGTAAGCAGCAGCGGCTGAGCCCCTCGTGGCCTCACATCCTGCCCTGGTTTCTTTCGCAAAGCTTAAGGTGTGGGCGTCTCCTCTACTGCAGAGCTCCCGGAGGATGTCCGGGAAAGATGGGAAGCGTTCACCTCTGGTCCTCTAGCAGACACAAATAAGAAGAACACTGTAGACTTGGTAAGTGGGTTCCCTGTTCTTGTTGTCCTGGGCTTTGGACATGTCCTCCTGAAACCATTCATTTATTTTTGTCCACTGTAGAGCACTTTTTTATGGGTATCTCCCCAACTGCACAAAATTTTAACGCATCCTGTAGAGGACACTCTATGTTCAAGTAATACCACATGTTTGAGGGTGGGGCTTGGAGAGCTTCCTAGAAATATATCTAGAAACTTAAGTTTTGAAGGTAACCAAACTGTTTGTATACAGGTAAATACACACCACATCCACTCATCCAGTGATGATGAGGTAGACTTTAAGGACAATGGATTTCATCAGGATTCCTCCTTACAACAGGTAAGTTTGATGGGATGACATTCAGATGTTCTATTTAATTGCATTTCCAGCTTTTGTTTACTTTTTAGGGCTTGTTTTTGGAACAATGTAATGCTAATACACTTTTGAATACTTAGTACTAATGACATGTGAACAGGCTGTGCTGGATATATGCGCCTATGTTCATTTAAAAAGTCTGAACTACTCATCGATGTTGAGTGTTTTGAGATGGAATCTGATGCGTTGTAGTGCCAATACTATATCATTATCATCGGTCCTGGGTTTGCCAGGCCTTTTCTGATTATCAGATGCAACAAATGACGTCCAATTTTATTGAGCAGTTTGGCTTCAATGACGAGGAGTTTGCCGATCAGGACGATGTCGTGGAGTGAGTACCGCTAACGCATGCTGTGTCTTAATAACCCGTTTCTGTGAGGAAATGACTCTGTACACCTGAGCGAATCATTTGGAGAACTCAGCTTCTGTGTGGGCTGTACTAACATCAAGAAGGGTTTTCTGAAATAGATTTTAGAAGGGTTACAGCATTGATTTAAAAAGTACTTTTGACTTTTACATCTCCTTTCTGCGTATATTTTAACACTTTAAATGCTTTTTGTTCATGGCACTTTGGTGGGGGGGGGGGGGGACATGAAGTTCCCACATTTGAGCAAGTTTATTTTAAGGCCCTCACCTCCCTACTGGCACATGTTCTTGGTTGTAGTTTCTGGTGCTGCAGGGGTCTTATGGGGGGCAATTTGGGCTTCTTTTCAAATCAGTATTGTTAGTGGCTGGGTGTGTCTGCTGTCCTGATCATGTCCACCAGTCTTACCTCTGTTCTGTTTTTAAATATCTCTTAAACAGTATGTGAAACTGGAACACAACTAACTGTACTTAAATCATGTTCTCTCTAATATTGCAGTATTCCCTTTGATAGAATATCAGACATCAATTTTTCCTTGAATACAAATGACAGTGTAAGTACCACCCTTTCCCCTTAACTGTGACTGAACTACAGTGTCCTGGGTTCAAACTTACCGCACTCAGTGGCAACAGTAATAACATTGTTTTGCTCAGTTTTTTACATGTTATCTATTACGACCTAATCCGTGACCTCAGGGTTGTCTGCTGCAGGCAAACATAGCTCTCTTTGAAGCCTGTTGTAAGGAGAAGATCCAGCAGTTTGAAGATGCTGGATCGGATGAGGATGACATCTGGGATGAGAAAGATGTCACCTTCGCCCCTGAAGCACAGCGGCGCCCTCGGTAATGGCATCTTTGAGGGCGGGGGTGGCAAAAACTTAACCCAAGTAGACTTCATTCGTTTGGACTTTGCTGAGAGGTTTGACTGAGTTCTCCCCTTCCCTTCTGTAGAAGCTCTGGCAGCACCGACAGCGAGGAGAGCACAGACTCGGAGGAGGAGGATGTCAAACGAGATCCTTTTGAGCCCAGCAACAGTGCTCCTGATGAGAGAATGGAGGTAGATCCTGGTGAAGGTGAGGATGTGCTCTGCCTCCATTTCAGCAATAATGCCATAGCCCTGAGCACTGCTGAAGGTCAGGTGTTAAGGAATACAGGGGAAGGCCGAGTTATATGCAACATTGATTTTTGTCTCTGCAGCTCCCACCTGGACAGCTAACTTTGACGACGTCCCTATGGACACGGGCAGTTCAACAGCAGCGGGAGGGTCCTCCACAGGATGCGTGGCTGCCATTGCCATGCCGGAGCCTGACGGGTGGGAGTCTAGCCCCTCTGGGGCAAAGGAGACGGGCTGGGCTGATTTCAGCAACTTCTCTGCTGTTACCAGGTCAGTGCTGCTCAACTGGGGCAGACAGCTCTGTGCTGTAAAAGACTTGACTAGTTTGAGGCTGTGGAAAAGGGCCTGGTGCAGGATGTATAGGGCTGCTGAAGCAGTAAGGTGCAGAACAGCACGAGTAGAAAAACACCCTGGAGCAATTGAGGGTACGTACCTTGCTCAAGGGTACTACAGCTCCACGTGGAGATCAAACCTGCAACCTTTGCAGCCAGAGGCAGTAGCTCTAACCATTACACTACCTGCTGTCCCCCTTGTTCTTTACACCTTGTTGCTGGTCGCTTTGTAGACACTCACCCTTCTCTCTTGCTTTTACTTCTACAGCCCTAAAGATCCACTGAGGAGCAGCTCCCCTGTGGCTATGGAGACCAACACGGAGACAGTGGACCCCCTTGGGGTTAATGCCCCTGCAGGTGAACCACTGGGCCGCCACTCCTACCTCTGGTGCAGTTTCTCATTTGTCCAGCGCATTGGTGACCCTGTCCTGCGGACCTCTTGCAGGGTCAGACCCGTGGCCTGTAGATGAGCCACCCGGTTCCACGGAGGAGGAGCCGCCCACCGACCGCATCACAGAGACAGTCACCAACGGCTCCATGAAAGAGACCGTCAGCCTTACTGTAGATGCCAAAACCGAGACTGCTGTTTTCAAGAGGTGAGGCTGTTTGCGGCAACGTGTGCAAGCATCTGGTCCTAGTATCTCCACGCTGCACCGACACTCCGCATGCGGCAAGAAAATGCTGTTCATCAAAGCCTACCTCATAGGACGAGTGTACCACAGCCTCCAGGGTGCTGTATAACAAGTACTAGTTACCTGGGTGTGCTTTACTTGTGGGGTTCTGGGTGACAGTATGTCTAAGTTATTTGAGAAACTGCAACTGAACTCCCTTTCGAACTGCAACATTTACAACATGAGCTTCCTCTTTCCCCTGCCATGCGTGTGGCATCAGAGTGTTGAAATCTTATCGGTATGTACAGCCAATCAGGAGCACACGTCTGTTGTCTCATCTGTCACTTTGATTTCCTTTAACGTTACTTTTTGTTTATTCCATCTGCATGTTTACCTTGGATGAATAAACGTCACTGACATGTCGTGAGCCTAGGCCATTGACGTTTACCATGTGTTGGGCTTTCAGTTGCCCCTGTATTCAGAGGGTTCCTTGTCACCTCACTACACCCTGCAGTCTACTGTCCCACCCCCCGCCCTGCTGTGCTGTCAGACAGACGACGCCACCACTGACTGCATTGCTGTCGCTTGGTTTGAGGCTCCAGGCAGCAAAACTCTTCCTGTTGAGCTGCCCAGTTGGATAATGGGGAACACAGTTTTTAGACCCTTCGGTGGGGGCACGTTCATCTTCCTCAGGCCACTGCTTAGGTCATGCAAACGTCTCATCTGGCCCAGCAGGTAGAGTAGTGGTTACAGCATCCAGGTTCAAGTCTCACCTTCTGCTGGTCACAGTAGTTGTCCTAAACTTGCTCCAGTGAAAATTACCCTGCTGTACAGAAGTGGGCAAATCATCGTTAGTTGCTGCACTTTGTATGTCACACTGGACAGGTAAATGTAATGATCTGACTTAGTATGGTCTATAAATTGCTAGTCAATTGTCTTATGCAATTCAA
Organism: Scleropages formosus; assembly: GCF_900964775.1. Classification (NCBI taxonomy): domain Eukaryota; kingdom Metazoa; phylum Chordata; class Actinopteri; order Osteoglossiformes; family Osteoglossidae; genus Scleropages; species Scleropages formosus. Next base: position 28,752,384 of record NC_041810.1, on the reverse strand, counting down.
GATGGACATTGCTTTGGAAAAAAACATCCTGCTAAATAAATTTTGTTTGGCCTCTGATACTTGGTTGGGGACAGTAAAATGGAAGTTTGGAAGGACCCTGGCACTGAATTCCTCACCTTAACCTTTTCACACTTTTCCTTCTCTAAACTCATACATGTAACATTATACAAACAGGCAAGGAGGAGAGTAGAGCAGCCTTGCATCCAGCTCAGTGGGAGGCCTCATCCGACTGCCCGTGTTTCACACCCCTCCCACGCCATCCACATTAACGTTGTCCTTATCTGTCCTGCATGGGTCCATATGTGTCACAGCGGTCTGGTTTTCATTTAAATTAGTCTTTCCTGTTCATGAGAGCAAGCCCATTTGGGCAAGGGGGCTGAGGTGTGTTTTAACAAGCATATTTTTACATAGTGAGGAAGAGAAGTCATCTACCTCTGAAGATCCATCGGTGAAGTACACTGTGGCGGAGAGCGCCGAGCCGGACAGGAGCCTGTCTGCGTCAGCCCATCCGGCCGGCAGCTTTCAGAAACAAAGGTGAGAGTTAGTGCTGGGCCAGCTGATGGAAATCTGGTCACACATGATGATTTGGACTTATAGGATCAAGGTTTGAATCTCTGCTCCCGCTTTAATTCCTTTGAGCAGGGTGCTTTCTCAAGGGAACACAAGTAAAATTACCCAACTGTGTAAGTTGCTTTGGAGAGACATGTCATGAATACTTAAATTTGGTGTCTTTGCTGTTTACTGAGTGCATGTGTTCCTTCAGATCAGGGTTGGTACCCATGATGCTCTTCTCAAACCTCTGCAATTCCCCCCCCCCCAAATGTGCAACATTTCCACATTTTGACCACTTTTTGACCACCCACCTTCTGCTGCCTCCTCCCTCGGCAGTGCAAAGCACTTAGAAGAGAAAAAGTCTCCAACTGAAGCTTTAAATGGTCCCCTGGAACAAGTGGCTGCAGTGGAGGAGCCCAAGTAAGTCGTCCTGTTGTGATGGGGAGGCGCTTCTGTGGCACTGAGGACAATGTCCTGAAAAAGGGAAGGTGTGTCATGTTTTATCCCAACTTCCCCAGGACAGACCAGCGCGTTCCCTCGCCAGAGGCCATGGTGAACGGACCAGCATGAGGGGCACAGAGCCGCCCACCTCTGCCGCGCACAGTTCCTCTTCGGGGGGGGCTCCAGTAGGGGGGCAGTGCCAGCTCGGAGCCGGAGCCACCGCTGCACTAACTTTACCAGATCAGGACCAGCAATATTCAACAACATCGGTTTTACAGAGAGCTGTACAGAGGATTCGAACTGTATGAAGAGAAACCAACGAGCGTACTCAAATCTAATGGATAGAGACCTTTTTTCCATTTGTTTATATACTATTGTTCTTATAAGATCTGTCTGATATCTTGCCACTCAAAGTTAATAGTAATGTTGCTATAGTTACAATGATTGTATGAATAAAGTATTTTATAAAAGAAAATGTATACAGAAACCGAAAGTAACTGAAATAAACCAATTGGAACAGTGTGACCAAAAAAAAGCTGTTTTTGATAGGGATTTTCATCTTGCACAAATTGGATATTTAATTTCCATCTAAGTGAAATGGCAACAGCTACAGTGAAATGTGTTGCTCTTCGGAGTAGGTTGGTATTTTTAAGATGATTAGGAAATTTATCATTTTGAAAGAATTCAGCAAAAGGATTTTTTGCTACACGTATTATTTGTAAATGTTTCTTGTATCCTTAAAACAAGCAAAATTTGAAAACTTTTGGTATAGTTTTTAAAGTTTATTTATTACCGAGAAGTAGTGGATGATGTTAAGTTACTAAAAGACATAAGCTTGCTCCTGCTTGACAAATTGAGAATTGCAGAACCCCCACCCCACCCCCCCCGCAAACCAGACGAAGGGAACATTTCCAGTCGCATGTGACAAGTGTTGACTTACTGAAGGTTTGAGTCCCGCTGAGTGATTGTTCCCAGTCACTGACAGACGTCTACCTGCAAACAATATATAAATATATATAATATGTACAGTATTATATATTTATCTAAAGTAGGAATCCATGTAAATGAAAAGGATGGAGTGAGATTCCTGATATTGCTACAATCGTGCTTTTATTTTTTTGATTAAGAAAAAGGTCAGTGCCAGCAGTGTGAATAAATCTCCTTTTCTTTTCTATCCTCTTTTCTGTCCCCGGTGCCCATTCTTCCAACAGCAGCCTCTGGCAGGCAGTACTATGTAACTTTGATTTGATGAACAAATACAATGACAAGTTCTTAACACTGCTGGAGGAAAACCTGCCTGGTGTCTTGTGTAATTTATTCTCTCCTAAATGAAGTGTGGTTATTGATGACAGTGTTTTGCACAAGTTATGCTGTGATGTGGCTGAATAGCAGTTGTTTGATACAGTACAGCTGTATGACTTTTTATTGCCATCATGAGCATCTCTTCCATTAGGAGGCTGGGTCAGAGCAGCGGAATGGCTGTGCCATTCAAAATCATCACTGCACCATCGCTGCTGTGGCAACAAGATGTTACTGCCTCTGTCTCAAATGTTTTTCTGCACTGCTGACAAGCGTTCAGAGAATGAAGAGTTGAGATTTGCAGCAACTACAATCTCATTAACAAACACGTCACATTGAGCGTGAATGCTGTTAGCGGAATGGACACAGAACCTGCCCAATCGGTAAGCAGTGCAGCTGGTTTTTTACAGGAACAGTATATACTGTAATTGCAGTGTTGATGTGACAGGACTTTCATTATAATAATTCTACTGTTCATTCTAAGTTCCCTTAGAAAAAAGAATGTAGCTTCTGCGCACTAAACAGCTTTATACCGATTTATTCATTTATATAGCTGGCTCACTTTTACTGTTATCAGTTCAGGGTAAGTACTGATTAAGGCTACTGCAGCAGTACAGGCGACTTGAACCCAGGTCCCTCGACATGGAAGGGACCAGCTATAACGCTTATGCCACCAACTGCCCCATCGGAGCTGACCTCAGGGCAACAAAATTTATCCACAACAGAATTAAGGAGGGTGAAACGAGATTTTTCCATACTGGAAATGCTTGCAATTCTTTCAATATACTTTTGACAACTATCAGCAATGACAAATTAGTTCAGTAGACTGTACTCATTACTCACCCCTGTAAGTACACAAATACAGCTGACGATGGTTCTGAATGGTGGTGTGCTGTGGGTTACTTCCTCTGCTGAGCTCTTCACACACACCGCTCTTCTGCTGCTGCTGGAGAATCCTTGTCTGGCATCACGAGAATGAACAAAGACTTCCTGTCACATGACCTGTTCTTCTGTCACTCAAATTGGAGAGACAAGATGGGCACATAACTGCAGTAAAATTATTCCGATCCTTTTCCATGGTCAGACCTTAGCCTTGGAATGCTACTGAGGTGAAATTAGAGTAATTACTAATGGATAAATACTGCATGTTGCTGCAGTTAGTTCCTGGGGCTGATTCCCCTTTTGAGTTCTGGTTCAACAGCAAATGCCTAAGATTTGCAATGACAGTAAAGTGTTACTCAATTCACAGAAAAGGTAAATACAATTACCTATACTTATGTTCACATCACACTCAGGGCTGTTTTGCAGTCATAATTTTGAGTTTACACCTGACTGTTGGACAATACCACAAATTAAGCCCTCTACTGCTGTTACAGAGAAGACAGTGATACAGTGTTTGTGTCAGAAGGATTTGTTTCTGAATACTCTTGGCATGATTTGTGGTACACCTCATTATAAAACCTGCAAGAGAAATCACGGTAAAAATTCCATCAGTGCCTCATACCTCCAACAGGGGGCAACATCAAATTTCGAAAGTCCATGCCAGCCTCGCTCACTGGTGCAGATGCGCTTGCTGTGTCCAGGAGATGAGACAAAACAGTGTATTATAAGGTTAAGTCATTTTACTTAGATTTAAACTCTACAAAGAAGTATCCTATAGCTCTGCCCCTTTAAAACAAATCATCTAACCCTTTACAGGTTTTGATTCTGAAGTAATCTGTACAGTTTGACTTGTAATATAAAAAACTGAATGTACAATTGACTTGTATGTAAATCTTGCAACTAACTAAAGAAAATCCCACATTCTATTTATTCCCTTAGAGGGAACTACTTCTGCTGGGTTCAAGTTGCCTGTACTGCTGCAGTAGCCTTAATCAGTACTTTTCCTGAACTTATATAACAGTAAAAGTGAGCCAACTATATAAATGAATAAATCAGTATAAAGTTGCTTAGTGCACAAATGCTACATTCTTTTCTCTAAGGGGACTTACGATGAACTAAATAGCAGAATTAGTCTGAGTCCTCCTGCATTGCCAAAGGAAACCAGCAGATGGCACTGCATCACAAACTGGAGCTGAGTGAAATGTGAACTGCCAACATACTTATTTATTCATTTATTTAGCAGACGCTTTTCTCCAAAGTGACTCACAATGGATACTATGTAGTGTTACCAGCCCACACACCTTATTCACCAAGGTGACTTACAACACACTTGTATTTTTCTCTAAACATGAGTGGTCGTTCACTGCAACATATCCAGTGCCCTGAAGGACATTGTGCTGGTTGGGCGAGTACCATAATGTGACAGGTGGTTTGAGGTCTTCTGGTTAAGAACCAGTTGGACTTGGATGGCGCGGAGGAGACTGAGCTCTTGTGTCTGACCTCGTAGGCGCTCCAGCCAATCAATCATCGCCAGGGTCCAGCTAGCAGGTCATCGGAGCCTCCGCATACACTACTGCATGCACCTCCAGTGCTTTTGTAATGCACATGAATTTTTGTGCCCATGTCAAGATCCACACGGTACAGTTTGGCCAGGTGCGTGCACAACCTGTGGGAGATACAGCCTGGAAAATGACAGATGGAAGCACACTTTGTGCCTTAGGTGGACCAGCTACAGACAGGCCCACCTCAGGAACTGGTTGGGAAAATCCATTCAGCTTAATTTTTTCGACCACCCATCATTAATAACTGCTTATGTGGTGTAAGGCTGTGCTGGTCAAGGGACTATCCTAAAAGTATAGAAAGCAGGGCAGGCTACATCTACATCCAAAACCCAGGACCTGTACTGCACCTGGCACAGCAGGTAGTGCCACCATGCCAACCTAGAAATCATTCACTATAACTGAGCATAAGATGCAGAAACATTTCTGATCATAATGTCCCTGAATTGTGTGAGAACCCAGGCCAGTAACCCATCATCAGAAAAACTCAAGTCCTTGGGTTAAAGGTGCTAGAAGTGTTCATCCCTGTGTCTCGCCATTATGGCAGATATTGGACTGGACTGCAGCAAAACGTCAAAAAGGCTTCAACCAGGGAATTAGCGGTGGTGAATCACGTCCAGAGCAAGTGGATTATTTTGAATCATGTTCACTCTGGTTTGTCTAATTTAATGATAAAATAAAGGTGTTATCTGACACTTGTTTTCCAAAGCAACTTACATTAGGTCTCTACATTAGGCTCTTTACATACACACACACACACACACACACGTCTACAACCACTTGTCCCGAGCAGGGTGGCGGTGAACCGGAGCCTAACCTGGCAACACAGGGCACAAGGCCAAAGGGGGACCAGACGCGAGTCCACCACAAGGCACCCCAAGCAGGACTTGAACCCCAGACCTGCCACACAGCCCCAAACTTGCTGTGCCACCACATCCCACAAGGCTCTGTATAACGTTTACTAATTTATATAGCTGGGTAATTTTACTCTGTCAATTTAGGATAAGTATCTTGAACAAGGAGCAGAAAATGTGAGTTTTCCAATAGGTCTTTATTCCAAGGACACTAACCAGTACGCAACCTGCTGCCCTCCACCCCATAAACACCTTTATTACCAGTAATATGACACATTACATTATACCTACACTTTTTTTTTTTTTTTTATTAAAAAAGGCCCACACTGGACAAAATTACAAAGTACAAATTTTTTCATGACTGCAAGCCACTGAACCTGTGAGCATAAACTGAAGAAATTTCTAAACATTCACATCAACTTGAACATTACTGACACTGTTAAACTCTGAATGAGATTTCTTTAGCATTACTCATCCCTTTTTTCTACTCATGTATGAAATCAAGTCTTTTTTCGGGATGTGCAATAAGTCAAAGCGGGATAATCCAAAAGTTAGATGTACCAAGGCTGCTGAAGCGAAGGTGTCTCAGCAATGTGCAGAGAAAATAATCGTGTCTATAATGGGTGTTTCCACGATGACTGGTCATAAAGGTGTAATACACACCTAATACTACCTGCATTAATACACCTGACTGAGGCGGGTGGTCTTAGATGTAACAAGAAAACAAATAAGAACTAAAGGAGTACAGCTTTCATCCCAAGAAGGTCGTAAGCCAAGGCAAGTGGGATTCCTGACTTTCATCTGCATCTCACACAGAATTAGACATGTTTCCCAGATCAGGTACAGTTCCTGCACACAGTTTGATGCTGTGCACCAGAACGGGATGGGGGGCCTCGGAGAGACCCTGACAAGATCTTACGAGGACAGTCTGTCCTTTGTACCTGTGTGCGCATCTTTCTCTGGCCGTTTGTGATGGATGTCACTGCGGGTCTACGGGAGGTTACAGCGTTTACAGCAGATAGTGTACGACCAGCCAGCCTCTTCCCGAAAGACAAGCGCTCCATTACCACCAGTGCTCTTTCATGTGCTTGGTCATTACAGGTGACCAACGGTCCCACACCACCCACAAAAGGCTGCAAGGGAACAGTTCCTGCCCTTAAGTCTCTTACAATAGGACTCACATGAGGCCCTCTACTTATCTGCAGAACAGCATACGTTCCACCTGATCCATCTACAATGATAATCCTCCATCTAAAACAGCTACATTAAGAGTTTACCATGACTACATTTACAGTGGTGCTTGAAGGTATGTGAACACTAAAGGGATGGTCATTATTCTTGTATAAAGTATTAAACTTACAAAATCTAAATGCTAAAATAAACTTAAATGAATAAATGATTAAGATTTACACCTCTAATTCTACTTACCTACTTGGTTTGACCAGTGCAACTTGGGCTTCAATTATTTTTGCAAATGCACTACTTGCGTGTTTCTACTACACACAATATCTAAAGGAACATGCAAAATTGGTCATTGCACACTTATTATGTCACATGAGAAACACTTATTCTCTCCATATAACCATTCTGCAGCAAAACTGAGGGTCTCACATACTTTCAAACAGCACTATTATTCTTTACTGGTATTTCACTATCCAGAAATAACTCAGACGTTCTAACAGTAAAGATCTACCCATTTATAAACAGGGTATTTTACAGTTGTTACTTTTCTATCCACCTGTCATCAATAACCGATTGCAGGATTGTGGTGGTAAAGAGTCTGTCCCAGAAGCAAAGGGTGTGAGGCAGGGTACACCCTGGATGGGACACCAGTGTATAAAGCAGGGTATCACATGCGCACACACACAAAAAGAGCAATTTAGAGTCACCAGTTCTCCCGAATCACACGTCTTTCAACTGTGGGAGTAAAGCAGAGCACCTGGAGAAAACCGACGCAAACACAGAATGAACATACAAGCTCCACACAGACTCAGCCAGATTCAAACTCACACCAAAGTGCACAGTCCAGGTGCTACGAGGCACAACCACTACTTACTGTGCCACCACGTCAATGTTATTGATTACATGGGGGAAAGGGGAAAAAAACCCACATATATATCACCTTGCTTTGGGAAAACAGAATTTTTTATACCAATGAACATCTGAATTTTAACATCAGCTGACAGAGCAACTTTTTAATAGAGTGGAGTGTGAGAAAGATGATGATCGTGGCAAATGTCTTGGATCCACAGCCTCCACTAAGCTCTACAACAGGACTGAAACTGAAGGATCAACACCCCCACCCCGTTACCAAACTGACATTAGTTACAGATCACAAAGGGAGCAAAAGTCGACAAAGAGCGCTATTATCCCTGAGCTTCGCAAATAACACATAATTGCACCGTCACATTATAATAAGAAGAGATTACTAATGCTGTGCACCAAGCTAAATGGCTCTCTTTTAAAGTTCCATTATAAGATACACATAAGTGACTAATCAAAGTAATTTGCACATACTAATAGCACTGACTTGATACTTAATGCTGTATTATTTCCAGAATGTCTTTGGGTGTACAAGACGGATGATTAATGCTGAAAGAGGAGTAATAGCTACAGGTGTGTATTTCAACTTATTTCATGAGTCATTACTTCATACTGTACCAGGAAAACACGGAGCACACAAAATAATAACGCAGTATATCAAATTAATGAAAGGCTCATGAGATGGTTGTTTCATTTCTTGAAAGAAAAACTTTGTGTATACAGGCCATTTAGCACCAGTTTGGATGTGGTGTTAGACTACTCTCTGCTACTAGCTCTTGTATCCCCCTAAAAAATCTGGCTTTGGAGAGCAAAGCAATAGTAAACCATTGTTACTTTTCTTTTGTCAGAGTTGAAAAATGTTTGAACTTCAGGTATTAACTCCTTGTGACTGTTGACGGAAAATAACAGGTGAAAATCAGCCAAGGACTCAGACTTTTCACCAGAAGGGTTTCAATGTTGCCTCCATTATTTCCACTTGCAAAACAATTAATCTCAATGTTCGCTTTAAGAGGCTTCCCAGCCAGCGAGCACAATTCTGTTCATTATAATCACGCTGTTATGCAACTAACGACATTTCGATGTCTGCTTTTCAACTTTTTAAATATCTCCGTACCTATACTCTATGCCTGCTTATGTCGGGTACAGACTGACCTTTTTATGACTTGTTTGCCAAATTTTAAGCAAGAGAAAGGCTACACACCTTTCACCTGATGTATGAGTTAAGGGAGAGATCAAATTCTAATAGCATTTACTGTTCAATGTAATGATTGAATGTTTGCATTGATAAAAAGCAGACTACATACTGAAGGTTACTCAGTTACCCATCGGCAAAACTCAATTAACATGTGATTGAATAAAACCCCAGTACAGAACTAAAGCTCAAACTGCAACCTGGATATTGGTTTCTGTCTGGTTTCATGATAATATACATGTTTTGTATGTTGGAACAATCCAGGAGTAATTCCACTTAATAATGCAAAATTCTCTGTTAAGTCTGAGTATTTGTTGGGTTGTTAATCCAGAGTTTAAGGTTCATCCTTTGCACAGACCTTGTTGAAAGAGCACACCTGAACATCTAATGCCTGTTTACAATGTGCTCTGTTAGTAAAGCATGTACAAACACACCTTAACCAAATCAGACAATACAGTGTATTCCTGGTGGTTCACAATTTCTTTTAATTATGGTGTCTCCAAAAAAATCACAAAAGTCTGGCTGCTCTATGAAATTACAAAATAATATAGTAAGTAAACAACCAAAGACCAAACAAATTACGCAACAGTATTTTGTGACATGAAAACTATTTCAATGTGGATATACTAAGATCATGTCTTTTTTTAAATATACCCATTTATGTGATAAGAAAATTGCTCAGGAAGACTCATTTTTGTATTCCCAGAAGTTGGAAACGTACAATGACTCAGACACCATGTGTAACATGTTCTGAATATGCCTATCAGCTGGCTCCTGGTGAGCAGCTCACAATTTCCTAGATTTACTGGATCAGGATGAAGGCTGGGGAGAAGTCTTTATATTTATTTATTTATGTAATCAGACCTTTTTCTCCAACATAATTTACAATGCGAGGTTACTACGTTAAGTTCATTTCAACAAATAACTGACCCATTTATACAGCTAGGTAATTCTTACTGAATCAGTTCAGGGTATAAAATAATTTGATGAAGGCCACTATAACAGCAGGTAGGATCTTTGTATTGCAAGAGCAATGTCTGTAAGCACTGCACCACATACTGACAGTGATGGGATGACTTTGTTAGCCAGATCTTCACCAAGGCGGTGATCTCAGGATAGTGTCTGAAGAAAGAATGAGAACATTTCATCTTGTACAGAACCGCGTATTCGCACTCTGACCCAGTCACCACCAGGCTCACCAAAATGGCATATCTGTGTGTGTTTGTATCACAGGGATAATCTGATATTGCTCCACATCCATATACTGTTTGGGTACAGAAGATGAAGCTATTGTGCCTGTCCTCAGGAGATTTCAAACTCTAATCCTGTGCCTTGTTCGCTAAGATAGACACGTGCTTTTGAAATGCTAATCAGATATATAAAAGATAACGTTGCCCTGATACAGCTGATGCCATGAGAAATTCCCTAATTTCACTCCCACTGGGAAGTGGGCAAAATGAGTCTGTGAAGGATGATTAACACATTGTGCCCCACTGTTCCCTTGTGTTCAACAGGAATACATTCATATCCTACCACTTTGGAGAACAACCTTCACCCTCTGTCTGCTTTTCACTGTTCACAATGGACCAGTTCTTCCACCCTGCCCATTTCAAACCCATTTTCCCATATTTCAGCCTCTAATCGTTGGTATTTTGTTAGGTGTCCTACTTCCTTTGATGGCTGCACCCATGAAGATTGCTCTAAAAGCACAGAGCTACAGGCCCCTGTGTGCCCTTGTTTGGTACGACATTGAAAAAGCAAAAGAACATACACCCGCCCAAGGGTGATTTGCCCCACTGTGTCTGAGTTAATGTGACCTTACACAATGGAGGGCACTAAGACTTCCAAGATGGTAGTAACCAGACTTCCTCTAATGCGATGCTCTGAATCTCCTTCGGACATGATGTTTAGTGTCATCGTTTGTCAAGATTCTAAATGTTATCCCAACTAAAACCCCACCATACTGTGAACGAGTCGGTTGTCACTGTATGTCACCAGTACTTGCTGGTGAGAGTGCAAGAGACATTGACATCTGGGATAGGACATGTTCGGCTTTAACTGTCCTTTCAGTAAAAATGCAACGAAACGGTCCTGTAATTCTTTTTAAATGTCATATCTACATTTACACATTAAGGTACCTAGAGCGGGGGGGGGGACAGTATTGTGTATCTGGTATTATTTCTCATTCTGCTGCGAGAATTGTTACTAGAACTAGGAAGCACGACCATATAACACCGGTACTTAAATCCTTGCATTGGCTCCCGGCCTCTTATAGAGTTGATTATAAAATCCTACTTTTGACCTATAACGCAATACATGGCATTGCTCTGGCTTGCCTTTGTGAGATCATTAATTTGTATATCCCAGGACGATATCTCCGTTCATTAGATGCAGATTACCTTAAAGCACCTGTGATCAATAAGACCTCAGTAGGAGGTCGCGCCTTTAGTTATAGAGCACCTAAACTGTGGAATAGTCTACCAGTTACTGTCGGAAATACCCCGTCTGTTTCTGTTTTCAAAACCCGACTTAAGACTTATATGTTCAGTCAGATATTCCACCTCGTAACGTAATTCAACCTGCCTTGGTTATTTATTTTATCACCTTTACAAAAATGCATTTTAAATTTACGTAAGTAAATTACTAACTGTCCTATCTTCTCGTTGAGCACTACCTCGCTACATAAGACCTGAGGAGGCCGGCCAGTGGTGACAGACGAATCCCGTGCTGACAGAGGATGATGTCCATCTGCTGTGACGATCGAGACGTTCCATGCCGAGCTGGGGATCCAAGATGCCATTTACCAACATTATAATTACTTGTTAAACACTGGCTTATAAATTGTTACTTTCTAGGATGCCCAGGAGGGGTGGGCAACCACTTGCCCGTAGACCCCCAGAGGTTTTTTTTCTCCCTCAACCTTCAGTTGGGAATTTTTGTTCCTTTTCCCGGTGGCCAGTAGGTATACTTATAGCTCTATAATAAGTTCTTCATTATGGTAGCCATTAGTTGACTGTCTTCTTTGTTTGTGTCAATTTTTCTTGCTGTATGCCTGTGTTAAAGCGCTCTGTGTCACTGCGTGAGAAGAGCGCTCTATGAAAAATAAAATAATTCTTTATTCGAACATGGATATCTTAAGGATACAGAGAAATCTCTTATGGACATGGTGCAGAAAGTACATGGGACTCTTTAGAATTTGTAAAAGTTGCAGCTTTGTTTATAACTTTAATGTAGGACTCACAATCTGTATTTATGTACACCTAAGCATCATCTTACTGTATTATATGCAACATGAAAGTTGCTCAGAGTCCAACTAAACATTTCTTTTGGCCTTAATCAGAATATAAAGATCACGAAGCACCCTATTAACACAAATGAGATGGAAACCAGTGAAGTGTTTCTTGCTGGCTTTGAAATGAACAACCATGAAAGGAACCAATCCAAGTTAACCCACTCGGTCTGCAGTGCTCTCACAGGGAGCTCTCCAGCAGCCCGCTCCGTGTTTTCTGCTAAATTGGAATTTAATTCTTACAAGGCAGCAAGTAATGAGATTAGGTGACCACAGTGAAAACAAACAAGCCCTCACTGTCTCCTCACACACAATCTTTGGCAAATCCCATCCAATACATGTAAAACCAAATCCAAAGACTACATTTAAATGCCAGAAATCCTCAAATCAAACTGGGAAAATATTATGTTTAGTTGTTCAAACCATTTTCCTATTTGGACCGTGTTTCAGATAAATTCTCCAGTTTTGGTTTATTTTACAATCTGAACTATTATACAGTATTACTCACAACAGAAACTAATGCAGCATTTGCCTCCAAAAAGTAACTGTTTAGAGTTTCTAATTGTATTATTTCTGTATTAATGCGACACACCTTTTTGCCCAAAATATGGTCTGTAATCTTCATGGTATCTTCTCCAGTGTCACATCCACAGCTCAACTGCTTGGGCATCTGTTATTTAGTCACTTTAGAGATAATTATCTGAAAACAAAAGATAATCACTTAGTGGACACAGCTACAATGAAATCCAGCAAATTAAGTACAAGTGTGAACCAAATGGAGAAGCCAAACCAACACAAATTCATTTCTTTCTCATCAGATTGACACTTAAATTAATTTGGACTACACAAATTAAGAACTATCTGCTGTTTAGGATGTAACTGTTGTGGAATTCCTGCAAATTCCTCACACTAAGAAAGGACGAGCTGCTCCATACCATATAATATGTGCCTACTGCTTTCCTTTATCAAAGGCAACACCCTTGTCAGGTGAAACTTTATAGATACGCAGGCAATTCTGAGCCACATATGTTTATGTATTTCAGCCCAACAGTATTTCCAATAATGCCTACTCCTGCTATCACAATAATAAAAAAGTCTAACTGTACCTATTACCACAACCTACAACTTCAGAAATGATTTGTTTGTTTTCCAGGATTAAGATTTTGAACATATCCTGAATTTTTTTTGTATTTCTTAAAACGTAGCCTCAATACACAAGAGGTGAAGAAAATGTACTTTGTAATACTGAGCTAATTATGATCTTCACCTGCAGTTGTATGTGTAGATGTTGATCAGTAGCACAATATATAAATATGAGGATCAGTGAAAAAGTATCTACAACAATCTAATTATTATTCAATGTAATTATTTATCCTTGTATACAGTATATATAAAATATTCGAAGGGGAGACTAAATATCACCTGGCAGCACCTCTTCAACACATCATTTCTGAAAATAAATGGACTGTTCACTTGACTTAAGGGATTCCACTTTTATTTAACAATGTCATTGTTGAGTTTGGAGAAGCAACAAGAGCTTATGATGCATTACCTTGGCAGCTTGAATTTGTCAACTTTGACTTTGTACAGCCCGTCTTCGAACTCCCTCTGAAGGGTCACAGAAAACTTTTCAGGTCCCAGAACTTCTTGACATCCTGTATAGTCATAAACCTATTGGAGGAAAAGTTTGTAAAAGAAGGCAGAAAAAAAGCTCTACTTAGGAGAGGCCTAGTACACAAACTGATCTTTAGAATACATTTTGACTTTGTATAACGAGACACCAAGAAATCTGAAACTGTAAATTTCATAACAGATACAGAATTTTACAAAAGACATGTTTTTAATAACACCAAGGCAACTGATGCAACCTCAATTTAAATGTCACATATTTAAATCCATTTTAAGTGACATTTAAATTTGCATTGACCTCATGTATATATTTTAATTAATTTTGAGTATTCCAAGAAAAATGCAAAACAACTACTTTCTGTATGATTTCATGTCTCAAACTTTTACATTGACCTTGATAGAGCCAAAGAAGCATGCTATACATGTAAGGGTACTTAAATCTTAACTACATCATTATGGATAATTACTAGTTTTTCACTTTATCCAAGGAAAAACATAACAAGCTAACACCACATAATGTGTGTGTCAGACAGTCTAAATTTACATATAGACACATATTACATGGTGTTGCCTTGTTAGGTTTAATACATATTTGAATTCAAACAAATAATCATTTAAAATTACAGCTCACCAAGCAATATGGTATGATATAATCAGCAACACAGCGTGTACTTCAGAATTTCCTAGAATGTTCAATTCTTCCATAACAGAACAAAATTGATTTGGTATGTTAAAAATAACACAGCTGTTTGCCTCTATGGCTAGTTCATATCAGACTATGTCAGAGCTTGCAGAAGGACTTTTAAATCCAATTTGAGAAACTGACCATAATTACCCCAATCATGATTTACGGAAAACAAGCAAGAACACGTGAGAGGACATCATGTCTACAGTGATTTTCACAGCGTGTGTAAGGTTTTGTGTGGAGAGGACATCGCTTACCTCCCATGCTGTTCCACTGCACTCACTCTTCGTCCCTAACTGATCACAGGCCTTCAATGTGCAAAAGTTATTCTCTCTGTGATGTAATACAATTTTGTTAAATAATTTAAAGACAACATTTTCTTCCAAAAAGGTCACCTACCTACCTTGCCCCACACATTCACTTCTTCCATCTCCTGGGACTGATGGGCTGGCAAGCCAAGTTCACACAGAAGACTCTTCTGACACCCACAGACACACACCACCACCCAGCACTTATTACACTCACAGCAGTGGAAGGTACACTCAGTTACCACTGTGCACTTACACAGAAAAAGCATAGCAAAGGGAGACAATCTGTTTTGTGACAATTCGCTATAGTACACTTTGTAATAATTACATTATGCCGCTATTTAAGGGACAGATCTGAGCAAATCTTTAATATGCAACAAATACTAAAACTTGCAAATCAGCATTTTACCTTATGACAAAACAGCAAAAAAGAAAAATGTTTCAAAAAAAAGGTTGAGTCAGCTATTCAAAAGTGGTAGTTGTCCCATTTCTACAGTATATTACATATGGTGTATATAAGTGGTCCCCGACATACAATGGGGTTACATTCCCCGAAACCCATCGTAAGTCAAAAAATGCATTTAATACACATCTCTGCGTGACAGACTAGGAGATGTGGATTGCTGCCGCTGCCCAAGCATCGCAAGAGATTTATTGTACCGCATATCACTTGCTTGGAGTGGGGGGGGGGGGGGGGGGGGGGGGGGGTAAAAATCGAAATTCAAATACAGTTTCCACTAAATGTCTATTGCCAGCTCCCCATACATATAGATAAAGTCGAAAAAAACCATAAGTCGGAGACCTCTTGTATATTAAAAGTTGACTAAATGTTAAGCATATTCCAGCAGTATCCCATTTATTGACATTTTATACTGATGCCAGAAAGGTTACAGTGAAGTTACAGTTTAAAGTGGGAAGTGTGGGGCTACAATGGCTGGAGTGTGTGTATACACACACACACAAAATTAAACTGTTTTTACTACACTTCTTGCCCATAATAGCAAACTTAAAACTCACCTCTAATAAAATAACATTTATTTGTTCAGCATACTACTTACAGCAATTCACCCATTTTACATAGCTTTTCCCCAGGACAACTTAAGACAAACACCTTGTGTATTAGGAAGAAAGTAAGATCTGAACCAATAACCTCCCCGTGCGTGCAGAGGCAGCTATATCCACCTGCTACTGGCTCCAAATAACAATGATCACAAAATGAAATAAAACTATTAAGTATGTGAGAGGATGGGAAAACAAGACAAAGCAACTCCAACTGTCTGACAGAACAGTCACTCTGCGAGGCCACTCAGAACACCTCAAAACTCACGTATTTGGCCTTTTAAAACAATAATTGCAACAATTTTCCACAATCTTCTAAACGTTTATACAAGTACTTTGTATATTAAAACACGTTTGGTTTACTAATAAATATAATTAGAACTGGAAGCCCGAAGGACGAACTCGGTGAGGACGTCGTCGATGAGAGCACAGAACATTCTCGAAGGTCTCCGTGCGTACGGTCGCCAAAGTCGACGTCGAACGCATTTAACGTCACGCATGTTTTGTATTTGTCACACAAAGAAGTTGTTGCTCTAAGCTTTTCCCACTTTCTGACTTGGTGAGTCTACTTTTTTATTTTTATTTTTTAAACTCTCTCAGTCTCTGCGGCGCGGTATTCTGTCTGTTTTTTATTTTACCAGACTGACAAACTTGTTCAAGAAGAGTGGCAGAGAACTGAGCTCTAGTAGTCAGTGCGTGCTCCTCAAAGCCCGCGCAAATTGGGTCGAAATAAATTATGAACCATTTTCTTCTAAAAATGCAGGTTTTATGACTTGTAAATTTTAATTTTTAATTTACCGCCAGCCTCCGTAAGTAACTTACTTCACTGCATAAGGAACGACGCGCGTTCCCGTAACTGCATTAACGTCGCTGCGTAAGACGTCGTGCGCGTTCCTGTAATGAATCTTCCGCCGAGTGAATTCTAATTGGCCCTCAACTGGTTACCCGGCAACAAGGACGCACAAATCACGTGGCAACTATGTAGCGATGGGCCGCTGGCAAGCAGGACATAGCTGTTCACCATTTTCAGTTGTGGGGCAGAACTTGAGGTAATTCGGGAGGACGTTGGTTTTAAACGTTTCCCACGTTTAGCTCCACGATTTGCCATTTTTATTTTCAAGGTGCGTGGCCATTTGCCCGTGAGTAGTTAAGGAGAGGGGATGGCGCTGGGATAAAAGGTTACACATTGTTAACTAAGTGCAGTACAGTACAGGACTCCTCACATGTCATGTCTTCCGTACCACTCAGATTCAGTATTGAAAGCTTCTCATTCGTTATTAACTTTTTATACCCTTGATTGTATGTCGCTTTGGAGAACCTCTGCTGATTGAATAAATATTATGCCATCAGATGTTGACCTCTAACAACAGTGATTTTACTTTCCTTCTCTTAATTGTCCAGTGTAAAAGATATAGTTTTGGGCAAACTCAGTGAGACTAGAAAAGGAACTTTGAGCTGTTTCCAGTAATCCCCTCCATTAAGCCTATCTAATGGTTTCTATTCTACATGATGCAATTATATGAAAGTGTCAGCATATGTTGTTTGTGGATATTTTGCAGATTTCTGCTACACGTTATGGATTTGTCTCGAAATTCTACCAGGACAGAGGAGGCATACTCTGCCCGAGGATGTCCTGAGCGCAGAGTCACAGGTGTCCAGTCTGGGACCACTTTTCCTCCAGAGATCACGTTTCTCACAGTGAAAAGCTGTGATCATTGTAAAAGCCTCAATCTGAGTTTTGGGTTTGCAAAGAGATTGATGGTACGTGCTAAGAATACACATACATAATATGATCTTAGTTTCCCCATCTGTAGTCTGCACTGACATTATGCATTTTAAACCCTTGCAGGATTTCAATAAAGCGCTGAGTGCCATTGATGAGCGGACGGTCAAACTGGCACGCATTCTGGATGACAGTCAGTTGAGTCGTCTGTCCGACCAGATGAGAAAGTCTGAAGGCATCTGGGCAAAAATCCACGATTTAGAGGCTCTTGAGCATCGGTCTGATGATCTATCTCTTTCACCTGCGCCATGCGACTTGCAGGTACACCGGAGCACGCCCAAAAAAGGCTCCAGTGCCATAGGCTTCTTTGATGAAGGACTGACTCTGAATGAAACTGGCCCTGCACATGAGGATTTGCATCTTAACGCAAGAAGCAAAGAAATTGGCTATACCACTGAAAATGACAGGTATTTTTTTCTCGTAAAATTTAATTCATACAGAATTTTCTGCTTGGCCGAATGCTTGTGGAACTGATGCCAAAGTTGTTGAGCCAAATGAATGTTTACACATGTATACCATGTATCTGGCATTACAATGTGGTAGAATAACTTAGTATTTATTGCCATCCTTTCCTTAGTTTTACAAAATAGCGAACCATTTCCAGATTATTTTATAAATACACATAGTAGGTTTTCTTTAATCTGGACTGCTGGCCAGTCTTGTATCCTCCTCTTTCTCAGCCATTCATTTGTGTCCACTGTAGAGGACATGTGCTACGGTCCTGAGTCCTATTGCACGTTATAGAGGATTTTCTGTGCATTTAAACACCACATTTTCTGGGTTGGCACTTGGACAACTTCCTTAAAGTAACGCTTTTTTCTTTCTGTGAAGAATATGCAGCCCATTTTGAATTCATTCATTTAATAGCATTCGTAAATGTGTAGGTTTGAATTTAAACTAAGAAATAGATTATTTTGCCTGGTGAATCCTATGCTATCGTTCCTATTAGCATTGACTTCAGTGCTGAAGAAATTCCCCCTGCCGCTGCACCAGGAAATGCTTGGAACGGTGACCCTTCACTCTTTACCCATGGGGCAGAGCACTCAAAGGAGCTGGATTCTGGTATTCAAGAAGGAGAGAGCATTCAGCCAGAAGAGGGAGAACCAGAGAAAGACGCGTATCAGGCAGAACTTGGTCCACCCTCCGGCTCTCAGTCCAAGACCAGCCTTGGAAGCACACAGGGCGACGCAGAAATGGAGAAACCCACAGCCCAAAAGAGAGACACAGTGTGGTCCAGGGTTCCGATGTTCATACGTTTGTTTGTATTTGCAGCTGTGGGTTTCCTTATGCTGGGTTCTCTCCACTGGTGCAGGTATAGAGTACCAAGATCATGGGTCTCAGATAGTTTCATGGGTGATGTCCTAAACCTTTGCCATGACCCCCTGTGCAATCCACCTATTTGACATTAAAAACCCTTGCCTTAATAATGTTGAAGCAAGCTTATACTGCTTTCCCAGTATTTGGGTATAACTTTATTGAATACATGTATTCAATGAGCTGATGC
The DNA here is from genome assembly GCF_900964775.1 of Scleropages formosus. Taxonomy (NCBI): domain Eukaryota; kingdom Metazoa; phylum Chordata; class Actinopteri; order Osteoglossiformes; family Osteoglossidae; genus Scleropages; species Scleropages formosus. The sequence goes on along the minus strand of NC_041810.1, from coordinate 28,733,305 downwards.
CTTTGTCCATGGCAATTTTTATTCAGCTGGGTCGTTTTCACTGGAGTAATTCAGGGTAAGAACCTTGCACAAAGGTACCGTAGCAGAAGAAGAGAGTTCAAACCAGGTTCTTTGATAGCAAGATGATAGCTCAAAAGTTACACCACATGTCTCTCTGTAATACTGTTTTTAGTATTTTTGGTTCCCCAGTACTTGATAAGATGCTACAACCTTGATGAAAACACTTCTATGGATGTTTCTGGCAAATTAGCATCAGGTAATGTTTTTGCAGTTAATGTAGCCCCAGATGTCTTCAGTGAGATTGGTTTCAATAAATAAAACCACCATTAATATCAACATGTGGTTCTTGCATCCTTGTGAAAGTGAGCAACTATGGCGACATGATTTACAAGCTCTGCAGTAATTTGTCATTAACTTTTAATTGCGTGAACATGTGTTGCTCCCCTGTGATGGGCTTGTGTACCATGCAGGGTGTACCATACTTTATACTTTATTCCCTCATGAACCTGTAATGGGCAAGTAGATATTGATAAAGGGGAAAAAAAGACCAGTTTTAAAAAAAAAATAATAATAAAAATCAGTTATGACCATTACAGCTTCCACAAATTTTCAATTTTTGGGTTATTCAATGACGACGCGGTACACGTCCATCGTCACTGTGACTGAGTCCATCCACCTGGTTGCTTGTCATTCTCATCTTTTTTCCGACTTCTCCGAGTACTACACTCTTTTTGAATCATACCTTCTCGTGACTTGCCCGAAGTATGACGCCCTCAGACATCATTCATGCTTCCAGTGATATTTCAGGCTCAGTTTGACCCCAAGACCCATCATGGTGTCTTCCTGGCTGTCCATGGTGTCTTTAAAAAGTCTCCCAGGGCACCATAGTTCAAAGAAGTCCATGCTTTTCCTGCTTTTTTCAACATCCCACTTTCACGTCCATATAGTTTTACATGAACTAGTAGAAGTGTTGACCAGTGTACCGTACTTGTGTCATTTTGAGAATATACAGAACACATACTGTAATGTAATACACAGAGGACTGATTTCCTCATCAATGTCCCTCTGCTGTATTACTGGGAAGTTATAAACTATAGTGTATATTCCACAAATACACTTTTATAATTATCTTTTGATTATAATGTATTGGCAACCTTTTCTGGAGCCATAAATGAGGGTGCAGGTGGATGTTTGGTCTTTTTTTTTTTTATTAAATGAAGACAGACTTGGTGCGTTTTTTCAGTCTCAGTCGAATGAAAAGTTGGATAAAGTCATTATCAGGTAAAATGACTCGTTTATAGAGACTTTAATTCGACATAGTAATCGAAACATGTTCTTCCTCGATCCTTCAAATGTCTTTTTTTTTTTTCCAAAAGAACATGATCGCATTACTGTAATTTGGAAGAAAGGCGGTGACGCAGAAAGGTGTGTGTGTGTGTGAGTGCGTGTATTTCCCAGGTCAGTATAAATAGGAGGAATCCCACGGATCCCCTCATGCGAGGCTCTCATACACACACCACACACAGCAGAATGGAAAAATTCTCCCAGGAATACACACTTTAAGGGTTATTTTATTTTATGCAGAGATAAGTTATTCCTTCTAGCTTGAAGCGTATTCATAGTCACGCGTTTCTTTTCAGAAGAAACAGAAAACACACAAGGTAAGTTTAAATGATGTAATTAAGTGAAGTAACTGACGTGTTAAAAACGTGGTAATATTAGTTTTGCTGCAGGAATGTGTGGTAACTGGACAATATATTGCGCATGGATCTGGGGGTGAATTTGGAATGATTTATTTTGATGGTAATTTCTGATTTGGGTTTTTTTTTTTTATTTATCATTTTAAAATTTTGCCCCCGTTGGGATAGTGTGGGAAAAGTAAAAGTTGTGCTCATCATGTCACCTGTCAGATGCAGAAGTCCATCGGAGTTCTGTGCGTTTTCCTGCTGCTCTGCGCAGCGCTTTCCGAGACCATCGGGCTCGTCATCGCGGTATCTCCTTCACTTCATTCTTTACTGTTTCTTTTTTTCTTTTTAAATCGACATTTCCTTCAAAAGCTAGCATTATTAATCTCAGTACCATATTACAAGCCTATTTACAGCATTCGGATGTAATTAAAAAGTCCTTTCGTCCCTGTGCGTAAAAGCGCAGGAATCCAATGAATCCAACTGAATGAATCTGGACTCTTTGCCTCCGCAACGTAATCTGGGTTCTTTTTTGCAACCTCTCTCTTACCTTAAAATTCAACCATTTACTTTGCAAGAGAAATCCATACAAAGAATTAAATAATGCAGCAATGTACTGAATTTGGAAGGTTTCCCAAGTTTTTGCCTGCGGCTTTAAAATAAACCAGGTGTTTTTGTCTGGAAATTCGAAGACTGTAGAAATGTAGTATTTCTGGACAGAATTTGGACAGAACAGGTGTGATTTTTCGGTGGGAGTGGTGGAAATAACTAGAAATAAGAGTGGTTTGTGGGACAGTGTCCCCATTGTGTCCTCATTGTGTCCCCATTGTGTCCCCATGTGCTGTGCTGACAGGCCAAAGAGAAAAGAGGCTGGACCCTGAACAGTGCTGGATACCTCCTGGGTCCTCGTGAGTGTCCCTGTCCTCTTTTTTGTCCTCCTGTCCATTTTTGTCTAATATGTGTACACAGTATAGAGGGGTATATAGTGAACATCTATCTATCTATCTATCTATCTATCTATCTATCTATCTATCTATCTATCTATCTATCTATCTATCTATCAAACATCCACATACACACACATCTACACATCTGCATATCTGCACATGACCCTTCATTTGACCTCCTTCCCACTAGTTGAGCTCATCCCTTGTATCCGCCTGTCCTTCCACTCCAGTTATAGAGCACTCTGTGTTTCTTTCTCCCAGCATTATTTCCATCTACACCATCTGTTCCTTGACTTTTTTCAGTCCGGTTCTCACCTGCAACTCCTGCCTTTCGTCTCTGTAAACGTGGCACTGTGGATCCCTAGCGAGAGACGTTCCCTGTGCTGGATTCGCTGCACGTGTGTGTGTGTGTGTGTGTGTGTGTCTGTGCTCAGACACTGTTAAATTTCACCAGTTTATCCTTTTTAATCCGGGTGTATGGAGACTCTTCCTATGGCGCTGCACAATCAGTCTTCTCACACATGCACTGCTGAGCTTAGAGGAAACATCTTATTATGGGACTTTGAGCAACAAACTGCACCACAGAGGGGGTCATTGTGTATTCTGCCAGAGGGGCTTTTGTTCCTCAGATTCTGGGTAGTGCTAATTTCCTCATGTCAGGAATTATGTGCTGGGGTTAATACCCTATATTGCTTTCATATTTCTCTGTACCAGCAAGAGGAAAATTTAATATTCCTCAGCCTTATGAGAGGTCGAGGTACTTCTTGGTTATGTGTGTCCGTGTGTGTGTGTGTTTGTGTGCGACACACAGCACTCCAGAAGATACAGGTAACGTCACCGGGCGTGAAAGGTATCTGTCAGAACCATATTTTAGCATCACCTGCTGGGAAGAGTCCTCCTCTAAGGTGAGCCGGAGATGAGTTCGAGTGAACGTTCGAACCCTCGCGGCAAGCTGCTTCCGAAACGTGTGTTTTCTATTTTTGTGGAGCGATACATTGCAGTCTGGAGTAAGTACTGTCAGCCCAGGTAAAATGCTCATCATCCCCTGTGTTTCAGGTCGTATTGAGCACCTAATACAGATTAAGGATACTCCCAGTGCAAGGGGGAGAGAAGAGCTGCTTGGAGAATGTAAGATAGCTCCTGCAGGTCACTTGAAGTCAACAGAGGAACTGTTCAAGTGATGCGCTGCTTTCTGTGTTCGTGTTATTCCTTGTGTGCCCAGTTATTACATATGAAGAAAACAAAAGCTGGGGGGGGGGTCGTCAGGGCTTCTCACATGTTTTTCCTTCCTTTTTCTTTCCTGCTGAGCTGTGGCACATCCTGTGTTCACCCCCACCCCCCCAGAAAAAAGATGCTTTAAACAGATCGCGGTAAACTTTGCGGCTGAACGCCTGCGACAAAAACACTCGTGCTCTCAAAGTTTGCGATCTGGACGAAGCATTGGTTCGGATGCACTGCTTACGCCTTCTGTAGACATTACTTTTACTAAGGAGGGAGAATTTAAAAAAAAAAAAAAAACATTCAGGGTTTGGTTGCGAGTAACTGGTTTTAAACGTGCGTGTCCAGAATTATTCACGAGGAATCCTTCAGTTGTGTAAATACAGCTCACGAGGGGGGGGGTCTAATCCAGACTTCTCATTTTTTAAGATAGTTTGTGCAGCTATGTAATGGACATGTCCGCAGTCTCTGCCTTGATCGCACAGCTAAATGATGGTGTAATTAACCGCAGTCGTGGTGTCCCCTCCACACCTTTGTCTCCATGCATCCAGGGAGAGTACAGAAAGAGACAGTGATTATACGTGGAGATGTCCTGTGCACTCTGCTCTCACCCATCCTGTGCCCAGTTTGGTCAGTTCTTGCTTGTCCACTAGTGTGTGGTGACGCCCCTGCTCCTCACCTCATGCTGTACGTCTTTGTCAGTGACCTTCCGAGTGAACCTGTGTCCCCCGCTTCCCGCATCGTGCCATGGAACCAGATTTTGAACACACGTCTTTGACTCAAGCCCTGCAGGTTGCTCGGTCCCCCCCTGTGAAATGCCGTCTGAGAGCCGCACGGAGCACAGATGTGCGTGCGTGCCGCTGCTAGGGTTTTGGGGGTTGGGAGTGCACGACGTGGACCGGGTGTTAGACCTGTACTAGCTGCTTTTTTTCTTGTGGACAGATGCCATTGACAGTCACAGAACCCTCAGTGACAAGCAAGGCTTCGGAGGCAAACGGGACCTCCCCATGGAGGAAGACTTCAAATCAGGTGGGCCGTCACGTCCCTCTCATGGTGTGTGTGTCACAAGGTGAACGAGGAGAAAAAGCGGTGCATACGGTGCCGTTGACAAATGTGAGCACACTCGGGCAACCTGCATAATACCTGTTTGTGATAAACTGGCTAGGTGAGTGAAATCAAAGTGAGACACAAGCATGGTACATCTCCGGGAAGCGCTGCAGAAGAGCTGGGAGGTCACGTTGGCTCGTTTCCCGATCAAATTTGTTAACCGAATGCATCGCGAACACATACTAGTCTCCAGCACATGTACTCAAACTTTTGACAGGTAGTCTATACGTGGGATTGATGTGTTCTTAGTCGCACTGAAATTCTGAACACTTCTCTGTGCAGGTCCTCTGAGAATAGCGGATGAAAACGTGATACACACCATCATCGACTTCTTGTCATACCTGAAGCTTAAAGGTGAGTTCAGCCAGTTGTTACTACTATTATTTTCTTCACTGTTATCGCACTCATCATCACCGTATTTAGGATTTGGGTAGGTGCGATCCAAGAAATTTAAAGTACAAGAAACTGATTCTACAGTCACAGCACCAGATGAGATGACTTCCTACCCATGCAGAAACATCATTTAAGTAGTCCCTCTGTCCCTCTGAGCTGCTGAATCCCTTCCGGCCATTCAGAAGGAGTATGAAAATATCTGTCTCACAATTATTCAAATTCTGTGGACAGCTGCTTCAGTATTGTGCCTGAATAAATGCTGGTGGTGCAGTGGGTTTGACCGGGTCCTACTCTCCAGTGGGTCTGGGGTTCAAGTCCTGCTTGGGGTACCTTGCAACAGAGTGGTGTTCTGTCCTGGGTGTGTCCCCTCCCCCTCTAGCCTTGCACCCTGTGCTGCCGGGTTAAGCTCTGGCTCTCCTTGACACGTGTGTGAGAGTGAGTGATGATTTTTATAAAGCTTCACTTTGATAATGACAATGTCTAAAGCTCTTTGTCAGTTGTCGAATACATTTTTGCCTACTCTGATTTGTCACTTTTGAATAACCTTCCTAATTAACAAACGTAAATGTGAAAATAAATATAACCAGGAAGCCCAACCTTTCAGTCTTTAGATATCATCTATGTCGTCCAAATTAACCCACAAGGGGAGCTCTGTTCCTGTTGCTTCTGCATGAAGAAAAAAGTGTATGGAAAATGTCACATGAACTGAAATTCACTGAAATAAAAAAATGGGTAGTAGTATAAACATATGGAAGCTGTATAGCTTGAACTGTTCACATCTCTTTTTTAATGATTGCATACCACTGTAATTTACCTGAGACCTTCCCATCCTCCTTTCAGAAATGGGTGCTTTGGACAATCTGTCCTCGTCGCTCACATCAGATGAGACCGCTCAACCCTAGCCTGATATGAATGTGTACATAGCTACTCCGAACCCTGGACAACACACCCTCTTGCCTGCTTTCTGAACCCTGGGCTTCGGCCGTCGGTCTGTGTTCATCTTCCTTTCATTGTAACTGCTCCTGGTGCCTTCACTACTGTCTATCCTACCATACAGAGACTATTTTATTTATTTTTTGGTTGGTTGTTTCAGAGAACAAAAAAAAAAAAAATCTATGAGTAAAATAAGTTAACAGCATTGGCTCTTGTTGTTGTGTTTTTTTTTTTTTATTTTTTACAATCTTGGAATTTGGGAAAAAAATCAGTAACGCTGCAATAAACATGGTACATTTGTTATTTTATTCCATAATTCACACATACGGAGGGGCCGAGGTAAAAATAAGGTTCCCAATGCAGACATCACCAAAGTAGGATCTTCCCAGAGTAGTCCCAATATCCTCCGTGATCCTTTTCGGACAAGCCAGCAACCACAGACAGCACGGAGGACACGCTCTCCTCCACACTCAGATCAGCCTGTAAAATCAGAAATAACAAGCAAGACCGAGTGAACCACATGTCCATTCTTTGCATTGAAGACAGACACAGCATGACTGAATTGGCTTTAAGTGGCCATTACTGGCTCTTACGTGAGGTCCACCCAAGTCCGGGTGAAGATCCATGCAGAGGATGCCCTCTGACCCCAGATCATTGGCCAGACACCTCGTCACCATGTTCAAAGCAGCCTGGTGCAGGGGGCAGAAAATTACTGCACTGGTTCTCAGTGTAACCAGTTACCTGGTTAAAGGTGGTGTCTCGATAATAACAATAATCATCCCAGCTCTAGTTTACGCTTTTCTCCAAACCAGCTTGTAATTATTTACCCATTAATACTGATTGGTAACATTTACCTGAGCAGTTTTGGGTAAGCAACTTGCTCAAGGGCACTACAGCAGCAGATAGGATTCAAACCCGGGACCTTCGAATGTGAATGGAGGCAGCTGAGCTAACAACTATACTAGCAGCTACCTCAACGATGGATTAGATGCTTGCCTTGGAGGTTCTGTATGCATAGTTTCTATAAGCTCCAGATCCCCAGTTCAGCTGGATGGAGCCAAGGACGGAGGACATATTCACCACTGCCGCCCTGTGGATCCCCATTCCGGGGACTTGTGCTGCAGCAGCTCGCAGAAGGGGCAAAAAGGCCTATTACACAAAAACAGCAAGGGTACCTTAATTTTTACTCTTTATCGTTTAGATTATTGCAAATATTTAGTGCTGGTCTAAGGAAGCATTGACAACTGTTATAGGACACAGTGATCCCATCCTTGTTTTTTGAGTACAGACAAGACTGTATTTGCATGCAATGGCTTACAGGCTGATTTGCATAAATGTGTCCCGTACAAAAGGTGACATTAAATAAAATAACAGGAAATCCTGCTGTAACTGTGAGGCTGGTACAGAGCGGTCGAGCCAGTGTCTGCAGCTACTTTTTGTAGGACTAATAGTAAACTCTGGTTTGTTTACCTTGGTGACCATGAGAGGGGACACAGCATTGCTTTCAAAGGTCTTCAGCATCGCCTCTGCTGTCACCTTCTCCAGATCGGTGGACATGGATACGGCTGCATTGTTTATCAGGCAGTTCAGGCCACCAGGTCCCACCAGGGAAGCTACCTCCTTAAAAGCCCTCTCTACACTGGCCTGACTGGTCACATCTCATGGAGTAAAAGGGAATAACAGGGAGCACTTTCTTCAAAAACTCACAGTATCACACATCCTAAGCAGCTAAATGTACATAAGGAGGGTTTTTGTTGACTGTGAAAAAGTTAAAATAACTCATTTATTATGTGGAATTTTAATTTTAACTATGAAATCTTCCTAAAACTGAAATCAATGGCTGGATGAAGTGCACTGTGAGAATGCACTGTGCCACTCTGCCACCTGGTGGTAAAAGAAGGAATTAGCTAAAGGAAAAACAAGCTTACCAAGGGTTACAGCATTGGACTCCAGGATGGCTTTCCACAATCTTCTGAAGCTCCTGTAATGAAGCAGCATATCGTACATCGAATCCAAACATTTCCCAGTCTTTTGCTTTGGAATTTATTTTTAAACAAACATCCAAAGAGCAATTATTCACACATTCATACATACATCCATCATCAATAACGACTTGTCCAATGCAGAGTTCCACTGGTCTACAGCCTATCCCAGAAAACATGGGATGTGAGTCAGGGTACATCTTGGACAAGGTATCAGATATACACACACATGCAGAGAGAGAGGAGAGCGAGAGAGAAAGAAATGTAATTCCAAAAGGAACCTTCACTTTGCTATTTCCAGAACTTATAAGTTCAGGAAACTGAAGAGTGTATTACAAGTGAAGCACATAGGAAATATTTTGAGGTTGAACGAGACAATTTAAAAGACAAGTAAAGATTTGTTTTACCTGTGCAGTTGCAGGATTGCGGGCGGTTGCAATAATAACATTAGGTCTCTGGGGACTGTTAACCAACATGTTCACCATGTGGAGGCCGAGACCCCTGCTGGACCCCGTGATCAACACGGACCGACACTGACTGAAACCCCCCTTCATGGATGTAAACCTCAGGCTGATCGTCTGCTCCGCTTACCCTGCAGGTCCATGTATTTCTATCCTGGGACTGGGGTGGGGGTGGGGGGTATGGTTTTCAGTTTTATAACCATTACACCAACAATTTTTACACTCCATCGTAAATCTTGTTCCGTGACACTGACATGTGAAGCTCCAAGCTGTTGCCTAACAGTGATGTTCAGAAGTGTTGGTGGGCATACCATACAGACAAGCAAGTCAAAGAGTGTTTTAAAATTTACCAGTCAAAATAAATTAAAACATAAAGCAGTTGAAAAAAGTAAAGTATTTAAAGTAAAGGATTAAAGCATAAAGTATAAAGTATTTGCTGTATTGGAAACACAGGCATCTGAAACAAACAAACATAATATATAATTTTACTACCTGTTATTACATGTAAAGAGTTAAATTTTTTTACACACAGTATTTTACACACACACTGTCAGAACCGCTTGTCCCATACGGGGTCGCGGGGAACCGGAGCCTACCCGGCAAAACAGGGCGTAGGCCCAGAGGGGGAGGGGACACACCCAGGACAGGACGCCAGTCCGTCGCAAGGCACCCCAAGCGGGACTCGAACCCCAGACCCACCGGAAAGCAGGACCGTGGGCCAACCCACTGCGCCACCGCACCCCCTCAGTATTACATAATGTTTTGTAATTTCACAAAGACTTTACTGTTAACCAGCAAGAAACATTTTACTCACCCACATTAGAGGGTAAAACTATATGTATTTGTCCCCCACCTTCAACCTCCATTTAAGCTGAGCAATAACGGCTGGAACAGCAATTTGGAAGAAATTGCCGATTTTGCTCAGGAGTGTGTTTGTTGTGTTCAAAGACCAATGAAATGTGGGGAATTTGTTTAGAAGATTCTAGTACGAGAGGGCGTGGTGGCGCAGCGGGCTTGGCTGGGTCCTGCTCTCTGGCAGGTCCGCGGTTTGATCCCCGTTTGGGGTGCCTTGAGATGGACTGGCGTCCCATCCTGAGTGTGCCCTTCACCCTCCGCTGCTGGGTTAGGCTCCAGTTTGTCGCGACCCCACTTGGGACACGTGGCTTCAGCCAGTGTATGTATTCTAGTGTGCTCAATTTGTAAAGGCTGTGAACCAAAGCATCCTGAGGTCAGCAGGGTCAGAAAATAATGGCTGTGGACTGCAAGCTTTCTGATGTAATGCTAATTGTAAAAAATATTCAATTATGAGGTTTGTTCGCATTTAAGTGTTATTTATTTACTTGTTGGAGTGAAGAACATCAGGTGGAACCGGCCGTCACCGTTCTTATTAAAGGTCGTTTGTAGAAAACAGGCTTGAAGATATGGTAAGATAGGTATAGATGCAGAAAACACAGAACATCCCTGTCTAATGCCACTGCCGGGCTTTTTTTTCCTCTGAAAAATATGTTTTGTCACTCTTATGTAACACGCATACTTTCTGACACCATATTTCTTGTGAAAAACGAAGAAAAACACTGATATATCTCTGACGCCTTTGTGAGGGCAGCGAGACCCTGGAGACCTAGGCGGTAAAATGGAGCCCAGGTCACACAGGGGAGTTCTAGAAAAGTCTACGAGATCTGTCAGGCAAAACTATAGGAGGGAAAAATGGAAATAGCACATAATGAAGCCATTATTAAATATAGAGTAAAATGCTGTAAATGCGGTACTGTCAGTAGTGCAGTATTAGCACACCTGACTTACAAAATAAAGCAAGTATGCAAGCGTTGTAAACAACACTTAAGAACTTATGCTAAATTATTCTGTTAATTGTACTATTTTTATTTTACTTTGTATTTTTATATATATTCTGTATTTATATATATATATATATATATGTGTGTATTATGTATAATTTATATTTTTCTATATATCCTATGTGCGCTGCATAGCTTGTGGTAGATATTTCATTTTATACTCGTACAATGAGTGAATTCAATTACTTAACAATTGCTAAAAACTAAGAAAACACGACTGGGAATAAATACAGTAAATGTAAATAAAACCAGCATCATCAACTGGTAGAAACTTCGCGAAACTCCTCATCACAGCCGAGCTCGCAGCCATCTTGGCGAGGCACGAAGGATCGCAACTTCCGCTTTAGTCATTCGCGCCTTTGTGGAGTCGCGCGAGGTCGCCTAGATTTAAAAAGATGGTTTACAGCTTGGCAGGTGTCTGCAACTACGCTTCGCAAAGTTTCACTAACGGAGAATAATACGTTTTCACACCCTTTAGATGTCCTTTCCTCGCAGTGAATGCTGTCAGGTACGAGTGCAGCGATAGATTTTTTTTTGTTTTTGTTTTTGTTTGTTGATCCGGCCGGATTTTACAGTTGAGTAAAAGTCTTCCCCTTTGTAGTTAAGAGAAAATTGGTTTGTCAGCCAGTGACGTCATTAGTTGTAGCCTAGAAGACCAAGAAAAATGAAGTTAATGCTAGTTGTTGTCTTTTTCTTTCCAAAAAGCATGATGTTTATTTGTAGTATCATGTGCCATTTTTACATTTATTTATTTACATATTTACCTGATGCTTTTCTCCAAAGTGACTTCAAATGGATACTGTGTAGTGTTATCAGCCCGTACACCTTATTCACCAAGGTGGCTTACTGCTAGATACACTGCTTACAATGGGTCACTTATCTATACATCAGTGGGAACACACTATGGGTGAACCTAAACAGCATGTCTTTGGACTGTGGGAGGAAACCAGAGCACCTGGAGGAAACCCACACAGACATGGGGAGAACATGTAAACTCCACACAGACTGAGCAGGGATCGAACCCATGTCTTCTTACATCACACAGGTGCTGTGAGACAGCAGCGCCACTCGCTGTGCCACCATGCTGCCCACAAGTTTTTTGCATTGGTTTAATCATGTGTAATTATGATGCTTCTTGTATGTTCAGACTTGTTGAAGGGTTTTTTGTGCTTTCACAGCAGAATGAAGACCTTTACAGAAGATAAGCATCCATATGTCATCTATGAGGATCTGTCCCAGCGCTCAGCGGGGTCTCTCCCGCAAAGCTACAGCAGCCCAGCCAGTGGGCAGAAGTTCTTTACGAACTTGAACAGCAGCAGGGGCCACTCAGACACCAGCCTGGAAGGAGACGAGTGTCCCTCGCAAGGAGATGTCTTCGAGCTGAGATGTCCGGATGACCAGGGGAATGGCACCTGTCTCCTTTTTGGGATCCATGGCCCCAGCTTTCATCCACCTCGCCATCTGGCCACCCCGAGCTGCTTCCCCAATGTCACCCTCAGTGCCATGGCATCAGAGCCCACTTTGTTTGAGATGCCTGTGGAATCAGTCCCAGAAATGGGACTTGGCTGCCCATGGTTCCCCACGGGGGTAGGTCGCAGTGGCACAACTTCTAGAGAAAGCACTACGTCTGCATAAAACGGAAATTTTCTATGGCATCAACACTGCAAAATACATGTGTTAACAATAAAAAAAAAAAAAAAATATAACTGTACTTTTGCATTCATTTAGGCCTGCCCTTTTTGCAAGATGCAAAACACACTTTGACCAATAGTCAGACTGTTTGTCTTATAATTATTGCATATGTTTAATAAAATTCATTGTTAGGTTTATTGAGAAGTTTTAGGGCCAGTCCTCAGACAAGGGCTTTCTGAAAAGCCTTTTCTTGATGCAAGCAGCTCAGACTAAGAGTCTCTCTGGAAATACAAGATTGTGGTGTTTTTGGGAAATAGTGAGCTAAGTTTGCTTGTAATATAAACTTCACATTTATGATCGTGAAGTTTTTCATTGGGAATTGACATCTGTTGTATGAACAGCTGTGTGATGGCATTCATCCTTTGTCAAGGTCTTTGATTTATTTCAACGGGATACCTTTAATACGATCATGTTTCCTCGCCTTCAAAATGATCGTCAAAAAGAGAGGCCTCTGCAATCCACATGATTTGTACTTTTTTGACCTACAGTACATGTTGCTTTAATTGACCCCACACATATACCCCCAAGGCATGAACCGATTCAAACAATGAAGCTGTTCATTACATCAAGTACACGGAGGGGGTTGTACAGGCAGTACAACAGAATGACTGTTTAGTGTTTTTTCTCCATTCATTATGTATAATGTAACATATAGTAAGCAAGTGTGGAGAATGAGCACATTCTTCAGAAAGTCAACATACAAAACTGTAACTGCTTATCTATTTTTATCCGGTGACCTGACTTATAGAATTTGGAAACATGGCCTGTTAAGTACATGCCAATTGATTTGGAGCAAAGAATATCGATTTAAGATGTGTTTCATGTTTGTAAGTATTATAAGCCTAGGTTTTTTTCCTCAGTTCTTAGCTCTGAATGCAAACTTTGTATTTGACAGATGTGGTCACATCAATAGATGTGAAGACATTTTAATGAAAGTTGATCCCCAGATAACTTTTTCTCCAGATGCCTTAGCAGCACCAACCAATGCCCTCTTCACATATGTGAAGTCCCCAATGCCATACTGTTTATAAACAGTCTGAAGAAATATTTAATTTGCACCAAGACATCAGTGTAGCCTTCAGACCAGAAACACAACACAGTTTAATTCTATTTAAAACAGTTTTTGTTACATCATAAAGACAGCAGCTGTGTACAATTTCCTGCAAATAATAATATGAACATTATTGTAGGAGTGTTTCAGTGTGGCGTTAGCCCCCCCCTCCCCCATATGTGGACAGATGTGTGTTGCAGCTGTTTTTGGGTGCGTCTCATGAATACACTTCTGTGTTGTTTAAATCCAGGAAGAGCTGTGTGACGCTGCAGCCTGCATGACCTCTAGATGCAAAGAAGAGCAAAGGGGCGAAGGAGTCTTTGTTAAAGAGGAAACGTCCGGGGAGCCCGTGTGCCAAACCAGGATTGAGAAATGTCAGCCTGTATGGTTCACCATTTAAAATGTCAAACTTTAGACCTCCCTTTTCTTGTGCATGTCTTGTCAAGAGCACTTTATCAGCTCCACACTGTTTGATCTTTGGGTTTTAATTAAATTTATAGCGTAAAGTTACACTCAGCGTGTGTGTTTCGTGTTGGATATCATTAACTTGTTGGACTTGTTTTTTCTCGCAGACCCTTGACCACATGGGAGAAAACTTGGCTATGAAGGGACCGGACATGTGTCAGGTGAGGCTGTTTTGATAAGACATCATCCAAATGGCTTGATTTTCATTGGACCTTTCATTGGACCTTGATCTTCATTGTACCAGTGTAAAACGTGAGTCCGCTTGCTCACAACTCGTTTGTTTCCCATGAGGCATTTGTTTAATAAGTCTGATCAGGAAATGATGCGCCAGCTCTTCCTTTTCCTTCTTTGTTTCCAGAGCTGCAGAACAACAAGTGCGTAGCTTTGATTTTGTTCTTCTGTCCAGTTTGTCCCATACAGGTGTTGCCCAGGTTGCTCAGGCGTGCTCATGCTTTTCTGTCCGAGTCAGTTGGGTTGGACGGAGAACTCGGAGCCTCTTGCTGAAGTTTTCGTCTTCCTTCTGCCAGGTTCGCTGCAGCGTTTGTGGTGCTGTGATGCTGGTGAACAACACTAAACTGGTCCAGATGAACGACATGCAGTGTGTGCTCCCTGGGCAAGTTCTTAATGCTTCTGAGCAGCAGGTCCCCAGCGCATCCCACAGGGGACCTCCTGAGCTCAGTGACACACATGAGAAAGGTTAGACTCACATTGAAATATCCATACTTTTTATCATTACTCATATGGTTTTTATGCATCAAATTTGCCCCATGTGAATACTGACATTTAAACTGTCACAAAATACCACCAGTGAAAAGCAGAAGGATGAAGGAGGAAAAGCAATTTTGTTGTGCCTCAACAGAGGGATGATGCCTCCTAGTGCTTCGCTGGAGGACTGTGCTTAAATCTGCTTCTGCAGAGTGTTTTACAGACATTTTTTAATGCCACTCATCTGTCATATATCAGATGTGTTGGACTCTGTACCAGTGTAAGAATATTTCGATATAAATGTTCTATGTACAGAATTTTAGAATATAGAATATCTGGAATATTTCAGAATATTCAATATCAAATGAACAATAAAGACTTGCATAATTACATTTATTCATTAACTGACACTCTTCTCCAAAGTGACTTACAATGTTAAGTTATAATGTAATTATTAGTTACAAGCTTACAATTATTTATCAATTTATTTGAATGGGTAATTTTTATTGGAGCAATTTAGGGTGAGTACCGTGCTGAACGGTACTACAGACGGAGGTGGGGATCAACCCACCGTGCCAAGCGGTTATTGACGATGGATGGCTACTAAGCTTTGTAGGAAGTTTATTAATTAAGAACATTATTTTGGGAAGTATTCTCACTTTATAGCTTTTTTCCCCAAGTACTTGGCCAGGTCCCGCTCTCTGGCTCGAGTCCTGCTTGGGGTGCCTTGTGATGGACTGGCGTCCCGTCCTGGGTGTGTCCCCTCCCCCTCGAGCCTTGTTCCCTGTGCTGCTGGATTTGGCTCCGGCTTGCTGTGACCCTGCTTGGGACAAGCGATTTCAGACAATGTGTTTGTGTTTTTATTACAGAAATCTCTTAGTTGCATTCTATGTGCCTGTAGCGCATTCAGATTTGTCCCATGCAGAGACCTTCATCCTCGGGCAGATGGTGTCCCCGACCCCTGCAGGATCACACCCCACCATGGTTCTGCCTGGCCCGGCCTCACCCAGCCTGCCCTTCATCCAGGCCGCTCCCACTTTTCCCACTGTCACGTGTGATGTTCCACCTGAGACCCTCAAGAGGGGCTGGAGCTCCAACTCCCTTCCTGAACCCTGCATTTCTCAGGTAACCCATATTTGTGTAGTCACTGCTGAATTGAATCGTATTATGGCAACACATGGGCTTTCTTAAATAGAGAAAAAAAATCAGCAGCCAGTGAAGAAGGTGCCTCCACAGATAGCAGAGTCATTCTACCTTCTGTTGAACAGTTCAGCCAGACAGCCTGCAACGTGTTTCCTGATTCCAAGGGATTACTCACTGAGACCCAGCCAAAGATACCTCTCGAACGGTAAGGATGGGTCCATCGTAAAAATTATGAATACAATGTTCAATTGCTGTTGATGAAATTGTGGACTGTTAAGTGCAGTTATTGTGCTGTGATGGTGAGTGGGGAATGTGTTGTGTTGCGATGGATGCAGGAACCAGCATTCTGGAACTTACTGGGACTCTGGGGCGAGGAAGGCCTGCCAGTGCATGAAATCGCAGTGCCTCAAATTGTAAGTGTTTGTGAGTCACGATTCTCTTTGATCTGCATGTGAGCCTTTGCACCAAGTCCACAGCTTTTTAAATAGGACAGTCATGTGGACAGTGAGGGCTGGATGGCAGGGACCCTTTGGTGGACTGGTAGAGTGCTCTGTGCTATACGTTGCTGAATGTACCTACATATTGGTATGTCATCACTGTTGGTCATCATCACTGAAAGTGTGTCCTCTGGCCCAAAGCTACTGTGACTGCTTTGCAAACGGAGAATTATGCATCCGCTGCAACTGCGCCAACTGCTACAACAACATGGAGCATGCGCATGAGCGCTACAAGGCTATTAAGGTATAAGGGCCGTGTGAATCCCTTCTTGTGTTTCCCATTTTCTATGTATTAACTACATGTACAGTTTAATTTTGCGGCCCATCGTGTTCATCGGTTGCATTGAATGACAGAAGAACTTCCTGTCAAATGAGATTAATAATTGTATGTTTAATGTTGTCTGAATGAACAAATCCAAGTAATCTCGATTTTTTTAGTCTGAATTTAGAATAACGGTTATTCTGTTGACATTATAAAACAAGGATCTTGCTGTAAATTCCCAGCTATGTGAGTGACTTTTGCCGTTTTTGCTCGTTCCATTACTGAAATAATTATACAGCTTTCTTTTGTGGGAACAATACAAGATCTGTCTGGAGAGAAATCCTGATGCCTTTCAGCCGAAAATTGGCAACAGGAAGTGGGGCAAAGTCAAGGGGCGTCACAATATGGGCTGCAGCTGCAAGCGCTCTGGCTGCACGAAGAACTACTGTGAGTGTTATGAGGTGAGTCGTGTCTTGACCAGTATGACCAGAAAGGCTCCCATGGGTCTGCTGATGCTTCACATCTATATGTTGAGGGCAACCGGAAGAGGTTCAAGACATGGATGTGTCACCTGGAGGCTGCCAGCTCAGCCTTCGTTGGGAGACCCTGGGATAGTGAACACCTGTGGTACAAATATTAGGCTGTAATACAAGCTGACTGTATGTACCTGTGACCCCATGTAGGCCAACACCATATGTTCCTCTACCTGCAAGTGCGTGGGCTGTAAGAACTATGAAGAGGGTTTCAAGAAGACGAAGGGTGTTTATGCTAGGTGTAAAAATGACAATATCCTTTCATACAAGGGAAACCTGTATCAATACAGCAAGTAAGTCTCCTTAATTAGATTTGAGATCCTTGGGAATTTTTTATGAAATCCTCCATTATAAAAAAAAATAATAATTAGTGAGCAAAGCTAATTTGCAAATGTTTGTACTTCTGGACTTGAAACCTTCTGAAAGGTTTTACCGACTTTTCTGCAGTAAGAGATGCAAATAGATAGCGATTGGTTGAGGAAAACCATGTGCGATGGATTTTAATTAGTGTCGCTGTGGTGGGGTTGGACTTAAGGCTCTTTCCAAATATGTATTGACTCATGAGCTAGCAGTTTGGGGGAGAATGACTTATAGTTAAATAAAACAATCATGAGAAGATCGGCTGTCTGGACCCATGTTGGATTTACTTTCGTCTTACTTAGAAATATGGAGCTATGTTCTGGACCGTGTTTTTCATTCACATTAAATTTTTAATGAGTTTCTTTCCCTCTGTAGTGACATTTGTACCGCAGTGTCTGAGAAATCATAAAAGTAATGAAATTGTCAGTAAGAGTGAAAAAGGCTCTTGAGTATGGATTTTGTGTAGAATGTTAAAGAAATTAGAAACTCTCTCTTGATCAGTTCAGTAGAGCTGAATGTAAGATATGGGCTATAAAACATGTTATTGATTTAAGTTGTCTCCGAGGCCCCAACTTGAATTAGATGTGGGACTTCATCCTATCTGCTTCAGCATAAATGACTTAAAGTGGTAAATAAATGGCTGATGGAAGAAAAACTGGGAAAACATCTATAGATTCTGGCACCTGTCCCATTTACTCACCAGTGAGATTTTTTTTTTTTCTGTGTTCCAATCAATTGCAGATTGCAGATGATGCCAGATGCATCCCTGTTTTCTTTTGCTGCAATCGATCTCTGTGTTTAATAGGTGTCCACTCGCGTGCATCACGTCTGACGTTGTGGAAGCAACATGTGGCTGTCTTATTGCTTGCGCCGAGGAGGCCGAAAAGGAAGGCTACACTCCGCCTCAAGCTGAGAAGATGATTCTGCAAGAGTTTGGCCAGTGTCTGACGCAAATCATCCGGTCAATATTCAAACCCAGAACATTACAGGTCTAATTTTGATGAAGGAGACACTATTGTTCCATATAGAAGAAATGATTCTAATGAAGTCTTGTATATGTTTGACTCACATTTGTTTTTTTTAATTTCTAAAAAATTATTTTTGTATTTTAATAATTTTTTGTTTTGTAAGTTTAGGGTTGATTTTTTTAAATCCTTATTTTATTTATTTTTCTATTAACATAACTAATACTAATTATTATTCCTTCCTATTTGGAAGATTGAGTTAGAGCATTACAACTGTAGACATATGATCAGCATTTATGCAGTATATCTAAAAGTAAATATGCCACAGTATATTTTATGTTTATTTTCTGTAAGATTTATGTACTATTTTGTCAGGTCAAGAGTACAATATAAAGGCATAATTCAATCTGTCGGGTTGAATCTTTTATTCGGAATCAGTCACACCTACAACATTCTATAAGTGTGGGTCACCATGTCAAAAACATAGGTGGCATTCATAAGATGACATGAATAAAGAAAAGGTTTGAAATCATTTTTATGAGTATAGAATTGTTGAATACCAAGGATTTCAATATTGTTATAGTTGCCCCAGTACTTGGATTGCTTTCGCAGCTACCACATGTGTGCATAAGTTTATACAAAAAAGATTGGTGGGAATCTTACTATTATTTATCGGTATGTTTGTGGAGTTTTGGACTGATCAAAATTATCTGTCCAATTAATATGATGGTGAATAGCATGGGTGACAATGTCAATCAAGACGGGCTTTGTGGTTTTCACCCTGGGCAGGAATTTTTCTTTGGTCGACCATATTTTCTCGACCAACTTTCTTTAGGTCACCATTTAAGGACAGATAGCAGTTATTAATTCAGAGGATGGTTCAGCTGTAATTTTAAAAAAGGCACTGAAGTCAGATTGTTGTTGAGAGTTCAAAACCCATAAACGGCAAAATGATTGTTATTACGTTTTTAATGTTGCAATTTATGCAAACCTGTGTTTTAGTGAACTCAACAAATACTTTGTCAATGTTGAAAATGTGAAAGCAAAATGTATAGTCGCAATGTTACGATGCGAATAGCAAGGTTTCAAAAATTGAAAAACCTAGATTGACGCTGACCAGTCGTTCTGTTTTTCGTTTTCATTACTGCAGTTACGGCCTTGACGTGAGCATCTGTTTGCAGCTTAATGTATTCTCTTTCCTCACCGGAGGACATGTACCTTGAAGAGATACCTCACTCAGAGGGGAGTATTGAACCTGAGATCCTGTTGTTTTCAGTTGTTCATGTGAATAAAAGAAGGGGGGAAACGCCAGAAGCAACAGATGGTTCTGCTCGCCAACATACAAACACTCCTCTTGGTGAAATGGTGAGTGGCGTGTGTGTAACCTAATGACCTTGCCAGCATGTTTAAAAATAAAAATCTAATAACACTTGACCTTCCTTTCACAGAAGAAGAGAACTACACTGATGTGCACTTGCACAATCATATGGATCTTCTTGGCCGTGGTTTCATGCACCGGTACAAAGGTAAGACATCATCCAAAGTTTTGATGAACCTATTGACTTTACCGTATTTGGCACTGGTGATTCTACAATATGTCAATGTTTCATATGGCTTGCTGTGTACAATTTCAGCAGAATAAACTGAATGCAAAAAACTGGGGTCCACAGTCAATGATGTACCTCAAAGGAAAATGTAAGGCTGTCAGTGAGTACTCAGAACCTTTTTGGTAGCTGAGCTGTGAGATCCAACTCAGGCCACTTACAGAACATTTATCCACTTGCAGATGGAAGAAGATTTGCACAAGACTACGAAGAAGACAATGTGTACAAATCAGTACTGAACAACTGGTCCAGTCTCCTCAAAGGCAAGTGTGGTTCAATGTGTTGGACCTTCGGGGTTCTCAGTGTGTAACGCCATACAGTTGATTGGATTAAAAGCATTTTAATTTCATAAAATAGTTTGGAACAAGATGTTTGACCAACCTTTTTGACCACTTTCATTGTATTATCTTATGTGAAATGGTTTTAATGACATGTCCATGTTGTCTTTAGAATGAAAACAATAGCAGTGTGCAGCATCCTGTGCATTCTTGACCGATCCTTCATTCTTCTTTCTCAGGGTTTCAACATCTGAAGCCTGTGGGGGTCAGGAAGATCCGAGGGCTCATGGCATCGGAAAATTTCGTATTTCATTACCTGAGATAAAGCGGAACTGAAGGTCACCTTTTCTCTTAACCACGGATGTACAATACATACATTTTGGATTGTATTTCTCTCATAGGACATCACTGCTGTGTACATTAAGGTGCATTATGTCCATTTAATTAAATGTACTCAGTTCATTTTCATTGAGAAATTCTATCCATCCATTTAACAGAGAATATATTTTCGGGCTGTTTAAATGTGTAAATCTTCAGTGTCGGCAAAACGTGTGTGAAAAGCGTCGGTATTTTATTGACAACATGAATTACTACTCCAAATAAATATTATTTTTGCGTTATAAGTGCATTTTATACCCATGTTTTCGTTCAGAAAAACGCGTCGCTGCTTTTAAGAAGTTACAGAGCTGGAGGGAAAAAAAGATATCAGAAGGTTCACATAAATCATACTCTGGAGTCATATTTTAGTTGCGTTTGAGCGGCGGGGGGTCTGGAGACTCGCGCGCTCAAAAGGTGCGTCACGTGCGGATTGTCGTATTAACGGAGGACGATTATTAAACAGTGCCTGTTTTGTTCATTAGCATCTGTGTATTTTTACTACTAAAAAATATATATGCGTATCTCTAAATGCACAAATTGTGTTTTCTCTGGAGAAAAGCGCTACTAAATGAATAAATGTAAATCTCAACGTGTAGAGACGAGTCATTTATTTCTCACAACACGTGTACGATTAAACTTTATTGAAAACGTCATCAAAGCTGACGAATACGTTTCTCCGACTCTTTTATTTGTCAACTGACCTTCAGCAGCAGGTGCACAAATGACACCATGATTAACAACACACCATAACTGCTCAATATATATATTTCAGTGTAATTCGTCGAACCCGTTTACACTGCACCCTTAACACACCCGGCTCACTTTCCGCTAACATGGGGGAGAAGAAAGAAAGAAAGAAAAAAAAAATAAAAATTCCACTTTTTATACCTCGAGCTCTTGAACCGCGCGGTTCAGGTGCATTTAATCAAAGCGCTCCGACCTCCAGTGTTATTCTGGCGACGTTATAAACAGCACCTGTTCTTTTTCCCTCCCTATCCAGAGAATGTTCCAGAAATATATTCAATTATCACTTCAATGTCAGCCGACGCTTCCAAAACACGCAAACACAATGCGAGTAAAACATAAGACACGTATAATAAAAACGAAACTAAGCGAAAGTGTGTGCGAGAGATATTTATACACGGGGGCGCTGCCCCAGACCAGGCTTGGCCAATTAAAAAGTCTCACACTTTTTTTTTTTTTTTAAATAGACTGACCTTAAAAGAAAAAAAAAGAAAAAAAAGTTGGCGCATGATAAACAAAGTTTGCGCACGCGTTTTCTGAAGGACATTCGGAGCCGCGCATTTCGACCCTGTCGTATTCGTTATTCTTGTCACTTAAAAAGTCACGAGAAGAGGGATTGCAAGGAAGAAGAACAATGTCTGGGTTTAACAGATCCTTCCACCTTCTGAGACGCACGCTGAGCCCCGTGGTGACCCCCCGAGCGACCATCACGGCGAAGCCCCCGAAGCACCACCTCTCCGTGGCTGTAAGTGCGGCGCTGCCCTGCGCTCGAAGGTCCAACGCGCGCACTTCAGCGTTACAGTGTCTCCAGTGCGCTTTTTCTTAAGTTTTTTTTTTTTTGGGGGGGGGTACTTTTTCAGAAATTTCCAGAACCCCCCACGTCCGTTTCAACCAAACAAACAAACAAAAAAAAACTCTTCGATTGTTATTTCTTGTTTTGGACATCGCACTGTGTGGACTTTAGCGCAGAGCGCACGTCACGTGCGGATTTAGGGTTAAACCGGCAGCGCTGCGAACTCCACACCACCAGGCGCCGCGCGCGCCATTGTCCCCTCGACACACATCACGTAGGACAGCAAACGACACCCAGAGCGAAACCTGCATCTTGGATGCATTAATTTATATCTATATTCTTATTTTAATTTAATGTAAGAAAGTATAGCGGTTAATCTGCAATGGAGGGATTATTATTCTCACTGGCTGGAATTGAGTACTTGGAGCACTGTGATCAGTGGGATACAATGTTTTATGTATCCATTTTTATGACACTGTGTGTGTGTGTATCCTCGTGTGGGTGCTGATCATGTGACCTGCAGGTGCTGTTTTATTTACTGATTTGTTTGGCATGGATGTAGTCACTTCACTCTCTGCCCCCTCTCCATGGGGGCTTTGGGGGACCTTGAGTGAACTTTTTGACACACGTTGCTGTGTCTCCCTGTTTGGCTCGAGATGGTGTATTCATTTAGTCCCTGATTTTCTCCAAAACAACATACCATATTATGTTTGTCCTCTCAGCTACTTGCAATAATTTATCTGTGTAGCTAAAGTGGCAGATTTTTTTTTTTCTTCCTCTTCTCTTCCCTGTGTTAATTCAGGGTTAGATACCATGATCAAAGGTACTACAGCAGGGTTAGGTTTTGTCTGGGTTCTCAAAGTGTAGAACTGCAGCTGTAGCCACCATCTGCTCCATTTTTTTTTAAATTATTTTATTACAAATTTTTGTTCCAGGACCAAACCATTGCAATGGTCATCTTGTTTGCCTGTATTCTGGTGCCGTCCGGGTGGGTGATGGCGAACCTGGAGGAGTACAAGAAACGCTGAGAAGCCACTGAACCCCCCTCCCCAGGGGGTGAGCGACCTGGTTACCTGCAGGCATCATGAAGAAAGTCTCAATATGAAGAAATGCACACTGACAACTCACTCTGAATAAACTGACAATGGAAAAATACTGGCTTTAATTGTGCTGAATGGAAGTTGCTCAAAATGAGCCGGGAGGTGATTTTGACAAATAATTTGGGTTACTTATGCAATAAGTAGAAGAGTAATGGCAAAATGGTCATTTAAGTTGTAGAGTATTTCATAGTAGTTTCAGCTGTTGTTTAATTGTGAGTTAATACAAATCTATTCATTTCATTAATGAGTTTGCTGAATAGTTGATCACTGGGTTTCAGAAGTTACATAGATCAACTAGATAATTAAATAATGTGGATTTATCAGCAGGAATTCTCTAACTGTGGGGAATGGTCTTTGAATAACATTTTAACAGTTGCATTTTTTTAACTGTTCTCACACACACACACATTTTCAGAACCGCTTGTCCCATACGTTCATTCAAGGCTAATTAGGTTAAAAGTTCAGGCTGAACAAAACCAGTGTACGGAGCAGGCCTCTTGGGTCGAGAACAGGTTTGTTCATGAAAGATGGGCTCGAACTGGATTGTGTTCTGCAATTCCGGCAAGGGAAAATGCAGAGGGACAAGACGTCAACAGACAGTACAGGTGCTATTAAGGCAAGAGAAATGTGGCTGATAATTTTGGTAAAGTTCTGAATTATTAAAACTTGCTCCATTTTACTTATGAAGCTGTTGTGGTTCCATAGTACTCTGGTACTACTGTACTCTTGAGCGAGGTGCTTCATGTCAGAATAGGCAGTCCTCGAGTTACAAACAGCTGACTTAAGTACTTATGAACCACCCACTTACTGACTGGAAGTTGATTTTTTTTTTTTTTTTTTTTTTCTGTCTTTCCCCCTTCCTCCTCCACTCTCCTCACCCTTAAACAACAATGAAATGAGAACTTCATGATTAAGCCTATTAAGAATTTGAGTTATTCTATGTACGATGGTTTCTAATAACAAAGGGGGGCACTACTTTGCAAGCACATCAGAACATGGCATGTCTACAACGGTTTGTTGGCTCGCGGGCGGGGTGCGTGAGCCAGAGGTAGGACAGACTTCCTTCCTTCTTTTCCTGTTAACAGTGTCACGTGTGTTGCTGTATTTGACTTTAATTTTTTAATTTTTACCCTCCTAACCATGGCACCAAAGCATAAATGAGAGAGAAGAGATGGTGATGCATCCAAGAGAAACTTAAGGAAACGATCACGATTGAAACTAAAGAGGAAATAAAGCAAAAGGTGAAACGCCAAGAAACAATGGAGAAGCGAACATTAATGTTTCGCGCGCACACACAGACACACACACACTGTCCGTCTCTCGTTGAGAGAGCGCTCAGCTACAAGACACTTCTTCCAGGTTGTGGAATCTTACACCAGACATTCCCACCCCCACTGTTTTCAAACCTACTTCACTTTTAGCTCTTCGACTCCTGCCCCTAATCGTTCCCCATTTCCGTCCCACGTCTTTTTGATAACGACCGCCTGCCTTGTTCTTCGACCACAATTTTGGATCTTTGCCTCCGCTCAGTTCACCGATCGACCGACCATTCGTCCGTCCACGAGAACACATCTAGTACTTTGATTCTGAATAAAAAATCCTACACTTGGGTCCAGCCTCCTCCATGTCCTCTGTTCATCATGACAGAAGTAACATTTCTCTTTCGATGTATCTCGCTTATAAATACTGTAGTTACATTTATTATCATTACATTGTATTATTATTACTGTATTGTTAAGGTGTTTTCATGTATCCAAAGTGTTTCTTTAATGTTTTTTAGGCATACAAAGGTATACAATATACTAAGACATATTTGACAAACTGACGTTAGATACCCACACCTAACTGTTGCGACTTAACGTACAAATCTGACTTAAAGACAGACTGAGGACATGGAATTCCTTGGTAATTCGGGGACTGCCTGTAGCTTTGGGATTTCAGATAGATGGGTAAATCTAACGTAGGTGTTTGAGAATATATATGTTACAAAAGTAATTTACATGGACATTTTTGGGGCCAAAATGTGAATAACAAAGCCACAAAAAGGCTCACAAGAGCTACAAAACTAATAAATTTCTCTTCTGAAGGTGTGGTAAATTCATACAGATTTAGATATCCTTTTTTTCTTTTTCTGTTTCATGAATACTTATTACTGGATTTTTAAAGAGAGAGATTCATGAGGCCTCCAGAAACCTGAGCAATCTATCATTTTTTGTACAAGTTGCTGGCGTAAGCTTTATTTTTTTAAAAAAAAAAAAAGTAGACCCAGCATTACAAGTGAAGTTTCTGTATTCTTCCAGTGTTTAGAGGGGCTCCCCTTCTAAAGTGATTTATATTATTTGCAGGGATGCAGGTAGTGCAGTGGGTAAGGATGGGGGGCTAATAAGCTGAAGGCCAGGGGTTGAAGTCCTAAAAAAGGTCCTTATTTAATACCAGAGAGCAATGGAGTTTAATGGTTCCAGCAGAACTGCCAACTGTATGGAAATATAAAATAGTACGAGCTGAACACCACACTGCATGGTGGAAGTGTGACTGGTGAAGTCTATGTGTGTGTGCGTGTACACTGTCCTATGAACAAGAGCTTTCTGGCCAGAGACAGAGCCTCAAGCCAAAATAGATAATGAGTAAGTAAATAAAATGATCTCTTCATGGGTAACTCCTACACTCATAATTGCATAGCAAAATATGTGTACCTCCTCTTCAATATTTCAAAGACAAGTTACAAGAATTATTGACTGGATTACCTTTATTGGATCTGAGGAAAGATATCATTCCCTGCCAGAAAGTGGTAGAGATTTTTAGGAAACTTTCTTCAGTACAAAAGAACTGGATGCATTACACATTCACCAATTTAATACTAAGTTTGTCCTCTTTGAACATGGAGTCTGTTACAGAAAAGAACTTTTTTCTAGCTCTAACGGCTTAGAGTTTAATGAGTAAGTAAAATGCATCAGACCATCTGACTGGACAGGGCAAAAATGCATGGAAAAAGATACATGGTCCAAAACCAGGTTTTAAAGAAATTTAAAAAAACTGAATAAAACATGGCATCCAACTTTAAATACAAAACAGTACTCAGAAGAGGTTCTGCATTCTGGATTCTGCTGTTGCAGTCCTCTTACAGTCACTATTCCAAAATACAGTCAGAGACAATGCTCCTGGGCTGCGGGGGTCTGAAAGATCCTCATGAAACCTGGACAAACAAGCAGAAACTGCTGGAAAACCACTCTAGGTCAGGATGTCATGGGCCTGCTGCTCCACCAGCATGGCCATGTTCTTCACATCTCCACACCACAAATCCAGACGTTCCTTCATGCCTTTGATCTGCAAACACAGGTGGAGAGGTCACAGACTGGAAGTTTATACTTTCGCCACTGAGGAAACACAAGTCAATGTACATTACAGTCAAACCTCAATCTGGGATTTAAAAAGCCTCAAATAGTTAGAAATCAGACATTCACCTGTTGCAAATCCAGTACCCTTGGTTGTACCCAGGTCATCTGAACCCTCTGATCAACCTCATCAATGTTGCCTTTAATGAGCCCCACAGAAAGGGCCTTCATCACCAGTAGCTCAACCTGTGAGAAGGGTTGAGGATACTGTGCATGAAGCTCAAATTGCACAACACAAAAAGGCAACAAATTTAACACTGCCAGGGAAGTCAAATGTAGCAGCAGAAGGAATACCTGAACAAGAGTCATTTATTCAAAATAGGACAGACTTACCTCATCCACAGGGATTTTAGCGCTGTGTGCTATTTCTTGGAAGGTCAGCTGTCTGTGATTGGCTGGGCGGGTAAATGTCATCTGGAAAGGAGGAGAAAATGCCATTAAAGCAGAAATTAATCCATGGGCTTTTCATGGGTTCTTTCCTCTAAACCAAAACATTAAATAACTATTAAATTAGCTGTTTACCTCCATCACACAAAGAAGCTGAATCTTCTGCATCAGTTTGTGTTCCTGGGCTGCTAGGTCAGGCTGCAAAAAATTTTGGCGCTCAGGAAATGGCAAATATCTCAATCTCATGTCAGCCAAGGCCATGAAGCACTAGAACGACGACTTATCCTTACCTGCTGGCCCCATGCTGGCTTGAATGCCTGGAATTTCTCCACATTGCCCCCATTGAAGGCATAAAGTGTGTCTATGAGCCACTGCTTGTCTGTGTTTCTCAAAGACTCCAGCACCGGATGCATGAGCTGTGAAAAACCAGATTTTAATGACTGCTTGCACCATTTAAAGAGTTGAAAATACAGTACACATGTTGAAAAGCACAGGAAACATGAAAGACAATGGTAGTAAATGACAAGAGGGAGCTCAGTGTGCAAAGTAATAAACTTAGTATGTGAAGGTTAATTCAATTTAATCACGAGGGAACCTGTGACTTAAACCTTGAATTTCACTTTACATTAATTTCTGCTGTAAAATATACAATTGTGTACAGTTTGTAGGCTTAAGCTGCTTTTAACTAAAAAACAGTAAGTATTTTCTTACTAGCTCTCCAAAGTTATAAACACCTTCCCCTAAGAGTCCAGCCAGCCCCAGTGTGAAAGCTCGCTCCTGTTGTTCTGCCTCTGTAAGGGGACACAACGGGGCATAAACAGGACATAAAGCAACCATTGCTTTAATTACAGCTCTCAGTTCAGATGAACAACAAAGCTGGGAATCATAGCTGTAACATTTCTATTGATAATTAAATCCATGTTAACTGTAGGTGATACCTGGAAGGTCCTTAGCATCCACACATCCCAGGTAGCGCAAGGCGTCTTTATAGTAGGCCGCATGGTTCCCAATGATGCGGTAATACTTGCTGGAGAGGTCATAAAAGCGTCCATGGACCGATGTCACGCCAGGCAAGTTGTTCAACATCTCCTCCACGTCCTCAATTATTTTCTGGAAGAACCCAGAATTTTGGGATAAAGACAATTGTCAAACATCAAAGTAACTTGTGGTATGCATCAAATGCAGTCAGAAATACGAAAAATACCCATTTGGGTCAGAAATACCTTTGTTGCTGGGAGGTCATTTATTTCCAGCTTGAGGCTACCAATGGAGGTCTTGCAAAGAATTACTGCTTCCTCGCTGCTTTTCACCTAAGCATTGAAAGAGATGGACAAAAAGTGACTTTAAAGAGAAAACCCCTGTGTAATATGTTGTCTACTACATGTTCACAGTGCCCAAAAATAATTTAAAAGCTGAGGGCTACCTTTTCTTTTGTCTTTTCAAGGAAGGTGATAGCAACATTGGGATCTGTAAAGAATGTAAAAAGTACTTTACTTTCAGGCTTATCTGAGGGAACAAAACTATTTACAAATATGACCTTGTGTTTCAACCTTTACACAACAGAGAGAAAGCACAACTTTAATATCTGTTTTTACCTGTCATTTGTCGAGCTACATGAAGAATAATTTCCACCAGGGAAAGCGGATTGATTCTGTCAGTTAAAAGACATCACAAGTTCATCACATGAAGAAGAAACACACGATTCACTTTGACGAATAGGTTTACACCTTTTTAAGAGCTGTAACCAAAATGTTCCCAATCCATTTCAAGACAGATTTAAGAACATGAGAACAATTCTAAGTGGCCGCCATTTGATACTGTCAGTTATTAAACATAAAAATGCCTAACCTGTGTTCAAAGTCACAGAGGAAGTTTTCGTAGAGCTGTTAAAAAAAAAAAAAAAAAATGCGCTGCATTAACACTGAATGTGGAGAGAAGTTTCTAAGACAGTGTGCAGACAAGACCAAATTATGTAAGTTAAAAAAGCATTTCTTCATTATGTGAAAATCTCTCACTTACCTGAATAAGTCCATCTCCCGTGGCAAAGCAGGGATCCTGCACAAAATCTGTGAGCTTCAGTGTAAGCTGGTGCCACAACCTGGTCACATTCAAGACAAGAGACAAAGCAGTTGGGTGAGTGACAGTGAGTTCGTGACCACGTTTTACACACAAATACAACAGTGTCTGTACTTTGGTGGATATTTAAAATCACCTCACAAGCACAACAATAAAAACACTGAGATTTAAACTAACAATTACAATGCAGGCTACAAAGCTACATTATATACAGAAAGAAATATACTATGATTACTACCCACTTCCAAATATTTTTAAATTTGTTGATTCTCTGGCCTCTTTTATCCTAAGGCTTGCAGTATTTGACCATTTACAGATCTGATTCTGAGTATTTTACTGTATTACTAAAGCCAGTTGAGTTGTTCCTTGATCAAGAACACAACAACAAGAGTGGGATTTGAATTGCTTACCTTGACTGCAATTTTAGATACCCCACTTCACAATGATTACCTATTCATACAATATTTTACTGCAGTAATTCAGAGTAAGTCCCTTTGAGTACTAAGTAAGTGGAGAGGAAACCTTCAGACTCAAAGTCAGATTCCATTCCGAATTTTGCTGCTCTCCAAAGAGACGATTTACTGTATTTTACCTTGATGGACTACTGATCGTGTGTGTGTTAAAAACCGGCCAAGGGAGGTTTAATTATACGATCAGTGGTTCAGTCTCACTTCGACCGCCAGTGAAGACAATAACAAACAATTAAAAACATAACACAGATATGAGTTTTAAAAAAAAAAAACACAAGCTCCTGGCATCAACAAACGCGAATAATAACTAGCTCTGCGTAGCTAAGCTAACAACTTTCTTCAGAGTAACACGAATGAAATGTGAATGTCGGCGCGTTCGCTGAAGGCTCAAACGAAACGGCCGCTTGACTTTCGGAGTTTTTAATACGGACGTCTTTCCAGAGAGGTCGCACAGCAGCAAAATGCACAATTAATGGAAATATTTTAGCTCCCTGGGGCCTCGAAGTCCATGTACGTTAGCTTAGCAACATGACTCAGCGCGAGACTCCTCAGTCTCGCCGAACCGTCGCCTTCCCCCCCCCCGGCTTACTTTCTGTTGTAGAGGTCCTCCAAGGAGTGCCACTCTTTCGCCAGTTCAGGCGTGGAGCTTTTGCTCTGCTGCTGTTTGAGGTACCCGGTGACATCTTTCATTGTGAACGTCGTCTCGGTACAACGTATCGCTGTAGCAAGAGACTCTTACTGTTACTGTACGAAGAATGTACACACCGCTTCTGCAGTGCATGTCGGGAAACGACCCGGGAGGGTCATAGCGGCCGAGTTAACTATAGTGTAGAGGGAACTAAAAATTCACCTCACCGGCAGAAAATTGTCGTAGACTTTTTTTTCTCAGAAATTCCCACAATTAGAAATTTTTGAAACAGTAATTATATATTAAATATATGACTAAAAATCTATAAGACATTGCTGACACTCGTAATTGTTTTCCTATGGGACATCTATATGTTTCATTACGGTAACTTTTGATGATGTCACGAGGTCACTTCAGCTGATTCTTCTATTCGCAGCTCTGTTGGTGCTCCGTGAGAATAATGGGAGTTCGGAGTCTTTTTGGTAGAAAACTAAATGCGTAACTTTTCCAGTCACTGCTGAAATAGGTATGACATTCAGCATGTCTTTCCCATTGCTTCGTCTGTGGCGGTTTAGAGTCTGTCAACGCGCAAGGTCAAAGGGAACTCGACGTCTTGTCTCGGTAGAAGGTAAACCTGACATAAACACGACGTGTCGTCACAATTGACCCATTATGGCATGATGATGTGACATTTAATTGTGTTTAGAGGTGTGCATGACATATATAGACGTCCAGTATTTTTCATAATGTGCCTGTGTAAACATCAGTGGCAGTGCACAGCATTTCTTTACATTTGTGGTTAATCATGTCTCATCAAGTAGAAATGAGGTAAACTACAGTACATCCACAGTTCCCACACACCCCTTGCAGGACATTTCTCAGATAATCTGTAGCTGTGTTTACGCATTTAACTATTAAATATATACTGTGTGTGTGTGTGTGTGTGTGTGTGTGTATATATATATATATATATATAAATATATATCAAATGCATAGTCTAGAGTTTACTATCTCTACTTAACTGATATCTAATCACTTGCAGACAATGACTGATCTGATTGCAGGTTCCCTCCAGGCTCTTTTTCTTGACTTTCTTTACATTATTTATCTGACACTTTTCTCCAAAGCAACTTGTAGTGTTAAGCTACTTAAAATGGTTTACCCATTTACACAGCTGGGCAGTTTTGCTTGAGCAACTGAGTGTAAGTACCTTGCTCAAGAGGGGGGCACGGTGGCGCAGCGGGTCTCTGCTGCTCTCTGGGGGGTCTGGGGTTCAGGTCCCGCTTGGGGTGCCCTGCAACAGACTGATGTCCTGCCCCTGGGTGTGTCCCCTCTCCATCCAGCCTTACGCCCTATGTTGCCGGGTTGGGCTCCGGTTTGCCGTGACCCGCTTGGGTCAAGCACTTTCAGTCTGTGTGTGTGTGCGTATACCTTGCTCAAGGGTACTGTTGCTAGAGGTGGGAGTCGAACCTGTGAGCTTCGGGTCCAAAGGCAACAGTTCTAACCTCTGCGTTACCAGATGTTGTACCGCTTGTGTGTTTGAGTGTCTTTCTTTCTTTTAGATACACAGCAGAAGACTTTTTCCTCCTCTGCCGCAAGGATCACAAGCATCCTGCACCCTAAACAAGACTGCTTGGGGAGCTCAGCTGGATTTGCACACCTTGGGACCTTGGGTAATGGGTGTGTAGACTGGTGCTTTCCCTTTTCCTGTGGCATTGTCTCCCTCTTGCATTCATTTGCAAAGGGACACTTTGCACCAGGGATTGCTACGGAAATACCAACCTCTTTCACTTCTCAGGAGAGGCTTCTGTGTATGGAGTTCAGCTCGAGGATTCTTTGGGAAAGGTGGAGGGAGCAGCACACCGCAGCAGAGCCTCCAAGGCATTGCCCGGGGTATCAAAGAGGGGGAGTATAAGAAGGTCGTGGTGATGGTGGGTGCGGGAATCAGTACTCCCAGCGGCATCCCGGACTTCAGGTGGAAGAATTGTCTGGAAACTGTTGTCTGTGTTCTATTAGGTTATTTTTATTTTTAAAAGGGTCTGTAATGTTTTACAGTGTATTTTACAGAATGTCTTTTTATAATTTGGAGATGCAAGAATGTGTTTTAATGCCTTATCCTACACTGCCAAAGCGGGATGGGCCTGTCATCACCTTGTCCTTTGTGTGGGAGATGTAGATCTGTTGTATTTTTTCTACTGTGCCCAGTGAGGGGGTGGGTTTCACTGAGTTTTGATTGTGCTTGTTGCACATTTTTAATCTGTCTCACTTGTGAAAGTGGATTCATTCTGAATATTGCTGAGCATGTTTTCCTTTGTTGTAAGCGTTTATGGCGATCAATCAAAGGAAAGACAGACGTGTACAGATTTTAATCATGTGTCATATTAAGTGACTCTTTTTTTTTTTTCCCCCCCAACAAACTTTATTAAATAAAATGTCAAACACTGCTTTGCTGAACTCCCTGTCCTATGCTGTCCTTTAACTGCGAGCTATTTTATTTATTTATCTATCTATCTATTACATTTATATCTGCAGTGTAAATATTTCCTCTTTGTACTTCCAGGTCTCCTGGGAGTGGTCTCTATGACAATCTGCAGCAGTACAAACTGCCATACGCTGAAGCCATCTTCGAGATCAATTACTTTCATTACAACCCCCAGCCATTCTTTGCTTTGGCAAAGGAGCTGTACCCGGGAAACTACCAGCCTAACCTGACGCACTACTTCATCCGACTCCTGTATGACAAGGGCCAGCTTCTGAGGCTTTACACACAGAACATCGATGGCCTGGAACGGAGTGAGTAATCCACCAGCATCTGGAGGGTGCGCTGCAAAATTGGTCTTAACACCCAGGACACACATCTCCCTGATATTCATTTAACGTGTGTTTGTGTTGTTTGTGTTTGTGTGTTTCCAGGAGCGGGCATTCCTCCAAGCAAACTGGTGGAAGCCCATGGAACATTTGCTACTGCCACCTGTACTGTCTGTCGCAAGGAGTACCCAGGAGAGGATCTGCGTGTGAGTGTCAAAATTAGATAGATTTATGTGCCGGATCACAAGTGGAGCCTAACCAGTCATCTTTTGTGGTATTTAATGTCTTTTTATCACTTTATTATCAATTGATGCTGGGGTGACATATTAGATGATGCTGGTTCCTCACAGTCCCAGGGTTGTGGATTTGATTCTAGTTAAGTCTGTGTGGAGTTTGCATGTTCTGTGTTTGCCTGGGTGCGCTGATTTCCTTCCATAATTCAAAGATGTGTTTCAAGTGAATTTGTGACTCTAAATTGTCCTTAGAGTATGTATTTGTCGGTGAATGAGTGTGTTCTGTCCAGGGTGTATCCTGCCTCAAGCCCTGTGTTTCTTGGAGTATTGATAAGTGATGGAATTCTGCGTTTTTAACTCATAATTGTAACATTTGACTGCATGATGAAGTAATAATATGTAGAGCTAAACATCCTGCCAATGCATGTGAGTTAGGGTTAAGGTGTGCTTTTACACAGATATGAAGGATAATTGTGCCAAGATTTGTTTGAGATGACAGGACAGTGGACCCCTTAAAAACTCTATGAAACCAACAAGAAACTGCTGGTATCAGAGCAAATGAAATGCATATTTAACTGTTAGCTGTTTTACTTTGCTTTTTTTCCTCATGCCCAACAGGCTGACATCATGGCGAGTGCCATTCCCAAGTGCTCTACCTGTAAGGGTATCATCAAGCCAGACATTGTGTTTTTCGGTGAAGAACTCCCCCAGCAGTTCCTCATGTACTTGACTGACTTCCCAATGGCGGATTTGCTCATCATCATGGGCACGTCTCTGGAGGTGAGGGCTGGCGGGTGGAAGAGCTGCAGGGCTCAGGATGGACATCATGAGCAGTTTGGCTCACAGCACTGAATGTGATCTGTAGATCAGGGCATGTGGACTAAGTTTCTGAAATGTTGAGTCTGCTGGCGCACTTCATTTTGCAACTGTCTGCACCAGGTGGAGCCTTTTGCCAGCCTGGCTGGTGCGGTACGCGGCTCCGTGCCCCGTCTGCTGTTCAACCGGGACGCCGTGGGGCCCTTCGCCCACAGCTCCCTGCGGCACAATGATGTTGCTGAGCTTGGCGATGTGGTGAGTGGGGTGCAGAAGCTGGTCGACGCTATGGGCTGGACAAAAGAGCTGCAGGCACTCATGGCAACCGAAGCCCAGAAGGTACTGAGCTCATTTCCACGTAGAAGTCCACATATTCGCACAGCAGGATAGAACAGTCACACACATACGCATAGTCTGAAACCGCTTGTCCCAAGCGGGGTCACTGCAAACCAGAGCCTAACCCGGCAACACAGGGCACAAGGCTGGAGGGGGAGGGGACACATCCAGGGCGGGACACCAGTCCATCACAAGACACCCCAAGCAAGACTTGAACCCCAGACCTGCCAGAGACTGGACCTGGCCAAACCTGCTGCGCCACTGCGCCCCTCCCGCCATCGAACAGTCAGTATAACATAAATCAGCATTTTTCATCCATTCAAGCCTTTTATAGCATTTTCATGGCAGCAGTTGGGAGAGTGAAGAATGAATCCGATGTGGCTAATGTGGTACACGTTAATGACAGCTATGGACAGCCGGGAGCAAGAACAACTGTTATCCAAACCCTTAGTGACAGTAACTGAGGAAAACACAAAAATGGAGCACTTTCATGGTTTCCCATTTTGACCTGCAGTAGTGGTTAATTTACAGGTCATAATATCACCCACAAAGGCCCTTTAGACCTAGCAGTTTTTTTACATGTCCATATTATCTAGATGGGAATTTAATGGCCAATAACATCCTAATTGAATTTGTATCTCCAACTTGGTGCCACAGTGGACTGCTTGTAACCCACAGGTTCCTAGCTCATCCAGACTATGGCATTAGCTTTAGTCAGACCCCCAAGGATAGCACACAGGGACCCCACCAGGAGATCAGGCATCTGTGACACCTATATACATGTGATACATGTGACAATGGTCCAGAAAGGAAAGGTGACTTCCTCTGATTCTGCTTTTTCTCTTTTCTTCTTCCAGATGGCAAGGGATAGAGAACAGTGAGGAGAGCTGGATGGGCCCTTAGAGAGGTGCACATAGGTGACAGATAGCCTCAAACCCTTGGGACAACCAGACACCCTCTATGCCCTCCCTGCATGGCTGTATGGAAAGCACCTCTCTGAATATCACAATCATTTGCCTTTTTAAGGCAGTGATGAAGGGCAGAGTTTGGGGCAGCAGGTAGAGTAGTGGTTAAGGACATACAACCTGAGGGCTGCGGGTTCAAAAGGACCTACTGTAGTAACTGTAAGGTACTTACCCTCAGTTGTTCGAGTAAAAATAGAAAGCTGTATAAATTGGTCAGGTACTTAATTCTCTGTAGATAAAAGCTTGATTGAGACCTGCCATCGTCCCTTTATTTAAACTACAGACATTGTGGAAGGATCAGGAGTGTGAAACAGCACTGCACGTCACAGTCTGTGATTTAATTGGAGTCAATTTTGATATTCTCGGAAAACAACTACAAAATTAAAAATGCAAGGGAGAAAATAGGAATAGGAGTCAAGGATTTTTATTTTTTAATGAATCTCAAATTAAATAAAGCTTGTATTAAACTGTATTAAATTCTGTCTCATGTTCATTTACTGTAATTACGGATCCTTTAAGCACGGTGGACGTTCGTGCCTAGAAATATTAAAATCTTACATATCGTAACCACCCGGTGGGTCCATAGTTGGGAATTCCCAAAAACAGTAATATACAAAAAAAAATAAAATTCCTTAATTTGAGGTCATTCACATTTGTCTGTAGATGTTTCACTGCATGGAAGGGTATCAAATTGGCTTTTCCATAACATTTCAAGCAACATAAAAGAGAACCCATAAACTTTATACATAAGAAGGAAATCTGTCTGTAAATGTTTTTTTTTTTTCTCCCCACTCTTGGACCTAGATTTACTTTGAGCTGCAAATACCTGAAGCAGAAGGGAAAGCTAAACGAAGCAGTAAATTTATGAGCCAAGCACAGCTCTCTGGGAGTCGCTTTACATTTACAAATGCTGTACGAAAGTGCTCTGGTGGAGTAAAGGTCGGTCCTGACCAATAGGAGCATGGCGTTTGGCAGACTAAACACACTCCAAAAAGTAGAAGGGAAGTGTGTGGCAGGGGTTATTAGGAGTATTTACTCATTTCTACCATAACTTTACTCTCATCAGTGCTTTTCTTTGCCTATGACATCTGAAGAGGGGGCATAGAGGGATTGAGAATAATTTCAGCACAGAAACAGTTATAAGATTACTGAGTTTACATCTTCATTACAGATATTAATTTTGCAGAGCGGCTTTGACGCCGCCCAGTGGACATGGTGGTGTTGGTGGAACAAATCGATAGTCTTTTTAGCAACTGTTTCTTGCATTTCCCACAGCTGTACGTATACAGAATCAGATCAACGGGAATAAAGGTCCTGTCCCTGTTAGGCGTCCTCCTCGTCGCTGTCGGACCTGTGTGGGTTTGGCATCTGCTGCCTCAGCATCTCAAAGTCAGCAGCCTCAAGCGCCGTCATTTGCCCGTCTGCTGTCAGCTTCATCGGCTGGATCACATGATCCCTGCAGGTAGAAGTTCCCAAAATAATTAAGGCGCTGGGCTGCTTTCCATGGAACACTTATCAAACTGGTTTTCTGCCATTTAGTCATTTCCAGTTCCATTTCGGACCTGATTATCTGCGGCGCTGCAAGCATCCACTGCGTTCCGTGGAGCGGGTTGACGGGAGAGAGAGTGAGCGGCAAATCGGAAGCTACCTGAGGACTCTGTGGGTGGCACTGAAGCAACAGCACACTAATGTACCGCGGTACCCACAGTTTCCACTAATACATCAATCCAGGCACCACGGGTCAGACTTGAACTGTGGTTTGTGCTGGAGGACACAAGCACTGCCGTCCCTGGACAAGCTACTTGAGACAGCTGGAATGGACAAACGTGGAAACGTGCCACATTTTCTCCTGATTTGAATGTGAGTATTTTTAGCAGGGGTGGCTTGGGGCTGCTGGGTTGTGACCAGTGTTGTGTAGGGAGTGGATCCCCTGCAAGGATCGACAGCGCACTCTTCCAGATGCGGACCTGACACTGCATTAATAACGTCTCTCCCTGGAGCAGTGGGGTAAGGGTGGGGTGGGGGCAAACCGTGGTGCAGCGTGGTAGGCATCTGTCAAAGGCATCATTGCTCACGGCGACAACATGCGTCACATACATGACCCACACACGCTTCCAAGCTAAGACCCCTGAATCACGCGACTTCTGCTGGTTTGCCCTTCAGCCCAGCAGTCATAACAACTCTTGCTAAAGGTCTACATGGGCACACGGTACATGTATTAGAGCCTAATGAATTTGTTCTTAGCCATTTAAAAATTGCCTGGAAAAATAAATTCTATCAATAAATAATGATCTTAAATTTTCCAGACTTATTTGGTACTGGCTGTTTAGTCCTATTGAGGGAGGCGCCACAGGCAGCTGCAGAACAGCTGACAGGTTAGCTATAAATTTTCAATTTTCCTTTGTTCCTTTGTTCTTTTACAATATTTGTGCGGTGGAGGAAGGACCGCTTACCTGGACAACTTGTCAAACATGTTGACAAGTTTCATGGCTTCCACCTCCTTCTGCTCTTCCGTCATGCCTTCCATCGGGTTGGGCTGCTCGTCTTCCACGCGCCCCGTCACAGGGTTTATCCTAGTTACGGGAAAGCAGATGACACCGAATGAGGACGACCAACCCAAGTCCAAGCCAGCCTAACCTAACTCAAGCCAACTTGCTCGCTCCCATCTTTGGTCAGGAGTACTGTGAGATGTGGGTCTGTTCCAGGCCTGACCGCACGTGATTGCTTGTCCATTTCCCCACCACTCACTTGGCCTTGGCCTGTCGGTACTCTTCCGTATCACTGTCTTCATCCTCCGAATAGTGGCCAGGGTCCCTCCCACCTCGCATCAGGCCCCGTGCAGCGAGAAGGCCTGCTGCATTGCCGTAACCCGTGTATTTGATGAATCGTGCCACTACAGAAGGGGTGTGATGCAAAATAAAATCAGACACTACCAAATCTCACACAAATTACAAAGGAATTTGTCATCCAGCCACACTAAGGGCAAATCAGAGTCACCAATTTACTTGAAACATATGTCTCTGGACTGTGGGAGGAAACCAGAGCATCTCAAGGTAACGCATGCAAACACAGTTGAAAACATGCAAACTCAACATAGGCTGAGCCGGATTCAAAACCATCTCCGAACATTTCCACAGACTGGGAATTGTGATGCACCAGTGATACTCGCTGTGCCGTTATGCCGCCCAGATGGAAGAACATGCAAAGGAAGTATTTTCGGAGATGTTCTCTGCTGTACAGGTGGCCGTAAACAAGGTATGTGGAGGAAACGGATGCCCTTCGATGGAAGCTGTGGTTCTCCCACTCACCGTTCTCCTTGCAGAGCACAAAGAGGAACTCGGCGGCGCAATGCTTCACATCCGTGTCAATGTGGGTCATGAGGCGCACCAGCTTGTTCCGCAGAGCATTTCCCACTTCGGGGCGGTTCTTCACATCACGCAGAGGGGGCAGGACCTGGCAGAGGGACCACGAAAGAGCAGATGGTTGTATCTCAGGTTGGACGGCAAAAAACCATATGTGAGTGGGACCGACCTTCATCCTCAGGAACTTCCTCGTCTCTCTGTGGATGCGGGCGCTCTCTGTCAGCAGATTAAGGGAAGGCAGAAGGGTCTCCTTCAGCTTGTTGCCCTGAAGGATACGAAACCCAAGAGAAGGTTCGATTTGATGCACAGAAGATCCACAGGTTCAAAGTGGTAAGTGACATTGATGATTTTATCAGACATATTTCTCCAAAGTCACGTGCAATTCAGGATAAACAAAAGAGCATTTTATAACAAAGAGCTTTAGATGTACACGTTCGCATGTTCACATGCTCGCTGAAGCACAGTTTGTCTAATACTGCCATCTGCCTAGCGCACATTACACAAGTAGCCACCTATACAATTGAGAGTCAGACAGAACATGTGAAAATAACCCTGACGGATGATGTGACGCAAATTTCGGTAGCTGTAGGAAATCAGGACAGGTCCTGAAAAAGATGGCTGTTGAGATTGTTCTTGAATGATGTAAGGGATTCAGCAGCTCTGAGGGAGAGAGGAAGCTCATTCCACAAATTCGGGGCCAAAAGACAGAACTTACACACTATCGATTATGGACCCCCTGTGTGTGGTAACACTAAGTGGCCAGAGGTGGAGAGGCACAGCACTTTTTCTGGGTGTGTCGGGAATCATAATTAGAAAGTGACTTTTCCATTTCTGTATGGTAAGGGCAAGAAAATGGAAAACAGCTTGAGGTCATTTATTTATCCCGCAAGTAATGTTAACTTTCCGCCCTCACGGCTCAGTCTGTCAGCACTCCTGCAGCCCATGTGGATGCCTCAATTACAGGTGTACCACGCTGAGGTCTGCACAGCTTTCATTACAGGGCCAGCTGTGCTCTGTTTTGGTCCCCAGTGCTGAGCGGTGCCCTCCAAGATGCATTTAAAAACAAAAACAGATAGTGTAGCATGTAATCACATTAGCGCCTTGCAGGTGTTTTCGCGGTGAAATAATTAAATTGCAGAAAGCGGTCCTGTTGGGATTAGCGAACATGGGTGCTGGGAGTAATACTGTGAAAAAGAGGGAGCGGCGCTCTAATGTGAGTGTACGGATTGCAAGTTATTGCAGGATCCTCAATCCTACTTCATTAACGAGATGGTTTATGGTAATGAGATACAACGGATAACTGTGTACATCAGGCCTCCAGGAGATTAATGATCCAACCCACCCGGTCGAGCCTCTTCTCCATGAAATCCAGCAGCATGTTGACTGTGTCCATATTGACGCCCATATACTCGATGGAGCCTTGTTGCACCTTGGGAGCCAGAAGCACGTCCAGGCAGAGTAGAGGCAGGTTGCCCAGGAGGTTCACTGTGTGACTGTTGAGGAACACACGCAAACACAGACACAAGTAGGACTACACACATGCCACTCGCTAACCTTAAAGGCTGTTTGGATAGCATCATTTGAATGGAGTAATCAGATTAAGAATCCATTGGGGGCAACCAGAAGAAGTAAGGCTAGGTCCATACTGGGTATTGTATTTCAAGTAAATGCTGATGGAAATGTTCAGTTTCTAAGAGTCTTCAATGGCCAAGACCTAGTGGCATCACAGAGATGCCTTTGGAGGTAACCGCCGATCCTTACCTATGGATCTCTTCTGTGCGCTCCTCACCCTCAGCTGAGCTCATGAGACAGTGTCTGAGAATGGCTCCGAGTCGTCGGTATGTGGCCGCCTCCTCCTGCCACGGAGATGGACAGGTTACCAAGACCATGGCAGAATAATTAAGTGGATCTTCAGAGTCAACAGTTCACTGACCGCTCACCTCATCCACCTGACGACGGTTGGTGTCAAAGGTGATGTTGAAGAGGATCTTTAGGATCTCCATGACTCGTTCCGTAGCCTCCCGGGTGAGTGGAGGAACTGGCGCCCCGTCCTCAGCATTGGCTCGGGTCACCTCAAAGGCGTCCACCCAACACACGCCTAGAGTGGCCTCCAGGGCATCGGACAGGAGGCTGACACCTCGCAGCTCGCGGGCCAGCTGGGCACGCGTGTCCACACGCAGCGCCGTGAAGAGGAAAGTGAGACGCAGGTCAAAGAAGCGCACCTCATGACTCCACTCGCGCCCTCGGCACTGCTTGAGTCGCTCGGCCAGGCCCGCTACAAGCCGCAGCTGGGCGCCGGCCTCCTGCGCCGCCTCACTGTTGAAGACCACGTTGCACAGGCATTTCAGAGCCTCCACAATGACTTCTACATCGGGGATCTCGGGCGCCGCGTCCTCCCCGTGGGCCAGGCCCGCGTGCCGGCTGAGCGTCTGGATGGCGGCATGGGTGGTGAAGGGTGCCAGGCTGTTCTTGTCCCGTGACAGGATGCGGATGGTCTCTAGGCAGGCCAGCTGGCAGGACGGCTGCAAGTCCCGCTCAAGGAAGCCAAGCACCAACTCTCCCAGTCGCTGAGGGGACAAAGAGAAGCGTGAGCATCACCCTCATAGCTGCTGGGAGGCTGCAGAGACGATATGAAGTTGGAGAATCATCCCCATCTCACAAGCTTCAGATCAATATCAGGCAACAAACATCAGTGCCCTACTGTTTTTTTCAGGACTCTACGTTATGATCAACATTCAGTGGTACTTCACATTGGACCCTCGTCTAAATATTATCTTCTGCATCCGAGTCAATCTTAGACTCCTCAAGTCTCAGAACGCATGAGTCTGAACATAAAGGTAGCAAAGGAAATTTCTAGAGAACCACAGATAGAAATGCAACACAAGTGGGTGGAGATGAAAACCAGCTCATCTCAGTGGCCTGCAGGTAAGATTCTGGACCGTTACAAAAGTCCTGGTTCTTGCACCCTGCCAAGAATATTCACTCAGACCAGCTTTTTTAATGGAAACCCTCGCTTTGCTGGACACATTGTTTCCTCATAACCACCTGAAGAAACTTGAAATGAGAACAGTTATTCTTTTCAAATTCTCAGTACTCATTATTCACCATATCTGGCATGAGCATCCTCATAACACTGCCAATACAACTCACAACTTCAAGGCTGTTGAGGCCTCCATAGAAAATTACCTTTACTGAAGTTTACCTTGGAGTGGCCATGTGTCCTGAGCCTTTAATTAGATACCAGACTTACCCAAAGGCTACAGATAGGTATTTCTGCAACTTCGGTAACAGGTCCTTCATCGACCATTGGGAAGAAGCACAGGATATTGACCTAAAGTCAACAAACAATTTGCTTCTGCAAACTTGGAGACAAGGGAGGAGCTGTTGTTCTGAAAAATATTTTCTTTTAACTTTCCTTTGTAGAGACTGAGCTCTTATTAAACAGTCTGGAGTTCTTTTCGAGCCCACCTGTACAATGTTTCATTTTTTTTGGTCACGCAGTCCATCTGTGGAACCACAGACTGGATGCCCGTGATCAGGCAACATCTGGTACAAATTAAGCTTTATTCCCAAGTCTTGTGTTGTGTATGCAACAACACCTCTGCGGATCGACAAAGAACAGCGACAAAGACTTATAGCAACATTTCGCTTCGCGTAATTTAGTGACGTCATTCCGGAGTGGTAAAGGGCGAAGCTGCAGCCGTAGCACACGGACACATCTGCCAAAGCTGGTCTTCCAGGTTCTGAACTAAAATAAACCCAAGGGAGATTGTGTATGCTAAGCTGATTTGCCTGATTTGTCTTAGGTTAGGATACTGTCGTCATGTGGGCCGAGTTCAAGTACCCAAGAAAACCTATTCAGTTCATCCGCAAGTATGACCACAAGAACTGTAGACAGGAACGACAATGAAAAGGACACACGACGCCTTTGTGATTGGGTGTGAGACAGGGGTTGATGTTTGCCTTACGGCCAAATATAATGTTATAATGGTTTCCAACAGGCAATGAATGATGTATGTTACCTTGCATCACCATCAATGGAAAGAAACACATGGAGCTTTATTGACTAAGCAGGAACGAGTCTACATTGCCCCATGGAATTTTCATGGTAAATGAAGGTTCATGTATACCTTTTAAACAAAATATGACATTTCCATTGTGTTTTGTTATCATATTAAGAGAGAACTGACTATAAAATTTATCTACTCATGCCATACACTATTGAATCTACTTTGGGGACCTACATGATATGCAGTGTACCGCAACCCCAGAGCTTATTTCATTGTTTTGCCCATTAATGTCCAACTGTTCTCATCTTATGTTTTCAGACATTACTTTGAATGTCAGCTTTCATAAATTTTCTATATATACATTGTTTGGTTATTACTTCATTGGGACAAAAGCTGCATATAATTCAGAAACAAGCTTTGGGTTGAGCAGCGAACTAGTTACTTGTGTTTTCTACTCATATACCTCTTGCAAGCTGCCATCCTAAAACACAGGTATGCAAGAAAAGGGTGAAAATGAAAAGTTAAAGAAGCAACAAATTCAACAATGCAGAAATATTAATTTCTAAGAAAAATCAACGTTGACTGTAATATCCATAGTCTGATACGAGCAAGGGATGCAGTTGCGCTCTCCCATGTTCACACAGTTACACAACGCAATTTGTTTCAAGCTCACTTAAAGTCAGAAGTTGTTTCTATGGAAACCAGCTTATGGGCCAAGTTTCCTGTTCCATCAGTTCTGATACTGACTCTAAAATGTTCAAACGTTGCCAGCGCACATGTGTACTTCGGTGCTGTGAGCAAGGCCGTACCTCTCGCTCGTCCTGCTGGTTGGTGCTGAACTGGAAGCACTGGCTTTGCTAAAATGAGGAAAGAGAAGACAGACATAACAGGTCAGCGCACTGCCACTTTCTGTTGCCGTTACATCACTCAGTCACGTGACTCGATGGAAAGTTCTGCAGCTACACGGGTCACTAATAGGCCCATGTTCTTTTGTCCCCATGGTGAATGTGTCCCAAACAGGAAGTGGCATCTGTGCCACAGTGAGACCCT
This sequence comes from Scleropages formosus, assembly GCF_900964775.1. Taxonomy (NCBI): domain Eukaryota; kingdom Metazoa; phylum Chordata; class Actinopteri; order Osteoglossiformes; family Osteoglossidae; genus Scleropages; species Scleropages formosus. The sequence goes on along the minus strand of NC_041810.1, from coordinate 28,689,623 downwards.
GAGGCACCTGTCTGAATAACCCCGGAATAAAAATTAACCGGTTGTCCGACTCTTCTCCCAATGATGTCAGCAGCTTGCGTGGACAGCGGCGTCAGGCCCTGGTCAGCCTCCTCCAAGGCCAGCAACTGGCACGGACCAATTTGGACCTTAACATAATGAGACATCCATGATGTAAAGCTCACTTACCAGGTTAAAACGAGGGACCTTTGGAAGCTCTGGATTTGGCAGCATCTGAGCAATCTATTCGCGTTGCTCTTTCGCCCTAATCCAATCGCTTTAACGCACGACCACACATCCGGGGTCCCATGCTAATAGTGACGTCAAGTTGCGCCAGCAGAGAGATAGAGACCTGGTTTTGTTACGGTTTGGGCCTGAGAACATTCTGACTCAGTTCGGTAGACTTCACCTTAAAGACCGCACATCAACGCAGACGCTGCGTTTCTTATTCTTCTGAGCCAGTACCACAAAGAGTACCATGCAGTTATGTACGCTCACACACGGTTCAAGTTGTACTTACTAGTTTTTAAATTTTTTCCCACCAGTTTGAGACATGCAGCTGCGATCGGCGCTCACAATATTTGTATGGAGAATCAATGCTGTGATACTGACCATTTGGGAATAAATCTATAAAAAATATTTTTATTCACTGCATCCTCACCAGTTTTTTTTTTTAAAGTCATTTCTGGCCTGGTACAACTGTTATAAAATATCCTGTGCATTAAACCCATCTACAAAAAACCCTGATAATGTCAATCCCATTTTTGAGAAAAATATAACAAAGTGATGAGAAGATCAATTACAGTGACTGGGATCAACAGTCTACGGCCACTTCATTCAGCCTAAAATGTCTAAATTGTATTCTGTAGCTTCACATTGTGTGCCTTTACACATACATACTGCATAAATTAGAATAAATTTAGCAAGTGCGGGGGGAAAATCTCTAAATGCCACTTTGTTACATCTCCTGCAGCTTGTACTGTGGTGCAACAAGTTACCCTTTTCGACTCAAATGTAAACAATCCCGCAGGTTATATATAAATTTCATCTTTAGCATGAGCCTGATATGGAATTATCATATTTTGCTCTAATTTGAATTGATCAGCAGCATCTTCTAAATGACAGAAGTAACTGAAGGAAGAACAATTGAAGTGATCACAAAGATCAGCATGGACCTTTGTGTCTGAAAAGCATCAAAGACAATATGTCATGGGGAGTCAGGACAAAAATTGAACAATATAGAGAGTAAATGATTACAGACACTGAAGATCATCCGCAAAAAAATATTTTATGTTCATATTGAAAATCAGGAGCCTGCGATGATACAGTTTCGCAGTTCTAAATAATATGGTTGCAACACAATTACTGAGTTTCAGTTGCGAGTTACGTAAAAAAAAAACATCTTTTCGTTAATCATAATGGTTCAGGAATTGTTATTATAAAGCAAATTAATTTACACGGCGCTTTTATTTTAATTGACTAACAATCATTAATCAGGAGCGTGCAATGTTATTTACAGCTCGGCTGTGCCGATTAAATTTAACAACATGCATCAAAACACGATGCAGAGATGAGAGAAAGAAGAAATAATGATAAGCCGCAAAACAAACGTGTCAATACGATAATTCCCGTTATTACCTCTTTATTGTACGCCTGCAAAGCCATGAGCGCCGCGTCCTGATCTCCAGTTTCCATCTTCTCTATGATGGCTTTTAAATCCATTTTCATTGCCGTGTCTCACCCGCACCCGTTTATTGCCAGTTCGCTGTAAAATCATGTATGGGAGGACTGTCACTCAGCACAACACCCTGATGCCTTCACTCCCGCTCTTGCGATCCCCGCAACTCCGCGGCTCGGGGATGAGAGGATTAGTGGCACTTTGCCGAGGCGAGGAGCATTCTGGGAAATGTAGTTTCCAATGTATTAAATAGCCCTTCTTTTTCCCGCCCTTTCTGGCCATCGCACTCCGTTCGCACGATTTTATCAAATTCAGCTAAAAAAAGAGTGTTACATCTCGCGAATCTGACACCCTACAATAAATAATATAGTATATTTAAATGATGGGCTGCTGAAAAATTGGGGTTTACATGGATTTCATTCATTTTTCATCCAAACAGTCTGTGGTTACTCCATCCAGCAGAAAGCACCTTGTGCTTTATATATAAAAAGTCAACATGTCAACAGTTGCTGTGTTCTCTACGTGAGCTATAAAATTCCCCGCTCTCACTAAAGAGTATGAGAGTGACAGAGAGACTGTGTTCCACTGATGTATGAATGAGTGACCCATTGTAAGTAGTGTATCTAGCAGTGTAAGTCACCTTGGAGTAAGGTGTGTGGGATGGTAACACTACATAGAGTTCATTGGAAGTGGCTTTGGAGAAAAGCGTCTGATAAGTAAATAAATGTAAATGTGAAGAGCTTTTCCTACTGTCTCAATTTAGTTTGTGCATATATATATATATATATATATATATATATATATATATAATATGTATATATATTATATAACAAAATATACATACTGTACTAAGAAAGGTAAGCAGGCAAATAGTTGCACATTTGATTGGAAGGGTGGGGAAATAACAAGGGAATGTCAACCACAAGGGCTTGGATGGATATCTAATATGGAAAAAGGGAATGTGGTTCCTCCCTGATATGTCTCCACCTCAAAGTATGACACCCACACCAACTTGGAGAGGGGTGGAGGGACACCTTCGAGGTGCATGCTGTAAGCCACCCACCTCTTTTTATTCTGTGGGTTGCAGGATTCATTGGGTGTAACACAGCTGAAAAACAGAATGCGCTGCACCCAATTCTACCCACTGCCTTTTAGGACCACAGCTGACTCTAAGTTTTGCCCTGAGTAACAAAAAAGGAGGCCTAAACCATAGCCATGTAGTGAAGTACATTTTTTTAAAGTTTCATCCCACTTTTAACACCAGTTTGATGACATACAACTCTTTTATTACATACTCTGCAGACCACATAGCAGGTACAAACACTAGTTCACCCACCCAAATACTGTCTTTTCATGTTTTATCCATTTTCATCAACAGCTTGTCCTGTGTCAGGTTGCAGTGGTCTGAAGCTTATCCCAGAAGCATCAGTTGTGAAACAGGGTAAGGTAATCACATACACATTCACACACTATGGGAAATTTATAGTCACCAGTTCATCTGAAGATAGATCCAAAAAAGTAGCCATCGCACTGGAAAGGAGTCCGACTAAAACAGAAAATGTCTAATCGATGCCGTAATCGTGAGGTTTGGAGGAGTATGTAGTCCTGCAAAAGCATGAGCCCAGTATTGTGTTACTATATTTAAATGTTTTTAAACAAGAATGACTAGATAAGTCCAATGTCACTGACTTCTGAATTGGTCACCATGGTTACCACTCAACCATGAAGTGATTTCCATTCCTGAGATTGCAGTTGTGTTGAAGTTCAAAACATGGGTATGTTATTAGCATTATACTCGAATGAGACATGAGAGTGTCACTTTATTCAAAAAAATGTATCTCTTTGCATCTCGGCATTTAAAATGATGCCGTATATTGAACTATAGAAATGATCTTGTTGAACATTATGTGATTATGTTTAAATATTTGGCTGAGTACATGGATTTTTAATTTGTTTCCACAGACTCAGTATATCAAAACACATGTTTAATAAATGAGCTGTGTGGTAGCGCCTCACAGTTCCTGGGCTATTTGGGCCTTGGTTTGAATCCAGCAGAGTTAATATGGAGTTTGCATGTTCTTCCCATGTCTCTGTGGATTGGCTCCGGGTGCTCCTTTTTCCTCCCATACACATGCAGCGCACTGGATGCTCTAAATTGCCCATAACTACCCTGCAATGGATAGGTGTCCTTCCCAGGGTATAATCACTGGTTCCCTAACCAGGGCAAGCGGTTACTGAAAGTGTGTGAGTGTATAATAAATTTGAAGTTGTGTTAAGTACAAAAAATGACACACACTGAGTCATTGACCTATCAGTTTTCAGATTCTTTAAAGTCAGTAATTTTAAGAGCAATAAACTGATATAATGAAGCCTGTACAGAACGCCTTTAGTTTATGTAAATTTTTTTTCTTCCTCATTAAAACTGTTATGATTCCCAGAAATGACATGTGATGACTGCTATGTTTAATGGTGCGCACTCCTGGATTTCATGTAAGCCAAAGTCTAGACATTAATGTTTCTCAACAACAGCAGATGTCAAAAACAATTCAAGGACAGGAACCAATCTAAGTTAGAGATGTAAAAAACAAACCTGACTGAAAGACACTACATCCGACTCAAAACAAAATGTATCATTGGCTCTGGTCTTTATATCCGTTTTAAAAAAATCCATGGTATTGTAACAGCGCTGAGAGGAGTAAATGTGTAAATAGTTGGCATTAGTGTTTATGTGTGTGTACATAGTTGTGTGTGGTTTCTGATTGGTTGTCGTCCTATTTATGTTCAGTGTTCAAGAGTGGGATTCTGGGAAGTCCCAGGGGGAACCCCTTAACCATAGGGTGCAGCAGGGGGGCTGGGAGTGACCCAGGGGGATTCGGAGGTTTTCTGTGTCTTATACTGTCTGAAGTATCTTAAGACTGCTGCTGGAGATATGTATGCATTCAATAAAGGGCATGTTTGTTTTGTCCTGTCAAGCCAGTTTCTAGTAGCTCTGTGGGGGGGATGCTACATTGGTGTCAGAAGTGGGATGGGGCAGGATGATGAAAGGCTGGATCAGAGAGCAGCTGAACACCGAGCATTAGGAAGGAGAGAACATCAAGACAGAAGAACACTGTCCTGGGGAAAAAGTGCCTGCGGAAGTGGAGGCGGACAAGCTATGGCGGGGCACGGGTGTCCAGGGGGATGCCGGGGAAATGCACGCTAGGGGGAGGACGGCGAAGAAGAGCTGCGAGGTGCCGCTGGAGACAGGCGACCAGGTCGAGTGTGGTCTCCCTGCGCCCAGAGAAGGAGCGGCAGGAAGAGGCAGCGAACCGCCCTCGACCGTGGAGGCAGAGTAAAGTCGCCCCGCGGAGAGCGCCGCTTTCCCGAGCAGGATGGACGCCGTGCTGGACGACGCGGAGCAGTGTGCCTCGTCTGTGGACAGGCAGAGCTCCGTGTCGGAGAGGAGCGAAACCGCCGACGCTAATTCTCCCGCGGAACAGGAGTCCGTCACTTTTCGAGGAGAAAGCGCCCAGCCTGCCTGAAGCCCCGGCAAGCGTTGTTAAAGAGCGGCGCGGCGGAACAAACGCTGCAAAAAGAAGAGGGCTGCGCAGCAAGAAGAAGCGGCCAGGTTTTCGAGCGTCGCGGCGGGCTCAGCGTGCGACGAATCGCCGGAGGCGAGAGTGGCAAGCAGGGGGGCTTCGCCAGGTCCTTCGCCGGAAAACGGCCGAGCGGCGAGACGACGGGAGGCGCGAGAAAGATGTTCGCCCCCGAGAACGGAGCTGGGACAACGCGGAGCGTCTGCGGGGAGCCGTCGCGAAGGTCCCGCACAGAAGCCGGTCAGCGTCGGGGAGCGCAAGCCGCTCAGCAAAAGCCACGTGGGCGCCGCCATGTTTGGGACGTGCCACGTGCGAGGGAGGGAGGGAGTCGTGCAGGGACCGAGGCCGGGCGGACAGGGGACGAGGATGGCTGCCCCGACCCCCGAGCGCACCGCCATGGAGGACGGCGGGGACGCTGCTCTTCTTTTTGACGGGGGGCCATGTGACGACCCGTATTACTGATTCAATGTAAATAGTTGCATTATGGGAAATAATGTTAAATGTGTGTGTAACCACTGGGGGCACTTAAGGGGAAAATGGTAGGATGACCGTGTTTCTAGGTTCGGGGAGAACCTTGGGCGTTAGGCAGCCTGGCTATAGATTCTGTAGGAAAGGGGGTCCTCCGGACCGAGTGCATCATTTCCTTCGTGCGGGTGTTCGAATAGATCGTTTCTTATGAACGCTGCCTCCGCGTCCTTCTGTGCCCCATCCAAACTCACGGCGCTGCGTTCCACACTATTATAGATAGTCTTCACTATGTGAAGATCTTCTCTAAGTAGTTACACAGATATATATAGTGCTATTTGTGACTAAATCTACCAGAAATGAGATATGCTGACAGCCCCATAAATTTAGTAAAATATTGCAACTTATACTGAATAAATGCAAAAACCAAGTTGTGTGTTTTTATGTTTTTATTTTAAATGACAATCTTGTATTATTGGGGAAGATTTTTCAATTACATTCGGTACTGATATGCAAATGATCAGACACACCTCCCATCCCAAGTGCGCGCGACTCATTTAAAGTGAAAGTTCACCCCTAATTTGGAATAAAATAAAGAAAAAGGAACTTCTCACAATTATTGCTACGTAAAACATCCTTAAAGAACCCAAAATACAGTAAACTTTTCCTTCTCATTAAATCTGTAAAATGTCCAAGAACGGAAAGTTGTCAAAAACAGGTGTGATCACATTCATTAAAAACAATAAGAAACGTCAAAATGAAATAATGTAGTTTCCTTGTTAAAATCGTCAAAACGGTTAAGAATACGTAACGTTTGGCGTTTTCTTCAATAACTTTTATCGACCAGAGTATAACTAAGTTTAAGGCGAAATTAGCAGAGACGGGTCCAAATCGAAGACTTTTCCCATTTATTGGTTACGGAAGTAAAAAAAAAAATAGACAAGCTAGAAGCCGTTTTGCTGTAAAAAGCAGCCGTTCGCTAAACACTATCTCGTCGATTGTGGAGAGGAGCCAAAACAAGGGGTGGCTGTGAGTTCGGCTCCCTTCGTCTTCTGTCGACAATCTCCGTCCCGCCTCCTTCCTGTGGGCTCATCGTCGGCCCGAAAAGAGAGGGAAGGAGGCCATCGCCGAGCACCATTGCTCATATTATTCAACTCATGCGCCTCTATACTAGCGCCTGCCTCGTTTCGTTCGCTGCCATTTCTTCTCCCCGGGCCCTTTCCGCGCTCTCGGCCACCGGGGAGGGTGTTTGTCGCTCCCCGCTCGCTCCCCGCTCGCTCCTCGGACGCGTTCGGCCGCAGTCGGTCGGGCCCGGAAGCAATGGACGAGTCGGAATCGGCAACAAAGGGACTCGGGCTGCAGGAGGCGGCCGATCGGAGAGGGCAGGACTCGGAGACCGAATCGGAGGCCGAAGTGGCGACGATGACGATGATGGGAGAACCGGAGAACATCGACATGGGAGCCGAGTCGCTGCCGAACCCGGACGAGGCCGAGGCGGCGTTTGCTGGAAAGTTACCAGGGGCCGATCGCGCACGAGCGGAGGCGGGAGAGACACAGTGCGGATACAGTGAGGATACAGTGAGGATACAGTGAGGTTATGTTGAGGCGACTGACTGAGGAAACCATGTATCGCACTCAGTTAGTTCTGATCCTTTTTACTCTTACGATCCTGCTTCTCTTTCTTTGAACAATATCTTTCAGTTTCCACTTATTTTTTTTTTCTTTACACACTCTGTCTTTCACTGGTTCGCTCATATTTCCGTATTTAAATACAATGAATGAATGAATCTTCCCGTTAACAATTTTCGCTCATCTTTCTCTTTGGATACAATGTATCTAATTGTATGTATAATATCCTATATATACATTTTATATAATAATGATCTTTATTTTTTTGGATTTTTTCTGAGTATTCTTATTTTTCCTTTTTTAAACGACTTATTATTATGGTTTACGATTAAAATAATAATAATAACTGTGATTTATCAGAAAAAAAGAACGACAACATTATTATTTGGAGTCAAACGTATGGAATGTACACGCTTGTTAACGCAGTAACACAAATGTTATACTTTTAAAATAACGAAGCTGATTGGACTGCGGACGTTTGATTTTTCGCAAAACTTGAGAACTGATCGTAACTCCAGCATCGCTTTCCACGACCAGGCAGTAAAAGCTATAATAATACATACGCAACTTTATTCATTATTAAAGAAAAACGTGTCAATAACCAGTTGTCAAGTGTAGGACAGTACAGACAGTACAGACAGCAAAGTACAGACGCGCACGGCTGAGACCACGCAGGACGGGATGCCAATACATCGCAGTGTATAATTTAAAAAAATTAATAAAAACCACCTTAAAGCTACAATACAATTAAAACACATTTCAAGTGACTCAAAATAATAAACAGCTTCTTCATAACCTCCCGTTCACTGAATATAATGTTCCTCCAGCAACTTCCAAATCACTTTATTTATTATCTCTATAATTGTCTTTATTTCATTATTATCCACACTGTAAAAGCTCAGTAATACATATTGATCTTTGTACTCTTTTTACTGGTTAGGTTCTTTTAAAATGTAGGCTATATCTGTAATTGACATACTTTGTAAGACTTTTACTTTTTTATGAGCTTCCAACTGCATGTCCTCATGCAGGTAGCCAACATATAACAGTTCGTATTTGGAGTGAGGTTGATTATACAGAGTATACACTCTAGTTATTGTACTAACATAAAGTTTATACCTTAAAAGCTCTTTCCTAGATTAGTTAATAGTTTTAGATTATTTACAGTGCTCAAACTTTAAACAAAAAAAAAAAAATTGTTTATTGATTTGTGTATCACCAGTGAGATTTGTTTGGAAAACAATAGCATGAAATAGCAATAATAATAATGAATTGTTAACATGTAACTACTCAATGTTTAGCAGTCGTACAGTAAAAAAATGTAACGTGTAAAAAATGTGGTAAAAATAACTAAATGCATAGACAGTGGGGTTGAATGCAGTAAGTGTGACTAGAATGTATTGATAACAGTAAGGTTTTCCCTGCTATTTCTGAGCAGAAGTAACGACGGTGACAGTGAATGATGTCCAAGCATCTGGAGACAACGTGTTCACCACGTCTGTTGCCACAGCGGCCTCCATCTCAGAGCACGTTCTTGTAGGTTATCACTGTTTCCTCATGCGGAGGTTCTCACCCTGTCGTTGGCTCAGTGTTATGATAACTCATTTCATACAGCATGAGCCATAGAACCCCCCTCCCCGAGTCTTGTCACAGTTACGCCTTCATTGGATCTTGCATGATGAGCTCTTGCAATGCGTTCTACAGCAAGTCACCCGAAATGCAGCCTTTCAGACTAAAGGGTACGAATTGAGAGATGCTCCTTGTCACGTGTGTGGGCTTTCGTTTCAGACCGGCCGGACCACCTTGCAAATTGGAGACAGCCTCAACACCCAGAAAGCCACACTTATTGTTGTCCATACTGACGGAAGTATTGTGGGTGCAACAGGGCTGAAGGGGGCAACGACTCCCGTAACTCCAGGTATCGTCATTACTGTCATTGTTATTGTTGTGGGTTAAGACGCGCATGTATCCACAACTTAAAGGCCCTCCTCGTATACCGAAAGCTCTTTTCACGAGAACTGGAGAAGATAAAATTTGTATTGTAAAGTCTGCATAATGAACTATCAGCTCAAATTTACGAGAATATAAAATTACATTCAAACATCTGGTGCTATCAAGCACCTCACAAGGTGACCAGCCACTAAAAGCATATGGAATTCTTTCGAAATACAATATTATTATGAATGAGTTTGTGTGATTTCAGTTGGCTTTGGAGCTGGCTTCAGATGTCATTGATCAGGTGTCACATGTTATTCAAAGCTGCACTCATGAATGTTCTATTGCTTTCTTCAGGTCCCCAGACACCCACCACATCCATGACCCCTGGACACGAGAAAGAGGGTTCAAAGTATAACTGGGACCCGTCGGTGTATGACAACGAACTGCCAGTGCGCTGCCGGAATACCAGTGGTATACTGTACAAGAACAGATTAGGCTCAGGTACCCTCCCACCGCCGGGGGGTTTGAGGGGGGAACAATGTTGGTTTTAAAGAGAAGGAATAGAACACATGTCCTTCTGATAATGGCTTCCCTTGTTTTATTTAAGGTTCATTAGACTGACACTGTTCCCAAGATTTGATTAACCACTATGTGATTAATTCTTTCTATTGGATGATGGGCCTCGGCTTTTCTGTGTTTCTGTAAATTGCAGGCGGGAAAGGGCGCTGCATCAAACATGGTAACAACTGGTACACACCCACAGAGTTTGAGGGCATGTCGGGGAGGGCGAGCAGCAAGGACTGGAAGAGGAGCATTCGCTATGCTGGACGTCCCCTGCAGTGCCTCATACAGGTGAGAGGTCAGCGGCTGTAGCGTAGTGGTTAGAACAACTGCCTTTGGACCCAAAGGTCGCAGGTTTGAGCCTCACCTTCGGCTGTAGTACCCTTGAGCAAGGTACTTACCCTCAATTGCTCCAGTAAAGTTACCCAGCTGTATAAATAGGTAAATAATTGTCACCTTAACGGTGTAAGTTGCTTTGGAGAAAAGTGTCAGCTAAATGAATAAATGTAAATATTATAATGAAAGCTGGATCATAAATAAAAGGGTAACAAAACCATCCTTTAATGGGCTGTGTATGGTGGTGTCAGAAAGGTGGTCTAACATGTGTTTTGTCCTCAGGAGCGCATTCTGAACCCCCACGCAGCCTCTTGCACGTGCGCGGCCTGCTGCGACGATCTCTCCTTGGTGAGTCCTACGCGTGGCACTCGTCAAAATATAAAGTTAGTAGAGGCTAAGTTAAGTTGTTCCAAAATCATTCTCTCTGTGCCATTTAGAAAACACACAGCATATCTTTTCCTAACTGTTCCTTTGTCATTTTGTAGCATAGATATCATGCCAACATGTTTTCATGAATTGAGTACCCTACTTTAAACTACTGTACTGTAGATGAATTGTAACTCTACCATGTATAAAATCAGTGGTCCAGTAGGAGGCGCCAATTACTTTGATATTCTGCCTGGATAAAAATGATTTCACTGAAGCTCATTACAGGCAACCCTCGATTTATGAACCCTCTTTATCTAAAATTTTGGTCTAGCAGTTTTTGACTTTTTATATCCTATTTTAAATTTCGGGAGCAAACAAACTGTGTAAGGAAGTTTATCTAAGCAGGTCTAAAAAGAAATGAAAGTCATGCATCGCACAAGCGAAGCTCAGGTGCAATAATGTACCGTAGCTGGTCCATCTGCATCCAGATCTCTCTGTCTGTTGGTGAGTCAGGAATGTCAAAGTGTTGACTGAAAGGAGTGGGGCATTATGGGGAGTGTATGAAATTTCCAGGGGTGTCTGTAGGTCATGTTGCGTGTGTTTGTGGAGACAGCAGAGCAATTAGCAAGTAAAGTTTAGGTCACTTTTTCTGGTATGTATGCATATGTTAGCAGCAGTTGACAGTTTTGAAAAGTTGTTTACTATAAATGCAATGTGTTCTATTGCTCATGTTGTGAGAACTGATCAATTGAAAAGGAAAAGTGGGAATTGCCTAAGAGCTGTAAATGTAAATGTTTTATATTATGCTCATATCATGGACTCATTGTTATGTAGGTGTTTTACAGTGTTCTAGTGATATTTCCGAAAATGGGTTTGGGGTTTTCAGATGGATAGGGAACGCATTATTGATTTTCCCCATTTTAAGTAGTGGGAAACGGGGTTTAGGAATTTTTCCGAAATTTTTATACCCGCGCCATTTTCAGGAATGGATTAACTTCGTAAATCGAGGGATGCCTGTATTATTTTTTCCGGCTTTGTGCTAAGGATACGCTACTGTAGTGTGAGAGAGAGACTGTTTATCTTTCAGGTCCAGTCGAGTTGTACTCTGTACCGACAGCATGACTCAAATTGTCATTCATTATCTCTTCAGTCGATTGAAATAAAATGGAATTGCAGAGTGTTAAGGATTGTCAGACCTGCAGAGCTGCTTGTGAAGTTACTGAACTGTCGACTTCTCTCTCCCCGCTTGTGCTCCCTGTCTAATACTTTTTACAGTGTGCCACGGATGGGTCGTCTTTCAAAGGGGAGAACATAAATATGGTAATTAGAATTTGTGACTACCTTCTTAAAAATGGTATCATGAGGTCACATCTAACCTCCACACGTTTCTGCCAAGTTGCAGATGTTTCCTCCATGGCAGGCAAACCTGGGGGTATCAGCAGTGATGAGCGGCTCTTGTTAGTCCTTTATGGTCCTAGAGTATGCACCATTCCCACTGAACGCGCTCTTTTGACAGGAAGCCTCTGGTGTCACCCTCAGTTTTGGTCTCTTTTAGAGGTCATAGGATGGAAGGAAGGGAGCACTTTTCCGGTAGAAGTTCCTCGGAGGAGAGAGACTTGAGAGAACGTCGGGAGCATCCCGTATAGCTGGGACAATGCGATAAATGATTGCTAGCCATTAACCCCGATGCCAAGCTTTGCATAAATTTTGAAGTGCGGGAATTTGTTCTCAGGTGTGGAAATGCACTTGTAGTCCATAATTTGTGTACCTTTAGAACATGGGATCAGGAGGGTGAAAGATCAGTGAAGAGTACAGTCTCTCCTCATCTTATGAATATACTTGGGACTGGAAGTCTCACCATAAACTGATTTGTTCACAGCTCCGATTTCACGTTAACGTTGATTCACAATTGAAAGCTTTACACTAAAGACTTCCCTCAATTTATTCCCATGTTAGGTTCTGTAATAGTCTTGAATATAGCTGTAATAAATAAAAAGTACTTTTGGACTTCTTATTTTAACATTTATTAATGCCGACATTTTTTAGATGTTTTAACATTCATTGCATTAAAGTTAAAACTAATTTAAAATGACTGAAAATGAAAGAGTTCTCTCCGTGAGCTCCCGTTCGGTGCACGCAGTGTATCGATTTATGTGCAAGCATACGAAGATTTCATTGCCCTGTCGTTGATCACCAGCAGTCAGCGACACCAGACATGAGCTGTAAACACTGTGGAAGTGAGTTGAATCAAGGGCTTCCCACACTCCTGTTTTATTTCAGTGCTCTTTACTGCCATCTGCCGGTTGGGCGTGTAAATGCAGGTTGCGTTTGTTCCGCTGTAAGCTGGGAAAATGTTTGCGTCTCGAGGAGTCAGTGTAGTTGCGTCAGCAGGGCGATGTTAGCTCAGCGATGAGTTCCCATTCTGCCTGCAAGCCTCTGAATACACAAGCTGCATGTAAGGGATGTGTCCAGGTGGTGGGAGCCTGCTGTGAGCGATGGTGTTGGTGATGAGGAGGAGGTGGAGGTCACTGTTCTTCCTTACTATCTTTGTGAGACTCCCCTGGGGTTCTGGGAGCAGGTGCCAATTTTTGCTGAAAACCATGTCTCTGCCCACTTCTCTGTTCCAGACTGGCCCGGTGAGGCTGTTTGTCCCTTATAAGAGACGAAAGAAGGACAACGAGCGTCCCGCAACGCCTGAGAAGAAGGACGTTCAGACACCAAAGAACATCACCTTCGCACCTGGGACTACCAGTGAGTGCTTAGGGATGCTAAGTCCCCGTTTGTCTAAAAAGGACACGTGTGCACTCACTCAAGGGCACTTCGGTTACGCATCCAGGCCTCGCTGAGCAGAACAGCCACGTCTTGTTGGCTCTTAACCGAAAAGAGGCTCATTGGTGGAGCTAAGAAACGTAAAGACATTGAAAAACACACCATGGTGGAGGCTTTTTGCCCAATCACCTTTGTGGTGAATGTTCCTGTTGCCCTGGTTACAGCTGCCGCCACAAGGCCGCATCACCAGGCAGCGTGTGTTTACCGCCATCCCACACGGTGTCAGACTTTCTGAATGAAACCAGACGCCTGGAGCACATGACAAGTTGCGCTCTCAAGTGGATCACGGGGATCGTTTCGGCCTCAGCTGCCGGGAACGTTCTGTAATGTGGAATTTCCTCGTTTCAGCTTCAGCGCAGACTAGTTTGTGGTTTTGGGCTGGAAAGATCCAGGGCCACACTTTCCCCAAGAGGTCTGGCACCAGTTGTGCTGCTTGTGGAAGTAACACTGTGGTTCTCTCGGTGTTGAGATGGCGGTTAAAGCAGGCACATGGCACTGAGGAACTGTTGTGCTTTGGAGAACATCGTCATAAAATGGTCAATCGCCACAAGACCCTTTCTTGGTGCCTCCAAGTCCAGTAGATGCTGAAGCTGAAGAAATTTAGATGTTCTCTCCAAATGACAGAAGTTGACATTCCCATCATCTCTGAGAAAGAAGAGAGAAATTCTCAGTGGAATTTGAGAGAGAGGCAATGTTTGAAAGGGGCCCTTAGTTTGGCTCTACCACACACTGACCACACACACTCGACCACATACACAGAATAGGTGAGCTCAGAGGAGCAAAGAACATGGGCCAAACTGATAAAACACCATGTTTGGTGATGGCTGACAAGTCCCAGGCATACATTACCCTTACATGGAATGCTAACTATTAGTATTTATCATTATTAACAACTTTTTTTTTTTTTTTACCCGACACCTTTCTCCAAGACATCTTACAGCATGAGGTTTGAACACTAAGTTAATTTACATTTACCTGTTTATATATTGTATTTTCTCCAAAGCCATGTACATCATGGAGTGAACAGAAGTCACATGTGGTGAAGGACTATTTTTCAAAGGTTACAGGAGCTCGGGAGGGACTACTGGTCAAAAACAGATGAGTTTTGAGATGCTTCTTGAATGCTGGGAAGGATTCAGCAGCTCTGAGGGACAGAGGGAGCTCATTCCAACACATGAGGGTCAAAGGATCGTCCAGAGGGCTTTAGATTATGGTACCCTTCTGAGGGGGATGAGCAGGTGGCCAGAGGTAGAGGAGCAAAGCATTCTTGCAGGGATGCAGGGAACGATCAAGTTCAATATTCATTCATTTATGTAGCAGGGCCATTTTTACCGTGTTAATTCGGGGGTACTACAGCGGGAGCAGAAATTCAAACCCAGGTCATTTAGTTTTAAAGCTCTAACCACTACACTACCCACTTTCTGGAATAGAAACTGATATCTGTCATGAAGAGAAATGCTGCCATCACATGTCCCTCTATAAGGGCTCCTGGACGTCAGCCCGTAAAACACGAGGTGGCAGGAAATATGATTTGCGTCTCCATGCTGCCCAGCGATCCCTGCTGGCAGGAGACTCCCCCCATTATGGGTCTTCACACTTAACTTCCTCTTGACTTGACAGCCTCACAGGTGCACAGCCTCCTTGTGATTTGGCAGGAGCACAGAATGAACAGGTTGCCAGAAAAGGGCAGCAGTAGAAAAAAGCGTTCACACGTTTCATTCCTTTAATTGGAGGGGACACCATTAAATTATAGATGCATAATTAATATGTGATCATATATGATTATAGCCGTCACACAGAGGGTGCACCCAGGCTCATGCACTATCCTTGCAGGGTAGGCTGCAGACCAGCATGACCCTGCACTGGACAAGGGGCTATTGATGATAGATGGATGGACGAATATGTATTCTGTACAGTAATAATTAGTCTTGTTAATATCAGTGATTCATATTGTAATGATAATATTGTGGCCAAATAAGGCCATTTGGGTGTTGTGTTAGCTAGTGAACATATGTGGGCCTGTCTGTTTGTGTACCGCAGTCACCGTGTCACCGTCAGGCCAGATTACCACCTCCGGCACTCTGACCTTCGACAGGACGTCCGCCGGCGACGCGACGGCCATCATTTCCGAGAGCCCGGCGCAAGCGGACGTCTTTGCCAGCACGGCAGGTCGGTCATCTAAGTCATTTGAACCTCGCTTTATTAGTCTCCTTCCTGACACTCACATTGCCTGTCTGGAGTTTGCTGCTTTTTCCCTTCTAATTCGAGTGTGTGTGTATGTGTGTGTGTCTGAGAGAGAGAGAGAAACAGATTACCCTGTAATGGATTGAAAATCTGCCCAGGATTTTACCCTACCTTACACTCATGCTTCCAGGATAGACTGGACCACCGTGACCCTCCGGTGCACAAGTGATTACCGTTAATGGAAAGATGTTTGAATGGTAGGGGGGCACAGTGGCCCAGTGGGTTGGACCGGGTCCTGCTCTCGGGTGGGTCTGGGGTTCGAGTCCCGCTTGGGGTGCCTTGCGATGGACTGGCGTCCCGTCCTGGGTGTGTCCCCTCCCCCTCCAGCCTTGCGCCCTGTGTTGCCAGGTTAGGCTCCGGCTCCCCGCAATGCCGTATGGGACGAGCGGTTTCAGATGATGGTGTGTGTGTTCAAATTGTTGGAATGATATTTTAATATTGACTGACATTTTCCAAATATATACATAAGAATACAGCGTAAGCCGATGTTAATTAACGTACTCGTAGGATACGCTTTGTCGTTTATGGATGGTTCGAGGCGCAGGTGGGCGCAGCCTTTGGTGTCCTGTGTTATTTTTACCTGCTCTAATAAGGGTTAATGAGGGCAAATGGCTTCTGCACCACAGTAGATGCCAGCCTCTGTAATTAGTTTTGACAGATCTCTTCAATCTGCCACCAGGAGCCGCAGATGGATGGGCGGCGGGTGGCGAGGAGTTCGTATCCGCATCCGTGCAGGGAACCCCCTGTTTTACCTTTGAGGGACATACATCCATCTAACAGAGCTGGATCAGATTTACCTACACGGATGCGTGAAAGCGGCAGGTTCCGGCTCGGGCTGCTTTCTGCTACAAAGGGTCCCGTTGAGCCCGGATGCTTCGGCGCGTCATGCTGTGCTGAGTTTTTATAAATGAGAGTGAAATATTAATTTAGGGTGAATCACGGTGTTACTTTCGGTCGGGTGCCCTCTCTTTGAGCGGATCTGGGCGACGGGTGGTACACGGTTAGAGAAAGGGAGGCTCGTGATCCGACCCCCCTCCATGATGTCACCTACTAATGTGGGACGGCGGTGCGAAGCCCATGCCCCGCGCTTCCTGCTACGTGGGGACCCGTCTCCTTGGTTCAGGACCCACCTGAAAATCTTTAGGCAATTAAACTCCTCACAAGGACAAATGCTTTGTGATCTGTGTGTGTGTGTGTGTGTGTGTGTGTGTTTGGGCAGGTCCACTGCAACTTTTTTACTCGTTTCAGCTGATTTCTGCATTTTACTGTGATTTCCTGACTCCGATTTTAGGGGGTTTGAGTTTTTGAACCCAGGTTCTCCTTCCGGATTTGAGAGCATCAACCGATCCTTCACATGAAGGATAGTTGGAAACCTGAGACTATCCGCTGGACGTCACCCCTTACGGTCGGGGACGCGGCGTGCTGTACCGAGCCGAGCAGAGAGCTCCTGTTGGACAGCCTGGTCTTTCCACTCTGTCCCACTGTTGGACGCGTTCGGCTAGTCCAGTCGGCTTCCTATTTACTTGAGTGGCTGATGTAAAAATGATCGATTGTGAGCATTGTACCACATGTCAACGGTAACAAAGTTCATCCACCACCCGAGATTTGGTAACCAAGGCATCAGTTGGCTCAATCACAACAAACACACGGATAATGTAGGGACAGCAGGTAGTACAGTGGTTAGAACTTAAAGAACCTGAATTATCCAGGATCAAATTCCACCTCCTCCTGTAATCCCCGTAAGCATGGTACTTACCCTAAATTGCTCCAGTAAAAGCTACCGAGCTGTATCAATGAGTAAATCAGTGTAAGTAACCATGGAGAAAAGCGCCTGCTGAATGAGTAAATATCAGCGTAGTCACAGGGTAAGGGCAGTTTACAGCGCTTGGTGGAAGATCTCCACACTGATCCGCACGAAGTCACAGAGTACAGTGGTGACATTTGGTCTCCTGTCCCTCCCCCAACAGTGCTGACATCCCTCCCTGCCCTGGCGGTGCCCCCCCAGCCGGTACAGGCCAAGGCCCCTTCTCCAGGACTGGCCAATGGGCTGGAGGGGGGTGAACAGCGAACCTGGCTCTACCTGGAAGAGATGGCCAACACCCTGCTGAGCACCGTGCAGCAGCTCAAGGCCCTCATCGAGCAGGCCAAGCAGGCGAGCCAGGAGGCCCTCGCCGCGCAGGAGAAGGGCTTCGCCGAGCGCCGGGAGGTGAGCAGGACAGCTCCCTTTGTTAAGGCTAACGTACCTGCCCTGGCGGTAGTGTTACCTGTCTCCGAGTATTTCGCAAGCTCTCGAACCCTAGTCTCCCTGTTGCCCTTGTAATACCCTCGCTGCCTTGCTGTGAACTCACGCCGCTAGCTGTCTCTCCGCAGGCCTTCCAGGGACAGCTGTCCTTCCAGCAGGCCGGTGACCCGGAGGGGAAGACCACCGAGATCGTCATCAAGGTAATGGGCTGCAGATGGGTCCGTGTCACCCCTCCCCCTCCCCCTCCCACCTGCAGGACCTCGCTCCTACGTCCTCAACCTTCGTCTCCAAGGAGGTCTTTGTGCACTGTCTGTACCTGTCGTCGCCGCCGTTGTAATGACTGACCTGGACTGACACCCTCGTGGCAACAAGGCACACCGCTGGGGACCCTGCAGCGAGCAGTCGCGCAGCGCGCAAGAAAACAGCAAAGATATTTCGGCATGCCTTCCTAGAGGGACGCCGTTTTGACATGTCCCAGCTGTGTCCCCTTCCCAAGTCATTATGAGCAGAGGCGGCCTGTGGGTCGATCCTAAGTGGGGATGTCTGGCGAGGGTTTGCCTCTAGCTGCGTGTGTGTGACGCTTGCGCGAGCTTCACCGGGCAGATGGTTGACTGGGGTAATTGTGTTTCATGGTCCGTGCGGAGGGTGCCCGTATATACCGCCGGGCCTGGGTCACTCGCTAGGTCGGCGTCGCTGGCAATTGAGCTCAATTCGGCCTCCTTGTGCTTCCCGATAAGCCGGTTTTTAACCTAATCTCGGACCTGTTTCCGGAAAGCAGATTTGTCATCCCGCTCTGGGACTAGAAACTTTCTCCCGCTCTTCGCTGGAGGACTCACGATAGAATCTGCCTGGATTTCCGCTGCCGAGAGCAGGGGTGGTCCTGACCTCTGACCTCCTCCGATACAATCGCTCCATCTGCGCGACAGCAGCCCTGTTACATGTTGTGTGATGGGTCAGATGGCGGGGAACAATGTGGTTCGGTCCTCCTCGGAGACAGAGAGACGCGTGATGGAGGAAGTGGTGTGTCTCTCAGGACACCACCTGCTCCACCTGGACTCTAGGGAGGGTCTAAAACTCACATCGACTCACTGGTTCTTCTTCCGCCTTCTCTCCCTCTTCACCGCAGCAAATGTGCGTCAACTGCGGGCGCGAGGCGATAAGCGAGTGCACAGGTTGCCACAAGGTCAACTACTGCTCCACCTTCTGCCAGAGAAAGGTAAGTGCGGGTGCCTGGCTTTCCCGGAAAGATCAGGATCTGACCGCCATGGCTGGGAACGGGAATAGACCACAACAGTGTTGACTTCATGCTGTTTTCATGCTGATCTTGGTCTTTCCCACACTTGGCTGTAGACTCTAGATTGGTCACGTGTATTAAACTCAGTCAAGGGCCCTTAATAAACGCTTAACTGTTGCTCCAAGCACTTTGGGTCCTGTTCAGTGTGAAAGGTCAGTATTCTGATGAAACATGTTCCCTCATCGTTCATCAGCTCCAACCGGATGGAGCCAAGCTTCTGCCTCACCCATCACTGCTCTTATCCATGTGTTGTCATTGTATTGATCCAAAAACCCTGTAATTGAGTCTGCTTGTGAGAGGGGTGCGGTGGCGCAGTGGGTTGGACCGCAGTCCTGCTCTCCGGTGGGTCTGGGGTTCAAGTCCCGCTTGGGGTGCCTTGCGGCGGACTGGCGTCCCATCCTGGGTGTGTCCCCTTCCCCCTCTGGCCTTACGCCCTGTGTTGCCGGGTAGGCTCCGGTTCCCGTGACCCCGTACGGGACAAGCGGTTCTGAAAATGTGTGTGTGTGTGTGTGTGTGTGTGTGTGTGTGTGTGTGAGAGTCTGCTTGTTCTCTGGATAGTGAGTTGGATTCAGTCTCTTTCCTCTCGAACCCTGGTTTAACCAAGGCTGCCTAAGTGTTTGAAAACCTCATATGCGGAGGTTTTCAATGCGATGATGCTTGAAGTCATCTCTGTGTTCCCTTGCGGCGGGCGTGGTGGCGCAGCAGGTTTGGCCTGTGCTCGCTCTCTGGTGGGTTTGGGGTTCAAATCCTGCTTGGGGTGCCTTGCGACAGACTGGTGTCCCATCCTGGGTGTTCCCCTCCCCCTTCAGCCTTGCGCCCTGTGTTGCCGGGTTAGGCTTCGGTTTGCCGCAACCCCACTTGGGACAAGCAGCTTCAGACTGTGTGTGTGTGTTCCCTTGCTGGGTGTGACATAACAGGACATTTCACAAAAGGTGGGTATTTTGAACAAAGGTTCACCTTTTGAAAATTATGATGGATTTGATGATTATCCCCCTTTTTAGAACCTTCTGAACCAAAACCATATCTGTTTTACCGAAGGGATCCTTGGTCTCACCAAAACTGGTTGTTTTTATATCGTTTCCACCCCTCATTTTCCATCCAGCCTGTTCTGTCTCTACAGGAAGAGCTTCGCTTCACATTCTTTCCATTGATTTTTTTTATTTATTTTTTTTTAAACCCCCTCTCCATATTGTTAGATAGACGGCACGTTGATTAAAGCGAGCAGCGACGACTGGGCCAGTTGGCCATATGCCGTCTGTTCATTTCATTCCCATCGGTCGTTTATGCAAATGTTCATTAGCGGTTTAAGGAGAAGATTAAAGTTTTCTTTCTTGAGCCAACACTATTGTTTTTTATCTCGCATTTACATCGCATTTATACGTACAGCGCATCTCCAGAGTGACTCAGATTTGTACACTATGCATTTTAAAGTTTATACAGCTGGGTAGTTTTTCCTGTATCAATTCAGGGTAAATAACTTGATCTGCGGTATTATGGCAGGAGGAAGAATTTGAATCGAAGACCTTTGGTTGCCAGGTGATAATTCTGACTGCTGTGACACCTACTGTAGCTTATGTACCCCCAGAAATGATGCAGGGATCTATCTGAGATCAATGAAGTTCAGTGTTGCTTCTGGTGTGTTGAAGGGCCAATGGCTTTAAGAACCTTTAAGAACCTCAGGTCATGATGTGGTGACTCATGGACACATGAAGTGGAGAAACTTTTATTGATCATAACTTTTCAGCCCTGTTTCCCATCTTGTTCTCTCTGTTAGACCCTCAAACTCCCTCTTAAGGGTCTTATACTGTGTTCAGCTCATGTTTTGGGCTTTATATTCCTTTGATGTGTTGGATGAAAATGGTGATTCATTCTGCTTTGCTCTGTCCCTCATCTCTGATCCCTCACCTGTGGACTTTCACAGGACTGGAAGGACCATCAGCTCTGCTGCTGCCAGCCTGCTGCCGCTGTCGCCGTTCAGGAGGAGGAGCAGATGCCTACTATGGACATTGAGAAGGTCAAGGCCTAGATGCCTTCATCCAGTCTGTCCCAGATGTGGAGATGCCTTCATTCATGACTTCGGGGCTTGTCGTGAATAGGCTCCCTTAAGTGAGTTTGCTAGCTGCTCTTCCTGCAGGTGGGAAAGACTGAAACTATGGGAAACGTTTTGTCAAATGATTGTCCACCCGTTGGTTTGGTCTTTATCGTTAAGGCAAGTCGGGTGAGTATCTTGCCATTTGAAGCTGAGTGATTGCGTTGGATGTTATGCGTAAAGCAGAAGTCTGGAAGCACACCTGTCCAATAAGTGTCGAGTCATTCGCCAGGTGGTCGTCCTCCTCTCCTGGACTGGGCTTTTGGAGTTGTAGGAGGACTCACATCTGCTCAGCTGTCACCTTGGATTCTTACCCGGTTTACAGCGTTTTACTCTTGCACTGCTCACGTTTGGTCAACGGCTCTGGAGGAGTTGGACATTTCGAGCTGCACTGTTAATACACGAGAAATTCTGGTTTTTCGAACCATCTGAAATGCACTGAGAGCTACAGCAGGGGTCCACCGACTAGCAATCATGTCCTCTTTTTTGTTTTTTCTACTCAAAATATTTCCAGATATCTCTTTTTCCTGCATTCGGGACTTTATTTTTTTATTAATGTATTTAATTATGCACAAAATATGTAACAGAGTTGAAAAACAGATTCTGTAGATTAATGTCAGATTTGGAACTTGGTCTGTTGTTTTGACATTTTCAAGGCCCATCTGCCCTTTGTTTGTTCTGCTTTCCAGCTGTTCTTTTGACAGCTGGTGATCCACCAAAGAAAATCAGCCTTTTATTCTCACAGCAGCACCAGAAATGATGTTAAAAGTGGAATAAAAAAGAAAATAAAGCTGTGTGGGGCTATTTTCACTGAAGAGGAGGAATAAATGAGATGCAGTGGGAGAGCAGTCATGCAGAAGTTGTTCACATGAACACGGAACTGTGTATGAGTATGAAAGGGTCCCTGTATGCTGTGATGGACCCACTGGGTGATTTTTGCGCGAAGGTCTGGAAACTTGGTGTGTTTGGTTTCCAGTACTTCAAGGGATCATATTTGAAAAAACATGTTCCCATAAGGATCGTAAACCCAAAACACCCGATATTGTTAGGATGTGCGCCAATCTATTCTTTTGCCAGCTTTAAACATTTACATTTTTTAATTTAGCTGACGCTTCTCTCCGAGGACAGTTTACAGTGTTGAAATATTTACCCATTTATACAACTGGGTAATTTTTAACGAGAGAAATTAAGCGTAATAACCTCCCTCAAGGGTGCTGCAGCAATGGGCCGCGTTCGAACCTGCAACTTCGGATCTGAAGGCAGCAAGTGTAACTGGTACTCTAAAAACTGCAAGAACTCTTTATTCTCATCTTTTTGAGTTTCTTTAAGAGCAATTTAGGAATCATTCACAGCATTGACATAACAGTGAATGTAAAATGCCTGCAAAGATGGAACAAGTGGTGTGTGTGCAAGATCACGCGAGTGAGAGAAGATGCCCCCTCCCAGGTCGCTTCCTCTCCCCTTCTTCCAGTTAGAATGACTCAGTGTGACCATTATAATTGAATTGACAAGACCCATTAGCGACATTTGTTCAGGTGCTCCTCTGGAGAGCGGTTGACCACCATGTGGACGTGCGGGGGCTGTTCGGATCAGGATTAACACGGCTGCTGTTGCCCTTGGGTTCACCGGAGCGGTTGCAGACCCTGCCAACCGACCCTGCCAACCAACCCTGATGCTTGGCCTGGTCTCTCTCTTTCTCTCACTCTCCCCTCTCCAGGTTGTCCACTACAGGATCCTGCTCACGTGCATCAAAACAGGAGCTTTGGGACAATCCTTCTATTGTGCAATGGATGCATTTAAACTGTTGTTTGAGGGATCAGACATGCACATTTTTGTAAAGTGTAAACTTTCATTTTCAGCGCAAGCGTTTCCTCCCACCAGTCGTGCACTTCAACAGGGTTTCCTAGCCATGTGTCGCAAAGAGGCCCAAAAGAAGCAGGAGGCTCACAGCATTTTGATTTATTATTTAATAATCTGAACACCGTTTTCCGAAGCGACTTACCATGTTAAGTTTACATAGTAAGCTACTTACTTTGATTTACCCTTTTAAAGGGTAACCTTCACTGGAGCAATCCAAGGTGAGTACCTCGATCAAGGATACCACAGCAGGAGCTGGGATTCAAACCTTTGTCCACAAGACAACAACCCTAACCACTCTGTACTATCCTCTGCCCCTGAGATGGGTGTGTTCCTTCTGAGTGTGTGTGTGGCTTGTGGGGGACGATCTCAACTGTGTGACTGGCTACAGGTAATGCGGTAGAAAAAAGGGGTAAAATAAAAACAAAGAATGGGTGATTTATAGAATCAGCTTTTAAATATATGTCATGTAAGTATGCCACCTTCTGGATTTTAGTGCTCTGAAGAATTTTTCTCACGTATTTTATATTCACCCCAGGCATGAGAAGCCCATTATACCAATTTCGGACTGTAAGAGAGGGGAATATATTTAATCTTACAAGCCAGCTCTTTTTTGTCCACTTAAATGATGAACAGAAAAATATCACATGCCCTTGAAACTTGACCTTGCTTCACTCACTACATGACCAGCCTGAAAAGCATGCTGTTCTTTAAATGGTTTCAGAAAACTTTGTCTCACAGTTGTCCAGCCTGATGGTTTTTCTTACGCTCGGTAACCGTGTTAAAAGAGGGTTTTGTTGTTTTCTGGCTTGTTCCAGGTGTGGTGTCATTGCTGGGAGTTGGAAAGGGCCGCACAGGGCATATCTTCCATCGACATAATCTGGTTTATCTATCAGAAATGCGCTCCTTTGCAGGGAATACAGTTACAGTTTATCCACGGCCGAGTTGAAAGGTGAAAGACGGTCCTAACGGGTCTGATCGTGCTCAAAGGCACATTGCACATTGGGGTCTCTGTCTGGACGGGGGCAGCGATCATAGCTAGCTGGGGATTTGTGTCTAGGGGCAGACTATGGGATAGAGGATCTACCCCATTGTCCGCTCCTAGACACAAATGGGTAAGCCCAGCATCAGGCAGCGTACACTTTCCCAAGCTGAGAAGGCTGAATTTTTCCTTCGCCTAACGTTGACCTCACAGGAATTGAAGGATGCGTCTGTCTGGGATCTACAGTTTTAATGCAGTGTATTGACACGTCCTTGTAATTCACGTCTATAATTTTTTTCACAATGTCTGCTCTTAAGGTCTCTGTATCTACCACACCTTCCTCTAAACTTGGCTCTGAATGGACCTAAGAGAAGACAGAGTAATACTAATGACTGGATAAAGGAGTTTACAGGAATTACTCCTCTTCTTAAGTGTGTGTATAGATGTTAGAGCCTTGGCTCATGCTCGAAGGACCTGGGTTTAAGTCCCTACTCCTCATGTAACACCCTTTATCAAGGTACATACCTTGAACTGATACAGCAAAAACATACCAAGCTGTCTAAACGTGTAAATAATTGTAATTATCCAGTGTCAGGATACAAAGCCACCAATGCAAGTCATCTTGAAAAAAAGGCGTCAAGTAAATAATTGTTAAAAATAATAGCAATAATACATAAAATAATCACTGTTGTTCATAGAATGGAAAGTCAAGATTTGAAAGTCGTTCACCGATACTGAATTCCCCTGCTTGCATGTTCATATTCTTTTTTGTTTTCCAGAAATAACATTTTTCAAAACTAGCACTGGTGCATCCATCTGGAGATGACGCACGGGCCCATCAGAAGAACAGATTTGTCTGTCTGTCCACATTAGCGAGGATGTTGACAGCCATCACCAGGGAGCACGTTCTGGGACTAGGAAGTCTGTATGCGGATATTTATGCACTTGGCAAGATAGTTTTTTCCTCCATTTCTCTTGTTTTCCTTTCTTTTTGTCTCTGGTGCACAGTCAGGATAGTTTTGTATTTTTTATGACCATCCCCAAAAACATTCCCCTCGAACATTCATTGTGGAGAAAGTTTATCTCTGCTCTTTCTCTTTGTTCATTCCTGTCCAATCACGGCAAGAGCAGAAAATAATTTTTGACTTAAGGGAAATCAGGTGGTATAGAAGCGTAGCTGTTTCATTTCAGCTCATGGCTTGGGGTTAAGCGTCCTGATCCAATTCAGTGCAGATAGGATTATTGGCACCTTTGTGAGCAGTTCTTGCTGTTCCTATGAACCTATCTAAGCGCGGTAGCACTTAATGATTCACCCTAGTTTAAAATAGGTAAACCGTAGCTAGAAAATTTTTTCCACGCCACTTCCGACAATCTTTTGATACTGATGGTAATG
Source organism: Scleropages formosus (assembly GCF_900964775.1). Classification (NCBI taxonomy): domain Eukaryota; kingdom Metazoa; phylum Chordata; class Actinopteri; order Osteoglossiformes; family Osteoglossidae; genus Scleropages; species Scleropages formosus. The sequence continues at coordinate 28,664,145 of NC_041810.1, read as the reverse complement.
AGAATCAGCAAGGTTTCAGAGCAGGATATAGACTGGGGTGGGGGTGGGGTGGTAGCAGATTCTGTACCTTAGAGAGAGAGATGAATGCGAATGAAAGCAGCATCACGTTGAACCTGTGAAGACTGGCATTCAGTGCTACAGGTTTTAGGTCTGTGTAAGCATCCCCTTTGGCCTCACCGGTGCTCCTGCAGGTTTTGACCTCCCCAGGATGCAGAATCCTTCCCTTTTCCTTGTCTCACAGAACCAACATCTAGCTGACCATAGTGAGAGCTGTGGAGTAACTTTTTGTTTGGGTTGTGATTCCTTCAGCTCGGCATAGTACAACACAGAGACCCCTAAATAAGAAAAATAATATTCACTTGTATTCTTAAAAATTCCAACACAAGGCGTCTAAGCCGTATTTCTGTGGTTTCTCATGGTATATCGCTCCACCTGATACTTTTCTCCGAGCAACTTACAGTGATTTGCTACTTCATAGAGCCGAGTAATTTTATTACGGAATCGATCCATGGTAAGAATCCCAATCACGGGTACCACAGGGGGAGGATGGCTTTGAACCTGGGTCTATTGAATGCAGGAGAATGGCTGTAACCACTACAGTATCTTTTACCCATATCACTGATGTTTTCTGTTCCACCTAGTTATCAAATTGCCTCATAAGTCGTCTTACCTAATTTAGCATCTCTCAACAGTTCTGAGAATACCTCTGGTTTAGAAAGAGCTTCTTAGCTGGATCAAGGCACTTGAAGCTTGAGTTGTGTAGACATGCCAGGATCACTTAAGTACATTTTTAAGGAACGACCTATCTGCTTTAAAGAGTAAATAAAAACACGAATCCGGGATGATGGTGCATGAGGCAGCCTGGGGTGGGGGGGTAGGTGAAGGCAGTGCCGTTTCCTGGCAGCTGGTCAGAGACTTGAGGTTTTTTTGACTGTAATACAAGATGACACACCCTGCCTTGCTTAAAAGCCTCATGTGGCACTAGCCTCCTTTCCTCAGTCCACCCACTCCTATATGATTGCCTTTTACAAGTTGGGGAGCTGCCCCCCGCGTGTCCTTGAGTTCACTTCTATTCAAATGACGAAACTCTTTCTTTAACTTAAAGCATACTGGTGCAGAAAAACTCCCTGTAAGATACCCCAGGAGAGCAATCTCGATTGATCATCTTGATGGCCATGTTGTGAAATGTGAAGAAAAAAGATTATCTTCAGAATCCTCTAAAAGTAGAGTGTTTTTAAACTGCAGACTCTCACTAGTGCTTAGTAAGCTGCTCCTGACCTCATGGCCGTACTAGAATATCCTCTCGAGACCCAGGAAAAACTTTTTTTGGCATTCATTTCTCAAATTTCTCAGAAGTTTACCAAGTCCCATCCCCATTCAACATGTTGAACCATTGGGAAGCTCAGGATCTCCTCTATAAGGTGTATTAGGGCTCGGCTTTGTACCATGTACAGTTTTAGAGGCGTACTTAAAAACAAGTGTCTTCTAGAAACCACACAGTTGAATAGCTGGGCCTCTGGAGGATACATCTATGTGTGTTGTATTTTTCGGTGCTAGCGCAAGTCGCCCTTCGCAGTCTTTCCGCGTGACGGGCTGTGGATAGCTAAACTAATTTCTGCGATTGTGGGTCCAGATTATCCGCCGAATACCTGCAAGTGCGTGGCCAGATGGCGTCTGCGCCAGGCCTGTCCTTTCTCATTCCCGTTTGGCTCGTGCCTGAACCACGTCTCTCCCTCTTAGCTTCGTGGCTTTTGTCCGTCTAATTTACGCTGCTAAGCAACATGGTCGAAGCGGCTTTTTTTTGGAGGCAAGCGTAGCGCAATTGATGTCTGCTATCGGTCGCAGCTTGACGTGTTGCTTCTCGCCTTTTCTCTGGGGGTGGTCTGAGAGAGGTCTCGGGCATCAGGGTAGGACTTGATTTAACTTAAAAAAGAGAGATTACAACACTCCACTGAGAACGTCGCTTACTATTCTGCTGCCACGTAAAACGAAAGGGATGAATCTTTCAGGTCATTGCTGAATCCTGAAATGACCGCTCTCTGTACGTGTGCATTGTGGAGCCCTCCTGGTGACGGATATGTCTCATTTCTGCAGCGCTTTGCCGTGCGCCTCCTTGCAACATATTAATCTTATGGTATTCAATTTTGTTAAAATGTTTTATTGCAAAGACGAATCTGGAGTCCGATATACTAATGACGTATAAAATAAATGACCGCTGTGGTCCTGCTGATATGTCCTTTGCATCTTCGGTGGAAAAACGGGCTTCCTCACAAGAACAGCTTTCCACATAAAACATGGAAGTAGCAAATCAAACATCATAACGGTAGCCAGACAAAAATAATGGTTGTATCAGTAAAGCATAAGAATACATCCATTTGCAAAAAAATGGAAAAGAAAGCCAATAGCCTATGTTTATACATCTTAATTCTTTTGTACAATACATTATGGTTTTATACTTGTGCTTTTTTTCCCCATCCGGTGATTATGGCGCAGTTAGCAGCAGCTGTGTAGGAATTTGCGGAAGAAGTTCCTGAACTCTGTATTGAAAACTGTGTAGATGACGGGGTTGATGGCGCTGTTGACGTATCCCAGCCAGGTGACCGTGCTCATCAGGCGTGGCGAGATGTCGCACGTCTCGCACATGGCCCGCATGGTGTGCACCACGAAGAACGGCGTCCAGCAAAAGAGGAAGGCACCTGGAAGGGAAGGCGCAAAGTGAGGAGAGCGGCAGACAGGTAGTGTCGCGGTGACACGATAACTGTTGGTGACTGATGCTTGTTTACTGCAGGAGTTAACAAACATCACCTTGTATTTCCATGCAAATGAGAAATCTGACTTCCGCCCATGACGGCCCCTTCGCTCTGCTGAATTATTCAGAAGGGCTGATGGGATTTCTATAAATACCCAGTAAAGGGGCAGAGATGAGTAACAGATCAGAAAACGTGTCCAATGTTGGGACACGAAACCCCTCCTCCGCAACCCTGATATTTCAGCCTGATGACGTTTGCTTTGAAGGAGGGAGCAAGTGAGTCATGGGGTGAAAAAGCCCGTTCGTTCTTCACGTACATTACTGCTGAAGCGCACCCCGTGGAGGTTCGGTTCAGCCTTGAAGCGAATGCTCTGGTTTGATTTCCGTCAAGCTGGTTATTTTAAGTTGCTGCTCATCCCTTGTTAATTCCGCAGGTAAAAATACGGGGCTGAAGTGCTCCGGCAGGTTGGACAATGAGAGATTTTAATTTAGCTCGCGGTGCTGGGCACGCTCGTCCGATCTGGACGAGTTCTTCGCTACCCAGAAGCGCCGAACCCTCGAGGCACGTTTGCGTTCTTGACGCCACGCTTGAGAAGGTTTGGCGGCCACACGTCTGGAGCCAAGCATCTGGTGGCCTTCGTCATGAATAAGCAATGGGGTTTAAACTGTCGCTGAACTGCAGCTGACACACGAAAGGAGAGGAGCGACGTCTGAAGATGCTTCAAATGAAAACGATGACCTGATCAAAGTCGAGGCTCTCAAATGGCCCTGTCACCTCTGTGTGTGTGTGTGTGTGTGTGTGCGTGTGTATGTGTGTGTGTGCTACTTGACCCCGTTGAAAAGGCGCTATTAAACTCCTGCTCTATTGAACACCTGTCCCATTCAACACCTGTGCCGATTGCCTGGGAAACCTGCTCTTTGATGCCAGTGGTGAAAGGAGAGTCCTTCCAGTGGGTCCGGTGAGGACTTGGAATGAGGCCGCCGAAGATGAGCTTAACGCTAATTCCACATCCTTTCCAGCCAGTTCTCAGTATCTGAATGGAACAGGCTTTCGCTGGTAGGAATGTTTTCAGAATATGGAGGGCCCTCCCTTTAGCACGCAGCCATAGGCTCAGCGAAAGTCTGCCATTCCATTTTAACCTTGTGTGTGAAGATAATTCCCTTTCACTTTACCTTGAACTTTTGATAACCTTACACTTTGGACTCCCTGCCCTTCAAACCCATTTCCACTAAGACTCCCTGTTAGCAGCAACTCCACGTAATGTACTAGTGAAATTTCTAACGGACAGACTGAGTTTGTTTTGACCCACAACTAAACTGCAGATGGTGAGGTGGTCTTCTGGAGTAGACGCCGAAGAGGTGCAGGAGATCCCACAACTTGACCTAGTTAAATTAAATAGCAAAACTACCCTAAGGTCCTTCACCTCCATTTGGCAGCTATCAAGATCGATGTCTTTCATAGGTCCGGACCGCTCATGAATCCTTCTGCTTTCCATATGTTCACTGTTGTGGCTGAAGGAAGACATAGGAGGATCCTGTAGATGGACCATAGACACGGATCCTGGGGCATCCCTGTGTTCTTCTACCCCGTTTTACCCTCAGTCTGGTGCGGGTGCCCAACCGAGCAGGAGGTTGTTTCCTGAGACTTGTGGTAGGATAACAGATATCTTCTTTGGTATTGCATTTATGGCTCAGCTAAGTGATTCTCTCTGGGGTTCAAGAAGCCAAGGACGAATCATGAATTTTGAACGCTGTCTCAGCGTCCTTAAATTGCTGTTCAATTTGTGAAGCAATTGTGCGCAACGTAGCTTCGGTACCCAATCTATCCAGTGGCAACAGTGGCTTACCCATCTTCCGTTCCAATCTTCTTTTGTGGGAAATCATTAGATAGACATTATGATGGAAGACCCCTTGCCCACAGGAAGCAATGAGGAGGAAAAGAAAAATCTTGACCGCTTCACTGTTTGGCTGGATTCTTAATGCCAACCTAATTTTAAACATCTTAATACTTTGCACAAGCTGAAACTCCATGGATAATGGATGTTGAAAATAGCAGGGTGCACCTGAGAAATGTGCCACTGTCCATTGAGTTGAACTCCTGACCCTTTCCCTAGGTTCAACTTGGCTGTACGGTGCGGAAATATCTTTACAGCTTATACTTTCTTTAGAGTCTTTGTGAACTTTACATAATAATCTGATTGGATTTAGCCGTGTTAATGTTGGAAATCAACAGCTTGGTGCAACTGTTTTGGCGTATTTTCATCATCTCGGTTGGACAGGCTGGGAAAATGGAAGGAAATTCTAACTGCAAGATTAAGACACAAAAACGTAAATCTGACAGGCAAGTACTTCTTCATCGTTGTAACTATGCAGAAACCCTGTCGTCCTTTACTTTGTTCGGAGAAGATGGATGACTCTGCTTCCAAAGATCTAATAAAGTTCTACAATTCATCAGATCCCTTGTATGAAATGTCAGAAGGTTGATGCATTGACCCGGTGCCTTGGAGGTGTCACTGTTTATGGATTGTGTTTCAGAGAAGCAAAGAGAGAGGTCAGGCCTCAGCCCGTCAGAAGATCGGCTCCATGTGGTACGACCTAAATTGGGATTTATGGGGCAGAACTGGCGCCGGGGTGAGAGAGCCAGGGGAGTCATCTCTCAGACTGCAGCTAATTTGCATTGATGATGATGGCGGTGTTTCATGTTACCATTGGGTTTAGCGATATCGTTTATTTAGCAGTTCGTTTAACTGTTTTGGTTCAGAACAACTTGCAAATGACTTTTACAGATTTATACTGGAACAACTTGGATTAGGTGCCTTTCTCAAAGGTACAACTGCAGGGCTCATCTGAACACATAGTGTTATTGAGTTTACCAAACCTTAACTGCTACACTCCCTGATATTATTCAGTTGTGCGCATATTCAGAACAAACAGCCTCCCAGAACAAAGAGTTGTGAAAAGAAGAAACGGCAAAAAAGACGAGTTCCAGATGAATCCCCGAATTAAGAAACTTGGTCCCGTCCATGTCTTCTCTAAAGACCAGTAGTGTGGCGATTCCTTATCGACAGGTTCAGCTAGGTGATCTGTCAAGTTACTTGGCGTTTAATCGAGCGAGGACGACCGCTTTCACCTTGGTAGAAATATCCATTAATGCTAATGAAGAATACCGAAGACACAGTCGGTGCGGCTATGACGAATGGAGTAGGACTGCGGCAGATGGCTGTGTCAAGGTTTCTAAGAATACAACACATCAGAGAGCCAGCCACTCACCCACTACGACAGGAAGGACCTTCATCGCTTTCCGCTCCCTGCAATTGATCTTCGCCCTCTTCCTTCGGGTCGGAGTTTTCGCGTACACGGCTTCCGGGTACGCCACCGTCTGGACCTCCGGATTCTTGTACTCCGAGGGGAGAGGGGAGTCTGGCTGCGAATAACACTCCAGCTCCTCGGCCCTGGTATCGGCGAGGTCGCACTCAATGACAGGGGGCAGAGGCGGGGGTAGGGCAGCCAGCGGGGGCAGGGCGGCAGCGGCAGCTTGCTGCAACTTGCGGCAGGCCAGGATACTGTTGCGCAGCTTGGCTTTGCGTGCTTCCTCCCAGCGCCGAAGGCCCCGGAACATCCCGCAGTAAAGCAGCAGCATGATGGGACAAGGGATGAAGAAGGAGCAGACAGATGAGTAGACCACGTAGTTGTCATCCTCCAGCTGGCATCTGGACGTGTCTCGATGCGGGATGTTGTTGATTCCAAACATGACGGGCGACGCAACCGCCAAGGCCAGGATCCAGGTGGCCGAGAGTAAAATGATTTGCCTCTGGTCAATGTGCTTGCGGTTGTAGTTGAGCGGAATAGACACTGCGATAAACCTGCCGGGAGAGCGAAGATGTGTTTACAGCTAACAAGGTTTGGGTCAAGTAGAATGTATTTCACTTCTTTGCATGCTTGTACAGTACTTATTTCCTGTATGGAAAAAGTCTGGAAAAAACAATCGGTTCACCTTATTTCTATATATTGCTCTTTGCTATTAACTTATTTATTATGAACTATTATTTAGCATAGACTTTGTCCAAGACAAATTATAACGTGGAATTAATATGCTAAGTGCCTTGCAGTTACATACCCAGTTATTTACTCAGCTGGGTTATTTTTACCATGTCAATTCAGGCTCCTTGACATGGGGTCCAACAGCTGGAGCACAGATTTGAACCCAGGTGTGTTAACTGCAAGGTAAGAGCTCTAAGCACTGTTAACCACTACAACCACAACACTACGTCCTTGACCTAAAATTTAACATAAGTTTGAAACAAGTGGCATGAACAATGACATCAGAAATGAAAATAATACCAGGATAATTTCGAGGTGTATATTTTACGCTGCATATGATGTGATGCTGGATGGATTCATGGTGTGAGAGACAGTCTGGAGCTGGTTGTAGAGTTTCCGAGGTTTAAATTAAACGGCGTTCATCCTGCCTTATTAAGGTCTGTGGGTTGTATGACACAGAACGCATTGTTAATTGTGAAACGATAACTTGTTTCTCAGTCGGATTAATCCGATTATCCCGTTGTGGCCTTTTCCTCACTGTGTCATTAGAAGATTGTGGATGACGACAGGGGAGCGCCAACGCACGTGCCGCCCGTTTGTAATGACGTAGCTCTCGGATTTTCTTCTATTATTTATTTGGCTGTTTTTTTTAATACTTTCCTGAAAATGAGGCCACCTTGTTGGAAAGACAAGCAGCAAAGGGGAATTCGGCAAATTAATCATTCCATCTCTATGCTGGGAGGGAATTCACATAATTACACAAAAAGCCCATTTGCTGTTTTCATTTCTTCTATAATGAGAGAGTTATCATTTGGTGCCTGATAACAGAGACCAAACAAGGATAAATATTTGTATTCACCACGGTAACGTAAAGATTTTTTTGACCCCCCCCCCCCAAGTCTGACCTGACGATCACGTTAAACCCTTCATTTCATCCAATCCAATTTCATGCACTTCTCTAATTTAAGGGTGAATCAGATCTACTCTGAATCTAAAACAGTTCAAGGAAATTACTTTTTTCTCTGATTTTAGTGATTTAGAGCTGCTAAAATCTTATTATGGGTCTTCCATGACTTTTAAACCTGTTTTCACAGACGAAAATATGGATCAAACAGAGAAGCATGGCCAAGCTATTGCTCGAGAAATTTCCGGAATTCTGTTTTTTGTCCATCGCTCCATTATGCGGGGGAATAAAATAAATTGATGAGAAGAGAGGGAGAGGTGAGAGAACCTGTCGACGCTGATGGCGCAGAGGTTGAATATGGAGGCGGTGCAGAGCATCACGTCCATTGTCATGAGTCCGTCACAGATGACCATGTTCAAGGCCCACACGCCACCCTGGAACTGGAAAGAGTAGGGTCAGAGCTTAGTCTGAGGAGGGCTTCAAATGACACCAACATGTTCTTGCAGTGCTTTCCTCATTACACGCTGAATTAATGTAAACAAGTGCGTGTTTGTGACCCTATTTTAAATGGACCCTCTCCGATCTTAATGACCCCCCCCCAGCGTGTGTTGTGAACTCCTGTTGGTTGAAGACCTCTAATTCAGTGTATAACTGATCAAAACTTGTTTCGCTTTGCAACTGTTCAGATGTGTTCAGCCTAGCAACTTTCTGATCACATGGTGATTAATCCCACGCCCCACTGTCCATGATGCTCCCACCTCCGGTGTGGGACATTCCTAGACTGCCTTTGCCAAAAAGACCAGTGTTGGAGAAAACATCTGCATCTTCTAGGCATGGATGTAGGATGTGCCCTGGATGGACAATGTGCTTTGAGCTCCGTCAAGGTATCTGACACACACGGCCACCAGGGCTCCGTCCTCACAATGTCAGAAACATGAGTACTAAGTGGGGTGATGCAAAACCGTGACTCCCGAGGGATGTGAAACCTACACCGCTCTAAGGCTCAAGGGTAGGTCTTGGGTTCCATCTGCAGTGTACGGTCCCAGTTCATATGTTAGTTTACACTGGTTTCGAAATGCAGCTGAATATAAAACTCACCATTAACACAGTGTAAGGAAAGTTCCAATTGAAAGTCAGTAATTATGAACCTGAAACAAACAAGCGAGGCCTTTCTTTAATATTTCAGCCTAAATGTCTCATTTTATTTCAACTCCGTCCAGAGAAGTTTGCTGCTCGCTTACAAATAATTTGCGAAAAGCCCGATATCATGAAAGATGGATTGTTTTTAAACACAGATCATTCTTTTTTTCCTGTGTCTTTAGATTAAACAGTTTTTTTCCCCACTTATTTCCACCGTATGTCAGTTCCCACCATATTAGGGTTTCAAGGCCCTTTCTTCCAAGAGTGAGCAAACAGATCAGATGAATACTTCATAAGGTCTCTACTGGGCTTGGGGGGCCAAGGAGACCCTCTCGGTACACCAGTCTGGGTCATTTAGCAAGACTCTGAAAAGCTCACTAGATTAAATGGCTATTATGACCAGTATAGTAAGAGGATAAGTGGTCCGATTTAGGGCACCTGAATCGACACGGACCACGAGGTTCTCTACAGCGCAAATGCTCCTCTCAATAAACTGGATGCCAACAAGAAGTTACTTTGAGTTCATTAAATTTTTTTTTAACCCCCCAAGGAAAACAATCAGTGCACTAATTTCACACACTCATTTTCCCAGAGGATTTGGGGAGGGGGGAAAAAATGGATTCATGAGCAGTTAAGCAGATATATTTCCCTGGTGCCTTAGGGAGAAAAATAGACTGCTGATCAGTTCACTCATTTCAAGTGAAGCCAAGACCTTCAAGAACACACATGTATTGCGGGAGTGTATTAAACATAAGTGTTTTTGGGTAATAGTGCTGAGATTAACTTGCCAGGTTCCATTAATGGTTTAAAAAATATGTATTTAATTTTAAAAATCTGTATATGTATTTGAAACTCTACCATATATATATATATATATATATATATATATATATATATATATAAAAGTCTAAACTCTAATATACTGTATGTATATACTCATATACTTATAATAATTAGGCTGTATATATATATTATATAGGGGGGTGCGGTGGCGCAGTGGGTTGGACCACAGTCCTGCTGTCCGGTGGGTCTGGGGTTCAAGTCCCGCTTGGGGTGCCTTGCGACGGACTGGCGTCCCGTCCTGGGTGTGTTCCCTCCCCCTCTGGCCTTACGCCCCTGTGTTCCCGGGTAGGCTCTGGTTCCCCGTGACCCCGTATGGGACAAGCGGTTCTGAAAATGTGTGTGTGTGTGTGTGTGTGTGTGTGTGTGTATATATATATATATTAAATATATTATATATATATATGTATCTTGATCGCCATGTAAGCAGGAAAGCTGTTATAATAATGAGTTTTAGGAGAGTTTTTATTAACCAGTATTTATTACTAATAATGGTTAATATGTTAGTATTTAATATTCGCAATTATTGCTCATAACCAGTATCAGGATGGTTATTATGCATAATAATAATAATAATAATAATAATAATAATAATAGATCCACAAGTTTAAATAGACTTAGTCACAACTTTAAATAATAATAATCTGTTTGAAGGAGGGGAGTAAAGTAGCACTGCTGTCTTAAGCGCCTGAGGACGTGGGTTCGATCCCCGCTCTGTGTGGAGTTTGTATGTTTTCCCCATGTCTGTGTGGGTTTCCTCCTGGTGCTCCGGTTTCCTCCCACAGTCCAAAGACATGCTGTTCAGGTTTCCCCATAGTGGGTAAGTGACAGACAGAGTGAGTGCGTTCCACTGATGTATGGATGAGTGAGCCAGTGTAAGTAGTGTATTTAGCAGTGTAAGTTCTTGGGTGCTCTGGTTTCCTCCCACAGTCCAAAGACATGCTGTTCAGGTTCCCCCATAGTGTGTGAGTGACAGAGAGAGTGTGTTCTGCTGATGTGTGGATGAGTGATCCAGTGTAAGTAGTGTATCTAGCAGTGTAAGTTCTTGAGTGCTCTGGTTTCCTCCCACAGTCCAAAGACATGCTGTTCAGGTTTCCCCATAGTGGGTAACTGACAGACAGAGTGAGTGCGTTCCACTGATATATGGATGAGTGAGCCAGTGTAAGTAGTGTATCTAGCAGTGTAATTCACCTTGGGGAATAAGGTGTGTGGGCTGATAGTAACACTACATAGAGTTCATTGGAAGTCGCTTGTGTGATGATGGCGCGTGATCGCAGCTGCTCCGAGTTATGACTATCGATCATCACTCACCTCCGCGTACACATAGAGAGGCAGCACGAGCACGGCGAGCAGCAGGTCGGCCACGGCGAGGCTCACGATGAAGTAGTTGGTGGTGGTTTTTAAAGCTTTCTCCGTGTAGACGCTAAGGCACACGAGAACGTTCCCGCAGATGATGAGGACGATGAGCAGCGTTCCGCACACGAGCGCGGCGAAGTTGTGGTCGTGGGCGCCCGGCGGGACGCTGTGGTTGGACACGCTCACGTTCGCGGGCATCTCTGCGGGACCAGGCAGGACCAGGACCCCCCGCCGCCGCCGGAGCTGCGATCCCTCCCTGCCCCCCCCCCCACCCCCGACCCCCAACCTCCCGCGGCGTCCTGCTCCTCTTCCTCCTCTTCCTCCTCTTCCTCCTCCACTTCTTCTTCTGGTGCTCCTGGCTCCTTGCGCTCGGGTTTCATCTAGGCATGCTGTCCACTCGTGGCACCCGTGGGCTTCTCGGGGTGGCCATCGCACAGTCCGACTCCTTTCTTTCTCCACGAAGCGATCTTCTCGGCTGTCCACCTCCTGCTCCCCCACCTCCTCCCCGGACCTTCAGCACCACGAGCCGAGGATAGAACCCGGTCCCATCGCAGCGCGCGCTCTCCCGGCGTCTCCCCTCAAGAAGTTCGCACCCGCACCTCGAGCTCCTCCTTTTTGTTTCTGGGAAGCACGGAAAACGTAGAAGCGACACTCTTCTTCTAGCTGGAGGGAACTCCGGAGCTGGCCATGAGAAGATGTGGTGGCTGTCCAGCTCAGAAGATGAGCGAGCGCCCGTCTGGAGGTGCTGATCTGGGTTTATGAGCTTCTCGAGCTCCACCGCCAGCAGCAGCACCCTGAAGCAACGCCCCAAATCCACCTTCTGAAAGCTGCTTACAGCTCTGCTCAGGCTCCCCTCCTCTCTCCTTGAGGGTGGAGACTGAGATGGTCAGGAGCTCACACACTGCCTGGGATCTCCTCCTCCTCTCCTCTCACCATGGGGCTTGGCTGGAGAGCAGAAGCTCCTGGGTGGAACACAACCCAACTCTCCTCAACCACTTTCTCCTTCTTTCTCTTGATGGTCTCCTGAGCAGCTGGGGGTGGGTTCTTTTTTCATTAATCCAGCATGACAGTTCTTGAGAATAATGGCCAGCTTTGCTGTGTGGAGACCATTCTGGCTGTAATTACTACAATATTTTCTTATTTGTTTTCATACAAGCAGCATCTTGGGAAAAGTTCAAATAAAAGCAATTTGTTCTACATACGCTGTGAAATATACAGCAGCCTCCTCAAAGGTCATGTTAAAATTTGTACTTAGTGTTGAGGATAAACGCCTTTACAGAGCAGAAAAAATTGTGTTCAAGTTACATTTTTTAAATGAAACACTCAAAGCCTTGCAATGAAGATATTGCTTTTTGCATGAATAAAATTATTTTTTTGATTCAAGACATTTTAAAACTTACAAATGAGATTATGCATTTGTTGAAAACAGATTAAAGCATCATCAAATGCCAGTGTAAATCATTAAAATGACAGAATGTTGGCTGAAAAAATATGTTTAGCATCTATATCTTGTTTGCTATCACCATTCCTCTTTATTGCTCTGTGTGTCTGTTTTCTAACTGAGTTTTTGTAACAGCTAATTGAGAAGACAGTGTCCTTTCAAAATGTTTGACCCCTATTGATTTGATATTGACATATTATAATCAATATAGAATATTGATTTATCAAATTATTTCACAACCGTTCTGAAATCCCACCAGGGATTGCCTTCAATAGTCAAATGACTTACATTGGACCTTTAATGACTTTATGGTGACATTTTACAGCAAATAAATTTCCCTCCTCAAAGGTTCAATAAGATACCTTCTCTGTATTTTGACATAGATTCTTACAAGTGTATCCAGTGTCAGCTGGGCATGTTTACACACCCAGATTCAACAAGAAAGCGTGTTACGTTGCGTCACATACATTGCAGTTTTATTTGTAAAAGACTCTTCATTTACTGGGGGGCGTGGCGGCGCAGTGGGTTTGGCTGGGTCCTGCTCTCTGGTGGGTGGGGGTTTGAGTCCTGCTTGAGATGCCGTGTGATGGAGCGGCATCCTGTCCTGGATGTATCCCCACCTCCTCCAGCCTTACGCCCTGTGTTGCTGGGTTAGGCTCTGGCTCACCATGAACCCACTCGGGACAAGCGGCTTCAGCCAGTGTGTGTGTGTGTGTGTGTGTGTGTGTCTTCATTTACCTCTCTGAAAAAAGGCACTCTTGGTAAAAGTACGCTGTCAGTCAAAAGTTTGAGTACATGCAACGGAGAGTAGTTCTTTGCATGACTGACATATTTTTTTACCATCCAGGTCATTAGTTTGAACATCGAAAAGGGAGCCATGTAGCGAAGTGCAGATTTCTTTTGGTTCCATCCCACTTCTGACACCAGTGTGACAACAGACAACTCTTTTATTACATGCTCCGCAAAGCACATACCGGGAACAAACATTTAGTTCACCCACCCAGGTAACATCATTTCATTTTTTAATTCCATTTTCAAGTGCCTGTCCTGTGTCATGTTTCAGTGGTCTGGAGCCTATCCCACAAGCATAAGGAGTAAGGCAGAGTAAGGTAATTGCACATATTCACACACTTCCAGCAATTAAGAGTCACCAGTTCATTCGAAGACGGAGTCAAAAAAGTAACAACTGCACTACAAAAAGAGCCTGGCTCAAAGACAGAATGACTAACAGATACCATAACTGTGTGGTTTGGAGGCACAAAAAAATTATGAGCCCAGTATTCTATCGCTGTACTTAAATGGTATGTTGGAGTTGCCCTTTCCTCCCACTCTTTATCTTACCAGTTCATGCACAGCTTTGAGTTCTGTTTAGGGTCAGTGTCTTGCTGATGGATGAAGAATGTAGGGCTGCCCAAGCAGCCGTAACCCTGGTGGAACGGCATGCCCCTGACGTATGCCATGACAGCCATCCTTGGTAAAGATCCCCCACTCTTTTACCAGCAAAGCAATGCCAGACCATGACACTACCTTCTCCATACTGGACCATGGGAGCCTCACAGAGCTCATTCCCTAACCCTCTCTGCATCTTACAAATACTTGGTGGTTGAACCCATACATGTGGCATTTTGACTCTCCAGTCCATAATACTCAGTCTTTTCCTTTGTACTGTACATAAAATAAACATATCATAAATGAGAAAAAAACTATTATAGTCCCAATTCTGGTAACTTGGTTAGACTTACATTCACCTAATTAAGTGCTGTAACAATTATTTATGGAAAACAATGAAAATCCTGTTCATTTATTGCAGCCCATGGTCATAAGTATTTTTGACAGGACAATGAATTCAAAATGGATTTCCAGTATTTTGTAATATATTATCTTTTCACTGCAGGATGGAGAACTGTCATGTGAGGAGCAGTTATTTGACTTATACGCAATGTTTGATTCCAGAATGACTGAGGGAATTAGTTGACATTATTATTGCCGTTGTGTGTCAAAACCAATTTCAGGCGGCTTCTAGATCTGGAGCTGCTAAAGTTCCCCCATCCTGGATGGGTCTAACACCATTAACCTTCACATCCTTTGAAGTTCTGCAAGTGAAACAAATTAAATTGGCTGACAAAAAAACATCCTGCAGCGGTGATATATTCGCAATCTCTGTGAGCTTCAGTCCCTTTCCATCCTCACTGAAATTCTTCATTCAGTGTTGGACTTCGTAATGAATTAAATCCTAACGAATTGAACTTTCGGGGGGGAAAAGTCTTGTGTGAAAAAATTACAAGGGATAAAAAAATGTACAAATGGGGCCAATGAACAAAGGCATTTTGTAGATATTTTCACTGAGGTATGATCAGGAAATCAGTGAACATTTATTGGGCACTGAGACATTCTGCAAGTCATACATTCAATTTTAGCTGCAGGACCATTTGTGGATGTGTCTGTATATTTCATTAAAGTTTATTTGTTCCTCATTGGTTTGTCTCTTGCGATTTCAGTGGACTGGGACTGAATTTTGATGAACCCTATGAAGGACTGGTGTCCCAAACAGGGTGCACCCCCGTCAGACTTGGGTGTACCCCCCCTAGGCTTGTGACCTGACCAGGAAAAGCAGTTAATGAAAATGGATGGATGGATGGATGGATGGATGGATGAGGCTGAGCTATTCATAGAGAATGGATGGATGAGGCTGAGCTATTCATAGAGAATGGATGGATGGATGGAGATGGATGGATGGATGGATGGATGGATGGATGGGTGAGGCTGAGCTATTCATAGAGAATGGATGGATGATGGATGGATGGATGGATGGATGAGGCTGAGCTATACATAGAAAATGGATGGATGGATGGATTTTAATTGTGTGCCACCAATGAACTCATCTGTGTATGAACTCTAAAAGCAACTGGATCGGGTTCTTCACAGGGTCAATAACTGCCATTCCTTTGCACTGAAATTTAAACACTCATTTGTCTTCTTTGTCCCCTTTCAAAAAGGGGGAGTTTTACCCTTTTCCCACTTTCACTCTACAAAGCTCATGTTTCTGCTTGTTCTTCAAACACTCGTAGAGGTCATGTTCGCCCTTCCAGCTTTTCTGGTTCTGAGGAAATTGATATTGATTTCAGAGTTGCATTTAATTTCATATATTTTTGCTCTGGTACCTTCAGTTTTTACCTTAGTCAAGGTCACAAATCTAATAATAAACTAGGCTGAAGTTTCTATTGTGACTTATGATGAATGTTTTGGATTTCTCTTGAGGTGCTTGGCCCGAAGGTGCTGGAGAAGAGTGGGAAATGTTTAATAAAGATTCTAACACAGATGTTTTTGCTCAGTGATTTTACAGGCAAGTGTCATGTTAGTCCCTTTTCTTATTTACTGTCTCATTCATCACAGGTGCTTGCAGTTAAGGGACATGACATGAAGGATCAAGCTCAGGTATGAACCTCTTGGTTGAATGTTCCGCTAAGTGACACTCCTTGGTGGAAAACATGGTAAGCGAGGATGGTGGAGAGCTTGGCAATGCCATGAGAACATCCATTGTCACCATCAGGGTCAGGGTGATCAGAAGTCTATGCTGGATACATGAGGGAAATTAGCTTAAAATTAGTATCAGAGGTTGTTAAATGAGCATGAAGTGTAGGACAGTGGTTAAGGCACAAACTGAATTACCACTATGCAGTGTTTCCACTACGGGGTTAATTAGATTCTCATTCTTGGGGAGATTTTTAGGGCAGTGATGGAGGACTGCAAAACCATCAGAGCAGCCACCCTTCTCTTCCCGCTTTGTAAACACAGTGGTGTCGTCCAAGTGGTTTGGATCCATCTGTTTTTTTGGTGTTCGGACGTCCACCTCATCACCTGGGATTTCAGTGGTAGGGCACTTTTCTACCCCCAGCTGCCCGGGGGTCGGTCACGAGTCCCGTGCTGAGCTCCAAAAAACATTGTCTCTGCTCTGTGAGGCTTGGAGAGTGATCCCAAACATTCGAATGATGTTCCGTCGGCGCGTCCTTGGGAGGAACGTCGCGTTTCACGGCCGCCGGGAGCAAAATTGCCTTTTTAATCAACCGCCATGGCGCTTGCACACAAGATTTGATTTGAAATGTGTGCCCTCCCAATTTCCACCGGCGTAACTTTCCCATTAGTGTGCACGCCTGCCATTCCTTTATTGCTAGGGACGCATGGATATTACCTAACGTTGTCCGGCAGCATCCATCACTTGCCTCCCATCCTCCGTGCCCTTTGTCGCACTTTCCCTCCTGTGAAATCTGCTCAGGGTCCACGTCACAATATCCGTCACATCGTCACACTCATGTCTGTCTATGGGTTCCTTCCGCAGCACTCAGATCCTTCCCTCTGACAGTCGTGCCCACGTCCCTTAGTATCTGCAATTAAAACGAACGAGTTACAGTCAAAATTATCTGCAGATGGGCATAAAAACTGCCACCTTTCCCCACTATAGATGCTAACACCAGGCGGCTGCTCATCACCAGGGGTGTTTTCAGGTCACCGTGACGGATGTGTCATGAGGAAAAGCCGTGGCTGGTCTGTGGCTAACAGCTTGTTAAATACCAGGAGGGATAAGCTTCTTGGTTGAGCCCTGCAGGGAGATGACTGGCAGGAGTGCGGCGGGTGGGCGGTGGCGGTGGGGGGTTAAATTACCACATGGGTTGCATATTGGCTGTGTCCTGGCGCTGACTTCAGCAAATCCATCAAAGAGCTTCTCTTCCACAGGTGAATCACAGAAGATAACCTTCAATGCGCGGCTCCCTCGGAACACAGGGCCTTCAAGGGAAGTTGTGGAGCGCCGGCTGGGCTCGAAAGCGCCCCGCTCAAGTGGTTCATTACCTGAAGAGCTCGGAGCCCCCAGCCGCTGCCTTCCAGAAGCCGTACCCGATATAGCAGCCCATGTGTGAATGCGTGAGAGGAGCTAAAGCGAGCATCAGTCAGCAGGATCGCGCGTTCACTCTACCCCTCCATACCTTCCCGTGCACGAATATTAATATCGCCGCCGATTTTGTACGCGACACAAATTCCAGCTGGAGGCATGAACACACAACATATGATTTTGTTACTTTTGTCTAATGCTGTCGGCTCTCCAAAAGGCCCAACTCTCCTATTGACCTGCAGTGCGGCGGTGATGTAAAGTCCCAGAGGTGCGGGAGGAGCTCCTTCCCAAAGATCAAAAGAGCCAGAAGAGCCAAGAATGACAGTTTATCCTCCTGAAAATATTGATTGGGAAGAGTTCAGAAATGAGCCATTCCTTGACTGATGGCACAGTAAAAACCTCTGTTCATTTTTCTCACTGCAAATGAAAATGTATATTTTGCCCATGAATAAAGTGAATATATGAGTAAATTACAGAGTGAACAAATCAAACTGATTCTCTGAATTCATTTTTAGTATTATATTGTGACGTTAACGCAGTCCATACAGAAGTGTTTCTTGTTTTTCTCATTTTGTGGTCAAAAAGAACATTAAGAAATTTTAAGGAAGCATGTAAATTTTCCTGCAAGCATTCTCCCACATACAGTACAGTGTTTTACCATGCCGTTTTTAATCATGGAGAGGAAAGTCATGTTTTAAAAACAGATTTACATGTGAGGAGACCAGTTCTTGTGTAATGTTCTGTTTCTCTCACCCCTACAAACACACGTTTGAAAAAATCTTTGACCCGTGACTAACAGCACTTTTACTGCTCTTATTGCCCACTGCAATTTATTGTTCTTCTCCAGCACAAATGAAAAAGGGGAATTAAATGGAGACGCTCATAAAAGAGAAGAAAGGGAGAGTGGTACTAGAAATGCGGCGTTTACAGATGTCTTCATTTGCTCTTACCTTACATTTTATCCCCACTGACGTCCATTAGCAATTGCAGTATTTAATGCCTTTGAGTCTTTTCCTATAACATATTTTACAGTGAACAGCTATTTTACAGTTTTACAGATGGATTGTCAAGCTGCATTTGCCAGTTCTTTACATTTATATTACATTTACATTTATTCCGCAAGGAAATTCTTAGTGAATCAATTCACGGTAGGTATCGTGATCCAGGGAACTGCAGCGTGAACTGTGAGTCGAACCCGAGCCCTTCAGATGCAAGGTGGCAGCTCTGACCCTCACTTGTTGCCCTTTGAAATGATATCTATGAAATTTATATATGAAGAGATGGGTGGCAGGGTAGGGACGAGGGCACCGGGTAGCAATGCACTGCCGGCCAATTTACTAGGTGAGAAAAGTCGGCCAAAAACTGTGATGTAATGTTACTATCAGACGTTGCTATGGTAACCATGGGAGGTCTCACAGAAAGTCGTTAAGATGTAAATTGATCACGCCAGTTGTACTTCTTTCCTTTCTCTGTGCTGCTGAGTGGATAAGTCCTCTGGGGTGTGAGTTTTTTTTCATTTATTTTTTTAATTAACAGAAGAATAGAACAGAGCAGAGAGGTCTCATAACAGCATAGACACAGATTCAGTATTCTGAAAAAATGCGGATGAACAAAGCACAGGGGCTGCTGCGAGGGAAGATCATGTGCCATAATCCAAGAGGTTCTGAAAAGGTGACTGAAATCTTCTAAAATTCATTGCTATTATTTTGCAGTTTCAATTTTAATTGTTATAATGGAAGAAAATGAGACACTTGAGTCAGCCACTTCTTTGCAGAGGTAGCTTCAGGCATGAACCGTAGGAATAAAAAAACCTTTTCTTGCCGGATATTTATGAATAATATGAACGTGTGTTTTGCAGCCTCATCAGGGATGTGGGACAAGAACGGTGATTTATAACATTTCTTCATGTGAAATATCAGTGTAATGGCTCTTGGCTTTTGATACATCATTTTCATCAGGAAAAATCAGTATAAAAAAATGTATCCAAAGCACATCCGATAAAATTTCAAAGTTGCCTGTTGCGCAAGCGAAGCAGAAGTACAGAAATGCACTGTGGTAGGTGCGAGTATACCATCAGCTGTTTCTTGTTGGTTTCCTGTCTCATGTTTCCTTGGTGCGGTTGTAGTGCAGTCACGGTGCAAGAATGACTGCCAAGCCTCCTCCACCCAGCACAACTTCCCATCCGTTATTCTACTCTTCGCTCAGTGAGGACAGTGACAGTTCATTACAGTAAATTTCCATGTTTGTCTCTTGTAAATTGTTGTCTGCACATATTTTCAACATAATTTTTTAAGATAAATTTAATTATTTAAAACAAGGGGCAACAGGCTTTTGGTATCGGAAATACTGATACCCACACTGTTTTCAGGAACAGATTAATTTTGTAAACCGAGGGAATGCACCACAACGGGCTACTACCCAAAGCATCAGTTTGTGCCAGAGCTCCGGACTGAAATACAAGATTACACCCCCCCCGTGGTTCTCTTTGGCGAAGGAAATTCACCTCATTCATCCACCCTGTTACAGCTCTGTAACAGCTGGCTCATAGCAATGTAAGATCCTGTACATTACTTGCATAGGACAAATTATTTACAAATAATAATCAAATAATTACTGAGTAGCTTTTACTTTATCAGTGAAGTTCATTTTTACTTTATTAATTCAGAGTAAATACATCGATAAAGGGTACTACACAGGTAAAGGATTCATCCCCAAGGTAAAGACTAATTGCTGCACCACCTTAAACACCTATGTGTGTTAACGAAGATAATACGCACACACTGACTGAAACCGCTTGTCCCAGGCAGGGTCGTGGCAAACCGGAGCCTAACCCGGCAACACAGGGTGCCAGGCTGGAGGGGGAGGGGACACACCCAGGACGGGACGCCAGTCCATCGCAAGGCACCCCAAGCAAGGCTCGAACCCAAGACCCGCCAGAGAGCAGGACTCCGCCAAGCCTGCTGCGCCACCGCACCCCCTGTCAAAGATAATATGTAATTATATTTATAGCATGATCAGGCAGTATAATACTTACAACTCTCGCCTTGCATTCAAGAGACTTGAAATCCCTAGTCCTGCCGTAGTACCCCTGAACAAGGTACGCGGCTGATAGTGAAGCAGTAAAAATTACCCTGCTGTACTCCATGGCTTGGATATGCAGCGTGAGCTCCACAGACCGAGGAGATGGTAGATGGCACCCATCCGATGTCTAAGAGCACAGGGTGTTAAGGCCCACATGTGTAAATAAAATTGAGTTTGTTTTGTGTAAATACGATCTCATTGTAACTCCGTCTGCGCCCGTTTTATTAACTCTGTGACTAACCTTTGGCCCCGACCTGCAATATTTCCATCGCAGCTATGCGGGCTCTGCCATAGGTCAGCCGTTTTTCTCCCCCCGCTGCTTCCCTAATTGATAGGCCCGGCTCGGTAAGAGGATTCCACCTGTCAAAAGCGGTTAAGGGCTATGAAAGGGACACTGCCGTGAGTGCCAGAAACTCTGAGCATCACAGAGCGCAAGCTTTGCAGAATGGGGGTGTGGGGGGGGGGGGGGGTCTGTCATCAATAACGTGCAGAGTGATTGATGCGGCTGACTGTACTACAGCTCCACACATGCAAAATAGACAGTTATTTCATGACGGAGTGGCCATCCAAAGAGCACGATGCAACAGTATTTTACAGCAGGGGCTCGGTAGCCGCCGTTTCACTACGAAGTTTCGTGCCAAGACACTTGTTGTCACATCAATATAATATTACATAATCTTTTCATGTTTACTTCGCTGGGCCGAAGATAGGCTCTCCGCTTTGTTCCCTGCGCCGGGGGGACGGCGGCCGCCGACACGGCTGTCCTCGATGTGAATTCGAGCAGAATGAGCCGTCCGCGCCAGTGTTTCCCCTTTCTGTTTGGGTGGCTTTTGTTCGGGCGCCGCGGGTGGCTCTCCGGCACAGCCCACCCCCATTGTGGTGCGAACAGTGGGATACTAACTGATGGAGTCCTGAACATCACACATTTCTGCGTTGCCCACACTGTAAGTGGATGGCAGTCATTAAATCGTGGTGGTGGTATTATTATTATTATTATTATTATTATTATTATTATTATTATTATGGGGGGCGCGGTGGCGCAGTGGGTTGGGCCGCAGTCCTGCTCTCTGGGGGGTCTGGGGTTCGAGTCCCGCTTGGGATGCCATGTGATGGACTGGCGTCCCGTCCTGGGTGTGTCCCCTCCCCCTCCGGCCTTACGCCCTGTGTTACCGGGTAGACTCTGGTTCCCCGCGACCCCGTATGGGACGAGCGGTTCAGAAAATGTGTGTGTGTGTATTTTATTATTATTATTATTATTTCAGCTGGTTCTTTATTAATTCACATCTCAGCAAGAAACCAAACAATTCATTCAAGGACTTTGTGCACAATATCTGTTGTTCCCACCACTGCAGTCTTCTTATTCTTCTTCTTCTTATTATTATTATTAATAATAATAATAATAATAATAAGAAGAAGAAGAAGAAGAAGAACATGATCATTTATTTAATTACTAGCTGTTATACGTATATTTCTTTTTTTATTGATAGTAGTAATAACAACGATGATGATGATGATGATGATGATGATGATGATGATGATGATGATGAAACAACAGTTATTTTCAAGTATTTGCCCGTCCAGGCAGCAGGGCAATCTAACACGCACACACACACTCACACATTACAAGCAGTTGAGAGTCACCAGTGCACCTGAAACGCGTTTGGACCGCGGGAGGAAAGCGACACAGACACGGGTAGGGAGCCCAGGCTCCACGCTGACTGCGGCGGATTCAAACCCACGGCCAAACCCGCAGCCCAGGAGACGTGGGACAGCGGTGCAGCTAGAGGCCGAGGGTTCGGTTCAGGCCTCGGTTCACTCACTGCCGGTCAGCTGGGAATTTCTCCATCACGGCAACCAATTAAACAGCAGAAATATCTCTGTTCCTGAGATGAGTGTCTGTCTCCCGGTGAGGGTGCTTCTAACACTTCCCGGGGAACAAATTGCTTTCACGGCGAAAACAAACAGCTATTACACATCATGACATCACAGCCAGGTTGAAAATTGCTTTTATGTAAATTAATTTTGGCGAAAATGGCTTTGTTGACGTCAGGTATCACTTTAAATTTAACTCATGTCTGTGAGTAAGTGGGCTGTGATTTTCCACATAAGTGTACTATTAGTGGATGTGGTTCTGGAGACAGGAAAGGGCTGGAAATATTAAACGTTCGCCCTTAATAAAGGGTTAAAAAGAGAGTAAAAAAATGGAAAAGTATGGCAGACATGTAAATATAGACAAAAATTACACTTGCGCTCATCTGACTCTTCTCTTCTGAGCACCAGGCTGCGGCAGGTGGCAGGTGTGAACTCGCATGGCATGCTTGTTTTTTTAAAAAACATTTCTCCAAAAACAGTAAAAGTGACATTTTCCAGGGAAAGCAGCGATCACAGCTGGTCTCTTCCAACACCCTTTACAAAGGAAACAACCGGACCGCAAAATCACAAAAACAGACTGCATACGAATGACTCGCATAAAATCATACTTAATGTGAGATATGAAATCAGGGCAAAACGCCATATAGGTGAGGGAAGAACAGAGGAGTTGAAAAGAAATGCATCTGTTATAATGCAGGCATTCATAGATTGTTCTAGATGGAAAAGCTTTGGATAAATCCACTTTTTGTAATAACTTAAGGTCTGGATGTACACTGGATGAAGGGGGATGCGGTGGTGCAGTAGGTTGGACCGGGTCCTGCTCTCCAGTGGGTCTGGGGTTCGAGTCCCGCTTCGGGTGCCTTGCGACGGACTGGCGTCCCGTCCTGGGTGTGTCCCCTCCCCCTCCAGCCTTATGCCCTGTGTTGCCAGGTTAAGCTCTGGTTCCCCACGACCCTGTATGGGACAAGCGGTTCAGACAGTGTGTGTACACTGGACCACCTATAATGCAGGGGTGTAGAGCAAGGGAATAAAACTTTTATAAATACTCTCTTTGTGTTTTTGAACATTTGCACGCAGTATGAGTTACGCAACCATTCGGTGGAGGAGAGAGGGAAAAAAAAACTCCCAGTACCACCCCTGCAAGGCATGTTAAGGACTGGGCACAGGACTCGATATTAAAAATATGTAATTAGAAGCAGGAACAGTAATATCTGAGTAATTAAAAGAGGACTGAAAAGCAGCAGCAGTCGCCCCGAAGTAATGAGATACAACATTTGCATCTTAAATAAATTTGCGTCGACGTGTTGGGAGCCCGAGATGCCGTCGACTCGGCGTTTGTTCAGCGGCTCTAAAAAAGCAGGGGCTGCTGATCGTTGACACCTGAGCTCAGCAGCACCTGCAGGATCCAAACCATCTGGATCTGCCGCCGAAGACGCGTCTCTGCTCGGCCGCGGTCGTTTCTCGGGGGCTCTGCAGCGGCCCGTCACCCCGGGGTCACATCCACCCAGCATGGCTCAGCCTTTGCGGCGTCCGAATGCCCGCAGATGGATGGCTCCGATCGTTGAGGGACCGCGGAGAAAAATGGCAGCTGCCATGCGACGCGCGGTGGGGACCTTTCCCCGCTCGGCAAAGTCAGAGACGCCCTTCTCCCAGGGCAACTGAATTTCAAGGGTAAAAAGTATTTCTAAGGTAAAGCATGTCACACCACTTTATGTGGACTTCTGCTATTCCTGCGGACCGGTGCTTCGGTGGCTCCGAGTCGTCAGCGGAACCTGATTGGCGCACAGAGGTCGCGTGAGGACAGCCGGTCCCGCTCCGGCGTGGTTAAGACGTAGTGCGGTCACCAGAGGGATTTGAGCAAAGCCAGATGGGCCGCTGTGACTGATCCACTGGTGCTCTCGTGACCCGACGACGCCTCTCTGGCTTGGCAATGGGCGTGGCCTATTGGCCATGATCCTGCTGCACCTTCACGATTGCAGGCTGTGTCGAGGCAGCTGGCTGTGTCGTGATGGGGCTCTGATGCGTACGATATTCAAGGGGTCATCGCTTGGACTTGAAACATGGGATGAGGGCCCCCCCCAGTCCCCTGAACACTGCACTTAACCAAAATCATCCATTTATTATTAAAAAAAACATTTGTCCAGTGCAGGGAGGTCCAGAGTCTATCCTGGAAATATAGGGTGTGAGGCTGGGGACACCCTGGATGGGCCAGCAGTCCAGCACAGGGAAATGACACACACTCATTCACACACGTGCATACAATGAGGGCAATACATGGTGATCAGTTCAGCTGAAACATGTCTTTGGACTATGAGAGGAAACCAGAGCACCCAGTGGAGACACAAATACAGGGAGAACATGCAAAGTCCATAGGGGCTCTGAACCCACGGCCCAGTAGCTACGAGGCGCCAGCGTGGTGCTGCCGTACTACTTAAAATCAAAATATCTGAGATGGCTAAATGGCTGAAAATGAAGGCTGTGCAACTGGGCCGCTCAGCACTGCCACAATAAGAAATGGGTGTCTGTTTCCGGAACCTTCTTTCTATACGCGCAACAGATCGCTGTGGAACCGTACGAGAACGCTTGCTCCAACCGGGACCCGTGGTCTGCAGGGGGCGCTTTCGAGGTCACCGAGCTCTCAAATAAGACGGTTAAGGTCCCTGAGGACACCTTGAGGAAAGCGGTGCATTTAATCAATAACCTCTCGCTGCACGGTCGCCCCGGCAGGAAAAGACGTCACACGGAACAGTGTGATACGAAGAAGAATGTGATCTGGACAGGATCAATAAAGAAAATACACATTTCATACCACTTTGGTCTCGTAACCCTTTATAAATAAATTCTGCTGTCGAGGTTCGAAAACGTTATTTCTTTGGTAAATGCGCTTGTCTTACTTCCTCTCTGTAGAGGAATAAATCTGCAAAGGTGCTTTTTTTTTTTTTTTTTTAGGTCACAGCAGCACTACTTTCAGAGCTGGAACCCCACAACCTTCCGGAGTCGACCGCAAAACCTCATGCAGAGCGGGATAGTGTGGAGGCCGCCGATGGTACGAATCATCCAAGCTTCTGTGTAGCCCTGCGGCCTTTGACGAATTCATCGGACGACAGGTCCGAGCGACCCTGGGTGGCGGAAGAGAGCAGGTGGATACAAACGGCTCCTCCGAGTCCAGGGGTCAGAGGGTGGAGGTGAGAGGGGGCCCTTCCTGTGCTGTTTTCCAGGGTGCTCGCAAAGACCCCCGAGCTGGAGATCGTCCCAGGTGGAAAAAAAAAGGAGCCGTCTCACAATTACGCCGCTTTGCCCGGAGGACCTAACACGTCTCAAACCCTGGGCCGGGTCTTCTAACAAAACCCGCCCCGAGTCTGCTCGCCCTGGAAATCACGAGATTGACCGTCAGAAGCGCCTTGTGTCCTTGGCGCATGCGCTAGAGAGGAGAGCTGGCGGCTCCGTCATGCGGACTGCATTAGCGGACCCCGGTGTCTCCGACCGTCTGGATGTCTGCGGCACGTGGTGCAGGTCGTGGCTCGGGATGGCTCGGGATGCCTACTGTGTGTTCTACCCAGCATGCCCTGGGCCCACTTCTCTGTGTGGGGCATTGTAGGTCTTTGAGGGGGTCTGGGAGTTCAGACATCAGGCCCCCCCAGCCCCCTCGTCCCACGGATGTCTTTGTTACTGGTGTAACGCCGTGTTCCGACACGTTCATTGAAGCGGCAGGTTGGAAAGAGAGGTGATGCTGTAAAAGGGCGGCATAGTGGTGCAGCAGCTGCCTCTCCTCTCCTGGGCTGCGGGTTCGAATCCGGCTCAGTCTGCGTGGAGTTCGCATGTTCGTTTGCGTTTGTGCAGGTTTCCTCCCGAAGACGTGTTTCGGGGGAAGTGGTGGCTTGAAATTGTCTCTGTGTGTGTGTGTGTGTGTGTGTGAGACGGACTGGCATTCCATTTGCAGTGTTCCCTGGATTACCCCTCACGTTTTTTCTATTGCCACACTACGCTCCAGAACCCCGGGAGCGTAAACCAGACCAGCAGTTATTGATAATGGATCAATGGATTGCTAGTGAAGTAAATGATGAGTCACAACACCTATCTCCTGTCGCTCTCCACACTGCGGGAAATTTTTGGAATCCGAAAATGACGCAGTGGCCAGAACGGCATCTCACAGCTTGCGATCGCCGCGCCTCTGTGGCGCCGAATGAAAACACGTCGAGCCCCGGATCCCGAAAACACGCCTCTCCTCGGCGGCCTGTACCTGGCAGAGGGGATTAAGCTAATTGACATCTTTGGAGGCGCGACTCATAAGGGAAAGGGTGAAACTGCCAGGTGTGATTAACCTGTAGTTGACCACAGAGGCAATTAACCATGAGAAACACGAGTTCCATAAGTTCTGAATCCTGGGTGTTGACGGCTTGTTGTCGAACC
Organism: Scleropages formosus; assembly: GCF_900964775.1. NCBI lineage: Eukaryota > Metazoa > Chordata > Actinopteri > Osteoglossiformes > Osteoglossidae > Scleropages > Scleropages formosus. The sequence continues at coordinate 28,637,426 of NC_041810.1, read as the reverse complement.
CTGAGCCAGCAAGGGGTGTGGCTACGCGTGGCATAGGGAGGCTAATCGTCGAATTCTGATAAAAATCGAATGCCGAGCCCACCGTTCGTTTAGTGTCTTCATGAATGGGTTTGTTTTCAGTAAAGACTTTTGGATGAAGCTTTTGGTCACATGGCTCCCTAGGAAACTGCAGGGACCTCGGTGTTTGCTGGTGGGGTCGGGGTCCCCGTGTATCCTGCAGGTTTCGTTGCCCCAGCATACAGCACATCTCTGGAGGTACCAGAAAATCATTAAAAGTCATAAAAGCATGAAACAATTCATGCTTTTCAAGGACAGACATACTTTTTTCACTCTTATGACTCGTGGTAAAATTGACCAATTGCCAGTATTATCAATTCATTTAAATAATCAAAATCAAGTACACACACACACACACACACACACACATTTTCAGAACCGCTTGTCCCTTACGGGGTCACGGGGAACCGGAGCCTACCCGGCAACACAGGGCGTAAGGCCAGAGGGGGAAGGGGACACACCCAGGACGGGACGCCAGTCCGTCACAAGGCACCCCAAGCGGGACTCGAACCCCAGACCCACCAGAGAGTAGGACTGCGGTCCAACCCACTGCGCCACCGCACCCCCTGATCAAAATCAAGTATTTAAAAGAAAAATGTTTCTATATTTATAATATATGCCTGTTTACTTAAATAAACATAATATTTACTTAAATTAATACTTTTAATACCTAACTATATATTTAAATAAATATTTCTCTTAGCAATTAAATGACAGTGTGTCCTTATGGTTTATTTTTTTTTTACCATAGATATTAAAGTGAAATAGATATATTATTATAACAGACAATGTTTTGATAGGCAGGTGTTTTGTTTTTATTTTCTTAGTCTTTTTTCTTTTGATATAGTCTGAGAGAATTGGGCTGAATTGTTTTAAATCTATTTCTATTAATATGAAATAAAAGTACTAGGAAGCAATTCTGTCCTTATCTCAGTTATTAATATATCTAAATATTGTAAAGAAGCAGTCAAAAAAGGACCAGTGTAGTTCCCTAATAGCTTTTAAACACATATACTTTCTTTTGGTATTATGGGCTGTATGTTTCACTTGAAAAGTGTTATTATGTATTAATATGATTCTTATTATATACCGCCATCTGGTGTTGATATTTGGTAATTGCACTGATTTGTCTCAATCAGTGCTGTTAACACATAAAAAGATGAATGATTATAATTTAATTGTAGTGCCCGTAGGTTTCCGTAGATTATATTTATTCCAACATTTTGAAATAAAAGTAAAATATAATTAAAGGTTTGAAAATTGGAAATGTAAAAGATTACATTTTGAATATTGTTTGGATGTGGTGACAGGAGGAGGCTGTTCACCAGTGGTGCGTATGTGTGTATGATGAGATTTTTCTCCCCTCGGGGCTTGCCGTAGGCGGGATTTTGTACATGCGCACTGGAGCGCATCACTCAGTTCTAAGTTTCACACGTGCTGGGTCTAGTAAAAACTTTGAAGGTGTTTGAAACCAACCTGAACGGGTATCGTTTGTTGTTTTCTGGCTCTCTCTAGGCGAACCCTACACGCTCGGTTACAGAATCAACTATTTACTGGATTTATAAATTAAACAGTATTCTTTTACTGAGTCGTGCACGAATGTTATGATGCCTTATGAATCATGTACGCCCAGAAGGTGTTGAAACATGAAGCAAAAGAAATTTTGGCCGGAACTAAACATAGTTGGAAACGTGGGCGCCCGAACCCTTGAGTGCGACGCACAGGTCTCGCGACACCCAAGGCTGGTAACTGTAGGTTATTCGTCTGCATCCTTCGCTGCATCTCAGCTTGCAGCAGAACACGGGAGCGTTGCTGGATGTAAAACTTCCAGTTTGAGAATATGTTCAGGAACGCGCTAAAATTAGCGTGGAGCGCTGGCGGCCGCTGCCCAGCGGATGGAACTATGATTTCAATCAGCGGCGCGAGACCGCTGCGTACTTCCGGCCGACATCGGACAGACGGCGTGAAGGACGCAGGAGCGACCGGAAACGGTTTCGACACCTCTTTACTGGAGGTTCTAGTGTGTCCTCTGTCCAAAAAAACGCTCAGGTGAGACTCCTAACTCTTATGTCTCTCCTTACTGGAGGTCCCAGTGTGTCCCCTGTCCGAAAAAACGCTCAACTGAGACTCTTAAGTCATATTGCTTCTTACTGGAGGTGTTAGTGTGTCCCCTTGTCCAAAAAACCTTCAGGTGAGACTCTTAACTCTCATGTCCCTCCTTAATGGAGGTCCTAGTGTGTCACCGGCCCCAAAAACCCCCTCAGGGTCACCTCATATTAGATCCTTCGCGTCAGTTCTTAGAAGTGAACCTCCGTTAATTTTAACTGTCCTTTAATACGCACAGTACTGTATCTGGGGTTCTTGCTGTGAATTATATGAATATAAGTGTGTGTCTTTGCACCTGTTATTCTGCCTCACCAGGTATGATGGAGAGACCAATGAACTGATCAATGACGAACTGGGCATCGCGTACCCGATTATCGACGGCATACCCAACATGATTCCTCAGGATGCCAGGAAGGTCGAGAGGAGCTCCAACAAGGAGGAACCCACCCAGTCATGAGGCGTACACACCGCCCGAACGACAGTTGTGTATTTATTCTGTCTGCCAGGTTTTCTGCATTTGTTCTTGTGTTATAGTCCACTGTTTTCTCCCTCCTTTTTTATTTTTAATTCCAAATTACATCAGTTGGTAGGGGGGCATGGTGGCGCAGCAGGCTTGGCCACGTCTCCCTCTCCGGTGGGTCTGGGGTCCGAGTCCTGCTTGGGGTGCCGTGCGACGGACTGGCGTCTCGTCCTAGTGTGTCCCCTCCTCCTCCAGCCTTGCACCTTATGTTGCCAGGTCAGGCACCGGTTCGCCGTGACCTCACTTGTGGCAAGCAGTTTCAGGGAGTGTGTGTGTGTGTGTGTGTGTGTGTGTGTGTGTGTGTGTGTGTGATTACATGAGTTGCGTGAGTTTTCATGGAGGATACTTCATTGAATCGGCTTGTGTAGCTTACAGTTGTCCACTTTTGTGTGAATATTCTCGCAAAAATATGTACATTGTTAAATAAAGCAGGGAGTTTAGAAGCCACAATGTTAACGTGTATAGAGTGTGTATCTCATATCTTCTGATGTTCTGGTTTCTCTGTTATCCACTATTGGAAGTTGTTGAAAATAAGACACTGAATCCCTGGATACTAGTGGTCAGAAATTATTGCATTGCAGTTTTAGCTTTGATCAAATAAAAATTAGCATTACATTATGTAAAAGTACTTGTGTGTCACTTTTTTTCTCCGGTGTTTTTTGTGTTCAGACTTTTGGTGGAACTACACGTGGAAATATTTTGCTTCAGATATTATTGTGCTGCTAGATATTTAAAATGCAATTAATTCCTTGCCTAAAAGGGCGACGTTGCATTTTAAAAATTCTCTTCCCGAGATGACAAATTTATTGCAACTTGTTTTCTGATGGTTCTGTCTAATAAGAGATGGAAAAGTCATGGCTGTCATTTTCCTTTCCTGTTTTTGCTGGGTATTGTCTCTTTCCTATTTGCTATTCTTTTCAGAGTCCTTGCATTGTGTTTTGTTTCTCATTCAGCTCTTGTTTCTCTTTGAACCCTTTTGAATTTTTTTCCTTTGAATCGGTAGATAATGTATTCACTGAATGGAGATTTTCCATCCACAGAAATTTTATGGGAACAGTCGTCACTGTGATGGTAAGTGAGCTTTGAATTTCACCCTTTATAATTGCCCTTTACTCATAAATTTATGACCATCAACCATTTTTTACGGGGTCTCAGTATCAGCCTGTCCCCATATTTGAGGGTTACAAGTAAATTTACTCAAGGGCGTTAAAAGTAAATATTGTTTTATTATTTCACTAAGTGGCACAGTGGTTAGAGCTACCACTTTGTGGTGAAAGGACCCAGATTTGAACCCCATTCTCCACTTTTGTACCCTTGATCAAGGTTCTTACCCAGAATTGATACAGTAAAAATATCCAGATGTACAAATGGATTAAAAAAATTGCAGGTAGATTAACATTGTAGACCAGTGTTAGCTAACTAAATGCTGACTGTTGACTATGGCTACATTCGAGGGTGCAGCCTAGTGCCCAGTGATTCCGGGATAGGCTCTGGACCCCACCGACCCTGAAAAGGACACGTAATTAACGAAAATGAGCAAGAGAGCAGGGCCATGGTATCGCCAGGTGTTTCATTCATTCCACATCATTGTTTTCTTTATTAAACTAGTACAGAGATCTGTACCACAGTAATCAGATCATACCTTACCCACACTGCAGTATTTGCTTCTTGAGGTTATGGTCACACATTTTATTCATATTAAAAGAATATCTTCTGGTGGTTGATCCATTGTAGGCCACTAACTAAAAGCCCTTGAATCGGTGGCCTCTGTTTACTAATAATCAACTTATTTGACTTTGTCAGTATTCTAAATGAGAACTTTTGAATAATTTTCTTGCGAATTTGTCAGCTCGCTATTTTCTTTTTTTAATCTGGCATGTTTTCGATGTGAACTTCAACCTGAGGATACAGAGTCTTCTGGGAAATGTAAGGAGGTATTTTTTTATTTGAAATTCTAGTAAAGAAATAGCTTTTTTCCCCTCACTTCTTACACCATATGGTGACTGTAACAACTGGCTCTTCCCATATTAAAGGAAACCTCATTGCAGCAATCGATGCACCGCAAGAAAACGTTTGTTCGCTGTTTAAAGGATGACTGATGTCAACTGGCAAAGGAACGCACTCAAGGCACTCTTCGCCGCGCGCTCGCTAAGAATATACCCTGTAAAAATAAACGTCTTACTTTGCACACTCAGAAAGTTGCAGTAAGCAAACAAAGCACTTTGCTGATCATGCTGAGTCACCAGCTTTGTCTCGGAAGGGGCTAAAAAGGAGGTTGCATTTCGTTTCGTTTTCTTCATTTGCGTTTCCCTCCTTTGCGTCTGTTTGTGACGAAAGCAGAAGGATTTAAGACCATCGCTGACATACCTCCGTCGCCAGTGAGCCGTTTTAATGTGATTTAGCGCACAGCAGATATGTACAAGTTTTCGTACGGAACAGGATAAGGTGAATTTTTTTGAAGTTGGGAAGCCAACGCTGGAACCCGAGCAGACAAGTCGTGTTAATGTTGTTCAAGATGTTGCTCCATACGTGTGTGTCATTATAGACATATGTGTCTGTCTCTTGGTGTGTGTTGGCTCAGCCAGCAACAACATTGCCTTGCAGCTCCGACTTTGCATGTCCTCATATATAAATAAGAAATTTTTCTGCTGGGTTTGATAATGTGAAATCTGTTGTGTGCAGGACTTCGGTCTCATCGGGTCAGCGAGTCGGGAATGAAACGAATCCATTTTCCCACAGCATTACCTAGGAGAGGTGCGTTAAAGGAGTGGTGCGGTGTTTAAAGTAAAGTGAGTGTTAGTGTTGATCACGCATTTATGCGTGACTTGCTGACTGCAAAAGCAGTTGTTGAATCGCCTTAAGAAATATTTACTGAATTTCATTTGCAATTAATCTTCGGAAATCGTTATAGAGTTTGTTATCCTACAAGCAACGAATGATCAAGTGTAATTTTACGTCCTCGTATGGCCTTTATTAGAGCAATAAAAAGCACGAAAGGTGCAAAAGCACAAAGGTTTTCAATTCTGGCTCCGATGTAGTGGAATTACCCCTCTCACTCAGAACTGCTGAATATCTCCCGCCATTTAATAAGGGTCTTAAAACTTACCTTTTCCGGACTCGCTTCTCTCTTGTTCTCCTAAGTTCATGTCATGCGTCAATGTTTATGCTCTATAATTTTGAGATCATAGCTACTGAATAACAGATAAACTTTCACACAGCTACTTGTGTATTGTAAATGTTTGCTTGGGTTTCAGTCCAAAGATGCGTTTCAGATGAACTGGTGACTCTAAATTACCTGGTCTGCGCGTATGTAAATGAGGGCGTACAGTTGACCTGCACTGAATTGGCGTCCCATTCCAGGGTGTGCCCTGCGTCTCACCCTATGCGTCCAGGACAAACTCTGGACCACTGTGACCTTTCGGTGGTCAAACGGTTACAGGCAGGCGGACAGAGTGAGCGTGTCTGTGTAAAGCACCAGCACCTTCCTCAAGCCCTTGAACCAAATGTTTGTGTTATTGCACCACATTGACCGAGATCTTCTCCTTGCTTTTCCTCGCTGCTCCAGTGAGATCATCCACAGCTTCTGTCAGCTAAGAATGACCTAAATCCTCTTTGCCACGTGTCAGATGTCAAGGCCAGAACTGCCTATGTGAGGCACAAAGACTCTCATATACACTTGGACTGTAAGAGAAAGTAATCAGTTGGGTTCCTGCTCATGATGAGGTGGTCAGAGGCCATGCTGGATGCAGGGGTCCAACAAGTAGACCCAACAGTCCAGTAAATCCACATTTATCAGCAGGAGTCCTGCTATGTGTGCAGTACTGCCAACTGCTGGGATGTATTTTTTCGAACCAGGAGCCGTTTCCCCGAAGTTGCTCTTACTGAGCCAAAGGAACAACTTCTATTGTCCTGTTAAGAACAATATTGTCTCTTCTTCCTCATGCTCGAACCCTTTTAGAGACCCACCTACGTGACATCATCTTGGCAACAGCGTAGAATGACATTCTGTTTTTCCTTCCACGTTCTTCTGCAGGGAAGATTCTGGACATGAGGCTTTGTCCTTTTCTTCGTCATGCACTGCAGATGTTGGCACCGCTCTTGTCTGCTCTCATTGCAATGGAGTGCAGACGTGAAGGTGGAGACCTGTGTCTTCCAAGGCTTCTTGGGTGGTTCCACTGGTCAAATGCTAATTCTGAACACAGATTGAAGATCTACATCTCAGCACCATCACCGTCCATCATTTTGTAGGTATAAGTGGGCATAAATTGGCAAAAAGCACTTCCGAACAAGGGCTCTCCACTGGCCTGTACCTCCACTATACCAAATTTCATCTCTCTGCTGGTCCTTATAATGCATCAGAAAGACAGATTTGATGTTATCATATAAGTCACACTGAAGTCAATTAAATGTGGCTCAGGGAAATTACTGGAAAAGAGCACAAAAGTAGAGGGTATCTGAAACATCCGTTGGTGGGGTGCATGTGTGTTTTGCGCCGTACTACAGCATACCCCTGGCAGCTGTTTTTCATACTTTAAACAGTTTGCAATGTTTGCAGCTCCCAGGCATGAGCCCATGCATGCGAGGAATTGCGGGCCTCTGGCTAAAGCTGTAATGTGAATTTGCGAGGAGCTCCAGGGTGGAACATCAACACCTCACTGATCCAGGATCAGCAAACTCACGGCTCCGTGGCCGCGATGCCGATGAGATTACTCCGAAAAGTGGAGGACGACACGGTAACCGGTCATAGATTCCTAAACTGAGATTGGTCCAAAGTGATTTACTGTTTAAAGGGTTACAATGAGAACCTTTCACCTGTATTAAAAGAGTATTGATAGGTAAAGGAGATAAAGCAGTTTTTTATGAAAACGTTGTATCATGCAAACCACTGGGGAAAATAAAGGGCTGAATGAAAAAACTTTTCTCCGATAAAATCGAACATTTAAGCTCAGAAAAATACTTTAGTTGTTTCGTTGTCGCCGAGATGGAGAGTGACCTCAGTTAATGGATTGCTAATGATACTTTGCCTTAATCCCTTTCAAATTCTCCCAGCACCATCGCGGTGGCATACCATCAGTCAGATGACTAGCATTGTGTCAGGATGAGGTAATGAGAGGTACGCTTTCGGGGACCGACGGTGCCCCTCCCCCCCGCTTCCAGGCTGCTATATACTGATCAGAACTGCACCGACAGGCTTAAGGGTCACATGCAAGGAGGAAAAGCCTCTTTTATTGGAAGTTGCTGTCTAAATACGCCCGTGCCCCCTGCACAGTGCTCTAGGTGTCAGGTGGAAGGAGCGTTGCTTAATGCATGCCCATACTTGAATATAATATAATCGTTCCTTAGAAACCGCAGTGCAGACCTTTGCAGTTCTTGAGTTGTACCTTTAACACCATAAGATATTGTAATTACCCACCAAATAAGATGAAAACACAGACTTTACTAAAAAAATTTTTGCCGATTTAATCCCGCTGATCTGGAAATTTTCACTTTTACTTTGTAATATGTGAGGTTTCCTTTTACAGTGTATCAATAAATGTTGTTTCCATATGGCATCATTCATGCACCGCTCTCAGGATCAATGGCATGGGTGGAGACCGGTGTCCTTAGAGCTCCCACAGCCCAAACTTTGCTAAGGTGCCCACATAACGTGACTTGAACTGGCTGCGATCTGCTGTCATCTTCCTTTTTTTTCCTCGTGCCGGTGGCATGGGAGAATCCCCGGCCGCAGCACGAGGGAAGATCTGCAGACAGGAGACGTGGGGCTGCTCTCAGGGACCTGTTCCCTGTGTCATGACATAGCCATTCCTTGTCCACATTTAGAAAACTTCTCTCATAGCTGCACAATGTGTCATCGCTGGGCTGAGAGAGAAGGACAGAACCAACCACTTTGCGCAGTTCCAGTAAGAGCAGGCCGGGTCCCGCTCGAGAAGTGACCCCCCACGGCCACAGCGCGAATAAGGAGAAGTTTGGAGCCCGTCACAGCTGGGAGATGTTCCTGAGCGATGACACACTGCTGCTGCCGAAACACTCTGCCAACGACAATGGAAAGACAAGAGTGGACTGACGTCTTCTGGGATGCATCCCGTGTTTTATAATACCAATTCTGGACATGATCTTTTCTTCCTTAATCGTGAACCACTGGCAACTAAAACTGCTCTACTTATATTCTTCTGTTGAATAAAGCTACTGACCCCGCTGTAGTTCTCTCTTCCCCGTACAGGTTGGTGTCAAAAGTTGCGCCATGCTCTAAAGAGACCTCGGAGGGCCTCGGGAAGAAAGTTTCAGGAGATCAGTTTTAGGAGGTCTGGAGATGGTTGTGAAACCACAAGCGCATACCTTTCACAGCCCTGCTGGGGGTTCACAAGGCAGTCATGCAGAACTGTGTGTATCTGTGGAGCGAATCATGCTACCGTATTTTTACTACAGTAGCTCAGTATGTGAGAGCGCAGGAAATTTATTGACGCGGGTGGCGTCAGGAGGCCCTAAGTGTCAAGGCGTGATAAATCTTCGTCCTCGTGCTTTACTGTTTCATAAACAGTGGGAGCACACGTGCCTGTGATACTGACGGACTAACGTCTGCTGGCCTCCGCCGATTAACATTTCTGTTCCAAGCCAAAGCGACACCTCATCATTCCCTCACAGCCTAACAAGGGGCCACCAGGAATTATTAAGAATATTTAATTCTAAGAATTACAAGGTCATCAGTACTGGCGAGAACTTCGTGTGGTTCAGTTTGAATATATTTAAAATATTTTTCATATTCCACCGGTCTATTCCAGCAGAGTATTTGAAGGGACCACAGACTGATGTGTGAACCATCTGCACTGAAATCAAGAGATTTTTTTTTTTTTAAATCCCCTAAATAAATTGGTCCTCTCCACTGTGTCTTTTTATTGTATTTATTACTGTAGAACATGCTGAGATTTCACATTTAGTCTGTTATTTGTCTTGCATCTTCTCCAGTCCATTTTAGACGGTAAATCTGTTTATCATCAGGAGGAAAAGCAGGTGATCAATTCGGTGGCGTGCGGAGCTCAAGGGGTGGGGTGGGGGGGGTGGAGGGGTTACTGCGCATGCGTGTTCCCATCAGTGGGGGGTGACATCAACGCCAATATTGAAGGCGGCTCATCAATGAGCGCAGGGGGGTATAAAGGGACCTTTTGGGACACAGTGACACGCAACTTCACAAACTTCCCAGAGGACACACTGACCACTGAGTGACTAATATCACACACCTGGTGAGTGTTTATCTTTCATGAAAATGAGCATCCTTTTGAATCGTGCTGTATTATTCATAATGCCTCCATCAGAAAATGACAGTGTGTGCTGGGGAAGACTTCAACTCTTATTAATTTTGGTTTTTCACACTTGCAGGCATCCAGAATGTTCCCCATGAAGGCTTTTCCGAAGATGCTTCTCTTAACTTCGGTTTTTATTTTGCTGTGTGTTTTGAGGGCAGAAGGAAGACCGCTGAGGTTGGCGCATTTTCATTCCAGCAATATATTTTCTCATCAATAACTGTATTAGTAAATCATTTTCAGAAATAGGTTCAATCATTTCTTGTACGAGTTTTAATTATATCCAGATATCCACGTAATCTGTTTTGCATATATAACTTTAACCTAGACAGAAGCTTCCAATATTATTATTATTATTATTATTATTATTATTATTATTAATAATAATAATTGTTTTTGATGTTACGGAAGGAGGTCCGTGAGCGAGGTGCAACTCATGCACAACCTCAGGGAGCTCAGGCACCTGCAGGAGAGACAGGACTGGCTGCAGGCGAAGCTGAAACACATCCACACGGCCGCGCGGGTGACGCGCACGGGGGCGCGCAGCGCGGCCACAAGGTCCGAGCCCGGAGCTTTCGCCGCGCACACGAAGCTGGGAACATCCTCAGACTTGTCCAAAGCCGCCTGAATTCAGAAGAGAACTGAAGCGCCTTGTTTGAGATAGTCAGAACATGAATAAAATGTTCTACGGGATTTTGAATATTTAAACATATTATTTCCGGGCGTGGTTACATGATAGCCTGTGAGAAAGCACTTTTTATTTATTCCTGGATTCGTTAATAACTTGTATAAACCCTTTAATTTAAATTATTTCAGGAAAAAAAGGAAAAGGTATGTTTTAGAATGTCGGACCAAAGGTTTTTTTTTTCTTTTTTTTTTTTTTTTACAGAGAACAGATTGTAATGCTTTTGTTTAAACAACTTGAAATGACCTTGCAGAAAGTTATTTGTGTCTAACATATATTTTATATAAGATGGATAATTATATATTTTCTTATTGTACTTAAATACATTAGTGAAATTTTCAAATATTACTAAAAGATTTCATTTGTAATGCATTTAAAAATGGGATTTATTTAAGACAATCATGAAATTGTATTTTTCATGCACTTTAATTGTCAGACTCTGATCACCTTGTTGAACATTAAACACTAGTAAAGAGTGATTGTTTGTACGTGAGGTTTTTCTCGGTCACTGCTGCTCTTGTGTTGTACGCATCACAGAAACGCCACTTATTCAAAATACATTTTTTTCAAAATGTGTCCGTTTCATGTATTGGTGTGGGCGGGGTTTACTTGTTTTAATTGGAATTCATTTTCTCAGTTAAATGATTGGTCGACCGAAAAGTTTCTGCTTGGTTTCTATAGCAACGCGATATTCTCGCGAGAGCTGTGCAACTCCCGAGTCGTAGCCCGAGTCTAAGGCCCTCTCACTTCTAACGGGATATGTTTCTGTCGGAAGTTAAAAAAAAATTGAATAAAGTGAAGTTTTCAGAATCGGTTTTTATATGAGGTAATTAAGTAAAGTACAGTTGTGCGTTAAACTCCAGGACTGTCATTCACCTCGAACGGTAAGACGTTTGTTCTGACGAAGCCCGCCGAAGTTAGACGAAAAGTTAGCACATGATGATAGCATAGCTCCGCACCTCGGATGTAGAACAGCTCTTCAGCTACTACACAACCTAAAATCATTTGTTTTGGTAACTTTTTTTAACTCAGGGATCAACTGACAAGCTGCAGCTGAAACACCCACGTTTATTTTCCTCACACAGTTTGAGTTTTCGGCTCTCACGGGCTTGTAGACTAGTTCCAACTTACTTAGTTAGTGCTGTCCGACTGTCGCGATAGTCGACGACTGAACGCCGCGCGTTATTACTCTACTCTAGTTTAGCATTGTAAAGATGTAATTATAATATTTTCCAGACTATAGTAGTATAAGACCAGCAAAAATTGTGTATATGGGATAAACCTGAGGGGGAAAAGAAATATGTGTAAGTTTGTAGTATTTCCTGTTTGCAGTGCGCATGTGTGTTACGCACTTATTGAAAACACTTGGGACTCATTTTCTTTGTTATGTGACACTAAGGGTTCCGAGACTGAGCTTGTTTTTAGTTTTTTTTAATCTCACTGGGGTAGTCTGAGACTGATATGGGTAAAGGTAACAGCCCCCCCTGGATGGGTTTTTTCCTTCAGTATGAAGCCTGTGAACCAGACACAGATGTGCTATTTGAAGGCACTAAGCACATCAGGGTAATGTTAAATAGGTGAATAATAGCAGTAAAGAATCAGTCCTATTGCGAGGCTTTAATCATCCCTTAACTGTCCTTTCCGTGGCCTGTAGGATTCGCTCGGCACGCACCCGTGTGATGGCAGCGCGACCCCTGTCATATGACAGCAACTCGAGTGACACCGATACCTGTGAGGGAAAGGCCACCAGCAGGCCCCGAAAGCTGCTCAAGCACTCCAGGTGAGTCGTAAGTGTCTCACGCTCGGCACCAGGGAACAGCCTATGACGCCAGTTAGTATCGCAACAGGTCGAGATATATTTGTTCATGCAGTGCTTTTCTCTAAGAAGTTTCCAACTCCGAGGAGACGATGCATTCACTCAGCAACAGAATGCAAAAGCAAGAGCTTCAAATACAGGCACGCATCCATCAAAAGTGTAGTGTCTTATTTATGTATTATATATTATTCCTCTTTTACTTTGTATTTGCCAATAATCAGAATTCTAAATACAAAAGTAGGACTAATTTCATTGTGCCAGCAGGAGAATCAACTTTAATTGCATTAGTACTGTGTGATGCAACAGTAGTGAGAGTCCTTGGTGATATGAGACAAACTAATGCAATTCTTTGTCTTCCTTTTGTTGTTTGTTCGTTCATAATGACTGGCTTTTTGTTTTATTCAGTGTTAATTTTCCTACTTATTTCTGTAATACCAAGAGGAAGAAATGCATTTTGAATTTTACAAAATATTTTTGACTCAAACTTGTGTACAAGCTCTGTGGTCACATTTCCCGTAAATTGATTTTACACTTGAGCATTGACAAGGGATAGATTGGTTTAAAATGTATACTGTGTTTACCCCACACTTTAGTTTAGTTTTTTTTTTTTTTTTTTTTTTTTTTTTTAAATAATGTGACTTTTGCTGCTGCTGTCTTGTGTGTTTTCTGTTTTACAACTTTGTTTCTCTACTGAAATAAGATTTTAAGTGCTTTGTTTGAGGTCACAACAGCAAAGACCTCCAGGAATTAGAACAAACTAAAAACCACTTCTACATGACTGAAGTTCATGCTAAGTTTAATGAACCAGTAGATCTCAAATGAACATGCAGACACGCCACTGGGGGAACTGGATGTCCCAGGGGACTTCTGAATGTGTTAGACATGTCAGTGCCCTGGAGATCTGATGTACTGGACAGTACAGATGCTTCCTCGTATATTGGGGTCCTAGTATATGGTCTTTTCTAGCTTAATGAGTTCAGTTTATTTCTGAAGATCTACTCAAAAAGAGAATTGTCATAAGAACTCTGTAACCATTAGCTTAAATGTTAAAAATAATGTCCAGAATATGAAAACTGTTCTGAAAACCTTTAAATCCAAGTTTACAACATGTTTCGAATCAATTTTAAATGACACATTTGTGTGTTTTTCACCCCCCCCCCCCCCCCCCCCCCCCCCTTTCATTTATCTTGTAAATATTTTTTCTTTTGCTGTATTCTGCTGCGGGGGCGCGGTGGCATGGTGGGTTGGACTGAGTCCTGCTCTCTGGTGGGTCTGGGGTTCGAGTCCCACTTGGGGTGCCTTGCGATGGACTAGTGTCCTGTCCTGGGTGTGTCCCCTCCCCCTCTGGCCCTTCGCCCTGTGTTGTTGGGTAGGCTCTGGCTCCCCGCAACCCTGTATGGGACAAGCGGTTCAGACAATGTGTATGTATGTGTGTGTGTGTGTGTGTGTGTGTATTCTCCTGTTCTTGGTGGGAGGGGTCGTGATGATGCAGCGGGTGCCTTGTAGCTTCTGAATTGTGGGACACTGGTTGCAACTGGCTCAGGCTGTGTGAAGTTTGCATGTTCTTTCATGTTTGAGTGTGTTTTCTCTTGTGTGCTTTAGATTCCTCCCACACTGCAGAAGTGTGTTGTGGGTGAACTTGTGACTCTGAATTGTCCTTTTAGTGTGTATTTGTGAGTGAATGACCACAATTCACTCCGATACCCTATGCTTCTGGGATAGACTCCAGACCACCATGACACTGCACTGGGCAAGCAGTTATCAATAATGGATGGATTCTTTTGTTTTTATGGCGATATCTGTTGTGAATTCCTTTACAGTTGCAACCCATCTCTGTCTATCTTCATTGAGAAGCACCTTGAAGTTCCTCTTTTAAAATTGCTATAAAGATTATTGGATCATTACATAAGGAGGCAATTCTATTAATTACTATCATTACTTGTAATGCTCATAACCCTTGTCTGCTAAGATAGTCATTCCTGAAGATACTGCCTTTCAAGAGAATTCCAATCATTTCAAATTTTAAGGTGATGGTAGGGCTTTCCTTTGCCTTCGAACTTCTACTGTTTTCTTTAAAATCAAAATGTTTTATTTCTGCGCTTTGTTATATGAGAGAAGACTGTAGTTTATTTAGCGTTTGCATTTACTGCTCTGTCATAATGGGCGTACAGGATCCTTACAATAATCTACAGTCACCCTTATTTGTATTATAACAGTGGCATACCTTATTCTTATAAGAATAAGCGGGAAGGATGTTATCACAGTAATTTATTGGGTATGGTGTACAAGATATATATATTTTTAAGTGGTTGTTGAAACGTTTCATCCCACGTTGTCCGCATCCACGTGTCCTCACTTCGCTCAACCAGTGTCAAAAATGGATTTATGAAATAATACCCAGCTTTTATTATTTCCTCTCTCTCTCTTCCGAAGTATCTTTAATAGTTGACCAGGCAGGATGTAAGGTCACTTAGCAAAAAGGTGAAATCATGTCAGTTCCGCTAACGACGCATTTCTTCTGGGAGAAGCGCTTTTCGCGGCGCCTTTTCGCCCCGTACCGGCGTCGCGCGGCGGGGACGCGCTTCCACTTTATGAACTGCGCGTGGACGTTATAAATTTATTGCTGAGATATTTCGTGTTTAAAATTACCGTTCGGTATCTATCTTGGTTGGTAACTGTACATTTTGGCGCGTTCCAGTTGTTGGGACCGAGTTATTGCGAGAAGTAAATATATTTCCTAAAACCAACACAGTCATTATTATTAATAATAATAATAATAATAATAATAATAATATTATACGAGCTTCTCTTGAGATGGCCCAGAGCTCGTCACAGTTGGAGCGGGAGAAATAAAGTGAACTTGGGAGGAGGACCGTTTCCTCTCCTCCTCCTGACCTGTTTGTAAGTGAGGCAGTTTGAAGCTGAAGGGCGACCGAGTTCTTGCGCCACCCTCCTCTCCGGCGCTTCGCGCGTTTTGGGTGGAAGCGTCGCCTCGCGCCCGCAGCCCTGGACCCGCATCGCGCTGCTTTGAGTCCGATCGTCGGGTTCGAGCGCGCGCTGCCTCCGCGTCACACTCACAGCCTCAGCCGTGCGAGTCGCCGCTCCCCCCCGTCTGCTCCGAATGGCTCTACCTGCGTCTCCTGCGCGCCTCCTTCGTCTCCGTCTCCTCCTCTTCCTCCACGGAGCGTCGGCTCCCGGGCGCGCCTCCGAGGGGAGACATGCCCGACTCTGAGAGTGATGCCCGAGGATGTTGTTGAAGCGGTCGGCGGGGCTGCGTGGTTCGGCGGAGCGGATCCCCTGTGCGCTGTCTTCCCGCGACTCTTCCCCTGCTGTCTTGCCTTTAGTTTGCCGCGCGGTTCAGACGGGTAGGTGCTGCTCCCTTTGTTCCCATTCTCCTTCTCCCGGCATCTCCGACTTCTGGTTTTGCTGTTTTAAAGAATGATATATATATATATATATTTTTTTTTTTTGGGTTTATTTTTGTGATTACATCTCGTGAAAGTTTTGGGAGGTGCATGAGGGGGAGAAATTCCTTGGGCAATCAATAATTTCTCCCCCAATTATAATTGACTTTTTTTTGTTTTTTTTTTTTTTTTAGCGCTATTGTCCCAGTAGTGAGAGCCTGGTTTCATTCAGGTGCAGATGAAGACATGCATCCCTCCCTTCCTCACTCTCACACTGTGTTATTTATGAGACCTGTTCTTTTGGGCTGCCGGAGACCTTCCCTTTGTCTCAGACTGCTTTCTTTGTTCACATTTGAGCTGGCTGTACTGTGAATTATGGAAAACAGCAGCAGAGCAGTGTTTCTGCAGTTGACTAAAGGCTTGGAAGGTTACCATCTGGTTGGTTATTGCAGATTACTTCTGATTGATCCATCTGGTGGTTTCTTCAGTCATTTTTGTCTGTGGATGTTTTTCAGTTTTATGAATGGATGTGAGTTTTCTTTTAGAAGGGCAATACAGCAGGTGTGTGTACAGTCTACATGTGTACATGATATATTTGTTTTGTAAACATATTTTGAAGTAATTTTTGCAGAGGTCTGCTGCTCTTGGCTTCCTTTGTGTCTCCAGATGCTGCCGTTTATGCGCGTAGACGGGCATGCGCTCCATCTGCGCAGGGGCTGTGCAGTGCTCTGGCACGTCTGCCCCTCCCCAGTGCCTGTCACTTCCCATCATCCCATGGCAGCACTGCCTCTTCTAGCAGCTGACTGCAGGGGGCAGCTTGCCGAGCAGACGGTCACTGCTGCCTCTCCATCGGGGTTGCCGTGCATATAGCAGCCCTCAGGAAATCGTTTTATTTTTGAACACACAAGTCTAGAGTGAACCTCCCTTGTTGCTTTCGGGTGCTTTCAGTGCTCTGCACTAGCTTCTCACAGCAGTTTGGCTTCTCTCTTCGTGGTGTGGGCTTTAGTTACCCAGTCTGTGGGAGAGCCACTGTCAATACGATCATGTTGGCTAAAAAAAAATGAGCAAAATCGACAACAGTGGAGATGTGGCATTTGGAGGAAAATTACCAACCTGGGTTCTCCTAATAGTAATAACTACTACTGCTACTGTCTGGTGAATTCAGGGATAGTCTAAGTCTTTCTTTATACTAATCCAGACTCTTATCAAGTAACAATATTATGGATCCTAAAATTCTGTTAAAAAAAATGAATCTGCCATCTGCTGGTTCCCTTGTCTTCAAGGCTCAGCGAACAAATGAGGTCCCTTGTGGCAGGTGCCAGTTTTGAAGGCAAGGTGGAAAAGTCCTGGTCTGCAGTAGGAGACCTGCTTCCTTCCTGCATTCTGGCCTGGGCTTCCAGAGGGGCTGGAAGCCACTGATGTTATGAATTTTAACTCCCAGCATCTAGCCTTGTCTCATTATGTGGGCCACGAATCAGGCCTGTCATCTTTAGTTACAGCACTTGTCCCCCTGAGGTGCTCCAGTGTTCAGTGACTATACTTAAATACGGGTCTCAAACAGCAGGTGTTGGGTATATCCATTTATCTTGACCATAATTTGTTGGGTAAAAGGTTTTTACTTTTATATATAGTATTTCTTCTCTTCCTTGAATTTTTTTACTTTGGATGCTTAAAGACTGCTGCTTTTATATGAGAGAAACCATCCTCTAGAGTTCTTTTAGTAAATCTGAGTAAGTTACAGACTTCAGTTCAGAGGGTTGTTACCTGCTTTATGGCATGGCTGCTCATTTCCTGCTGCAGGCACCGAGGAATGGCCTGTTTATTGATGGTCTTCATGCTTTACTCAGGTCACATTGACTTTTGTGGGGTGGGGTTACTTAGTCTTTTATGGAGTCAGTTGAGTTCACTGTAGACTCTGTTCCAAATTCTTGTCAGGATGGTCTGTCCGCGCATCCTTGAGGTCCTGTGTTAAAGCGATGAGTGAAGTGAGTTGTTTGCTCTTCCTCCTCCTGGCTAGGAGTACCTGCTAAATGATTGAAATGTAATGTAGAAATGTGTGGGTGTGTGTTCCCACCAGCACCCATACTCGAACCTCTCGACTCACATCTGACTCGGCAAAGATGAGCCTACATGGGGCCGGTGGAGGCTACGACCGTGTCCGGGACCATAGGAGGCGCCGCTCCAGTGACCGCTCCCGGGACTCCTCTCATGAGAGGGGTGACAGCCTGCTGACCCCCTGTATCAGGATCGTGGCTTCACCCACCCGACAGCAGACTAGCGGTGTGTTACCCGTCCTTGCTCACAGTGGGTTTGATCACTTAGCACAGTCAAAAACTGGGCCATGCAAACGTGTATTTTTGTGCAGCGGTGTCACTTTTTGTGGCTGTATAACATGGAAATGGTGAAAGTGCAGGGTTGTGTCTGTTGACGTAAAGAGGCCTGGAAATGACTGCCGTCCCCTGTAATGTTGTCATGTAGCATGAAAGAGGACAGACTGAGAGAGTGTACATCCCTGTATCGCAACATCTGTTCACCCTCCTTGTCCCCTCTGGCAGATCGTGATCGGGACCCCAGTTCACCATCACGGACCAGTCCCCGGCCCCACAGACGTTCTGGAAGCACCCTGACTGGAGCGGAGGCTTCCTGCAAGATGTCTGTGGAGGATGACATGGTCTTTGTCTATGACAATGCCAAGGAGGTAGGACGTAATACCAGGGTCTCCGAGCGGGTGACGCTCATCGTCGACAACACCCGCTTCGTGGTTGACCCGTCCATCTTCATAGCACAACCCAACACCATGCTGGGGAGGTAAGCAACTCCGGCCGGGCCAGCGTGGGGTTCGGTGACCCTTTGAATGTACCTTGAACTTCAGGTTGATGTCGCGGTTTGTTTCAGGATGTTCGGCTCTGGAAGGGAGTACAACTTCACACGACCCAACGAGAAGGGGGAGTTTGAGGTGGCCGAAGGCATCAGTTCCACTGTCTTCAGGGCCATTCTGGTGAGGGCACCTCAGTGGAAATGTTTTTGCCGGGAAATATTCTCCCATCGAGCTTTTCAGAATGTTCACTTAACAAAGTTATCGTTTACTCCAGCGCCCCCCTTTGTGTCTGGATCAAGTGTGCAAACAGCCGTAGGCTACGAGTTTATGAATAAGGACTTGTCTGCAGCCTTATCAAACCCTAGACTCCAGAGATCAGAACAATGGACCTTTTTATACAGTGGTTAATTTGAGCTTTTTATTCTGATTAATAATGTATAAATAAAGCCGCATTGCATCAGACTCGTGTTCCCAGTTGCGGCTGGTGAGATTCTGTGCTTGTCCACTGGGGTGGCGCATTGCGCTGGGTGGAGATGGGGCTGAACACATTGCAGATTACGCGAGCTACGTTTACGTAACGTGGATTTACCAGGACGGACTTGCGGTGCCGTGTGACATCGCATTGTTTCCGCCTGCGCCTAGATGTGCAGCTGGAACATAACGCTGTCTCGTGAGGCACGCAGCAGGACAGCCAGGTACTGATCTCCCCCCCCATTTATGTCTCTGCATCTCAGGGTTGGTGTAGCATGTGGACTTGCCACTTTTATTCTGCTTTTGACTAATTTGCAAGCATCTATGTGCTGCTGTTGGTCGTTGTAGCTTTAGCGACTGTGCGCTGTTGTTTGAGGGAAAGTGAATTAGATGTATAGTGAAAATGGCAGAGTAACAGCCAGCTCCCCCACTTTATATTCGACGCGTCCACGTATGACGTTGCCACTGAATCCATGTGAGCAACGGACGCGAAAGGGCCAAAATAGAGGGGTGAAAACATTGTCCTCAGGACAATGGATCTCCATGGCAACACGACAGCCATTTACAAAAAGACTGTAGCAGATAAGACAGGGTTTGCTTTTTTATCTCATTCTCCACCCCGTTTCTAGTTGAACGCTCTCTCTGTTTGGTTGGCTAAAAACAGATCTGTGCTCCAGGGGGTGGGGGGGTGGAGGGGGGTTCATTCGCAGTGCTGCCATTTGCTGTCCGCAGGAAGCCTGCTGAGCTGAGCAGAGCCGCCTCACTAATGGCTGCCTGTTTGTTTGCTGGCTGCTGTGTAACTGGCAGGATTACTACAAATCTGGGATCATCCGCTGCCCTGATGGCATCTCCATCCCGGAGTTGAGGGAGGCGTGCGATTACCTGTGCATCTCCTTCGACTACAGCACCGTGAAGTGCAAAGACCTCAGTACGTATGGCCGCTCTGTCGCTCGCTCTCTTTCAGCATGACCCACTGCGGTGTGAGTGGAGAGACACCGTTTAGTGTTTGCATGCTGTTAAAAATGTTTAAACATTCTTAATTGTGTGGGGCGCTTTGCTCTGTGAGGGGTATAACTTGGCTCTTTCTGTATAGGACTAGGCTGTCTGCTGTGTTTGTTACCAGTTACCGGGGCAGCAGGTAGCATAGACGTTACAGCTGTCCTTGAGCTCAAGGACCAAGGTTCAAATCCTACCTCCTACTGCAGCACTCTTGAGCAGGGTACTTGGCCAAAATTTGCTCCGATAATAATTACCTCACTGTATAAATGGGTAAATAGGTGTTTCTTAGTGTGCAAAAACGTCACACTAGAAGAAAGGTGTCAGATAAATTTACATAACTAGTCCTGCCTTTCTGAATGTATGCAGACATATCCTTTGTGTGTGTATGTACACACACATACATGTCTGTGTCCGTGCGCAGTGTTGAGGCCAGACGTGTGTATAGTGCGTTGTGCTCTGCAGGTGCCCTCATGCACGAGCTGTCCAACGACGGTGCGCGCCGGCAGTTCGAGTGCTACCTGGAGGAGATGGTTCTGCCCCTAATGGTCGCAAGCGCACAGAGCGGCGAGCGGGAGTGCCACATTGTGGTGCTGACAGATGATGATGTGGTGGACTGGGACGAGGAGTACCCGCCACAGATGGGCGAGGAGTACTCGCAGAGTGAGTCCCTCTGTCCTTTGACCACACACCGCACCTCACTGGTCTCGCATCCACACATGTATGGGGAGACTTGCCCTAAATGCACAACTTCCTGTTTGGGTTTTTCTGACAATTTTTTTTTTTAAAAAATGACATTTTTACAACTACATGATATTCTTGTCCCTTTTTATTTACAGTAATATACAGCACAAAGCTTTACCGTTTCTTCAAGTACATAGAAAACAGGGACGTGGCCAAGTCTGTATTGAAGGAGAGAGGACTGAAGAAAATCCGACTAGGAATTGAAGGTAGGTGGTCATTTTTGCACATAAACATAGGAATCCTGCATTTTAACAGACTTAATTTCACACATATTGGTTTTAATGTGGGAAGTAAATTTATCTTGCAACATTTCTGGTTCATGGTTTTGTCTCAAGCCTCCAGCTGCATCTTGGACTGCACAAAAGCTCACTATCGCTTGTTTCATTTGGTGGTAATTAATGTTCTTTGTTTACAATCTTTGGCATATTATTAGTTGCGCATCTCCTTCAAAGTTTTGAAATGCAAAGACCTCGGTACGTATGGTCTCTCGCAGCAACACGCTAGCTAAGAGCACATGCTTTTCTTTTTTTAAATGTCATTCATTAACAATAAGGCGTATGTGAATGGGTTTGGACATAAAAAAAAAAAAAAGGCAACGGCCCTTCGCGGTGTAACAGTGCATCTGTGGTTCAAAAAAAAAAGTTTTACTCTTCAGGGGATTTTACATTTTCATCAGATTTAAAATGGTGTCTTATGGGTTGTCAGTAGAATCTCCTTTCCCTCATTTTTTTAAATCATTCCTCTTTTAGTCTGAACTGGGGATTCAGTTCCTATGTGATACCAGCTGCTTAAGAAGGTCCTGTGTGATTCCAAATGGAACAGCTTCTTTTCACATATCTTTTTTCCTTGAAGTTCATGGTGCAGCACCCTCTCCCCCCTGGTACAGGTGAAGTGTGTTTAGAGTAACCTCTTTGTGCCCATTGCAGGCTACCCAACGTACAAGGAAAAGGTGAAGAAGCGTCCAGGCGGTCGCCCAGAGGTCATTTACAACTACGTGCAGCGGCCATTCATCCGCATGTCTTGGGAGAAGGAGGAGGGCAAGAGCCGCCACGTGGACTTCCAGTGCGTGAAGAGCAAGTCCATCACAAACCTGGCAGCAGCTGCTGCCGACATCCCCCAGGATCAGCTGGTGGTGCTGCACCCAGGTCCACAGGTGGATGAGCTGGACGTGCTTCCGAACCACCCCGTGCCTGGCAGTCGCTATGGCTACAGCGGTGAGGTGGAGGCTGACGTCCCCCCACCTCCTGAGTGAACCTCAAGGATCAACTGTACTGTAGCACCCAGCAGGGTTGCTGGACACTGGCAAGAGCGCAGTCGACTTTAAATTTTTTTTTTTTTTTTTTTAAAGTTTATTCCAGATTTTGTTTTGTACTTTTTTTTTTTTTTTTTTTTTTTTTTTTTTTACTGGGGCATTCAAACAGAAATGAGCACACACCCTTGTCAGCTTGGACCTATGCTGGAGGTCAGACTTCTGCCTGTTTCTCATGTGATGCAGTCTTAACTGCTGCCAGGACCACACTTCTCAGGACTGCAGCTCTCTGAGCTCACCGTGGAGCCTCTCAGCTTCCTCACAGAGATCCACGTCACCTTTACGACCACCCCCTCCCCCCCCTTCCCCAACAGCCACAGTAAGAGATCACCAGCCCGCCGTGTTGATCACTAGCCAGGGTATATTCTGCTTGGACACTTTCCTATAGTGAGAAGTTCTTTTAACATTTAAGAGATACATAAATTTCAATATATATTGTTTTAATAAAGGCTTTGAAATCACTTTGAGAACAGCCTTTGTGTGGTGTTGGCTTTTTGTACACGAGCACTATTTTCAGACTTACATTTATTTATTTAGCTGATCCTTTTCTCCAAATCAACTTAAAACAGTTTGCCCTTTTATACAGCTGGTATGTAGATGTACTGTGTCAACTGGGTAAGTACTGTTTCCAAGGGTGCTACAACGGGAGTGGTGATTCAAAACCAGGTTTACCGAGGGAACGTTTGCCACCTGCTGCCATCAGGGTAACTTGATCCAGTTTAGGGGAACAGCTTATTCCTTCAGAACTTTACTGATGTCTGACTGAAGTAGATCAACTATCATATATTCCTAGGAAAACACAGTAGAACAGTGAATGTAATTACATAAAGGCAAAAAATACATAGAGTACATTAATTAAATTTGCTTCTTGCTGGCCCCAACACCATGAGCTGTGATGATTTTTGTTCCGGTAAAGTTTATGTCCTTGAACTGTAGTAGCTCTCACTTTAAAGTGGCTGACAAGTTGTTATATGATAAAGGACAAAAACCTTGATTGGGAAGTTCTTTTAACATGATCTCTGTTCACCAGAGGTGGGTCCAGCTGGACAAAGTGAAGAATCGCATCTACCTTCTTTCACAGGAAGGTCATTCCTCAAAACCAGTGACACACTGATCACAAAGTAATAAATTTCAGGTGAGTTCTTCCTGTCTGGTTTCACTATGCCGATTGGCTGTTGTCCTTTGAACACAAGACTTTCTCTATACTTGGTTCAGAAGTCCATTCTAGCATCGCCACTTTTAATTATGAATGCTTACAAGAATTAACTGGCCTGTTACATACTGGAGGTACTAAGCAGAACATTTTATTTCAGTATCAATGTGGAATTCTGTTAAGTACTGTGATTCCTACATTAACATTGAGACAACGATGTGACAGCAGGGGGCAGCAGAGTATGACTTAACTAAGGTAAAAAAAAAATCAAGGTATGAAATTATGGGTTATATGGAGGGAATCAGGAGAAATGTTTTGATGGTGTTCTCCCTATAGGTTACTGATTGTTCATCCTAGACAAGCACAGGTGCACAGACTCCCCAGCTTATAAACACAACTGGCACCAGATGTCTGTTCATAACTTCCATTTATCCATTTAGCTGATGCTTTTCGGCAGAGGGACTTACTGTTAATCTTCTTACAATTATTTACCTATTTGTACAGTTTGGTAATTTTTCACTGGAGCAAGTTTAGAGTACTAGAGATTTGAAGCTGTGACCTTTGGGTCCTAAGACAGCAGCCCTAACCACTATGTTACCAGCTGTCCCAACTTACTTTGCTTGTTTTAGACGTGCCTCTAAAGGTGTAGCGTAGGGGTCAGAGTTACTGCCTTTGGACCTAAAGGTCACAGGTTTGATCCCACCTCTAGCTGTAGTACCCTTGAGCAAGGTACTTACCCTAAATTGCTCCAGTAAAATTAACCAGCTGTATAAAGGGGTAAATGATTGTAAGCATGTAATAATTGTGACCTTAACATGTAAGATGCTTTGGAGAAAAGCATCAGCTAAATGAATAAATGTAAGTCACAAACAGTATGTTAATTTTGTAAAAATCTCATCAGTTCACTAATTTTGAGCTCTTAATTTTAAAGACAAAATAAACATTATCCCCACAATCTCCTTTTGAATGCCTTTTTAAAAAAAAAAAAAAAAAACTGATTAATCCCATAAACATGGGCATCTCTTGTCTTGTTGCGGTCTAGAACAGTCAGGGGCTCCAACCATGAACTGTAAACACTGGGAGTTAACAGGATCCACAACTCTATTACTGGGGCCCCTTTCATGCCATCTATCAAGTGGGCAGGCAAACAGTTTGTGTTTGCAGAGATTCTTGGAATTAACAAATAGAAAATGCAGTTAAAGAAACTGGAAACTGTTTCTTTGAAAGCTAGTGTACTACTAAGGATGTCCCTCTGTTTCACAGTTATGGCACAGAGAGTAGTGATGATCCACCTCGGAGACCTGGCTGCGTTCAGACCTTCAAATTCTTACCTTGACTGTTCGTAACACAAGGAGCCAGTACCAATTCAAAACAGTGTATTAAATGTTTGCAAAGTAAATTCTGACTTAAGTCAATGTAGTTTAAAATAGGTGTTCTTCATTGGTTCAGGTGTTTCAGTCAAAAGCATAACATACTTTCAATCATGAAATTGTCATCTTTCATTAAATTCAACTTTTCAAAGCTGAAAGCAAGAGACTTTTTATTTTAAAAATATTTCACTGCGATACAATACACTTACCATATATTTTAGTGAAAAGAATTCTTACATGATAAACGTTTATGATACAAGTCTTGTAGGAAATTTTCAACGTGGAAACCTTGTAGTGTAAAAACACCCAAAAAAAGACAGTTGGCATGTACAGAGTTGGCCAACGCTTGGGGAGCACATGACCCCCTCCCCGTTCTCTGTAGCGTTCTTGGTGTCATTCCTCAGCCCCCTACCCTCCCTTACAAAGGCCAAGGCAGGTCACTGAAGTCCACAGGGCCGCCCAGGCCTGCATCAGCCTCTAGCAGGCTCATGATGACAGCCATGGCGGCTTCGTCGTTGCTTGGACTGCTGGACCCTGGCTCATCCATGATGTCGATGCCCAGGTGGGAGTTGTCGCCTGTAAGGTGGGGATGGAGGCAACGCACACTTTAAATGTCACTTCAAGTGCCGTCTGGTCACACTGTATTTAAATCGCACAATACAGCTACACAGCAGAGCAACATTAAGGTGACCAAATGAGGGTTTTATATTTACATTTATTCATTTAGATGCTTTTCTCCAAAGCGACGTACGTCTTATGAGATACAATGTGTGCATTACACTAGACGGTCATTTTACGTACTCATAATGGAGTTGTTGGAGTAGGGGTACCCTACGGAGTCTGGTCCTGGTACTATCCCGGCTGAAGGAATGTCTGGAGTGCTGCCGTTTTGTATCTGTAAACAGAAACATTTACATTTATTTATAGCTGATGCTGTCATCCAAAGCAAAATACAATTCTGAGGTACTTCCAAAGGTTTACCCATTTTGTAATTCAGTACTATGCTCAAAGGTACTACAGGAAAAGCTGAGATTCAAACTTCAGTTGCTGAAATTCAAAGTGATGGGTCTAACTATTACTCGGCCTGCTGCCCCCCCAAAAGCAACAGCAATCAGGTTTAACCTTTGACCTCAGCAGTTGTAGAGCTTCAACAAGGTGTATGGCAGCAGACATCCCTGTGGCAGGGAAACAAAAGGAGAGGAAGACAGACCTACCTTCTTTCCACCTGGGGAGCAGGTGTCTGGAGGTGGGGTGCTGGTGATGTTGAGGGGGCTGGAGCCACAGCTGGATGGCGAGGAACCTCGAATCCTATTAGAGAGACCCGTCACTCACCGTGGGTTCATGTCCTGCAATTGCTAAGTATTCACTGGCTTCTTCGGTTATGTACAAAAGGGCTGAGTAACCTGGCGCCCCTCACCTTTGGATCTCCATCACCTCCTCAGCAATCATGCGTCCGATCTTGCCCGCTCCCGCTCGTGTGCCCCCAGGGATGCCCGGGACGATCTGAAGAGCTCGCTTCCCTGCTCCTGTAAAGGAATGCATGCTTGTTAGTTTGTTGACCAGAAGCACGGGAAGTAGGACTGCAGCAGCCCCATAGACACCATTGTGTTGAGTGGGCGGATGGGGAATGAGACTTGCCGTCTCCAGCTGTCAGTACGCTGTCCATACTCTGGGGGGAGCCGGCGAGTTGAGGGTAGTTTGGATCCACGCCGTCAAGCGTACTTCCGCTGTAAGAATAAGTGCAATGTTTTTGACTGGTCAAGGCCATCAGGTATCCCCTCTACATGCACTCGACTTCAAAAGGAGGATGTAAATTACAGGGTAACAAAACAAAGTAGCAGTAAAACTACAGTCACGTGTAGTCCCCGAGCCGGGACTTACGAAACAACAGTGTTTGTGGACACTATGTACTCCACTTCTTTGGTCCAGGGATTCATGAAGCTGAACCAACGACTGCGCAGCGTGATGAAGGAGCCATCCTTGATCTTGAACTTATAGCAGTTTGTGTGGATCTTCTCCCTCATCTGCAGCACTGCGGACAGGAGCATGGACAGGGGTTTAAGTTAAATGTGCCTAAAGAGGACGAGGATCTGAGAGACAAACCAAGGAACTTCATTAATATACCCTATCCCCCTGGACCAGATTGCCATCTCCTTGGGCACCTACCTTGTCTGTGACACTCAGCCAGGTGCCCGATGTCGTCTTGGTGGATGTACTCATAGAATGACGTTCCCAACAGCTCCTGGGGGAGGTAGGTCAGGATGGCCGTGGCCCTAGTGGAAGGTAGGAGCCAACAGCATTACGAACTCTATCTTACGATGAAATTCCCTTTCCTCGGGGCTCCTGTTAGCCATCTGTTAGCTACCCCATGATGTGATGACAAATGACAATGTACTCGTGTCCCTGTGTAGATTAACATGGGCCCCATCTCTGCTTCTTCTGTGTCGTACTGTCTGTGAGAGACAGCTCACGCTCACCTCTGGTCCACAAAGACAAACTTTCCGTCAATGGCGTGGCGTGAGACGTACTCCGTGGACTTCACGCGAATGTCGCCGCTGCTGGGCTGGGGGACGATGTGGGGGTGCAGGCGGCCAATGGCCACCAAGCAGCTTAGGTTGCACCCCTCGTTGTCCGGCTCACTGTCCTCGTCCAGGCCCATCTTGGTTGGCGGCCAGCTTTTCAAGTAGCCTGTGCTGTGGATGGTGCAGAAGCTCTTGCGATCTGCTATGTTTGGGGGAGAGACGACAACATGTTTAGTCATTACAATTACAAACTCTGGCCAATCAGGTCGTTCTATGGAGAAGCAGAGATTTTTCCTCTTTAAAATGGAGTAGACATTATGCACAAACACTGCATTTTGTTGCCTGGTTACACTTGGTGTGCAGGAAGGCTGACTATGTCAGATGCTTTTCTCCAACATGATGTACAGTAACTCAGAATAAACTAAAGTGCATCAACAACAGAAGAGCTGTAGACACAGATGCCAGATTATCAAAGCACAGCTTGTTTCTCTGACATCACCATGTTGCAGGTTCACATCCTTCAAGCACCTGCCTATAGAGGTGACATGCAAATGGAAAATGCATAGATAACCATGGCAGATGGTGCAGGACTCCACAGCTTTCAGGAGATGAGCAGAGAAATGGGTCTGAAAGAGATGGGTTTGAAACCCTTCTTGGATGCAGGGAAGGATTCAGCAGCGCCGAGGGACAAAACACAGATTCCACGTGTGTTGATGTTATGAAGAAACTGGCCATCTGAGCAGCAGGCTGCCTATGGGTTAAGTAATCAGGATACTGAGCTAAAGGATGCTCGTTCAAGTCCCAGTAGGAGTCCTTCCTTTGTTCCTTGTGAGCATCACGCTTAACCTAAAACACTCACCTGTATGAAGAGGTAACCACAGTACAAATAGTATGCTATAGATCGCAGGTGATGTCAGACAACCAGTGGTGCTTTGCAGCCATGCCCTGCTGCCATCACGTAGCCTGCGTTCAAGTGTTTGTGGGGGACGGGTGGAAGAGGGGCACCTTTCTTTTTGGAGCAGGTGGAGGGGAACTCCTTATCCTCCATCTTCACCGAGGGTCGGTTGCACTTCATCCTGCAGAAGAAGGAGCGCCGGGCACCGGAGCACAGCCTGGATGGCCCAGGGGTGATGTCTGTCTTCACAGGGAGTCCGGCTGTGAGACACACAGGGACCACAGTTACTGTGAGCGCAGTGATACTCCCTTGTTGTTGTGAGTACAGGACACACCGTGGTTTGTCACTTAGTACACACTGAAAGTGACCCTGTCTTATCTTAGAGAAGCACTATGGCCCGAGCGAGCTGGGTTACTTTTGGCATCGATGAGCCTCTCTCGTGGTGCCGTGTCCGACGACGACAGCTGCTCCTTAACCTTGGCGATGTCCTTTGGGTGCAGGTAGTCAAACAAACTCTGGCCAATCAGGTCGTTCTATGGATAAGCAGAGAGATTTTTCCTCTATAAAGCGGAGTAGACATTATGCGCAAACACTGCATTTTGTTGCCTGGTTACACTTGGTGTTCAGGAAGGCTGACTGTACGCAGACTGACTGTAAACGATGGAAACTCAAGATGTGGAGCAGATGCCGCTGAGAATCAGACTCTCGTAAAAATAAACCGTAAACAAATTTAAGCAGACTTCCCGCCCGTCGGATTTTCCCGCAACAAACCTGGGTGTAGTTGAGGATTTTGTACACCGACTCGGACACGAAAAGAATCTTTCCGCGATCGCAGCCGACCACGAAGAGAAAGCCGTCTGCAGCCTTGGGAGAGGAGAGACTCGGGGTTAACGGCTCATCGCCCATTTTCATTCACAGCAGACAAAACGGTGCCATTGTGGTCATCATACCCTTAGTATTAAATGCTTCAGCTCATCATCTGATAGGAAGGCCGGTTTGTAGTTTGCCTCGGTGTAGGGGTTCGCCGCACCTGTGGGCAAATCGCTGAAAATTAGATTCGAACCTGCAACCTTTGGTTCCAAAGGCAGCAGTTCTAACCACTACCACACACGGGCTGCCCCTTTTCTCCAAGTCATCGTACAATGTCAAGTTTGGACACTGAGATGCTTGCAATGATTTACCCATTTATACAGCTGGGTGTTTTTAGTGGAACAATTCTTAGGTTAAGTACCTTACTCAAGGGTACTACAGCTGGAGGTGGGATTTAAACCTGCAACCTCTGGGTCCAAAGGCAGCAGTTCTAACCACTACGGTACTAGCTACCTCTTTTCTGGAAGTCATCTTACAATGTGGACACTTGTAAGGACACTTGTTTGGACACTTAAATGCTTACACCAATTTACCCATTTATACATCTGGATAATTTTACTGTATTTATTTAGGGCAGATACCTTTATTAAGGGTACTACAGTAGGAGCAGGTATTTGAACCTGGGTCTTTCTTATGGATTCTGGAAGCTCCACAGGTGATCCCTCACCTCGCAGTGTCTTCATGTGTTGGACAGCCATCCGCAGAACGGTCAGCTTGTCCAGCTTGCGGGACATGGCGTTGCATGTAGGCACGAGGGATGCCAACTCGTCGATGAAGCTGTTCATCTTGTCCCGCCGCCGCTTCTCAATCTGGCTGTGCGCTTCTCTGTGCATGAGAGTAAAACGTCAACCTTTACAATCCCACACCTGTAGTCTGTCCAGCTTCGAATAGCACCAGGCTCGATCTGTAGGTAACACACGTTCCATCTCTATTGGTGCAGGTGATCCGTTCCTCGAATTAAAGATTACTGCAGCCAAAGCTTGTGCTAAAATGAGTCCTAACCCTGCCAGGAACATAGGCCTACTCTGTAGACGGTGCTAAAACCACAAACAAAAAGAGGTCCAGGGGGGCACAGATTTGCATACCTGGCATTCTTAATCCGGCCTTGTTGTTCCACACAGTCCCTGGGGGGGGAGACAGACAACGAGATGGTGAGATGAACATCCGCCTTTCACGCAGTGCAAGGATATGGAAATGGCGCAGATTTAAGGGCAGAGCTCCAGACTGTAGGTGCACAACAGAATAAAGTTCACAGTAAAGCACAGTGCGAGGGTTAGGGTCTAGGCCATGAGGTACTCAAACTGCTCCAGCAGAAACTTCCTCTACTACAACCAAGCGAAGCGGCAACGGGTACAGCTGCCGCTCGAGAAAACCGTGTTCTGGATCATTCATTGTTCTTCCAACCTTATATATATTGGAAAGTGCAGTTTTGGAAAATGTCCCAATTAGAGAGCAGCGGCATATGGACAAAATTTCTAACAGATGTTGAACATTTGTGGGGGAAAAAACAATACATGTGATTTCCTGCGAAAGAAATCGCGCAAAGGACCTTCAGCCCCACCTAATTTGAGGCACTTGGTCTCGGCCACGGCTCATCGCAGAGAAACTTCCATTCATACACAAGGGATATAGAACATAATATAACTCAATATGATTTCAAACAGTTAAATCTGATTGGATCTCTTAAATTCTGCCGAATCCGAGTCCCCGCGACCGCACTGTGTACTCTGTTGCGTTGCCCACAGGCAGTGAAGGATAGATGATCATCAGTGTCTACAATCCACATATAATACACCCCCAAGTCACACCAGACATGTACGCGACACCCCAAGCAGCTTTACCTTCCCAGGGCTTTGTCCTTGTCTGCGTCCAGCCCATCCCTGTGAAAAGACAGAAAACACACACTCCTCTTCATGACATCATGTGATAACACGTTTACGAACACCCCGACACTCTAAGACTACACCACAAAGGCAGCAAAATCTCCAACTATGTGCACTTATCAATGGCATTACTTTAAAAACATACATGATAATATAAATTGTACTAAAATTATTCAACAATACCAAACAAGTAATAAAACAAGTATTTCTCATTTAAATTCCATAATGCGCTAAGATGCTACTGAAGAGACACGGTGAATGAAGTGGTAGAAATAGCACATATGATGGCAATAAATTAAATAACTAAATCACATTAAAAAGTGATTTCTCAGCAAAGTAATGGTCTTTGATGAGGACATGAGTGTTTCCCCATGTCCCTTGAGACAGGATGCAGCTCTTTTGTCGCTGATAAACTCTAGTGATAAAGTCTGAATGTCGTAGGTCTCTAGGGTTCGACTAATTTTGCTTAGTATGCCATGTACTGCTTATTTAGTTTTCCAAAAAAAAATCTTTGTCTAAATAGCAGCAGCCTTACAATGGTTACCATAACAACCACCCAGCTTTCCTAGGACTGCAGCGAGTGTAGAGTGTGGGTGCAGAGGTGCTCCAGAACGGATGACACCCTTCATCTGAGAACTTTGCAGATTGTGTCAATACTTACTCAAATGAAAATCCATCAATTCTGCAAAAGCAAGGAAATGGATGTATTATAGTTTCAGCTGCACATGAATCAAGATGCACACTGAAGTCAGATGGACCCCATCAGCTGCAACATTTCTCCGCATCCTGATGCGGTAAACACACTAGCTGTGGACTTCAGATTAACGTTACGCAAAAAAATTATTCAGATCAGCAGTATGCCGTAAGACTAATATTCCCAAGGATCGTTAACGCATAAACATGCATGCATTTGTCAACGCTTCGACATTTAAATGGAGCTTCAAGCACAAACAAAATGTGCCCAGAAACCAATCCAGTTTTGACCTGAAGGGAGCAGGTTCGAGGAACGATTCCACGCGAGATGTGAGGGTACAACAGGTGCTTACTGGAAGTCCGTGGAGCTGCCCTTCCTCTTGCGGGTGTAGTCCATGCCACCCGCACTCATGGTGCTGCTGATGAGGTCGGTGGAGCTGGGAGACATGAACTCGTTCATTGTGGAAGAAATGTCCATTCTTTGGTCTGCCATTAGCTCGTCTGCCAACCAAAAGACAGAGGACAGTGCGTCAAAGCGTTGCGGCGCACGGAGGTGTCATGAATCAGAAACTCTACATTCAAGTGATTCAACACGATACTGAAGGGCGTTCAGGTGCGATTCCACTAATTCACCCATACGGGAACATGAGGAAGGCATGAAGACTCGCAAAAACATAGGGAAAAACATTGACGGTAGAGGAGACAAGTGATGCTCGATCAAGGCGACCACACAAGATGCAAAAAAACCTGCCCCGGAAACTCGCTGCAATCATCCCTACATGGCGTCCTTCTCAAAGCTGCTCGTGTGAGCCACTGCGAGTGCTTCTCCTCTGCAATGAGATGTAGGCACAGGGTCACGGATGCTTTGTTAGTCCCCAAACTAAGCTCTCACGGTCAACAAGAGCATGTCCGCTCCTTGTCCCCCTCTCCCAACCAACCTCTGAGTCAATATGACCCTAACTCCGAACCCAAGGGAGTCCTGTGTCCTTGTATCTCCATAGTGAGCAGAGAAGGTCTTACGTAAGGGGTGCAAAAGCATACAGCAGCTGCAGCTTGGGCTCTCCACCGCTAATGATTCACACGGTGCTCGTGCTCTACGTGTCCTACGATTTTGAGTTTGTGGAAAGCTTTTGGTCTCTATGCATGGGTTACTATGAACCAGACCTGAAAGCCTGCTGAGTATCACCTGGGTGGGATTAAAGGGGTAACAGATCACAGCTCACTGGGTCCAGGTTTCCCACAGAATTAATTTCAAATCAGCAGAGCAATGCACTGGGTGTCCAACCTTCTCTTAAGTAACCTCCGAGACCGACTCCAATTACCCAACAGCAAGACATATGTGCCGTGAGCCTTGGCCTCTCCATTCATCTTCCTTCCTCTGCTAATCAAAGTTATGGTGCTTTAATACAAGAAATTCTAACGTGACCATTTCCAACACAAGTTCTCACCCTGTGGAGACTATCACTTCTTATTTGTGCCACATATTTATGGCCAGAGAGCACAAGAAAAGGAAAAGGAGCACTAGCATTGTGCCATCAAGGCATGTCCTACAGTCTGTCTTCCAGAATGATCCAAGAAGGACCTTCATATGACAATGATTTTCTACTGACTCCCAGACCAGCTCTCTTTCGATGCTCTAAAGATATCCATGAATTGAAGCTGAAGATGAAATCTGACAGCTGTGTAGAAGAACACAGGTGACTTCATTGTAAACCATTTCAGAAGTCCACTTCCCTGGTGCCAGTGGTCCAGAGATTCTCTGGGAACGCTGGTGGCAGAGCCACACGGATGACATCTGAAACGAATACATGATCCCATGGAAACCGATCGGGTTTCTATCCTATCTTTACTGTAGTTTCTCCGAATCAGCCTTACCCCAAAACACAAACACACACGCTCGCTTGCTTTCTGAAGGACAGTCACATGCTGAGAGAGGGGCTGGAGGGACACCCATCACACCTGTTGAATATCTTTCCTAATTCAGTTGCCAGGATACCTTGCAGACCCCCCCCCAAGTTAGTCTATGTGAGAAGCTTCCGGAATGTTCCTTTGCAGTGTTAACACCACCCACCTGAGCCTCCCTCCAAATGAAAGCAGCAATGCTGAAACCCCCACCTTCCTCCCGAACACATCTGAGGCAGAAGAGCAAGACCCTCACAGACCCCTAGTACAACTGCAGACAGACCCTTGCACACACCAGAGAATAGCTGTTCTGGAGGATCTGGTGGGCTTCCACAGTCACGCATGGTGTCTACCTTCTGATCCTTCAAACAAGCTGTAGGCCAGGCAGTGGCGAATACAAGAACTCTCTGTACCGAGTAATACCGATGACCTCTGACCCAGAACTTCACTGCGAACATCGGTGGTTTGCATCTCCTACGTGCTGCTGCCCATCTTGGTACACATCATTCCCCCGTCGCAACGAGACGGGAGTAAAACAGAATCGGGGGGAGTAAAAGTAGGTCATGTGAATCAGCCAGTTTCCCTCACAAAGCAACAAGATGCACTGGAACTAAAAGTACTCACTTTGACTGGGTTATTTTAACAAGCTGAGGGTTGTTACACCAACGCCTTTGTGTTCCACCACCCTTTTCGCTGCTTTCTCGGGTATTTTAACAAGCGTCCAACCCCAAATTAGTGCTCATCTCCACCCTGCTGCTCTTCCTTCCATTTTTTTTTTTTTTTTTATACAGCTCAGAGCAAACATTTGTCAAGCTTTTCTTGGATGGCTATTCCAACCTGGAAAGGAAGCTCCAGCAGAAGCCAAGAGCTGCCTGGTCCTGCCAGGAGAACATGTCCATCCTCCCTCTCAGGCATCATTCTGGTCAAGATAAGCGATCTGAAGCGGCTTCATATTGCTGGATGCTGAAAGACCCCATTCAAGGGTACAACAGCAAAATAAGTGTTGAGATTTGGTCAGCGTTTTAGTTCCCCACCTGATGCAGTCTACCTACTGGACCAACACTTAGAGGTAGATATAACCAATGAAGAAAAAGTTGTAGATGGACCTTGAACCCTAGGATGTTGTGTTCATGAGATTGCTGGTAAAAGTTCTCCATCTCACATGTTCTCCATCCCAAGTGTTTTGTTCCTTGATAGATTGTCTTTTGCTAGCATCCAAACGACTGCGTGGATTTAGAACAGCTGAGCTGAGGTTGCTTTGGCTCTGGAGAACCAGGAAGCGCCAAATGAGATCACGCTCTCGTGGTTCCAAAGGCTGACAACATAGCGTGGGCCGAATTTAACAGGAGTTATGCACCTTTTAGTGCACAGTCAAATGTTTTCTAATAATTTGGACCTTTGACCTGTATGCTCAACTGTCTACTGGACATTTAATTGCCTCACTGTGTGCTCATTCACCATAGAAAACCTGATGGATCCAAAAACATCAGCCCCCGAATCATGGAAAAGCCAGGAGATAGATGGCAGTTAGAGGACATGCTGAAGATTGTGGGAGGAAACTGCCCCAAAATCAAGGTGCTCTCAGAGAGCTCTGAGCCCAGGGTTGGTCGATATGGCCCATTTTGGATTCCCCGCCACCTTCTTTAGCTCCTCCCACACCCTCCCCCACCACCTTCTTTAGCTCCTCCCACACCCTCATCAGTCACACTCTCCATCCCTAAGTCATCCTCCTGGTCTCTCAGCTTCCAAACAGAATTTCACCTTGCTTCTTTGCTCTTGCCTTGTTGGGTGGCCTACGGGTTAGACCGGGCCACAAAATAAACCACCGTTCCCCCAGTTCAACCTGCTGATTTGTCACAGGGACCTGGGGCTGGGCAAACTGGTTAAAGTAATACAACTACATTCACTGATTCAACCCCCGTGCCACGCTATAGCCTAAGGGGGTCAAGAAGTCATTCATACTCTCAACAGCCTGGTTTGCTAATCATATGACATATTCAGTTGTTTGGATGTGAAACCAACAAACTGTATGGGGGAAGAATTCAGGAAGACATCCCTGTTTCATAGGAGGAAACAAACAACAGCAGACAATAACCGGTCCATTGTAATCCAACCGGGGTGCATTCCGAATAGATACACGTCAGTATGGTTTTATACATCCCATTAAAATAAATCGCCTAGGAGGTTCGGTGCATTGAGTGATGAGCAGTCATTCATCAACATACAAAACCTGCGGTTTTTACAACCAGTCCAGGAGGCACCGCACAGGAATTGTAGACTTTTAGCAACGCAGTGACCCACGCTGTTCGCAAACTCCAAACGGGATCGTCTCCGTCTCCTTCCCTTCCCTCATCACACAGCACTCAGCTGTGGCACCTGGCGTCAACTTCGGCTGGACGTTGACCACCATGGGCTGCGCTGTAAACCACAGCAAAACGTCTGTTTCCAAGCCACGCTCTTACATTCTACAGTTTCACAGTAGATCTATTTTGTGCTCTGTTAAAACCCTTAAAAGGGTTCTCCCTCCCAGTCCCTGTAGATCCCAGGTGCCCAGCTTTTGGAGGGAAAACTCCTCAGCCCACTATTTCTGGGCTCATGGTGTAAATGTCAAACCACAGCATACTGTACTTCTGGAGACAACATCTCGGAGCGACGGCTTCTGCTGTGCCATGACTAACAGGCGAGCAGATGGGTGATGCAAAAGCTGTGAAGGAGGCAAGGCGAAAGTATTTTTTTTTTTAAAAAAAAAAAAGTTTGTGAGCAGCAGAGAATTCTCCTGGATAAAGAGAATTCCCCCATCTCTGATCAGCAAGCACACCCCAGGTTGTGGAGGAAACCAATGCATGTCTACTATGGGAAGTCTTCACTCTTCTCTAGGCCTCTTCCACCCCACCAAGCTTGCATGATGTAACCATCAGAGATGTGTAGCTTGTCAGACTCTCCTCCCTAAGCGTGTGTTCATTCTTATGTAGGTCTAATACAGAGGTGCCCCCCACATCAACTCTTGTAATTACTCCAACAACCGGAACAGGAGATGTCACTACTCTAGAAAACCTTATGACAGATCATTTCAGAAGGTAGGATCTGTGATTTTTCTGCAAGACACAATTATCTCCTGCAAGGTCATAAAATATAGTTTTACGTAACTTCATTTGCCCCCAGTCTCTTAAAGGAAAGCCCAGTAGAAGGTAGGATACTCTGGGCTACATTTTCCCTCTCAAACTGGTAACCAACCTACAAGATTCAAGTTAAAGTACTAATTACAAAATGCTAATTTGTTATTCTTCTTGGTAGGAAGAGTAGAGCCGCTACCTTTGGACCCAAGCGTTGCAGGTTCAAATCCTATTCCAGCTAAAGTACCCTTGGGCAAGGTATTTACCCTAAATTGCTGCAGTAAAACTAACCAGGTGTATAAATGGGTAATTAATTGTAAATGGCTTAAAATTTAAGTCACTTTGGAGAAAAACAACTAAATGAATAAATGTAAATTATTTATTAGTATGCTGCTTTGAAGGAAAGCCTCTGCTAAATGGAGAAATGTAATTATACATTATTTCTCTGAAAACTTTTTTCCAAAGCAAAAAACATTGTTAGATCAGGTTGGGCCGTTTTTCTGATTCCGCTCAGGGCAAGTATGTTGATACAGGGTATTACAGCATAAGTCGGAGTTGAAAATTGGTCCTTTGACTGAAAGGCTACAGATCTACTCAATCTGCTGGTCCAAAAAAGAAGACAAAGAGTGAAATATGAAAAACTAGCAGGTCCACCAGAGACACCTTGCAACACTTTCCATTGACAGGGCTTCCAATACCAGATAACAAAAAGAAATCTAATGAGAAGGCACTGTTTATGCAATTCCTTTATCAAAAGTACATGACTCCAAAGCAGCACACTTGTCACATTGTCTGTGGCAAAACAGATGATGTTATTTCAGGTGGACCATTAAAAACTGAACCCAGCAGGGACTCTCTCACACACACACACACACACACACACACACACACACACACACACACACACACACACACACTCTCTGAAGCCACACGTCCCAAGCGGGGTTGCAGCGAATCGGAGCCTAATCCGGCAACACCGGGCGCAAGGCTAGAGGGGGACACACCCAGGACGGGACGCCAGTCCGTTACAAGGCACCCCAAGCGGGACTCGAACCCCAGACCCACCAGAGAGCACGACCCAGCTAAACCCGCTGCGCCACCGCGATCCCTACCACCAGGGACCCAAGGGGGCTCAAAGGGAGCCCAAGAGGGAACCAAAGGAACTATTCAAGGCAGCTGCAGTCTGAGCACCCATGAGACCCTCGTGGCCCCTGCTGACAATACATGTGTGTCTCCAACGCCAAAATGCCCAGCGTAGAAGATGCTCCGGCTCCGCACCATCTTAATCCCGTGAAAACGCAGAGATCAAGAACGCGGTGCGGAAAGTGTGGTCCTGAGAGAGTAACTCTTGGGGGGGGTGGGGGCAGTGGATCAGATACAAGACATGTATGACAGTGGGATCGGTGCGTCTTGGATCAGTGGATGGAGTGGGATAATCAGACACACCCATATCAATAAAAGCTGCTTGATGGAGGTAAAAGTGACAATTTATTGTCTAACAGGAAATTGTATTTGGAGCACCACCATCAAACACTGACTAGAGGGAAATCTGGTGTTTACTAGCAAATTCTATGCAACACCTGGCCTAGAAAATTAAAAACATGACAATGACCAGTGCTCAAAGACCAGGGATCACTGGCCAAAGAGATCAGTGACCAGAGAGATCAGCGAGATGTGACACATTGTATCCAGCTACAGGGTGACAGAGCGCGAGTACGCGCTGTACATGTACCAGACAGATTGTGTCACAGTGACGTTCCGAAACGCAGCGGCGCGCAATCAATCGCAGCTCGGCTGCATTTTTTAACCCGTTTTAAAGCCTTGATGCATTTCAGTGCATTTGAAAGAAAAACACCGCGATCATGCACACAAACGCGCATTTAAACAGCAGTTCGGGCAAAGCCACCGACCCTCCTGTACTAAGTGTAAGCACGCATTACATTAATTTCACTGTCATTTATATTTCGCTCTGGACGCGTCGATATTAAAGCGCTCGGCGGTACTTACGCGGCCGACGACCGGAACGCGCATTTAAATGCAGCCGAACATGGACGGTGATAAACAGCGCAGCGTATGACCTACTTTCCCTCTTCTGTAACGCCTGTCGCACCACTAACCTACTTTTTCGACCAATGACGCCTTTGGATGAGTCTGCGCAGACGTCTGAGCCATTCAGAAAGCGTGTTTTGAACACGTGACTGCCTAGAACGCGAAGAACAGTGCATGAGCCCAATGAGAGTGCATACAGTTCGCCCATAATAAAGTTCTGCAGCCAATAGCAGAATCAAATAAAACATAAGTGGGCGGGTCTTCGGCCTGTGCGTGGTAATGATGGGTGAATCACTGCAGGAGGGAGCGGAAATATGAGTTATGAATTATGGATATACAGTGGTCACAGAAAACCGGGATGAAAAAACGTGATTTTATCGGGGCCGAGATTACATACCGATTTATACATTCTGAGAGCCTCAAACTGTATGAAAAAAAACTACTGTAAATTTAAGGTTTACACAAGAGAACGTGATTGTAACCGTTCTGCTAAACCCAAGCAAAAGGCGTCACATAAATTATTCTTTTTTTTACAAATGTCATTCCCATCTGTCATGCCCCACTGCTTGTCTAAAATATTCCTTACTATTATTTGGACAACTCAACAAAATTTATTTATTGTCTTTCATAGCCATTATTTACCAAAATAGTTTTTTTATTAATGTTTCCAAGTACAGCACAGCTGTCAAACTGAACACCTGTCCCACAAAAGTGTTACATTGAAACACTGCAATTATGCAATTACATTTTTTCAGCAGGCAATGGAAAATGCTGCATAACTTTAAATAAATGCAGTAGTTTGATTTTATTTGTTTGTGCGCGGCGTTTCCCTTGACTTTGTTTGGCTTTTATAGAGTCATTAATGAGAACTCGTTTATGTTTATTAAGGAGTGTGAACATCTGTTCATTCCACTTCGACGTTCGACGGCTGGTCAAAGGTTATGTTTGCCGTCTCCTGCGCTGCGCAAGTGCGGCGCAGAGCGTCCCCAACCGTGAGAAAACTGCTTTCGGACTGTTGAGACACCCAGGCGTCCTCTACGAAACACAGTTGACAATCTGGTTTGTTCAACGATGATCCCAATTAAGAACAATAAGGAGGAAACAGGATTTTTTCGCGACCGTCTCCTAAGTGGCAGACTCAGAGACTGTACCGCGACGTACGCAACCAAGCCCGTTTATTTTCTTAACGTGAAAGCAGGATTAAACACAAATGCAATATTCCAAGATTGCTAATTATAATGCATAGGCAGCAGCCGAACCCCAAGGAAGCCAGTAAACAGAATGACTAAAGAATGCTCGGCGTACGATACAAATAGATCCCCTGAGGACGCGGCACCACCTCCATCTGCAGGGACTCCTGCGATCAACCTGATGTATTGAACGTCTCGCGCTCGTTGCAATTCCCCCCCCCCCGAGTTTAACATAATTGGCCAGTTAGAGTGTCACTTACTAATGACGTCACCGGAAAGACAAGGCGCCGAGTTTGAAAGTAAAAGGTCAGGGATTGGACGTTTGCGCCGTAGGAGTCTTCTGTGTGTGTCCAGTTTATGAAATATAAGCGTTAATAAAGCGTTGTCGTTAAGTAATAAGCGTTAATAAACGTAATGAGGAGACGGAGCAGCGGCAGCGCGGCCAGGAGACGCACCGAGAGCTCGGGGTTTGACGAGTTCGGCTTTGCGCTCAGGGGGGAACAGAGACTGCAGGGCAGATGTCACCAGTACAGGTCAGCGGTGCCACCCGGTGGGTGTGGGTGTGTGTATATATATATATATATATATATATATATATATATACACACACACACACTAACTAACTAACTAACTAACTAACTAACTAACTCACTCACTCACTCCTTAGTGGTAAAACATACACACACGTCATCATGGACACTCACTGAGTGTCCATGATGTGTGTGTGTGTGTGTGTTACCAGTACAGGAGTGTTTTCCTTTCCACATATGACTTTAAGCAGGTCTGATATGCCCCGCCTCCCCCCCATTTCTTTATTACTCCATGGAATCCTGTTGTTAATATAATTTTGATCCTCCCAAATACCTTAGGGGTTTTTTAATTTTTTTGGGGGGGGGCCTGGTGTTTCCATCACAGGTGTGTCACGTACACCTGAGGATTTCCACACCTGAGGATGTGCACAGAGCATTCGCTCATCCGCCAAACTCGCGCGGTCACGTCTAACCTCCTGTGCTTGCAGCTACCCGCAGCCGAACTCGGCCGAGGCCAAGGAGCTCCGTGGACTCATCAGCTGTTGGGACGGATCCAGCGTCACTTGCAGAAACCAGGTGTGTTTTATGGACCGGAGCATCGGGATTTCTTCATCTCAACACTGAAGATTTCATATTATTGTCTTTGACACCCTGGACTTTGGATCTTTGAATAGGACGGCTGGTAATGTAGCGGTTAAGGCTGCTGCCTTTGGACCCAAAGGTCACAGAGTCCCACCTCTAGCTGTAGTACCCTTGAGCACGGTACTTACCCTAAATTGCTCCAGTAAAATTACCCAGCTGTATAAATGGGTAAATAATTGTAAGTAGATTAACATTTAAAGTCGCTTTGGAGAAAAGCATCAGAAAAATGAATGAATGAATGAATGTACTTGGATGTTCATTCTTGTTAACTTTTCAGATTGAACACTTTATGAAGATGGGGATCCCTCCTGTGCTGCGAGGACGTGTGTGGAGGTGTCTCCTCGACATTGACACCCTGAGGGCAACCAGCAAGTTCTGCTACCAGGTACTGGGCAGCTGGGCAGAGCGAGAGCCTGAGTTTAGGTGTCTTGTTCCTCTGTTAGGTCAATGTCAAAATGCGAAGAGAAACCAGTAT
Organism: Scleropages formosus; assembly: GCF_900964775.1. Classification (NCBI taxonomy): domain Eukaryota; kingdom Metazoa; phylum Chordata; class Actinopteri; order Osteoglossiformes; family Osteoglossidae; genus Scleropages; species Scleropages formosus. Next base: position 28,595,915 of record NC_041810.1, on the reverse strand, counting down.
CACACATCCAAAGTACCCTGCAGAATGTGGTGTTTTATTGAACATCAGTTAAAACTGAAGTGCGTGGTAAGTCTAAGTTTGAAAACAAGCATGTTGTTAATAATTGGGGCAGCAGATGGCGCAGTGGTTAAAGCTCTTACCTTGTAATTTGCATATCCAGCATTTGAATCGACATGCCCACTGTAGTACCCTTTTGAACAAGATACTGGCACTAAAATTACCCAGATGTATACGAGGGTAAATCACTAACTAACATTGTAAGTTTCCTTGGAGAAAGATATCAGGTATAAATATTGGTTAATATTATACTTACATTTTTTTCATTTAGCTGATATTTCTCTCCAGATGACTTATAATGAAGTTTCTTATAATTATTTACCCATTTGTACAACTGGGTAATTTTACTGGAGCAATTTGGGCTAAGTACCCTGTTCAGGGGTACTTCAGCTGGAGGGGAATTAGAACCTGTCACCTTTGCAACCAAAAACAGCAGCTCTAAACACTATGCTACCAGTTGTGCTTAATTCCAATACATACAGTATTGGATGCAATATTAAATGTTGTCCCTGTGTTACTGAGAAGGACCTGAGCGCAAAATTAATCTAATATAATGTGCTAATGCAGCTGATAATTATGGTATTTTTGATGGAACTGTTGTTTGCTTATTCACCATTTACTATGCTCATCTGAGATCCACAATGAGTGATAGATAAGTTGATATAAATCTGTGAAGTTGTAAAGAGAAAGAATGAAAATGTGTGCGTTGTGCCCTAGAAATGTCTGAGAGAAGTTCGGGAGCCCCTTGTGGACTTGGGGTTCAACGAGTACAGTGTTTTGTCAGCCATCGCCATGCTGAATGACGCCCATGACCAGAACCCCTTCTGGCTCCTCCAGGCCTGCTCCGTGTCCACCGACGACTTGGTCATCCTTCACCAGATTGCACTGGACTTACGTGAGTTCAGGCCCTTGGCACGGACAAACCCAGATCTCCTCATGGTAAGAATAATGTGGTGTTTTAACGTGTGTGGATCCCTCGCAAGGACGGTCCTTTCCTACGCATCGGTCCTTGATGGGAGACACGCCCGAGGCCATTGAAGGACAGGCCAAGCTTTTCCGAGTTCTCGTCGCGTACGCCAGGTACAACCCCAAAATCGGTTACAGCCAAGGTGAGCCTATTGGAGGAGTAGCTTTGTAGGGGGACAGGTACACCTGACTAATGCTGTTGATGTTCGCTTTCCTTTCTTCTCTGCTTGCGTAAATATTTTAATGGGTGCTTTTAGTTACTTTTACATATCATTGACACTTTATGGAGTTTTATTTTTCATGCACCGTTTATCCTTCTGATGGTACTGCTGTGTTCTGAATCATGAACTTGCAAAACTGTTCAATGTTAAATGCCTCATTATATCACACTGTGGCCACTAGGAGGCAGAAAGATACTTTAAACATCTTTATCCTTGGAAAGGTCCTGTTCCCTCATTTTTATCACAAATTAACCTGAAAAAAATCCACAGAACTTCATCGGTGAGTTCTTGAACAGGTTCCTCATTGTACGAGCAAAAAACATACAAGAAGTCGGAGACATCGGGCCCAGCTAGGCAGTCGAGTCCTGTGGAGAAGGAGTGGGTCACGTCATCTCCGATTCTCCATCTACTTTGTTTAGGTATGTCTCACATTGGTGCGGTGTTGCTGATGAACCTTCCGGAAGAAGAGGCCTTCTGGGCCCTCGTCGCCCTGCTGGAGTCTCCTAAGTACCTTTCTGGGCTGTTTGATCACTCATTGGACAAGTAAGGGTTCCCCAGGTACCTGGTGAATGTTTGTACAGTTTGTTTGACATGTGAAGGATAAAAATCTGCTTTCTAGGGAATAACTTGGAGAAATACAACTCTGATTTTGGTGTGACCATTCTTCCCTTTTCAGAATCCAGCACCAGGTTGGAGTTTTCCACCAGCTCCTGAAGCACCGGAGTCCACGCCTCTTCCAGCACATAGTGAGTACGACCACAGGAGTCCTTCACGTCACAGGTTCGCACCCCTGATCTCTCTACAAACCTCACCGTTTGCCCACAGCTGAACTGCCAGGGCTCTGTGTGAAATGCTTCACAACGGGCTTGGTCCGGATCTCCACTTTCTGGGGGAGAACCAGCCATAACCCTGAAACCCAACCAAGACGACAACTTTGCTCTTGTGACAGGCCGTTGCAATTAGCCAAGCACATATTTGTGGCCGGGTCCAGGTCACCTCTCGTCGGCTGATAAAGATCCCTGTTACGTGCTGTTCAAAGCTGTTTTAACTCACATGTTTCCCCCAGTTGATGATCAGTGTGCTTTTCTGTGTGGTGGATGTTCACTTCCCCAGTTCAGTCTGGGGCAGCTGTGAGCCATGACTGACTGGCACACCCACCCCCATTCCCTCTGCTCCTTCCAGGAGGATGTGGGGGTGTCTTCCTTGCACTATGCGATGCCCTGGTTCCTGTCCGTCTTCACCTCGCTGCCCTGCTGGGACTCGGTGATGGCCATATGGGATCTCGTCATGCTACACGGTATGTCCCCACCCACCACCACCGCCACCACCACCATGCGCCAGGGCTGCAGACGTACTTCAGGATCTGGGGGTCAGTTGCATGAGCAGAGATGCCTTGTGCCTGCAGGGGGCACTCTCAGGCCTCATTTTAGTCTTTGTTTCACAGGTGTCTATTCCAGACTCCACCCTTCACAGGTGTGGTTGGTTTGATGCCTGATAGTGAGCTTATTAGCTGCTCCTCTTTGCAATTTCCAGTTACAGACCATGTCACATATTGTTTGTTGGGTCCTTTGGGGCCCAGGAGCGCTGACCACATGCTGTTAGAACTGTTTATTTGAGAGGAGTCAGCAATTTGTTCGTCTTTCTGGTGGGATCTGCATCTCCAGGGATGAGGTGCTACGTTCCACATCTGAGGCTCCGGTGGTCTGTGTTGTGCCATCTGAACCGTGTTTCTGGTTCTGTTTTATTTTTTAGCACACCGTATTTCCTGACCTTCAGTGTGTTCCACTTCCCAGCAACATCTTGACATTAGCTGCAGGGCGCTCAGAGAATCACAGGCCTTAGAGGTCAGACCCCCATGCCTTTACCGAGACCTGGACATCATGACCCCCTCAGGATGGCAACCTTGTTCGAGTGGTTAATTTGGCCCTCGAACTGGATGCAACCCTAGCTATCCTTCTCCACTGCACTGTGTCCAGGGAGTGTTGCACCAGGACACTGGGGGTCCTTTCCCCCCTCTCTAAGGCAAAGATTTGGGGCATGAATGCTGCAACATGGTCTCTTTCACACCTCTCCAAGGAGCTAGCCCTGATGGTGTTCAGCTATGTCCCCCTTATTAAAGCCTCTCCCTCTCCCAGGGGGACAGGTTGGAGATGCATGGATGAGCCTGTGTGTCTGCATTGATTAATTCCCCTTGTCTTTCTTACACACATTTTGTCTCACACTCTCCTCCTTTCACTGACTTGCTCTTACTTCCTCACCTTGCAGGGATGTTGGCTCTGTTCCGTGTAGGACTGACCATCATTCATCTCTTGGAGCCACAGCTGCTGCGAATGAAGGACGAGGCCCTGGTGCTGCCGCTTCTACTGCACGTGCCTGTGGATGTGTGAGCTGCCCATCTTCGCTTAAAACGCAAACACACAAAACATGGGAAGCCCTAGGGAACTAGAAGACTATTAACGGCTGCACTCGTTAAAGGTGCGAAATATCCTGGGGCCAAGTCACCATGAGGGACCAGGTGGAGTCAGAATCCATGCACAGATCCCAATGAAGCCCTTTGTTTCCAACAAGCAGCTACTTTCAAAAGAAAGAACAGTATTGTTGTTGCAGACGCCTATCGCTGCACAGGCGCAGGGTGAGCGCAGTTTTACATGATAAGTTGTTTGAGAACACTTTGGCCCAGTTTTACACAACAATGGCTTTTCAGCCAGTAAATAGCCTGTTATTTAAAACTTTCAATTTGGGCTTAGGTGGCCTGAAATGCAGAACTCAAGCGCGCGACAAGTCATTCAGCATTACGCTGGCACAAGATTGGCGTCTTGTGAATGTATTGCCGCCTGTTGCCTAGGCAACCTTAGAAGAACAAAAGGAGCAGTGTTTGCATGGCATTGACTGGTGAATGATATCGAAACTCTACATTTTAATATTTAAGCCACCCCTTGTAATGAATGTTTCCCTGCAGCCTTTGTGTATGTTAACTGTCAGCGGACTTCAAAGCTCTGAGAGAGTGGGGCTCTTTGCCCTTTTAAATGCCATCTTAGTCACTAAGCGCCGCCTTCGGTTAATTGACATTGACGGTGGACGTGGTCCTCTGCATCTCAAAGTAACTTCCAGTTGTTTACATTAAAAGTCCCTTTTTGGGCTGCAGTTTGGACGTTGCTATGTCAACAGTGCCATTCATCTCCTCTGAGGGCCCTGCCCCCAGGTTGTTTATTAAACATTAAACCACGCACAAGGACGCCCTCGGAATTTGCCTGTGGCCCCCTTTCCGCTCCTCGCAGTTGAGAGAGAGAGAGAGAGAGAGAGAGAGAGAGAGAGAGAGAGAGAGAGAGAGAGAGAGAGAGAGAGAGAGAGAGAGAGAGAGAGAGAGAGAGAGAGAGGAGAGAGAGAGAGAGAGAGAGAGAGAGAGAGAGAGAGAGAGGTGCTTCTTCCACCAATTGTTTTGGTCTGGGAAATTTATCAACTGCTCTGCCTGCGCAGTTAGTTCACCGTGACCTGTGACCCTTCCCCTCCCCTCCCCTGGCAGAGTCTGAGGGTGGTGCCCAGGACTCTGTGTGTCTACGAGTGTATTGACATGAGCTCAAAACAGACTTTTTCCCCAATATGACTTATAGCTCCTGTATTTTCTGTGCTCCAATTCTTTCTGCATTTCCATGAAAGAAGTTACTTCACTCTGTTAGCTGTACATAACTTCTGCTTTTTTAGATGTTAACATTAGGTTCTAACTCTATGAAGCAATATATTTCTAAAATTAAGCTCAAGATGTGATTCCAGAAGGGGTTTATTGTGTTTGTTGGAAACAGCTAGTCAATTGTGGTGGTCCACAACCATGCCATTAAATACTTTTTGGGAAAATGGAGTTACTGTTTGTGAACTGACACACCAGTTGCAGTTTTGTGTTGGAAAAGTTCATTTTGTATGCAGTTGTATTCTGACAGTGAGCTGAAGGCACCTTGTACTGGCACTATTTCTGAATGATGAACAGAATCTGGAGATGTTCATATTTATCTATCTTCCTGCTGATTTCTCTGGTATGTGGAGAACTTCTGGCTGAAAGCAGGGGAAATTTTAGGAGCCCTTGATGCATCAAGCTTCATTATGCATTAAATTTGCCAGATGCTCAGAGGCATCATGCTGGTCCTTCTGTACAAGAGCCTGCTGTCATTGTAAACTAATACACTTCATCTTGCAGCTAGCAGGGGAAAGGCCCCTCTGGAGTCTGGAACATCCAGCTGTCTGAGTAATGTCTGTGGCACCTTTGTAAGTCTGACAGCCAGCCCACAGCTCCAGGAGGTTCCATTTAATGTACCACAGTGTGTCGTCCAGAGGCGTAACTAGTGAAAGTTGCCATTGATTTGTTTCCTCAAAAAACTGGCGTTTTTAATGTTCGGCCTCGTCACACGTGTTGTAGTCTAATACTTAGAAAATCTTTAAGATGAAAGAAATTATTACTTGGCAGGGTGTAACTTGTCTTAAGTCTAACATAGTTAACAAAAATTAACCACCAGTTCCATCCAGCTGTACTCACGAGGTTTCTTTGTTTAGAAGTATACCATTTGGTGTAAACGCTGCCCCTGTAAACCTGCACAATTGTTTTTCTGTATAATGCAATTGTTTGCCCTCAGAGAATGCTGGTATATCTCCACAGGGGTCCTGAGAAATGTTGTTAATGAGACAAGGAGCGTTGGGTTTATGCGGAGTGCTCGTCGTCTTATAATGATCTCTCTCCTTGTGCCACCTGTCTGGTAACTGGATCTCATTTCTCCTAATCCAATACTTGTTGGGCAAATTGAAGTAGTCAAGCGTTTTCTCTAGGTTAAACTGAGAAATGACTGCCTTGTCTGTCCATCTGGCCAGGGTTTCCTTGGGGAATGACAGTGCTCGCTCTTTCTGGTTCTTTCTCCTTGTTAACGTCACTGCTCCTGAATCCTTGCATGCCGCCCTTGTCAGGAGTGCCATCACAATGGCTTCGTGTTCTTCTGTCATCTCCCCCTTGTTTCGGTGTTTGTCTTCCTTTCAGGAATATTTCTCATAGGACCAGCTAACACTACCTTATTGTAGCAGGGCTTACTTTCTCCATTTCTCGGTTCGGTGTCAACTGCTGAATTCGCACCGCTGCTATGCTGACTGAATGACATTGTGGTGAAAATATGTTTCACAGCAAAACAGCTTCTTACCCATGAGATTGTTGCTAAAGAATTCAGGGTACTGTGGCGTTTAGTACGTTGAGTGGGGTGAAGAAAGGTCTACGGGTTTAAAACTTGTCGGCGAAAACCAAGTCTGTGTGTGTGTGTGTGTGTGTGTGTTGAGGGGTAACTATAGATGTGACAGATGACCAAGAGTTATGGCGATATGGAGAAGTGTTTTATTGTGTGCAGGGTTACTGCATAGAAATTCTGCTTTAACAGTATGGAAGGATACTAACCTGTTCCCTTCTTTCTCTTAAAGCTATTTTTTTTGGACTTGCTAATATTTACTTGGTTCTTGCTCTCTCCTTGTTAATATGTCTACCTTTGTCTGTCTTCTCCCAGGGCTCAGCACTGCATCTTGATCCCAGCCCTGTGGAACACTGAGGTTCAGGAGTGGGAGGTGATCTGCATGAATAGTCTGATCCTGGAGGAGGCTGGAGATGGCTCTTGCCACCTGGGTACGAGTACAGGCATCTTATCATTACCTGCTCATCAGCAGGCTACTGATGAAGACCAGTCAGTTGAATTACATGACCAAGAAACTTGACTACGTTTTACCCGAGTTCATTGCACTAAATTTTTAAGCACACCTTGACTATGTAAAGTCATGTGACCAGGCGTGTGAGCGTGTTTTTCAGCAACACAACTTTCTGTGCTTGCTTTAGTACTTCCAAAGTGCTTGCTATATTGTACTGAACACGATGTACATTGCTGGCTTTGCAGTCCGATGTGTGTTTTGCAGGAGATTTTGGAAAACGAGCTCTTTTGTATACCTGTCAGCGTGCATATTAATGCTGGCACACCTTAAACATTCCATACTGTATACTTTTGTCGGTGATTTATCTTCCTGGCTGTCTGCTTTGTATGTGCATCACTCTGTGAGTGCAGGACTTGATCAAAGACGACCTACCTGAGGGTCCATGGGGGCGATAATCTCTAGCAGCCTGGCCTACTTAGCCTGTAGAAAGTCGGAAACGCTTTGTTGGGTGCACTGCAGACAAACCTCTTGGTATTTCCAAGCAATGGATCATGTTTCGAGGTTTCTCCTCTTCCGTGGCCATGCGCGGGCTCACGTGGACAATGAGGCTTTTCTTTCTCTTGGTCCCCCCATGCCTGGTCACATGGTTGCCTAGATAGCATCAACATGTTGTGCTTTTTGTTCCTGTCCAATGTTCTCCCATTCCTTGGTCTCTGAAACGAGGTGCAGCTATTTGGAAACATGGGCAACAGACAATAGGCATCATCAGTTTGCAATTGAGGGTGAAACCTTTTTTTTTTTTCTTTTGGAGGGTGTGGACATATGCTACAATGTTTGGTGTTTTAGTCGATCAAATCATACCTTTTACAGCAAGGAGTGCCGTGGGTCAGACCTTGGGTCTACGCGGAACATTTTAAGCTTAAAGACCCTAGTTGGGAAACACATTTGTAAGTAAATGCCATTAAACTAGTTACTTTCATTGTACGCTTCAGGCAAAGGAAGCAGAAATGGGCAACTGTCACCTCCCCCAGCTTCCCAGTATCCATTACTACTGTTGTACCTTTGATAGGCAGCAAGAATTCAGCACACAGTGTTGGAAGGTGTTCACAACCTTCACCTGGCTTTTGAATCTTGGGCTTTATTGAAACAGGAGACAGAAGGACAGGTCCATCCCAGGTGTGGCTGGAGGCAAAAGTATTATGTGATGTGAAAAGCTGCATGTTACTAAACATCATGGACTTCATCCTTGTTTGCAAGTTACACAGTGTGGATGGATGCCTAGTCTCCAGAACCTTGTGAGCATACAGTTCATTCAGGCCAGTGAGGAGTTTAGTGACCTTCCCAGTGTAAAAGTCAGATCTTTGTCACAGAAGGATGTTGATTAAGCTGTGGACTCGGCAACAGGGCACTTTCCATCCTTGAAAGTGTTATCAGTACCTTGTGTGTGTGTTTGCTTGGGAGAGAGAAAGATATGAAATTGCTGCATACACATGATCTTCCAAGCCTTAATTTTTCTTGTTTCTATTTTGGGAGCTACATAAGGCACTTTTCGTGCCACATTTCTGCTGATGTGCCTTTGTGCATTGCGGCAAAATTACTTAATGTCCCAGATAGTGCCACTTGTGCAGCAGTTTTAATGCCTGTTATTTTACCTTAAAATCTAAAATGCAAGGTTTTGGTTACCAGATTTTCTAGTTGTTTCTTGCATATGCGTTGCTATTTTGGGGTATTGCTCAGATTTGTGTTACCATATTATGATGACGAGGTGTTTGCTGGGTTTAAGGTTTTGCTGAGCAGCCCACAGAGATGTGACAGGGGGATACAGTTGCAGACCTGCAGTCTCCTTCCTCCTGATCCGTCGCTCTGTCAGCAGAGCCGTAGCTCAGAGGCCGGGCAGCTGCTCGCTGTCAGCAAGGCATTCCCCCTTTTCCCATCCTGGTGTGACTCAGCTCAATTCTCAGAGCCAGCTGAAATGCCGTTTCCTGCCCTCTGCTTTACTGGGAGGACACAGAGGGCCGTTGGGCCAGGGGACTGGTGGTATTGCACATAATGGCGTGAAGGTGCTGCTATATCCCACAATAATAGACTGACAGCTCGCCGGCATGATGATGCTCATCTATCTCGCTCCAGACTTGACCGCGTTTTTCTTGGTAACCCAACCCCATCAAAGAGCTCTGTACAAGTAGTCTCTGTTGTTCACTGCAGGGCTGGCATCAGCGCAGTCCTTATCGCCCCTATGGACTTCACTGCGGTGTCTTTGATAAGTCGCGGAGGTGCATACCTACATCCAGACTTTGAATAGAAACCTGGCTGCTGTGCTGGAATGTGACAGGAGTTCTACAGGCTTATGGTCTTGGATGCCCTCCTGCAGAGATGTAGGATAAAGAATGAAATTGATTTTTAGATACAAGTCGTCTTTATAGAGTTGTTAAGGGTGTGATGGACTGGGCTGCAGAACTGCGCTAGAAAAGCTATGATCTCAAATTCAATGTTACGATGCTGTTTGGCTCTCAAGCAGCTATATGAGGACTCAGTGTTTGTAACCTAGAGAAGTTGGCTGCATCTTTGGCGATTTCTAGTAATCCCTGAAAGTACTTTAACCACTTACTGTGGTTCCATTCAGCATTTTTTCTTCCAAGCCAATTTGACCCTTTACAAATACAATCTTGGATAAGTTGCTGATGGATGGGATTCATTGGCTTTCAAGAAAGGAGAAGGAAATCCCCCAACTCTGGTTGAAAGCCAACTAGGACCCTGGAGCAGCTCCTTGGAGTTGCAGGAGACCACCTGCAATAACATTTTCAACTGAACAAGGATTCTTCTGCTTTCCTCTTGCTCTCAAATTATATGTATGCATTTTTATATTTATTAAAAAAATGACACAATGTAGTGGTGTCTATAGTATTTCTCATACTTTTAACTTGCTTTGCAACAAATCCAGAGCTAGACAAGCCCGCTCTCTGCCTCTTCCATGACCCCACTGTAACGTCTTTTGGATTTACTGTCTAGCTATGTTACATTTTTCACCCCTGCTGTTTAGCCTGGAGCATAAATATTAAGGAAAGTCTGACCTTTCATCTGTAAATCTTTATGAAGATCAAACCTTTAAGTAGTTTGAGTGATAGGACAGTGGGCTTGACTGACATCGACCTCCTCGTTCTGATAGTTCAGGGCTCTATGGTCACCAGCACAAGGCGATGGATTATTTTGGGATTTTGTGTGTGTGTGTGTGTGTGTGTGTGTGTGTGTGGGGAGGGGTTTCCCTGAGCCACATCTAATCTGCACTTTAACACACACAGAGACATGGGTTCAAAAGACTTGACACTGAAGTTCCTACCAGCTGATTCCCCACTTCAGTGACTTTAAAATATTTGTTCCACAGGCAGCACATCTCTTCACGCGTTAAGCCATTTCGCCTTCTCCGGTTTAGCCAAACACTTAACACCAAACACATTAGTATTTTAATTTCCTCTGTTCAAATCAATAGATTGCTCAAGGTCGGATCATTCGCGGCACAAGGTTTTGTGTTTGTACTGGTAGGGCCCAGTAGAACATGTGGATAACACGGTTACAAGTGAGTTCCTTGTCAGAAGGTCACAGGTCAGTCGATAATGAGTACATGCCACCAGTCCAGCTCAGTGGGGGCTGGTGAAATGCAGTAGCCTGCTCTGTAATCACGCCTTGGAGGTGGAAGTACTCCTTGATCCAAAGAGCAGTACTGATTGGCAGGTAATGAGAAATGTAGAAAGGACAAAGTTTTCATTATCTGTTACTCCTGTGGGATGGGGGCCATTGTACCCAGATATCCTCCCACCACCCCCCATGTTCCTAGAAGTGGAATGCACACACCTCAAGCTATATACACAGAGAAGATGAGGTCTGGGCTTTTTGGACTTCAGAGGCATCTATCTTAGTGACATTGACAATGTTGCTGTGGTGATAACTGAGAAGGGAGGGTTGTTCCTAATGGTGTCAAATCCCTCTGGTTTTGGTTAATATTTAGACATGTGATTTCCTGGCTAGCGCTGCAACAGCCTGCTATGACATAGCGTTTACATTTTGTCACTTGGAAGACTTTTCTTCAAAGCGACGTATATCTCCAGGAGCAATACGGAAAGTGCGTTACGTCAACGGAAGGAGAGATTTGGATGCAGAGACGTGATTGAGTACAGTCAATTTGTCAGATACCTAGGCTTTTCCATTATTTCACAAGTTGTTATCCAAAATGATTAAACATAGCAAACACTCACGTGTTTATCGAGTGCTTACAAGATCTGGGGAGAAAGAATCCGAAAGCCACAAAATCCCCATCCTGGATACTCACCAAAGCCCTCTTAGTTCTCCCAAAGCTGTGGAATCATTACAGTTCCCTGCAAGAGCTTGGCAATCGTTGAATGGTAGCTGGATGTCTTGACAACTCTACCGCTTGCTTTTTTTTTCTGTAAATACAGGGGTTGTTGGCGCACATTCCCCAAAATATGTTAATAAATGGCTAAAATGTCTTGAATGAATGTAAAAGGATTCATTTAGCATGACTAGGGGAAGTTGAAGAGGATGGTTGCCTGGTAATTCCTTTCAAAGATGCAGAGCTAGCAGCAGTCCTCCGTTCCATACCACAGAACAGCCAGTTCTGAACAGAATGGGCGCACGACATCGGTTTTGTGGGCTTTGATCTTACATTGAACTCCACAGTCCTACAATGGAGGTATCAATGGGAATGTGACAGCTTGAGCTGTCAGCGAGGGTGATTTATGACCAGACATGCGATGCACATGGCCTCTGGTTATAGGCTAAAAATGTTCATTTGCTGCTCAAGTCTTCAAGGCTGTTTTTGTCTTTAGATGAAAACGGTAAGAAATCTGTGTTAATGCCCAGCAAGACACCCACTGTACCTCTTTCATGCTGATGTGTAGTGGTGGAGTATCAAAGATGCTGGATCATGAAGTCTTTATTGGTCCAAAAAAAAAAAAAAGACAAGGGGCTTTTTGGCCAAAGTGTTTCATTGATAGCAGGGCTGAGCACAAATGAGGTCTTCATTTATTCTCCAGGCAGAGGGTGCTGACTGTTACATCCTAACACCAGTTGAACGGTAAATTTGAAGTGTCATTGTCATTTCCTAGCTGCTTGAAAAGGACTGTTAGAATAATAATTTCTAACCAGGTATTGAGCTGACAATAGTTAAACGTTTGTCCCTCCGGTTGACCTCACCTCCTGACCTTGAGAGTTTGCATGAAAGACCCAAGTAGAGGAGAGCATGGGGGCTTTAAGATCGACTCGCTGCTTGTCCATGCACACACTTGCCTCCCCCACCCTTATACCATGATACAGGTTCCTCGCCTCTACTCTACCCCACTTCCCAATGCAATCCATCACATGCATGCCATGCAGCTTCCCAGATATGGAATGGGCTTAACAGATTAGCGCCCATGGATACAAAAGGCTTAAACCCACCGACCAAACAGAAGGTGCAGTCAGAGCCACTGTTTTCAAACAGCATGACACCTGAACAGTCGAAGTAACCAATTTGTGGGCCAGGGGCACAAATCCCTGTGTGTTATGAGTTTTAACCACAAGGGTCATCCATAGAAGCTATTGCTTTTACATGTAATTCCTGTAGCCCAAGGAGAATCCAAAGGTCACTAGTTTGAGTCTCACCTCCAGCTGTAATACCCTTGAGCAAGGTACTTACCCTAAATTGCTCCAGTAAAAATTATCCAGCTGTAGATATGAGTTAAACTGTAAAATGCTTAACACCATAAGTTGATTTGGAGAAAAGTGTCATAAATGAATAAATATTATGTGAAGGCATGTTCCCCTATCCCTCTGTGGTACAACTACTCCACTTTGGAAAAGAGGATTTAGAATTGGCCTGACCCTTTGCATTCTTCAGCAAAGACTTGATCATGTCATTGTGGCCTCCTGACTGCATCTCAACAATCTTAAAACTGCCCTGGGTTGAAATTGCTGTGCAAAATCATGAGCAAATGTAGTTGTTGGCGATGAAATTTTTTTTTCTCCCCCCTCCCAGGCCATGTCAGCCTCAGCCCTTCTCCAGCACCCAGTAGACTGCTCTGAGTCTTTGAAAGCAGTGCTGTGCTTTGATACTTTGGGACCCACGATAGCTAGGAACAAGGCTCTATGAGGTTTTCTAAGTTTACACTACATGTATGTGGGTGCATTCATGTGCTCTGTTTAACGCAGAAGAAAAACTTGATCCAGCTGCTTGTTTGCACTGGGGTAAAGTTCAGGAGCTGTCTAATGGAGTTTGGCAGGGGTTATTCAGTGGTTAACCCTACAAATGTATCACCTAGAAGTTCATGGAACAGAAGCCCAGCCATTAGACTCCTGTAGGTTCCCCATGTTCACAACTATTTCTCATTAGTCATACAGCTACAATATATTAGCATGTTCTTTGGCTGATCTCCAACTTGGAGCTTAGACATGTGGATGGTCTTTAATGCTCTGCCTCAAGCTGTGCTGATATAGGGCTATAGATGCATAATAAGGTCTCTGCTGACACCCACACACATCTTCTCCTGCCTTCTCTGTATCAGTCTCTCCACAACTATTTAGAACCTCATCAAAGCAGAAATGCTTTGACCAAAGCTCGCAATGATCTAGGAATGGGGATTTGGGCTTCAACCCCAGATCTAGGGGCAGTCTGGATGGGGCGGGCGAGCGAGCGATTAGTGCCAAAAAGGAGTTTTAATGTTCACTGTTTCAAGTCCTACTCACTTCAGCCCTGCCCTGAGATGTTTTTAGCATAGACTTTCTCATGTTGGTTTCTTACCACTGCATTTCTAGCTTTTCTCAAGTCCTTCTGGGACTGTCCTGGATCTTATCTTTAGATTCGTAGATCTAGAGTCATACCAGAATTAGCAAATGCGATAACATTCATTATCTTTACAAACAGCTGAAATTGAAGGGAATATCAAAGGTTTTCATATCTTAAATATTATGAAATTCCAGTCTGTGGGTCATACGAATGTGGAATAGAAAAACGTATCCTAAATAAGATTGCATGCGCACAATATTGCTAGGATGTTGTGACATGTTACTTTTAAAAGGTCACATGTTAAAAGTGAGTTCCTAATTTTGAAGACAGCCGTCATGCAGGAATCCTCCCACTCATGATGAGTAAAGCAGATGGCTAGATTTCTCTGTGTTTATTGCAGAAATGTAGTGACTTTTTTTTAAATCTCGACTTCTGAATCTGGAAGTACGTGACCCATCCCCCTTTGGGCTGGGTTTATTTATTTAACTAACTCCTGGCTTGTCCAGTGAGCATTGGAAGCACCCGGAGTGCTTTCTGACAGGAGTGAATATGGAACGGGCAATAATGAGCCAAACTTATTGACTACAATACAGATTGAGAAGACTAAAGTCAACTTGATAAAGCTACCTTGTTCTACTGCGGGGAAAAAAAACAGGCAGACCTTTTCGATAGTTACTGCTATCTCACCTTCTCTGGCCTGCTTAAGTAAGATGGCCCTGTTATGTTCAACTGAAGTGTTCCCTTTCCTAAAATAGAGCATTGTGTGAGCTCTATGTGTGACTCAGTATTGTAGGTATCTTCTCTGCTTGGTAGGGGTGTAGGGTGGCGAGAGTTGGAGTTGACAAGGTTGGATAGAGGTGATGTTGGCTGGAGTTGAACATAAATGTTAGTGTGTGTATGAAGTAACATTAAGGACTGGTGTGTAAGGAGCCATACTGTATTGCCAGTTTGTGGTTGGCAGCCAACTAGGTCTCCAGCACAGACTTTGTGTAGACCTGGGTCCAGATCTGTTCATATGATCCTTCACCATTGACCTCAGCAACTTATTTTACATGTTCCAAATGCCCCCAGATAGTCCTTATCTGCAGGGGAATCAACAGGAAACCTGCTAAGCTTCAGTAGGTCTGTCAACAGAATCAATGATGAGTGGCCTTTCATAGGCCAGGTTTAGAGCTCATGTTACATCATAGTCAGTCATTACGTAGGACATTACCACCAAACACCACCCAACACCTTGGACCTCCCTCAGCCCTGGTTTCTTCAGTTGTAGAACTTTTACACAGTTGCTTTGTCCACTCCTACAAGGAGAGGAAGGAGACGTTTGGAAGTACTGACACCCTGATAGTTGATGATATTAGCGGAGGGATAGCCGCATGGCAGCATGGCCCTGTACCCTCCCAACTCTGGGAGCTCACTTCCTATCTCAGATATCCCCTTCGGTCAGTGATTTCTCTGAGCTCTATAATTGTGACAGCTATGAATATCAACACTAAGCTTGCATACTGAAGGAAATGTAGTGCTTAAAATGTCAAAAAGAGGTTCTGGAAGATCAGAAAATGTCTCACATCATGGAACAAGAGAGAAACGCATGCTTTGGTGTTTGTCACCACTAGAACATAAAACATGTGTAAGACCCTGGAGATAATCTGACCCAGAGAAGTGTTCCTACTTTCTAAGTGACTTCAGTGCAACTTTCTTTGACCAGTATCTTTTTTTAAAGTAGTCAGTTTGCAGCACAGTGTGCTTAAAAAACCACTGTGTGTGTTTCCTTGGTGAATTCATAACAGTAGTCTGTACTGACTAATGTGTGTGTATATGGTCGGCTCTTCCTTTCTAGGACAGGTGGCTGAGTCTCCATCAGCCATAAAGACCAGGTCTCGGAAGAAACTGGATTTGGAGGAGGGACTCAAGGAGGCTGCTGCAGGCAGAGCGAAGTCTGCCAAGACAGGTGAGGCCACTGGGGCAGCTGGGGAAGGCTCCTATTTGGGATCGTTCGAGTCAGTGGCATCTCGCCTTCCTGCTTGGATGAATGCTGTCAATTCCCACGTCGCTGCCATATCTCGGTCATTTAAGTTGTGACGTTACCTTCCGAGTGCTGCAGCCAGGTGGACAGTGAAGACCTCCATCCTTCGCATACTAAAGAATGCTCGGCGTTACCTGGGTAACTCGGTCCATGGGCAGGGTGAGGATAGCCAGACCCGTCTCACGTCGCATGCCAACCCCTCGCTGTCAGACTCCTGTAAGACACGGCCGGCCTCTCTCCTCACCCGAGCACAGGTAGGCAGGGTGGCCACTGCTGCCTGATTGATCGGGACCTATTAATAATCTTTGTTTGGCCGCGATTGTTTGTGTATTTTGCTATGGTTCATGGTTTTCTGTTCCATGCAAAAATATGTTAAAAACAGCAAGTAACAATGAAACTGGCATGTCTGCAGTATGTTGCAATACCTAGAGAATTGCTGTACTGTGAGAGATCTCAGTTGTTCAGTTCAGCACTCTGAACCTCAGCCTGTAAGATCTGCAAGGTCAAAAAGTCTACACCCTGATACCTACAAGGCCTGATGATTCTGTAGACCCCTGCAAGAATGCTGTTCTTCTCCACCTCTGGCTGCTTGGTCTCTCTAACAAGATGTCCAAAACTGAAAGCCTGGGTCCAGTGTGATGGAATGAGTCCATTCCAACAGGGCAGTGCTCCTCTCCATGGGAGTGGGAGTCTGGTTCGACTGTTGTGGCAGCAAGGACTGAAGCTGCTTTGAGCTAAATGGAGCTGTAAACTCTTCTGGGTCTACTACCCCCTGCCCACAGTCTCCATTCATTAAAAGATATGTTTCCACCTGAGTCTTTTCCTAGGCAGCCCCTGGTGAGGTTTTATGGGCAAGGGCCACATTTCACACTGGTGATCTTCTCCTGGGTGGCTGGTTTTGGGTGAAAAGAGGCTTTCTTTTAGCTGACCAGCCTGTTAGCATCTGAGGATACTCAGGAGAGGTACCCCATGGAGATCTTCAACATTTAGGCTTTGCTTTTTGTTGCATTTCCCACTTTCTGTGTAGGAGTTGTTCTTCTTTGCTGTTTACCTTCTTACTGGCACGTGGCTGTTAAAGGAGAGTGTTTGGAATTACTCTAAAAGCTGCTCTCCTGACCCTCCCAGACCTGTTTTGTCACGTTCTCATGCTGCCTCTGCAGCAATGGCATCATTTTGATGAGATGGGCTTCTGTCAGAAGGCTCATGCTGTGAAGAACCATAGCTGTCCTCTGTGAAAGTGAACATTGTGTGCTTTCAGAGTGGTTTTTAATCTCATACCATCCTGGGTTTTTGGAGGGCTCAAAGGGCTAGACCTCAATGAAGTTTGCAGTTTGAGTGGCCATGCAGATCCATCTGCTGTTTTGAACTCCCAGTTCAGTTTGATTCCCATATGAGTCTTGGCCAGATGCTGTCCCACAGTGTTAAACTAGTTAAATCTGGGAAACCCAAGACAAGGTCATCTATGCTGAAATGGGCAAAGGCCAAAGGAGATGTTTTTACCCACTGTAATCAAGACTGTTCCACTGTGAGAGGGCTGAGGCCTGGCTTTACATAGGCCACTGGTATGATGGATCAGGTTTTTTGTGTGTGTACGCGTGTGTCACTGTGAAACAACCCCTTGCAGGCCCGATCCAGGAGGCGGAGCCAAAGGGTTTCATTGCAGGGCTCAGCACTGAGGCGAAGCCGGAGGGCAACATCAACCCACAATTCCAAGCCTGGGGTCTCAGATGATGGGTGGGTACATGCTACCAAGGAATTAAAATCCAGAATGCATTCAGAATGTATTCCATACATTGGCCCATGCCTGTAACTCATGCCAAGGATTCCCTCTCCCCATTGCCCCATGCATGGTACTCAAGCTAGAATGCAGTCTCCTTACTGTTTCAAAAACAGAATTCATCTGCAAAGATAAGTGTTAAGTCCAGGTTGCATATGTATTTAATTGCAAATGTGTGCTTTGATTTTGCTCAGTTTTATGATTTATGGAGCAGCTATTTTGCTACTCAAAACCAGAAAAATTTTATTACTAAATGTTCCCTTGACTCTGGGAAATCGCTTTAAGCCATCCGAAGTTCTGAGGGTGTATAAGCCTTGAGGACAAGCGGTGTGTGTTTATAAGTGTGAGTTGTCAGGGTGCATATTTTATTGCCTTTATATATGGAGTCCTACAGGAAATACAAGATCATAAACTTGGTTGAGTTTGCAGCATTGTGTCTTCATTGTCATATTGAGATACTTCTCACTTGAACACATCTGATGACGGTGGGGGTATGACCTCAAACAGTAAATTGTGAGACTTGGGTACTTGGATAAGGGATCACAGTTTTAGGGTTCATTGACTTGACCTCTGTCTACACAAAAGGACTAAAATGTTTTTCCAATGTGTACTGGCCACACCCTCCCCTCCCATAATGCCTCTCAGCCACACCTTGTGCTGGGTCACTGCGAACCCCGAGGTGGAGGCGAGTCATTCCTGGGGCCCTCAAATAAATCAATCACCTGACATTTACAAGGCACCCGCCTCAGCTGATGTTGACAAGGTTCTTACCACCCCGGAATACCCAGCACTCCAAGAGCATGAATCATTCTCGTAAAATAAGGTAAAGCATTAAAATGTACCTTGTTTTGATCAGTTTCCTCATTAGCATGTTTGATTTGTATCTTTGGACTTCAACACTGTTTACAAGTCAACATATGATGGTTAAGGTACCACAGCAATCTGGGTAACATCATTTGGAAAAAGGAATTGAATACTGAGTACAAAATTCTGCTTTTATGAGCGCAATCTCATCGTTTTCTTCCTCTGCTAATCATTTTTCCCTCCTTCAATCTTGCATTTAATCTCCATGAGCAAAATGGTTATTCAGCATTGCACTTGGCTAAACATGGTCATCTGCTCTAGAAACTGTGGCATTTGCACTGGTTTTTGAGTAGATGAGCAGAGCTTCACAATGCACCTTCCATCGTACGGGAAGTCTTTAAAGACCAAAAAATATGTAAGGACGGACAGGAATGTGAGGCTCATGAAATGTGACGTTTCGATGAAAACATCACCAGTCAGTTCATTTTCCCCCCAGTAAAAACAATTCCCAGTATGAACATGTTTCTAGATCAGCTAGTGTTGTAAGTGTAAATGGTATTGTGTGAATCACTTTGGGTTAAAAGGTATCTGCTGACTAAGAAAGCAGCGAAACTGACTCTTGAACTGCTGTAAAACTGATTTATTCCAGCAAGACCCTGTCTCTCATGCTCCTAGAACTGTTTCTGATCTGAACCCTAAGGACTTTTTGGTTCCGATAAGGTAACTCTTCGATTTGTGGGTTTTTTTATACATGAAAGTTGTCTGGTCTAAATATGTAATGGTTTTTATGGTCCGGCTGTCACTGGAAGATGTCTTCAGGTGAGTTCCTTCCTTTGGTTATGCCAGTGAGATTGGTAGACTGTGTAAAGGACTGCTAATAGTCTTCCTCAGGTGGTTAGTCAGCGTTGGCAGATTTACCCCTGGTTTACCTGGGCTTTCCCATCACTTTACCTTCTAGCATTGTCCTTCCACTTTGTCCTCTCACCCTCTTGCTCCGTGTCAGCTGTCATGTAGGCCAGTTAGGTCATTGTCTCTCTACACTGAATACATTAGACTAGACATTTAACTGGAATCCATCTCCACTGAAGCTGTTTTGATTGGCCAGTTGACAAGCAGACTGGTTATTAATATTCAGTGAAATCTGATCAAGGTCATTAAAGCGGTGATGGTTTTTCGTTTGAGCCTGTCCTTATTTTGTGATCACCGTGACTGGAGGCATGTACTCCTTTGACGGGTGTTAGGAGGCACTGTGCCTGGTCCTGATAGCATATCTTCTGTACACTCAGTGAGCCCCGGAGATCGTACTGTGCTGGACCCACTGTGACAAGTGACAAACATGTAATTTACTCATCTGGATCACAGGTAATTGCAGCACACAAGCTGCCAGGGACGCTGCAACTGCAGGACCACAACCTGTTCAGCCGGTATTGCCACATTATCCCTCATGGCAGATATTGATGGTGGGTGGGGTCAGGAGGGACGCAGCCAGATACCTGTCTCAGGGCAGAGCGCTTAGGATGATTCCTCATCAGTGGCTGGTGGCTCTCTGCCATACCTGTTGACGCTGCTCCTTACAGTTATTTTCTGCATATTCCTTCTCAGACAGCAGATCAACAATGTAGCCCCAGAAAGGCAACTTTGCAGATTCCCAGATTCTCCTCCTATTGGTTGAAGGGGCATTTTCTCAGGAGGGTGAGATTGATCGAAACCCCTCTGCCAGCCCACAGTGAAGGTAAAACACATGTGCCCCGAACTAGAGGAGGATTGATGTGGGTTTTGTTAGAGAATTTCAGGGCTCATGTCTTCATGGTGTCACACATCCACAGATACCTGTAGATCCAATACATACATGGAACTTTGCTGATGAAGGCTCAGGATGCTCAAGCTCCGAATGGGGAATGTTCCTGGGTCTGGACAGATGTATGTGAAGACTGGGGGCTCTGAGGGCCACTGAGAAGGTGTCGTAGATGGACTTTGTGGCATGTAGCCCCACCTTCTGACAATCCATCAGGCTTTTGAGTTGCTCTGTGTCAGTTTATCCTCCTAGGTCCTTTCAGAGAAACTGTTGGAGCCTCCAGCAAAATGTGAGATATGACCTCTGCTGCATTGCATGTCTTCTCCTGGAAATGGAGCTGCCACTTTCTCAGTGGTGTCACCATCTCATTTTTCATCATCATTAAAAAATATCTTACAAGTAGTTTTTAATTTATCAGGGTGCCTTAAGAAAAGGCAGTTATGATCAGGAGATTTGTCAAATACATGTTATCTGTATGTTTCCTTTCATTTTCCATCATTATAAACCAAACCAACACACCACTATGTCTGTGTTGCTGGCTATGAGTTTGTATGTGTTGTAAAATCTCTGTTTACCCAGTTCCCTCAGTGTATCTTCTGTGTGAGCTCAGTGGTGCCCCTTGTACTTGTATCTGTATGCTCACTGGTTTAAATATGTTGAAAGTTGGAAAGAATGTGGAGAAACCCCAACTACTGTGTAGGTAGTGGCCATGCTACCTTAGGGTTAGGGTTACACCTCATCAGTGACTATGGTCTCCATCGAACCTCAGTGAATCACAGCTTTATCTTCAAGATTTGTGTTGTGTAAAGATGTCAGCTGTGTGACTGGTAACACTGCAGTTAACTGAAATGTTAGTGGACCACTGGACACCCCCCCATGTGTAGTTCAACAGTACCCACCTTTCAAGCCATTCTTCAGTCATCTGCATGTTCTGTTTTGTATCCCTGTTGTGGAAGGTTTTCAAGGGCACTTAAGACCCAGTGGCTGGGGGCGCATTGTGCAGGACGGCCCAGGTTCCCAAAGCGCTTTGTTTCCAGTTTTTCAGAGAAGATGCGAGCAGAGTGGCACAACAAACCAGGATGAATAGCAGCAGTGTCATTCAGCTGCCTGTGCTGATTTACATGGCACCTTCACCCATTAAGTGGTGATCCCATTTGTGTTACAAAAGAGCCACAGTTTAAGTGAAGGTCAAGGATCAGAAGGAACCAAAAATAATCCTTTTACGTCTTTGTGCAGTTTTATGTATTGCTCTGCTAATATTTTAACAGGGATCGTAAATGGTTTTAACTGGTTGGTAGTTTTCATGCCAGTGTGTTCTTTGTGTATATTTTTACCTGGTCATCTTGCACATAGTTGAGTGAGTGGTTGTAAGGACAGGGTGTCTCCTGATTCTGCTGGCAAGTCTTTTTTATTATATATGTATGTGTGTACATATATATGTGTATGTATGTGTATATGAGCACACAAACCAAGCCCTGCTTTTCATTTCACTCTTGTCCTTGAACTGAAGCTTCTTGCATCCTGCTCATGGTCTCCTCCTCTTTTTGTTTGAAGGGAGCTGATAGCAGTGCAACTCCTAAAGAGTGAAATGGATGACCATTCCAGAAGTGTTCAAGAGTCACAACTTATCTGAAGCTGACGGAACATCTGCCCCCACGGCGGTTACAGCCCCAGACCCTCAGTTGTCATTTAAGGTGTTCATCAAGGCTCTCTTTTGGGAACATTGCAAAAGTGTGTTAAACCATCCATGTTCACCCCAGTACTTTGAGTGTCCTCTATAGGACCATGTTTCCAATGAAATGTCCCACCCAGCTAAATTTGTGTCACTAGACATTCACACCCAGTGGTTTCACTCAGGCTCAAGAGGTTTATCACCTGTGGAAGGCTGGTAATGGCATCATAATGGCAGGTAAACAGAAGGTGTGAAAAGTCCCCTGGTCACTTAGTGCCCTTGAGGAGCCTCTCAAACCTGCAGGTTGAACACATTTTTCTCTGGGTGTAGTTCAGTCGTCTTTTTCTTACTCTTCCTGTCACAAACTCTCTGTTGAACACTTTTTCGGAAGCACCCTGTAATGTGACAAAGAACAATGACACTAGAGGTTCAGCAGTCATTTGGAGGAACATTTCTCTGATGTGGGTTGTTTTTAAACTTTTGAAAAGTGGTAGTAATGTTGAAGTCAAATGTTGTGGATATATGTTGCAGGGAGAATGGTCGCCTTCCGTTAGGTTTTTGTGTTGTAATTGCTTTGAAATAAATATTTATTTCTTGAATTTCAGTCATTGTTCATTTGTAGGACCAAGGGTTTGTAAACGACACTCATCTGCCTGTTTATGTTATGTGGTGTTGGTGCTGTGCCGTGTTGGTTGTATAAAAATTTGTCACACATGTGAAAGAGTAAATATTATCTCAATTGGCATATAGTTTATCAGTGTTTTGATAAAGGATCATTGCTGTGGATAAGAAGTGTCTGCTGTCTTAGTCTCCATAAGGTTTGCAGTGTAAAGTTTCAGAAAAGAAAAAGGTATATAAAGTCTAATGGGTAACCTTACCCTGCATTCAGTTGGTAAGGCTTTATCTGGAGTTTAATTATTTAGTGTTAATGTTTGCTTTAAAAAAAAAAAAAAAAAAAAAAAACTCTACGATCTTTTTCATGCCTCTCTTGCACTCAGGCTTTCATCTGTTTTGACAATTGTGTTCCTTCAACATTCTTTGAACAACAGTCATTCAAGGCAACACCACAAGTGGAGATACAGTGGTGTTTCTTTCAAGCTCCACTTGGGGCCACAAGCATCAAAAGTGACCGGGGTTAGGGTTAGGAGCATGGGAAATTATACACAGACTGAGAATTACAGCATTAAACATAACACAAACAGTGCAAGCCACACCAGTGAATGTCAAGGGCATTCACTGGATTGCGGGTTCTTGCACGGGATTGTGGGTAGTACCAGTGGATCCACCATGGGGAATCGGAGTAGTGACAAGCAGTCATGGTGTTGCATGTATGACCCTTTGCTCCATCGGTCTGCTACCTTCGTCCTCCACCTGCTGTTGATCCTGATGTCATTTTAATGTTCTGTTAAGTTTAAATGCTGTATTTATGCTGTTTTTATAATTATGGGGAAAACTAAGAATTGTGGATCCTTGCGAAAACTAGGAATCATGGCACTTATGAAATTACTGTAAATTTTAAGGGTATCAGTTACAGGACCTTCAGCCAAACAAAGATTCTATGGAACAGATTACATGCACTGTGCTGTCTCCATCTGTTCAGCAGAAACAAGTGCCTTCCACCTGGAAGTCATCGCTGATGCTGTTGACTTTCATGGAATCTTCAGAACTCCTTGTTGGGTCTACACCTTTGAGTTGCTTCAAGTGCCAGTAGATGGCTGTTGAAGGCTGATCAACATAACCCCAGTATTGGCCTTGATGAGCTTGAAGCTCAGTGATAATGTGCTCGCTCTCTCACACACACACACACTTTTGCCTCTCTCTCAGAATAAGCTATCAGAGTAATGAGCCATTGAACCTTGCAATGTGTGTGGTCAGTAGCTCAGAATCAAAGGTGGTATGTGCACTCATCTGAGGCGTTGATGTCAGGGGAGAGGGGCTGAGGATCCTCTGGTGTGTTTGGGTTTCACACACCCCCATCCCATTTCCCCTGCCTGTAACACCCTGCTGAAAAGGTGATGTGGACAACTTCGGCTCCTGAGAAGAATTGCTGATGATCTGGGAATGAAACTGAGGGTTTTTCACTCGGTGCGCAAACTAATCTCTGAAGATAGGTCCCCTACTCTATCTCTGAGACCTCGGTCCACCTGCTAGGAGGTGCACCATCTAATCCGGTAGCTGAAAGTCAAGAAACTCCTACAACAACTTCAGTGAAATAAGACAAAAACGTTGCTGAGTTTTCTCAAACCCCCACCCCCACCATGTTCAGTTGCACTTCCCCACAGGAACCCTCATCCTGTAGGTTCTGACCTCTACCATTGAACCCTGAAGCAGCGGTCCCACCCCAACCCCCAGCTACCCATCATCTGCTCATTACCTGCAGAGGATTCTGCTGAGCCGGGTGGTGGACGTCAAAGGTCAGGTTACTGACCGCTGCCGGGACATCCCGTTTCCCGACTGCTTAGGACGTGGGTCCGGTGTTTCCAGGAAGAAATAAAAAGAAGGAAACTGCTACCATGCTGATGTGATAAAGCTGATTTTTCTTCTTTATTTTCTTTAAGCCTTTATTTTATACAAATAATTTTGCAGATGCAGCGCTTGTGCTCCTGGCTCCGCTCACATTTCCCAGCCTCATGCGTTTTCAGGAAGGCCGAGAAGAAACGTGTTGGAGTGAGATTTGTCACCCACATTAAATGTGACTGGTAAGACCGAAACCGAGAGAAGGAGTTGAACATTAAAGAGCATCTGAACCAGAGGGTTAACCCTCAGATACAGGGACATTAAAGGAGGTGGTATAAGCAAAGAAACAGAGGTTTACATTAATTTTAACATTTTCTCCCTTACTGCATTTATATTTATGTACTTGACACTTTTCTTAAAAGGTAATTGCATTGTTAAATTACTTACACTGATTTACCCATTGATGCAGCTGGGTAATGTTTACTGTCTCAATTGAATCCACCTTGGAAACCTTCTGCAATTGCTGCAAGGTGACACAATGCATGCCAGGATTGGACTTACGGGTACCTGCTGATGCTGAGCACATATTTTGCCCACTTTCAGTCTTGCCGAACAGGGAGGGGAGGGGAGTTCATTTGCATGTCTGGATTGCAGAACTACAGGGACATTCCAGCAAGTGAACCCAGTGGAATTACAGTTTAAATTTGTAAAGGCAGAGTCTGGCAGGGTGAAACTGAGCCCTCAGTTTTTTTTCGAGGGTATCGGTTCGAATCCCACTGCTACCACCAGTGTAAATGCAGAGTTTGACAGGTGCAGGTTGGTTCATTCTAACACTGGCACTAGGCCGAGAGGGATTATATTTTAAAAGTGATTTATTAAGAAAACTGCACACACAGTTCTAGAAGACCCCCCCCCCCCCCCCCCCCCCTTAAAAATTTCTCCATTTCTCCATGGGCACATCAAATCAACCCATTAGAGCCATCTTTAAAACTAAAAAAAAAAAACCTAAATTGCAAACTGAAAAGCAGATTGTATTATTCTATCATTTTAGAACTTTTAAAACATGAACATTAATTAGAACTGCTCACCCACCTCGGCTCATCGTTCGATTTTCTCTAGGTGCTCTCTGCATTTGCTTTCCTATGACATCCGGGTAAAAAAGCAACTCTAATAACATTTATTTGCCATCTTCATTGTCACATATTTTTGCATTTCGGTTTTAAGCCGTAAACTTGAATGGGATGAGAAAGGGAGCCGTTGTGCAACTCCTCCGCAAGGTGCCCAGCCTCGTTTCCGCACTTTACCTGGAAGAGTTCAGAAGTGCCTGTAAAACAGGTTTATTTACACTTGCCTTGGGGTAAAAACAGGAGCTGAAGATTGTGCCCGGTGAGCTATAAACTGCTGCGATCCAGCTGTTCCCAGACTGGGTTCCTGCAGGGCGTCTGGAGCAGAGCGACCAGCTGGGAACAGGAAGTGAAGACAGAGGGAAAGTGCCGAGCGTGTAGCGAGGGGGTGAACCAGGGCTCGTCCTCATCTCCACGCGGGTTCAAGGGCCCCATCCCTCCTGGTGGTTGCGTTACACCTGGCAGCCCTCTCCACGATGCTGAGAAGAGCTCTTCTCCTGAAAACATCTGGTCCTCAAGTCTTATAGCAGCTTTCTCGTAACATGGGAACCAACATTTCTTTCTGTCCTCTTTCAGACTGCCTGTGTTGCTTCACGGTGGACCACCAGGAGCTTGGAACTCAGCTGGGAGCTGTTTAAGGCCACAGTCTCCTAGAGGATCAGTGCAAGGCAGACAACCCCTCAGGTGTGGATAAACGCAGGCCAGCAGGTCGTAGCAGGAGCGTGAACTTGGTGATGGGGGTGGGAGTGGGGAGGGGGTATGTGCAGCTGAGAGCTCTCGTTTGACCAGCCTGGGGAATTCACCACTGCGGTCACTTCACAGACACATTTACTTAGGTGAATATTTAACCCCTCAGGAATGCACAGGGCAGGTGGACTGCTGGTCAGTTCCAGAAACGCCTCTCGTACCCACTGGGAGTCAGAGCATCAGCCCTGCCCTGCAAACGCGATCCGCTTCGGTGCGTAACCCGCGCAAGAGAAGATGTGAGCGGGGATGGGTGTCAAGAGTGTAATCACACCACAGCGACTGCGCAAGGGGTCCAAAACTGAAAGTGTATAGGATCTTGATTTGGGCTCTTGTGTTAGACTGAGTTCCCTCTGTCCCTCAGAGATGCTGAATCCCTTTGAACATTCAAGAAGGGTCTCGAGACACATCTCTTTCAGACCCACTTCTACCCTGACCTAACGGCTCCATAAATTTGCAGCTCCATAAAATCACACCATCCGTTACGATCATCTTTGCATTTTCTCTCACACTCAGTTCTATGTGAAGATACTGGTCTGAGGCACAAGTAAAAATGGCGCTGCTGGATCGACAATCTGAGCTCAGAGAGTTTGTATCTAAAGCTCCTCCTCTCTTCTGAAATATCTTTGTTTACTCTCAGCTGGAGAAACGCGCACCTAGATCTGAATGAATGTAAACGTGTGGAAGTACTGGGTTCTAGGCCCGATCGTGTTACAGCTAAACCTGCACAGACTGTACCGTGTTTCTGCTGTGCCTGGACTCAAATACAGCGTTATGCAAAAAGCTGTGGCTTTTGCTACTGAATTTACTCTTTCTTTATCACATTTGAAGTTTGTGTTTTATCCCCTCCCCACCCCCTTCCCCCCACAAATTTCCATGGTCGGTAAACCTCCAGCCCAAAATCGGCCTAGCGTAAGGAGAGGCTCCAATTGTCAAGTTGTGAGACACTCTCGGTGTGATCTGCCCTGTGCCGCTGGCAAAGCTCCCACTCACCGCTGTCGCGCCGCAGTAAACTCCGGAAGACCTGTTTTGGGTGAAAGGTTCACTTTCCCAGACTGCCTTTCAACACCCACCCCCCCTTATAAATTCCTGATGCCGTCAGGCATTTCAGGTGCCCAGACGTGTCGATTCCCCCGGGATCATGGGAGGAGATGGGGACTCTTTGCACCGTCTATCTGGCCCACAGACTGCACTGGATCCCGACCCTCGGTCGGGTCGTGTTTCCCCAGCCCGATGATGTCACCGGTCTGGAACCAATGATTGTTCGCAAGGAGCCTGGCTGATGCGGTTAAGGGATTAGGCAGCGACACGGAGTGGATCTTAGAGCTGTCTTTACAGGGGGCTGCGCCTGTCTCACGGCAGCAACGCCAGTAGGTCCGCGGATCCAGGGGTCGAGGGATTGGAGATATTCTGGTGGCTGAGCATTGGTTTTTTTTTTTTTTCTTTTCTTTCATTAAGGTTGTTATATAAGATGCCACATCAGGCACTGTCATCAGTGTGTGGCCCCCAAGGGCTTTTCTCTCCACAGGTCAAGAAGAGGAGACCGTGTGCAGAGAACCGACGGACCGACCGCCCCAGCAAGACCTCCTTACTGACACCTAGTCCGTCTTGTGTGTGGAAACACCCTCATTCGAACCGCCCAACACTCCCCACTATGGTTCTGAATACATGATGGGAGTTTTGGAGGCTGTGCCGACCTCCTGCGTCCCACGTGACCGTCCACGTGCTCAGGATGTTCTCATGTACCTGAAGATGTTTTTCCCCCAGATGCCCAAGCTCCTGTGAACACCCAGAGCTTCATTCTCCATCATCTCCATCAGGTGGATTCCCATAATGCTTTGTGTGCGAGTGTGTTACATGTAAGAGGGATGGAGGGTGGCAGACTGAGTCTAAGCTACATCCTGCAGGTGGATGAGAAGCTGGGATGTCCTTCCCTCCCTCCCTCCATCTCCACCCCCAGGAAGAACCTCACCCACGTTTACACTGCCAGTGTGTATCTCCAAAACTTTGTTCTGGAACTCTCTCCAGCCTTGTGTACGCCAAGCAGCGGCACGAGATTGTGTGTGTGTGTCCGTCCAAGCTGTGACATCAGCTCCGTTGTGTAATATCACGTCTGTCTCCCAGCATCCTCTGTGTCACTCCGCCGCTGCCCTGGGAAGCGCTCTCCCGACATACACTGACCTCATAATCCTGCTTTACTCTGCCTTTATTGTATGTTTCGGGCTCAGCTCCACAGGGGGGCGGGGGGTCTGCTGGTGGTCTGTCCTCGCTCTCTGCTCCCTCATTCTTAATATTGCTGCATTTTGATGCTCTGGTCCTGATTTGCACCATGATTTACCTGTTCTGGCTCACAGGCGAAGTAGCAATACTTTCGTATTCAAGTGCAAAGTTTAGAACTGTCACGTTGCAATGCAATGTCCCGGGTTCGAATCCCCACTCCTGCTTTTATGTTGCATAATGCAATTGATCAAAGCACTTATGCTGAATGGACACAGTACAAATTACCCAGCTGTATAAACGGGTAAATCGTTGTAACTCAGACTACAAACCTAACATTATGAGCCCCTTTGGAGAAAAGCATCAGACAAATGAAAGAATGATAATAATAATGACTGGAAGTAGCCTGTTGTAACTGCTGAGAATTTCAGTGTAAAGTAAATAATGAAATTAAAAAATATATAATAAAGTTATAATAAATTAGATAGAGCGATAAATACGAAGAATAAGTAATAAAATAGAGCAGGTCTTGCAGAAGGGCCACGGAGGTGAGATCAGTCACACAAACGCGACCCCCTCCCAAAAAAAAAAAAAAAAAAAAATTCATCATAAAAATAAAATCTAGCCCAAATCCAAAGCGCTCAGTCACCTGCACTTTGCTTTGCATGTTGCTCTTTATTGTCCCTGGAGACACAGTAACAGCAGCTCGTGCACAAAGGGATGAGCAAATCATGCGGCGTCTACATACCCATCTGTTACGAGTTTTACATGACAATCTCCCATAATTCCACAGAAACCTTTTCCCTCGCGAAGACGGCGATGGCGCCGTGCCCTGCAAAGGCGCTGCGGTCGTCCGCCGTTCCTCGCCTCGACCAGCCGTAAATAATCGTAACTGGTCGCACGTGCCGCATTTAGAGAGCGTGAGCACGTTGACGTGTCCATAAGAGGTCGTCAAGAGCTGAAACCTGTGGGCATGGATGGAAACGAGCTTTGGGTTCGGTTAGTAACTGGTTAACTAGTTAGTCGTTCTACAGGTGGCTATTCAGGGGTAACTATGCGCTCGGCATCACATTCAGGCTGCTGTGGTCGGACTCTTGCGGCACCGCCGTCCTCCGTTGGCAAGACCAGGCGTCACACCAGCGACTCGCACACGGCCGCGCTGTCCGAGTCCTGGCTGTGCATGGAGCTCAGACCCGTGTCGGAGTCCTCGTCGTTGGCGCCCCGGGTCTCCTCCGCCCAGCCGCTCTTCCCCTTGGAGGAAGGAACCAGGCTGAGGTTTTCTCCGCCGTCCTCCGGTGCTCCGGCACCTTCCGCGTCCAGAGAGTCCACCTTCTCCAGCAGGTCCCTGAGCTCCTTCTCCTTTGCGGACCACAGCTCCTGACTCAAGTCCAAGTCGCTCTTGACGGCCTCCAGGTCCGAGTTGAGGCGGAGTCCGATGTACAGGCTGGCGTCCAGCTGCGTTCGGATCCTTTCCTCCTCGAGGAAGAACTCGGCCTGGGAGGACGTCTCGGCTCCGGATGGGAAGGTCTCTTTCTCCTCCACGGGGGAGGCATCGGTGTCCTTCGCGGCTCCGTTCCCCGATTCTTTGCCGGACAGCTCCTCTTGCCGACGCTTCATCCACCTTCTGTTCAGCTCCTCCTGGATCTCCAACGTGATGGTCTCCACGAGAGCCTGGTGCTCGGCCAGCTCCTCCTGCAGCCGGACCACCTCCTCGCACCTGAGGGCGTACTCCTCAAACTGGGCCAGCAGCTCCGCGGGACACGGCTCCTCGGCCCCCTTGGCCCGAGACGCCTCGGAACCCGTGTCCAGGTACGTGTCCTGCACGTAGTTGATCCCGTGTCTTCTCATGCGGTCGAAGTGGACCTTGGCCTCATACCTGTCGATCTCCCTGTCCAGCTCCTTGATCCTCTGGATCTGCTGCCGGATGGTGTGGTC
Organism: Scleropages formosus; assembly: GCF_900964775.1. Lineage (NCBI taxonomy): Eukaryota > Metazoa > Chordata > Actinopteri > Osteoglossiformes > Osteoglossidae > Scleropages > Scleropages formosus. The sequence continues at coordinate 28,565,684 of NC_041810.1, read as the reverse complement.
CTGCGAGAGGACCAGGTGCACCAGGGTCTCCATCCTCTCTGCTGCCGTGGGGTCCCTGCTGGGGGCCTCCTCCCTCCTCCTGTTCATCCTGTCCAGCTTCCTGAAGGCCTTCCTCACGATGCGGCGCTGTTTCTCCTGGCAGAGGGCGGCCGCAGCCCTCGGCGGGCCCCCGTGCCGCACGCTCGGACCCTCCCTGCTGGGCACCACACGCGCCTCGGCGCTGCGGGGCCCCGCGCTGCACAGCGACGCCTCGTGCCGCACCAACACGAAGCGCACGTTCTCCTGCTCATCGCCCCACGCGCTCCACAGGCGCAGGATCTTTGTCTTGTCGGGAAGGATCCTCTCGAAGCCTCTCCACTTCTCCACGATGCAGTAGGAGCTGGGGGCCCCGGAGAGCGCGGGGGTCGACGCCACCTGGGGCTCCTGCGGGGTCTGCGAGTCCTGGTGCCCCCGCTGCTTCTGCAGGTTCTGGTCCTCCATGAGGACTTTGACCACATCTGCGCACGTCGTCCTCCTGGTGAGCCCGGACACGAGCTTCTCCTCGCGACACACCCACACCGATATCTTGCACTCCTCCATGTCCGCTGTGTGTCCGCGTCGAGCGCCCAGCGCGTCGGTCCAGTTCCTCGCCTCTCACATGAGGATGAGGAGGAGGAGGAGGATGACGACCTGCCTGATGGTCCTCAGTCTGCTCCTTCAGCAAAATCCTCCTGAGCAGCGTGGCATCGAGAGAAAAGTCAGAGAACTGTCACATAAAACCCGAATAAAGTTCGATTAGCACTCGAATAACGTCTCCTTCTGACTGTATCCAGCTGTTCGTCGCTCCGATGCGCGCTGTCCCGATCGGCATCACCTTCTGTCGGAGGGAGGAGGGACACAGCGCCCCCCTCCCCTCGTCCCCCGGCCCCTCAGAGCCCCGGTCCCCCGGTCGGGAACTCGGTCCGCTCGCGGTGCGTCGCGCGACTCATCGCGCCTCCGCTGCGCGCTCCGGCTTCCCTCTGATCCCTCTGATCCGTGTGACTCTGATCTCACCGACAGGCGCTTTGCGAAACTCCAGCGCGAGCCCCGCCCACTTTAACCCCTTCGTTGCCACGAGCTGCAAACTGAACAACTGTCCTATACGCACCCAACAGGTGGCGTAGCTGGTCTATCCGTTGTAAAAGGATCTGGGTTCGAAACCCACTGCTGACACTCACGGTGAACGGAGTACAAATTACCCAGCTGCATACACAGGTAAAACAGTGTAAATGGCTCAGTTTGCAGAGCTTCCGTTGTAAGCTTTAGAAGAGTAAAGTGTGAAATAAATAAATGAATAAAGCAAATATGTAGACGACTGACCACAGGGGGTTCTCACATAGCATTCTGTACTTTTTACTACAGCAGTACTGCAAAAATGTCCCAGTTTGGTATGAATACAGGCAAATTGCACTCCAAGAGAAATGAAACTGACGTGAGGGTTTGAGCTCACTCCTGTCTGCCGTGTCCAGGACACGACGGGTAGCGTGAGGGAGGGACAGCTGAGAGCTGGAGCTCGGACCCTGAGCACTGAGATAAAGGCTGAGCCCACGGGACTTTTCCTTTATCCCAGCTAATGTGGCGCTTGTGTAAAGGAGGCCACTGCAGGCTGCGGGACGTTACTCGCTCTTAAAGTGGGGTATGAGAGATCCAGCTTTGCCCTCTTTTTCTAATACAGGAGCCGGATGAACCGCGGTAAAGGGGGCCCGACCCCCCCCCCCCCCCAAAAAAAAAACACACAGCCTGTCTGTCTTCCATCTCCTCCCCATTGTCCCCGACCGATTATATCTGCTTATCCGAGCTGGGCCTCGGACCAAACCGCTTCCTGAAGACCATGTAAAACGGTTTACTGGCGAAGCTGCATTTGCGAGCTGATAAAAAGGATTTGTCTTAGATTATTCCCAAAGCTTATTCCCAAAGTCATGCGCCGTCATGCGGATTTTAATGCCACGCGGAGGAGACCGCCGGAAGTTGATGCTGCCATCAGCAAGGGTAGACTTAACCCTCCCCGACCTGAACCAAAACCGTAGACTCTGATCCAGACCTGGGAGCGGCATTTCCAGGGAAATGGCTTGGTGCTGTTGAAGCCCTAGTGGTCCTGTACTCGTTTACAAGAGCGATTTACTCATTTATGCAGCTGGGTACTTTGTACGGTAGCAATTCGGGCTGAGGACCTTGTTTAAGGATCCTAGAGCAGGATGTGGGATTCAAACCTGCAACCTCCACCTCCAAAGGTGGCCGCTCTAACCTCTAGCCCCCCTGCTGGGCCCCATTATGAAGCAGATGAATGAAAGAGCAGTGCCGTTAAGGACGAGTCCAAATCCCAGCGGGCATCCAGATGTGCTAACAGAATTAGCCCTCCGCACACCGGAGGCCAGAGCGATTCCACGCTCCGTTACCCACTGCATTGTGGGTGCTCTCGAAGCAGCTTTTCGCAAGTTAACGTGTCGCAGAGCGTGCGGCGCTCGGGACACGTGAACACGCAGCAGCGTCCGCCGGCCCTTCAGCAAGGTTAAGCTTCTGAGGCTCAGGACAGGGATTCGACCCCCATGTCCACATGTGTGAGCAGGACCCACAACATGTGTCGCGTTGCTTGGCAACGGTGCATGAGAGGCGGTCATAGGGCCGTCCCGTCGCTTTCAGGAAGCTGCGGTTCGCAAAGGGTCTTCTCGTGATGCCTGGATCTGGGGCCCTCGCTCTGCCTCCTGGGATGAGGAAATGCCCCTCAGAGCTGGGAAATTCTGCCCGGAACATTCTGCGATCATTGTACGGAACACGCCCTCAACTCAAGTACAGCACGGCACTGCTTTTCCGCACAGCCGTCTGTCGCTCCTTCCAAATAGGTACTGTCATTATTTTCACACAAAATATTAAATTGACAAAATCTAAACGGTCAACTTAGGAAATGAATAAATTACTGTGATTTACACCTCTGATCCTACTTGCCTACCTGCTTGAACCAATGCAACTTGGGCTTCACTTGCATGTTTCTACTACACATACAATTTCCTCTAAAGTAACATATGGAATTGCACTACACACATATTGCATTACATATTAAATATTGCATTACACACATATTGTGTCACGTGGGAAACACTGATTCTCATTAAATAACTGTTTTGTGGTAAAACCGGGTTCACACACTTTCGAGCAGCGCTGTATCAGCGCACACACATGTGCAGCGCTGCTGTCTGAGGAAGGAACGCAATAAACAAATAGGAGGTTATAGTTTATTATAGAGGTCCGTGAATAACCCAAAGTATCACTGTTCCTTGCGGTGGAGGCGGAGCGCGCGGCACCGGGCCGCCAGTGACTTTGCGTTTGGCGCCATCTAGTGTGGAACATTAGTACTGACACTAATACTGTACACACCGTTGGCTCGGTGCGTGCGCTGTGGCGCTTCCTTTACATTCATTTATTTAGCTGAAGCTTTTCTCCAAAGTGACTCACAATATTAAGTTACTTACCAACTGGATAATTTTACTGGAGTAATTTTTAGGGTGGGTTTTCTACTATGGCGGGAGGTGCGATTCAGACCGCTCTAACTACTGCGCTACCGGTTGCTCTAAATTAATAAACGATTCTCTTCAGGCTGCTTATTAGGCTGTTCTTAGGCTGTCAAAATTATATCAAACGCTCCCTGTGTTTGAACTCTGAAACTGGATCATTTCCATGGGGCAAATGTCCTGGTAATTTAAACATTAACTCCCAACTTTTTTTTTAAAGAAAAAACTATTGTTGACCAAGATTTCAGTAGTGACACTTTATGGGACACTTCTCAGTACTGCAAATAAGTTTTTCTTTATATGTTTTTAATATCAACGCAGCCGTATGTGTTAGAGTATATTGTTATAACCTCCACCACTAGATGACAGTAAGGCTAGAATCCATTTCTCGACTCCACTTTTAACTTCCGGGGCATTTTTTAAACTTCCGTGTTAGCGAATGTTCTCTCTTTTCTACCAGGCCGATCCAACATGGTGGGTAACCGGGAGCTCTCGGTCCTTTTAAAATCTGTTGCAATCCTTGTTTTGTGTTCATTTCTTTGACGATTCTGGGGTTGATTCAGTTAAATAGCGTAATGTTAAGTATGAAAATTTTTTATTTAGTGTGCTGCTTGTCGGATGGCAGTTTATTGACGTTTACCTCAGTGGTGGTCATTCTGTTGTGAACGGGAAAAGGAACATTTTAAATAAGTTTATATTTCGTGTTAATTCGTTCGCACATTCGCGGGCTGGATAACAGAAATGAACCTTCTTGTGCACAGTTCTGTTTGGACCATTTTGAGTTCGATAAGAATTTAAATCATTTTTCTCTTTACTTAGCCCTTAAAATGAGACTAAGTGCTTCTGATAATTATACGTGTAAATTTATTTGTGTAGTACGGAGTTGATAGACGGTTGCTGTATCATGTATATGTTGATCCTTGATCTTGCTTGAATAACGGTAATAATCATGGTCTAGAGCTTACTGTTGAATTGACAGATTGGTAAAAATGACGTTTTTAATTCCTGTATCGAAAGTGATTGTGGCATCACTGTTGCCAGATTATTGATAGTACAGGAACATCAACCTGAAGGTCTTTCCCGTGTTTGTGGGGCTCACCTTCCTTGTCAAACCCTGTATCTTTCTCACTCACACACACACACACACACACACACACACACACACACACACACTGTTCAGAGACCAGTCTTTCATTATACTGGCTTTTGCTTTGACCCTGAATTGCTCAATGGATTTTTAGGCTGCATGGGAATGTTTTAAGAAGAATTGCTTTGAATCACTGTTGTGATAAGTGTGTCTGTTTTCAGGGACGAGTCAGGACCAAGACTGTAAAAAAGGCCGCCCGGGTCATCATCGAAAAGTACTACACGCGTCTGGGCAATGATTTCCACACCAACAAGAGGGTGTGCGAGGAGATCGCCATCATCCCCAGTAAGAAGCTGCGCAACAAGATCGCAGGGTCAGTATCCAAGTTACCATGAGTGAGGGTGGCTGTGGTCAGTCTTTCCTGGAGGCAGGCTCGTTCCGGGCTTTTGTTTTCTGAGGATGTACGGTCACACCAGAGAGAGATCTTGAACTTCACTATTCCCACCATGCAGGTATGTGACCCACCTGATGAAGCGGATCCAGAGGGGTCCTGTTAGAGGCATCTCCATCAAGCTGCAGGAGGAGGAGAGGGAGAGGAGGGACAACTATGTTCCTGAGGTCAGTGTTGGCAAACTTTTCGTCATAGACTTGAAAACAGAGAATTTATCATGTACCCGAGTTCCATGGAGTCTGTGACTGATCATATGGACAGTGCTTTTCCAATTGTTCATTTTAACCATATATGGCTTTCTGGGTATGGGATTGCACAGTTTTTCTTTGTCTGGTGTGAGAAGTTTGGCCAGTGGACTCGACAGGTTAGAAAGTGCCAAGGGCAGAGCAATGGTTTTGTCGTCAACAGCTGTGAGCAGAATGACTAGTGTGTCTTTCCTTCCCGCACTGCTCATTCAGACAAACCTTCTTCCAGCATTCAAATTAAGTAATTGAATTGCTGGAACCATAAAATTATGCTTTTGATTTCCTGTATCGAAAGTGATCATGACATCACTGTTGTCAGGTCATTGATAGTACAGGAAGATTGAACTTGAAGTCTTTCCCGTGTTTGTTGGGATCTCATTCCCTGTCAAACCCTGTATCTTTCAAACATTTTTCTAGTACTTAAGATATTCTATCTTTCTGTGATTCCTTTTGGGTGTTTGTGGAATTATTATTAATCTTCAGTGTTTGACAAAATGCTTGCAGGTCTCTGCCTTGGACCAGGAGATCATTGAAGTGGACCCTGACACCAAGGAGATGCTGAAGCTGCTGGTGAGTTTGAGTAAAAACGCACACACCAGCTCTTCCCAGGCTGTTCCTGGGTTGCGAACACCATGGATGATTAACCTTTAAAAACCCTGTATCGAAAGTGATTGTGGCATGACTGTTGCCAGGTCATTGATAGTACAGGAAGATTGAACTGAAAGACTTTCCCGTGTTTGTGGGGGTTCCAGTCCCTGTCAAACCCTGTACCTTTCAGACACGACCGCAGTATTGCCAGCTTTCAATGTTTGTATTACTACACAATGCAACTGTTCACTTTTTTCTTTTCCCTCCCGTAGGACTTCGGCAGCCTGTCCAACCTGCAGGTCACCCAGCCTACAGTCGGAATGAACTTCAAGACCCCAAGAGGAGTCTAGGCATTTGTAATATATCTCTCAATAAAGAGAACAAAAAAAGTGTTGTGCCTCAGTGGATGTGCAGTTCTTTAAAATTGAGTGAAAGTCATGCTGCTTGTGAATATTTCAGATTTTCATAAACATTAACCATCTCTTGCCATTGTGGTTCACTTATTTAGCAGCCAAACCAGAAATCATTGCCTGAGAGCTGTTTACATGCCTGCTCAGTTTATTTTGGTTGTACCTTTTCTGTATCAGTGTTGGTGTATCCTTCAAAAGGGGGTTCCAGTTCTGGGGTGTAGCATCAATGCAAATTGGTGCCATAAAGTTTGGGGTAGCTGCGTGTTTGCATTTTAAAGTTGTCTTGAGGGTATGAAAAATCTTGAGTTAAGTTGTGGATGTAAAGTGACTTTTTCCCTCTACTCTCAAAGGCCGAAAGTAATTTCAGGGACCACTTATTACAGGCTAGAGGTAATATTCAGTATCACTTGGCAATTTTACTTCAAAATGGGAAAACTATTTTGTGATAATACTGCCATTTACACAGATCTAAAAAGCATTTGTAATTAGATGTGACCTGTGGATAGCATTACCAACTTCACACATAAGGGCTCAGACTTAACACAACAAAACTAGATTTTTCAGCCAGATTCACTTAGCTGGAGTCATGTCCTTGGTTGCAGGTTTCATCTGGATCTGTTTCCTTACACACAGCTGGTGCTGCCATTGATGAATGGAGCAGATTTCTGGAAATACAGTAATTTAGGGTTTTCTAGATCTTGCATTTTTAACATTAAATGTAGGATTTATGACAGGTGCAATATGACATTAAGTAAAATAAAGGGCAGCTGGTACCGTAGTGGTTAGCGCTTGCTGCTTTTGGCCCCTAAGGCCGCTCGAGTTCAGAAGTTTCAAGAGCAGCTCATCCAATCAGAGCCTTTCCGTCACTCTTCGTCGCCCTCGATTCGCGTTGAGCCGGTTGCCTTAGAAACGGACTAACAACTTCCTGTTCTCGTCATCGACAAGATGGCGGAGGAGAAATCCAGAACGGTGAGGAAAAAAACATGTCGTGGAAAAGTGTAATCTCTCCTAAGTGTGTGTGTTTTTTTTTCTGTCGCACCATGATGGTGTGTGTATCCACGGGTATCTGTCTGATAGCTTTCTCGATGTGTAGAACGGTATGTATGGCTTGGGGCTGATCTACGAAGCGGATAGTATCTGTGGAGACAAGAGATTAAATCATAAAAACCCCCAGACGTGCAGCACAGCGAGGGATATATATAACCCTCCGTCTTACACAGTTAGACGCTCACATCAGTACATAGAGCAGTGCTCACTGATAGCCCGTTCAGTTGTGTTTCTCTTTACCCCCCTTCGCACCTGTCGGTATTGTCATCACTGAAGGAGGAGTCCGGATATAGTGCCGTTAACTCTTAGTATTTTAAGGCAGCGCCTTCTTCATATTCTTTAAAGAGGGATTCGTTTGGTTTCGTCTTTTCTCACCTTTTCCCTAGATGTTGAACATTTTCTGTGAAAGACGCTGAGCGAGGTCCCGTTGTTTGTAGGAAATTTTGGCTTGATAAGTTACTGTGTTCGCTCAGCTCGGTCCCAGGCGCGTGCACGCGCACACCTACCCTTGTGTTCATTTCATCTTCCGATTTGGCCCTACAGTTAAAGTACGCTGAAGCGTGTGTTTACTCACACACTTCTAATGTAGCCAACTGACCAAAACACACTTTTGCCCAAAGTGTAACTTTTTTTTTGTTTAACTTTAGTTTTCCACTTCAGAAACGCATTGATTTTCTCCCAAAACGCCTTACAAAAAGATACTTGCAATTATTTAATTGTTCATACAACGGTATTTTTAGGATAATTACTTCTCAAAGGGCACTACAGCTGGAGAGGGGGTGGTTTTAACATGTTAGAGCTCGTCTTTGGACCCAAAGGACACACGCTCGAATCCCACCTGTAGCACCCTTGATCAAGGTATTTGACCTAAATTGCGCCAGTAAAATTACCCAGCTGTATAAAATGGTAACTTAATTCTTTGGAGAAAGGCGTCAGCTAAATATATGCAATGTAGGTAAGATCCATCCATCCATCCATCCATCTTCCTCCGCTTTATCCGGGGCCGGGTCGCGGGGGCAGCAGTCCGAGCAGAGTACTCCAGACCTCCCTCTCCCCGCACACCTCCTCCAGTTCCTCTGGGGGAACCCCAAGGCGTTCCCAGGCCAGCCGGGAGACATAGTCTCTCCAACGTGTCCTGGGTCTGCCCCGAGGCCTCCTCCCAGTGGGACAAGCCCGGAACACCTCTCCAGGGAGGCGTCCAGGAGGCATCCGGAACAGATGCCCGAGCCACCTCAACTGGCTCCTCTCGATGCGGAGGAGCAGCGGCTCTACTCCGAGCTCCTCCCGGGTGACTGAGCTCCTCACCCTATCCCTAAGGGTGCGCCCAGCCACTCTGCGGAGGAAACTCGTTTCTGCCGCTTGTATCCGCGATCTCATTCTTTCGGTCATGATCCAGAGTTCATGACCATAGGTGAGGGTAGGAACGTAGATCGACCGGTAAATTGAGAGCTTCGCCTTACGACTCAGCTCCCTCTTCACCACAACAGACCGGTACAATGACCGCATTACTGCGGACGCCGCACCGATCCGTCTGTCGACCTGCCGCTCCATTTTTCCCTCACTCGTGAACAAGACCCCAAGATACTTGAACTCCTCCACTTGAGGGAGCAACTCCCCCCTAACCCAGAGGGGGCAATCCACCTTTTTCCGACTGAGAACCATGGCCTCGGATTTGGAGGTGCTGATTCTCATCCCCGCCGCTTCGCACTCGGCTGCAAACCTCCCCAGTGCACGCTGCAAGTCTTGACTTGATGAAGCCAACAGGACCACATCGTCCGCAAAAAGCAGAGACGAGATCTCGCGGCCACCAAAGCAGACACCCTCCGTTCCCTGACTGCGCCTAGAAATTCTGTCCATAAAGATAATGAACAGAATCGGTGACAAAGGGCAGCCCTGGCGGAGTCCAACATGCACCGGGAAAAGGTCTGACTTACTGCCGGCAATGCGAACCAAGCTCCTGCTCCGGTCATACAGGGAACGAACAGCCCGTAGCAACGAGCCCCGAACCCCATAATCCCGAAGTACCCCCCACAGGATGCCACGAGGGACACGGTCGAATGCCTTCTCCAGGTCCACAAAACACATATGGACTGGTTGGGCAAACTCCCACGAACCCTCCAGCACCCTAGTGAGGGTATAGAGCTGGTCCAGTGTTCCACGGCCAGGGCGAAAACCGCATTGCTCCTCCTGAATCCGAGGTTCGACTATCGGTCGGATTCTCCTTTCCAGTACCCTGGCATAGACTTTCCCAGGGAGGCTAAGGAGTGTGATCCCCCTGTAGTTGGAACACAATCTCCGGTCCCCCTTCTTAAAAAGAGGGACCACCACCCCGGTCTGCCAGTCCAGAGGCACCGTTCCCGAACTCCACGCGATGCTGCAGAGGCGTGTCAGCCAAGACAGCCCCACAACATCCAGAGACTTGAGAAACTCGGGGCGGATCTCATCCACCCCCGGAGCCTTGCCACCGAGGAGTTTTTTGACTACCTCAGCAACTTCAGCCAGGGTAATGGACGAGTCCCCCTCCGAGTCCCCAGCCTCAGCTTCCTCTACGGAAGGAGTGTCGGAGGGATTGAGGAGATCCTCAAAGTACTCCTTCCACCGCCCGAGAACATCCTCAGCTGAGGTCAGCAGCGCACCACTTCCACTGTAAACAGTGTTCGTGGAACACCGCTTCCCCCCTCTGAGTCGCCGGACGGTTTGCCAGAATCTCTTTGAGGCCGACCGAAAGTCTTCCTCCATGGCCTCACCGAACTCCTCCCAAGCCCGAGTTTTTGCCGCGGCGACTGCCAGAGCCGCGCTCCGTTTGGCCCGTCGGTACCTGTTAGCTGCTTCAGGAGTCCCATGAGCCAGCCAGGCCCGATAGAACTCCTTCTTCAGCTTGACGGCATCCCTTACTTCCGGTGTCCACCACCGTGTTCGGGGATTGCCGCCGCGACAGGCACCGGAGACCTTATGGCCGCAGCTCCGAACCGCAGCACCGACAATGGAGGAGCGGAACATAGTCCATTCGGACTCAATGTCCCCCACCTCCCTCGGGACCTGGTTGAAGCTCTGTCGGAGGTGGGAGTTGAAGACCTCTCTGACAGGGGCCTCCGCCAAACGTTCCCAACAGACCCTCACTATGCGTTTGGGCCTGCCAGGTCTATCCAGCTTTTTCCCCCGCCATCGAATCCAACTCACCACCAGGTGGTGATCAGTTGACAGCTCAGCCCCTCTCTTCACCCGAGTGTCCAAAACATATGGCCGAAGGTCAGAAGAAACGACTACAAAGTCGATCATCGACCTCCGACCTAGGGTGTCCTGGTGCCAAGTGCACTGGTGGACACCCTTATGCATGAACATGGTGTTCGTTATGGATAAACCGCGACTAGCACAGAAATCCAATAACAACTCACCGCTCGGGTTCAGATCAGGGAGGCCGTTCCTCCCAATCACGCCCCTCCAGGTATCACTGTCGCTGCCCACGTGGGCGTTAAAGTCCCCCAGTAGAACGACAGAGTCCCCAGTGGGAGCGCTTTCCAGCACGCCCCCCAAGGACTCTAAAAAGGCCGGGTACTCTACACTGCCGCTAGGCGCATAAGCACAAACGACAGTGAGAGACCGTTCCCTGAACCGAAGGCGTAGGGAGATGACCCTCTCATTCACCGGGGTAGACTCCAACACATGGCGGCTGAACTGGGGGGCTATTAATAAGCCCACACCAGCCCGCCGCCTCTCACCTTGGGCAACGCCAGAATAGTGGAGAGTCCACCCTCGATCGAGTAGAGTGGTTCCAGAACCCAAGCTGTGAGTGGAAGTGAGCCCGACTATATCTAGACGGTATCTCTCAACTTCCCGCACCAGCTCAGGCTCCTTCCCCGCCAGTGAGGTGACATTCCAAGTCCCAAAAACCAGAGTTGGCGCCCGAGGTTTGGGTCGGCCGGGCACTCGGCCCCGACCACCGCCCAACTCACAATGCACCGGCCCCTTACGGTTTCTCCGGCAGGTGGTGAGCCCACCGAAGAATGTAGGTAAGATTTACTTTAAAAGTCGAGATGCAAAAAGGAAAATCCTGATGGCTCGTGACGATGTAGAAGAAATTTTACACAACGTATAACATGTCCGAGCTATTCTATTGTCATTGTTTAATATCACAATTTTGCTAACCAGTAACAGAACTTTAAAAAAAAATTACCCGTTCAACTTCAAATATGTTAAACAAACCATTTCTACTTGTACCGAGAGTAACTGAACGTCAGTCAGTTGAAACAGGTTCCAGCTGGTTCGCGCCGACTCGCACTGGGTTTACACCGGTTTTATGATCCGTACCGTATTAATACAGTTGCCCGATATCATACAACAGTCGAGCAAAATCGCTAGAGATTTTGAGATTATGCCAAACCCGGAGCAAAGCCGCGAAATTGTTCCCTCACTTAGTCGCTATAGTTATCCGAATTCTCAGTCAAATAAGTGTTTCGGCTTGTCTGCGTTTGCTCGGACATAACGCAGAGATATGAGTTTTTCGTCGTCATTTTCGGAATATCTTTCGCCTTCGACTAAAATGTATTAAACACCCAGTTCACAGGTGAACACTGGTCGTGAATGTCTTCACCACCACAGCCCCTGCTCATGGTGCTAAAACCAAGTGTTCCCGCAGTGTATTTCCATGTTGCAGCACATAAAATCTCCATCCAGAACCAAACACACCTGGTACAAATACTGTGGTATTATACCAGGTATACACTTTGGGAATACTTGAGTTCCATCAAGGCCTTGCCCATCAATGTCCTTCACCCCTATTCCATGTGGTGCTGATAGTAAAAGTCTGTATTCCATTAAAAATATTTCCACCACCCCTTATGGAATTGTGATTTTCTGTCATGGATATACCTGCTACTACAAACAGTTTTTTTTTCCCCTCCAGGATCTTTTGCTTCCTCTTGTCACGGCCGACAAGATGGCTCGTCCAAAAAAAGGTGAGAGATCCTTCAAGGGTAGGTTTCAGATTTTCAGTTTTACTTCCCTCGCTTTCTCAGGTATGGACATTTAGAGTTACATTTATCTAAACAAATTCCCTGTGTTTATAGACCCTGAACAGTGCCGTGAGGAAGAATAAATGGCGTTTCAATTGAGTCCACATCCAGCTGTAACAACAATGTCCTATGAAAATAAATGTGAAACAAATTAACCTGTTTCAGCAGACTCTTTAAGTTAAATTTGTCTATAGGCTTTGCTGTAAATTAAGCAATTTGTTTGTGCACTTTAACCATCTTTTACATTTTGGGTTGTTACTGATTGGTGTGTGTTTACATGCAGTATTGCAAACTCCTGTGGATGGCGCCCTTGTTATGTGTTCTCAGTTTATGTAACAAATCTGTACAAATTCAAAAATCAGTGTTTTTAGGTCATCTTCTGCACTGAATTAAATCTATATATGATGTCGAGGTTAACGGAGCAAGGTTTTGATGGCATATTGGTGAGGGATGGATTTTCCACTCTCCGTTGTGTGTCACTGTTTTTCTGGTTGAAGGTTGTGCTTCGGCATGCTTGAGCAGGGTTTACCCTTCTTTACACTGTGTTCCTCGGGTCGAATCTGCATGTTTCCAGCTCCCATTTCGACAGATAAGTATGTGATCGATACCGATGGGCGAAATGTCAACCACGTACATGTGACTGGTGAACGCTGATGTGATCTCCAGGACCTTTGAGGATGCTCTGAAGCTTCTCCTTTTCCTGCCTCTGTCTGTGGTATTGCAGGGGCGGCGGGGGGGGGGTCGTATCTGGCTCCTTGCAGCCGGAAAGTAGATTAAAGCTCGTTAGGGGGTGTGTGTGTGAAACCAGGCCAGAAATAGAACAGCTTTAAGGCTGATCCCGTGGAAGGCGAAGAGGCGGGGTGCAGCGCTACGCCTCGCAATTAGGTTGATGCTTTGTCAGGAGGCCCGTCGGGTGTGGAGAAGAGGCAGCTCAGCCTCGCCCCCTGCTGTGAGAAAGCGGCGCTGCCACTCAGCGGGTGCACCCCCCCACCTCTCCCCCCCTGCAACACACAATGCCCCTGGAATGGAAGAGCTGCTTTGTGAAGCGCTTGAAGTTTGACAGCAGTACATCCTGCCTTCATCACCATCCTCCTCTACGCAGACCTCCGATGAGCCGTCTGTGCGTTTCCCAGCTGAATGGCGGGGCAATCGTGTTTGTGTCAGAATAGAATTTTGAAGAGTTTGTGCTCTTTGAAAGCTTTCTTGCGATAATCTTGCGGTTTTAGCCCATACAGACTGTATTGTGTGTGTCTTGTCACAACTTCATTCTGAGCTCTTCTCAAACACATTTAAATCAGAAGAGTATCTTACCGAGTCTGGACATTGTGAAGGGTATGAGTACTTAAAACTGCCATTAACACACGGAACCTAAAGACTACCACAAACTGTTACATGGCCTTCTTGCGGTTTCCTAATTTGGAGAAGTCTTACAGATCATTTCCTATCAAAGTGATGATTCTTCTGTATCTCAAAAGTGTTGTTTTGTAGTCATTGTATCTTGGTTGCACTGAACAACGGAGTGTTTTAAGTTTCCCAGGGTTCATCGAGATCCCTGACACATTGAGTGTCTCTGAAGGGTGTGTTGCCCCTCAGCATTGCGCTCACTTTGTTGTTTTGCCCACTCTTTCATCCAAGAGCTGCTTAGAACTTTACTTGAGTCATTCTGGCTCAGTTTCTTTTTCACTTTTGTTGTTTAAAGTTAAAGCAACGTAGTCTCTCTAGGGATTTGAAACAGCAACCATCAAGTCACGAGTTTGTGTCTACCATTGTTACGTACAGCCTCTGAGCTCTTCTGGAGTGAATGACAGTGTATGAGAAAATGGGTGAGTGAGGAGAGGAATTGAATTTGAGCGGCACGTGTCAGTTGTCATTGCTTTGCTGGCAGATGGGGAGAAGACACACTTTTGACAGCAGCTGGAAACAAGTAATTTTGGGTAGAAAATAATAGAAAACTGCTTTGTTTTGCTCAATAGTTGTGGTGTGGCAGTGAGAAGCTCTGTGCCATGTGGTTTGATTGTTCTTTGTGTCTCCTGCTTCCACTCTCGATTTCTTCATCTACTCCTCCCCTCTTCTGTCTCCACCCTAAATTCCAGCTCCAGAGTTGCCCATCCTGGAGAGGCGTAACTGGCTCATCCACCTTCACTACATCCGCAAGGACTACGAGACATGCAAGGTACTCCCTGCCCTCAGTAATAGCCACACTTGGGTTTCGTGGCAACTTTGCACTGTCTGTAAATCCTTGATCTCCTTTGAATTTTCCAGATTTCAGGAAAATGCATACAACCTGCTATGTGTTACATAGAAAAATATGATCTTCTTTTAGGCCATCATTAAAGAGCAGCTCCAGGAGACCCAGGGAATGTGTGAATATGCCATTTATGTGCAAGGTAAGCCATTGTGCTCCTTTTGCACCTTGGAATATCCATGCGCTTCGGTAGGCCAGTTGATTCCTTTTGTCGCCCACAGTTCCTGCAGAGGGAGCTGTCATTTACACTCTGTTATTTATCACAGTTCATAGTGCATCTAGTCACTAATGTAGAATAATAGTCCGCCACATTCGGTTCAAGGGGTGCGAGATGAACAATGCTGTAGAGAATGTTTTGCTTATCACAGCACTCTTGGCTAAAGAAAACACCCCCATACAGCTCTCATCCTGCGTCTGGAGGGGAACATCCAACAGTCCCTGGAGCTCTTCCAGAGCTGTGCTGTCATGAGCCCCCGCAGTGCTGACAACCTGAAGCAGGTTGCCCGTTCCCTGTGAGTAGGCTGCTGTTGATCAGTTATGCCCTGGTGCTGCAGCACACCATAAATGGGTGGTTGACAGTAGTGGTTTTAGTGTAGTGTACCTAGCATTGACTAGCATATCTAGTAATCTTGGACACAGGGATCAGTTACTATTGTAATCACTGTGGAAGTGTCTGCTAAATGTATAAACGTAAGTGTAAATATAAATCAGTAATATCGTACAATTTTACTGTGTTGTGCACCCACTGACTTCCAATTTTTAAATGGCTTTAAAACATTAATTTATTTTTTCAGTATCAAAAGCTCACAGAAAACAACGAAGAACCCATATACTTGTAATCGTTACAGTCAACAGTATGTTTATGATGATGCAGTAGCAGGTGTTGACCATCCTTGTAAATGGGCCTGTAAACATGGGCTTCAGTGCTCATTTAATTTTGTCTTAACAGTTTTTTGCTGGGCAAACACAAGGCAGCCATCGAGGTTTATAATGAAGCAGCAAGACTCAATCAGAAGGACTGGGTGAGGAATCCATGCTGTGTGGCACATCGCACAGTCGCATTCACTGTTCTTGTGTCTGAGATGCAAGATGTCTGAGGAACTGCAGTTTAAGTTGACATATCTCTGTAACAATGTCATATAATTTTGCATGGCCAGATCCATCTAGTTGCCCTTCCTAAGGGTCCCTTCTCCCTACAGGAGATCAACCATAATCTGGGCATCTGCTACATCTACACCAAAGACTTCAAAGGTGTAAGTCCTTTTTTTGGTTTGGTGTCCCGTACTTTTACCGGTAACATCACCGTTCACGTAGAATCACCAGTGGAATTGGAAGCATGAAGATGTTTTGTTCTTGTTCCCGTCTTCAGGCTGAAGAGCAGCTCAATATTGCCCTGGAGCTGAACAAGCATGACCTGACCTTCATGATGCTTGGGAAGATGTACCTGCTGGAGGGAAACACAGAGAAAGCCATAAATGTGTACAAGAGTGCAGTGGAGTAAGTGTGTAATGGGAAGTGGTTTCACAGCAGGTCTGCAGTGTCTCACGCTAATAATTTTTTTTTTTTTTGGAAAAAGCTGTAAATGTTTTGTCTAACACATTCCTCAACTAGTCATGTACATGCATCCCTCACGTAACTGGGTTAATTCGTCCCATGCAATCACTTCATTTTTCTTCTGATGGAATGAATCTAGGATTATTTCTTATGGAAAGCAAAATAATTGGCTCATGAGGTTAAAATGTCAACTAAAATTTATTAGAATGCCAAAATAAAAGGTATTTTTTATGCATAACTTATCCCAATGCCTTTTGCACCTGTCTAACCTTTTAAGGAAATGTTTTGACAATTTGTCTCATGGATGACGATGATGCAAAGAAATAGTGCCTGCAAGCTCACTGCTTGTCTTTCCCTCTGCAAAGCATTGGGACGCTGTCTTTAGAGCCACTGTATAACATTACTAAATACATGACCTTCATTTGGTTTAGATTAAGGCTTTATTTACTTTAGTGTAGTTGTATGATTTTAAATAGTTTGCACTTGACGTTTTACATTGAATTATCTTCATCGATGGTTGTAATTTTTCGAGGTGGCAGTGTAGCGATTGTGAAAGTGTGTGCAGTACTTGAAGAAGTGTGACTGAAAGAAAATAGTGAAAATGACACCACTGAGGGACTGAAACCCTTTTGGTGCTTCTCTGTCTCAAAACATCTGATAAAAGTGTCTGGTATAACTTGTACAGAATACAAAGAGTATATATTTTCATAAGTCTTTGTGGCAGTTTCCCGTTGTACAGGACCTCCTCATATATATGGATGCAGTTCTCTGGCTATTAATATTTTTCCTGTTATATAGTTGGATCACTGTGCTTACAGTAAGCTTGTTGATTCAGTAATATTAAAGGAGCGGCACTATAAAGCACAGCGAACCTTGGAAATATGCGTAGTTTGACATGATCTGAAAGTGTCTGTCTGTTTTAGCTGTTCTCCATAAATGCTTTAAATGCTAATATTTCTGTTTTATTTATGCAAGCCATGCTGCCTTGGTTGCTGTGCACAGAGGAAGTTAGTTGTTTCTGAGCCTCAGGTCAGATTAAATTTGCCTTGGAGCTGGGATTGCAGTGTGCTGTTATCTGTGTGCAATCGCAGCTTTTTTCTTAAGGCGTCCGCCATAATCTGCCACGCTTTCAAAAGCACTGTGCCAAGCGAGGCTTTTTAAGCAAAGAAAAATCCCAGAAACTTTTGGGAAGCGGATAGATCTGTACTTAGATGGAACCAGAAATGAATACAAAATCCCTGAGATGAGGACCTTGTGATTCATGGTGACTTATCGCATTACAGTGTGACTGCGATTTGGTCTCTCGAGTCTCACACCATTTCCCAGCTAGCAGTTGGTTACTGATACGTCCAGCTTGGCTGTTGTGTGTTTTTTTTTTTTTTTTTTTGGGTCAGACCAACATTCTGCTTTCGTCTTGCTATGTGTTATACTAAGATCCCATTTATGGGGTTGAAAGTCTTCCTCACTCTACTTCCACATTTCTGCTGTTTGTGTGTGGTAATGGTAAATAACCAAGAGTGCTGGAGTTTGCCTTCTCTCTTCGCTGTTCTCATTACCCGTGGCCTCCTATGGAGGAAATGAATTAATAACGGATACAAGCAGTGGGGTCTGTTTTTAATGAGACTCACCGCTGTGAATCTATAAGCCCCTCTATCCTCACATTTCAGTCATACTCATATTTTTAGGCTGATTCTCCCTTGAGTCATCATTAATAACTAATATCAGAATAAGTTAAAATAGTTAATTACTTTTGCCAATTAGGCAATTTCTGGACTGCCTGACTCGTGTTTCTGTGTGTCTGAGTTGTTTAGATCACTGGGGTTAACCTGTCCTCCTCACATGTCTGTAGGTTCTTCCCTGAGAATACAGAGCTGCTCACAACGCTGGGGCTACTGTACATGCAGGTGAGTGTTTCCCGGTGACATGGCCAACTTGGAGGAGCTGGGGAATTCATGCTGGAGATGGAGGGCATGGACATGTAATGTGAACGGTCCAGGTTCGCATCCTGGGAAGAGGACTAACAGCTAATGAGGGAGGATTTATTGTTTCACAAAGTTTGTAGTGGCTAATAAGTCTTACGGCCCCCAGCTTGGAACCTACCAGAAGGCATTTGAGCATCTTGGGAATGCATTGACTTATGACCCCAACAACTATAAGGTGGGTTCTCTTCAACCTCAGGTTGTAGCCCTGTCTTAACCCTGTGGGTCAGGGTTTATGTCTGATGGTAGTGAAACAGTGAGCCTCCTCTCCCCATGTTCAGGCCATCCTAGCAGCGGGCAGCATGATGCAGACGCACGGTGACTTTGATGTGGCTATGAATAAGTACCGCGTGGCAGCTTGCGCCGTTCCCGAGAGCCCCCCGCTCTGGAACAACATCGGCATGTGCTTCTTTGGCAAGAAGAAATACGTTGCAGTGAGTTCTGCACACTTTGAGGCTCGCTGACCACAGGTGATGGAGGGAAGTTTTGCGTGCTCAGCGACCCTCACAGAGCCCCCACCCCTCTTTGTGCAGGCCATCAGCTGCCTGAAAAGGGCAAACTATCTGGCCCCATTCGACTGGAAAATCTTGTACAACCTTGGCCTGGTGCACCTCACCATGCAGCAGTATGCCTCAGCTTTTCACTTTCTGAGTGCTGCCATCAACCTGCAGCCTCGCATGGGAGAGCTCTACATGCTGCTGGCAGGTAAGGGGCTGCAGTGTCTTGTATGATGCTGGTAGGGGGTTCAGCTGTAACATGCAGCCGCTGTGGTACGTAGTCTACACGCAGAAAAAGGTGTGCAGTGTGACCTTTGACCTTCCACATTGTCTTTGGAACAGTGGCCCTGACCAACCTGGATGACGTGGAGAACGCCAAGAGGTCCTACGAACAGGCAGTCGCACTGGACAAGTAAATCTCCATCCACTGGTCTACTAAGGACACATTCCACTGTTGCATGGCAATTTCTCCTTTCACCAATGTCTCTTATTGGGCACTGTGCTAACTTTTTTGGTCCCATCTTCCGTCTCAGTTCGAACCCGCTGGTGAACCTGAACTTTGCCATCCTGCTGTATAACCAAGGCGACAAGGTAGGGGCGTTGCAGCAATACCAGGAGATGGAGAAGAAGGTCAACAACCTGTGGGAAAGCAGCAGCAGCAGCAGCCCTGAGTTCGATCCAGAGGTGTGGCCTGTTTTCTAGCCCTGCCCCACCCGCCTCTGCCTGTGTCGACTGACCCATGTGACTATTCCCTTTGCCTCTCCAGCTGGTGGAGATAGCCCAGAGAATGGGCACGGCATTGCAGGTGGGCGAGAATCTGATATGGACCAGAGCATCCAAGGATGGCAAGACCAAGCAACGGGCTACAGCCTCGAGCAAAGCAACCGGTTCCCAGCAGCCCCTGGGCAGCAACCAGGCACTTGGACAGGCCATGTCCTCAGCAGCCAGCTACAGCAAGGCCATGCAGCTCTCCTCAGGTATGTGGGTCCTTGGGCTGTGGCTCTTAACAAGGGAGCAATGTTAAAAGTTTTACATTCCGAAATTAAAATAAGCATGGTTTTGTGTAATTCTATATTATTCTGACATTCTGTCATATACTTTTGTGCTGCTTTTATGCCACTTTTGGAGTTTTTCCTGGGACTTTCCATTTTGCTTCTCTAGATCAGCCCTGCTGTGGGGTTTGAGTCATGTCCCAGTTTGTTTGTCAGCCACTATGTAGGCCTGCTGTGGAAAACCCTGCACTTTCTCCTGAAACCCACCCGATCCCACCTCACCCCCCATCGTGCCCCTCCAGGCGCAGCCCACAGTGAGCTGGAGGAGCCAGAACCCGATGTGGAGAGTGCCCCCTCGCCTCCTGCTGAGCCCCCTGGCCCCCCTGAAGCTGAGGACCCCTCCCAGGCTTCTAAACCCAAAGACAAGAAGATGAGTAAGCCGAAGGCGGTGGCTGAGTAGCTCATGGCACACATAACCCCCTCCTCACGCTACCGCCTGCTGACCTCTGGGACCTGTGGGAGAAAAGCTCAGCAGAACATCTGCCTTCGCGCTGTCGGGCTTGGAGAGCAGCAAATGCCCTGTAGACACGGTAGCTGTGGTGGTCATACAGAACAATGCTGGTATTATTAGTTATTTTTTCCTCGCTGTTGGAAGTAACGGCACCGAGGCAGATGTTTCGGGAGATTCCATCGTAGCACGACCCTTCTTGGAGACAAGGTAACTCGTTTTGCACATTCACCTCTGATAAAGTGTCTGAGATCCAGACAAAACACCACGAGATGTGTATGAAGTGGCAGTCTGTCAGTGGCGTGTTGGGTTTTAGTGACAGTTAAAGGTCTTGGAGAAAGAGCTCCATCGGGGCCTGGGACCAGTGCTCGGGGTTTTCCATGCATAGGTTTGACCATTTGCGTTCAGACATAGAGAACTTTGCTCCTTCCAGTGGTAGGCCGTCGTCAACCAGGTATTCTGTTGGAAAGCTGTGGGTCAGGTAGGTATAATGAAGACTATAATTCCTGGATGAGATCGGCCTCTTCCAGGATTTCACTGGCCCATGGGTTACAGCAGCTTTACTGCGCTTGTGTCCTGCGTACACACTAGTGTCCTTTATGTGTTCTCAGACAGACATGTTGGAAATCAGTTGCTCTTTTGATACTAACTGTGGCGTTTCTAGTCTCTCTTTTTGGTAGAACTTTCGCACCGGAACGCTTCTGCTTGGTTCAAGTAGCATTGTTTACTTCAATTCTTGTTTTAGGAACAAATGCTTCTTGAAAATAAATGTTAATTTTGTTTAGTTGCAGAAAGCAGAAGTGATGTGGGTATTGAGTGCTGCTGTGTAGTTGTCTGAATAAATATGAAACATCACATTCCATTTGTAAAATATAATTATGCACCTGCTATTCATTCTCTGTAAAATTCGTATTGAGAAATGCTGATATTTTTGAGAAATGTAAATGCATTATCCCTTTAACAGTTGTACGTACATCTTAGGAAAAAGTTGTAGTCCAGGCAAATGCAATGGCTTTTAAAGGAAGAGAAGCCAAAAATGTTATATTTTAGAAAGCACCTTCTTATTAGTGTCTGTGCAGGCAATGTAGGTTTTTATTTCCTTCTGAAATTCCACTGATACAAGTTCTGAATTATGTGTTTTAAATAGACCAGGGTGGTTCTGAAACTGCCCACATTAGCTGGGTGTCCAAAGGGTGTGTGGAAATGCAAATTGAATGTAGTCTGTATGTAAAAATGATACAGAAATGGTTTTAAAATGAAATGAAACAAATTTATTTTGTTATCAAGAGAAATACAGTAATTTATACAAAAAAACCATGACAGCAAATAAGTAGTCAAGGTGGAGGATTTCGGGGAGGGGGGGGTCCACAATCGCCCATCACCATAAGACACCATGAAGACATATTGCATATTGTAAAATACTATTGTGCAAAAGACTCGTTTTAACATCATATTGACAATTTAAAATGTGCTTATAATAAAATGGCTTAATTAGACAAATATGGTCTTAGTCATTGTTTAGATGATTTTTAAAGAACCATATTCATAGTAATCAATGTGTATATAACCGTGGTAATGCACCAGACCCACTGGAGATGCAGAACAGTGTAACACTATTTTCTACATTTTAAAAACATACTCATCACTTGGGTGGAGCCACAAAATTTCATTTGATGGTAATGTTTGTGAAGATGTTGTATTTTTTTAGAGCGGTTGAATGGATAATTTATTTGTGGGATGACAAGACTATAGCAATCCACAAATTTGTTCAGTGCATCCAGTATTTTTATATGTATTAATTAATCCAGCTAATCCCTTCGTAGTCCCATTTCAAATGGATGCATTCATAGACCTTCAAAGGTGCTGCACCTGAAGTTTGTATATATCTATATTAATTGGTGTTATACAGTATTTTTTTTCTAAAGCGATTTCATGGTACAAATATATTTGGATTTGTGTATGAATGTAATAATTTGTTGTCTTTTATAAAAATCTAAACTATTGTTTGTTTTAATGCAGAGATCCCTTACATTCTTTGTAACAATATTTAGTAAACAGAGGAAACACTACAGCTGACCCCACGATATATACAGCTTCTGCCACTTATACCTTTAGGAAAAAGTAACAAATCTTGGTCAAAAAAAAAAAAGGGGGCAAGACCTGTTTTCAAAGAAATGTTAAATATGAGGAGTTCAGGTGCTGTTTTTGAAGACTAAATCTGAGAAGTGACAGGGTAGTAAGATTTTATCCTGAGATGTGGAGCAGTGGGTATGTGCAAGTCTCACATTTCACACCCTGGACACTGTGGCTGAGGGCACATTGACTTCATGTCCCCTGCTGCTATCTACTACGTGGAAAGATTGCCCCACTAGTGGAGGGTTGTACTAATTCACATAAAACTGGTTAAAGCGGCATTAACATCAATAAGTTATTCTGGTATATTTTGTGTGGGGTTTTAAAAGTTATGTAGACATATATAGAAAGATACACAAAATACATGATTTTTTTTTTCTACCATGATTAAT
Source organism: Scleropages formosus (assembly GCF_900964775.1). NCBI lineage: Eukaryota > Metazoa > Chordata > Actinopteri > Osteoglossiformes > Osteoglossidae > Scleropages > Scleropages formosus. The sequence continues at coordinate 28,543,020 of NC_041810.1, read as the reverse complement.
ACAGAATCCCTGAAAACATTAAAGGAAAGAATCCTTCACAGATTTAAGAAAACACCCACATCTGAGAAGGCTTGTGGAGCAAGAGGGGCAGTTTCTTCAAGTACACAAACCTAGTCAAAGGAAACCTAGTCTGAGCTCATGTTAGCAGTTCCACGGTATTGTGAAATCGTTTTAAATAAAACAAACATGGCCACGCATGTAACAGAAGTTTCTCTCAGCTTTCTGTTCTCATTCCACACAAGAAAACATGCTTGAAACGACATCATCTTGCAACATTCAGTGGCAGGAGATGTTAATCTGATCGACTGAATGCGATGCAGTAGAAGCGAGTGCAACACTCGCTGTCTGACCTCCATGTTAATTGCAGGTAGCAGACAAGCAACCCCTCATGTTTTCTTGCTAAGCTGAACTTAACTCTAATAAGGCGGCAGGTTGTTGACTACGCTTTTTCAGTCGTCTGCATTAGCAGCGCTACACTATGGTAACTTAGATCGGCTGTAGGCCAGTTAAACGTACGTACCAGCTGATCAATGGAAAATGGAGTAAAGAAGAAGTCTGAATCAAGTGTATCTTGAGGGTGACAGCTAGTTAATATTCTAAACCTCAAATGCTGATGTATTTACAGCGCTTTGGGTCACAATCCTTTGTAGCAGCTTGGATGGTGGTGGTCTTAATGTTTATGAAGAAGTGTCTATAATCTGCATTTTAAGAAAAGGAAATGCGGTTCTCCGGTACCTTTGACTCATGAGCAGATATGAATGGTACAACTGCATGGAGTGTGAGATGTAAGGGAGAGTGTGTGTACGTGTGAGAGAGAAGGCGGTTTTCACAAGCCCAGTGTAAACAAGTCCTATGTCACCAACGTGACTTGTCGTGGGAGGTTCACCATCCCCAGTCCCCTCGGGAGTTGTGCGCTACTGCTGCCGGACCACTTCTGAGTACAGGAGTCCCTCGGCCGAGATGGCGTCTCCCAGGCCCACGGTCCGGAGCGGCTGCTGGCACACCAGCACAGGGCTCAGATGAAATGTGACATTTCCACGGTGCCACGTGGCGACAGGCCGGGCAGGGTCCAATGCTAGGCTCTGCCTCGGCTCACTGTGGGAGCTGTGGAAGTGGCGCGGGGCCAGGAGGACCACCTTGGACACGTCCACATGCTGGACACCGCAGGCCTGTGTGCTGGCCACACGTGCGCCTGCAGCCACAGCCGATTCCTGGTTGGTCCAGTGGCCGTCCACTGTGGCCAAGATGTGGTAGGCCAATGTGTGAAAGTGCACCCGTGTAAGGTCGGCTTCCGACTCAAGGTCTGTGCGCCCATACTGCTCCAGAACCCACAGCAAGATGTCGCTGACCTGACCCACGTCAGGCACACCGTTCCAGGACGCCAGCTGGGAGTGGGGGCCTGAGCCTGCCTGGGACAGGAACAGCAGCTCCTGTTCGTTGAGCCCGACGGAGTTCACAATGGGCAAGACCTGCTAACGGAAAACAGGGCCATACAGCAGATAGTGACCTTAAATGCTGTAGCACGACACCAATAGATGACATGAGTAAAGCCACAGGAAACAATACCTGTGCAGGTATACCTCTACACACAGTTCCACCTCTTGGACCCTATACTTACAAGTAAGTCCCCACACACCACCGCGCAGTCTTAGTCTCGTATGTCACATTGCAATGAGGTGAGCTGGACTGTGTACGCTACGTGACCGCAGTTTTTCTGATGGGGTGGTTTTGCAGATGTCAAGCTGAGCCCTCGGATCTTGCTGGTAAACCTACACATTTACCTCCTGCATGATGCTCTTCATATAGTCCTTGTCCGTCATGCTAGCCAGCTCTAAGTGGACGGGGACCTCATTGGGGATGTCAGAGATGGCCACCACGGCCTGCAAGACATAACAGTGAGTCCCATCAGCTGCTCCGCACTGATGCTGATCTCAAAGGTCGAGTTCTGTACAGATTGCAGGAAAGGGGTTCATCATAATGATGTTGGAGGGGTTACACCCACCTCTTTCAGTCGTTCTTCCCATAGCTCACGACCCTGGCCTTCCATCATGTGGAGACCTGAAAGCACCACCAAGTCTGGCTGGAACTCCTCCAGACTGGCCACAAAGGTCTCCAGCAGGCTCATCTTGCCATTGGCCACATCGTGGGAGAAGATGAAGCGGTTGGCCTGAGGGGCTCTCGCGGACCCCCATTGCTCACCTGTGAATGACCGCAGCAAGGAGAGACAGAGAGAGAGACACTGCTTATCTGTCACAATGTGAGAACAGCTTGGCCCCTGCCAGTTTGACTTCCCAGGAACAGAGAGTCCCTGACTGCCTGCGCTCCTCTGATCTTCGGTTTGTACCATTCCAGTTTACCTTGGTAACTATGCACTGCATTGTATTGGAACTGTCTTCAGCAACATGATGGTGATGAGAAGCATTATGGGGGATTATGCTAATGCAGAAAGCAAATGGGAGCTTGAAGCGATCCCCTAAGAAAGGAGACATCTCGTCCTATTCAAGGACACAGATAAGCTAAATGAGCTCACGGTTCCCTTTAACTGCTTTCTTCTTAGCAGACAGGCTAAATACAACCACTTAAAACTTTTAAAGGTTTACAGTCATTAGTGTCTGTTTTTACCTGCCTTGTACTCCAGAATTAGGTGGAACTCATCTGTCTCCTGGAGAGATGCTGGGGGGACCACAATCTGGTCATCCAGGAGCTCATGGAGCTTGGGCCCCACGGGGCCACAGAGGAGCACCTGGGAGATGGAGACGGATGCAGAACAAAGGTGATTCAATATCTCACCCCTGGCTCCTGGTGTCAGCTACCCGAAGCTGCTGTGATATCTTATGAATGTTCAGATTTAATGACAAGTGGGATCTCTGCGTTTCCTGCACAACATCACCATTCTCACACCATTAGGCAAGTGCTTTTAATTTGCTAGATGCAGTACTGTTTCTGAAGGATCGATAACAGCTCCAAATTGAAGAAAAATCAAATTCGGAGCTTTTCTGACATATTATGGCAACTGAAGATGCTGTGAGAATTATAAATCATGTGAAACATAAAACCGCTTAAGAATAAATCAAAACTTGCATACAATCCTATAGCCATAAAACACAGGGCTCACAGTGTTTAACACATGAAGAGCACAAAGGAAGTATTCTGATCAAAGTGACACCTAAGTGTGGCAATACAGCATGTAGATGCTATACGGATGAAGCATCTTTTTTTTTTTTTTTTCTTTTTTCTTAAATTCAGCATTTCCTGTCTGATTGTATCAGAGAGAGAACTTTCCGGAGTAAGAAGTTCCCACAGAATGAAGATAAAAGAGCTCTCTACTAAGAATGTAGGGCTGCTATAAAACACTAGCGTGACAAAGGCAACTAAATGGGGGAAATGATGCCATACCTGTAATCTGCAGCACCAGATCTGACACTACATTGCATTTAAATTTATTAATTTAGCAGATGCTTTTCTCCAAAGTGACGTACATTTCATAGATGTATACTAGATCACACTAGAATTTTAGTAGTAAATAACAGTAAAAGTCATATGCACTTGCACTAAAGGTGGGATTCTCAACGCTTTACTCATACCTCTGTTTGCGCTGTTACAGCTTCACAAAGACAAAGTCATGTTAAAATGAATGCGCTAGTTGAGGAGTAGTTCTCATGTTTTTGAATCGTGATAGACTATTGCAAGACTGGCTGGAGCTCAGTTTATGCTAGTAAAGAAAGTCAGAAAAAAATTCAACTAACAAAAATACAATTGACTTTGTGATGACAAAGGGAGAGCAAGGCCTACAATTAACAAGCACTGTCCTATTGGTAATGAGGTTTTTAATTTTCTGTGTCCTAGGTGTAACCCAGTTCATTAAGGTAACCATGAGGCGAGAACAGTTATCACCTGGCTTTTGTAGGTAAGGACAAATGGTATACTGCAAAGAGGCCCAATCAGTGTTGTTCACTGAATCATTAACATCATCTTGTAATTGTTAGTGTGACGAGCAACGTGTAAAGCCACCAATCAGGTATGTGCAGCTGTGCCCTTAACTATTCTGTTGGTCTTATAGAGTGCATTAGTACTGTGTGGAAGGTGGACTAACTAGCCTTGTTCGCTTCTTGGAAAGGTCAACGTACCATCAGATCAGGGTAGGTAGCCAGTTTCTGGCCGATCAGAGCAGCGTTTCCACCTACATAGAGCTGGAAAATGGGCAGACAAGTCAGAGATAATACAACTTGAACATATTCAGAAAAGGAATTATTCCCATGGTTAAATTAGATTATAGTACTTCTGTAGGTGTGACGAGAGAGAACAAGTCACACGACTACCACACAGTAATAGTGCAGTGCCTGGGCAACATGGTACAATCAAAATTGCATTCACTCTGCTGGATCAGAGCAGAAGAACCTGTCTGTTTCTACCCCAGTGAAAAGAAATCTAAGGCGAGAACAAATCATGTTCTTGTGTCTCTGCCAAGACGTACACCGGTGATTGGCTACTATGGGGTGCAGCCAACTCGTCTGACTGGTCCGATCACCCGAAACTATCAAAGCTTTTATGTTCCTCGCACTTCACTTACTAGAGCTCTTAGAAGTATAATAATCCTTTGGTGAGGGTGTTTAACACTCTGGCTTTCTCGGTTGTTGAGGGGGTGAACCCTTCGAGGTCTTTTGTATATGATTATCTGCATCTAAGGTGTGTGTGCGCGCAAACTTTGACTCTTGCTTTCTCTCATGTACTGAAGAAGCGTGTAGGGTTATAACAGTAAAGTAATGGCTGTTCTGTGTCACGCAAACAATTTTAAACGCACTGATAAACTGAGGTATGAAATACGAAGACCGCCTATGCAAGAGGAATGGGTTAGACTGAGAAACCAGCACACACACTTCCCTCTGGGACAGTCAAGGGAGATCCTTGAATTAAGATTCCCTGGAACCGGTATGTTTAATTACTGTGAGGCATGCAGAATTACATCTGACACGGAAACCCAGTCCTCAGCGGACGCTGTTTTAATTCACGGGGAAAATTAAGTCCGTCGTGAGCGCATGCAGTTCAATTGTGAGACAAGCAACAGTGACAAAAGAGGAGAGAACTGTTACCTTCCCTAGGTTACGGTGCCTGGAAAAGCAGAGAGAGAATGAGCTGAACCTACAGCTGACTGTCCCACAAAGAGTTTTCTTTGAGCAGTAACACGGTTTAACCCCTCTTACCCCCCAGGCTGCTATTCACTCGGAGACTATAAAGGCATCGCTATCTTGGGTTACAGTGTCGTATTGCTGTTACCAGAATCGCTTGTATAGAGGCTGACCATTTCTTCTGAGCACCCTCAGCTCCCAGGTTACCTGAGCCCCAGGGTACTCCGCAGCAGCCCGTGCGATCCTCTGGAAGTCCTCCCTGTCACTGTAGAAGCGCTCTGCAGCTGCACCCCTCCCCATGAAGTGTGTGAAGGCCTCCCTGAGGTCCTCCTTGGAATGTAGCACATCGTGGTCCCGGCCGGGCCCGGGGTCGGCAGCCAAGGCCTGGAGCAAGCCCACTCCGGACACTACCACGTCCACACAAGCATTCACCCTGCGGGACAAGCACCACGCTCAGCGAGGACTCGCACAGTAGCGAGGAGATGAGTATCTCTATCAACCGCTGCCTGGGATGTGTCGCGCTCACCCGACGGCTACCCGGCTCCATTTCCGGGCAGGCGCAGCGATCAGGACTTCCCACGCAGCCGAGATGGTCTCCTCAATGGCGGGGTTGTCACCGGGTGCCTGCAGGACATCGAGGGTGCGAGTCACGAACTCCAGCAGGTGATCCGGCAGCTTGGGGTCCGCATGGTACAGGTAGCCTGCGGCGAGGGCCAGCACGGCCACCACCAGAGCCTTCTTCCACATGACGGCACCCGTCGGCCTCCTGCAGACGGGAAACCAAACGCGGAGAGTCACCATCCACCTGGGACTTGGGGCCCGGCTCCATTCGGCCCCACTGTTCACCTGGACACGTCCTTTACAGCGCGGAAGGGCCTCCTGACCATTAATGTGACTCAACACATATGCAGGTATATCTACCCTCCTTAAGTATATTGTATTTAATTCAAATGAACATCTTCATCAGAGCAGAAAGTTGTCATTAATAAAACATTCAGTAGGAAGATGATCATGAACATACAGGTAAAAATCACTTTGCAAGAATAACTGGACAATAATCGTATTAATCATGACTGACTGTAATGAGCAAACTGTCATCCTATTAAAGACCAGTTCTGTACAGCACACTATGACTATGACCGTTGAAGTTTCATTGATTGAACTAATCATGTCCAGCAGTAGTGAAGAGATTCATTATCGTAGCGCACAGTCCGGACAGTTTATGTATTTGCCACGTATTTTTACTGACGCCTAATGATATTTTTGACTAGCCGTTAGCTGTAGCTAACAGGACCTCACCTGTGTGTACAAACACACAGAAACATCCCGGTCCGGACGTGGACGTGGTCGACATTCTTCTAAAACTAAGTGGAATGTTACATGTTTGTCCGGGTGGTCCCTGTACTTACCGCGCTGCACAGACACGGAGAGAAAGGAGTCTCTTTCACTGCCGTTCTGAGCAGACCGAGCGGCTCTGGAGCTCCGCGACCGGACCGGCGCCACGTCCAACCCGCCGCAGGGGCCGCTTGGTGCCTCAGTGTACCTTCACGTATAGCGAACTGGCGGAACTTACGTAAACGGCGTATGTGTACTCAAGCGAGCGAAACGTGGAAACTTACGCAGAGGGCGTACGTTCATTAAACGGAAAGAAGTGAAAGAACTTACGTAAATGGAGTAAGGCGAAGGCCACGCTCGTCGTCGGCTGCGCGGCGACTTCCTTCGCCGGCTGCTGCGCTCTTTGCGTAACTCCCTCAGACGTACAATACGGGTTAGCAGGGGTCGACGTTGTGTATCTGCGTTTGCGGAATCGCTCCAGAACCCGGAAGAAGCTTCCCGTCCAGCTGGACTGAGGAACGAACGAGCTTAGAGCCGTGTATTACATGTCTCTGTTTTTCATGACGTGTTTTGTGTAACCACGCGCTCTCACTGACATATGTAGTGAAAGGAGACGATTTCCCCCCCCCACCGCTGCGAAAGGTGTCGTGTCTGAAGGAGCCCGGTGTGAAGGGAAACAGCCAATGGGCGTTCGAGCCGCGTGCGCGGGAAACGTGTTGGCACGAGCCCGGACCTAACGCTGACGTAAACGTGGGCCGGAGAGCGCGCGCACATCGAGCGTGCAAAATAATTGCCATTCATTCAGATACGCGACGTTTCCACTGACTTTAATCTGATTTGGTCGGTTTTATTATCATTTACCGGCACCCGTCCATGTATTACCCCCATACAGCTGGATCTAGAAACTGTTTTTATGTGCCAAGAACTGAGTCGATGCTAATTTCATTTCTTTAAAACATAATTCTATTTTTTTTTCAGATATGTTTTATGTTCCGTAGAGCATTGGACTGTGCGAATCATGTTAAAATATGGAACGTTATAGAAGACTTTGATCATGATCTTGATCAGGGCAGGAGGCCAAAAGTTGAAACAGCATGGAGAAGCAGAATGGCTTTTTCATACCTGTTCTGCTTGACATATTGAGAGAAGTGGGACTGGAAGAAGAGAAATGTGGATTCAAAACTGGTGGAAGGAACCATCGTATCCAGGATCAGTAATGTGCAATATGTTAGTGATACTACGCTATTAGTAGAGGGTGAAGACTTTAAAATCCTATTGGTAAGTCAGCTGAGAGCCCAAAAAAAAAAAAACTACAGTTAAATCTGAAGAAAACAAACTAGCAAATGGAACAACTTCAAGTTATGGTGCTCATGGTGGAGACGCACACAGTTGAGCACTTGTTTCTCTTGTGCTGCTTTTTAGGATTTACACGGACCCTCTTAGACAGTAGTCCTGGACGATACATTTTAAGGATGCTATTGACAGCGAGGAAACGGGTGGATGTTGGATCAGGTGCAACGAAATCGGAGCTCAAGTCGTTGGAAACAGAAATGATGCGACTGAGGTTACCATGCTCCGGACACGCGATTAGAAGGCTGAATTTTCCTAAAAATAGTGATGAGTGGAAAAGATGCAGGAAAAAGATGAGCTGCAGTCGGCTGGATGGACTCCATCATAGTGACGATGAACCGAGGGGAGGGCGGAATGTTGCGGAGGGGCTCTGTGCACTTAACAAAAGCCACCATCTACAGCAGCTAACAATGTTAGTGTTAATTTGGCACATTTCTACTCCAATATAAATGTTTTATGAGCGTCAGTATTTTTTTTATCCTTGAGTATATCCATAAACACTTAAATCTCTAAATCGTTCCGGAATGTTTTAAAATAACAGGAAATGTTTTCTAGTGGACAGTGTTGATAATTTGACAACCATTAAGCCAAATTAACACTGAATGTTATACTTACTGTAAACGGTGGTTTTATTTGTATTTGCCTTTTAGCCAATTTTAAATGTCAAGATTGGTTGAAAGAAATCATGGACCTTGGTTAACACTTCAAGAGATCTTGAAATCATTTGAAAACATCTTTAAATAACAGCTGAACTCTGGAGATGCACTTTATTCGAAAAGATGTAAATAAATTCAAATACTTATGTTAATTATGTCATTAACGGAAGAGGCTGGAGCGAAAATGGGGACCGTCTGGAGCTGAGTTTGAGAGTTAATTGCTCCCAAAGAAAATGATGACTGCTTAATTAGTTTTAATCCTAACACGGTGATGCTTTTGTGAATAATTTGTTCTCTACCTGCTTCTTCCTCAATTCCATCACCTGCCAATGACACACACAGGGTAATTATGGCCAGAAAATGTGAGAACAGACTGGTACATTATATCAGAGCTGCGTGGTGTCAGTTTCCCCCTTTCTAGGATTTTGTCATGTAAAATAATACTGCTAAAATTTGATGTTTGGACGCTGCCCTTATTCAACCTCAGTTTCCACACAGGTTGCTTAGATCACATTCCCTTTAATTCCAAGCATAATGTGTTGCGCTTCCCTAAAAATTAGATTCTAATATAGTTTACTAGGTAATTCAGCTTCACTGCATATTCAGCAAAGTTTTTCTGCAGTTTGTGTCTGATTTCCTCTTGATGTACGATTTGTATTTTTCTCTGAGATGTATGTCACTTTGGAGGAAAGACTCTGCTAAATGAATAAATGTCAATGTAAATTATATGTAAATGATTGTCCTTCACTGTTTGTTCAATCTTTCCTTTTTAATTCTGCCACAAGAGTGCAGTGTTCCACCAGCTGATGTACATATACTTTATCTTTCAAGAGAAAAGGCCACATGGGAACCATAACCCGAGGCTTTGACCCTAAACGGTGGAATGGAACATTATTCAGAGGAGACGTGGAATGACCATGGCACCTAAGATGTACGATATAGCGTAATATTAATGCATACTGCACAAATACAGCAGTACAGTAATAAGCTCTTTCCTTCGAAATTCTCAGAATACGTTCAGGAACCGAGCAAAATGAGTGAGTCGGGCTGGACCGCAAACCGTGGTTATGCGATCGTATGCCTGGCATAATTTGTCTTCATTCCTGCATCTCTTATTGGGCCTCTTGACCAAAGGAAGGTTGTGAATCCACGTAAGGACTGAATTTCTCTGAATGCCGTTCCATGGGGGTCCAGCAGGATTTGGGGGGGATTATTTTTCTGAGCAAGAAAGCAGTACATAATCAGAAGTTCCACAGTCCAACATTTCAGTCTGAATCGTCTTGGGTTGTTTGAGTTGCAGCTGCTGCTGATACCTGTGCCCACCCTGACGTTTAGCTAACAGGACTTTGATTTTGTTTTGTTGTTCGGGTCCTGCTGGGAAAGGTGGGGTCCATGTCAGAGGTTGTGTATTGGTGCCATCTGTGAGGTGTTGGGGGCGTGAACACTCTTAATTCCTTCTCACCCTTTTGGATGCTGCGATCAATTGCTGCAATGAAACAGATTCCTCACCAAAACCCCCCTGTACATGAGCATGAATGTTAAACAACGATGAGCGAGATGCTGCACAGTCCTGAAGACGTGGCATTTCAGTCCTCATTAACAAACTAAATGTTCTCCTGTTCTCCGCTCCAGGTGTGGCTCCACATCGGGGGTCCTGTCATTCCCACATATGAAGAGTTTGACTGTACAAGGGAATAATTTTCTGCAAAGTACACTTGTAAGGTTGGAAGTGCAGCGTTCTTCAGCAAGGCAGTTTGGGGGGGGGGGGGGGTTTATGATTGACTACTGAAAAGCAGCACCAACCTGCACTGCTGGTCACGCCACTCCAGTAATATCATGTACATCTACACGTCAGCCGGGGTGGGATTTCAATCGGGGGGTCAGGGAGCAGAGGACCCTCCAAGAGTGTTGTGGAGCAATAGGCAACTGGAGCAGAAGGCAGATTACCCCCCGGTGGAGTGTCTCCGGCTACAGCAGGGTTGTGGATCGATCAAGAGAGGAGAGAGTTTAAATATAGCGGCATAAAAGTTTCATTCCACCTGAGGAGGTTTGCGCAGTCAGTAAATAGTGAGAAGGCAGCATTACAATAAGAACATTTCCTGTATTTAAATGGCTTTATTGTTTCCCACAGGCTGTGGTCCCCTGTAATGAACTTGCTTGACTTCGGCCATCTTCATTAAACAGTTAGAGCTCAACTGCCCAACCAAAATGCAGGTCCAGCTTGGAAAAGCCTCCTATTTGTCTTTTGCTGGTTTCACTCCTTTATCGACCCTCTCAACTGCACGTTTTCCACTTTGAACCCCTGCTAAGACCGAGGTATATCTGAACTCCCAGCTCGAGCATCTCTGTTTGTCTCTTTTGAGTCCGCGTCTGTTGCGAATGCACAACTGGGCTGCCGTGGTTAGGGGTTACGATGGAAGATTTCCATTCCCTGAGCCCAAAGCCTGGTTAGACCCATCGACCAGCTCAGCTCCAGCAGCTTCATCATACATTATTTGTGTTTAGTGATTTCTGTGATGTGGCAGAGAATTAGACTAGGAAACATGGAGATGAGCTCCAACACTGACAGCACAAAGTGGGCTTCCTGTCTCCTTGAACACCCCAACAGCCCCCCCCAAGACCATCACCACATGTATTCTCCTGCCATAAGCCTCCCTCTAGTTTCCCACTAAACTCAGTCTCATCTCTCCTTTGAAACACCCCCCGCTACTCTCTAGCGAGCCTCAAAGACCCTCGACTCTTCTTCCAAACTCCCACCTCGTCGGATATCTCAAAGACGACGTTGCTCCATCCAGACCCCCTACTGGGAAGAGACTCAAAGTCCCTCAGTTTCTCTCCCGTCACGGCCTCCGAAGCTCCTCAACCGCCAGACTCAAAGACACCGTGCAGACGTCAAACCCCCATGGAGCCCTCACCGTCCTGAAAGCACGCGAGCTCTCGTTTCTGTGGAAACCCCTGCCTCCCGCCCACCGGGTACCAGGCCGGCTGCTGTCCAGGCTGTGTCCACCAGGGGGGCGGCTTCTATGCTGCCTGCCTCTTTCTCCACGGAGGATCAGTGTGAAAGGATCTCCAAGCTGTAGAGATGGTCATTAGTGCTCCTGCATTCTTATGTGCCTCCCATCACTCCTTTCCTTGTTTCTTTGCTACATCGGGATGGGAGGAGAGGCCTGCAGGGGGTCCCTGTTAGCAATGACCGCAAGGTAATCGGAGAGAGACCAGAACACCATGATGCATCACGCTGACAGTTGGACTCAAGTAAGGCGCTAAAACTGCGACACAGTCACAGTGGGCCCGAAACACAAAATTCGTCACACCACGTAGTGTGTGTAAAGGGCAACCGAGATGTGTGCAGATCGTGTTTATCCTCCGTTTGTCAACTGGATAGGATCAGAAACCCAACAGTAGACAGGCGAGGACTGTCTTTCCCCAGTTCATCTGCTTGAGTCCCCTTTGGGTAGAAGGCCTTGTGGGTGTTTGCCATGTTGTGTGTGTGTGTGTGTGTGTGTGTGTGTGCGCGTGTGTGTGTTTATGTGTGTGCCACAGGACCCCGCCGTGCAGCTCTGAGAAAAACAGACACTTTTTAATAGGTGTGATGGACGTCCCCTGGTGGAGCCCTGAATTCGCCCTCCTTTGTTCTCTACACACAGTCCTGGCCTTTGGTAGCTCCACCCTGCTTTGGACCGCTCTTCTACGAAGGACCACATTCTTGGTTTTATCTTATTTTTATTCCTTTTACATTAAACAAAGTAAATTATTCTCGTTTGTTCATTTTGCTGACGTGATTTACAGCGTCACGTTTATACGCTGCATTATTTATGTAGTTATACAGCTGGGTAATGTTTTGACGTGAGTAGTTCAAGGTAATTACCTTGGTTCAGGGTACTACAATGGGAGCTGCCATTAAAACCTGGATATTTTGTGTGCACGACCGCACCTCTAACTACTGCGCCACCCGGTGCTAGGAAATTTACTCTATAATCCAGGATGATATTGGATGAAAGTGGAAGAATCAGTAACTTATTTCAGCAGATTGATTTACGTTATTGGCTTTCATTTTACACAGATATTGTGGTTCCTACCCTGAAATGAGTGGGTGTATCAGGTCATGTGACATCCTCTGTGTCTTATTGCTTGTCAGTGTTGTGAATCCCTTGCATTTTTAGTCAAGTTCTGGAAGTTTTTATGTTACTTCAGTTACATCAGCTGAAGCCGTGGTGAGCATCGCTGGAGCCCATCGCCCATCCGTGGTCCTGCCGACCGCTGCTGGGGAGAACGTGGCCTTTGATGATGGTCGGAAACATCTCTGAACATGAAAGGCTGGACTAATAGCTGAACTAATGCTAGATTACTGGGCTGTAGACGGGGCCTGTGGGATTCGACGAGGATGATCGAGAGCAAAGCCAGAGGAAATGAGGGGCTTAATCTGGTTTTACACGGGAGGCAGAGGAGCTGGAACACTGCAGTGCAATTGAGAGTGGCTCCCCCCAGCATCTACCCCTGGCTCGTGTACCTAGATTGGACCCCTGTCTCCGCTTCGACGGGGACCGGTTCAGCTGTACTGCCTCATCTTTACTGCATAGTAATGGTTGAGGATACACCTCAAGGTTGGCAGATCAAGCCCCACTATGTCCTGCAGTATTGAAGTAGAGCTGGGTGAGCAACTGGTCTAGGATGGTAACTGAGGAGGAGAAGGATGGATGACCGTGGTGAAGTGATTCCCCCTCCTTGCTGCCCCAAAAATTCATTACACCAAGTAAACAGGTCCTTGGAGAAGTTCTGCTGTAAAATCCTCCCGCTCCTTAGAGATGGATGTGCAGCATCCCGGAGAGCGGAACATTGTTAGCAAAGTCAAGACCCAGCAGAGCGATGAGTCCCAGCGACAACCTGAATATAATTCGTTGACTTAAGCCCCAAGTTTTATTTTGCGAAAAGCTTAACCAAAGTGCCCCTGTGAAGGCCGAGTTCCTGCTTTAAGATTTTCATCAGCACCACTTAATTTTATACTGCAATACGGTGTTTAAATGCCCTTTTCCATGTAATTCTTGTACCGCATTTCTACCCTGGAAAACTCTCCTGAGGACCAATGAAGTGGTCTCCTTTGCTGTTGGGTTACCCCTATTAAACTACTTCTCCAAGTAAGACTGATTTGGGACCCATTATTATTAATTGCTGACTATTATTAGCTAGTAGATTAAAAATATTTGGTGCATTTTTTCTTGTTTGCTTTCTAAGTCAGTCTTTTATTCCCTTTAATGGAAAGAGATTTGAAAGAAGTCTTTGTTCGATCTGTTTGTGTTACAGAATTCGCAGAGGGCTGCTCCATTGTGTCCTCTCTCTCTGTTCTGCTCCAAGGAGAGCTTGTGTCCCATTTTTGTGCTCCATCTCTAGTTCTGCCAGTTTAATTACGAAGGTTCGCCCATAAATAACCAGAGGATCTTTATTCAGCGTGAGACCATGAGACCGTGACGTGTTCCTCTCTTCTGGACAGTGAGGGTGTCTCGGGTCTTCAAATGGGCATTAAAGTCTATGGAGAGATTAGTGGCAGTAAGGGTTCCTGTGTGCGGATGTCAGTTCATGGTCATGTCGGCGGTCTGCTGTCCTCCAGGGTGAGATGTACCGTAAGGTCCATACGAAGCAGATCAATACGCCCTTCGTTTGAACTGTTTTGTTTTGTCACTGTGTATCGACTGAGTGTTTTTTACTGCAGGTTAAATCCACACAGCTCTGCGATTGGCTCGCAGCAGGTTCGAGAAAGTGAGTCATTCAGGCGGAAAGTCGATGGCCTCGCACCCAGCAGGGGAGGAGCCGGAGAGGGTGAGGGAACCCACACAGATAACCCCTCCTCTTCACGGTCAGGCTTTCTTCTTCTCGGAGCACTGGCAGTTGGTGGTTGAGGACTCAGGGGGCACAGAGGTGTTTAATGAGCACTGCTCCATTCCCTCCTCCAGTTCCTGGGCTTGTGTCAGTTTTCTGGATGGTGCTCCTGGTAATAGTCACTTGCTCTCACTCGTTCTTGCTGCCCTTTACCTGCTTTATAGACTTAATTTTCATACGTGCAAGTTCAACCCCAGCACCACACGATGAGGCCTGGCTCTTATCTCTGATCCTGTAGCTCTATGTGAACACCTTGAGCTCAGGGGACCTTTATCATAAAGGCACAACTGTGAAATGACCCTTCACGGAAGTGCTGTTTTGACCAAAGGAGATCGAATGAGGATCAGAGGGCAGGTAATAGAATAGCAGGATGTTCGGAAACCACTTCCAACACACTCTCATGCAAGCAGGGGATAGATTTAGTTTGCGTTGTGTATTTGCGTTCTGGGATGTGCACAGATAAACACTTAAAATCAAACAGTGAGCAGAACTCATTACCTTTTAGGTCCTGGATATCATGGGTAATGAGTTGGGTTGAGGCAGCTGAAGCACCAGCATTAGGTGGTGTCATGCCGCAGTGACAGAGAGGCTGTGGGAATGGGTGATGAGGAGATATGAGGGCCAAAGGGGGTGTAGAGGCAATAAGGGCTGTAGGGACTCTTTGGGTTTATGGGCTGTAGAAGGTGCAGAGGTCGGCTGATGTGCAGGGTACGTAGAGGCTGTAGGTACTGTGAAGGTCTAGCAGATGCTCAAGCTTTTGAATGCAGTGAAGGTGATAAGTAGAATCAGATGGTTTTGTTCAAACAAGAATCTCCTGGAATTGACCCTGAGCTGTACTATGCACTGAGTAGCCCAGCTCTGTAGGCCAGTTGGAACTGAAGTCACTGATGCCGGTTCTGCAGTGTTCCGCGCTTTGTTTTTACATATTGATCACAAAGATAACATTTGTCCATCTGTTTGTAATGTAAATGTAAACATGCAGCATGCTCTCGCTTTTTCCACTCACATTGTTCAGGTCAAATTTAAACACCAAATTCCAGATCTAAACTTCTCAAATGCCTTTGGAAAGAAATGCTTACCAGTCATGGCTCTTGATGACGCAGGGGGGCTCTGTGGAAAACTACTGCAAGATCATGTGTATTAAAACTTTTTTTGGCTTCAGAGCTGCGGTTAGAATCAAGAAGTCTACTTTATCTGATCCCCCAACTTCAGAGGCAAATATCATTTAGAAGATCAGTTCTTCAGAGCACTCGAGACGTGAACATTGAAGACTCTGTTGAAGATCAGACCTGACATGGCTTCGCTAATTTCAGCATTGAATTTCATGGTATAGATGTAAAATACGTACATATGTTGTGGTGTTCAAAGGTCTACAGAAGGTCTTCATAAAGTCTAGAGACATGTCTCTGGGAGGGGATTTCATCATGAGGTGGCTAGTGGGTTTACTTACCCAGTACTCCCGCTCATTCCAACCATGTGGCCATGGTGATGAGCACCAACCCAACAACAGAAGAGCCTAGTCAGGTACTGTAGCCAGTGTCATTGTGCTCTAAAGGAGTTGTTGCATGTAGATCTGTGAAACCTTGGAGTAAAACTATTGGACTGGTGACCCCCAGACCTGCTGCTCCCAGCTGAACCAAAGAAACACTCATGCTTTGTCCCCTAAGCTAAGGTCATGCAAATTAAACTGGAATGATTCCTCCAAGCCTCTAATTGTGTGACCAACCTCTTTTGGTTTTGCCACTTTTTGACATCTCCTGACAGGTATGAAAGATCTGGAGTTTTAACATCCAGTCAACATTGTTGGGGTGTTGAATGATTTTCTAAGCTGCAGAACTGAAGAGCGGTGACAGGTTTGGGAGCTCAGGATATGTCTTGGCGCCACTTCCACACCACGCTGTTCACGCAATAAACGTTGAGGCTGTTTTTCCTAATCAGAAATCCTGGGGCTGCTATTAAATGTGCCACAAAATGGAAATGGATTTGCAGCGCAACTTTAATTAGCATTTCCCTCGATGATCAAATTCTGAGCGATGACAGGCGTTCAATGTGGCCTCGCCGTTCTCCGATCATTAATTTAACAGCACTGTACCTGCGTGCCTCTTCTTTTAATTACACCCCTATTTCCAGCTGTCCTCAGAGCGGAGTTGAAGCCTCGGCAGAGACATCCCAGAATCCCGCATGACACCCAGAGAGGGCGAGAGGAGGAGAACAGGGCGGGTCGGATCTGTCGCAAGCTTTGACGAAAGCAGATATGAAGTGGGGCGGACCGCTTGTCCAAACGGGTCTGAGATCTAGAAGACACGGACTCGCAAGGGTGAGAATGACACTGCGGCCTCTGTGTGTGTGTCTGAGATGCTAACTAGACATCTGGGCTTTGACTGAGGTCTTTTCAATTTGGGTGTGAAATGACACACCATCAGCATATTCGATTACCTGTGGCCTTCGGAGGCGATTTGTACCTGTGGGTCTGCAGTACTGCTCCTTTGATCGGACGGTCCCACCGCTCTTTTAGCATTTATGGTTTGCTGGCCACTTGCAGCGGCTCTGAACTCCTGTCTGGGCTCAATGCAACAGAAATTCAGTCATCTCCTTCTCCGTACGTGTCTGCCATTACCGGGCATTATCCTTGTGGCTTGTAGTGCGGCGAGAAATTTCACCGTCTTCGGTCAGCACGTGGGGGTAATAAGCCTTAAATTGACTCAAGGTAATAATCCAGGATCCGCCATCCGTCAGAAACCCCAGCAGAGGACTTGGTGAACGAAAGACCAGGACGTCATGGCACTAAAAACAGGGATACTGCCTCATTCTGCTCAGGTTTGCTCTTTGTTTAGACTTTCCCTCCACAGCTCTAATTGAATATGGATGATTTAATTACAGTAATTAGTGAGCTCATTGCCAGTGACGGGGCTAATTGCTTGTTTGTAACTCCGGAATCCTTTTGCTTAGTAATCGGCAAAGAGCGAGAGCTCTTTATCTTTACTTTGACGAAAGAAAGATGGCTGAATGTGGCGGTTTTAAAAAAACGACCGAGGCCCTCTGCTTTAACACTCGGTAGTAGGTTGTGTGTGAGACAGAGATACATCCAGGGAAATGAGAAAGTATCAGGCCAACTCCCTGCTGCCTCTCATCCTACTCCCTGGGCTGTTGCGTCATCACAGGGTCCAAGGACTCATTCAACTCACAGGTGTTGATCACACAGATGATGCCTTGGACACGTGGAATGCACTCAAAGTGCACGTTCGCCAACGCTCGATTTGTCACACATTGCTGTCATGCTGTTCTGAAATTGTCCTTTGCAAGGCTTTGCGTTGTTCCCTCACCGGTGACTCCTCACTGGTGATGTTTAGGCTCCAACTATTATGGTAAACGCAAGTATTCCCAGCTCGATGGCACCTTGAGTAGTGGGCGTGGCCGGTGAGTAGCATGTGAATTAGCCGATTAAAGCTCCGCTTTAATGTTGCGCTCCTGTTTCTTATTCTTCTCCCTTTCAATATTCCTGCAAGTGTGAAGCTTGATGAAACCGAAAATGAGTTTTCACAATTTCACGGTTCCTGGGCAAAATCTTTCAGTGACTTAATAGGCCAGGAGCTGCTGCAAAGTGGAGGAATTAAATGTCGCACCGCTGTGTGTGTGTGTGTGAGAGAGAGAAAAAGAGGCTGTGGTTCTGTCCTTGCTTAGGCTACAAGAAATTATAGCTCTTCTGCACCCCTAAATGACAACTTCCAGGGTTCCCTCACTCTGCGGACCATTGGTTCCCGTGGCAACCCCAGGACACCCCTATTGCACCCTGGCCCCCAGGTCTGATGCAGTCCCTATCCTGAAGGGCACAGAGTTTGCACAGAAAGCCAGTAAATGAAGTTGCCTTCACCTTCACAAATCCGCGTGCTCTCAGCAGGTATTAAATCCCTCCCTGAACCTGTGAATGGGACGGGGACAGGGGCGGGGGGAGGCTGACACATCCAATTCTTTATAAGGATAAGCCAGTGTATTTCCACTTTATCGAGCCCCATGGAATTGTCAGTTAAAGGATAAAACCTCTTACAGAAATGTATCTCACAGCTGACATGTATTTTAAGACTGACCTTTGACGGTCAGGAGAAGCTGTCCAGATGTGGCCATGATCCCCCTCCTGTGGAGAGCACGGTCGCAGCGACGCAAACCATTTTAAATCAGTAAAGCTTCTTTACTCAGACTTCCCAGAACTCTGAATCCAACCATATGCAGAATGAGGGACCATTGTAGGGGTGGGTGGGTGTGTGGACAAAAAGCGGCCACCTGCTCCGCCCATCACTGGTCCTCCCAGCCTAATGAAGACCCTACTCAGCAGAGAGGAGCCTCTGGCCAGCCGCCCTCTCCCACACATACCCACTAGGGGCAGGGATAAACCTGGTGGGGGGAGCAGGCCATCTGGTGAAAGGAGACCAGGCACCGCGAAGATGAATCTGCACAAAGGTGCACAGCGCATCAGTATGGAAACAAACCAAGACCATACGGTGAACTGAAGCTAAGGTCAAAAAAGGTTAAAAACACATTCCCGTCTGACTACCAACAGCACGGTGTCACAGGTTAGTCTGACCACCTTTAGCAGCAATCAAGGACAAGTAAAACGCTTAAAAGATCTCAAAGTGAAGATCAGAAGTGGAGGTGAGAAACCGATCCAAAGTGATGTCAGCAGACCTGTACATTGAAGGGCAGCATCTATCTATCTATCTAAACCATATTAAATATCTTGGCTGACACATCTGGTATCTTCTATCTTAGTACTAAATATCTTGTAACATACTTATTCACCTTGGAGAAAAGTATCAGACAATCAATAATGATGATAAATAACATCTGTAGCTATCTATCTGTTAGATGGAGGAGTTGTTTTCCCCTCCCTGCTCTGGGTGGAATCATGACTCCATCTGACCCATTCGTTTTCCCTCAAAGAAGCTCTCAGCGGGGTGGGGGTCACAAGAATCTGTTTACCCTCTTTCCATACCCCACAGCCCAGGACGGTGATGAGAAAACAGTACCGTGAGAGACATTGCCGGATGGTTATAGAGAGACTGTGACATCCTAATCGGCGGCCTGGGTGTCTGCTCCTGACGTTGTCTCTCTAATTTGATGTGACTTCCACAGAGACTGGCGGTGCTGAGTGGGAGAGTGGGCCGAGGGCTCGTGGAGCTCTTACTGTCAGTGATGGAGCATCACAGGGAGAACTGGATGTATGTTCGTATAACTGCAGTCAATGAGTCATCGGTCCTGGGCAGGGAGCGGGGGGGCAGTGTGGAACTTCATAGTTCGTCTCGATGTCTTTCTCCGCGTCTACTTTGGTTACACGATAATGAGGTCCAGAAGGATATGCTCTGCTGGGCTTGGAGACTTAGCTTGTGGTCCATCCCTGGGATCCATCTGCCTTTGATGGAGATGCTTAAAAGTCCTGTAGTGTGCTCAGATGAAGCAAAGTGCAGTGGAGATCAGAGTCTGGGGTCAGCCCTGCTGGGTAAAAGTGAACCTCCTTTAATGGTAGATTTCTGGACTGTGGCCTGCGTTGTCTCCAGCTGAGGTTACCAGGTGGTTTGTGTTTTCATGTGATCTATCAGAAGTCTGACCGGACCCGGACAACTCAGGAAGTTCAGTCTTTCTGAAGCAGATGTCATTAATCCTACGTTCCTAACCCTAACCGTAACCCTTGTGGAAAAGAGCTTGCATATGGTGTTAAATTGCATCTAAAGCCCTTCTGCTGCCCTTTGAGGTCTCCTTCAACGTTTTGCCATCAGCAATCTACTGGTCCAGTCTTCCCGAAGCGCTCGACAACCAGCCAGAGCGTCTCCATTTTAAGGGTTTGAGGAGCTCATGGTGGTAGGTTGAGTATGCAAACCTCTCCTGCCCAGTTCTGAGCTCTTTAGGTCTGACTTGTTCTGTCTGAAGGTGCCTGAAGGCTCCTTTGGGTCATGTGTCACTTCTGAGGTGCGGGCGTAGAGTCTTCATCCTGGACAGACGGTTTTGTTGAGTCGGCTCACGAAGCTGTAGACTGCAGCGGTGTTGAGTAGCATGTGGGTGATGGATCACGCGCTACGAAGATTTGCCATTCTGGTTCTGACTCATCGATCAAGGTACGAGGGACAGTAGAATCAGGCAAAGGCTGCCACTAATGGCTTTTAATACTCCCCGTGGCCCGGGAATTATGAGCGGAATAAATCAGCCAGAGGAAAATGAAAATAATAAGGAGTAGTTTAGAGATATTACATTATTTAAAGCAGAGGTTCAGTGTGCTCCTGCAAGGGAGGGAGGTTCCCACACTCTTCAAACAACTAGCAACCTCCGCAGTGTAGGAACAGACTAAATTAGCTCAATGTTCAATAAGGAAGGGTATTAAATACACATTCCCCATGTTTCACACATTACACATTTTCACCAGCTGTCAGCCTAACGCTGCATAATAAAATGTGGAATATTTTTCCTATTGAAAATGCTGAGTGTTAGAATTAATGGCACTGAACTGCGTGTCATCTGAGAGACACCGGTTTCCTTTTTTGCTGTTGCTCTTTCCCCCGATGCATCTGCTTCCTGATTGGTTCAGCCGTCTGTAAATGAGGCCCCGTCCACCAATCGGAGGCGACTCGGCTCTCCTCCAGAATCCTATGTGGCTTGCAGTGTGTAAAGACACACACTGAGTTGGCAGAGGGTGTATCAGTGGAAATCTCCGTCCAGCTTAAAGGCTAAAACTGAAATTGATCCAGTGCATCTGGGTGCAGTAAAGTCGAAAAGTGGGGAAACGTGGTATTTTTACACTTATTGATGTTGCTGGCACATTTCTGTGAATCAGCTTCATGTTGAGCTATTTACAGTGATTTACCTATTTATACAGCTGGGTAATTTTTTTTTTTTTATTTAAACCATAGCAAGTCAGGGCAGGCACCTTGGTCAAGGGTACTGCACCACATAGGGAATTTGAACCTGTATCTTCGAGGTCCAAGACAGCACTTTAACCATATAACCTGCTGCCACGGCTCGTGGAAGAGTTTCTGAAGGTGGCGCTTACTTTCGGTATCTGGCTGTCCATCTGCCGAGTAATCTGAAGGTCCTGGGTTTGAATCCCACTCCTGGTGTAGTACCTTTGATGATGGCAAATTACCATGACTTGATGTGGTAAAAATGATCCAGCCATACATATGTATTAAAGGTGTAAAATATTACAGTAGTTGATAGAGCCGCTGCCTTCGGACCCTAAGGTCACAGGTTTGAATCCCACCTCCGGCTGTAGTACCCTTGAGCAAAGTACTTACCCTAAATTGCTCCAGTAAAAATTACCCAGGTGTATAAATGGGTAAATAATTGCAAGTCGCTTTGGAGAAAAGAGTTTGTATCCTACACTTCCCCCAAGACAAACGTTGCAAATCAGTTTGGAGAAACGCAAATTCAAAAACCAGCATTCATTTATCTTTTTGCTTGTGTCAAAGTTGACAGCAAAAGCATCTTGTAACATCTAGGTATGTATAAGTTTACTAAGGCAGTTTTAAGTGCAATAAATGTAATCGTCAGCGGTACAACAGCAGCTCTCTTTCCGTTTGTGATCGTGGCAATAGTGCGTGTTGCATCACGCGGGCGGTCAGATTTGACGCGGTCAGCCAGGAGCGAGAGTGTGTGAGAAGTAGCCGGGCTTCCGGAAAACATCCTGTCGTGTGTAAATAATTAGCGAAGGGCCCCTTTCGCGTGCTGGTGCGAGGGGAGCTGGTTAGCGCGCCGCCGTCGGAGCGCGAGAGAGGATGTAATTAAAGCATCCGCTGAAGGCGTCAGACGACTGAATACCTGGGAGATTAAAGGAATAAAAGTCCAAATGCGGGGGGAGGGAAGGTGACGGCAAGAAAATGGAAGATAATAATTAAGCGGAGAGGCCAAAGCGGAGTTCTTTTCTCCGTTTTCGTTCGCTCCTGACCGTCTGATGCGCTTCGTTTATCTGCCAGACAATTCGACTGTCAGCCAAAGGACTTTTCAGCTCCGAGGAGTAAAACTCCAGTTCTCCCCCATAAACACAAGCATGTGAAATGACATTTTTATTTGCAATTACTGGAATTATTTGGCTTTCATTTTCAAACCATCCCGCCCTGGATTTGTCCCTCTAATTGCCGCTGAAGGGTGTTTAACCAGTCGTGATAAAAGCCGCTACGTTTTAGAGCTTCGGTTTTCTTTTTGCGCCCGAATCCAATCCCAAAATTGTTTTACGTAACCGAGAGGGTAAACCTGGCTGCCTAGTTTCTACTGTGCCGATTCAGGGTGTGTACCTTGCTCAAGGGTATTCCAAGGGATACCATTCCTTGGTATCCCCTGTATTCCATTCCTTGCTCAAGGGTTTGATCCCAGAACCTTTGACTGCAATGTGATGACAGCAACCACTACGCCACCTTTTGGTCCTTGCCATGACACAGTCAGGCTGCTTTGTGTGCTTTGTGTGTGTGTTCTCTCTCACCTCCCCTCCATTTCTATTCACTCGGCACACTCGTTCCCTAAAAACACACAACATTTTTACACGTTTATTTTGCCGAATGTTGAGCGAAATGATTCGGGTCAAGCGATTCCGGGGACGTGAACCCACGACCTTCCGGTCCCGATTGCAGTTGCCGTTTCTGCACAATCAGCAGCACCTGTTGCTCCAGGAACAGCGAAAGTTCTTTGCGGGGCCTCTGGGCTCTATTTAAATAATGTCTTCATGATCCAATTAAAGTACAAACTGCATATTTATGACATCTCCTGTGGAGAGTTTCTGAATCCGTTATCCACTCGCGTGTTAATAATTGACGATATACAGTGTATGAATTAGCAATAAGGGCCGTGAAACATTCATAATGTTTTGGTTTGTCTCGAGTTTGGCGGCGCTTTCCTTCAGAGCTTTGGCTGCACTCTTTCCGAGCGGCGCCGGGATCTTTTGTAACGATCAGAGCCATGCTAATGCGCAAGGAGGGGAATATTAGTGCTCCTGAGCGGGCAATTTATCTAGGAAAAAATGGACCGGGGGAGAAAACCGGGGAGCCAGAATCCTGTGGGATGACGGCGTAATTTGGTCTCCTTGTTGATGGTTTGCGTTTAAGAGCGTTTGGAGAATGTCAATAACAGTGGAGGGAAAAAAAACAATTTTAATTATAAGGAGAAATCAACGATGGGCTCACAAGACCATTATAATAAATCAGTTGACGTGTTCGTGGGGAGCGTCTGCACTGGTACGGGGCAGAACACGCGTAGCTAATTTGAGGGAAAGGGGCGAAGCAGCAGGGGTCAAGACTGTTATCCGGCTCTGGGTTCGACAAGTTCGAACCCGAAGCCGGATAACAGCCTCGATCCCCGCTACTTCTCCTTGTTTTGCGCCCGTCTGCATCCGCTCTTCCTCCTGGTGTCTTCCACTAATGGCCCTGAACCCTCTCTGGCGTTCCACAAGGAGAATCGAACTCCTTGCGCGGAAGAGAGGCGCTTAGAAGTCGCGAAAATAAATATTAATATTAATAATAAAAAATAAGTCGAGCAGAGGAAGGAGAAGCTTTGAAAAGCGGCAGCCCAGCTGTGTCTGTTTGTTTCAGTGGTGTGTCATGGCGAGGGATGACAAGTGCTCTTCTCCAAGGAATAGCGAGTTTGATTCCTGTCATCCGGTCTGGGGGGTGTTGGGGGGGCGTCCTGAAAAGTGAACAAGAATTGCATCATGGTACGTATGCAGAAGTACCGCAGTAAGCTTGCCTCTGGTGCGCCGCGTGTGGTGATGTCAGTTCAACAGCCGGTGACGAACATCGTGTCACTGGTGGCTCGCAGTGTGGCTCCTGTTTCCCCACAATGCACTGCTCCTGTGGACAAAGTGGATGATGCGGCATCACAGGGTAGGAATGATGGTAAACCAGGAGCATTTACTTTGTTTCGGCATTGTTTTTTTTTTTACGAAGGAAGCCATTGTTTCCTGATCTCTGGCCCATGTGCTCATCCATGCTTACAAAGGTGTTACCAGAGTTGCCATGTCTGTGTGGTATTTTCTGCATTGTTCCATGCAGATCTCAAGTGGTATCGTGACAGAAACACAGTGCTGTTTAGTATCAGTTTTGGCCACCCAGGTAACGTGGAAGATGGTGATAGTTGGCATGGAGAGGGGCACCTGCAGCGACAGCACCATGGCGCACTCAGTCACCCTGACAGCACTGCTGCTTTCGGGGAAACGCGGTAAACCGGGCTGATGTCCAGCGGAGCCAGGTGAGCGCAGTCACAGGCACGGAGCGCTGTAAGTGTTGTGAGCTCAGCTACCGCTGGACGCCACCACCTTGACTGTCTCTTTGAGTCATTAGGAGATGCTTTAACCAAAGTACATTACCTACTGACATACTGTTTTACCACACTAACCTGCTGCACCACATGTAGCTGAAGTGATTCTGAAGAGTACAGTAGAGTAATAGAGCTAATAGTATATTGGTTAGAGGTGCTGCCCTTGGATCCAAAGGTTGCAGGTTCAAATCCCTCCTCCAGCTGTAGTACCCTTGATCAAGGTACTTACTCTCAATTGCTCCGGTAAAATTACCCAGCTATATGAATGGGTAAATCACAGTAAGTAGCTTAATAGTGTAAGTTGCTTTGGAGAAGCACATCAGCTAATAATGAAAGAGCAGTTTCCTTCCTGGGATTTGAGCTGGTAACATACTGTAGTTCCTCACCTTTTGTTACCCCTGTTGCTGAAACATCCTCCTTGACGTGTCTTATCACTGTTCCGTTTGTTGGTCGGAACCTAAAGCTCATCAGCTAGACATGGAATGGAGAGCGTGGGGTCCGAACTCCCCACCACCATCACGGCTTTTAATGATAAATGCCAGACCGCTGCGTTTCGAACCCCTCTGCGTGGCCCTTGGGCTGGTTTAATGTTCCTCGGCTCGGTTCCAGCCTGTCTCATTGTCGCGGCTGAGGGTGCAACGGGCAAAAGTGCTTTAGCCAGCAGTTAAACCCTTGTTTGTGGATCTGCCCCAGGAATCACCCCTGCCTTCATTACCCATAACTCACAAAGGGGCTGCGAGCCGTTAGCAGGAGGACGAGATCCAGAACCGGTCGGTGATCCATGTGCTCGATGAATTCTCCCTCAATGTGTGCTTGCTGTCGAGACTCGAGTGACTGACGTTCTTTCCTCCCACGACTCACTGACCGACTAAGTGACCAGTAGTCTGAAAAATGTTTTCCTGCAGCTGATGCTCAGGGAAGGTCACTAAGCTGCAGCCACATCACTGCGTGAGGAGCACCATCGCCGTCCTCCAAAAATCGCTGACAGGTGGACCGTGAATTGGAGATGGTGTGAAGGACATGAACCTTTTCCCAGAGTCATCCTGCTGCACAGAGCTGATGGGAGGGGGGCTGCAGGTTCCAATGGGTGTGGGAATCAGTTGGCTGGGGGGGTGGTCAGCACTAGAGTTGTGGCCAGTATCTCAGTGTAACAGAACATGGTTGGGTCATGCAGTCATGATCATGAGGCAGATAAACAGAGAGAGACAGACAGGCAGTGAACGTGTGGTACCCCCCCGCCGGTTGGCCATTTAGCGATGTGAATGGACCCAAAGCTGTGCGGCGAGGAGATGGGAGTCCCCTGTCTCACATCCCATCAGGCCGATTCCAGGTTGAAACGACGCCACTGCCTCAGATGTGCGACTCTTTCTGAAGGCGCCGATTGCGGCAAGGAGTCCGCCGGCGCCGCTTTCTTTGCCGGCCTCCCGCTGCGATCCAAACGAAGGCTCCCCGCACTGACAGAAGGAGGACGGGGGTGGGGGGGGGGGCGGGTGCTCTCTGTGTGGGGGGGCATTAACTTCTTCTCGCAAACACTTTGAAATTTGTGCCCAACAAATTATGTGCTGCCTCGCCCTAATCTCCCCCCCCCCCCTTTTTTAAACGTGCTGATTCCAAGACCCTCGGAACCAATGAGATTTTGGTGGAAAACGGCCGACTTTGGCCCGCATTGCGGACGCGAACGCGCAAACACGCATGCAGGAGATTAATCGTTTGGTCCGAGGCTTTGATTCGGTTCTGAGAAACGTTCTGAGGAGCAGTTAGTGCTCTTGAAATAAAGCCTGTGAACGACGCACCCCGAAATCACACCCATAATTGGGTGTCCAAATCCCGGGATTTAAGTTCCGCTGGGGACGCGCGTCCCGCTTTTCCGTTGGACGCTCATCATCTCTGCTGCGCGAGCGACATAATCTTATCGCCTTTTCCAGGGCGGGACTTCAGAAGGCGAGAAGACGGCGAAGCGCAGCGTGAGTCCAGCTCAGCCTTCTGCCTTTGTCTCAGCCCGACGCAGCGAGGGGGGGGGCAGTCGGATGCATCCTTACGCACTTGTGTGTGTCTCTCTGTATTTGTGTGATTCCTCGTCTGTTTGAGAGGGGGCTCCTTCATGATGTTACAAGTTTATGGTTACAAATAGGGTTACACCCTAACCCTCATCCCCGCTTCTGCCAAAGGGTTCGAAAGCAACCTGAGGTTTTTGACCTCCAGCCAGCGGAGCGCGGTTGTCTGCCCACATGAGGCCCAAATGACGACCCCCCCCGACATGCACGCGCACGCACGCACAGTTAGAATTTATAATGGGGAGATTGTCGACTCAGCATGTGAACCCAGAACATCCCGTTTCCCCAAACCTGCAGGGAGCATCTTTGTCACAAACCCGACCTCGGGATCAAGTCCCCTCCAGACCCGTGCTTTTATGGATGCTGCTGTGTGTCTGGTCCTGTATCCAGAGAAGCGCTGTCCCTCCGTCCTCACAGGACACCTGATTGGACAGCGGCCCCTCTCTGACCATCGCGCAGAACCGGACTCGGTCTCACGCTAACCACGATCGTCTGTCAAACGCACTAATTCCACGTGTGTGTCTTATGTAGCCATAATTCCCGTAATCCCCCCATTTGCCCAGCGAGAGCTTTGACCTCATTGGTTCGAAGGGAAAGGACCATATGCTCCTGGTTTAGTCCAGCAACACCCAGTTTACCGTGATTCCTGGAATTTACCTGTGGATCACAACACAGCTGACTTGCACTGTGTGGGCGGGACGTGTGGAGGAGTGTGTGTGTGTGTGTGTGTGTGTGTGTGTGAGCGAGCTTTACACTCATTTACTCAGTGACCATGAGCGCGCCGCCGCAGCAGTGGAGCCATGCTGTGATCCCCACGTATGAATTATGTATGTCCGTTACTCACGCACCCGAGTGGGAAGTCTGAGTCTCGGCCGCAGAATGAACCGTACGGTTCCGCAGCCGCTTCCTGCCCCTTTACCGTGTTCACTCGCGATCCTTGTGTCGCTGTAGGAAGCCGTCTGCTTCTATAGGCATTTTTTCCAGTGTAAACACACTAGGGTATGATGACATGTGCTGAAATAGGAACCCCAGATGACGTGTTTTTCACGAGAGCGAGAGTCAACCGAGTCTCTTCGTCCCGTTACGCGGCAACGGTGACAGACTCGAGAGCCCAGCTGAGCTGCAGGTGCGTTTGCATGGCCTTCAGCCGTGAAACGTTACGTCTGTGTGTGTGTGTGTGTGTGTGTATGCCAGAATTCATGTCAATCCTTGCGTGAAACAAAACATTTTCCTCTCCCGACATGCACGGCAGCAGGGAGATCAGCTCCCAGAATGCCACAGTCCTCAATATTTCAGGTGTCTGAGGGATGGAGAACATTGAGCACATTGTCACCTGTAAATAACAAACCTGCAGACGTATAAATCGGTAAAGACGAGTTTGGCTGGAAAACACACCCCAGCACTGTTCTTCCCTGGTGTACCTGGATCGTAACCAGTGGAGAAAGAAGGAAACTGCTGCTGAATCCTAGAGAGGGGTGTGCAGTTGTGCTGTACATTTAAATTGATTAATGTATCTCATGGTTTTCTTTACAGCGACTTACAATGTTAATCTACTTACAATTATTTGCCCATTTATACAGCTGGGTAATTTTACTGGAGCAATTCAGGGTAAGTACCATGCTCAAGGGTACTACAGCTGGAGCTGGGATTCGAACCTGTGCAGTGATTACAAGGAAGGAGTGCAGAGCTGTTGGTCCTGTTCGATCGCCTGCAAAACCGATGAACAGGAGCATCTTCTGACTGGGAATTTAACTCTTCTGGATTAGACCGTGTCGTGTAGGACGTTGGTTCCAATGTTTCGCTTGCCCTGTTGGAAGCATCTTCAGGGTGCTGCCACATTTCATAAAGGCTAGATGTGAACTGGAGAGTTCGACGAGGGTGGGTGTATTTATGGGTGGGATCGGGGTCGGAGGTCGTAGCGGGTGCCCCCGATAGGTGGTGCCCCCGCTGTGTTTTCCACTTGCACTGTATCTTTCGTGTTAAAGATCGGCTTGTTGAACTGAGCTTCCATGAGAGGGAGTCGGGTCGTTGTGGGTCTGGCGTGAAGACTCGAAATGAGAGGTGTCCAGGTTCCTGATCGTTTGAAACCCTCCTCCCGACTGAAGTTGTCGGGGTGCTTCTCTATCTCGATCGCCTCTCTTACCACGCGGCTCCTGTATCCAGGAACAGGTGCGAGAACTGTGGTCTCTTCAAAGTGGATCTCGTGACCGGTCTGCAGTGATTGTTCAGCTGCTGCTGAGTTGATGTTATTGTTTCTTGTAGCTTTTATGTGTCTTGGAGCCGTGTTGAAATAAGTCAACCTGTCTGCCCGATGTAGGTTTTTCCACAGCTGCAGGGTATTTGGTAGACTCCGCTAGTCTTCAGTGACAGGTTATCTAAGGAGCATCTTCGGTCCAGTCGGCGATCCGGCTTCTGCCGTGGCTGCAAACGCGCTGTTCTCCACCGGTTGCCTCTCTGCTTCGCCAGGTGGAACTGTCCCTTTGTGTCCCTCTCATTCACCGATGAGTCCACACAGCTTCCATCGTGGATCTGCGTGGGGAAGCATGATAAACGAGGTGCTCTACCTTCCCCTCCCTCCCCACATGCATGTTCCGCCGGTGTCAAAGGTCAGCCATGCAGCCACCGCCCAACCGCGTTTGTACAGCTGGGGGGTGCTCTCATCAATCATCTCACAACCTTCACGTGTGGTTTTGAGTTCAGGTCTATGGCACATGAGATGCTTCCAACGGGACGAGGGTCATGACCCCTGCAACTGCGACCGTCCTATGATGTACACTTCATTCATTAAAACTACTCCTTTTGCTATAAACCGCTACGTAAAATTAAACTCAGTTATTAAATATCCCTAATCTGACATCTACCAGAAGCCGTGGGAGGAAAGCCGCACAAGGTCCGAGCAGAAAGAATGGACAGAACAACCGGAGCGCAGCGTTTTCAGTTAGGTAGAGTTGCACACCAACGGGGGGCGCTGTTCACATTCCCATATGTTGCTCTGTTTGATGCACTTTGGTAAATTCGAGAGCCCACAGGTGATACCGCTAGAACTTGGGTTCTACCGAGGAGCTAAAACTCATTTGAGAAAATGGATTTACGGTTCTTGAGATCATTGTGCAAGGAGATCAGAAATGGTCAATACTGAACCGTGAATATTGGATTGTGAATACGGGGGGGTTACTTTATTAGAAGATGATACGAAATATTATCAGAGTTACATAGCAAAAGGTGTAGGTGTCTCTCAGCTTCTGCCCCGTGTATTTGGACATGGATTCAAATGTAACCTGGTTTCCATGTTTGCGTGTGTTTCCTCTGTCCTTTTAATGGACACGTGGGTAGGGACGCGAAAAAATGAAAGGGCACAACCGGGAAGAGGCACCTGCATTTTTTTGCTGTAGCCACAACTCCATCACCGTGTTCGACCGTAAAGAGGGTTCTCGGCGAGGGTGGGTCTCTCCCGAGGGTGAAGGAGCGCTTTGGGTAACTCTTGGACGTGGTAACCACATCATCCTTCCTGGAGGCTGGGCCAAGGCCTTGGTGTAAGATGGGGGTCCAACTCTCATACAGTGTATCTGCAGGGCTGCGGTGGCGGGTGAGAAACTTCCAGAAGTGCCTAAATTTCGTTGGGGTGTCTGGGCTTACATGCCTCTTTGGTACTGCAGGGAAGGCTGAGACAAACGGGGTGGTCAAAGTCGTCCTTTAGAAGGAGGGCCGGAGTCTTCCAGGCACGTCCCATTGGCAGGAGGTCCAATTGCAGAAGCAGAGCATGCTGGGATGCCCTGGGGAACTAGGGACAAGTAGTTTGAAAGTGGCTGAATGAACATGGGACATATATGACCTGAAATATGAAATAAAAATGCAGGACATAGAATGCAATAGACCCCTTTTGATTCCTTTGTCCAATGACCGACTTCAGACAGGAAAATACCGCTGCATGGGGCGGGGTGGGGGGTTCGCAATGACAACTCCTTGTGATATCAATGTATTACTATAAAGAAAAACAAATGGGATCATTGAGAACCCCCCCATCTCAGCCCAGTTCTTAATTGTGTTTCATGTATGTCCCGAAAACATGTTACATTGCGTCCAAGTTTCACAAACACTTTGTAAGCATGGTGAAAACAGTGCGTCTCCCGCGTAGCTCACAGGGCGACAAGGGAAGCGGGCATTTGCATGGATCCTCATTGGTTTTACTGCGATCAAATAGGTCCTTTGCATCCTTAACCCGGTGAAATAACAGGCAATGTGAATGTCCCTTATTAAGGGTCCACTGGAAGGTGGGTGGGTTATGGGAAAACTCGGTGAGCAAAGGGCAGAAGTGACAGATTTTCCTGGAGGACGCCTCCACACAACAAAACAGACACTGCACACACTCCGCACACACTCCACATACATGCGTCACACACTACACTCCACTCCCTGTTTTCAGGGACCCAATCGGAGCTCCAACCTCCTCCACTCCACTCCATTCCTTTCTATTCCATTCCATTCCACTCCGTTCCGATCCACCCCGATCCGTTCCGGGTGTGCGATGCAGCTGCACTTCCAGCGTTTCCTCCTCCGGCTTCTGCGGGTTTAAAAAGTGGCTCCTCCTCGTCCTGCTCGTCCTGTCCTGTTGTTGTCATGTTCCTCGTTCGCGGCTCCCCGCGGTGTGACCGCCGTGTCGATGTCTCCGGACCCCCGGACCACCCCGTGGGGACCTCCTCCCCTGTGTAGCTCGGCTCGGGACCCGCCGGGAGATCTCCTCTGAGCGCTTGTCCTCCACCTTCCGAGGACTCCATGGTCCAGCGGGCCATCTCGCGCCTCTCACCCCCCCAGGTGTCGGTCCACATCGGAGAAGAGGACTGAACTCCCCCTCCCGCCCCACCCCCCCAGGAGGCTGCGGAGGGGGGTTTCTCACCGGACCCCCCCCCCCCCACCACCACCACACACTCTTGTCAAGGACTTAAATTAATTAGTTGACTTTGTTTTATTTATTGGAGAAGTGATGGCGAAGCGCGGCGCTCGGCTGATCCTCTTCCTCCTGCTCTTCTCCTTCCTGCGATCGTCGCGCGGCTCCAGGCGCGCGGACCCGGGGCCGGGTACGTATCGTGTGGTGTCGGCGCGCGGCGCGGATAGAACGTTTGCGCGCGGCGCCGCTACAATGTTGCTACAATGTTGCGCTCGCGGTTCCGCGCTTTTGATCGTAGTGTCGCCGCCGCCGCGCGCTGTTGCTCTGATCGCGACACGCCGTAGCTGTTCTCGCGGCGGGATATTGATCCTGTGATCATTCAGCGATGGTGTCGTGTTGGTTCTGCATTGATCCACCGGGGTCGGACCTGTTTGATCTCGATGGAACCTCAGTCTCCCAGTAAACCTCTATTCCTGGACAGAGTCCACGGGGGGACTGCTCTGGAGATCACGCACAGCCTGGACACAGGGGTGTGTGAGCGTGAGAAAGACCATGTGTATTTTTACTCCTCCTAGAATTTGGTGATGAGATTTGAAGACAATATCATGTTGGGTGGACAATGGTGTCTCCTGGGTTGGAATTTTGTCACAGCAGTTGTAATCCACAGGTGTAACCGAGTCCTGGTGAGGGTGGGAACACACTACCAGCTTACCTGTGTTCCTCATGGTGAAGGATGGTAGTGGTGAAGGGTACTGAAGGTTGAGCGATCAGTTAGGGCAGATGGTGGGCGGCATGGTGGCGCAGCAAGTAGAACTGTTGTCTCGCGCCTCCTGGAGGACTTGCGCTTTAATCCGGGTTCGGTCTGCGTGGAGTGTGCGTTCTCATCGTGTTCACATCCAAAGGCTTGTTTCTAGTGAACTGGTCGGTCTAAATTGCCCTCGGTGTGTGTGTGAGTGTTACGCTGCCCTGGTGCATAGAAGAGTAATCGACTCTAAGCACTGTACTATAATGTGTATATCTTTACAGGTCGCCTTGGATGGAGGCGTCATCTAAACACTACAGTGTTTAAGTCGCTTTGGAGAAAAGTGTCTGCTAGGGACAGATGGTAGTGGCTTTGGTTAGAGTGCTGCCTTTGGAGCCAAAGGTCGCAGGTTCGGATCCTACGTCTAGCTGTAGTACCCTTGAACGACGTACTTACCCAAAAAATTGCTTCGGTCTTGTTACCCAGCTGTATAAATGGGTGAATAATTGTAAGTTGCTTTGGAGAAAATGGATAAATAAATAGAAATGCTGAGGACTGCTGATAAAGGCTGCTTTCCACCCAAGCACCACGTGAACAGTTGCGTTCTGATCGAGACCCGGCGCCTAGTGTGTCCAGCGGCTGCCATGCACGATGTGCCAACATGAATGAACACGACGCAAGATGTTTGCGTTTCTCGTTTCAGGGCGCTTTTTTTGCGACGATTACGCCGTTGAGATTTTTAAAACACCCGAGACAACGTGTCCTATTGACACAAAGATGCGTTTCCAGGTTGTTCGGTGAAACGTTCATCCAGGGTGTTTTTGTCAAGGCCGCGGTGACATATGGTTAAAATTTAAGCCGTTTGCATGTGGAAAGTAATCCTCGGTGTTTTAAATAATATAGTGCACCTCCAGCCCATCTGTCCAGAATTAATCGCATCAGCTACGCAGGTAGGGAGCATTTCGGCACCAAAACCCATCTGGAGGCTGAGGAGGTGCTTGGAAGACAAGAAATGCTGTTTCTATATTTATTTGGGTTCGGTGAGCTGAAATTACAAAAATGGTCTGTATAGATGTAGCGTTATGTGTATTTTTTAATATATTCAGTCCTTGTCCTGAAGTCAGTAGTAGTTGTTCAATAAAGGAATAAATAGTAGGGCAGCTGCTCTTTTTAAGTAAAGTAAAGGCAGTAGGGCATTCTGTATAGATGGACACACTCGAACAGAGGCAGGCTCTCCAGCCTGTTTAGAACCTCTCTCCCTCTAGTGTTTGCTCAGTGTTTGCCTGGAATTCCCGGGAGGGGGGTGAAGAACTGAAAACTCACCGCAGCATTAGAGGAAGAACAATTGCAGTGGTGTGGATTACATTCCAGGGCAGCTCTGTGTGTGTGAGAGGTTAGCAGGACCTGCAGTGTTCTAGGTTGTTTTATGGTCTTTACACGTCAAATTGACTGGGTTTGTCTGCTCCAATCCTGGATCTCAGTTGATGGGGTTTTGTTTTATTTATAATGTAACTATAAGGGTGTTGGAAGCAGGCAAACGTCCAGGTCTCGGTGGCGAGAAAGGAACTGTGTGTGTGTGTGTGTGTGTGTGTGTGTGTGTGTGTGTGTGTGTGTGTGTGTATATGGAGATGATGTGGTCCCATCCAGCTGAGACTGCATTGGTGTGGGCTGGGATTACGGGACCGATGGGGGCTGTTGGTGGTGCTCTTGATGTCCACATAACCCTCGAGGGGAACTTTTCGCGTGTGTGTTTGGGGCCGTAGTGTGACACATTCCAGATGATCTGACCAGTG
Source organism: Scleropages formosus (assembly GCF_900964775.1). NCBI lineage: Eukaryota > Metazoa > Chordata > Actinopteri > Osteoglossiformes > Osteoglossidae > Scleropages > Scleropages formosus. Next base: position 28,508,921 of record NC_041810.1, on the reverse strand, counting down.
CATGACATGTGGAGAGTTGGTGTCAGGTTTCTGGCTGCGGGGTCGCCTTTCCAAAAACATAACGTTTATTCAGAACAGATTTTCCCGAGGAGGTGAAAACGGGGGCTGCGGAGACGGGCGCTAACCTCTGGCTCTCGTCTGTGCTCCGTGAATTAGCTCTACGCTTTCTTTGGCGCATCATCCATCTGTGCGTGTTTGTGTGTTAAATGTGTGAATGCTTTTGTTTCTCCTCAGGCAGCACGCAGGAATCCTGTGTTTTAGTGTATGGTGACGGGGGGGTGTGCTTCACTAGATCTATTGTTCATCCTATCGCTACTAGTGATGATGCCTGTGATTGTGTAGGATCACCGTTGGATATCTGAAAAACTTCACGCGTGTGCATTCGGACCTCACCCGCCAGATTTGACACGGCTCGGATGCGGGTCATTAAATCAATGCCGTTTGAGTGCATTTATTGGGAATCAATTAGTGTCATTCTATGCGGAAGACAGAGGGGCGCGGTGAAGCGGTTGAAGCGAAGTGGAGTTTTGCATCAGTCATCCTTAATTAAAAAGGCTACGCCGGAACAGCGTTGTTTTATCAGGTAAATGAGCTCATTAATTACCAGTCTCACAGCTGTTGGGGGAGCACCGGTTGCTGCTGACCCACATCTGACAGCCGATTGATTGCAAACGTGCCGGTAACGAGATCCGCGGTCTCATGGCATTCGTTTGACATAAGGTTTTCCTGGGAACGCCGGTCACTCCTGCGCCTCGTGCAGCTGCGTGTGAGAGAGAGAGATGGTCACGTCTTGATAGCTGTGAAGTAATAGTCATACAGGGTAATACATGATGTACGATCAGTATATATTCTAGGTACGAACCCCATGAAGGGGTGTTGCCATCTTCTGAACCTTTTCCCAGTAATTGAAAGCTAAGTGAGAATGTCAAGCATCACAGGTTGTCCCAGATCTGCTGCTTCTGCTCAGGCCATGAATCGCAGGATTTGTGGTTTCCAGTCGCACTCCACACTGGTGAGTCACGCCGCATTTTCATACTGCTGTAGTTATGAGGGGCTGATATTTCCATAATGATGTGAACATACGTACACAGTGCGTGTCACTGCTGTGTAAACAACCAGCCCAACGTCCTGCTGCGATGATGGAACCTCCACTGCATCCACTGGAACGTGAACTGATCTTCACTCTGCACTCCGATACGGTGCTCCAGACTGTGTGAACCCCTTGTGTCCTTTAGTTTCACCATAAAATGGGCCACAGCCCAGGTGACTGCCTCTCTATGGTTGAGCTGACATGACATCCAGTTTCGTGCAACCATCTATTGTCGCAGCTTTGCTCGAACAAGTAGTCTTTAAACCCAACAGCCGCCGTCTTCAGAACATTTGCACTCCGATGGCCTTGTTGGTGAAGCCGGCTACCATAGCGACGCGATGGTGTCCCCATTCGCTCAGGGTTTATTACGGGCAAGTCGTTCTCATTGTTTATTGACTCTAATCATAAATTGAATTACTCTCCCAGCGAGGTGTCCCTGCGTGAGAACAGAGCAGTTGCCGTCCCCTTAACTAAAGTTCTCTCATCTGCAATTGATTTAAAAAAAAAAAAAAAATTATTTATTTTTAAATCCCTCTCCCATGGTCTGGGGTGACTGTGGCCACCAGCTGTTAAACTCTTTCGAATCGCTTTATTAATTCTCCGAGACTGTTGGCCCTTGGCTAATCGCCTAATGTGCAAATCAAGCCTTGTAAATGGGACCTAAATGGGACGTGAATATGGAGAACATGTTAGCCTGCGACGGATACGGCGGTGGCAGGGCGATGTCCCGCCCGTCATGGGGGGGTATCTGACACAGCCTGCAGAACTGTAGATGAATCATGTTGGTATTAATGAGGCTGTCAGGATGACAGCTGTTTACACCAATACCCAGCCTTCGTTCAAACAAACCCCCCTCGGCCAGATTCGTGCACAATGCATCATCGCAACATCCCCGCCCCCCCCTCCGGACTGCCGCCCTCAGAGAAAAGTGTCATCAGACACTAGCGACATGGGATCCCTGCTGCCCTGTGGGTCACGCCAAGGATTGGCCACCTTGTGGTGTTCTCCAGATGATCATGGTAATTTTTACACGCTCAGCCACTTGCACTGAATCACCTTGGAGAATTTTGGAAAAATAACCTTAGGTAACACTGGTGTGTGAATAAGGCGCACCTGCTAATGCTCCGTCGAGGAGGAGGCTGAAGATGAGCAGTTTTTTCCTGTGCTTGGTGTACTTTACTCTTAGCCTTATGATGCTACACGACCCTTTAGATCACGACAGCTTTTACTCCGGTAAACACTGTTCTGTACTTTCAGTAATGTGTTCATGCAGGTCAGAGCTATGAAGGCGCTGCAGAAATGCAGTCAAAAGGTACTGCTGTGGGTCTGATGGGAGGTGTTCTCCTTTACCTTGTATCAGACAGGCTAAGGATGGGTTTCTTTTTTTTTTTTTTTTTTTTTTGGTGTGTGTGATGACTGATGATCAGATGGACTGTGTGTGTCTGCAACCAGTCTCCATCACTCGCCTCTCTACCACAAAACTAGGGCACTTGCCAGGTAAACCCAACGTGCTGCCCTCCCTGCCCCACACGTGTGTTTGGGGGAGGGAGGGCAGCACGTTGGGTTTACATCCTTGTTGTGGAATTCGCTGCCTTACCTTGTTTTCTAACAGAGTCTCTGCATTTTAATGACATCCTATGCTGCTCTCCTGCAGAAACATCTCAGGCTTGACTATTTGCTCTTCAATGTCGACACCCTACTTCTGTGGTGAAGTGGTGTGTTCGCTGGGGGTTCAAATCCGATTGTCCTCCTGAAACGCCCCCCCCCCCTTCCTATCTTGAGGTGTTTTGGCTCTCGCGGTGAAGCTCTTCAATGGATCTCCTCGGCGGAGAGCCTGAACCTTCTTCGTCGAATTAAGAGGAGTGCCGAGTCGTGCTTCGAAACCCTGATTAATGACCATAATTTGGGCTCCGGTTTCTCAGTCCTGTCGAGCGGAGGTGAGCGTTTCTCTGGCCCCGGGTTTCGGCAGAGCGCTGGAGGAGCGGCTCCAGGGGGGCGGCGTCAGCCGGAAAAACCAGAGAACAGAGAGCGGATTGTCCCACCCACGTGCGATACGCAGGTCCAGCCGGCGTGGACGGCTTTCAAGGCGGGAACAGGAGAGGCCTCCGTAACGTGAACCCGAACGACCCCCGACCCAGATAGCGAATAAGGCGCCCTTTGATGGGCTCCTGGTTTTCCGCACCTCGACGCTACGAGGGCCGCCCCCGTGACCTACTTCCCCGGCCAAAGCCATTTGCTGCGTTCCTCGTTCTCGCTGCCGTGCTCGAAACCTGATGCCGCCCCCTGCAGGTTGTCGTGAAGAGGGAAAGTGCTCCCCCGCCCCCCCCCAGCCATATGGTGCACTGTGAGCTTTTGGGGCGTTTTGTAGAAACCCAGACAGAGGGTGGTTCTGACTGCTAACATGGGGTTGGGGGGGAACCCCTTAGACACGCCCACCTCTGGACTGGTACCACGCCTTTACCTGCGTGTGTGTGTGTGTGTGTGTGTGTGTGTGTGTGGGCGAGCTGAAGGGAGACCGACTTAGTGCTGTGTGTGTGTGTGTGTGTGTGTGTTCGTTCTACCGGCTGTGTTCTGTGGGAGAATGAAAGGCCACTGGCTGTTGGTTTGTTTGATTCTATTTCTGGCTTTTTCCTTTTTTAGCTGCTTTTAATGAAGTGCTGTTCAGCTGTTGTGTCCCCCCCCCCACCCCTTCCTCCCCCAGCGCTTCTCCCTCAAAGGGCGTCGCTCCTCGTCGCTGCTTCTGTTAACTATTTCGTGTCCGTACCGCGTCCTCCGAGCTGCGTTCGGTTGGCTTCGATGGCTACCGGCTTCCTGCGGTCCTCGCCTACACTCCAATTCCACCAGTATCCCGGAGACCCCACGCACACACGGAGAACTGTGGTGCATGTCGCAGACTGATGTCGTCCGGTGATACCTGCCGGAGGTGTTACTTTGCCAGTTCTATGCCAGCATTGTTGGGTTCCTATCACTTTCTGCCCCGTTTTCACAATTTTTACACGCTTCATTAACAAGAGGAAATAACAGCTTGACTCTCTTTCCTAAATATCCTGGCCTCAGGCTGCACCCGGTTCACTATTTAATCATCCGAAGGCACATATTTCCATCCATTGATAAGAATAAATATTTCAGACTTCTACTGCAGCAGGGACTTGAAATTATAAAAATTACGCAGCCGTATAAATGGGTAAATAATTGTACATGGCTTGGTGCACAAACCAAACAAATGAACGAACGCAGATGTGAAACAGACGTTCAGCAGATTCTTTTATGAAATGACTTGTACTTTAAACAGTCGTAAGTCTTGACTGAGATGGACCTCCTCCTCCCTCGAAGCTGCGGCACGGACGCCTCGCTGCCGTTACGATGGCGCTGGAGGACCTGTGAGGTTGGCCACACAATGCAGTCCTGAACGAAGGGTCTCCAACATGGGTAACGCTGGTGTAATACCATGTACGGGACCGTGGTAAAGTTTCCTTGACCTGTGAGCCAATGAAATCGTACTTTGGCCTCTGGTGCGAAATTGAATGTTTTTATGGCTGCCTAAGGCTCTCCCTGCTGTAGTATTAATAGAAAGCAGAAATATTAACAACTGCTTATTAATCAGATTTTTGCGCACGTGTTTGAGGAGTAAACTTTTCTGGTGTCGAAAGCGATGCGAGACCTCAACACCCCAGGGTTTTGCTCTTCACGTAAAGGGTCCGTACAACAGTGTCAATCGGAGACATGGGGACAGTCTTCAGTTAGTTTTTGTGCTCTGTCCTCATCTTCCCCATTGTCCCAGTTTGTGTTCTTCTCCAGTAGCGCAGTCTTGCTACCGTGGGACAATGCGGTGGCTCCGGCAGGTCCGCTGTGCCCTTTAAACCGAGCAGGACCCATAAAGACGCTGCAGGTTCGAAAGCAGCTTGTGAATGATCAGCCAGGCTTGCCTTGCGCTAAGTTTTATGGCTGGGTGGGGGGCATTGTTGGTGGTTTTCACAAAGGCTTGAGTCATAGCTCTGTTCGTGCTCCATGAGGCACGAGGAACAGGCCCCTCGGACAAAACAAGCAGTCCGTCGTCATTTACCACATCTGGCAGACCGCGTGAAGGAAAAAGCCATGAATACAGCTGCCTAACTTGATCACGGGTACTCCCACACGGGTGGGATTTGAACCTGGATCATCGGAGTCCAAAGGCAGCAGCTCTAAGCACTACAGCACTCGCTGCCCCGAGGTCCAAGTGGGATCCGGACTATGAACACCTTTACTGTGGTCACCAAGAGCTCACGGTGGTGTGTTTCAGAGGTTGTTCTTCTCCCGGGGGCTGATGAATGGCTTGTAAGGCGTAACACCGGGAAGATGAGTGTTTTCTCGCACTTATGTGTGAGGGCTGTGGCTCCATCTCAAAGTGATCAGATGTCTTTCAGCAGCATTAAATCCAGCTCGGTGTGACCGCTCCATTCCAGCATCTCTGGCTCCCTCATTAGCCACCGTGGGCTTCAGGCTGCGCCCTTTATTGATAAGATTTCCTGAGGGGAAACAATTGTGCGAGATGCAGGAAGCCATTAGGAAGCCAGGAGCTCGTGCCTCTCCTCGCTGTATAAACACATTCCGCACCGGTGCTGTTCGGGCGGCACAAAAGAGCTGCCCAATGACGTCAGGCTTGTCCCGCAATCGGAGCAGCGCTTGCAGAGCTCAGAGTGGGAACGCAGCATAGCGCTGGGACAAAAGTGTGTTCCACGTGATGATGCAACAGTTCTGCTGTATTGGTAGTGCACTGTGTATGCCAGGAGGAGGCGTAGTAGTCAAAGAGCTCCAGCCTTGTTGAAAAGTTACACATTTCAAAATATTAATATTTATACCACAAATCATTTATTGGTTTTTAAATGGGGCGAAGCCGAAATGAAACCTCAATCCAGTTGTAAGCGCGGTTTGATAAACGGGCACATTGGACACTCACATGTGTAAATGCTGATTTCCTCCATGCGGAGGCATCTCATGTCGCTGGCAATATTGGGAACAGCTGGTGTTTGTTTGGACTGGAGTAAGAAGCCACTCCCAGTTTTACACCAGTCTGTGGTGTGTGTGTGTGTGTGTGTGTGTGTGTGTGTGTGTGTGTGTGTGTGTGTGTGTGTGTGCTGCTCCACTTCGCCAGCTCATCGCCCCCTATAGGACTCGTTTCTCCACGCAGACTGTGCATTATAACAGTGAGGTATTACCCCTGTAAGTGACCTGTCACATCAGCCCTGTGTGCCTGCGTGTGACACTATGTAATTAAATCATTATTGTAACGTCGACGGTTAAATGTACAAGCAGATTCTCCTCCCCTTTTTTACTTAATTTCCTGTAAACACCCAGACATTCCTGAAATGAAGTGGATTTGGCCCAGCGAAAATGTGAAAACAGGGTTGGGTAGGTGGTGGTGCTGGTGATGTTCTCACTCATCAGTCAGTTTCCTCTACAGCCACCTACTAGTATCACTGCGTCTTTGCAGGATGCGTGGCTCTGCCGTCTGGAAGTGTTTCTGCCTGGCATTGGGCCCCTGTTGCCTTGAAAAGCTGTCGCACACGTCCATGTCCTGTGTTGCATGATAAATATCTGACAGATCCAATGGTTTCATGGCTTCCCATTGACATTCACAGCTGGTCCAACCTGCATCTTGTTTGCATGTTGAGTTCTGTTTTAATGGCTGTGCTTCCTGTAGTGTAAGTGTTGCTGATTGTCCTCCTGGTTGTTGGTAAATTTGAGGTCATTGCATTGCACTCAAAGTCCAGTCCTTGGGTCTAGGAGAGTTGACTTCTTTAGGGTTCATTGATGATGTCATAAAATTAATGATGGCTCTCTGTCCTTGTGCTTCACTCTTCTGGGAGACAGGTTTCATTCCCTCTTAGTGTCAATGGATTAGCATAAATGTGTTGGAATCCAAACTTCTCATTGAAAAAAACTAGTTGGGTCTGTGGGCTTCTTTCCCTGGGGATGGGAAAGTGGCCAACTGCTCTATTTTTGACCCTTGCTTACTTCCCTGCTGCTTCGATGGTCTACTGTGCCATCCCTCAAAATATGTAGTACTTGCTATCTCAGAGGAGGTGTGTATGACCTTATTCACCCTGACAGTGATGATGGCCTTCTCTCTGCCATATTACTTTGAATAGGAGCCAATTTACTCTCTCATTACCGCCTAAAAGAAGTGACCTTTTATTTCAGTGAATGTGACCTGTTGGTAGAGGCGTTGTGTGAACAGAAAATGAGCAGAAATGCCGGACAGTCTGATGCACAGTCCAAAGTGGAGATCTGCTCCCTGTCTATGATGCTCTTTGTCATCTGGACTACTGAGATGTGGTCTAGGTAGAAACTACATTATCTATTCCATCAGAGCTTGTAGGAAGACCGGAATGCATTACCAAAGTGGTTAGCCTTTAAGGTACCGGGGATGGGACTCATCTGGCTCCCTATCACATGCTGAGCCCTCTTGCCCCCTCATGGTTCCATACCCAGTGCCCTGCATCCATTAAGATGATAAATAAGGAAGGTAAAAACCCTGGGGATGTTTTCAGGAACAGCTGGATACTGTAGTGTACACCATTCAGGCTCAGCGGTGCTACTGTTTTCAGTTGATCGTGGAGGCAAATGCTCAGGTAGTAGGACTGTGATTAGGACCATTTGTTAACCTGTGCAGCTACAGAAATAAGCAGGTGTCAGCTGGCTGATTCCTGTACATAGATGGATGATGAAAATGCATGTTATGCAAGAATGGTTGATGTACAAACCTTTGTATTCTTTGGTAGAACATCTGTACATTTACATTTATGTACCAGACGGTTTTCTCCAAAGCGACTTTCTATGAACTCTATGTAGTGTTTTCAGCCCACACACCTTATTCACCGTGGTCACGTGCACTGCTAGATACACTACTTACAGTGGGTCACTCATCCATACATCTGTAGGGTTTAGGTTTACATGATTTGGAATTCTCCATTTTCCACTAAACTCTGCTCTGTGGCTGTAATAGTTCCAGGAGAAAGGGTCCATGGTTCAGAGGTTCCAGATGTGCTAACCCTCCACCTGTGATGGCATTGCTGGGTCTGTTCCAGATATCAGGAGTGGAGGAGCAGCTGGAGAAGAGTCCTCAGGTGGAGCGTGGCTGATTGTGCAGGGGGCACGATCCCAGCAGCCTCGGCAGATGAGCTTTGGCCGCTCAGCACTGAAGCACGGCGGTGTTGACGTGTAATAAAGATTGCAAGGATGCAGCATGTCTCCAGTGTGTAAAACTCTGTAGGCTCTCTGGGGCACATGCACTTGGTGCGTCTCTGTCAACAACCATGTGGGAGCTGGGAGCAGCTGAAAACTGACTTTTTCTTGCCTTAGGGTTACACACACCCTACAGTGATCAATGTGTACATCTGCCCTAAAGCTGGCCATGAAGCACATTAGACTGTTACTGTAATGAGGCTTAACAGCTGTTTTAGCAATGTGTTCTAACAAACTTTCTCCTTTAGACCTACCTCTCCATGAGATTACATAAATAAGGGTGGTTCCATTTTCTCTACGTACAGCAGCCATTCAGTTCCTTTGTCCTGTGAAGCTGCTCTAGGAAATGATGGGAGACTTATGTGAACCCTCATCAGTACGTTTTGGTTTGGTTCTGCTATGCTATCAGAAGGCATGTTTGTTTCTCTGTGGGGTCATTAGTGGTCTCTAGCTGATCTGGACTGTGTTGTTCGCTCTAGCAGTTGATATTCTTGCCTCAAGGTTCTGGAAAGCAGTGAAGAGCTGAAACTTCACAATGATATGAGCAACCATGGAAGAAATTGTGGGGTCTTCAGCTGGCATACAGCGGTACCTTCTGCTATTTGCATAAAAGCCTACTTTTAATGAGGTCAAATACAGGTTACATACTTATGGTAAGGAGATGGTTATATTGAACTGTGGCTGTAAAGGTTTTTTTTTTTCTTTTTTTTTAAAAAAAAAAAAAAAAAATCTCCCCTCTCAACTATTTCATACCATTAAAGTTAAAACAATCCCACATTAAAAAACCTGTTAAGTGTTTTAAGAAAAACATACTAAATATACAGTGACTGACCAGTAAGTACAGTAATCAAACATTATCAGAGTAACGTTAGTGTTAAACTATCGTTTTCAATTGTTAAACATAAATATTCAGACACAAACATTAAGTATCAAATTGTATTGTGTTAGGTCAACATTCAAGCAATTTCTCAAAACAAAAATCTCCCCAGTTATCAGGTGGGGCTCCTCCCCAGGCCCTGATAAACTGATCCTAGGGGAAGACCCCACCCAGGACAGATCAATAACCAACAAACCTGAATAATCGGGTACCGCTATGGAGGAGGGTGGAATTTCTCGGTCCTTTTGGGTGGTTGCAGTCAAAACTCATGCTAAACATCTCTAACACCCTTGGATAATGTTCGTCAGTTATCAGTGTGACATCGAAGAAGGACGACAGCCTGTTTCTCTGGATGCAAATGATTTCCTTCACCAGAAGTCCTAAGAGTTTGAGGATGGTCTCCCAAATGAAGGGAATCTGCTTGGGAAATTCGTCATCCTGATTCCTTCAGTGGAAGCTGATGGTCTTTTTTTCAATGCCTGCATCCTTCAAGCTACCAACGATGTCCGATCGTTCTCCCCTGGGGCTGCCAACATCTTCAGATAGCCCAGAGTAGTTTTGCGTCTAAAGTAAAAACACTACAAATAAAATCTCTGCGTCACCCTGCGGGGACGGTGAACAAGCCACCCAAAACCCTGCACCTTAGCCTCAGCAGGCTACCCAAAATAAAATAAAATCCTCCCCGGGAGCAGAGCTTCACCCCGAGAATGCCGCTGTCAAGTCGCACGCAATCCTGTGTTAGGTTCCACTCTGCCCTCAGCTAAAATCTCTGGTACTGCACTTTGATCTTAACCAGAAGGTCAAGAAGCTCTAAGAGAAGTCAGAGTCAATATTTCCACTAGTGCTATAACTATATGGTCGTGAATGTTGGCCTGGTGGAGCTCCAGTGAGAAGCGGTCATGGTTGAGCCAACTAATTGGTACCTAAGGAATGACTAGACAGTGTGTGACATCCTCAACATCTTCCTCAGTATGATGTTTTTGTTTGGAGCATACCAGAACGCGATACAGACCAGACCAAGTCTTCTTGAAGTTAACTCTGTCATCCCTGGAGACTGTTCTGTTCTCTTGCTGCCATCCTCCCCCCCTCCCCACATGGCATCAGTAGCTTTGCAGTCTGCTTCATTTGCATTCAGCCTCAGTGAGCTTTGCTGGGCCACATGCAGCATGTTGTCAAGGGATACAGGCATCTTTTTCTGGAACAGCGGACGCCTGTTGTGTGTATTTGAAGAGGAATTTAAGGACAGGGCCCTTGCAAATAGCAGCCGAGTCTGAATCACCCTGTTTAGCCAGAGCGATTGGAGTAAGAAAACAAAAGCCCCCTTTGGCGACACTGGAGCGATTCTGTTCCAGCCTCTGCTGGTTTGTGAAAGATTAGAAGCTACCAGTTGGCTTTCATGCTGGAGAACTTCTTCAAAAGGATTGGATGGATGTCACAGAACAAGGACTGTATCACACAGCTTGTTTGTCAATATTTTGAAAGCCTCTGTGATACTTGTCTGAATATAAACTTGATATGATGATCAGTTGCTAAGCAGCCTGTTTTATCCAAAGAAGCCTACCGCTCAAGTGTTTTTGCAGTAGCCAGTTACTTAGGTGAACATATGAAACTTGATGCAATTTGACATTTTCTTGGAAAAGGGTACAAGAACAGAGGCTGCTGTTAACTGGAACATCCAAGGTTTATTTTCACAAGTCTGTATCTATAACTACACGCTCAGATGTTATGATGTCCACCCTGTAGATCGTGCACATTCTTACATGTTCTCAGTGCCAGACTGAACCATACTGGCTCTGGGGCAGGAACCAGTGTAGAGTCATGGGTTGCTTGAGGAGGACTGTATTGTTCAACAGGTGAACTTGTGAGTTTGCTTATGGTGATAGAGGTTCGTAATCCAGCGTGGAGCAAAGCACCCACCTTCACCGTCAAGTTTTTACTGATAAATTAAGAGCTTGAAGGTTGGCATCTGGTGAGGGGATCCTGTCAGAGTACAAGGCGAAAGGTCTTTGTGGTTAGTCCCACAAACCCTCTTGTCTAGGTCTGGACTATTGTCCCCTGCCCTGCTCTTCTGACATTCCTAAAAGTCTGTCTGAAATTGTTCAGTTTTAAGGATTATTCCCTAATATTTGTCAGAAGGTGTGCCCAAATCACCTGCATGTCTGTGGAGGTTAAATCTTTGGCAGCATATGCATTTCCGTCAACGGTTTCGTAAATTTGTTGCTTTTCTGAAACATAGCGTCAGCTAAGTGTTTGATTAACTTGCATAACTTGAGTGTTTTTTATGGTAATTCAGGGTAAGTATTTTTCTCAAGGGCCCTACAGCTGAAGTAGGGAGAGGAACTTGAATTGGCAACCTTCAGGATACCAATTCCTGTCATTGAACAATGCTACCTGCTGTCTTTATCAAATCGCTGTCTATGTCATGATGTGGGAAGGGGTTTTTGGGGCACATGGAGCCCATGGAGTCTAGATACTCCTGAGTATGACTTGTCCATGCTTCAGCTCCCGGAGAGCCTTGAACACTTGATTTGAATGTGTGGGGAATGAAGTGAAACTGAAACCTGTAGTCCTTTATAGCATCTAGCAGTGGCATCACTGAAGAGTCTCTGTAATGAACCTCACATCATGGATCATGTTTGTCCCCATGGTCCTTCTTTACCTGCTGGTACGACGTCTTCATGTGTAAGCTGAGTTTGCGTGTGGAGGTTTATCAAGTGCTTCCACACAATCAGGACTCAGGAGGATGGGTTGGGTCCTTGATGCAGCACAGCAGTGTCATCTCCATACACAGCGGGCTTGTTTACAACACGTGAGGTCATTCCGCAGCAATTCCGGTTGCTGTAGTGAAACCCCATTCCGTCCCATGGAGCAATCTGCCACAGGCACTTGGGAAGCGCTCTCTGACTGGAAACAGATGCAAGGCTAGCCTTGCCAAGGTTGCTGCTGGCTCCACTGCAGCCTGGTTTAAAAAATGATGACTCATTACATATTAGAGCTCAAACATCCAAGTTGGCTAAAGCTCAAAACGGTCTCCCGTGGGCTCGGATGAGAAATGCCCCATTGGGTGAGATGGAACTGCTCAACCTTCCGACTTTTGGGCACGTATTAGTTTTTGGGTGTCGTAAAGCCTGGGGCTTCTTGTTTTTTCTGCGAGACTGCTGTCCAGAGCAGCATGTGCTTTACTGCATAAACAAGAGTGTCTGCCAGTGGATTGCTTGGGGACGTGTTGTTGGCCGAAACTAGATGCGCAAAACTAGTGCTGGTGGACACGCAGCAGTATGTTGAGGATGAGATTTGGCTTTCTAGAAGCGCAAGTCTCCTCTGTCAGTTTCTCTAATTTCTGGGCTGCCTACAGGTCCTCTCATAGCAAAGGCCTTTCCAGCCCTTCTTTCCATCTACCTCACGTGCAGTCCTCTGTTGGAAAGATCCACCCCCACCCACCACTGAAGACCCCCTAGCTGATTTATGGATGTTCTTTCTTGTTCATTATCCACAGCCTTATTCTCCCATTTGTCTGTCTCCTTAGAGCCCACTGCAGCTCACCTTGTGTGACTGTGTATGAGGTTTTGCTGACTACCTGCCTTCTTCCTCTCTTAACTACCCCATTGGTTAGCTTGCCCCTACCCCCATCCCCTTTGCCCATGGGGCTCCATAAATATCATCTCATCCAGCTGAGCGGCTGACATGAAGCGCAGGGTGGCCTTGAATAATTCATCTTCAGCCCCAGCTTCTCGTGAGAGGATGGAGGTGGGGCTTGACGATGTAGGCCTGAGCTGGGGAGGAACTGCAGATTGATTGCCCCCAATCTCCACCTGTCTCTGTGACCTCCAGACCCCCAGTGCTGGTGTTCTCAACATCCAGCTTCCTTCTTCGTCTGGCCGCTTGCGTGCTGAAGATCCAGCTTTCATTACATTGTTGTCTTCTTTACTTGTGTGTGTATGCACGCGAGAAGGCTGAGACTTGTTTTATGTATGTCCCCAACCTTTCAGTGTGGAAGCCACCTGACTCCACAGCTGGCGTTGTTCCTTTTATTGCTGTGCATGATGGGAGGCCATTTTTTTAAAACAAAGAAGGCAGTTAAATGAGAAATAAGTGGTGAAAAGAGGAGATGCACTTTGGTGAAGAGGGTTGTTTTCATACATGCCACCCCTCCCTATGTGTCCACGTGTCCTGGTCCCTCTGCGTCTTTGAGCTGCCTCTCTCCGTGGGGAGCCCATTATCTTCCTGTCTTCAGCCTGCAGGCCACTGATGCAGGAGGTATCCTGGTGAGCAGGGCAGCATGGCAGCACAGCTGGCAACCTGGGCCTGGTAGAGGGAGGAGGCGTGTCCTCGCACAATGACCACTTGAAGAGATTTGTGGAGAGCGGTGGGGGGGGGAATGAGTGAGAGATTATGTCTAAATAATTAAAGCACGAGACTCTCTACAAGTTGCGTTTTGGAGGAACTAGACTGGGGACCTGCAGCTGATGCGGAGATGTTCACATGCAAATTGGCCGTTGGGCCAAGTCTGTAACCAGCCTTGGCTTCCAGCATCTCTTGCTGTTAATATTTGATGTAAAAATAAGAATTAACAACATCTGGGTAATGTTGCCTTTGAGGTAACAGAGTTGCCTTCATCTTCAGTGGCTGCGTGTTTTCAGATCTCTGCCTCTGTCCTCCCTATTGACTGGGACTGTTTCTACTTGCTCAAGTCAGAGATGATTAGAGCCCTCGTTCGTGTGTGTGCGTCTCTCCGTGCGTGGGGACAGTTAAGGGGTAGCCTGTGACTTAGCTGTTCTCCTACACAGCAGGCCATCTATGACTGGTCTAATTAGAGCTCAGTGTAGCATAACCAACCAGAATTGTGGTCAGGATCATTGTAGCAGTGATGCTCTGTTGAGTAGCTTGTGCAAGGTGCTTGCTCATGCTTTAAAGGCCAGTTGCAATGTAAGATCTTTTTGAAGGCAAGCGTGATTGAGGAGTGCAGTAGGTGAGCCACCGATTTCGGTGTGAAGGACTTTTCACTGACATGCTAGTTGACCTGTTCTGCATGTCAGGCTGTGTGAGAGTTTTGGAAGTTTGGCAGATGGAGTATTGGAATGGTGATGTACGGAGGAGACCAAAGCCTGGTTGCTCTGCTCCCTGAGCTGAGTCATAAACGCAACAGTGGGATCTGATCCAATGGGTTCTCGTATTAACATTTGTGATGGTAGTCATTTGTGTGCTTTGTACAGAAAACGGTGATAAAGGATTTGCTGATCTGTAGAGTTCCTCATTACTGAATATTTCAGCTCAAGCTGGTGGTCAGAACCTCAGTTTTTTGTCAGGGTTCAGTTAGGATCCATAATAGGATGACCCATGGGATTGATCCAGTAGAGCTTTGTACCCATTATAAGTAGTGTATCTAGCAGTGTAAGTCTCCTTGGTGAATGTGTGTGGGCTGATAACACTACAGAGTTCATTGGAAGTGGCTTTGGAGAAAACTGTCTGCTAAATAAATAAATATAAATATATGAATATAAACACAGAGCTTCACTTCTGTTTTTTGTCTGATTCAGGGAGGGGGAGGGTTTGTGCAAGGTGATTTGAGGTGAAGGGATGATGATGATGATGATGCGTGAACACCAGTTATTTCTGACATCACCCTACATCGACCTTTGATTACTCTTTTGGGGGAAAATGATCTGTGGAACTCTTGGTTAACATGACTGCTTCAGCTCCATGTGTACTAAAAGTTCTCAGATTGTTCAGGTTCAAAGCTACTAGAAGAATGGGTCTTTAATGCTGCCTTGCCATTCTCTAGGAGCCGCCGGGGGTAAGAGTGAATGTCTGCTAGGGTTAATGGGTCAAGTGCTTTGACTTGTGTCCTGGTAACCGTTGCGTAGAGACGGGTACAATTTGGCTCTCAGCTCAACCCCCAAGCTACAGGAAGAGCCCTACCCAGGCCTCCAAGAAGCGAAAGTAATGCCCTTCCAGTCAGAGAGGTTAACGGTTTTCATACAATCATCTCAACACAGCAAACTCAACTTTGTATGACATCTACAACTTAATACTTTGTTATGAAAACATTCGGGTCTGTACCAGTGTGGGTGGTAAAGAGGTGACTGTCAAGCACAACTGCTAAATCCTCTGACAAATGAGAGCTGTTGCCTCTGCCTGAGTGTGCGTAGGTGTTGGGGGGTTTGAGGGGTACTACAGGGCTCCTTGTGGCCTTCCAGCAGTCTTCTGCTCTTCCTAAGAGATCCAGCAGTATGAGAGGGATAGCCCACCTCCTTTTCATGATTTAGGTGATCAGGTTCTGGATCTTTGCTGTCTTGTAACTCCATGCTCTAACTTGACAAATTGTGAATATGCTCTTCGGAGTCTTGGCTCTACAGCCACCTGGTTCCCTACTCAACGTGCTAAATAGACATGTACTGTGATGGACTCAGGAGATGTTTTGGTAGCACACTGGTTTTCCATCATTCTGGATGCTGGAAGTTCAAGTCCTGCTCCCCCCGTGTATCCTTCCTCAGACTTGTTGCTGAAGATTGAGCTCTCTACCCCAGGCCACAAATGTTGCTTTGGTTTTAATCCCCAGCCAATGGTATTGCTCAAAGCTGCATTGACGTAATGGGTTTAGAAGGCGGATTGAATGTGTGCCCACTCTAGGGGTGTAATGTGACACCGTAAATCTGGGTACTTAAAGGTTTACTGCATTTAGGGCTATTAGCCTGGCTGGGTCTGGGAGCTGGAGCTCATGAGTGTTGAGGAATCATACCGTCTTACCACAAAGGAACTTAACTCAATGGTGTAAATGAAGTGTAAAACTGAAAGTCATGCAGTTCACTTAGCGGATGCTGACGTGCACAGGAGGAAATGGCAACGGCCCACTGGTGAGATGTTGAAGCTGAACTCCAACGCATTGGCGTAGAACACATGGCTCCAGCGAGGCCGGCTGTAGGAGCGATTTGCTGTCCTTGTGTGTCCTTATCACCTCTGTTCATCTCTTCTAGAGTTGGAGTAGACCTTACTGCCTGGTGTGTGTGTGTGTGTGTGTGTGTGTGTGTGTGTGTGTGCGTGTGCGTGAGATGGGCAGATGTTCCAGTATGCCTTGTGGTACTTCTCTCGCTCACTTGCTGGCCTGTCCTGAAGGTCAACGCATCCCCCCCCCGCCAAGTGGATGATGTGCTGCTGGCGGAGTCTGCAGCACAAAAGCAACCTTGGTGTGTATTTTCAGTCTCCCGCACTAAATAGCGTTCCTCTTTTCCTTCGCTTATTTCCAATAGCCTTCAAAAGCCACAATGTCGACTTGTCAGATTAAGTAAAGATCATTCAGACAGTTTCCATAGTAATTAAGAGAGAAATAGATCTGGGGTTTTATAGCGATTAGTCTTTGTACTGTGATGGTGGTGGTGATCTTGCACGTACAGAAATATGTTGAATATCCCCCCTCCACCACAGAGAAATTGTGAAGGCTGTGGACACTTGAGTCTTTCATAAGGTGCCACATCACAGATGCTTATCTGCTATGAAGGAGCATCTGAAACCTGTGATGGGGGAGAAATTGATTTGGAACCGGCGGTTGGCTCATCGGTGAGGACACTGTAATCGATGGCGTCGGACTGCTGTCCCGTGTGATACTCGGCACAGTGAAGTTCTGAGCCGCCGACATCTGCGTGCACTTTCTGGCCTCTGCATCACCCCCAGGTGGGCTGATGGGAATTATTTATTTATAAAGCAGAGAATGGAAGCAGAGCCCTGGCTCTTCAGCCTGGTTGGTCGCCGCACGTGGCAGACAAATGGTGGCTTCATGATTAGGTCAGACCCTCTTCTGGTGTCCGTTGAAGTACATGAATGAAAGCCTGCTTAGGAACACTAAAATCATTGTGACGTGGCTGGTTTTTCTCATAAGCTAATTTTGTGCATTTTCCACAGTTTTTCAACACTTATGTTTCATTGGCTGTGGTCACCGGGAGTAACCATGTGACCACCATGTGTCCATGGTTCGGTGAGGTCATCAGCCTCGTGCTGGTGTGGAGTTCAGCCGATGGTTCTTTCTGGCTGGTTGACCGGTCACTGTAAAGTACACCGTGTTTCGATGCCTCCTGACTGGCGGAGCTCTGTACTCGAGGCGTTATGGGACGAATGCCACTGGGCTGTAGCGAAAGACATCTTTCAGCTGGGTTCAGACACCAGCTGCAGCCCGTATGGATCCAGGTCCAGCTGGTGGGTCTCTAAGCCACCGTCACTACTGCAGACTGCTAGCCGGCGGCCACTTAACAAGCTCCGCCTATCTGGCTGTCGACATGGGCTTTACAGCCTTTCGACACACTCTTGTACTGCACCCAACCTCGTTAATCACACACGTGAGAAACCCCTATCCAGTTTTACACACATACCTGGAAACACTTTCTATAAATAAGGGAAGGGAATGTCAAGGTCTGAAAGTCACGTCAGGGGTCGGGGTCGTGTGGGCCCATCTCCGCTGTGTGAAGCCATCGCCGCGGAGCTTCACCGAACAGCCTGGTTTGGTGGCAGATCTCCTTCGCTCTTTGTCTCGCCGAGGGCGGTTGTGTGGGACAGGCGGACAGCCCGGGGGCCCTGGCAACGCCGCGAGGCTCCTCTGTTTGTTTGTCATGCTGGACTGTGGAGCGAGTCACCACTGGTCTGTGTACACATTGAGGAATTCTGGAATTCCTGGGGCTCAGTGCTGTGTGTGTGTGTGTGTGTGTGTGTGTGTGTGTGTTTTTGGAGCCTGTGAGGCTGGACCAGAGTCATCTCCAAAACCACTTCCATCCAGTTTGGAGCTCTTCAAGTAGCCTGTGTATAAACTGTGATTCAAATCTGTTGGACATGTTTGTTCATCCCATTTCAGAAAAGCAGCACCAGCACATTTGGCCGAGGGAAGGGTGCTGAGAGGGGGGGGCATCCAATCGTCCAGGATGAGCCGCTTCTTCAGCTTTTTGCTTTAGGGTGGGAGATGCAGCAGTTCTCCATGGTTGAGGTCGGAAGGTCACTGCTGTTGCATGTATTCATTTAGCAGGTGCTTTTTCTCCAGTGACCTACAGCTTAAGTTTCACAGCAGACAAAGAGCTTTAGACACACATACACACACGTAGTAGCTGTCCAGAGGTGCTCGTAGAAGATGCTAGAAGTGTTGTAAAATGATCGGTTTTTGGGCCGGTCCACACAGCTCCACCCTGTGAGACAGAGCCTCACTACAACTGGACCCGTTACAGGGGTGTACAAGTGGCTGAAGGGTGAAGTCCAGATTTTGGTGCTCTCCTTGGCACAGAGCCCCACACATGGGTGTGTGTGTGTGTGTGTGTGTGTGTGTGTGTGTGTGTGTGTGTGTGTGTGTGTGTGTGTGTGTGTGTGTGTTGGGGTAGTTGGTCTAGGAAGCACTGAGGACAAGGTCGGTGTGTAAACGGGTTGTCCCCATGGAAATAACGTATTGATTACAGCTTTCTTTGAAGAATGTGCTGAAGTTACTGATGTAGTTTACAGTGGTGTGTGTCGGGGTAGGAGGGGTCTCTAACATCTACGGGGTGAGTGTTCTGACTCTCCTGGTGAGAGATGAATTGGACCTTCTGAGTCTCCCCTGAGGTTCATCTCCAGCTCTGACTACAACTGTGGGTCCTCACTAGTCTGTCTGCTCCAGGGCGATGAGTGCAGCTTCTTCCTCCTCCTCATCATCTCATGTTCATCCTTCTTCCTGGAATCGGTGCAAATCGAAACACTTGT
Organism: Scleropages formosus; assembly: GCF_900964775.1. Taxonomy (NCBI): domain Eukaryota; kingdom Metazoa; phylum Chordata; class Actinopteri; order Osteoglossiformes; family Osteoglossidae; genus Scleropages; species Scleropages formosus. Next base: position 28,490,025 of record NC_041810.1, on the reverse strand, counting down.
AACACGCTATTAGGAAGCACATCTGATTTTTCCCTCCACTTCAGTGTACGAGGTAATGGCACAGGTAACCATGGGTTACAGTAGGGGGGCGATGCCTGCAGGTGGGGCTTTTGCTCTAGAGCTCATCATGGATTATGGGGGCACAATGAGGCCCCTGTCCTGCCCCCCCGGGATCTTCCATACCGTGACCCCTGCTGTTTTTGTCAGCTGTTTGTGGGGCCTCGAGTCACCCTGACTCTGGGTGCGAGGGCCTCCCTGTTGGGGGGGATCCTGCTACCATGATTAAACCGGATTAGAGCATGGTTGCAGATGAAAGGGCCCCCCCGCCATTCGTACGCCTGTGGGGCCTGAACCCCCAGTGTGTGAGCGCACTGTCAATTCTGCCGAGTACCTGTGGTCCTGCCACCTTTCTGAAATGGTGACGACCATGCGGTCATGGTTATAATTCAGGGAGAGTTTCAAATAAAGGTGGTGCCCCCCCCCGCCAGCTTTTTGCCAGTGCTAAGTAAAGACTGCTGGTTAGAAATCCCCAGGTATTCTGCCCCGCTCATGTCTGGATTGCCCATAATGGCCCCCCTCTGTCCCCCAGTGGATTCTCTCAGCTTTGAAGCTGGTACCTTCACTGGGTTGTTCATACAGATGGTAAAGATGCTAAGGAAATGCTCTGGAATGCTGCCACCTGTGGTTGAGGGCAGGTATTGCAGAGCCTGAACAACCCTTCACACCCTGCTGCTCCTCCAGATATAGGACAGAATTTGGTTCTTCTGCTCCAGTTGTCCAGAACACATGAATAACTGAATGTGTGTGTTGACCTGACAGAAAGAAACATCACTTGACCTGAGAAACCTCCAGTAGCAGGACACACTGCAGTTCTCCCCCAAAATCCAAAACCGCTTCTCCAGTGGCAGTGGGTCTTATTCCAGTATGTACCGCTGTTTTCTGGAGAAGACAATGTCTCCCAGAATCCTCAGTCCCCAGGGTCTTATCCTCACGGGACAAAGTGATTGGATGGGGTCTGTCCATCTGTAGGGGCTTCACTGGCATCCTCCTTGGACTTGAACCTACATTCTCTGCCTAGGTCCTCAGACACTACCCCGCATGTTGCCCCACCCATAGGCAGTGTAAGAGGCCATGTGAAGCGGAGTTGTTACTGTGGACCTCGGCACCATGGAAGCTGATTTCCAAGACCCTGATGTCTGAACCATCTCCTCACCTGTAGTGCCTGGTTCTTAACTAAGGTTATGGTCTCTCTCCAACAGCTGAATTGATTTACCCATCGCTTCTGCAGATGTATCTTGCCACGTTCTGCATCTTCTCAGATCGATTTCTTGTTACTACAAACTAGGATCCTAGACAGAAGAGTAGGGTTGTGAAGGTGTGGATGTGCAATGTCATGTTGACAGAAGAGAAGATTAAGATCTGACCTCAGCGTGACCCCACCAAGTTACGAGTCCAGATCTGGGCAGCTGGGATGCGTTTACAGATGTTGATCCTATTACTAAACACAAATTCCCCATGTTCTTGCTTCCCAGTGAGGAGTCCTTCATGACCTTTATCTCTCCACAGATTTCTAGATATCTACTCTTCCTCTTCAGGAAGGCTGCAAACCGCCACTAGTCAATGCACCGTTAGCTGTCCAGCAAAGTCGACATGACCTTTTTGAGGTTTGGGGTGTCGGGGGTCACCTTTTTTTGAAGCTAAACTAATTTTAGGAGGGTAGCAGTGTATAGACCGAGGTCCTGTGGTCCAATTTACCTTGAACAGAAGTGTTCAGCTGCTGCGAATTTATGTTCATTCAGTCTCAAAGTAATTACACTCCGTTCCTTTGTTAGATTTGTTTGCATGTCTTGTATACACACACTCGCACTCACTGAGGCTGACTGTTTACACACAAACGCACTCCCGTCTGCAGATAAGGCTGGTCCCTCTATCTGCTGTGATCACATCTGCAGGAGAAGACATGGTGTCGAGTGTGCTCTCCTCGTGTGGGGTGGGAGTGGTGCTGGGTGACTGGTATCCGGTAGATTCTCGTCTGTATATAAACACACACACACACAGACTTTGGACAATGATGTTCTCAGCCTGGAAGTGCCCTTCTGGAGCTGTTCATCCTGGGCTTCCTGACTTTGCTGGCTCTGCGCTCTTCCTCTTATCTCTAACAGCAGCGTGGCAATGATTCCCTGCATAAAAGGAGGCCCCCTGTTGTCTTGTGCGGTGATCACAACCTGCTTCCTACTGGATGCCTCACCTGTCTGTCACACAGGTCTTTCACCTTAAGGCCCACCTCCCCCACCTCTCAGTCTTACCATATAGAATATTGGCTGCCTGGTAACCCTACGAGCCGCCTGGTACCCAGATCCCTGTAGCTGGGAAAACTTTTCTCACCTCATTGGTCAAAAGCAGTCAGGGCGGAGCCTCCACCTCCCAGGTTGGGTTCAGATTGGCTCAGTGGGATGGTACAAGAGGATTGACCTTGAAGGGAGTGGTTTGGCTTCGTGTTGGTGCCAGGACTGTCTGATTTCTGTGTGCCAGATTCTCATTATGGGCACAGACTGCCTATTTTCAACTGATACCCCTCCTTGCTCTGCCCGCACCTGCCCTGCCCTGCCCCGCCCTGCCCCACATTTTGGGTGTTATTTCCTAATGAAGAGGCTTCACCATGATTAATTTTTCCGTGGAGAGAAAAAGAGGATGACTTTGAGCTGTGCAGTGTTAAGTAGTTGAAGCTGTGTGTGAGTTTTGTCTTTTGAAGGAACATCTTAACATAGATGTCGCTCATTCACCTATTCAGACCTTTTAATTATAAGTAAAAAAGTGTCAAAAGAGCGGTGTTGGGTGCTCAGAATATCATACCTTTTTTGTGGGTTGGAAGGTCAGTGTTTTGACGGAGAAGTTTTCTGATCTGCTGCCCTTGGATTTGGCGCACGGAGAGGTCGAGCCTTCAAGGTTGGCTTCTTCAACACCAACATGCTCATGTTTTTCTTAATAGACATGGTACTCTGGGTAATTTTCCATTTCATCGCTCAGTGGAGATGGAGCGGTCATGCCTACCAACTAGCTGGCTGTGTGTGGATCGGGGAGCTCGGAGTGGAGTGTGAGAATGACCCACTGTCCATCTGTGGGGTCCAGGAGTGTAGCTTGACAAACCTTATATTTCAGAACCTGCCAGAACACTAAACACTACCTGTTTTAGCACATATATGTTCAATACATGCATCTAGAGTGATTTAGAGGGCAAAAGCAAGAATGAAGGATGGGCCTTCCAAACAAAAGTGTTGGCACATCTACATTTATGTATTTAGAAGACGCCCCCCCCACCACCAAAAGTGATCTACAACTTTGAGGAAACCAAAGTTCATCAGCAACAGATAACTAGCTTCAGACATAGGATTATCAAAGCACAGCTTGTTTGTCTGATACCATGTTGTTGGTTCACATCTCTCAAGTAGCTGCTTACAGAAGTGACAGACAGCAAATCCATAAGTCATCATAGCAGATGGTGTTGAACTCATTTACTGAGCTGTCAGGCAATGAGAACAGAAATGGTTCTCATTTTGAGATGGGTTTTGAGACTTTGAGACAGTGGTAGCTCATTCCACCACATTGGCATCATAACTGAGAACCTTTGAACTTCTGATTTTTGAACCTCTGAGTGTACCAAGTGGTGAGAAGTGGAGGTGGTACAGGTCCTGGGGAAAGTTCTACCCTTGTATCCTTGACAAAATGCCTAAGCTGGACTTCTTCAGTGTAAATGGATGAACTATGAAGTGTCATGTTGAAAGGATTAATGCAGCTATCATAAGGATAAGGATGAACTATCATAGTAACTAACTATGAAACTTTGTCAGTCCTGTGAGTCCAGTCTTTGGTTATCAATAAAGTAATATTGTTATACTAGAGTCCCAGCGAGTGATTTGTTAATCGTAGTTATGACCTCACCTCTCTTCTCCAGACCTAACATGAACCTCAGGGAGCGGACTCTTAATTTTTGACAGAACACGGTAGAGTTTTGGAGCTCCAGCCATAGGCGAGATTGATTTCAGTTTGGAATCCAACGCAACGCTTGTCTGCATTTTGACACTTGGTTTAAGGTCTATGAATCCAGCATATTACAATCTTTGGGTAAAAAGCAGATTTTGCCGGAACTTGGCCTTTGAAATGTGTTGCTCGCAAATGACGGAGGGTCTGGCTTCAGCTCTGTTTGAAGCTTATTGATTTTCTTGACTCTCTACGTGTGTAGGAGACAAATGCTGTATTGCATTCCCTTAAAAATCCATAGGATATCTCATTACACGCGTATCAGCTGTGTCACTGCCGTAGCTAGGAGACAGACACTGTGTTCCATAATTTGTCCTCACAGTCTCGCCATCAGTGGGGTGAACCCCCTTTAATATAACTGTTCTCTGTACCTGTCCCAACACCCTGTCTCTTATGCTCGTTTACCCACTTAACCAATGCAACAGATGTGCAGTGTGTAGTTGGGGTACCTAGGATGTGTGTTCGTGAGCTACTTGGATGCCAGGTGTTGGGTAACAATGTAGAAACCCTGTTCAATTCCTTCTAGAGTGTAAAGTGCTGGGACTCATGCTTTTTTTTTTTTTATTATAAAAGGTACCACTTGTGTATTCACTGAGATGCAGGGTGCACTGAAAAAGCTTTAAGGGTTATGGGAAAATGAGGATTTGATTGACTATGACACGAATGCCATGTTGGGGAACCATTGACTTTAAAGGCTTCAGTAGACTCAGCTGGAGGGATTTGTCCACAGGTGAAAACCACCTGGGGTGGGCAGGTTGAAAATAGCTCCGGGCACCCCAAAGAGTCAGTATCATTAAGAGGCAGGTATTGGTGGGATACTTTGATGGCCTCATATCCCCTTGCAGTTGATCCCTCCCATGCTGGATTTTCACATGTCCAGATTGTATTAATCTTTGCTCCCGGTCCAGTGTTCCCCAACATGCGAGAAGGCAGGAGTTTCCGTACCTTCTCAACATCCCTCAAGGCACTTGTCGCTTATTTATTTGACTGTTCGGAGGCTTGGCAGATGTGCCATTGTGCACTTTGCCTGTTACACAGCGGGACGTTTTTCTTTAAGCTCTCGTTTCTCCTGGATGCTGTAAGTATTCAGCGTTTGGTGTCTTTCTGTTGGTCTCAAGTTACTATTCCTCTTCTCAGCAGGTCAGTGCAAGTCCTTTGTGGTTTCGAAAGTAGAATCACAATGAAAACTGAACCCTTTGTTTGTTGGGGTAATTGATCATACCCCAGGCCTTGGCAATTAATTCTGCTCAAAGTAGAGTCCCTACCCCTGCTTCAGCACACGGGCACGCCTGTAGGTCTTCAGGTGGATGAAGATTCTCTCGGCTCAGGGGTTTAACGTTCGTAGAGAAAGGCACTCTGGCATTCTTGTGGGTTGAACATCTTCTCTAAACTTTCTGGAAGATTCAAGGATGTCCTTCACTGCACTCTTTTAGATGATTCCTTTGAGAGACATCAGAGCTGTCTACAAACAGGATGTCCGCTGTCATCGTAAGGTTTCCTTACTCAGTTGGGAAAAAGTAGTGGATGCTTGTGGCGGTAAAGTGGGGGGCTGTGGATGGTTCTGGTCCGATGGCCCTCGTGGCTGTGAAAGATAGGGTTTCCCTTACACTTGGCGGATCCTTTTCTCTCACTGCTCCAGCTGGACTTGTGCCTGTGGCGCCACGCTAACCTTGAGGGTCATCATCTCACAGCCAAGTAAGCTGGGTAACAACATGGTTGCTTTTGGCCATAGCCTTGGGAATGAGGGAGGGAGTTCCCAGCATTGCTGTGCTGCTCCATGAGTATGGAGCAGCGGAAAGCAAATCTGAGGAGGACAATGGGTCACCCTTCATTCTGGGCCTTTCCGCTGCGGTAGTGCTAGCATTCGCACATTCCCAGCATTCCTGTGGCCTTGTTCCCACATGGATTGACTCCCACTGTAGAGGTACTGTACATGCCAGCCATGCCACTCTACTCTAGACAGCAGTCAAACTATTCACACATTGCCAAGAGAGGTGTGCCCACCTGATGTGGAAACCTGCCTAGGTCTCCCCCTCACACACACCCACGCGCACCCACACACACTACCGTTCTCTCGTCATAAAACAGATTTGGCTGCACACAGAAAGGTTGACTCTTACGGGAAGCCGGTTGTTTTGAATGCGGTGAAGGGTTCAGCTCTGTAATTAGTTCCTCACTGACTGGCTTGAGCGGCTATGGAGAACCAGGGGGGTGCGGGGAGTCCTGTTGAGATGCAATTTGTACATTTGTGGTACTTAATTACACACCTGAGCTCTTGTGTGTGTGTGTGTGTGTGTGTGTGTGTGTGTGTGTGTGTGTGTGTGTGTGTGTTCAAACCACCAAGACAAAGACAGTAATGCACTTCATGGATCTGGAGGAGAAGGTGGTTGTTACCTGATCCATTCCCTGAGATTATTAAAACACAGTCAGTTTTACCAGCCAGAGACTTCAGTCCTCTACTCCTCATCTCATTCCGACCCACCCCCCCACAGTCCCTGTATAAGGTTACTGATGATTCTACCGCTTGTTTATTGCTGCCACATGGGTTGGCCAGCATTGGAAGGTAGAAACCAGCCTGTGAGGAGAGTTGGAGTGAACCGGGCAGACTGGAGCTAAGAGGTGGGTGAGTGAGTGTGCTGACTGGCCAATGAACCTTTGGTGTGGGGGTAGAACCAGCACACCTACTAGTGGACCAAATACGAGTGGTTTTTTGAGTGGCTGTTTATGGCCCCTATGCTGGTCAGATGAATGTCCACTACTGGTGTGTTCCTAAGTCCAGCTGAAGCTGGCACAGGTCCAGATGAAAACCTGATGACCTCGGTGTGTATTTCTCACAGGGGCGGTGGGCCGGGACCGGCGGCCCGCACCGGTCAAGCACAGACCGCTTCCGTCCCCTCCAACAGGGATTGGGTTGGAGCAGAAGTGACCGACCTCCCTGAGCTCACCGACCTCCCCTACTCCAGTCGCTCTAATCTCGGAGGACGAGCAGCTTCGCTGCTGCCGCATCAGATCTTTAAAGGAAGACTTGGTTCTTCTTTGTGGCCAAAGGTTAATAATTTCTCAACCGAGCCGTCATCTGACAGCACATTTCTTGTGCAGAAGAATGACAAAGGGAGTCGTCTGTCAGCTCAGCGACTGCGGTTCTCGCTCCACCAGTTACATCCATTTTATCTGAAGAATTTTCCTCTGACTCCTTTTTTTCTTTTTTAACTGTCAAGGCTGCCCTTGTCCTGCGCCGTCCGACTCGTGTAGATGAGACTGCAGAGTGAGGCAGGGCTGCGTCGTGCAGGCCAGCACCACGATGATCTAGATGTTATGAACACCCCAATCCTTGCCAGCACAGCGCCCCCTATGGCCCTGTTATGCGCAGTGTGAACCGTAGTGTGTAAAGATGGCAGTGAACCTAGCGACAAAACCAAAACAGGACCGAGATGGAAACTGTTCGTTGTGTTTCTTGGGTCGCCGGTAGAAAGATCTAAAGATCTGTCGGTTCACGTTACTCCGCCTCTCAGCGTGTTCCTCTTAGATTCCGAGCCGAGTTCCCGGAGGAGAAGATGAATCTGACACCTCCTGAGACGTTCAGGAACGCAGTGTCTGGTTGCGTTCCATGTAATTTTGCACGGTTCAGTACAGCCACCCACATTGCAATTTACTGCTTTAAGTACTCTTGGTTTTCTGCTCGTGAAACATTTAATGACAAGCTGAAAACTGCAAGTTCTAGTGAATTTTTGGCAAGTCAGAGGAAGTGGGGAGGAGTTTGCCGTCCTTATGGTGTGTAAATGGGTGTTGGTGGAATTTCGTTCCTGCATCTCCGATGAAGAGCGATTGCTGAAGGTTACAGGCCCTGTTAGTTGTGCAAACTGAAACTAAATGTAGTGGGGTGAGCTCCCTCTGTCCCTCAGAGCTGCTGAATCCCTTCCAGGATTTAAGAAGCATCAAAAATATTTATTTATTCATACTTTTCTCCAACATGACTTATAATGTTAAGGTACTTAGAATTATTTACCTATTTATACAGCTGGGTAATTTCTTTTTTATTGGAGCAATTTTGGAGTAAGTGCCTTGCTCAAGGGTACTACAGCCAGCGGTGTAAATCAAACCTGCAACTTTTGGGTCCAAAAGCAGTAGGTGTAACTGCTGCGCTACCAGCTGTCCCTTACCCATCTCTTTCAGACCCATTTCCCTCCTGATTTCCTGACAACTCTGTAAATGAGTCCAACACCATCTGCTATGATTATGTATGTGTTTGGTATTTGAGGGATGCGAACCAGCAACATGATGGTATTAGACATACAAGCAGTGCTTTAATAAACTAGTGTTTTGACACATCCTTCGTATTCAGCTGTGTGTATCTTGGTTTGTCTTTGAGTGTGTGGCTTCCTCTGTTCTCCCCCTACAGGACTGTCCGTCACACCTTTCACCCCGTTCTGGTTTTCTGTGGAGCCGGTTGACACCGTGGCGATTCGGGGAGCCCCCGTGCAGCTCAACTGTTCGGCACAGAGCGACACGGGATCGCCGCCCCGCGTTGAGTGGAAGAAGGACGGAACGTTCCTGAACCTGGCGTCGGATGAGCGGAGGCAGCTGCTGGCCGATGGCTCGCTTCTCATCACCAGCGTGGTGCACTCGAAACACAACAAGCCCGACGAGGGCGTGTACCAGTGCGTGGCCTCCATCGAGAGCCTCGGCATCATCGCCAGCCGCACGGCGCGCCTCTCTGTGGCCGGTAAGTCTGCGTTAACGCTTTGGATGCCTGCTGAGTAATTAGACGAGGGGAGAGGATTACCCTGTTTTACCCCGTCAGAGGTGACGGTGAGAGGATTTCGCAACTCGTTTCCTGCTGCCTCCCCCTGGGAGTCGGGGCGTTTTCATGGCAACTGCAGGCTGAGCTCTGCACCTGGGCTTCAGGGACAGGTGGAGGTGTGTCAGGTGGCGTAACGCACAGCTGTCACATTTCTTTAGTTTCGCCTGGTTTCCCCTTCAGTACTTTTCCTCTTTTTATACACAGATGTATAATAACCCATAAATGTCCCCAGAACACAGCAGATGGGCGTGTTTGTCTATCGATGCTGTAGTTCTCACAATGGGCTGCGGGTTTCGATTGTTAAAATCATGAACGAGGGACTCGGGGACGTGGCTATTAAATGGAGACAGAATTAATCCGTAAATTTTGAGCATTTCGAAATGCTTATGAATTCCTCTTTGATTTACATAATTAATCACTCTAGAAAATAACCTGTCAGCTGCAATTTGTCACTATTAGCAGCAAACTCCCATAATTCCGGGCTCTGAATTATTCACTCGGCAGATTAAGCCCTTCAGACGGATTTGTGTGTGTGTTTTTTTTTTTTTAATTTAATTTATGTATTTATCTATGCATGCATGTATGTATGTATTTATTTATTTATTTAAGTTCCCTGTGATAGTTTCACACTCTTCCTGGCCTTTGCTGAGGATTCTGGGGTTAGGGCTGTCGGACAGCGGCCTGGTCTCTGACCGTGTGTGTGTGTGTGTGTGTGTGTGTGCGCGCGCGCCTGACCCTGATTGCGCCGCATTCACAATTCCTGTTCATTCTGTTACTGAGAGTAATAGACAGTAGAGAGGGTAACAGTACCGCGGTGCACCTGGGGTAAAGCACTGCAGCTCCGCACCGGGTCAGGTACATTTTGCAATCGGTTCCGATGGTCTACAAGGTGGGCGATGTGGCAGATGGGTCGTGGCAGGAAGAGCCCAGGGAAGGTGTTGGGACGCTGCAAGTGTATAGTTCCACGTTGTCCAACCCTCCATCCGTCGTCCACTTGGAGTGTGTGTCCCAACTGCCGTGAGACTCGGGTGTGAAAGCGCTCCTGGTGGAAGAGATAATGGAGATGGGGTGGAAAGAGCCGGTATCTGGGGCGGGTCCTTGCCACACTGGCCTGCTGCTTCCTGCTATTCTCTGTTCCTCAGAGCCCCACCCTACACACACACACACACACACACACACACACACACACACACTTACCCTTGGTGGTCCAATGCCCACAAAAGCCACATCCTTTGCTTTGAAAATGACATTCGTACATTTTTGTCTTTACTGGTTTTTACTATATTTTGCATTGAACGTTGTACACATACATAAACACTGAGTATAATGTGTGTGTGTGTGTGTGTGTGTGTGTGTCTTTCGGTGTACAGTACATGATGGCTATGAAAGGACTGGATGAGTGCTGGTCCACAGCAGTACTGTATTAGAGTAATTAATGAAGAGAACGTGCCACATTTTTTTGTGTTGTGATAACTAATGTAAAATGTACAATAATTGTCCATTTTAATAGGATTTACTGGTATATTAGCATAATGGGTGCAGGAACGTATTAATACTTTCACCGTTATAACTAACGGTAATGGTGTGTTCCATTTGAGTTTGCGTTGCAAATGCTTTTTCAGGAATGTTTTCTTTGAAAGGTTGGGAAGACTATTTCAGGTTCTCTCTCTCTCTCTCTGTGTGTGTGTGTGTGTGTGTGTGTGTGTGTGTGTGTGTGTGTGTGTGTGTGTGTGTGTGTGTTTTACAAAAGGCCCTCCACCCCCTAATGAGGTGCCAGGCACCAGCACTGGTTACCATATCGAAGCGAGCGGCTGTAATGAGCGCTGAGGCCTGTGATGATCTCCACGGCGCGGCGCCACACACAGACCTAATGAAAACACTTAATCTTTCAGACGCTGGAGTTGAATTTTGCATGAAGTGATGAAACTAAACTCATCCGGACTGTAACGGCGGAAGGCATTTGGCTGAAAAGTGCTGGAGAGGAGTGTGTGGCTGTGTGTGAGCATGTGGATGTGGCTTCAGCTGAATGTATGTATGTATATATATATATGTGTGTGTGTGTGTGTGTGTGTGTGTGTGTGTGTGTTTCTTGGGTCTCTGACACAAGGCTCCTGGATCTGTTCATCTGCAGCCCTTTGACCCCTTGAGAGACTGCGTGCTTTCATTTTCCCTATTTCTATATTGGACAGCTGGTACCGTAGTGGTTCCAGCTGTTGCCTTTGGACCCAAAAGTTGCAGGTTCAAATCCCACCTCCGGCTACAGTACCCTGGAGCAAGGTACTTACCTTAAATTGCTCTAATAAAATTCCTCAGGCGTACAATGAGTGAATAACTGCACGTACCTTAACGTTGTAAGTCGCTTTGGAGAAAAGCATCAGACGAACGTATATTAAACATCCGCCGTGACTCCTGAGTCCCTGATCTGCGATCCCGTCACTTCGCGCACTCTGCCGAGACACCGGTGAGGCTGCGGCATTTATTGGTTTTTGCGCCGTTTATTAACGGCACCGAAAGTCTTCCTTATTAAATAGACTTGTCAAAATGTGCTTTCGGGAACCTGTTTCCTCCAAATAAAATTGTCACATGTTTGCAATGTGCGGTGTGACAGGTTGCGGGAAGGGCTCTCGGCGCCTGTTTTTGGCGTTATGTCGGAGGGAGACGAGATGCGCCAAGGCTCACGTTCACCAGGAAGGGTTTTGTGAATCGAGGCCTGAAGGAGAATCGACAAACACCTTCTTTACGTCTCCGCGAAGAACTTCTTTCTCCTGCCGCTGTCCTTGCAGCTGTTTCCTCCCGTTGGAATCCGCCACCTTGGCTTAGAGGTCGGAGGGCAGGCTTTTTTCTTTCTTCCCCTCCTCCGATTTTAATTTTTTTTTTTTGCCTCACTTCCCTCCGCAATGGTGATTTTGGGCAAGGTGTTTGTGGAAAAATCCTGATGGATTGATCTGACACTGGGCTGAGGGGACATGTCCGTTCTGCTCAGGGTAGAAGTGCCAGCTGTCGGCACTTAAGAAGCTCTCCTTGTGACGCTTGGGGAGGGGGTGTCCTTCCGATAAATTGATCATATTGTCAAAATTCCTCTATAATTTCCGTGCCCATTGATCTAATACCATATGTGAGTCTTGTAGACCCGCTGCATTGCAATGTAAGGAGGTGCCCTTGAATTCCTGCTACTGCTTTAGTACCCTTGATCGAGGTACTTACCCTTAATTGATACAGTAAAAATTGCCCAGCTCTATACGTGGGTAAATTGGTGTAAGTAGCTTGGCATTTAACATGATATTAATCTACCTCGGAGAAAAACGTGAGACAAAATGCTTGCATCCATCTCCGCGTCCTGTACTTGATGTATAAGTGTTCCTCCAGTAGAAGATGCCGTGATGTTGTTGAGTCAGTTGCGACAGGGCACTTAATTCCACACAAGCGGCAAACCTTCCTCACCTCCAGAGTGGGGGATTGATCGATTCCATTGATTTCTGCTGGCGGAAGACAAAGTAGTTTGAACTCGGGGCTCCTAATTCAGTTTGCAGGCGCTGGGTGCGAAGGGTGTGCCGGTGGACCGCGAGGCTGTTGACAAAGGAGACGAGATTACGCTCCTGACTCTGCCAGTCAAAGCAAATGGGAAGCGATGGGGACCGATGCCTCGTCGGGCTCCCCGGAGACGGAGAGGATGTAAACAAAAGAGGGCGACCGGTGGAATTTCCATATGAAATAAATCCTGTTTCAGGGCTGTCAGAACTTGCTCGGGCCTGTTTAGTTTGTTTCCCTCCCAGTCAGCCGGTATTAAAGTGGGAGAAAGGGGGACAGAAAGGCAGAGGGGGTTACGCGTCACGCTCTGGGGATAAAAGAGCTGAGAACGTGTCCTCATTTTACCGTGTGGCCATGCTGCGCTGTGATTGGTGCAAACTGGCTCTCCGGTCAACGGAAATATCCGGCCCAGGGTTAATGGAGTCAGTTGACACCGTTGTCAGCGGAGCCGTTTCCTTTGGATCCAAAGGTTGCAGGTTCGAATCCCACCCCCAACTGTAGTCCCCTTGATTGAGTTTAGGGTTAAAATTAGAAGTGGCTTTGGAGAAGTGTCAGCTGAGTAAACATGTGTCAGGTTGGCAGTCCTTCAGGTGAGTGTCTCTTGTCCCTACTTGAGCGTTGCTGATTGACAGGTCGAACCCAGAGCCTGCGCCGCTCCCCGTCTCCGCTCGTGGGGGGAAGGTGTTTGGGAAGATATGGGCTCTCGTTGACACGTTTATCTGCGCTTTGTTATGGGAGATCGCGTGCGCCCCGCCTGCAGCACCGCCGTCTCCCCGGGCAACGACCTCTGCGGAAGGTCGGCATGCGAATGGACTGCGAATGAGCTGCTCCGGGTTGGCCGGCTCGAACGCAACACTTTAACGCGATTACGTCTAATGCAATCAGCGCTGTTTCTCGTACAACTCAATTACCTGTAATGAAAATGCCATTTCCACAGTGGTGGGAGGCGGGGCTACAAGCAGCTTCGGGGTCCGACAGGTCTTCAGTCTGTTATGGTATAAATTATGTCCTTCCCTTGGTTTTGGCTGGAAGTTTGACCCTAGAGGCCATGTGATATTTTAGCCTCTGTCCTTGAGGTATGTATAAACACTCAAGGCCCCCCCAAGCCTTTCGGCACACCCCCTCAGGTTTGCTCAGTTGAGCTCTGACCGCAGAAAGTGGTCTTTACAGAGTTAATCGACTAACCACACGCGATCCACAGCATCTCCTTGAGGGAACACAAGAACTTCATCAGCAACAAGTTCCAGCTGTTGTCTGGCCCACCAGGCATCTGATGGGTTGTGTCATGACGCCTTCTGGCTCAGTTTTGAACATTTGACCTTCTAACGAGATCCACCTGGGTCCTCGGCAGGTGGACATCTCCACGTCTGGAGCTCATCGTCCCACTGCTAACTGCATGGGACCCCTTCGCTGAAAATGACCCTTGGGATGCGTGTTTTTTTCCATCTGCTTCCGAAAACCTCTTTAGCATGGGAGCAGCCAAAACATCATCAGCCACCTTGGACAAAGGTATCAGAAAAAAAAGATAGAAACGTTTGATTTTCCAGACTACGGTGTGGTTATCTTGTCATTTCTGCACAGACTGTGGTGCAGCTGCAGTAATTTTTCCAGGTATTAACAAAAAAGTAGCGGCCGTATGTCTCGGCAGGGCTGACTGTGCCAGCGTAGGGGGCCTCCTCGTTCTGACCCGCATCCATTGGACTGCCAGAACCTGTCAACTGCTGCTGTGGGGTCACTCTGGGGGGTATTAATCTCCATCAGTGCCTCTGTAATCCCTTTCACACGTACAGTTAGCTGTCCAGGTGACCTTTCCGGGACAATCCAGTCATGCTCTGTCTGGTAAAACCCTTCCTATCGCTGTACGTTCATCAGGGTGACATGTCGGCCACTGGGTCATGACATCATTTCCTGTTTCGTGATCACCTGATTCCTTCTGTTGGACAGGTGGGTAATGCAGTGGAGACGTGGGTCTCACCCCCCCGATTTCCCAGTTTTTTTTCTGAATTTTCTTGGCGTTTCGGTGAGTGTAACGTCCTTAAACTGGGCAAATGTAGGCTGGCAAAAACCTTTGCTCTTAGCTCGTTTACAACAAGTTCTTTTAAACTTAAAATCTTTGTTTTTTGGCTGAAAGCATCATCTTAACCTCAGCTGCCTTTTCTTTTTTTTTTTTTTTTGTAAATTGTCTGAAATATCCCTTATATTTTTTGCTGGAATGAACACAGGAGCCGTGAGAAATGCTCCTTGATGGTGCCATACCTGGTGTGCTTGGTGTTGGATGGAGCTTCTGGTCTGATATGGACTTATCGCTCTCTGTGGGCCCTGATGGACTCTGTAAATCCCACCCTGCGGTGAGAGCAGGGTAAACCGCCACCGTACAGTCCTGGCATGCCGAATTCCATCTGCCAAGGACTACTCGTTCTCGGGGGGTGATGGCCTGGGGGTGGCGGACTGAGAATCAGGAGCACCTGGAACTGAGAATTTGAACATTTATCAGGTTCACTGTGCCTAAGAGTAGTTCTTAAGTCTCCATCGTGGTACTTTTGACCTGTAATAGTGAAGTAAGATGGCTTTTTCCTCTGCAGTTTCATCCCCCCCAAGACTGATCTGTGAGGTCTAGTGAAGGGAGTTCTTCACTCCTGATGGGTGTGTCGCTCCACTTGCCTCAGGGCCTCGATGGTGCACCGGAACAGGGTTCAGAGCTACGCGTTCCCCGACATCATTTGGTCGTAATGGAATATTTATGCTTAATACGGTCATTGTTTTAGGGTCCCCGCACACACAGAAACATGCAGGTTCTGTTCTGCCGTCCCCCAGTTTTTCATATTGAAGCACCTGGGGTGGTGTGGAGGTCAGCGAACCGCCGCTAACGTGGCCGCCGCCTCACGCTCTCCGGGAGTGCGCGGCTAAACCGCGCTATCAGAGCGGCTGCTCACAAACACGGAAAGCAATTACCGTGAGATGAAAGAGCGGGAGCAACGCAAACAGCCGGCGGATTCCGTTTTAATTAACGCCACCGTTAGCGCTCCGTAGCCATGCGCTCGCTACCTGAAATTAGCCCCCGAGCGCTGCGGGAACACTTAGCGTTTGCGGAGCTGTCCTGTTGGTCGGCCGAAGCATTGGTTTGTCTTCTCGGTCTGAGTCTCTAGGTTTTCGCTGGGAAAGTTATGGTTGAAGAACTGGACTTCCTCCAAAACTCAACAAGGTTTTCAACCTTGATTGTTGCACTGATATAAATTTGTTGCACCGGTATAAATTTAAATTGTCTCAGAACGTTGCGTAATCTGCCTTAAAGTGTGAACCATGTATGGGCCACGTAATGTTACCGTTGTCCCCCTCCCCGTCCCCCCACCCCCAGGTCTACCGCGGTTCTCCGGGCCGCTGGAACCCGCCGAGGTGCGCCAAGGCGACAGCCGCGTGATGAGCTGCGAGGTGAATGCAGACCTGGCGCCCTTCACCCGCTGGGAGCGCGATCGCCAGCCTCTGGAGCTGGACCAGAGGGTGGTGCAGCTTCCCAACGCCGCCCTGGTGGTCAGCAATGCCTCCGCCAGCGATGTGGGCCAGTACCGTTGTGTGTTGGAGAGCGTGGGCCCTACAAAAGCGAGCGAGGAGGCCGAACTACGCCTCCTATCAGGTACGGATCACATCGCCGGGTTAGAGCTACGCCGTCGCCCGATTTTGGTAATCGGAACCGGCGTCACCGATATTTCCTTGAATAAGGTGAGGTTTCAGTGTATTGACATGTCTACTTTCAGGTCTTAATTGAACCAGTCACACAGCTTGATTGCCAATGATTTGTGATCCATGTCGAAAATGATACTATTTAAGCCACGCCCCCGTGTTCTCTAGCTCTGTTCCCTGTAACCAGAGCAAAAATACCCCCTCACCAGGGTTGTTACACAGCCCTTCTTCATCCATTTCAGCAGTGGAGCTGCACCGGTGGGCTGACAGGACATGTCCCCCTCAGACTGCCACCAGGCCAAGTTGACCATGTGGCTACAACGCCACACCCCACCCTCCATTCCCTTGCGGAGCTCAGCCGAAACGTGTCAGTAATTGGAACCGTTTGTACCAGTGCAGATGGGCCAAATGAAAGCTAAGGGGGGAGTAAATACTGTAAATTACAGCTTAAGCTTTGCATCCTCCCCTTAATATTTACCATTCATTAAATATATTGCCAGGGCTTCCAAAGTGCTAATGAATCATAGCACAGTGTTGTACTGGTAATGTACTTCCTAACTCAGGTGTGTACTTTATCTTTGTAAATATTTTGTCAGCCAGAGAGATGACGGTGACCGTGATGGCTTGTTTTTAATCTTTTTCTCAGCCTTTATACAAAAATGATCAAGGTGTTGCTGAAGGACTTGAGGCACATGCCTTTCTCAAGGGTACAACACTATGTTTTAAAGGATAACCTTTGATCACGTCTACATACACCAGGTTTTGAACCTCTTGGAAGGTTTGGATCATAAAACCCTGTGGTCACTGCTTGATGCTCAGAGCAGGTATAACCCAGCAGGGGCGCTGTGCTGTTTTCACAGAGAGTGGCGTCGAGAGGAAGCCCGAGTTTCTCCTGCGGCCGTCGGCCTTGGCCAGGGTAGCGGGGGAGAGCGCGCTGTTGTCATGTGTGGTGTCTGGTTACCCCACACCGCAGGTGCGCTGGCTGCGCGGCGACTCTCCGATTGAAGACGGGTGAGTAGACTGGCGACCTGCTCCAGGGCAGAGTGTGATTGCACCCCTCCCCTCATGCAGCAGTGTTCTGCTCGACAGCAGGATGTTCTCACATGGCGTTATAGGTGCTGACAGCAGAACTGACATCTTGACAAGTTGCGAGGCTCACCGCACTGTCGCCAGTTCACACCTTGTGCGCCGTTATGGAAATGAGGATTGTAGCTGCGGGCGTTTGGTGGGGTGTATTAGAATTTTGTTAAATAGCCTCTATTAATCTGTTGTTCATTAACCACAAACGGAGCATCCCAGTGGGGCTCTAACCGTCTCCATCAGCTTGCTTTGTTTATGAATAATGGGCAGCCTCCCTTCCCACGGAGGTACCTTATGCCGAGAAGATGCAGGCACAGCCGTAACACCCAGTACTGGGGAAGGTCTCGTGTAGGACCACACACACCTCTGGGGGTGGTTCCTCCAATCAGATGAGAACATTCACCACGTTGCGCTGTTGTTTTCGAGAGACGGTGAGGTCAAAGTTCCTCACGCGGGAACTCTGAGCTTAGCCTTCACCCTAGAGGATGGGTAATAATCACTGCGGGTCTTCTGGGGAGACAAGTGGTCCCGGTTGAGGCCTTTGTGTGGGTGGTATGTGGTCATTGCCAGGTCCATCTTGGGGGAATAGATGGGGGACTTACTGGTCTCTTGTTGCTGGTGTAATTTGGGCCAAATCTTCTGTCGGCCGGGGGGGGTCTGCAGGGGGCAGGATTTCAGCGGTGCCCCCTTCTGAATTCTGTTTGCCTGTTCACTAAACACATTGATCAGTGGAATCGAGGGATTCAGCAAATAGTAGAAAGGCGGGGGAATGAGATGAAAAGGGCTTTATTTCCCTCGCTGAAATGGGCTTTGTCTCTCTTCTACATGGTTCTTATTTTCAGTCTAGAGCACTCCACCTCAGTAGAAATGATGATAATAATATAATAATTTATTTATGGAGTGCTTTTTGTTGCGCTGAGCATCTGAGTGCTTTGGGGAACTTAAGAGGACGTTGTTTAAAATGCAAGATCTGAGGAAAACAAACTGAAGAGGAGAAATGATACAAGTGGGATTGATGGTTCATCTCGGCGGAACCCCTAGCAATGCTCTTCTGCAGCAGCTCAGTTCTGTAAAATGGTTTTGTAGGAAGGCCCATTACCGGGCCTTGCCGTTAACAAAGCCCTCGTTTTACCCCCCCTTACATACTATTAAGAAATTGTGACATTGAGTTTAAATTTTGCAGGTTGCAGAATTTTGAGATGTTCTTCAGATGTTGATGCAAAGCAGGAGTCTCCGGCCCATGTTGAGAAATTTGCCAATCTTGTACATCCCAGTCAAACATGGGTGCATGATGAGAGCTAGAGTGTGACCTCGGTTGGGTGGCAGCGTCCAAGGTGTCAAACTGAAAAATATGTCAGCGAGGGATCGTTGATGCCAGTAAGGGTGTGACCCATGTATTTCCATAAATACTGAATGAGATCTTGATGCTGTTCCATAGTTGGTTCAGCGTGACAGGGGAGGTGCCCTAATGTTCCTAGAACTTTCCTTGCTGGTGTTGGGTTGGGCAAGAAGGACTGCCCTTCTTCACAGCTGCCTAGCTATCACCCCAGCATCTCTTCACCCATCGCCCGTTTCCACATCTGTGCGTTTCCTCCGGAGCTATTCAGGTGAATGCGGAGACTGTGCGGACAATTGAGACTCAACATGTAACCTCGCGAGCCCATAACCACAAGGCTCCCTTCTCTGTGGAAATGGAGGTGTTTGTATTTTCCTTCCCAGAGGGTGAAGTTTTTGGGCGTAAATTTCCAATGCCGCCGTACCCTATTGGTACAGTGACATTTGTGTGGCGCGACTGGAACGATGCCCGAATACGATGTCACCCTCTCGCTGGCCACCTGACGCACCGTGCTTTCACATCCCAGAGCAACTGGTCGCTGCTGTTTGGGTGTGTGTGGGAGGGGGGGGTTGGAGACTGGAATAATGGAATTCCACAGCAGTCACCGGCAGTGATGAATAATACATGGGCGACGGAATTGACACAGCGTGCAAATCAACCTCCCAGCCTCGACGCTGCCTCCTCCCGTTGCCGTAGCGGTCCCTCATTTAAACCTCATCACATTCAAACCGTGTTTACTTATGTATGAATGGTGTGTAGGAAGGGTAATGTGTTTGCTCGGAGCGTAAGACGATTAGTGCCCTCACCCTGGTGGATCTCTGGTCTGGCATTGGGGTTGTTCACCGCCTCTTACTGCACCGCCGAATCTCACGGTGGCGGTTTTACACACCTGCCCCGCTCCATGCGGCATTTGGACACTTTGGGTCACACCAGGCCACCCAAACACTCTATTAGCTTCACACCACCTAACCTGTGCAGACCCTTCCTGCCCCTAGCGGCACTCCTCTAGTGACCGAAAGCGCCGGGTTTAATCGCACCGCCAGTGCGGTTGGGCTCCTGGGGTTGCTGCCTCGCGGACAGGTACTCATTGTCATTATTATTTTAGTTTCCTAGCAACCGCTTTCATCTAAAGCCACTTGCCGAGCTCACATTTACACTTTTTACTCCTGGTACAAGAGATCAACTCACGTGCAGCGCTCAAAGGTCCAAAGTTCACTGTGGATATTCAACCCGCATGCTTACTGCTTACGTGTTCTTAACCGTTGCGTCACCCGCTGCACTGCGTTTGACCTCCGTTTCCTGAAATTGGAGAGTAAGGAGGTAGTTGCACCCTGAGATGGACCCATTCAGCATGGGAGGGGAGGCATTGGGTCTGAATGCGCAGAGGAGCTGTTGAGCACCATGGAGACTGGAGATGTTGGTGGTCAGTGAAGCTTAATGTGTGCATGATTATATGTACTGATGCAGTGATGGTGAAAGATGTGGGCGTCTCATCCTCACAAGGGAGCAAAAGTGTATCTCAGGGTTTTAACGAACTGCCAGCTCCTTACTCCCCTGAAACCCACCACCCCCATCCTGTTTAACTCCCAGCATCCTTTTATGATCAGGACTCTTCCAACCTGACTATACACTTGAATGCTGTTAACATGAGACCACATGAACAGATGGGAATGTGAGACGCCTGTTTTGGTGGGAATCTTGAATGCTTGCCAGAACCTTCCGTGAAATTGTGGTTTTCGCAAGTGGGCATTGCAGTTATCTTATTACTTGTGTAACTGGAGGGTCCGGTGTTGCGAAGCAGCTGCTGGGTGTAGCGGAACTGACCCCAGTGCAGCAGTACTCCCAGTTCCAGCTGGTGAACCCCAGCCTGGTGTCATTTTTGTGGGTGGAGGTGAAGCGCTGCAGATAAAGTTGCTGGGAAGGAAACTGCTTTGGAAAAAGGCGAAGGACGATGACGGGTGCCTCTTTGACGGGAACTGAAGCGGCCGCGCATCCCAAGTCGGGGTGGGCAGGATTCGTGGCACAGTCTGGGCAGTAGAGGGTTCTGGGAAATCTGACGAAGGCTGTAGGGGTGACCTGGGAAGTGTCTCTGGAGAGGGAGCTCTAGATGAGCCCTCTTTGTCCTCAGTAGAACCTCTTTGAGCTAGACTTCCAGATTTGTAGTCTGCTCACCCTCCACAGACCGGGGATGCGCGGAAATCCCAGTACGCTCTAATTGAGTAACCGCATCACAGTTCTGAGCTTTGGCAAAGCGGACAGCATGGCTTTCCGAGCTGTTCCTCCTATTTGAGGAGAAAGCGAATGAGCAACAGGGGTTTTTGTTTGACCCTCCCCCCCGCAGCACTCGAGGCTAAGGCTGCATTTCTCTGCACTCCTGCCTCACCGGTGTTCCGTTATCTCCCTTCTGGATCTGGTTGCCACACCTGGGGCTGAACGCCAGCCAGGGCTGCTCCAGGGTTGGGTTGACTCGAGGTGCACAGTGAGGCCCTTAGGCAGTATTCAGGAGGGTGTTTGGGACAAAGTTACGGAACGTGACCTGGGACTCGGAAGGTTGCAGGCTCAGGTTGTGAAAGAACAGTGGTTCTGGGAATGTTCAAGGCCTTATAAGATGATGGCCACAGACAGCTAGGTGCTCCGTGTCACTGATGGTTACTGGGGATACATGGTAATGTCACCACGTGAGCAGCTGGGGACCTGCGATGACTGTTGGGTCTTGCTTTGCCTTCCTATGCATTCAGATTTCCTTCTGTTTTCATTGTGATCCCCCGCGTGCCACCACAGCTTGAACCTGCTTTGTTTTCCTATTTATGTTCCTGTTAATTAGTGGAGTTTAAAGGGCGGGGAAGAGGGACATGTTTGGCTCCGTGAGACGTGTGCTGCCTGTTTACTGTTGTGCCTGGAGGAAGTGTTGATTCATCTCGCAGGTCTTATTCCAATATTAGGCTGCCCCTCCCCCAGCGTGTGTGTGTTTTGCTGGCAGGAGAGACATTAGCCCGTGGCTTTAACCTTCATTTATGATGGTGCATTGACGTTTTTCCTTTCAATGGTATAGATTTTTCAAGTTCTAGCCATGGGAGCTCCGGCGCACGTTCTCTCTTTTTTTCTTTTTATAAGCAGATACAGAGAAATGTGAAGCGTTTCCTGCTTTACCTCCCTGGCAGAAATATTGATTGTTTGCTAGCTTGGACTTTCTGAAAGCCTTGTGTGCAGACAGATAACCATGGCAGGTCTGCAAAAGGTGCCATTTTTCTCCACTGTGTTCTATAAGGACCTCCAGTTGTGTTTAAGGCCTTCCGGTGGTTGAGGATTGTAGCCCTGATGAACGTACCCTAACGGTGCCTCTTCTCCCCTTGCCGTGCGTCTCTCTACAACAGCGAGCGGTTCGATCTGGTAGGAGGCGGCAGTCTGCAGATCCTCAACCTCACCGAAGAAGATGCTGGCGTGTACAGCTGTGTGACGGATAGCGGGAACGAGACCATCGAAGCCCAGGCAGAGCTCAGCATAAGAGGTAAAGCCTGTTTAAATGAGTGTTTTAATTTGAATGGATTCAGTGCTCTGTCTTATAAAGCAAACTAAGTGACATTGCAGCGATGACCCAAGGGCTCCCTGTAGTGATCCAAAGGCTTCTTGGCTGCCCTCTTACCCACAGGATGGTCAGTGGGCAGCCTCAGTGGTGGGACTAGAAGCCTGCATAGCTTTATCTTCATTATAAGGGTTTCTGCCTCAACACTCCATAGTGATGGTCTAGAAGGAAAATGAACTGGACCGAAATTAATGAATGTTCAGGTCATACAGAAGGATGTCTGTATTTTTCTGAGTCCCTTGAATCAATTCAGTAAAATATCCAACTTGAAAGATACAGATGTATTGTGTAAATGTGCTTTATTTCAAAGAGATGTTCTCCAAAGCCAATAAACAATGTTGTGGCTCTGGCAGGGCTCCAGTAAGTGTGCGCATGCTCCCGGCTGGATCGCAAACACTCCTACACTGCCCAACTCGAGCTTCGTCGCTTTACTGGTGATATATAAGCTTATTGTATGAGAAATGGAGAAAAGGGATTTCTAGCCCCCGTTTACATTAATTTTGACTCTGAAGGTTTCATTATTAATTGCTTGACCAGTGAAAAACATTGGTCCTGCTATTTTTCATGGTGCCAGTTACTGCAGGTATCCATGGGAGGTGCTCATTAGTGTTGCTTATAGATAATACTGTAGTTGACTGTAGCGAATGAGTTTGAGTGTTGGCTTTTGCGGTTTTTGATTCTTTGGAGAGGGTGAAAAACTGAGTTTCAGCAGAACACCTGGGACAGGAATAGGCAGGGCGAGAACATAAAGCTTCCAAATGAACCACAAGTGTCTTGGCCTCTGTTCCAAAACACTGTGATGCTAAAAGCAGCACCTCCTTTTATCCAAAGGCAGCTGTCTTGCTTACTCTGATGGAACAAATTCAAAAATAATTGATTCCCAAGATAACTATACCCTCCCGATGGGTGGGTGTATCCCACATTGAGTGATCATGGTTCCATAAATCCACACAAAGTTTCCATCCTGTTTGCATCTGGAGCCAAAAAGGCAGTTTATGATTTTCATATATTTCTCCAGTATATATTTAATTTGTCATTCAACCATCTTGGTCGATGAGAAGCCGCAAGTGGTCAAGAGCAGCACACTGTCTTCATGATTGAACAGAGTGACCAGCAAATGCCCATGCTTTTTTACCTCCAGTACACCAGGAGGAGCTGCAAAGTGGCCCTCTTCGATGTGTTGACAGTCTGAGCCATGCTGAGGGCTCTTAGAGCTGTGTGATTGTGTCTCCTAGAAGGGGATCATATAAAAGTTTCATCGACCATCTTTGGTGGTGGGGGAAAATGAAATTTTGATGAATCCTCTTGCTTTTCAGCTCTTGTGCACCACTGTACGGAAGAGTGTGACACGTAGAGCAGGAGGTGGCTGCCAGCAATTAAAGGGGATATTTTTAAAGCAGGCTACCAGAAACAGCAACGTGCCACGTGCTCCACCCCAAGGGATGTGGACCAACTGTCACGGGCCCCTTGATGACGCAGGAATGTGTTTTTAAAACAGCAGGAGGCGTTTGGCACGACCACGCCCAGGACGTGACCCTCCAGCCTTTTGGAAGCACAAATTTCCATGTCTTTTTTTATAATTTCTATTACTGGCCTCTCTGTGCTGGTGTGTTGTGCTCCATCTCCATTGTGTGCTGGCTCACTGCAGCCATCAGAGGCCTCCTGGTCTCAAAAACTTCATCGCTGTTACTTCTCCACTCATCCTATTGACTTAACACTTTTATTCAGTCATGTGTACAGTTTTACACCTCTACACATGACAAGCATACCAATAAGTTGTCTGGGCTCTTGGTGGCAGTGGCTTTCCAGACTATATGATGCATAACTTCTAAATGATGTCCTTCTTGTCATTGTTTTTCTTCTTCCTCCAAGAAGTAAAAGCTTTATTGTGGGACTACCCTCCATCCTCAAGAGTCCAAGGTCCTTAGTGCCCAAATAACACTATCAAAGAGTGTGCCTCTCAGAATTTAGATGATGCTTTAAGAAGTCTCAAAATATTGATATTCATAATTGATTTCAGGCTGTAATAGAGAGCTGAAAGCCTGCTGAAGCTAATTGGCTCTGCAGGGTTTTGTAACGTTGTTTTGATTCATTTGCACAACTGGTGAGGAAGCTGGCTCAGTTTTCCACGGAGACTCTTCGGGCACCGGCATCAGAAACGGCGCTCAACACACCTGTCTTCTCGTCGGAATCGACAAACGCTGGGCCTGTGCTCCGCTGCCAAGTCACGTTGCAGCCCTCAGTTTTCTTTTACAGCTTTTCCACTTCACATGCTGCAGTTTGATCAAGGCGCTCCAACAATGTTGAACAAGTTTCAGGTCAACGGAACTGTGCAGTGAATCGTGTTCATGACGAGGCCTAAGGCCCCAACGGGTTTTGGCACCTGGCAGCTGAGGTTCGTGTTATCTGACAGCGCACAGGTGGGTGTGGAGGGCTGCAGGTCCAGGACCTCGCTGGGAACAAGGGTGTGAAGAAAGCTGGACGTCTGTAAGGGATGCTGGTGTTGATGACTGTAGAGCCCTTCACATTAAACAGTGTAGCACGGCTGATAAGGACTTTGTCCATTGTGGCGTATTTGATATATGAGTGTATTTATTATTTGTTCAGCTGAAGCTTGTCTCCAAAGGAATTTAAGAAGCCTTGCTGGAGAATGAACCGAATGGGGCTGTTTGAAGAGCTGGACCCTTCTTCTCAGTCCTTGGGATGCGCTGCATTTAGGAGTGCCAATGGTTCCTGCACACTGTGGCATTATTTTTTGCCTATGCGAAATTCATTCAGCGGTGAAACTTTTCTTTTTTTTCCCCTCTCTCTCTTTCTCCCCTGAAATTTCACTCGGTGTCCATATGGGTCATTAGCATTCAAATGAGTAAGCAATTATTCAGGAGAAGATGTGGCCTTCAGCTGTGAAAGATGTTCTGGGGGGGAGTTTTCCTGAAAAGAAAAACATTTTGTGCTGCTTACAATGACATGTTCTTGATTCATAAATAAAGCTGGAAAAACAGACCAAGAGCACTGGGTCATAAAAATCCTTTAAGTGATTCTGTGTAATAGTCTGTTTATCTTCAGAAGGAACTTCAGAAAGCTTCTTTCAGAAAAACAAATAAGTATAGATGAGTTTATTTTTATGACTGTCCTTTAAAATCTGAATTAAACATATTGGTCTATGATAAACTGCTATAGTTATGCATTTCCTGTTGTGATATCTGCACTCTTGACATTTATCCGTTCTGAACCCCAAAGAAGTAATCTGATTCGAGCATCTGAAAAATAATTAAAAACTTGAGCAACTGGAGCAGAAATGTTGAAACTTCCATGCGGTGGGCCCAGATGAACCTGCCAATATCCAGACCCTTAGCAGCACAGCTAACTAGATGGTCTCGGATGGTTCAGAGCTTCGGGAATGTTGCTTTAGCTTCTGCATGACCACCGCACTGCAAGATGAAGTAGCAGAAGCCTTTGCCCTTGGTTGAAGTCACAGCCAATCTGATGTTAACCTTTTCATTGTCTCGGTAAAGGATCCGATTACTGACCTCTGGGACCTGTTGGGTTATTGGGTACCAGCTGAACTTGTGCGATCGAAGCTGTGTGTGGTGTTTCTCAGGGCACCGATTGGGTCTCTTGTTACTTGGCTGGAAATCGAAATGGGCAGCACGTTTTGTTTCGCTCTGAGATTTTCTCGGAGCGGGAACTCGCTGCCGAAGCCTGCGCTCCAGTACACAACACGGAACATGACAGTTTTCTGAAAACATGTCATTTTCATACCCCATCAGCTCAAATCAGCCTGACCGTTTTCTTGGTGAAGGTCACTGGAAGCAAAGACGGGAACCGAATTTGTAGCAGAGCACAGGGTTTTACCCTTAGAGCCCACCGTGTCAGAATAACCCAAGCTTGGCGATACATTCTCATAGAGCTAGGGAGACGTCATTTTATGCATTTGTGATTTGTCTATTTTCAGGGATGTAGATTAAGAAGGGAATGGAGGTGTTTTGTTATAATAATCTTGTCCTCCCTCTTGATCATCTCTTAAACGTGAAACGCTTATTTCCTTGTTGCAGCTCATTGAGGACTGCCACTCGACTGCACGCTTCCTATTGTGAAAGCCAATGGATTTCTTTTTGTACCTTAGGACCTTGAAACACTGCAGTTTGTGGAGGGTGTTTTCCCCCCTCTTTCCAGCTGTTGCTCGCTGCAAATGCCCTAAAGAAGTAACGGCTCCCCTTTCTTACCCTCACAGCTCGGCCTCGGTTTCTGAAGGCACCCTCCAATATCTACGCCCACGAGTCTATGGACATAATCTTTGAGTGCGAAGTGACGGGATCCCCGCCTCCGACTGTAAAGTGGGTGAAGAACGGAGATGCAGTCATCCCCAGTGACTACTTCAAGATTGTGGTAAGTCCACAGTGGAGTGGGATTGTGCAGTGGAGTTCCACCCATGTGGCGCAACCCCACAAAGTAACACTAAGAACATGAGCAGGGTTCTAGATTCGAAGGTCGAGTAAGTCCGAGGGAATCATCTCTCTTGGGGAATATTATAGCTGGTATGTGCATGTGCTGCAATATGGCCTGACAAATAAGTAAATCGATGCTGAACGATGATGATGATGATGATGATGATAATACTGAGAACAACACATCGGCTCCTCTGTATGAACTATATATGTACGAGTATAATCCTTTACTAGGTGCGGTGCCTAAAATTGTGCCCATGACCTGTTAACATATTTTGTGTAGAAGACTTAAAACGCACTATCTTGTTGGGATCAGTATGTGAAAACCACTTCTCAGAAGCATACCGCCCCTTGCTGGGAGCCCCACAACTGAGTGTTACCTCCTCCCCCAATGATCCCCCTGCAGAATGAGCACAACTTGCAGGTCCTGGGGCTGGTGAAGTCCGATGAGGGTTTCTATCAGTGTCTGGCTGAAAATGAAGCTGGAAACATCCAGGCCAGTGCCCAACTCGTCATTCTGGATCACGGTAAGTGGGGGTGTCGTTGGATTTGGTCACAGCTCCTTAAAGATCTCCTGAAATCTGCGGGTTCTCTAATGGTAGAAGCTGGTGTAGAACTTCACAATTTGTTCTGTTGTAAATACAGAAGCGGTAAGAGCAAGTGGCTGGTGAGGTAGGTGGGTTGGTTGACTTGACAGAACAATGAAGGGATGCTTGCTTGTTCATGAAATCCAACCCCTGCCTCCACCCGGTAAAGCAGGTGATGAATAACGATGGGGACAGTGATGCCACTGGGTGCTGACCTCATGGAATCCACTTGAGTTTACACTGCATTTCCCGATGCAGTCCTTGGAGGGACTTAATGTATGCTTTAGCTTTTATTTTCCGTAAAGATGCGCTCCTCTTTGCATGTTCTCTCTGCCAAGAGTAACAGCTTTGCCAGTGTGGGTGAAGAGGCAGGAAGGCAGCAGTGAGACTTTGAGTCTAGGTTTCCTTTCTGTTGGCTTGTCCAAGCTAGGATGTCAAGGTGCCTATTGGTCTCTGCTGCTCTGTGTTGTTGTGAATGTAAACTAGCTCATGATATGTTCTATGAAGAGGACTTATCCTTTAGTGGAACCAATGAGCTTCTATCCCAGTGAAAGTTCTGTCAGAGAAGTAGAGCTTGCAAATGTTGCCTCAGTCCTTTGAGAGCCTGTTTCATGTGTGTATGCTTTCAGTGAGAGGTCACATCCTGGGGGAGAAGGTCTACAGAGGAGATGCACAGGTGCTTGGGCAACAGGCTTATTTGAATATTTGCATCCAGGATTTGCATTTGCTGCTCGCCGTTGAAATCCCAATTAAGAGGAGCTCATTAGTGGTGTTCACACTCCATGATTTTCTGCTGCTCAGCACTAATTCCTCAACCTGGTGCTCTCCTGGGGCCCAGCCTCTGTTGTCACGGGAAAGGTGAACATTAAAACCGAACACATCTCGTGTTTTGTTGCAGTCTTGAAACTGAAAATCAAAGCACTTCAGAAGTTTAATTTGTGTAAAATATCCTGAATTAATTAGTGTAGGGAGTGCCTTAGGATTGAGGGTTTACCTGGCATGTTCCATGGACTGATTTGCCTCCAAGAGGAAATGTTTGGGTTTGTGAGACCATGTGATAACACTTGGGTCTCTAACACAAGGAGCTTGCCGTGGTCTCGTGCTGGTCCACCAAAACACCCAAGCTCTAGTATGTTCAAACACGGTATTTCAGCTGCTGCAGTACACAGTCTTTGTTGGGGGGTCCCTCTGTTCCAAGATTGTGAGGAACACTCGGCCGTGTCATGCTTTGCTAACGTGACGGTAGTGGTCTCGATCACAACCACACATAATCCACATGGTGTATAAGGCTATCTACTGTAATAGCCATCTCTTTGGTGACCAGGTAGCAGGTTAATATGACCCTGAGAAGTGGGAGCATTTTCCACTGATCCAGGGAGCCTCAACTGAAGGTTGTGTTCTGCCTCATGCAACTAGTCCAAATAGAGATGAAGAGCAAGAGTTGCTATATGGAAATAACAAGGAAGTGGTTCCATCTCCATAGGTTCCATGTTGCTAATGGTGGACGTAAAACATTCCACACATGTTGTGTTTCTTGGCACTTATGGAATTGCCTATGATTATAAAATGAGTGGCTTTCCTCTGGGTTTATTTTGCTTTTTTGGGAGAACTTTTCCTCTGCCCCTGATTTTACAGTTTGACCAAATGCCATGGTCATTTATCGTCAGATCATCAGAACGCCAGAGTGGGATTACACCCTTGGGGGCCAGGATTAAAGCTGCTCTCCCTGTGGTTGAGACACACAGCTCAGGTTGTATTGACTGAAGGAAGCTTGGTTTACCCTGCTGTCACTAGTAAGATTGTGTAGAGTAACAGGAGTGATATTGAGCACATTTATCCAGCACCCTTTGTGATACATGTGCTTGCCTGTTGTCCTGCAAATTAATCCAGCACCTGTACCTTCATTTGCACGTGAAGTAGCATGTTGGTGACATTTTGCAACGGGTCATATTGGGAAGTCAAATGGTAAAGGGAAGTTTGTCCAGCATCTTCATCTTATGGCACTGGCTATGCTGACTAGTTTTTTTTTACTCTTACCCCACACGTTTGATAATTGTCTACCCATTCCAGAGGGCTCCTTTATGAGTGCCCTCCAGGAAGCAAGGGGTTGGGCATCATATGTTGCACATGCTGTTTCCTGCCATCCCTGCCCACAGCAAGAGATCAGGGACATGCTGAACCAGACTGGGCTTCCTCTTCCTGGAACTTAAGCCTGGAGGTATTGATGCAGATACACACCTACAAACAGGGCAGGCTTCCACACTAAGGCATCCACAATGAGTCACTTAGTCACACAGATGTGTAGATGTGTATATCCTTTCAGAGTAGATCTTCATTGACTAGGAAGCATGTTCCACTGACATCAGCCAGGTTGTTTTTGGATCATACTGTCCTGGCCTGATCAGTTATATGAAATGAAGACCAAATGCTCACCACTGATTCCTTTAAGTTAACAAGTCTTGTTGGCAAAGGTGAACAAATAACCCCCTAGTGATGCCCTGCTTGAACAGACCTTCCAAATGGTGGGAAAATGTCTCCCTGTGAATCTTCCCAAATATTCCTGATTTTTTTTTTTTTCTCTTTTCAGTGCTTAATGAGGGTTCTAGTGTCTTTTGAAGAGATTTGGTGTACATGTTGCCAGGGTATTTGGATTCATCGTTGCCCAAAGTGCATGAAGCAGCATTGGTTGATAGTCTTTGTTCCTTATGTGTATTGGGGAGACTTTTTGGACGGCAGCTGGTCTGCAGCACTAAAGGGTGAATGTGGGCTGCTGGTTGTGCAGACAGAATTTAGAGTTGGGGGGAAGAGGGGTGGGCTTGCTTGTCTCCCACATTGAGCTAGGAAGTTCTTTTCAGCCTTTAACTGACCTCTGTGTCTTAACAAATAGCACTGGAATGGAAATCCCAAGAGCCACTTAAAGCTCAATGAATTGCATTGGTTTATCCTTACCTTTGGCAGACAGGACACTGATGGAAGAGACATTGAAACTTGATAGACCAGTTTGTGGTGTTTCTTAACGTTGATTAGTTTGATAAGTTCCATATGGTAAAAGAGAAGGCGTATGATTGAGGAGATGAGGGCCAAGCTGCAGCCTGGCAGCTGCTCTCAGCTCAGCCTCATAAAGCAGGTTGAGAATTGATTTCGGATATTCCGCAGCCGTAAACCTGCTAACAAGGAGAAAGGGAAGTTGTTTTGGTGGGGTGGGGTGGGGTGGGGTGGGGTGGGGGGGCAGGAGGCTGTGGGCTGATCTTATAGAGCAGCCTTCTTCACGTTTACT
The DNA here is from genome assembly GCF_900964775.1 of Scleropages formosus. Classification (NCBI taxonomy): domain Eukaryota; kingdom Metazoa; phylum Chordata; class Actinopteri; order Osteoglossiformes; family Osteoglossidae; genus Scleropages; species Scleropages formosus. The sequence continues at coordinate 28,459,669 of NC_041810.1, read as the reverse complement.
TACATCCTAAATCAGGCCACAACAGGTGTGGATGTTGGGGTTCAGCTGGACCTGAATCTGGGAAGAGTCAAGCCATTGACTTCCCATCGACAGGTATATGGAATCATCTACACAACTGACAAAATCCGAGCAAAAGGGCTGCGAAGTCATGGAAAAATGTCTTTCGTACGCATAAATACAGTGAAGGTGGAGCCTGTGCACGGAAAAAGACTTTATATGTGTAAAGCCAAATTGCTGTAACATTTTCCCACGTTGAACTTTCGGTCCAACCTGGATGAGGCTTCAGAACAGGGTTTTGTTTTTAATTTTCAATGTAATGACTAAGTGGTTCTTTGTCGCAATTCCAGTTCCCCCCCCAACATGGGGTGGGTATTTCAGCATAATTGCGCGTGTCTTTCAGCCCCGACCCTCCCTCATATTGACATTTACTGTGACCTGAGAAGTGAAACACAAGGTGTGGAGCTGTTTTCATGATTTTGGATGGCAGAGCCTCTTTGACCCTGTGGCCCATATTGCTCTGCAAGGTGAGGGTTGAGGGGGGGTCAGTATCAGACCCAGGGGCATGCTGGGAGGTGTTCACCAAATGAAGCAAGGTGGTGGTCCACCCTCACCTCATGGGAAGTCGTTCTGGATGACTATATATTTTTGTAGTATGCACCAAACCCTAACCACCAACCAAACCTACCCCACCAAGGTAAACGACCTTTTGATCCTGGCATTTCAGTCTAAAAAGTATTTCAGTCGCCTGCTTCTGCAAAGAGGAAAACGGAAATAACAGCCCTTGATGGTGGCCATAAAATGTGGAGAAAGTGATTGAGTGACGCAGTCGACGTACGTGTTTTTCAGCCTGTCTGTTCGACTTACGGTTGCTGGAACATTCCGGGAAAAAATGGGGTGGGTGGAAATGATTTCCCCTCATTTGGACAATCCACAGGTGCTTAAGTGGTGCATTGAATGGATACTTTCCACGGTTCCTGTTAAAGCTCAGCTTAGTCAACACCCGCCACCCACCCCACCCCACAAATGGCAATAACTGTTTCAGCAGACAGTTGATTTAAATGTGGCCTAATGGGCTGTGTCACTGAGGGGACGACGCGGGCTCGGGAAATGGACCTCCTGGTAATGACTTTTACGCTGATATAAATTTAATGCGTTAACGAGAAGTAAACTAATTCTCCGCCGTCTTCGTCAGGACGGGTTTTGGCTGAAGTGAAATTAATTGCTTGTTAAATCATTTTAATATTACCCAGTTCCAGCAAACAATTAACTTGATTGAACTGGTCTTTTTTTATAGTTAACACATACATAAATACATATTTTTAAATAATTTATATTCAGTGCGGATGTCCTTAATCAGCTTTTGCTACTTTAAACTGTTTACTCTTGCAAACTGTGAGAAGGGGCCTGACTGGTTTGGGGGTTTTTTTCCAGCACCGGAGAGCAGACCAAAGCAGCGCTGGTGTTTGAGTTATTAGAAATAATGTGTTGCCAGCTCCTATTCTCGTTTTATTCTCGGCAGTAAACAGATGCTGATCTGTGACAATTCCTGGGATGAGGACCCGAGTCGTGTGAAATTATAGTGGAGTACAGAGCAGCATGATGTACAGTTCGCCGGTGGAGGGGGGAACAGCCTCACCTTGCCGACGTCTTATTAATATTCCTAATATCCATGATTACCCTTTACCTATGTTTTTTGTCCGTGTGATTTTCATCCCAGGCACTGGAATGCAGTTGTAAAGGTGCAGATGATGATGATAATTTATTATTATTATGAGGATAATAATCATGATAACACAACGCAACAACTTCTTAGTTATGTCAATATTTGCGTTGATTATGATTAAGGGTTACTGATTACAAAAATACCACAAGTTCAGTTTTGGTTTGGTACTTTACAGCCGTTGAAAGATTCTGGAAGGCACCAGAACATTCTAGAAAGCATCAGCTCCTAAAGGGTACTGGAATATTTGGTGCTTGGAACCTGGTGCCAAAATTCTCCAAAATTTGCTAATTTCAAGAATGTGGAATATTTTTGTAGGAACTGACACCAAAAGTGTGTTTAATAAAACGGAATGGAAAATACAAAAAAATCGGCGACATACAATTTTTGTTATATTGTGTAATAGTTGTACAATTAAAAAAAAAAAAAATAAAATTCCTTTAATGGTTGTTGTAAGAGATGGGACCACCCCCCACCCCTCCCTTTGCTGTTTTGTTTTCTTGTCTAGGCAGCTCTGATTGGACTTGCTTGCCAGTCTGATGTCAGATATTCTTTTGTGTTCTGCCTTGATGTCTGTGGTTATTCCATGGTTTTAGTGTTTATTTCTGTCATGGCTGTATTTTTGTTACGTCTTGTTTTTTTTTTTTCCCCCCTTTGTTTTCCTTTTCTGCTGCTTCGACTTTTCACACGTTTGCCTTCCCGACCTTGTGTCCGATGCCCCTCCCACCCTGGCTTGCCCCGCCTCCTACTGGCCCCACCCTCTTTCTCCTCACACCTTCTCCATTCCCTTTGCTGGCTCCACCCTCCTGCACTTTGCTGCTGCTCATACTCACAGATGTCCCCATCCCCACCCCCCCTTCTGCCTCACTGACCACTGCCACTGCTGACCGTGTAGCACAAGCTCCTGCTGGCGGCCGTGGCCCCGTTCCTTCCGCCCCGCGGGACGTCGTGGCCTCGCTGGTCTCCACCCGCTTCATCAAGCTCACCTGGCGCCCTCCAGCAGAGCCACACGGCGATAACATCACCTACTCTGTGTACCATCGTCTGGAGGGTGCTGGCAGGTAAATCCCATGCCTACCAGAAAGGATGCTGTGAAAATTCTCTGCGCGCTCGTATTTAGCCACGTCTTACATCTTGTCTTGGCCCCTCCCACCTGCCACCCTCCTGGTACCCCAGAGAGCGCGTCCAAAATACCAGCCGGCCCGGTGAGCTGCAGGTCGTCATCCAGAACCTCATGCCGGACACTAGGTACACCTTCCGTGTGATCGCGCACAACCGGAACGGCCCAGGAGAAAGCTCCGCCCCCATTGTCGTGGCAACGCAGCCCGAAGGTAAGCCTCACAGAGAGACACCCTCCGGTAGGGCTCTCACCTGGATCTCGAGTGTGACAGCAATGAGTAAAAATCCAGCGCTTATGAGGGGGGGAGAGACGGCGGAGCTGCGTAACCGCTGATCTGCGCTGTGTCCGTAGCAACAATCAAACCTGCACAACACACACACACGCAGCCGAAGACATGCTCTACCTTTGCCCCTCGCTCCCTTCCGGAGTACATCTGCACCTCACACAGAGATGCGCGCGCTAACACATACACACCGCATTCCAACTTCTTTGGTGGCTGGTGAGCACATCCATACATATACACACATTCCACATGTGGAGCCTACATGAGATGGGTTGCTTATTGAAAGTAATAGTTCATGACCTCAGCAGAACAAATAAGCCATTATTCTTCATGAGTCCTGTTCTGCTCTCCTGGCCTCACTAACCAGACTCAATGGATCATGTGAACGCCTGTAAATGAAACAGAAAGCCTCCCCCTCACACACACACACACACACACACACACACACACACACACACACACACACACACAGACGTCCATAGAGATGCAGGTTCTCACCGCAATCTGAAGCCTGCTTGTTCATGCAGGTCTCGTCATGTCTGTGGCCCTCCCGTGATGTGATGCGGCACTCATCCTGCACGTCTCGGCCTCGATGAGCGCAGCTCCTTAGCGTCTGAGTTCACGATGGAGCGTTTCAAATTAGGGGTGTTTGCTTCCCTTGGTGGGGGAAGGAGATGGGACTGAGCCAATGGGGGTGCCAAAAGATGTCCCACATGTTTCTGCGGCAGACATCTGGGTTCCACAAAGCCGTCTTTGTGAAAGAGAACCCTGCGTTGTCTAAACTCCGCTGTTGCGTGACTTTCGCCGAAGCTCCTGACCTCAGCTCACCCAGGGTGCATCTGGCTCTGTACATGTATAACTAGTACTTAAGAACAAACCAAATGTAAGGTAAATCTGCATGCTCGGAATTGCAGATCCCACGCTGACGTCTCGCCTCTACGTTCGTCTCTCTGCAGTGCAGGTCCCCGGCCCGGCGCCGGAGCTCCAGGCCGTCTCCGTCTCCCCCACCTCCGTCATGGTCAGCTGGGGAAAGCCGTTGACAGGCAACGGCGAGATCCAGACCTATAAGGTGTACTACATGGAGAAGGGTGTGGACGGAGAGCAGGTAGACTGGCTATGGGGGGGGGGGGGGGGGGGGGAGGGCTGCGTGCTGAGATAAAGGGTGTGTTTTGGGTCTCTTTACTGGTTCTAGGGGACTGGCCTGGTTCAGCACCGCACATCTGCACATGACCTTCTGAGTTTTGGTTGATTCATTTTAAGGGGAATCTCTGGGAGCGAAAGCACACCAGGAGAGAGGCTCATGTGTACTGAACGGATCCTTTCTCCTCAAAGGGCTTGGCGGGCGGGAGGGGGGGGGGGGGGTTAATTAATACTGGGTTCCTGTTACCTCTGTTTTTCCACCCTCAAATCGTTAAATCCCAAGTGTGGGGTCAAATGAGGCTTCCGGAGCTAACGTGTTTTTGTGTTTTCCGTCAGGATGTTGATGTTACCGGTTTGTCCTACACCATTACTGGGCTGAAGAAGTTCACCAACTACAGCTTCCGTGTGGTGGCTTACAACAAACACGGGCCAGGTGTCTCCAGCGAGGACATAGCAGTGAGGACCTTGTCTGATGGTGAGGAGAGCAGGAGCAACGGGACCCGTTCTTGTAGGGCTTGTCCTGCCGTGGGCTTGGGAGTTGGAAGATCTTGCAGGTCTCCTAATCCCCATCTTCCATTAACACCCCATGTGAGAGAAGGATCCACTGGTTCCAGACCTCTTCTGGTCAGTGGTCAGTGCACCATTAGTGTAAATCTTCTGTGTAAGAGTGACCTGCTGCAGCGTTAGCGTTGCGTGAATGTTGGAACCTGCTTCATGTGTGGCTGTAGGAAAGTCTCCATGAGTTTTCTGCTAATCTCCCATCCCTTGAAGTGTATTTGAAGATGATGTATGTAGAGCTGGGCTCTATCCAGGGTGACTCCGGTACATACTGTACATGCGATGACCTCTTGTCACTTGTTGTGAACGTGTTTCTGCTCTCACCCCCCCAGTTCCCAGTGCCCCTCCGCAGAACCTCACCCTGGAGGTGCAGAATTCGAGGGTAAGCGTGGTTTTGTCCGCATGTCACTCTATGTACTGCAAAACTCCGGCCTGTGCTTAGTGCTCGGCGAGTGTGTGTGTGTTTCCACGCTGGTACAGGGATATAAGTGTGATAATTCATGGTTTACCGCACAGATGCGCTGCGAGTGTCTCTAGTTCACGCCTCTTCACCCCCCGCCTCCTACAGCGTAACGCAGCACCAGCTACACACCCCACTTCCGTTTGCACCCTGGGTCCAGGAGTGAGCGCTGCTTACATTGACACCCCGATGTGTGAATGTGTAAATATCAATGTGCTTGTTTACGCTCTCTTCGGCATTCTTAACTGCGCCAAACTCACAGCCCTTCCATCCTCTAACGTTCCTGCCCCAGAGCATCATGGTCCGGTGGCAGCCCCCTCCATCCGACACCCACAACGGAGAGCTGGTGGGATACAAGATCCGTTACCGGAAAGGGGCGCGGAAAAGCGACGCGACTGATACCACAGTGAGCGGGCGGCTCTTTCAGCTCATCGACGGTGAGTCGTCGCCCTGCTGCCGAGCGCGCGGGAGCCCGTCGGCCGTCCGACGCCCCTGCCGTCGCTCCCAAGCGCGTCAAGCCGTTTTCGTTCCCAAGAGCCGTCACGTGCCACCAGGCGCCGAGGGAGTAACACAGATTTTTAACCGCTGTTTCGGCAGTTTTTTTGACTGCTGTCGCACTGTTGAAGCCATCAAAGGGAACACGGGCAGAGAAGAGGACTCTCAAGTGCTTTCAGGGTGAAAAGAGTGGATGTTTGTCGGTTCAAAGCCCTTTAGGGCCGGTGGGCGTGTTGGGGTGGGCTGCAGGGACGCCTCTGGGGGAGACAGCAGGATTAGCATTCAACATACAAATCAGAAGCAAACCGGATTCTCATTAACATCCCACAGCAATTACTTCCACCATGTTGCACTTAGACAGCGGGTGTCCTTCCAGCGGCGCATTCCAGAAGCACGCCCCTGGCGGGCTTCTCGCTGAGGGATGCCTTTGATATCCACATGCCACATTAGGCCTGCACTTATGCTTAGAGCGTAGAGGGGAAGGTTCCTTCGGTGGAATTGGGCTGCGGGTGCGATTTCTCCTTGGAGCAGAGCCGTAATCAACAGCAGCACATTCGATCCCTTGAGGTGCACTTGGAGTGGAGTACGCGATACCCCTGCTGTGATTTGTCAAGGAGCCCCGGAGGGTGAAGTCGCCGATTCCTCCCTGCCTGTGCGTGTAGACGGTTTATGGCACCTTCTTCCTCGGTGCTCGGACTGCTGGAGGGTCAGCGCAATGGAATCCGGCATTCGGGCACTCTCTGCACTTGAGCTCGGTTGCATTGCGCTGTGCATCTAAGCTGGGTCCAGCGTTGATGGTGCCGAATTTGCAGGTCGGGCACATGGGAAATGGGGTAAATGGGGTCTTGGTGGATCACCTGACCCCACGCATCGAGATATCTTAAGGGTCAATATTCCGGTGCCCACCAACCGGGTGTCGCATCGCAAGAATTCCCATGGCTGTTTCACACAGAAAGCATATTATTCCTTAATGGTGGAGAAGAATAACAAGAGTAAATCAGTTAATTTAGAGGTGCATCTGATTAAGGAGGAAAAACAGATGATGTTGTCAGTGACAAACTTTGCTGTCTAGGATACGCAAGAGCCTATTGCGTGGGGGTTCCGCATGGAGGTTTAGCATGTGGGTTCTTCCTGGGGGATCTGCATGTTCGGGTCGGGTCTCTGAGGGGCTCACCTCTCCTCCTCCTTGTGCCCAGGACTCGAGCGCAGGACGGAGTACACGTTCCGTGTGTCAGCGCTCACGGTGAACGGGTCCGGCCCTCCGACCGATTGGGCCACAGCGGAGACCTTTGAGAGCGACTTGGATGGTAAGAGTGCTGTGAGCTCAAGAAGCAATTCTTTCGAGCAGCGGTTCAGAGGTGGTAACAGCTGCATTACTAATCCAGTATGTGGTTGCCTGTGTATCTCTAAAGATCCTCGCAGGGTCTCGTTTAGTTTGAGTTCTTGGATGAAAGCTGAGAAGGTAGGGATTGTCGACAGTCGTCTTACCGAGTTATTCCATCTCGATCCTCAAGATGTGATCTGCCCCGTTCCTCCAGCACTGCTCAGGGCAGCCTCGCCAAACCTCAAAGTGGAATTTAATCACAGCACCCAGATGAGATCTCGGTGCTCGTCCCTGGTCACGGACCTCCCAGGGAGCAGCGGCTCTTCTCGTGAGATTAATTTTCATCAGTTCGTGTCACTTTGCTAAGCCCAGTCCACCTCACCTCTCCTGTTCCGATGCAGAGGGAAATGAAGAGTGTTTGTCTCCAGATTACAGATCAAGAAGTGACTTTGTGTTGTCATCTACACATTTAATCTGTTCTCAGTGCCGCTGCCGACCCCTACTTTGAGCAAGAAGCTCAAGCCAATGGAATAAAGAGTGTGTGTGTGTATGTGTGTATGTGTCTATGGGGTCAGGAACAAAAAGATAAATATATTCCTTAAGAGAGCAACATTCTGTGCTCAGCACTGCCCCCCCACCAATTAATTAATACACTCAATCCATGTAGATAAGTTCTATCAGCCAATATGAAATTGTTGTAGTCGGGTTTGACCGGAACAGATTCCGCAAGCACTGATGTTCTAATTTATCTTGAATTACTTATTAAATTGCCATCCTGCAAATTGCACTGTTTTAAATAATGGCCAAGATGACAGATTTGAGCTTGAAAGTGTTTTAAGAAATTAACAGTTCGGCTACATCTGTCGGGAAATTCATTAACGCGGGCAGTGTCATTTTGTTCCGATGTCCTGCATAATTAATGAATTTGTATAAAGGAGTTCTTGCATAAGTATAGCTCCAAGACTGAACTTTTATGAGTGCGAAGCCAAGTTTTAAGTCGCAGAACTTCTTTTTTTAAATTGAGCCTGACAAGTATTTTGAGCTAAAACTTATGCAGTTGCAAATTTGATTCCCCTCCCCCCTCCATTCAGCCTCCATCCATGTCCATCTTGTCTGGGAATGGGCATCTTAGCATATTCAATATGCAGATAGAAGCAGCTGTCCGCTGAGGGAGGTGTGTGCAGGTGATGGATGGATGGATGCAAGGCTTGTTGGCTGCGGGTGCTGGTATTGGGTGGGGGTTGTGCACCCTCTCTGCTTGCACCATCGTGCCATTGAGGGTCCCTGGAAAAGGCTTGGAGAACCTGCTGTAGGTGTTTCCCTTAGACCCCCCTGCTGACCTTTGTTCCTACAGAGAGCCGTGTGCCCGACGTCCCCACCTCCCTCCATGTCCGTCCGCTGGTCAACAGCATCGTGGTGAGCTGGACGCCACCGGAGAACCAGGACATCGTGGTCAGGGGTTACGTAATTGGCTACGGAATTGGCAGCCCCCACGCCCAGATGATCAAAGTGGACCACAAACAGCGCTTCTACACCATTGAGAACCTGGGTAAGAGCTGTGGGGATGGTGTTACGGTTGGTGTTGCTGCTTTACCACTGAATTACGTGTGCTTTGCAGCCTAGAAACTTCTCGTGCTATGAAATATAGGCAGGTCAGTGGGCAGATATTTTAAAAGTGATTATGCCGTGGTACCTCAAAGTGCGGGAATGCTGTAACAGTGCTCGTTATTCTTGTACAAAATATTAAATTTGAAAAATCTAAGTACTGAAATAAACTTGTAAAATGAATAAATGACTATGATTTACACCCCTGATCCTTCTTACCTACTTGTTTTAAAAAATGCAACTTGGGCTTCGCTTATTTTTGCACCTGTATTACTCCTGTGTTTCTACTACACACACGATTTCCTCTAAAGCAACATGTGGGATTGCTCATTACACACATTGTTACATTTCATGGTAAAACTGAGGGACACAAGGGTTCAAATGCTTTCAGGCAGAACTGTATATCATTTTGATAAAGGCTGTTTGATAAAAATTTTTTCTCTCCCTCTCTCCCTGGCACATCTCCACATACCTCAGACCCAAGTTCCTACTATGTGATCACACTGAAGGCCTTCAACAACGTGGGGGAAGGGATCCCTGTATACGAGAGCGCCATCACCAGGCCGCAGTCGGGTAAGGCAGGCTGCTGCTGAAGGACAACTCTCGCCGGTCACGTCTATTGATTCGCGGTCACCATTGACATACGGGTGTCATGGGCAAGTCGCTCAGTGTGACCCGCTCTCTCAGTCGGTGAATGATGATGCCGCTCGGTGTTCGGAGGACGTCTGGGCTTCCGGGGGTGTTCCTGTTCTCGTCATGGAAACGGGCTGCTGTTTCCAAGTGGTTGTGAGGGTGACGGGAGGATGCTGCCGTTTGACGTTACCGGGAAATATTGATGATCCTGTCGGCGCTGAGCATTTTATCGGCCGCACCCAGTGGATTTTATCACTAACAGGTTTGCTGGAGAATATCGCTTACCTGTCAGCAACCTTCTGACCCCCTCCCCCCAGGGCACTCGATGTGTTCGATGTGTCGTAAACGGCTAACTGACCGTGGCTGAGGCTGACAGTGAGGTATGGATCTGTCGGCTGAGCACGTTCAACGTCTTTGGAAGACCGAGAGCGTTGTCTTCTTCTCTAGATGTGGTGGAGATGTTGGTCTCGAGTTGCTGAAGGCAAGAGTGTGGCAGGTTGAGGAGAAGAAAAATGTAGTTAGTTGTGCCCATGGTTCTCCCCAACCCAAGGGAAGCCTTTGACTCAGTTCCACTCAGTCTTTACCTTTAGAACCTTTATGTCACACCCAAGACCCCTCATTCTTCCTCTACTCAATGCCATGATGGACACAAGGTTACTGTCAAAGGAACTGAACCCCCCCTGTAGTGACCCCCAAAGGGAGTCCCAAAGCTACCCCTTCAAAGGGGTCTAATATAGCAGCCGCTCCTATGTGGGGTGTGGTGCAGGCCATGGCTTCCGGCCAACAAAACTCGAGGTGGGTGTAAAAGAGCAACGTGAAGTTGGCTTTGGAGACACCTCCCTGTGTGACGACAACGTGGACACGTGATCCTCCCCTCCAAAGGTTACGTCTCTCCTTCCTTCCTATTTGGATGTCCAAATCGTAGCGCTTTGCCACTGTGACATGAAGAGCAACGCGGGTGCATTACTTACAGGAAACAGCCATTATGGAGATTATGCTGTCAAGCCTGGAGAAAAACCTTCACTATTCATCTCCAAAGGCCTTTATGCCCAAGTCATCCTGAGTTGTTTCTCATTAATTCTCCCGTGGCTCTCGGTTGTCGGAACAAGTGGCAGCAAAACGTGTCTCGACATAAAATATCCAGGTGTAAATGTGCAGGTTTGGATGTTGGTTTGAAGACACTACTGCATAGCGCTTTGGGGTATTTATTTATGTTTATCCCGAACTGCTCTGTAAATGGTTTGTTTGTATCGCTCTATTGATTTTAGCCACGCCAGTAAAAATGTTAATCGGTCGACATGCGTCGTTTTGCCCAAAAACGATGCTGTCGGTCATGCCGTAGCGTTCTCACATCCCTTAGAGCGTTAACCGTGTAGTCGATCTAATGTAGAGTAGTGATGCTCCCTGGAGTTGTGCTCTAATAGAGAATTCTCTCTCTTTCTCCTCACCCCCTTCCAAACACCCATCACCGAACTTCCCTCCCACCCACCCACCCATCCTAACCCATTAACCCTTTAACTGCCTCATTTTGTTGCTGCTCCTCCCCGCCACCCCCATACACACTCGTGTTTGTTCTCGCCTGGCTGGGTTGGCGTCTCCTCCACCCTCCTCCATCTCCGTTTGACCGCGTGCCGCTTTAACTGCCTGCAGACCCCATAGACCCTGATGTTGATTTGTACGAACTCTTCCATGCTCCATACACCCCAGTACCAGACCCCAGCCCCATGCTGCCGCCTGTGGGCGTTCAGGCCTCTGTCCTGAGCCACGACACCATCAAGGTCTCCTGGGCCGACAACTCGCTGGCCAAAAACCAGAAGATCACCGACAGCCGCTACTACACGGTGCGCTGGAAGACCAACATCCCTGCCAACACCAGGTTCAAGGTACGGCGGCGCCTGCGGTGTTTGTGCGCGACTCTGACTGCAAACGTTATCTACGCTCAACGACAGGGTCATGGTTGTGGAAAATACAGGGAAATGCTTTAAAAAAAAAAAAACTGAAAGGTGAGAGGCTGAAATTTTGGAGCCCTGCTGCCCACCCAGGAGCGGAACTTCCCCGGTCAAAATCTGCGGCTCACCGGTCCCCCTACAGAGAAGACGTGAGGCTTGCTGGCGCCCTCTAGCTGAGTAATGGTGCCTTTGGGCGACCAAGTCGTACCTGTGGCCGCTGCAAGCAGAGTTCATTACCCCGTGACTCCTGGTACAAGACAAACATATTAACAGGTACAAAGCAAACAATGTAAGGCAGCTTAGGAGGGCACCACCAACGGGCTGGATATGAATTATTCATGACGGGAATTACGCATTTGATGAAGTGGTGTGTGTGTGTGTGTGGCGGGAGGGCCGAGGTGGGGCGTAGGGGGCTGGGCTCGAAGCACAACTGCGTCACGCAGTCGGGGGTATTAATCATCCAGATCGTGCTGCTACCCTGCTTGCAGGAGCACGTTGCTCAAAGCCGAGGTTAATGGCGCCCTAGTGGAGCCCACGGTTGACGTTCCAGTGGTGTTGGAAAGATTTGGGGGGGGGCTGTTCTGCCCCGCCACCCCCCCCAGACACAAACAGTCCCTCTTCCCCCTCATGAACATCATGGGATTCATAAGGCCTTGTAAACTAATCATAGGCAACAGTAGCTGACCACATGGTTCAAAATAACATGAAACTGGCAAGTTGAGGTGTGTGTGTGTCTTTTGTCCTCACAGCACTCCAGCCTTTCTTTTTTGTGAGGTACCCAACCTACCTCGACCCACCAGTTTTTCTGACACTTACGACCGTATGTTTTATTCCTACTGTTTACCCCCGCTGCCCATGAAGTTTCTCAATGTTTTGAAATCTAAGACCGCCTTCATTGACCGTCGGCGCAATTCGTGTGAACGTGGCATGGCTTGTAATGAAGGCGAAGAGCAAAATGTGGTGAGAATCACATCGGGCCTCTAGAGAACCCCCCTCAACTGAGCCCCCTCCTCCGCATTTCACCTTTCAGATTGCGAACACCACCACCCTGAACCACATGGTGACGGGACTCAAGCCTAATACCCTGTACGAGTTCTCCGTCATGGTGACCAGGGGCAGGAGGAGCAGCACCTGGAGCATGACGGCGCACGGGACAACCTTCGAGAGCAGTGAGGACCCCCCGCCCCCGACACCTAAACACACATTTCCATTATTAGAGGAGAGATACAGTAAAATGTCAAGGCACTGTGCATTTATTAGCTTATTTCACAATGCTGTCCAGCGATGATGATGGTTCCGGAGCTTCCGCAACGAGCCCTTTTCATCACCGTGACCTGAATGGGCGAAGAGTCTTTCTCCAAAAAGACGTCGTTCTTCCGCTCTTTGTTCATTCACCTCCTCCATTACTGCTTCTTTAAGAGGAAGTGACGTGTTGCCGACCTGTCTCCTTCTCCCAAAGTTCCCAGTTCCGCTCCCAAGGACGTGACCGTGGTGAGCAAGGAAGGCCGACCTCGGACCATCATCGTCAACTGGCAGCCGCCATCGGAGGCCAACGGCAAAATCACAGGTGCGCCGGGCGCGTCTCTGAGTTCGTAGTCCCGCCCCCAGCATCACCAAACATGTGGCGTTGAGCGCTGTCCTGTGGACCTCCCCATGAGTCGCTGTCCTGCATCCCCCCCCCCCCCCCCCCCCACAGGGTACATAATCTACTACAGCACGGACGTGAGTGCGGAGGTCCACGACTGGGTGATCGAACCCGTGGTGGGCAACCGGCTCACCCATCAAGTACAGGATCTGACCCTGGACACCACTTACTACTTCAAGCTCCAAGCCCGCAACTCCAAGGGCATGGGCCCCATGTCTGAGGCGGTGCAGTTCCGTACCCCCAAAGGTAAAGAGGGCTGGGGGGGGGGGGACACGAGGGTACGAGTCACTGCTGGGGGTCTTGTCCTGTTCCTGCTTCCACTGCCAGCAGTTCCTTTGTTTCCTGGAACCTGCTTTCCTTTCCTCTTCATTCAGCTTTTCATGCTTCCTAAACACCCTGGTAGCATAGCGGTTAGAGCTGCTCTTTGGGCTCAAAGGTTACAGGTTCGAATCCCACCTCCAGCTGCAGTACCCTCGAGCAAGGTACTTACCCTAAATAGCTCCAGTAAAATTACCCTGCTGTATAAACAGGTAAATAACTGCAAGTAACTCAACACCGTAAGTCGCTTTGGATATAGATAAATAAATGTCAAGGTTTGTTTTTGTTTCTCCATCATTTTCTACACCATGCAACAGAATGTTCTCCCTTCTGTGAGCGCTGTCATCCACACACAATCTGCGAACCGTCCTCTGGGGTTCCACCACAATTTTTACCCTCTCCAGGGCTCGTCCTCGGTCATATTCCTCACCGGTACCATGTTACGATGCTCCCTTTCGGAAGGGGAAGGGGGAGGGCGGGCACGTCCCCTATTATTAAGGCACAGTTCCAGCCCTCTCAAGGGTACGAACGGCAGATTTTCCCTCCAGCCGCCTGCGTTATTATGGGCCGAGGGGCTGCGCGCCAGTTCCTCTGCGAAGCCTTCTCAAAGCCGCTGCCCGTGGGCCGAGTCCAGAAACGGTTCCCAGGAAGGCAGCCCGCTCTGCTCAGCCATGTGGAGGAATGGGGACGCCTGTGGATTAATTAGCCGCCCCCCCCCCCCCAACCCCCCAAGCCCCCCTTGGGCTGTCTCTCGCGCCTGGAGCCGGATGAGCGGCCCCCTGCTGCGCTTTTCAGATGTTCCTCCATTCCTCTCCGCTCTCCACATCCACCCTCGCTCCTCTAACCGCTCTGCTGTGTGTCTTCTTTCTCCCGCTCCTCCTCCTCCTGCTCGGCCCGTTAGCGGAGTCCTCCGACAAAATGGCTAACGACCAAGGTAACTGCACCTCGTACCTTTGTTCTTACCTCCTCCTCTTTTTTTCTCTCTCTCTGAGTCCTCCTCGTTGCTCACCGGTTTCTTCTTCCCCTCCCCAAGATGTCAGATTTTCACTTAAAGTAAGACTCCCCTACACACTCCGAATGGAGGACCGCTTATCTTCTCCCACTGGGGGCAGGACGACACCCGCCTGCGTCCAGTGGGTGGTTGGCTAAGCTGTACTGTAGAAAACCAGGTGAAAACAGAACTACTTTGTTCTGGAAGTCCTGCCGAGTCCCCTGGATCAGCTTCATGGGTTCACGTCCCACTAGGGGCTCTACTGTAGTACCTTGCGTTATACCATAGCCAGAATTCAGTGACAGACTTGGCAGTGCAGCTGGGTGCCAGTGTAAATGGGTTTGGGTAAAGGAGCAGTTAAGAAGCTAAATAATAAATGCAGCTCAATCAGAGTTTAATGTCCTTTGAAATGGAACCGTGTGTGTGTGTGGTGTTCCTCCTACAATGCAAATTGTCTTTTTGACCTTTGACCTCTTCGTGCAGCATCTGGCATTCCGGCGAAGACCGGAAGGCCCTCTGGTGCAGCTGGCCACGGATCTCCAGTCGGTAATGCCCCCTCCCCTGCCCCGGGCTCTCACGAAACGCTGGGGGGTCAAGTCATCGGCGAAACGCTGAAGTTCTGCGATGATCGTCCCTGGTTTGGTGTAACAAGCGGTCCTCCGCACCCCCGTGTGTTCCAGGCAAAGGGGGCGTGACTGGCGGCGGCGAGAACCACATCCTGGTTATCATCATAATCATTTCCGTCGGGGTCTTCACCATCGTCGTGGTCCTGGTGGGGGCCTTCTTCTGCACACGGCGCACCAGCTCCCACCAGAAGAAGTAGGTGGATTGTCGCCCACACGCTGACCGCCCCAGGAACTTTGACGCACTCGTAGAACTTAAAGGACCTCGTGTTTCCCCCCCGCTCTCGCACCCTGAGTGACCCGCATGCCCCAATGTCGCAGTGCTGTGCTCATCGTGCCCGAACGTAGCCTTTGACCTCTGTCCCTCTCCATGGTGTTACAGGAAGCGCGCAGCCACCAAGTCTGCCACCAGCTCCCACAAACACAAGAGCGGCTCCAAGGACCTGAAACCACCGGACCTGTGGATCCACCACGAGCGGCTGGAGCTGAAGCCCATGGATAAGTCCCCCGAGCCCAACCCGGTGATGACCGACACTCCCATTCCCCGCTCCTCTCAAGAAATCACGCCTGCCGAGGGCACTGCCGAGAACCCCATCCAGAGGCGCAACTCGTACCGCGGTGAGAGCGTGGCTGTCGAGCGCTCGGCACCTCCGTGGGCCTGTAGCTTTGAACGGAAGAGGTCCTCGGAGGTCTTTGGTGCAGATGATACTTGTCAAAGCATATTCTGTGATTATAAGAATGAAAGGAGTTGTAACAGGGAGATTTTGTTGTAATCGTGTGACGAGATGAACGGCAGAAAACTGGCTAACAAACTGGGCTCTACTGCCCCCTGCTGGTGGTACAGATCAGTCATTGGCCCATTCGGCTGACTTTCTTTCTGCACAATGCTCAGCTATTTATGATTATTTATCCATTTAAACAGCTGGGTAAGTACCTTTCATAAGGGTACTACAGCTGAAGGTGAGATTTGAACCTGCGACCCTTTGGGTTCAAAGGCAGCAGCTCTAACCACATTCATCCTGGGGGGGAGTATTGAGTGGTCCTCCAACGTGAGTTTAATATCGGTAGTTCGTGGCTGTGGTGGAGGATGTCTTCCTTAACCCAACGTAGTGAACGGAGGGTCCGGTGTGACCAGCCGCCCGCTGTTGACCCACAGGCCACGAGTCGGAGGAGAGCGTGTCCGCACTGGTGAGCCGTCGAGGGATGAGGCCCAAGATAGTGATGCCCTTTGATACGCAGCCGCCGCAGCGTAAGTGGCCAGGGACGAACTCCTGTGTGTGTGTGTGTGTGTGTGTGTGTGTGTGTATATGTCACTGTGTTCACTGTATGTCCATTTACAGCGGTGGTTAGCGCTCACCCCATCCATTCCATCGATAACCTTCATCACCACCATTACCACCATCTGGGCGGCCCGGCTTCATCCACACGTGGCCACCTCCACCCCCCGCTCCGGCTGCGCTCACTTGCCCCCACCCCCTTCCCAGACAGGCTCAGCCCCGCAGGTGAGAGCACTGCCTACCCTGTCCTTGATCCCCTGGTCGCATCCCATAACCCATCAGCAGTCCGTTGCAACCGCTCCGTGCAGAAATGACTGCTGCTGGGGTTCAAGTTTTGAAGGGGGGGGGGGGGGGGGTTCCAGAAGTGCAGTCCTCAATTTCTTCTCCGTTCTGCATTAAGAGTAAAAAAGTGTGGCTCTTTCTTCCTTTACCTGGACTTTGACTGGGAGTAGAAATTGATCAGGGAGCAGATCTGCAGTTTCCGTTAAAACGAGGAGCTGTTCCTACTCGCAGAGTCACCACTTGTAATCATTTATAGTTTAACATTTACATTAAATCACCAGACACTTTTCTCCATGTAGTAAATGGATAAATTAGGTTTCAAACAGGCACTGAAAGTCTGATGAGACAAGCGAAACTTCATTCTCAACCTCAATGGACCGAGTTCAGAAAGGGCATTATAATACGGTGTGTGAACCATATAGTGACAGTCATTAATCTTGTGTAAAATATTTTTAAAAAACTTGTAGAATCTATGTTTTATACATGGAATAAATGACTGATTTACAACCCTCATTCTGTTTACCTACTTGGTTTAACCAATGCAACTTGGGGTTCGCTTATTTTTGCACATGCACTACTTGTGTGTTTCTACTACACACGATTCCATCATTTTAATAGCCCTTTCTAGAGCTTTTGCTTCATACAAATTTCTTGAGTTTATTGTTATACAAAGTTTGTATAAATTATTATAGAAAGGAGCTGTTATGGACGTGAGCCTTAACAGCCTTAAAGGGACAGCAGCGGCTTTCTCATTTTAAATTATTATAAATGAGAGACACGCTGCTGTTCTTTTAAGACCGTTAAGGCTCCCATCTCCAACAGCTACTGACGTCTCTCTGTGTGCTCAGAATCCGTGAGGAACGCCCCCAGCACAGACCCCCTGCCGGGTTCAGCCCAGCCCGTGCTCCCATCAGACCACCCGGAACCTGAGGGCAGCTCCCATGGCTCCGCCTCCGAGGAGTCGTCCAGCTACCACCCCCCCACCGCTCACGTCCGCCCGACGCACCCTCTCAAGAGCTTCGCCGTTCCCCCTGTGGCGGGACTTAACCCCTCCCTGGAGGCGGCGGCCCCCCCCAGCACACAGCTGCTCCCGCAGGCAGGTGAGTGTGATGGTGTCGAGCGAAGGACAGCTGGAGCGGCGGGTGGCTCCGTGCCTGGGCCTCACCGCGTTATCATTTCAGGACCCCCCGCCCAGCTGAAGACTGCCTCCATCGGCACGCTGGCTCGCACGCGCCCCCCCGTGCCCGTCATCGTGCCCAGCGCCCCCGACGTGAGCGAGACCAGCAAGATGCTGGAGGAGGCCGAGAGCGTGAGTAGCAAACCCTCCCTCCGTCAGACGCGAGATGGTCACACAGCCAGCCCAGCTCTGGGGTGTGTTGAGACACGCAGGAGCCCCCTGAGGTTTAGCCTCATATACACAACTCGGGTTCATATTCGGGTGTCTGTTCATATTTTATTTTCTGACTTTTTTTTTTTTTTTTTTATTAAATCTCTTTTCTCTCTTCCTTTGCTTTTTCATGTTGCTTCATTGGTCATTAACCCAACTGCTCTCCAATTTAATGTCGCCGAATTGCTGACACTCACGGAATAGTGTGTGTGTGTGTTGTGCATCCACGTCCCTGGCTGCCTGCTGCTGGCTTCTAAGTGTGCACGAAATGTTTCTGTGCGCTGCACCCCCCATGCCCCGCGGTAATCCTCTTCCTCTCCCGCAGAGCTATGAGAAGGACGAGTTATCGGAGGAGATGGCTCACCTGGAGGGGCTGATGAAGGACCTGAACGCCATCACCACCGCCTGAGCGCCACGGTCGAAAGGTCGCCAGAGATCGACAAACGGGGGGGAGTTCACCACACAACAGGGAAACGAAGGAGAAACCAGCGTTGCGCCTCCTCTCTTCGCTCGCTCTCGCGAAGGAGACGGCCACCTGCATCTGCGGGGGGGGGGGGAAGCGGGGGAGCGGTCTCGGACTCTCGGTGCTCGGCTCAGAAGACCCCGGTCCCGGGAACTTCCTAGAGGCGCCGCTTAAAGACGCTCTTTTACACCGCTCAAGGACACGCACGCAAGCGTTTGCCGGAGCGTGCGGCGCTCATGTGCGAACCTAGAGCGTTTTGGATGTCTGTTTCTCCATGGATGCTGGACCTTGGTCCTGTTGCCCCACCCCCTGCCATTTTTTTTATATTGATCATTTATTCTGAATGCCATTATTTTCCTTGTGCCACACTATTGTGCCATGACTTTATTATCGGGTAGTTCCTACGTATGGTTTTATATGTATACATATCGATATGTGAATATACTTTGAAACTGCCTCATTTTAGATTCTGTGGGAAGTTCTTGGTCTGTGCATGGAGACTCGCTTCGTCGCAGGTCGTCGGGGGTCGCTGTTGAAATACTGCCGTTCGCAGCGCAGGTGCAAAGGAACCGCGAACGCACCGTCGCTCGTGCGTCAATAGGAGCTCGAAAGGGTTCCTCGCCGAATGGCTCGCGGGTGCGAAGGTGTGCAGCGCCGTGCAGCGCCGTGCCGCGCCGCCCGTCGGGTAATGCCTCCGGGACCATGTGACCTTGTGGCCGCTCAGCCTTATGGAGGACGGCTGAAGATGTCGCACCAACCCTAACCCTGTTCCTCACTGCAGGGACGTGGGAGGAATTTTTAACAAGCATTTCAAAGCCCTTTTTTAAGCTGGTTTTATATGAAGAAAAAAGTTCTGTACCCAAATTCTGCATTTGTGTAAAACTAAAATGATGATTATTATTATTATTATTATTATTATTATTATTATTCCAGGTAACAGACCTGTCCCCTCACCCTTTTACCCAAAGAGACACGTCACAGCAAACTGTGCTGCGGTTCAGTGTGTCCCCCTCCTCGATATGTGCATCTCGTTCATCGTCGCCGTAAACGAAACTCTGCTTTCGAACACGAAATACTGGAAGCGCCGACGACGGTCGCCAACAGACCCACGTTGCACTTTGCTCGGCAGTTTGCAGAGGTGCGTTTCGTACATTCGCTGTGGTTTTAGACTGTTTTCGTGAAGCTGTAGTGTCATAGGTAAGCAGTTGGCAGCTGGTCTTCTGTTCGTTTGTATCGTTCCTTTTGCCTTGGAAGTGGTGATGCCGGTTTCGTTGTGTTACGGACATGGAGCTCTGCCCTTGACTCTTGTACAAAGACTGTTTTTGCAAATAAAAAGAAAATCCAGTGGCTTTTTTAAAAAAAAAAAAAAAAAAAAAGTGTGTCTGTTTCTATTCTGTACTGGTCCTCGGACACACTTGACGTATAATTACCGAATCGTTGCATTTCGTTCTATGTTTGGTGTTGTTTCACCTTAACCGAACCCATTTTGTATTCAGTGAGGTCACGTGGCGTGGAAATGAGCAGCAACGAGAGCAAAGCAGAGTTTCTGCAGGCGAAAGAGGATGGCCATGAACCATGTGGTGGTGATCATTTGAGATCTACATTGTGGCCTTATATCTGTACTCCTCAAATCTGTGCGCTGCATTCATTAGACCTGAAAGCCTGCGCACCTTCTTATTTTCATTAGATGACCGACATCGGTCAATTCTGGTGAAACCGTGTAGGAACGATGTGACGGTATGAAAAGTAACCTTGGACTGAACGGTGTGATGCACATCGCTGTCGAGGCTCAAGCCCGATTCACGGCGAAGACTGAAGTCGTGAGTAAATGGCAACGATCACGTCCAGTGATGGTTATTCATATTAGATTAAATTTGTGCATATGTATCGGTGGCATTGACACAACTAAACATTTAGATGTTCTGTTGCCATTACAATTTTTTTTTTTTTTTTTTTTTTTTTAAAAATATGAACTTTGAGCTCAAGCAATCAATCTTCTGGGCTCCAACCGTCCAACACATGACACGGTTTCCTTGAGAAGATTCCTGCAGGTGAGCACCTCAATTTTTTCTTTCAGAAGATGGTAGAAGTCCTGGTCAAGTGGTGTCTAGTACAATGTGTTGACGTAGGTGTGGAAACCTCATGGCGAGGGTCACAGCACAAAGGTACCTGTACAACTCTTTGGGGTGACACTTGGGACAGCTCCTATTGTAGTGGTTAGAGCTACTGCCTTTGGACCCAAAGGTCACAGATTTGAATCCCACCTCTTGCTTTAGTACCCTTGATCAAGGTATGTACCCGAGAAAGAAGCGCCAGTAAAAACTACCCAGTTGTATGAATGCATAAATAACTATAAGCTGCTTTGGAGAGAAGTGCCAGCTAAATTAATAAATGTACTTTGCTAAAAAGTGAGACACAGTAGTACGGCATATATCTGAACTAGCACATTTCCACGTTGATGTTAGACCTCCAGGAAAATAGTGCTGATTAGATGATGTAGTGTGGTCAATGGTTTTCTAAAAAAAAAAAAAAAAAAAGTAAAGTCCAATGTTTGTTGTCAACTGGCTTCACAGTTTCTTCTCCCTTTGAATGCACCATGATGGCTTTTTCTCCTCAAGTTAATTTGTCATCTAAAGAAGATGTTTGTGTTGTAACAGTTGGATTGGTACCTTTATCATTGAGTGGTTGGGATGTTGGCATGGCGAGGAGCCCAATGACAACCCCAGGCCTTAAGACAACCCCATGTTCTCTATAACACTTCAGATTCAAAAATCAAAACTTTTCTCTTCACCAAAAGACAAAAAAAGTCTTGGGGGGAGGACAATTTTAGTTGAACTCCTTCCCCTTTGAGTACTCCTACCCCCTCACAAGCATGGCCTCTTCCAAAAATCAAGCTATGCAGTAATCTCTGAAAGTCACATTACATACCACGAGATGCATGTAGTGATCGTGGTAAATGTTTTAATATGTATTATTTACAGCTCTTTTTCCTGGTTACACAGATTTGTAGAACACAAAATAAGTGATAGTTTATACCTTAAGATGTCCAAATTTGAATTGATCTGCTACATTTAAAAACTCAGGTTGGTAAACTTTATCTAATTATTCTGGATCATTCCCCAGCCTCACTGATGTCTATCTTGTCCAATAGGGTTTATTGCTGAGGTGCCTGTCATTGAGGTGTGAAATGGTCGCTTGCTCCACATTCTGACAACAGGTAGGGCTCTACGCACACGAAACATTAGTAAGAAACCATATGAGCTGGCAACGATTCAGGTTTTTGTGCTATATTAATGAGCCAGACAATTCTTAGTTTTAAAGAGACCTGAAAATGTCACATCTGGATACAAGAAGTCACAGTTAGATCCTGAAAGACTAAATACAGCATTTACCAAAGATATACTTACCGCCTAGGCCACAATTTTAAGATACAAACTCCCCCCGACTGACTCTTTCATAAAGTATAAGCTGTAAATTGTCCAACGTACACTTTGTACTTCATGACAGTCAAAATCCAGTTGTGTAAAAGGTCTAGAGTTGAGCCAAAAAAGTTCTGACCAGTCCTTTAGAGGTTAGGTTTAACATTTTATTTTGAAATCATTCTTACAATGGTTTATTTTTTTTAATTTTTTTTTTTAAACTGCTTTTGGGAAAAGTTACAGCTATTCCATTTTATTTGGTTAAACAAGTGTTACACCAAGAAGCCCTTAAACATTTGGAATGAATGGACATTTACAACAACATTAACACACATGCTCCGGCACAAGAAACCTTCAAAATAAGCTCCACTACTGTAGAAATGTACACATTGGTGCTAATATTAATTTTCACATTAATTTCCAAGCATGACTAAATCTCTTGTACCTGTCAGGATCTTCATACAGGCCATGGAAAACATCATGAAAGGTGAGGAGCACATGTGCACCTGCAACTGCCGCACGAGTCATTTAATCATTTCAAAACCCACCTTGGCAAAAGTGATGCAGAAAGGATTTAAAAACTTGCAGAAGCTTTTTGTTATAGGAAGTGCAGCAATATTAAGCCTGTGCCTTTTTGCATATACCTTAAATAAGCATTTTACCATTGGACCAAGGGGCAGTATTTCCACTCTAGCTTTGCTGTAATGCCTGAAACCAGAATTATGTGCTGTAATACAGATTCATTCTATTGTTAAGTATTCTCTAGCAGGTTATTTTGGCCTGAAACAGACAACCCTCACTGCCTGTTTTAATGCAAAAGGTTTAAAGCACTTTATTGAGGGTGGAGATTATATACAACACGCAAAAAAAAAAAAAACCTTTTTCTACCATTTTATAAACATAGGCACATTCTTAGAAAGTCAATTGTGCTGCTAAACTTTCTCTCCGCAGTGGGTCTACTGATCTCTAGATGTCCTGAAGACTTCCGCCTTTGTCAGCTCAGAACTCAGCAACAACCCACCAAGTAAAGCCAGTGGAAGCAGATGATCGAGGATTGAGAAGTGCCACTTGAGGCTTTCCCAGTTGCCAGGACGCTCTGGTATCTGCAAGCTAACGAGCAGCAGCACACCTCATGGTAAGGTAAACTGGCAAGAGACGCCCTGTACACAACTGAGCCATGAAGGACTCCTTGGGAAAGCAGGAAAAGTGGGGCCCCGGTGTGGCATTGGTGGGTGCAGTAGGGGAATGTGTGGAGGTTCTAGTCTCTCTGGAAAGCACCCTGGGCGGCAGAGGTTGCGGCAGTGGTTGCTGCAGCCTGGAAGGTCTTGTTCGTGAAGACGCCCTGGGAGAACTCCTGCTGGGCCTTCTGGAAGCTGGCTCCAGTGCTGCGGTAATGAGAGTGGACCTGCGGACGGCAGCATTCCCACAGTCACTTTAAGGCAAGCTGCAAATAATGAAGTGCAGTGTCTGCAGGAATTAACTGAATAAAGAAATGAGTGAGCATAGTGTTAGCTGTGTGAATCTTTACTGGTTTGGTTCCCCTCTACAATAGAAATATTAACATTTATTCATTTAGCTGATGCTTTTCTCTAAAGTGACAAAACAGTTTACCTACTCAGGGGAGCTGGGGCTCAAACCTGCAACCTGTGGGTCCAGGGGTAGTGGCTCTACCCATTGCGCTACTAGGTTGCCCTTCCTGCCCAAGGATGCTAAAAAAAGAATAGCTCTACCCTGCTGGGTTCCTCTCCCTACCCAGAGGTGGGGCTCGAACCTGCAACCTTTGGGTCCAGGGGCAGTGGCTCTGCCTACCCCACCCCTGTGAGCTAAAACCTTTTATCTACTAGCTTTTCCTCCTGCCCCCCCAACAAGTTTTATTTGGTAATTTAAAAGTCAGCCAACACAACTTGCAAGAAGGCACGTTGCTAAAGAACATACCATTTTCAGCAGGATAACAGAGAGTGCTGCACAGATGGTGAAGAACACTGCCACTACTATCATGATGATCCCCACAGGAACATTAGAGCCGATGATGGAAACTGCTGCAATCCAGCCACTGTGTATAAAAATTTGTTGCTGTAAAAATATAACCCACCACTTGTACTACATAAGTACATAATTTAACACAACTTTGAGTATGCATGTTAACTGCCTATTTAAATAAAAAAGGTTAGCAATAAGATAGTCGAGTGGCTTTACTGTCATTTCAATAAACATACCTGTTGCCCCATTTTGGGATTCCCACAGCCTGGATGACAAAAATTACCACTTGGAAGAAGAAAACAAAGAAGAAAAAGAAGAAATTGAAGGAGCTGTCCGACCTGGAAAGCAAACAAAGACACATTAGTGGACACGAAGCTGCTGATCACTCCTATAAGATATATGTCCTTAACGGGAGAACTGACCTGAAAGCCTTGTAAACGGGCCGGTACCAGCAGATGAAAGAACAGGGTGTGAAGAGAATGAACCAGAGGATGGCCAGGCCAAAGTCCACCCCGTACGCTGCGTCTGCTGTGAAGTAGGCCAGGCATGCGAGCAGGTTCAGGAACAGAGTCACACAATTAACTGCAAGAGACACAGACAGGAAGTCAGGGCAGGGCAGGGCAGGACAATGAGCTGAGACAGAGAGGACTCCTTTGGAGCTCACAAAGGGCCCTGTTGGGGGGAGTTAAGCACTGTCATTTACTCACACATCCAAAGGTAGTACAACATCTTGCAAAGCCTTCTGTGCTCCAGTGGAATTTCTTCAGAAAAATCCTGGTAGAAACAAGGCTTTATGGGAAATCTCTTGGGCAGCGGTGGCCAGTTGTTTTCTTTGCCTGTAAACACACACACACACACACACACACACATTTTCAGAACCGCTTGTCCCATACGGGGTCACGGGGAACCGGTGCCTGTAAACAAATGCGTCAAAATAAATGACACTCTTCAATGTCTTCCCTAGGACTTTCCCTAAAGAATCACATCAGATGCCATGACTTTAAAGATTACCCATGCACATAATGACCAGAGGGAGGAAGGAAAAAAAGCCACAAGCGTAAGAGCGCTAATAAATATGTCATAAGCACATTTCCGGTAAAACCGTACTTCTGATCCAACAACATATTCAAATGCAGGTATTCAGGGAAGTGGTGATGTGGCCATAAGACCCCAAGACCATTACGTGGACATGCTCACCTGTGGAAGCGGCCCGATTCTGCAGCTCCTGCTCCTTGCGCTCCAGCTCGGCTGCCTTCCTCTCCAGCTCCTCCTGCTGCCGGAGGAGGTTGGCCTGGGCAGCAGCGGCCGCCACCTGGGTTCGAGAAAGAAAGAGGTCGGCACTTCCGGACTGCATGAATGTTGGTCCTGACACAGGGCACCGTGATGCTGCAGAACAAGTGGAATTCAGTGGAATTCCGCCAACAGAACTTATTACGATCGCACACCATCACATCCGACTTCCACATTAAGCCCTCCGTAAATTCATCTGCATGTACAGAATATTTACACCTCGCTTAGGAATGCTCATACACCACCTGACAATAACAACATCTCTTTCATCCAACAGCATCTCAGCGTGAGCATTTCTAATATGCTCAGCTTATAACTGCTGCAGCGGGACTTGCTTATCGATCGCCTTCCAAATCATCGCACAAACCTCAACAATAAAACAGGCTGAGGGATCTTCTGACTCGTTTTAACGGCAGGTGACTCTCTGAAGCTGCTGTGATGACTGGCAAACAGGCAGACAGTGAGAGAGCAGAAAAAGAAAGAGATAGTGAAGGGTGGACAAAGAGGCACTGAAAAACAATTCTGAAATGGTAACAAGAGACGCAAGGAGCCCCAGAATAAAGCAGATAAGTCAGCAGACAGGCAGGCAGGCAGCCAGACAAAGATCGACGTGGGTCCGGAGGGGCCCTCTGAGGGGGATCGTCACCTGCGGACTGGGCTCCGTGGATGGCTGCAGCACGGCAGGCTGGGAGGTGGGGATGGTGGTCCCAGTCTGGCGTGCCTATTAAAAATAAAAATAAAAAAAGAAAAAAGCACATGGCTCAGCAGGTGGATTCACAGACACACCTCAAGCAGGAAGTGGAGTGCGGCAAAACGCTGCTGCGACCTGGGTGTGCGTCCCTTATCGGCCTGGTTAAAGATTACCATCATAAGCTCTGGGTGCGCAGTCGAGCTGTAATGACTTCACGTAAAGTCAACAGGGTGACGTGAAGAAGTCGGCGCACACCCTCAAAAGCATTGTCTGTTTTTACACACCTGGCGCTTATTTCAATGCAACCTTGATTAAGTAAGTCGAGGGGTGTAGGTACTGTTTCACACCACTGTCACTCAGTCAAGTGCCTTCAACTCCTCCTCTATATCCCACACGGCACAAATTTCTGTTAGATGCGAAACACACCAAAGTGTGGTAAAGGCAGACCTTACCAAGCCGGCACTGTCCGAGAAAGGGTTGTATTCATCAAGGTGGTCCGCGCCAGTGTGGGTCACCTGAGTGACCGAAGGGTCCTGAAACACACAACGTTGATGGTCACGGAAGTGGTCGATAAACCGCTCAAAGAACACGCTGTGCCATACAGGGCCACTCCGTCACGGTTATTGGAGACACCCAGTTTTACCACATATACTGTACCCAGAATAGAAACAAAAAGGAAAACATGTCAGGGAAATTTATCACTCAATGGGGGGGGCAGTTGAGGGAAACTGCACCAGATCCGTTCCAAAGTCGATTGATTTCCACATTAGGGCTTTTTTGAGGTCAAAACAGAAGTGGCTGTGAACAGCAGAGTTATGGCTTGAACACAAGACAAGTTGTTTGTTGGCTTTTTTTTGGGCACTTGTACAAAACCGGTTTGGCCTGGTTCAGTTCACTGTGCGAGGATTGTGTGACAGCCACCCTGCCTAATTTTAGATTTCAACAAACTTCAATAAATACTCAGCGGCGTTCAGGCATAACAATGCGCGGAAGCAACAGGAAGGTACCGTACGCTGTTTTACCGTGTACGCCCGCATCCCTTCTCCGGCAAAGTCCAGACTGAAGTATTTTAAATACAGTACAAGCAGTTTGTGAATGAATGTCTCTTTCACCAGTTTGCTGACAAGCCACTGGGCGTGAACATGTGGATTCAATCAGAACATGGACAAAAGCAGTCTGTCCAAAGTCACGGTGTATAAACGGGTAAATGACGTCTTGCCCTACTACTGGCACAGGGGACAGGCGAATCCGCATTAGAAAACCAAAATAACCTTCAAAATGAATTTATCAGAGGTCCAGAGTAACAGATTAACTCATCTGAGTGGACGGCCTATCATAAGCAGCCATATCTCATTTTTGATTGACAGTACAGTGATTTAATGGCACAACAAAGTAGTTAGTTGTTCTACTTTCCTAGAAAAAGCTGAGCAGCGCTATTTCACTTCATCGACTCCTGCTCCGAGTAACAACCTACACACAGCGAGGAGGAAGTTCGCTCACTAAGCGGTGAATGTGGGGCGGCACAGCAGGTAGCACTGGCACCTCGAACATTCTGGGATGGAATCTGGCTCAGTCTGTGTGAAGTTTGGATATACTGTCACTGCTTGTGTGGGCTTCCTCCCACGGTCCAGAGACACGTGTGTGTGTGTGTGTGTGTGTGTGTGTGTGTGTGTGTCTCTCAATGAGAGTGTGGTTGCCCTGATGAACTGGCATCCATCCACACTGTACCCTGCCTCCTGCCCCATCAGCATGTTCCCAGGACAGGCTCCGGACCACCTGGACAAGCAAGGGGGTTGACAGCAGAGTCCTACCACTCCAGTGAGTGTAAACAGTAAGCAACAGCGTACAACAACAACAAGCAGCAGTCCCACACGACTGACTGAGTGTCCAAAAGGCAGGTGTGGACACCACCAAGCCGGACACTGGCCCATCCACCCAGCTTAGTCCCTTCCTTCCCACTCTGTGTTTGCTTAGGAAACGTGGCACCGAGTCGACGACTGACAGGAACAAAGTCCACCGTCACCACCAGCGCGTCGCCCCACCTGGAAAGGGTTGACGTCCGCTGCGTCCGTCGCAGGGCCGCCGACGAATCCCGACATGTCGACCGAGACGACCGAGGAGCCCGTGGAAAACGAATCACCGCCGCTCTCTGCGTCACTCCGAGCGGCCGCTGCCTCTTCTCGACTGCTGCGACTCACTTCCGCGTCGGCGGCCTTGTGCGCATGCGTCCAGGACGTGGCACGTCGGCGGTCACGTGACCAGGACACGGCCCCAAACAAACAATTCAAACGTCAACGCAAGCGGTTACAGTTAGTTGACGCTTTTCTGCACAGCGACTTAGCATGTTAGTCTTCCTAAGACTACAACTATTTACCCATTTATACAGCTGGGTACTGTTATTAGACCAATTTAGGATAGGTACCCCTCACTCACAAGTACTACAGCCAGAGGTGGGGATCGAACCTGCGACCTTTACTTTAGCTCCAAAAACAGCAGCTTTACCACTACGCCAACTGTCCAAATACTGCGACCTCAAACGGGCCATACACATGATTAACATAACAACCAAGTCGGGGGGAGTTTAGAAATGGAATTAACTGAAATTCGCAAAGGCCTTGTATATTACGCAAAAACCTTAAAAACATCTTAGCCTTATATTAATTAGTACTAGTACACACATGGTCTGTATGCACTGTTCAGACTAAGAAAAACTGAAAATTGTTTCTTTGTTAGCAAATCTGGAACTAAGTATATGATATCATGTATTAATAGAACAAACAAAACCCTACAGTATCGCTAATGAACGGGGAGACACCTTGTTTTAAGAGTAATAACTACGGTCTACGCCAGAAAAAGGTGGCCAAGAACAATTCGCATCTGTACCATCCTCGAATTTTCTGAGAAAACGCTTTGCATGGTACTTTTCGGTGTATAACCTTACAAGAAATTTCATTAACCGGCTGACTGATTTAAAAAAAAATGTGTAAACTTTCTCCCAGGCGGTAGGTATTCCAATAAGCAGCAACATCCCCGAATCTGGGAGCTAACAGCTATTATTTTTGAAGGACTGCGAGAAAGAGACTCTTCCGCAAGAAATATCGAGCGAATTCGCTAGAGAGACATTGGTGTGATAAAAGAGCTCTGTGAACAATCACACAGCCATTCCACACACCTCTATTACCCAAACAACTGCTAGTCTCTCTCTGCACTTCCGCGTCGCCGCCCTCCTGCGCATGCGCACACTGCAGAGCTTCGACCTGAAGAGGGTCATATGCTGCATAATCGTACTCATATATATATTTTCATTCATCCATATTTGGCACCACCGCTTATCCTGTGCAAGTGGTCTGACGCCTATTCCGAAAATTTATGGCGCGAGGGTAAACGGGATGCCAGTCCATCGCCGGGCATAAATATATTACAATTTATAGACTATAGAGATACTAACTTGTTTAACTTGTTTACATTTTGCCCTCATTCGTTTCAAAGCTGTATATTCTCGTCCCCTTTTTCCTGGACTGTTTATATTTTATTTACATTTTAATAAATATGTCAGGAATTTTAAAATGAACTAATATACTGTCTCCATCATGTCTTTGTGGGTATTCTCAAAGTGTAATAACGCACGTGTGATATTGAATTACGTAAGGAAGTTAAAAAGTTTTTTCTTTTTTTCTTTTTTTAAAAAATTCATTTTTTTCTCGTGCAGCTTGCGTTCCACACACGCGCCCTGCGTGCGCGCGACCCGCGCTGACGTCGGCTGCTCGCATCGTCTCGCGCCGCAGCCATGGAGGACGTCAGAGGTCGGGCTCGTTTCCCTGTCATTCAGTCATTGTGTTCTAATTCCAAAATATTTAAACAAAATACAATCTGCTAAAATGTGTCGGTAGAGACGGTAAGACAGGAAATCGAAATTTTTGCAGCATTAAAGTTCCCCGCCGGGCGGCGGCTGTACGGGGGACACGCGTATGAGATATATAATTATGAGATGTGCGTAAATTCGGTGTACAGAACACGTGGTCAGGTCACCTTGTCTCGTGGGTGGCGGCATGGGGGGTGTCGTGTCGTGGCTTCGCGGGTCACTGTTTTCCTGGACTGAACGTTTGGATGAAATCGCCGCTGTACGATTAACGAGCTGTTCAGGGAGCGTCTGAAAAGTGCGGCTTCAGTTGCGAAGCGTCAACAAACCAGTCAAATAACTTCACTAAAGTTCCTTCTTATCAGCAGTTTTGTTTTGTTTTGACAGTGTTTCCACTTTCGTGTGTGGTCCAAAACTACGCGTGGGGGAAACTGGGCCTGGACAGCGAGGTGGCCCGGCTGGTGGTGGGCAGCGACCCGATGGCGGTCGTGGAGGAGAACAGACCCTACGCTGAGGTGCCACACTTCCTTGTCCACAGCATCATGCTGTCATTCTTAACATCTTTGAGCACATTCTTACTTTTCCTTGCGCTGCGTCTCGTTTCCCAGCTGTGGATGGGTGCCCATCCGAAGGGAGATGCCATCATCAAGGACAACCGCATACCCCAAAAGACCCTGGGCCAGTGGGTAGCCCATCACCCTGGGTGCCTGGGGTCAAAGGTCAAAGACACCTTTCAAGGGCAGCTCCCTTTCCTGTTCAAGGTCCTGTCCGTGAACACCGCTCTTTCCATCCAGGCTCATCCCAACAAGGTGAAGTGACTATGTAGCAACGTATTTGTAGCTTTACGTTTATTTGTATGGCAGAGGCTTTTCTTAACAGCTTACAACAGAAAACCCATTTTCTAAACCGAAAGACCATTGAACAGCCGAAGAGCTTTAAAAACAGACCCATGATTATGAAGGCAGCCGCAAATCTGATACCTCTATGTTGCTGGCAGACGTCACACAAGTAGCTGCCTATAAAACGACATTTAAAATAGCAAAGATGCATGTGGTAAAATAGCATGTGGTGTTGTACTCGTAGCTTTCAGCGGAGGTCTAACCGAGATGACTCAAAATCTTTGTTGAGGGCTGGAAAGGATTCAGCAGCTCTGAGGGATAGAGGGCTGGAGCCTGAGCCTTTGTTGGATCTCCGTAGGAACTGGCGGCAAAACTTCACGCCCAGTTCCCCGAGCACTACCCAGATGACAACCACAAGCCCGAGATGGCCATCGCCCTCACGCACTTCGAGGGCCTTTGTGGCTTTCGCCCCGTCGAGGAGATCGTTGGATTTCTGAAATGTAAGGCCAACTCAGATTTCTTACCCCGTCGCCTCACAGATGAGCAAGAATTACGGTACCCGTGGTAAAAACAAATGCTTTGCATGTATCTGCGCCAGCCGTGCCGGAGTTCCACGCCCTCGTGGGCAACGAGGCGGCCGAGGAGCTTCGGGGCAGCGTGGGCACCATGGGTCAGGCCCTCCGGAAGTGCTTCACCCGCATGATGAACTGCGAGAAGAAGGTGTTTGTGGACCAGCTGAACATGCTGGTGAAGCGAGTCACAGAAGAAGGTAGGAACCGCGGTCAATAAAGAGCCCTTGAGCTAAGCGCGGTATGAACGGAACAGACTCACCCCTAAATAATGTGTTGAGCGGTATTTCTGGAACAGCATTTAAACGCTGAGAAAGCGAACGATGGCACCAACGGAAGACTCGCGTCTAGGTAAATTTCACCTCAAGGTTACCGTCGGCCCTTTGATTAACGCCGCTTCTCCATCCCTGCGAAGCGGCTGCAGGTAAGGACACATCCGGAAGCAACGGGGAGCTGTTGCTACGGCTGCACTCTCAGTTTCCCGGTGACATCGGCTGCTTCTCCATCTACTTCCTGAATCGTGTGACGCTCGAGCCGGGAGAGGCCATGTTCCTGGGGGCCAACGAGCCGCACGCCTACCTCTTCGGAGGTGAGATGTCTCGGCCTGTGCCGGGATCTACAGAAAAAGATGACAATGCATTGTCGCTGAAAGTAACACGTTATGCTGCTCTGAAGTGTACCTACCTCCTGAGTGTAGAGCCATGCTTCCACTGGCCCGAACACAAGGCCAGGTCAGAGTGGGTGGAGTAAAGTATCTAAATATGCAGATTTTGAATGGAGCATCTGGTAAAGATTATTAACCAGATAATAAGGCTCAGGGCTAATGTCCCGTCACCCCACCCCACCCCGCTTGTCCCGCAGACTGCGTCGAGTGCATGGCCTGCTCCGACAACACCGTGAGGGCTGGACTCACGCCCAAGTTCATCGACGTCCACACCCTGTGCGAGATGCTCAACTACAGCCCCGCCCCAGCCAGCTCCAAAATCTTCCCGTGCATCCAGGACCCGTCCGACCCCTGCGTCTCCCTGTACGACCCGCCCGTCCCCGACTTCACGGTCATGAGGATACAGGTAACCCTCCACTCCAACGACCGTTTCCTTTCCCTGCGCCCGTTCACCTTCATGTCCCAGTTAGTTGGAGGTTCTTAACCATTTCTAGGCTACACAGCGCATTAAGAATGGGATGAAAGCTAAGGACCACCCCAGCATAGTGTCCATAAATAACATCTGAGAAAATTAACTATTGATAGTGATATTTTAATTACACTCAATGTTTATAACCAGAGGTTTAGAACCTCCTGTTTTAGATTTTTTTTTTTTTTTTGGACACCCTTTCCTGTTCCTGGCACTGTCCTCACTTGTTGCCCCAGTTTAATCGCCTCTAAATCTCCTGCTGTCCTGGAATCGTATCCAGCTGGGGACCTCAGGAACTGTTACTTTTGATCGGACATCACAGCCGTTTAATTAGCGGGACCTCAGAGCCAGCGCCCAGCTGATTGTGAGGATGGATGTTCGTCTTCTGTCCGTGCCGGGGACTCCGTCCATCCCTCATTCACCCTCTCCATTTTGGCCCTCCGGTCTGGGATTCAGCGCCACCGTTTCTTCACGGCTGGCGCTGGACTCAAGAGCATGTCCATGTGTCCCTTTCCAGGTGCCGGGCTCGGTGAAACAGTACCTGGTGGCTCCTCTGGACTGCGCGGGTATCCTGCTCGTGGTCCACGGAGAGGCCAGCGCCGCCTCGGCCGCCGCCCACTCCGACTTGGCCCTACACCGGGGTTCCGTGCTCTTCATTTCCGCCAACGAAAGTCTGACGCTGCACATCTCCTCGCCCTCCGGCATGACGCTCTTCCGCGCATGCTGCCTCCTCTAGTCCCTCCCCCTCCTTCCCACATGTGCTATGCAGTATCCTGAGTAAAACCAGTGGCAGCAGCCCAGACGAGGTTCTGCGCAACTGTTAACCACGGTGCTGTTACAGTGCAGTATTCCTCATGATCATTTGCACAGTACATTTTTCAATTTATTACACATGGCACAGTTTATACAGTAATACTGAACATTGTCTCACTGTACTCTTTCAAGGAAGTGAGTAAAGTACCATGCTACTTACCATAAAGCCCTTCAGCTCGTGGGCGAATTGTGCCGTTAAGGCGCTGTATCACGGCGATTGCACGATGAGAGCCTGGATTCTTAGGTGGAGGTGTTTGCGCATGTCTTCGGAATGAAACTGCTGCTGTGCCCATGGATGATGCTTGTTGCGTATGTCAGGGTCTTTTTTTTTTTTTTTTTTAAACTATATTTCTGCATTAATGCGGCCAGCAGGTGGCCTAGCGGTTAGAGATTCCTCCTTGTCATGTCTCCGTTTCCCCTGCCATCAAGGTGACCTACAGTGAATTACCCGGCTGTATAAATGGGTAAAACACTATAAGTAGCTTACTGTAGAAGTTAGTATTCTAGTTAACCGGGGGGACGGCTGGTCGCATTCTTTCACGTAAACTATGCGACTTGTCCGCCCGGCTCCTGTTAAACACCGCTGTTGACGCCTGGTTCCCGCGCCACACGGAAATCTTCGAGGAGGGGGCAGGTCCAATGCTGAAGGAGAGTTTTTCGAGCTCGTACCTGTGACCGACACCCTGACGCAACCCTATCCAGGTGAAACCATCTTATTTACATCCTTTAACTCATGCTGTAATTCAGACTTGTAGTGACTATAGGAGGATTTAAACCTGAGCGCTAACCTCAGGCCCTGCGATGGAGGGATTTCCCAGCATGCCTCTGTTTCTTGTTGCAATGCGAATCCTTCATAAAGTGCATGCCGGATAGCAGCGAAACGGTGAACGCGCTGGTGTTCACAGCGCAGCTACATGATCTCTGAAGGAGACCAGGTTGCCTGATTTTAGTTTCTTCCTGTAGCATCCCCCCCACCCGCCGAATGCAGTTTGCAGCCATTACTGATGACGGATGATGTGGCCAGTGTTGTTACCTACATGCTATACTGCTCACCTCCCCCACCACCTCTGTTTACTGTAACAGACTTTGCACTATGAAGATAAACAGAGCAATTTAGACCCCCTCCCCCACCCCCTTTAATTAAAAATTTTTAGGTTTGAAAAAGTTTTCCATAAGTTTTGGTCTCATCTGATGAAAAATTAGTTAACCTAGGGGAGAATGTATCCTTTTGTGCAAGTTGGAATGAGTCTGCAGTTCTCTATATAGCATGACTTTTTAAATGGGATCGTGAGTATGTAAAAATATGAATAAACATTTATTGGGTACTAATAGTGGCTCTGGTACTTTTATTAAAATGTATTTCACTGGGATTATTATTTAGCTGACACCTTCGTCCAACATGACAGAGTAGGTTTATATACTTTTTTTTTTTTTTTAAACATTTTGGCAGCGGTCTTGGAATGGAAATCCAATGTTGCATTCAAAGAAACATCTCAGAGGAGATGTATGATTATGTGACTGTCTGATTGCAAGACAAATGATTTGACAGCGAAATATCCGGGCCCTGATCTCGAGAACAACAGAGTGTGCATACCACGGTGTTATTTGACCTGTCTGGAAACTGAGTCCCTCTCACGTGTTCATGACGCTGTGCGGGGAGTTTGGTACCCGAGCCGCTCTGCCTAGAGACCCTCCTTCCCCCAACGCCGCTGGTCTCACTTCTTCACACAAGAGGAGCTGAAGGTGCGATGCGATTATTGAAAACACTTCAACGGGCATGTTGGTGAAAAACAACTTCAAATGACACTTTGTCCCCGGAGAACGATTTTGTGGAACTCCCTGTTGTCCCATCTGCAGGAAAACAGGATACAGCTTCTCTGCGTTTCCTTAAAAATAGGGGCGCGGGGGCCCAAAAACGTCTATAAGTGACCAAACAAATGGTTTGGCCCATGTGGTACATCATGAAAGGGTCCTGAAAAATTGTTTTTGCCCAAAAAAACTGACTCTTCCCATACCTTATACAGCATGTGCAAGGTGGGAAAAGTGGCTAAAACATACCAGTAAAAAGAAGCTGGAGCACAACATTAATCATGATCAGATCACCGATCAAAGTATGAAATCAGACTGGTTTCTTCACGCCATTCGCATGATCCCCCCCCAACACCAGCGGTTACGATGTCCAAACACTACGATCGACACTAGCTCAAACTGCTTTCTCCCCAAGGCTCATAGAGGGAATTACAGCTTACAAGAGTTTAAGAATACTTTAAATACACTTTATTATATACACACATTTAAAAACATCACTGATGTCATCACTAATTCTTCCATAGTTTCACTGTCCATTCTATACCGTGCAGAAAAATCGTGGCAATGACCTGCAGCTGTCAAATTAATGCACAGCCTAGAAATGATTCAGCCTGTGACACCAGCACTGGGGTAATTGTGTTTTTTTTCCCCATATATGATAATATGGACATTAAAATAGAATGATATTCACTGGATAGATGCAAGATTTCTGCTGTTCAGATGTTTCCAAAAGGGTCTCCTGCAATCTCAGATGATCCCACAGGAGGCGCTCTCTTGCGTTCCTACAAGGGCATCTCGCCTGAGCCTCACCGGGTCCCTAATGCATCGCGGTCCATCCTGAAGGTGTGCTTTTGCGGACCTGTTCCGGCGTGGGTCCGAGGGCGGCGTAGAGCCTCTGCAGGGCACGGACGTCTTCCAGAGCATCGTGGCCTGGGTAGCGGATACCCAGGACTGCCTTCACCAGGCTCTCCTGCCGAAAGCTCCGCAGGCCCTGCCCCCTCAGGAGGTCCTGCGCCAGGGGCAGGGTGTCCAGGAACCCTGCGGTGGCCTGGTGGAACTCGCCGTTCAGCCGGAACTTCTCCAGCACGGGGCAGTCGAACCGCCGGATGCTGTGGCCGACGAGCAGGGGGCGGCCGAGCATGCGCAGGAAGGCAAGGAATGCCGTGAGCGCCTCCTGGTGGGTGCTGGTGGGGACGGGTCGCGTGCGGAAGAAGAGTCGGTGGCGCCTGACCCGGAGGCCCGTGAGCGCGGACGGCCCCTTTTGGATCCTGCAGCGAGGGACCATGTAAAGGTTGAAGCTGTGACCCCCGCTGACCGCAGCCAGCTGGACGATATCGCATCCGGGCCCTGATCTCGAAAACAACAGAGTGTGCGTACCACGGTGTTATACGCCATTCTTTTCATACTACCGATAAACTGCTCAGAAGGCCAAGCTGCGATCCACACCATTGTTCTGGTTCCGACTCACCACCGTGTGCAAGAGTCACAAACACACATGAGCTTTTTGACTCTTAACCACCTGGGAAAAAACACGTGAGCCCTGATGGTGACCGGTCCGCGAACACGCCAGCGCACACGCGTCACCCTAAGCCTGAGAAGCGGACCGCATCGGACTTGCGAGTACCGAGTCCCGTGGTCTCCACATCGAAAAAGACCGGACCCCCTTGGACCTCAGCGGGGCTCCTCGCACCAGTGGTCATTTCCGTGAGTTTCACCTGTCACGTGAGACGTGTCTCCTCTCAACACAACCCAGCAGTTGAACAAACGGGCTCGTTTAGCGGAGAGGAAACGCGTTCAAGAAAAGGGAAAAATTGTTTTAGAAGAGATGCAAACGAGCTCCGCAGTCAAAGGTGAACCAGGCTTACCTGATATTCTGAAGTCATGATTCATGAAGAGCATCTAGTAAAGCCCTCCAGGCTGGGCATTAGACATTTGGCGCTGAACCCAGATGCCTTAATGAGAGATTCCGTTCACCTGCGAGTCTCTAAATACATCTCCACCCACGTGTGCGTTTCGTAAGGAGCCCTGTCGTACCTGTGGAGGTGCAGCCCAAACAGCCCCCCCCCCCCCCATTCCTTTAATCAAATGCTATGAAGTCTGCTGATATTCCTCATCTTACAGATGTGAATAAATCCATTTTTTGTGAAGAACCTTAAATGGGTGTGAAAAATACCTATTAGATTTGAATTGGACTGGATCAGTACACACCGGGTGAAATGAAAAAACACATATGTAAATATACATATACACACAGACATTTATATATGTAAATAAATGTGTGTGTGTGTGTGTGTGTATATATGTATATTTCAGCCACTCTGCATGCCAAATTGTGTCCAAACTGCATATTACATAACAGTCCACACACACACACACACACACACACAAACACAGAGGCTGAAGCTGAAGCTGCTGGTCCCGAGCAGGGTCGTGGCAAGCCGGAACCTAACCGAGCAACACAAGGCTTAGGCTTGGGTTTAGGCTTGGGCTTAGGCTGGAGGGGGAGGGGACACACCCAGGATGGGACGCCAGTCCATCACAAGGCACCCCAGGTAGGACTTGAACCCCAGGCCGACCAGAGAGCAGGACCCAGCCAAACCCGCTGTGCCGCTGTGCCCCCCATAACAGTCCAATGAAATGTAAAATTACAGAACATATTTAATCTTGGCATGATTACATATATTAGGGGAGGAACATTTGTCCCATATTATACACTTTATTTTTTTTCAGTATAAAACAGGGTTGTGCACTTCGAATGGATTCATAAACTATCATCCGTACACATGAACACAAATTCCAAGACTCCCTTTTCTCAAAGGCAAGAAGGCATCATTTGAAAACTGGCACTTTTGCCGTTACTAAAGCTGGAAAAAGAAACGGTGGCGTGGTCCGAGGTACGGCAGAGCAAAGAAGGGGTCATCGAGCTGCGCCATGGTGAATATGTGCCTACGGATGATGCTGGGCGCCGGGTTCCAGTGATGGAAGAGCTCCTGCAGGGCCTTGACATCCTCCAGGGCGTTGTGGGCCCTGTATGACTTCTTGAGGAAGTGCTCCACCAGGTACTCCTGGGAGTACTTCCTGATCCCGGTGGGCCCCAGCAGCTCCTTGCTGAGCAGGAAGGTGTCCAGGAAGCCGGAGAGCACGTGCTCCATCTCGCTCTGGAGGCAGAACTCCCTGAGCGCGCGTGCCAGGACGGGGGCGTCGAAGCGGAACGCGTTGTGCGCCACCAGCACGGGGCGGCTGAAGGAGCGCACGAAGTCGACGAAGGTGATCAGCGCCCGCTGGCGGGAGACCGTCTCGACGCGCCGACCGTGGAGAAGCAGCGCGTCGTCCTGCACGGTAAAGCCCGTCACCCTGGAGGCTTGCGGCGACATCCTGCGCCGCGGAAGCATGTGCACGTTGAAGGATGCGTCACCGCAGACCGCGGACATCTGGACGATGTCACACGTCGGGACATCTGTGCAGGAAACGGGGTTCACTTTGTGCTCCGGAGAGCTGTTCTGCTGCCTTATTATTATTAACCAGCTCTTTCTTTATTTTTTTTTTCCAAGGAGTCTCATAACTGTCACATGTTTATATCGACAGCAACCACAACAGGTGTAGTTAAGGAAAAGTGCTGTGATGAGTGAATGTGATGCTCGTGACTGAGAGGGATGCTGAACGCCGGTACTGTACCCAAGCCTGTGGTCTCCAGGTCAAAGAACACCAGACTGTGTCCGCTGTCATCACCGTGGTGCTTTTCGGGGTGAAACGAAGGTACGCTTAACATGACGGTTACACCGTACAAACCCCCCTTCCAACAAGTAAGCTAGTTTATTGTGGAAATGACTTAATATTTTAAATCATTTTCATTTAACTTAAAACACCCTGAATGAATACTCTATACTCAGCATTGCTTTAGAGAAAAAGTCTCTGCTAAATGAATAAATGCAAATGAAGTTGAGTCTAAAAGCACATAAGGAAAATGTTACTTTGGATTGAATCACTACATTTGAACTACTTTTTCTTAGGCTGTAAAAATGACAAATTTTCAGTGATGTAAAATAGATCACAAAAGACACACCACCAAATTAATGCATTTTAGAGCTTAAGACCAAAGTCATGAGGGAGGCTGTAGAACTGCTTACCCGAGAGGACTGCATTTCGGAGGAGAAAGCGTCAAATGTGAGAAGCTGTGCGTGGCCAGATCAGTCTCCTCTCCGCGGTGGGTGTGTGTGTGTGTGTGTGCCTGCCAAACTCTAAGAAACGGGGTGGGCACTGCTGGCATCCTGAGTTTCGTTTCTGACAGTCACTTAGTATGAAGTTTCAGGTTGATGGCGTGACACAGAAATGCAGTATCATGACGGTAGCTGGAAGGAGCGTGGCGTGTACGGACGTGACCGTCCCCGTTGCGGCTGACGGTACGGCAGACGGCAACACGTAAGCTGAGCATTTAAAAACACGGAAAACGAAAAAGTAGACAAACCTGCTGAACGGTACCTGAAATGAAAGCGAAAGCGCAGTGTCCATCTCTCCTGCTCTGAGTCACCCTCAACACACCCAGGAAAGCTGCGGGAATCCCGAAAAGGTCCTGAATAATGGCCTTTGAATGGGGACAAAAGCCACCGCAGTGTTTGGGACAGTTTGGGCACATTGGGATCGACAGTCCACACACACACACACACACACACACACACACACACACACACACACACACACACACACACACACACACACACACACACAGAGAGAGAGAGAGAAGACCACACAGCAACAGCAGCACCGTTCTGTTCGGTCAATTCAACCACACAGGAAATGACAGCAGCCTCCAAATGCCAAACAGAGCACTCAGATTGTGTTCCAGACTTTGTTTTTAATAAGCAGATTATTTGTTCATAAACTTGTTTGTACAGCCATAGACATACACATTTTTAATATTTTTCTTCATTTTCTTAAGAAACATTACACAAATTGCACTTTATACATACGACCGTGTCCAAAACAGCACGCGCACCGAAACGCGGAGCTCAGGGTGGCTCCCCTTGCCCCATCGAACAGGTGCTGTGACCGATTAAAACAATGAAAGATATATTTTATATATAGCACAGTACACAGGATAATATATCCTTTTACAACATACAATTTCAAAATGTACACTCCTAAGCATAAATTATTTTTTTTTTTTAAAAAAAAAAAAAAGAAAAAGGAAAAGAGCGGAGACTGCTGTTCCAGTGATAAGTACATTCACTTCTGCGCGGTGTGCTGGGGGTGCAGACGAGCCTTTGGGAGCCATTGGCAACCACAGATAAACGAGTAGGAGTCTGACCAGCCTCGGTCCCCCAAGCCAGCAGGGGGGCAGCGGTCATCTCGTCACCGAAGTGAGGAATCGGCAACGGTTAAGCGCTATGACAGGCTTGATGGACAAAACAGCGAAACGCCGGGCGCAGCCAGGGCCGGGTTACGGTCAGCAGTAACAAAGACCTCAAACAAAACCCCGGATCGCCACCTTCGGGATACACCGAGGAGGAGAGCAA
Organism: Scleropages formosus; assembly: GCF_900964775.1. Taxonomy (NCBI): domain Eukaryota; kingdom Metazoa; phylum Chordata; class Actinopteri; order Osteoglossiformes; family Osteoglossidae; genus Scleropages; species Scleropages formosus. The sequence continues at coordinate 28,419,481 of NC_041810.1, read as the reverse complement.
ACGCAAGCTTCCGACACTGTTGCGAGACAGGCGACGCAAGACGCAGAAACACAGCCAGACTAGTGCTCTGATCTCCGGTCACCTTTAAGCCAGGCTAGCGTTATGTAGGTATGACGGTGAAGCAGAAAGGACGGGTGCAAGAGCAGTTCACGGGAGTTATTGCGTCAGAGGTCCGAAAGCGTGTGTTCCGGCTGCGTCCCCCAGCTGACCGTCCCCAAGAGAAACGCGCATCCGTTGGGCCCTGTTCAGCTGCCAGTGGCCCCCTGGCTGAGCGTCAGGCTGTTCGCACCGAAATATCGCACGGGTCACAGTATCCCGTCAGGCACGTGGGCCTGACGGCTAAGAGGATGGCGATACCTCAGGGAAGTGTGCACAGACGCTGTCGGTCCGCTCAGGCACCGCTGCGGACTGCTTCACTCTTCAACGAAGTCGGAAACCGGGACGCAAAGGCTCACGCTCCCCTGGTTGCTATAGTGGTTCGCAGCAGCGCTGTAGGAACTTCGGTTGGAAGACTAGTTTTAGGGGAAATTCAAACTCAGACAACAAGTGCCTTTCTCTTCAGGCTTCCCTCTGTCTGGATTTCCCCAGCAGCCCGTTCAGACCCTGTCTCATTGGCTCAGCTGCCTGCTCGGAGCAGGGCAGAACAGAAGAAGGAAAGACAAAAAAAAAAATATACAGGGCGGGGGAGGGAGACATCGCGTTCATCTGCTCTGGTTACCTTGGGGTCACTGCAGTATCACCGCGGGGTCAGAGCCCCGGTCCAGAGTAACTTCTCAATTAGCTTCAGATCCACACCCTGCGTGCCATCTCAGTCATCGGAACCACTGACATGTGACTCCGACACAGAGCAGCAGAGGCCCGAGGACAGGTACCTGTGGTACCCCAAGGATAGACCAACACCTGGTGCAAAGCTTTCGCTCACTGTGCTCTCTCAGGACACAGCTGGACAGCCAGAAAGAACCACGGGCAGAACAAAGTCTGTTTGTTGGCTTTGTTTTCGGGGTCCAGCCTGGAGTCTGTTACACCAGGACACACAGGCAGGGCGGTGAACCACAGTAAGTACAAGGAGTTATCACATTAACAACCATTTAAAACAAATTCGATTTTAAAAAAAAAAAAATTCAAGTCCCTGTATGATTATTACAACACTGAAGTGTCAGGAGAAAGCAAGGGATTCTGGGAAACCCTTAGCCAGGAAAGGGGGACAAAATTTGTAAACCGTGCGAATGTCGTCACATTTAACTGCACCGTGGAATCGAATGGCCGAGTGCCACGTAGTGGAGGTCATCAGTGACAGAGGACAAATGACAATATGAAGGCCACACCTGGGACGTGGGTCCTGCTACGACGGTCATATTTTCATTAAGAAAAGCACAAAAAGCAGCACGAAAACTCAGAACAAAGTGGTTTAAAGTGGCTTTCTCAAAACACACGAGCCTTGACCCCCTCCCACTGGCTTCTCGCTCCAAAATCACGTATAAATAATGAGCCTTAAATACCGTTTCAGAGTGCACGATATATTTATACACACTGATTTATGTCACATTATTAAAATCGGATCTGACGGCCTTGTTCTGATCTGTAAACCTGAGCGCAACCGACCTTCGGCCGCAGTCCTTGGCGTTCTCTCCCGTCTCGTCTACTTCATCAGCTCCACCACACAGGCTTTTGCAGAACCCAAAAAACATTCTCCTTCCCCACCTGACTCTACGGAGCCGGACCCCCTCTGCTCGGGTGTGGATCATGCCCCTTCCGCACAATGATGCCCTCCTGCGCCGTAATGGACGATGGCGGTCAGGTAGGGGATCCAAAGGGGGTGGACGGAATATGGACGCTGTGAAAGCAATAAGGGCCCCCGTCCCCTTCTGGCTTCGAGGACACACAGGGCTACGCCTCACACCATAAACTCATTGCTGCTGTATAGCATCAGCGGCTGTGCCGAGCCAAAGTCAGGCTCCCCCCTGCGACCACTGGACTCGGGGGGATCGCACCACCGCGGGGGAGATTTCAGCCTCTGCTTCCCCTTCTCTGGGCTCAAGGGGGCGTAGCTGGGGAACTGCTGCCTCTCTTCCGCCTCTCGTTCTGGCGCCACAGCACTGGCCGCCTCGCTGGTCACTCCAGCTCGGATAAGGTGCGAGGGTGGTGCGGAATGCGGCGGGGAACTGGAGCGGAAGCGGAAGCGGTATGTGGCGGGTTGGTGGTGGGAGGAGGCAGAGGAGGTAGAGGAGTCCACGGAGTCCAAGGAGTCCGCTTGCTTCCTCAGAGGTCTCCTCGGTTTGCCATCGGACCTCTTGGGACGAGTAGCTACCGGCGGTCTCCCTAGGAAGGGCAAGCACAGAGGACGAAGTGGGTGTGGCGGGTGACGGATCTTGCCACGAATACGCCCTCCCCCCCAGGTACGCCACACAGAAGAGTCACCCAAGGACAAGCCCACACAGACAACTCACCTGGAATATTAGCTCCCTCGGAGTCCACGTGAAGGTTTTCGAAGCTGTCTGCCGTGCCGATGGAGGCTTCCGACTCCAGGGTCTCGTCATCAGATGCCCGCAGCTCCAGACTAAGTATCTCAAAGGTCAGTTCCTCCCTGAGGTTGGAGAACGCCCAGCAGAGTCATGTCTGCCCTTGTCAGAATCGCATCCCCAGTTCGTACCCATTCGCAGTCCACCCTTATAGCCAGAGCTCCGCCCTTTTCCTACTCACTTCTCCCTCTGCAGGTTCTCGATCTGCTCTGCCAGGACCCTCTCCTCCTGCTGCAGGGCCGCCTGCTGCTGCTCCGACAGGTCAGACCCCACAACCCCCTCGTCACCGGCACTCTCCTCTGGCACCTCCCCCCTGGAGGCTGACCGTGGGCTCATTGGGGGGGAGGGAGTGTGGGAGGCGGCTCTCCGTAGACGACCTTTGCCCTGGCGCACACACAGAGGAGAGACACGTAAGTTCCGGCGTATGGTCCGGTCATACATTTCCGTGAAAACACGTTTGGGCCAGTTACCAACATTTTCCCTGCTACTGGTTACACTGGGGCTACACTGGGAACTCAAACACTCTACGTGTCAGGTACGAAGGCAGTTCACACACGTGTTCAGACCATCGAGGTCAGCGTGTGCAGCTGCCATCAGTATCAGTGTGCAATGTGCTGACTGAAGGACACCAAGCTGTCATGCAATCTCTTCGACCCACGCAGAGGCACAGCCGAGAAGCACTTTTTACCTTTTTAGATGGGTTTGGCTGCATGTCAAAAGGCACAGAGAGCAAAGAAAAAGAAAAGCGGTTAACAGAGTTGCTGCGACGTTGCCTCATCGCATGACGGGACGGACAGCGGTGGGTGACACAGACGACGGATGGACACGCGTGATCCGCCCACAGACTGTGGGTCTGGAGGACACCCGGTACAGAACTGTGATGGTGCCTTATGGCATCCTTCAGGTGGGAATCTCTACGCTGATGAGCGAGACGTCTTCGCTCGGTGGGCCAAGACTAGCCTCACATCACAGCCAATACAAACTGAAGGACACTGAACTTCACGGTGGGTCAAAGACAGCCTCTCCATATCAACATTCGCTACGGTCATACAAACAGGACATTAAAAGACTGCACACTGTGTGCACACAAACATCAACTACAACCGAAGGAAGTTATTTCAACTCGGAACTACAAATTGATCAGCAAGCGGAAATATAAAACTAGCTACCAGGTAGTTGTGCTGTGTTAAATCATTCCTCAGTTAAACATTATAATGCCTCCTCTTAGAGGATGTGTACCTTTACGAGGAAGGAGCTTCACGAAAAATTAAAGACCATAACTAGCACCGCCAGTAGGTCACGGAAGGCCAACCAACCCAGGCCTGAAGGAGGTGTTGGAACACAGGCACTCACGATACATGGATGGAGAAAACAGAGCAGCTCACCATCGGGGTGAGGCTGTGATGGGGTAGGACATTGTGAGCGACAGTGGCACAAAAAGAGATGGGCAGGGCTATGGTTGGGCAACAGGGAACATGAGGAGTACCTACCGGGAGGGTGCCACGAGATATGCTCATAAATCTAACAGCGATTAGTACAGGCTTCTGGATTAGGGGAAGAATGGGGGTTGGGGGTTAGAGAGGAGAGAACCAGGTTAGTCTTGAGGTGGGACTGCTGGAATTGAATATGTGCATGAAAAGCATGAAGAGGCCTTATCATCAGGCTCAGCGTGGTCCATCATAAACCAGCCTCTACAGAGATCAGCGAAGGACAAAGTTTGTGAGATGGAGAGGAAGTGCAGGATCTCGACAGTAAGACATCATCGTGGTCTATGATCTCAACAGATACGGCTCGGGGAGGAGCATTTGGCGTTTTGGAGCTTATAGACCACCCTTCAACCACTATGACTTCCACTGGCCTTACGGAACACTTACCATAGACCTCCGAATGAAGGTGAGACGACTTCTGGCCTTGTTTTCAGCATATTCCAGGCTGGTGATGTCCTTCAGTCGGGCCTTGTACTTATTCATCTGCTCACCGATGATTAGCTCAACACACCTAAAGCAGCAACAGGAGACCATTGCTGGTACCGACCTCAAGCCAAAGGAATTCCAGTACTAGTACAGACCTAAAGAAAAGGGGCAACCGGTACCGGCAACGGACTCGAGCCGAGAGAAGACCTATACTGGTAACAACCTCGAGCCATGGGAGAACCGGTACTGGTAACAAACCTCGAGCTAAGGGAGATCAGTACTGATACAGACCTTAAGCTAAGGGGAGACCAGTACTCTACAGACCTTGAACCATGACAAGGCAACTCCAGTACTGATACAGACCATAAGCTAAGGGAAGACTGGTACCGGTGTACACTTTCAGCTAAGGTGAGACGTATAGGTTCCCAGTAAACAAAGTCAATTCGGCAGCACAGAAACAGTGGCGTTTACAGTAAACCCAGTGAAACGTGGTAAACCCCCGAGTCTTACGCAGTAGTCTTGCTGATGTCCTGCACACTCTGCAGTGGGTCGATTGAGTCAGGGCAGCGCAGGATGCAGGGGGCAAAGACAATTGCCAGTGCATTAGCCGACATCCGGTTGGTCTCTTCCTGCAAAGCAATCCTGCAACAACATAGAGAGGGAGAGTAACGGTCTGTGCCATCCCTACCCTACCTCCCACCTCATTATACCAAACTTGGTCCTTACCTGACCAGATGGAAGATAAGGCGCTCCAGTGTACTCAGGTGGGTTCTGCTGAGCTGGTCGATCACGGAGTACACACCTCGAATAACCTCCCTCTTGTCCTGGAGGCCTGGAGAACGAAGAAACAGGGCCATGTCTCTGTTACTAACATCACGGAGAGAGTGGTAGTAGAAGGACAAGACTAATTCAGGACTAGTTTTGGTGGAGTTTCGTCCCGGAGAGGTTCTTTGCAGGTGCGCTACCAGTTTTCTTGGCTGTCGTAGGAATAACCGAGCAGCCTTAAGCCAATAAAGATTTGAGAGTTTATTTTTAAATGGTACTTTAAAATACTCACATCTCTTTTCTGAAATCTGTCTGTCTGTGACATTAATAACATCACCTGTATATACACACCAGCTCAACAGATGGCAGTAAAGAGCACCCAAACGGAAAAGGAGTGCGGAAGGATCTTAATTCAATTCACTCCCATAGTGTTCACAGTTTGAGTCCAATGTTCCTGAATACTGGCAATACATAATACGAGGACAAAAAGTACATTTATAGTATGAATCAGTCAACAATAAGTAAGAATTTCTATTTTTACGTTTGTATTTTCTGTAGATCAATTTTTTTTTTTTTTTTTTTTTTTTTTTTTAAATCAGGGCTGTGCAGCAGCTTTTTACAGAGCTAAAATTATGTATAAATTGAGGAATGTTTGTACTATTAAGCATTTATTAATTGCGACCGGAGTTACGAACAAACGTTAGACAGACAGACTTCCGGCGCCATTTCAGAGTTCGTAAGCTGTCGGAATCTTATTGAGCGGACAGAAGAAACTCACCCATGGCACGGAGGAATTCTTCGTAGAGTTCAAAGGTCAAGAGTGGATTTGGCAAATCACGCAGCCACTGCTTGAAGACGCTAGCAATTACGTGGATGTTGTAGTCATCCAGGTTCATGCTGTCCACATCTGCGAAACAGAGCCGCAGGTGAGAGTGGGCATCCAGCACCCATGTCCGAGTGGAGGAAAACAACGAACCCGCCCAGCGTACCCGTGTCCAGCCCCTGTTTTAGCTCTTTGATCTTGTTGGTGGACCCAGATTTCCTGTAGATGCCTTCAGTGTACAGGCCGTGCATCTCAATGTAGCTGATCAGCTTCTCCACAACCTGGGGGACGGGCCTGTCGTCGCTGGTCAGACGGGACAGCTCCACGCCAAACTGTCTGGAGGTCAGCTCAGGGTCGTACTGCTCCACACACACACACACACACACACACACACACACACACACACACACACACACACACACACAGTGTCTCAGTCCAAAGTGGTTAAAACCCAAACACGAATTAATCTACCCGTCTTACTTCTCAAATGTTCAAATTGCGACGATGAATAAAATACAGCTTTCTCCGCTGTGTGCACTGATGCACGACTCCTTACCTTCTTACTGCATTTGGTGGTGGTCTTGAGGCAACACTTCCTGTGGCAAGCATAGCGACACACTGCAACGGGAAAAGGACGGGGTGAAGCCACTCTCAAGACTTCTCAGGATCACGGAGTGCGGAACGGATAAACGAGCCACACGTGAGGCCTAGATGAACCGAAGGCTGAACTCACGCTTGCACACACAAGCTCTGTCCATGATCCAGATGATCGAGGAGCAGTACTCGCAGTAGGTGGGGATGTTGTACTGCGTAGATTTGAAGATGTGGCCATTGTGCTCCTCCACCTGTAGGGGGCGACACAGCTGCTCTGTGATTCTGAATTCCATGGCCGGTTAATATTATGCTGCACATACTGTATGTCATCAACGCCCCCAAAATAAACTGAATTATTGATTCAAATTCCTTAAAAGATATTTTATTTCTGTCAGTTCGTTCACAGCCCACACATCCGAGACAAAAGAGTATACTTCACGGGACTTGAGCAGGAAACCTTTCGCTCGAAGTCTCCATGGCAACACCTGCAATCATAAAGCAGTTTCACATGACAAACAGCACTGTCCCCTGGTGGCACACTCACAATGTCGGATTCCTTTTTCCGCCTCTTCTTGCGCTCTGGTTTTGGCACCTGGAAAGGATTTGAAAATACTGGATCAACACCACATCTTTCCCGCATGATCCCACCCATGACCCCAAAACTCCACTGCAAAGGGTGGAGCCACAGTGACTCTAGAAAGGACCATACAAACAGTGGGAGGACCCACATGGACAGTAGGAAGGGCCAAGAGGGCAGTGCGAGGGGCCATGCAGACTATGGGGTACACGGACAACAGCGAGGGCCCAAGGTGGGACACACCTTGCCAGTTGTGGTCTCCAGGGGCTTGCATTCAGTCATGAACTCATCCAGGAAGACCTTGAAGGTGTTGACCCAGACCCTGACAGGCGACTCCCCCCAGTCTCGCTGCTCCTGTCGCATGCTCTTCTCCAGAATATGCTCGAACAGCGCGTGCAGGTCCTTGTAGCGGATGACGCTCTTCCCGTCATCCATCTGCGAGCAGAACAACAGATGGAACTCAGAACACAACACTGCTCCATTTCTTCAGGTGCTTACAGAGCTTTCAGCCACAGTGACTCCACAGTCAACTCAACGCCATACACTTCCGCCCATTTCTGTTCATACACTCACCGCCAAAGCTGCTGAATACGAGTTGAAAATGTTGAGGCGGAACTCCTTGAGCGACTTCTTAAAGACTACGTCCACCAAGGTGTCTTTCTTGCTGTCCTCGCTCTCCAGGTCACTGATCTAAGAGAATAACAACGAGCCGCTGAGACAAGGCGATCCTCCGAAGAAGGTGCGGAGATCCGGCACCACCGAACCCCGACCCCGGATCCTGGGCTGCAGCTGTACCTTCTTCATGAGGAAGTCGATCATGCTGCGGAAGTCGCCTACGCTGGTGAGCATGTGCAGCGAGTCGTTCTGCCAGGGGGCGGCATCGAGAGCCACGCTGCTGATCTTCACGCTGCGCCGCCGTCTCGCCCTGGGAGACGGTTCCTTGTTCTCCTTTGACTCCCGGCTGCGCTCGGGAGCCAGATCCAAGCTCTGCAGGGGAGACAAGGGACGCTCTCCCACATGCATCCCGGCATCGACCCCGTCTCCTTCCTGCGAGTCCCCCATGCTGGCTGACTTCTCCCGCAGACCCTTCTTCTCGCCCAGCTTAGGTTTTCCCCAGAAGCGCATCCTCGTACGAACTCTGTCAAACGCACACACGGACATGACCTCGGAGAGTCAGGGACGCGGTCTCGACAAAAAAAAAGACACACCCGCAAACACTTAAGACAGGCAAAGAGAAACGAGTACCGTCCATCGGCTTGGGACGCCTTTCGTAGGGAGTCCACCTTGCCCAGGTCCCCTGATGACATGGCCTTGTGCATCTTTCTCTGCTCGCCCGCAAACGAGGAAGACTGCAGGCCAAGATTGGGGGGAGACAGAGTCAGTTTGTTGACAGTGACATCATCACGACAGAATTCACTAAACAGTCGATTACAGCAACTGCTCTAATGTAGCTATCAGTTTCACCTTGGATCAAATAACTGTTTGTATCCCAGTCTAATACTAAAAAATGTGAGTATGTTGCTATTCCCACGTAGCTAACCCTAACCCCTAACCCCTAACCCTAACCTCTAACCCCTAACCCAAAGCTTTGTCCAAGTGCACTACACTATATGGCCTGTAGGTGGCACTGTAACACTGGCTGTGAGTCTCTATTCTTACTCTGCTGGCAGTACAGGGGCCAGTGGTGTACCCTGCTTTGACATTACAGCCCCAGACCCTCTTTCTGTTAATAGATTCCAGGTCATACCGATACCTACATGAGGCGAGATGTGCTGAAGGTCTCACCGCCAGAGACCAGGCCCGAACGCGTGCTTTGCAGCGCAGGGCCACAGCCGTGCGACTAAGGGCATTAAGCAGAAAAAGCCACTCAACAGTGACGTATTAAGGTCTACTTTGTTAAAGAAGAGAAGTGTTAATGAGGCAGACGACCACATTCACCAATGGGGAGAGACAGCGTGCCACACCGCTTTGCCCCCAGGCTGTCAGCCATGGGGGAGGGGGGGCACAGTGAGGAGGCTGAGGAGAGGAGAAAGGTCAAGTGTGTACTCATGCACTGATGGCTGCTAATCTCTCTCTCTCACACACACACACACACACACACACACACACACACACACAGAGACAGAGTCCCTCTCCCTTTCAGTGGTGACCAACAGAAATCTGTCCAGTTCAAAAATGCTGATCAGAGTGTCCAGAGACGAGTGCGTTAGGGTTAGGATGTTCAAGTGAGCAAACCTGTGGGGGGGAAAGAACACACTTCTGGAAGTTTTATTGCTAGAGTAGAAATGTAAAATGCCAAAAGATGAAATGTGATGTGTGAATGACTGTGGGCAATTTACTGTAGTGTATTCACCACTGCAAGTCACCTTGGATAAAGTCAGGTAAATACTGCACAGTAACTGTTGTACAGGAAGCTCTCGATTTATGAACTCTCGTTACCCGAAATTCTGGTAAAAAGGCTCCTGCTTTATGATAACCAATTTTCGATTTCCCTGACAAAACAACGTCAGGATAAAATTTATCCAAAGCGTGTCCAAAACCATTTGATGGTCACGCAGCGCACAAGCTTAGTGCAAGTAGGGTACTGTACTGTACTGTAGTTGGCACTAGTGTACCATCAGCCGTCTCCTGTCCCATGTTCACATTTGCTCGATGCGTTTGTGCAGTGGCGGTGCAAGAATGACTGCCGAGCCTCTTCTCTCCTCTACCCACCAAAACTCATCAACTGTTCTTTTTAACTGGTGAGGACAGCAACAATTTATGACAATAAATTGCTCTATTTTAAATTGCTGTCTGCACATATTTTTAACAATTTAATTATTGAATGTTCTTGGCTTCTGAATATAAGGAAAACAGCTTGTTTCTGAAATATACTGCCTAGAAACCCATACTCATTAATAACCTCAATAAGTGTTTGATAATTATGAAGCGATTTGGATGTCTAGATGTCTTCATCTGTTAACCTAACATGTTTTTGTATTATTTTATGACGTGTATGTTACTTTGGAGAAAAGCATCTGCTAAATGAATAAATGTAAACGTAGATGTTTTATATTGAGCTGAAATCATGGGTCGATGTTATACTGGTGTTTTACAGCGTTTTTGTAATAATTGGTTTCAGGTTTTCGGATGGGCTGAGAACCCACTATTATGTTTCCCTATTAAAAATAATGGGAAACATCTTTTCGATATCTACACCATTTTCAAGAATGGATTCATTTCATAAATTGAGGGATGGCTGTGTATCGCTTTGGACAGGCTTTTAACTAACAAATTAAAATGTTTGAATTGAGCCATTCTGAAAAGTTTACATTTGTGACACAGAGACCATCACAAGTCCTGACATTTTCCAGAAGGTTCTTCCCCATCCACATTATAGAGGAACACAACGCAAGGCTCCTTGAAGGACTTTAGCTGTCAGTATGGCGATTCTGCTGAGGCAGGGGTTAGTGGTTAGAGATATCCTCTACTGGTGCGTCTAACACCCGGGGGGTGAGTCCTAACTCTTACAATTACCATTTCGGAGTCACTGTGACAAGCTTGCTCCACGCCCCCCTCAGCATCCTGCTCCGGGAGGGGTGGGCTGGGGGACTGGGAGTGTATGAGGAGGACCTCATCGTATTCATCTTCCTCCGACTCCCTGTCACCCTCCCCCTCCAGGCTTGAACCTCGGGTCATGAAGTCCGAACGCGTCCGTCCCATGCGTGCTTTCTTTCTACGGCCTGGTCTGACCACCTGATTGACCAAATGACAGACCAAATGGTAACGACATGGGGAAAAAGGTCCTGCCTTTGGCACTCCCCCCAGCAGCCATGATGAAGTCACCTCAGGTTGGTGTGTAGGCTGTGGGAGGGGTCTGCACAATGTTTGTCCTCACAACAAGAGGCGTGCGCGCGCGTGCGTACACACACACACACACACACACACACACACACACACACACACACACACACAGTGATGGACCTTCACGGATGCTAGAACACACACAGACTAGGAAGGCAAAACTACAACAAGGCCCCTCTTGTTGCCTTCTCATTTATTCTGTGCTTGACACACACACACACACACACACACACACTTTCTGAACCGCTTGTCCCTTACGGGGTCACGGGGAACCAGAGCCTACCCGGCAACACAGGGCGTAAGGCCGGAGGGGGGAAGGGGACACACCCAGGACGGGACGCCAGTCCGCCGCAAGGCACCCCAAGCGGGACTTGAACCCCAGACCCACCGGAGAGCAGGACTGCGGTCCAACCCACTGCGCCACCGCACCCCCTGTGCTTGACACCTGGAATTCAAATTTAAAATATTTTGGGACTTGAAGTTCAGCTCCAGTCGTGCTGGTGTTCTGGGATGCTACATGGAGAACTGATAACCTCAACTTTCCCCAAACTGAAGAAAGACTCAATGAACCATTGAACCCTTCATTGACATCACCTTGAAAGAATTTCCAGCTTTAGAGATTTCAGAACTAAAGCTTTTTGTTTCCTCACTCACTTCACGCCCTTTCAGTCCTTTGGGGGGCCTGCAGCTTGAAGAGGCTTCATCTTTCTTGAATGCCATGGACCTCTCCTGGTTGGCCAAATCCTTATCAGACCTGCAGATTTACAAGGCAATAGAGAGATGGAATCAAGCCTCTGTGTTTACTCTCAGAATGACTCAGCATCAACCTCTTGCCAACTGAGCATCAGACAGAATCATGCAGAAGCCATGACTCACTTGGAGAAGGAGACCTTGTTGTCCCTGGGTATGAAGAACATGTTTGTTGACCTGTCAGTCATGCTAATGCTGATAGTGTGGGTGTGGCTCTTCTTAGGGGGAGTATCCAAAAGCATACCCTCCTTGGGTTCAGGTCCCAAAGCGCTCACTTCCCTCCCTTTGGTATGAGAGATGGCTGGAAGTTGGCAAGTTGTGGGTCCGGTTTCCTCTAGTCCAGCCGCTCTAGAAGTGGCTCCCAAGGTAGGGCCAGGGAAGGCGGGTCCGCTTGCCTGCTGACTTTGCTGGATGCGCTGCAGCGCTTCGCTCCGCTTCCTCTCCAGCCGATCTCGCTCCAGTTGTGCCAGCGCTACGCGTTCCTTCTCCAGCTGTAGCTTCTGCCCGCGGATCTGCTCCATCATCTCCCGCTCACTCTGCCGCTGCTGTCTTTGCTCCTCGCTGTCCTCCTGCAGCCGTTCCAGACGCTCCAGCACGGCTTGGTCGTTGCTGAGGGGAGATGTCGAGAACGTAGCCGGGGTTGGAGGAGTATCCACGGGCATGGCAGAAGGTGGAGTTTGGGGCGTAGCTATAGGTGAAGCTCTGGACGGACTTTTAGGCTGATCCTGGGAGGGAGCCGTAGGTGGGGTTTGGGCAAGAACTGTAGGCTGGACAGGGGAAAGATCTGTCTGCACCGAACCATCACGGACCTCTGGTGCCACAACCATGGCGTCTTCCATGAGCGCATCCCTCTGCATGCTAATAACCACAACCACTGGGCGACGGGAGGTCGACTTCTTCTCTCTGCAAGGCTTGCTGGTAGACTCTGATGCGACAGCTGGGGGAACCTTAGGGGGCACATAGAAGATTGGTAAGTGATTCTCTATCCTAGGGAGAGGTGCCAGATTCTCCATTTTGGTCCTCGGGCTTGTGGAAAATTCACTGGAGGTCAGAAGTTCTGGCGGACCATTTGACCTCGGGCTGTCTGATGGAACCTCTCCTGGAGCACTACCCTCCTTGACCGTTGAAGAACCTGGCTTGCTTTGGGGATGGTGATCAGTGCTCAAACTCTTGCTGTCTGGGACTCCCTTGGGCGACGACGTACTTTTCGGGATCAGCTCCAGGGACCACTGCCTCTCTTCAGATGGCGATGCCTTACCTGTGGACCTCACCTTGAGCATCTCCAGACTGAACTTTGCCTGCTCCAGTTCCCTCATCCTCCGGTTCTCCCGCTTAGCCCGAGTCTTCAGGTTGGGCTCTTCCAGGGTTCTGGACCTCTCTCTAACCCATTCGTGCCCCGCATCCTTCAAGTGAGCCTCCCTCTCTGGCCCGTGCCGGAGGCTGTCCAGAGAAGTGCCAAGGGCCTCAAGCTTCTTTGCACGCTCCTTGTATGAATGGTCCTCCCATGAGCAGAGGTCCAGTCCCACGATGCTGTGGACCTGCTCCTTCTCTGGTGTTGGGCCCGACTGTCCATTCAGGCACTTTTCATTCAGCCTTTGCTCTTTTAGGTCCTTAAATCTGGAAAAATAACAGATGTACACAACCAATTCGGTGAGGGTGCATAGCAGGTAAGGTTCTACTGCTGTACCATATGAATACCCAGATACAGAGTACCCTGGTAACAAACATGACTTGGGGTATGTTCTCATGTTTAAGGATAGTAAGCAATTCTTCTTTTCACCTGTAGACAGACAGCATCTCCCTCCTGCCATTTACACGTATCCACGGCAACCCAGCTAATGTTCTCATGCTCATGCAGACTCTGCTGAGACAGTTGTGCATGCTGCCGAATCCTGCTCTTGCAGCACCATACCTGTGACGTGCCAGGTACCCCCTGCAGGCTGCCTGGAAGAGCAGGATGCTGCTCCTTAGCGTGCAGTAGCTTTGCCTTTCTTTGTGCCGACGCCAGGCTGTCTGTATGGTGCATGCGGCTCTATTTCTTCGCTTCTGCCATTTCCTCCAGCGCCTCTGGATGACCAGGGCACCTTCCCGCCATTGCAGGAACTTCCTACGGGCTCGGTAGCCCCTCCAGACCGCCTGCAGCTGCAGTGCTGCCCCCTGCTGGCGGTTGTGGTCGGATCCTCCTCCTGCGCTCATGTGCTTCTGCCGGCAGGATCGCCACCACCGCTGATGGGACACAGGATTCACATGTAAAGAGGGCCTAGTGAGAGTGGATTTCCTTGGGTGCAAAGACCCATGTGGGTGGGAAGGTATGCGAAAATGCCGTATCACAGAGAAAGGTGACAGGAATCCTGCTCCCTGCTCTTACCAAACACTGACATGCATCAGATAAACCTGTCAGTGTGACAGCTACATGCCTGTGTTTGATGAGTGTCTGACCTGATGACTGAAGAGTGAAATAAGTCACAGATTAATGTATAAAACCTGTTTGACTTCATCTAAGTTTAACTTTCATTGTTCTGCATGGGAGAGATGAGGTATTTCTTCAACATACTGTTCAAATGTTCAGCTTGGTTCACGTCAGCAGGAAGAGCAAAAAAAGAGACATGTAGGGGGTTTAATAATTTTAAAAATCACTGAAAGCAACAACTTACCATCTTAAACTGTCACAGCAAAGGAGCCACTTGACAGTTTTTTCACTAACTCTCTTCCAGGTATTACTATTTCGCTAAAGTGCTTTTTTGTTTCCAAAAATCGGGTCCAGAATTCGAAGTGAACGGCCCTTTCCAAACTAACTCCTTTATAAAGGTGAAAATGTGCTAAAGGAGGTTAAGAACACAGCAGCTGTCCCCCCCCTCAGCACCACTACTCCTCCTAGTGGTCTGGTGGAGATACCATTCTCACCTGGATCACGCAAGCAGCCAACCTCATGCTTACAAAGCTCTTCCTCTCCCTCAGAGCCCGAAAGCGGCGCTGCAGGGCCACGATGCGACGAAGAACCTCCCGGTGGAGCAGGTCCTGCAGCCGCTGGCGTTCCGCCTCCCGCAGGAACACCTGGGTAGGGGGTGGGGGTACAGGTGTGGGGTGGTGAAGGTGGGCTGATGGACAGAAACACAGGAAGAGGCAAACCAACTCACGAACGTGCCCCTACCATGGTCCTGCCCACTTGGAAGCCGCCTGGAGAGAGATCCGCCTTGCGCATGAACTCCTGGATGCTGAGCTGGTTGGGCTTGGTGCCTTCAGCAAGCAGAACGCGGAAGTGCTGGGCAAAGTCCTGATGACAAGACCCGGGGTGAGGAAGGGACCACGGTATTCACACTGCTTCACCGCATCACACTGCATAGTACTGAATGAACTATATGCTCTCGATGGGACAGCTGGTAGCACAGTGGTTAGAGCTACTGCCTTTGGACCCAAAGGTCACAGAGTCCCACCTCTAGCTGTAGTACCCTTGAGAAAGGTACTTACCCTAAATTGCTCCAGTAAAATTACCAAGCTGTATAAATGGGTAAATAATTGTAAGTAGCTTAACACTAAGTGACTTCGGAGAAAAGCACCAGAGAAATGTAAATGTATCACACCGTGTCACGCTGCAAAGTGTATCATACATATCATACAGTACGGTATACACTCTATACACACTGTATAATTTTAACACATCACACTTTACCACACCATACTACACTTTCTCACAATGTACCACACTGTATCACTGTGTCCCCCGCATGGGACAGACCCTCCCCCGAGTCTCACCTCGTGGCTGTACTTGATGCTGTACCCCGACTGGCGGATGCGCACCGTCTCCAGCATGCCTGTGTACCGCAGCTGCCGGAGCACCAGGCTGTCGCTGAAGCGCAGCGGGAGCTGAGAGCCGGAGACAGGCGGCAGGTGCAGTGAGACGCAGGGAGACGCGCCGAGAGGCGGTGTGTTTTACAGCACACGTGGACACGGGCAGTGTCACGGTGCCACGTGGAGACCAACCTTGTCCGCGTTGGAGCGGATGCACTTGACAAAGTACGGCTCCGACTGCTCCAGGGTCTCCATCAGCTTGTTCAACGAGGCCTGGAGGGGAGGCAGGAGGAGCAATGCAGGAGAGTCGCTCAGAGTGGGTTGGACCCACACCAGAAAACAGTCAAATCTCAGTAAAAATCTGTCCCTTCCTGCCAGCGTCATATACTTTTTTTTTTATTGCTGAGGAAGCAGAAAACACACACACACACACACACACACACACACACACACACACACACACACACTTTCAGAACCGCTTGTCCCATACGGGGTCACGGGGAACCGGAGCCTACCCGGCAACACAGGGCGTAAGGCCGGAGGGGGAGGGGAAACACCCAGGACGGGACGCCAGTCCGTCGCAAGGCACCCCAAGCGGAACTCGAACCCCAGACCCACTGGAGAGCAGGACTGTGGTCCAACCCACTGCGCCACCGCACCCCCCGGAAGCAGAACACATTAATTCAAGTTTTAATAACACTCGTCTGTAAAAAAACACAACAACTAGATGGGTGGTGCTGAAAGCGGGACGTTTTCCACAATGTAGGTCTGAGCGTTTTCCTGGACGGCGTTCTTGGCGGGAGGATCCCGACCCAACGAAAATGGGGTTGGGGGAACAGTAAGAACACCCCCTGGGGCTCCACACAGACAGGCCGATTTCAGGTACACACTTCTGAGCCTGTGATTCGTTCACCGAGAGACGCGGCTGTTAGCAAGAGAGAACAGGACCTGCCGGCACGTTTACCACTAAACAAGACTACAAAAGCAGTACAAATATGGTAATTAACCGCGATTAGCTGGAGATAAACTGTGATAAATGTGCGATGCTGCTATGATTTGAGGAATTCAGTGTAGGTCTCATTTTGATTCCCACCCAAACTCCCATAATGAGACCAAAATAAAATGTGAATTAATGACCTGAGTGGGGGGGGAAGTTTGGCTAATAAAATTTTATTGTCCTGTTTTAGAAAACACATAGGCGGGCCGGGGCCCGGAGCCGATCCGAGCTCAAAGGAAACATGACGTCGGCTGAGGAAGGGGTCCCTGGTCATCACGGCCCCGCTGACCCCACCTGACAGTCACACGGGACTTCCAGTAACACCAATGACCGCGAGTGTGGGTGACCAGGTGGCCACGCTCACCTGGAACTGGGCGCTGATGCTGGGCGGCTTCTTCTTCTTGTGCAGATGGAGCAGGGACTTGGTGATGCGGTCGTGCAGAGTCAAACCACTCAAGTATTTCACCGATTTCACATCCAGCAGGTGCTACAGCAGAAGAACAGGAGGAACAACAACACATGTAGAACAGAGTGACAAAACACACCTGTGTGTGTGTGTGTGTGTATGTGTGTGTGTCTATATATATCATCAGCGGTCCATCTGTATACAATACAATAAAACACGATATTATTACGCTTTATGGGACTCTATCCTAGGGACAGACTCGGAGCACTTCCATAAGGTTACAGATAAAATAAATGACACAGCAAAAACAAATAGCTGATTAGATATAACACACATTTGTAAGATTAAAAAAAGAGTAAGTGTGTGAATAAATATATGAAATGTAGCCAGTGCAGCTGCAAACACCCTTATTATAGACACACAGCATAAGGACATAAAAAGAATTAACATGAATGCTGTGTTATGTAAAAGGACTTTATGTTCTTTTGACAATTTCACTCATCATTCGTGTTAAAAAAATGCTAATATAATGATACAAAGTATAATATTTTCATGCGCCACTATCATTTTTTACTTTCACTTCTGTATCTGTTCTTTTTCCATTTTTTCTTTCACGCACTGCCAGGACACACACTTTTTCACTTACTGGCCAATTTAAATACATGGGAACTTGACTGGATTGACAAAGCGAACATTTTGTAAATAAAACAGGGTTTTTGTAACTAAAAGGGAATCACTGACCGAGTCAATAAGAAACATGGTGTCTTGCGGCAGCCGATGTTTACCATACACCTCACGGAGCGGTCAGCGTAAAACGTTGCAACCAAACACTGGCACTCAAAAATAATACAATACGGTTGACGGAACGTCGTAAGTTCGGGTGTTTGTAACTCAAGGACTCGCTGTACTTTAAAGCTACAGAGTGATGAAATGGTCAGTCGGTGATGGAGGAGAGGAAAACAAAAATTCCAAAGCAGCATGAAACTGGAGAAAATAAACCTGTGTTATCTACCCGGTGGTTCAGTGTGTGTGTGTGTGTGTGTGTGTGTGTGTGTGTGTGTGTGTGTGTGTGTGTGTGTGTGTGAGAGAGAGAGAAAAACCAAACTGACCTTGGGAAGACTCGGTTTGGGCTTGTAGTTCTTGTTGCGCCTGTGGGAGACAAAGGGGGTCAAGCGGGTGCGAGGAGGAGTGTCCCCCCCCACTGGCCGAGGAGCCAGGGTGGCAGTCACTCACATGAGGATGCCCTGCGCTCGCTCCAGGAGTTTGCTGCTGGTGGAGTTCACCATGATGCCGTCCTCCTCCAGCTGCTGTCCCGACGGGTTCAGGCGGCTGCTCCTCGTGCCACGACCGCTCCAGGTGCTGCTGGCGCTCTCCTGCCCCCTGGGGGAGGAAGGTAGAAGCGCACTCAGCACCAGAGGGTCTCACCGAGAACGGAACCACGGACGGGTGTCGCCACACCCAGCTTGAGGACCCCGCGACTACAGGTCTCTACCGTTCTTGGACCTTTCCTCTGTGGGGCACAGTGAATCAGAGCATCTGCAGCACAATCTGAGCTGAGGAGGGTTTCCAGGAAACACCCTCCTCACACAACATCCTTCATGTCGACACGGTGGTGGACAAAGACACGCGGACGTGAGCTCAGGGTAACTGTCACTTCCATTAATATGAGTTGTAACTGCACTCGAGAAACATCCAAAAGGAGCAAATATCATTGTGAGGCTTTTGGATTTTTTTTAAAAATAAAAAGCAGCAAATGTTTATGATGCGGGGTGAGAGACACTGTTCTCCAAAGCCATTCCCAGGAGGAATGTGTGTACACACACACACACACACACACACACACACACACACACACACACACACACAACCTACCATGATTTCTCGTTGAGTGTGTTGGCACCCTGGAGGTCAGACAATGGGGTCCGAGGACTCTTCCGAGCGATACCTGGGGCAACATCAAGATCCAGGTGTTAGCGCACACACATACACATACACACACAGAGAAAACACTCACTTGCCTGTACACATGCACACAAGAGCAAGCGGTGTGAAGCAGGTTCGACGAAGGGCCAACAGAGCGGTTGCTGCCCGTTTCCCCAGAATCCCTCTCTGAACTGAACCCTTTTCATTCCACACCATCTGTCTCCACAGGTGAAACACACTGTACACAATGCTACCTAGGGCCAGCAGGTGGCACAGTGCTTAGAGCTGCTCCCTTGCACTTGAAGAACCCAGTTTTAAATCCTACCTCCTGCTGTAGTACCCTTGACCAAGGTAGTAACCCTAAAGTGATACCAAAAAAAATTACACTATGCAAATTAATAAATCAGTAGAAGTAGCTTAACACCCAGTCTCTTTAAATAAAAGTATCAGATAAATGAACAAATGTCAGGAATGGAGCTGAGTGGGAGCGCTGTTTCACCTAGTGATGTTGGTGGTCACTGCTGGGCTGGTGTGTGTGTGTGTGTGTGTGTGTGTGTGTGTGTGTGTGTGCGCGCGTGCACACACAAAGGGAATGATACAAAGCAGACTGTCGGACTGTGACAAAACAAATCGAGCCATAAAACACGATATGCTGTAACATATTACTACAGATTATTATTTTGAACCTTTATTTATCTGACTTTTCTCCAAAGCAACTCACAACATTAGATACACGTCTGTCTCTCGATGTTGGATGTCGCACTCAAAGCTAGCGAAGCATCGGATCCGGGGACCGAAAACCCGCACCTCGAGCTTCCTCCACCTCATTCCTAGGCGCGTGGCCCGAGCAGAGAGGATTGTGGGATTTCGGCCTTACTGTGCTTCTCCTCTTTGCAGCGCTGCAGGATCTCCAAGCTCCTCTGGTGCACGGGGTGGAGCAGGAAGCTGAAGGTGTCCACGCTCTTGAGGGCAGCGCAGGGAACGGCGTCCTCACGGCCTGGAGTGCGAACAACGCGGACGGAGAGGAAGGAGAGGGCTGATCACAGGGAGGGCGAAGGTGTCGTCTGCAGAAGGGCGTCGCGCGTTCATTAATGTGCGACCAGGGTCTCCTTCCTGGGCTGGCGGAATGAGCGCGCGATGGCTCACCACGGAGCGGCGCGGCATTAGCCGCGCTGATGCACACACTCTCAGACGGATCTCAACACGCACACTTGTGTATGAGCACAGACATGCACGCACACATTTGCACGGCCCAGTCACAGCGCTTGCTCATAGCTTTGGCTTTCTGGGAAAACCGGCCCCCTGTCCTCTGGGAATAAAAGATGAACAGTGGGCCTCCATGTGAGGCTGTAGAGGTGACGTGTTGGCGGAGCTTGGGAGGAGCGTGACTGAGGAGCAGGAAGTGACAGGATGCTGACCCCCCCAACGTTGCTCGAACATTTTACTGAATAAAACCTGCATTGGTTTTTTGATTTTCTTCCTGGATGCCCTCACAGTGTCTGCCCCCTGCACCCCGGTGACGGAGGAACGCTCTTGCTCACCGCTCTTTTTTTCGCTGCGTCTGCGGCCTGCCTCCCGGAAGGCAACGGCAGCGCGGTAGTAAGCCCGGAGCACGGCCCAGCGGAACGTGGCCACGGGGTCGATGCTGATGAGGCTGCCGATGAAGGCGCTGCGGCTGCTCTTCAGCAGGGCCACGATGTCAGGTCGCATGTGGTCCGTGTTCTTCTCCCGGAAGTCCTGCGACCACACGGCGGACCTCGGTCACTGGACTCTGCCGCATTGACACCCAGCACCCATCCACCCACCCTTACCATCTGGTACTGACTAAAGGATGATGGGAAACCCTCACACACAGGCCCTGAATGCAAATGGGCTATAGTACTGTCTGCCATCACCAGGTATTACATGTTAAAGAATACAATGACCATGTTGGTTGCCATGACAATCAAACTGAGTCCCGTGAGGTGAATAGAGGTGAACTGACACTTAGGGAGATTAATTTTGTCTCGAGTGAGTTTTACAGACAATCGCAGATTCTAAACAGACAGCTGGATGGGTTATAAAGTCAATCTCCATGGAACTGAAAAGACAAACTATAGCAGGTTTGCCCAACACTCAAAATATAATTTAGGGACATGAAAACACTGAAAACATTTAATATAAGAAGTCTGCGAGCCGGGGACGGAGGAATTATAAAGCATGTCTGCAGGCCTAGTGGGAAGGATGCTGTCTGTGAGCCCTGGACTCTCTGAGGTCTCATGTCCGCCATGGAATTGAATTCCGGAACAGTCTGTGTGATTTCTGGGACTGAAATTAAACTGGTTTCCATGAATCTGCAGATGTCAAAAGCCCTTGGATCCACTCACCTTGACCCCGTACTTGACCTTCCCTGCGTAGTGTCGAATGATGAACGCAGGCTCCATGACAGCCGGGAACTCGATGTAGCTGTTGCCATCATGCTGCCGCTTGAACTTGTCCAGCAGGGTCTGGTTGGTGGCCTGCGGGAAGCTGAACACATATGTGGGTCACCCGAAATGAGCCGCAAGATCAGGTTTTATTCAACAGCCACCACTAGAGCGGCGCTGCAGGCATGAGAGACGGTATCAACATCAATGGGAATGAGGCAGTCGTACAGCGTTGGGTTCAGTCAGCATCCCAACAATTTCTTCAAGAGACACTTTAAACACGGATTATTTCTGTGGATAAAGGAAAGCCGCGTTGCAACAGAGAACAAGAACATTTGGACTGGTCAGCAGCTGTGACTGGTTCTCTAACTAGTTCAAAGATGCTCAACAAGCATCTTTGTTCTTTGTTGAACCTAAACCCTGGAAGCAGTATGTCCTTCACTGAGTTGCTTACTACTGCAACCACATGAACTCAAAGTGCTTCATCTCAAATTTTGAAACGGCTCCCTACATCTCCAGAGTGATGAACAGGAGGAAACAGGTCCATTAAAAGCCAAAGGTAACCATTTAGACCCCACAGAAGTGTTCAGACAACAAATCATACATCACTGCACAGGTATCCCACAAGATGACACTGCTGCGACAAGACCAAACCATCACAAATCAAACTCCCAAGAATCACACGTCAGTTCATGGAGACTCAAACACTTCACCCAGTAAATTCCAGAAGATCAACTGAGGTTGCTAAAAGTAACCAAGCCTGGAACAAGAGAAGGTGCTAAGATTTACTCAACATCAGGTCATGATATTAGGAGGAGGAACACCAGGAACCGGCAATACTGTTCCTCAGAACCAATGCAGACACACCAGGTTCTGGCTCTGGGCTCTACTTCTGTAATCTACAAAGTTCTCAATGAAACAAAACATTGGCTAAAGCAGAGGAGGTCTGGAAGCACAGTGTGATGAGGTTGCCACAATGCAATCAATCTCAGGAGTCTCAGGTATGAATGAACTGAGGAAGAGCACGAACAAACACAAACTATTGGATCTCAAAGGACCCGCAATCAAATTAAACCAAAACTCTCACTGGAAGCACAATTGATGAGACTGAGGATGTCATACTTTGGACACAACATGAGAAGACTGGATTCTATCGAAAGACGGCGATGGTTGCACTAGCAATCACATGAATGAACTCATTCAGAGACACACACATCTTGTAACTCTAGGGTTAACTCTAAGTGAAGGATAGAACTTTCAGGAAGGACTCTATGCATGTGGTCAACTAGAGCTGACATCAACATAACAGCACTTAGCAACAACACCAACAAGTAATATTTTGGGTTGTGCAGCAAACTAAGGCTGACAAGTGCCAACTGCTTGATTAAATATGTGGCTGTATGAAAACCCAAGTGTGTTACAATACAGTGGCTTCTGAACTTACGAATACTGCTGGAACTTGAAGTCTGTTCATAACTGCAGTTGCTTTTACCACCAAGTCACAACCAAGAGAAGGTTTATTATAAAAGCACTGCTCAACGATGGTTTTACTTTCCCCATGAAAAACTGCGCCATGCGAAAGGGAAACGTCCCCATCCGGCATCTCTGTTCTTCTCCACAGCAGATGACCTCATTCTCTGGATGACATCCTACACGCATCCATTCCTGTCCCCTCCCATACTCATCTCTAAGGAGCAGCACAAGCCTATAAAGAATATCTGCAGAGGGGCCGTTTATCACCCCAACGCCCCCTGTGGTCCAGGTTAGGTAGGACCTCCCTGTGGATGACAACAGCCTATCAATTAGTCATCTTAGACCACTGCATGGTCAACCTGCATTTACCCTCCAACCAAAGGCTCTTAAGGCTGACTTGATGCTCAAGAGCCCGAGGAGGAAAGCTCTGTCCATAGCAGCTGAGGGGCCATAAATCCAAACAAACCCGGAGCACTGGACTGTAACAAGGGGCATGGGGGTTTCACCGGAACATCTCGGCTCAGAAATTCCACAACAGCGCTCCACTGCAGGTGTGCACAGCCAGGACGTCACACCAATCCACAGTGAGGCCAAGGGAGAAGCACACAGCAGAAGATGAACACACGAGAATATGAATAATATGTTAAAACCAACACAAAGCCCTCAGCGTGATGCTGTTTGGAGACTATACACATTATTTACAGTCACAGGTTCTCAACCGCCAGTCCACCCCTCACCCTGCAGGAGATGTGGCAAAGCCTGGTCACTTACTTGCACTCCTCATCTAGTAGATGGAAGAGTCCCGTTGGCTTCTTGCAGATAAGGCTGATGCAGCCGCTGTTATCGATGTAGTCAATGTTGAGCCAGCTGATGCCCTCGGCCCGGTACTCCTCCTGGGTGGCAGAGAGCGAGTGAGAGGGAGAGAGCGAGAGAGATCTATAAGTGCCCATCCACACTAAGAGGCAGCTCTCAGTTGTCACTGTCAATGCCTTTGGAAGGGATCGCCAACATGGATGTGATGGCCGGTTGATAAGAAGGAAAACAAGGCCGGGAAGAAGCCAAGGGATACGAGTGACTCAGGAACCCAAAGGCCAGAGATCCCTGACTGAAGCCCCCACAGGAAAGAGGGTCTTCAGGCCACTCAGATGGGGGCGCCGTGTCATAGGGTGCAGTCCGTTGGCGCGACCGCAGTAAAGGGTGTGCTCGCACTGCCGATGACGCGAGAGGAACAATAAACAATGTGATCCAGCTGGGATTCCAGGTGAACCAGTGGAATTCACCCCATTTCAGCCAGAAGCCCAAACTAAGCCAAACGGACCGGTTCACCCCTGCGCCGTCCCTCAACTAGCTCATTCCACAAACGATAAAACAAGGCAGATGCCGGGGATTCGACTGGAGCGCCGATTTTGACATGTCCTATTAAGGGCTGCTGTGCTCCCTATCCTCCCAGGAAGGGGGAAAACCATGAGCTCAGACCTATGACAACACAAACAGGCCACAAGCTGCTGTTTACAGATAACTACCCACAGTCCTCCAGTCTGGGAAGGGTGGTGGGGCCATGGAAAGAGAATGAGGGAGTGGAGCTCCAATCCCAAACAGAGGACAGGGACGTCAAAACAGCAGGTTAAACATGCAGCACAGGGACCCACAGCTTCCTGCTATTTACACTCCAGCTGCATCCTATCGCATTTTGTTTGACCACACACACACCAGTCATCCATTTGCTATTAATACTATTACTGTTCAAACGAGTCCTTTTTCAAAGTTGAATTACAATGTTATGTCTATGCACTAATCTTCTTACAATTATTTCTTTACTTATACAGCAGTGGTATTTTTAATGTGATACAGGGTTAAGGGCCTTATTCAAGAGTGTGAGATGTATGTCGCTTTAGAGAAAAGGGTTCATTAAATTAATAAATTTAAACGTATATTTGTATGTATATTCCCATCTTCCACCATCTTTACAATGAAGGCATTACTCCTGCACTCTATTGGTTAAGATTTCACAGTTCTATTGGTCAGCAGATTTGACACTATTTCGATCGGTCGGCACTTTGCATACTCTATTTCTATTGGTCAGCACTTTGTATACCCCATTTTTATTGGTCAGCACTTAGACTCCATTGCCATCAGGATTTATTATACAGTACAGGGAAAGTGTGCAAACTGTTTATTATTCTTGTATAAATTATTCTTGTATAGAATATTAAACTTATGAAATGTAAGTTTTTCTGAACCGCTTGTCCCATACGGGGTCGTGGGGAACCGGAACCTACCCGGTAACACAGGGCGTAAGGCCAGAGGAGGAGGGGACACACCCAGGACGGGACGCCAGTCCTCCGCAAGGCACCCCAAGCGGGACTCGAACCCCAGACCCACTAGAGAGCAGGACCCGGTCCAACCCACTGCGCCACCGCGCCCCCACATGAAATGTAAGTCTTAAACAAATTAACAAATAATTATGATTTATACCCCAATTCTACTTACCTACTTGGTTTAACAAATGCAGCTTGGGCTTCACTTATTTTTTACATCTGCGCTACTTGTTTTTCTACTACACACATGATTTCCTCTAAAGCAAAATATGGAATTGCTCATTACACACATTATGTCATATGAGAAACACTAATTCTCATTAAATAACCATTTTGCACTAAAACTAAGGGACATTGGTGTGTTACAGTGAAATGCTGGTTTCTCACACCATGCCACCGCATCCCCGTATGACACCTCCCGCCTCCCACGAGCACTGCGACCCTGTGTAGGTGGGTCTCTCATTACAAGCATTAATGCCCCCTGGTGGCACGAGCGACCCCGGTGACCTCCCTTGGTACACAAACAACAGAGAAACATTTATGAGCAACCCCTGTAGAAAAGTGTCGGGGACGGAGGGAGGGGGGGGTGCCAGGGTGTATCAGGGTCAGATTTATGAAAAGAAGGTGGCGTGAGCACCTAGTGGGACAAAGGAGCATTTCCCTTCGGCTGCTGAGACCACCCCCAGTGCCCCCCCAATCCATCATGACATCCCACATGCAGACTGACACGGGGGTCAAACACCACCATACAGCTTGACGGCTGTCCGCACACACAACGCACACTGACGCTGATGTAATCCCAGCTTTGATCCTGTAGGAGGGTAACAGAGTCCGCCTCGGAACTGGGTTCGAAGGAGAACTTAAAAATTGGAGTTTTACCCCACTATTTAGTTCATGAAGCCACCTCTTGCAGAACTGTGTGCTGCCACCGTGGCCTTCGACCCCGCTGCCGTCTGACTGTGAACGTTACACTGATGGGGACTGAAAGGACATGAGACACACTCTGGAAAGCAGTTGTCCTTTTGGATGTCGCCAGGAGCCCATGTGTCACGTCTCATTATGGATTGTGCAGCCCAATAGGCTCAGTGAGGTTGGGGGGGGGTGCATTACACTTGGATCACTCTGAGCAGTGCAGGGGAGGTGGATCGATGTGAAAATGTGAGCTTTGCAAACGCCGGCTAATTGCAAAGCGCACCCGCCCCGAGGCTTGCGTGTTGTTCCCGACGATCCCGACCCCCCCCACCCCCCGTGTGGTCCAGGCTTTCCACACAGGCCAACCCCCGCCATACACAGGCGACACACGAAAGCCACTGGGATAGATTGCCGCCGCGAGGCAGAGGAAGTGCGGAGGCGCGGCCGAGATGGGGGGGGTGGGGGTTGCACAGGCAGCGGGGCGACGGCCAGATGGCAATTAGCGTCCGTCAGCGAGACGCCCTTAATTAAGAAGCGCTGGTAACAGGTGTCCGTGATGGAGCAGATGGAGGCCGCGAGACGGTGGTCCCACAGCCGCGAAGCCATGACCAAGAATAACTCCGGCTCACTAATAGCACTGGAGAGCAAATATTGACGGCGGGACGGAAACGGCAAACTGGTGGAACGGGAAACTGGGAAGGATCAATCAGAAGAGAAACCCAGCAGACAGAATCTGTATCTGCTCAATACAGCTGAATAAACACATTTACATGTATTCTTTCATCGGACCCTCTTCTGCCTTGGAACGCCAAGCTGCTTATGCCAATTTACCCTTTACTGACCAACTACTACCATTACCGATGTACCACTTACGGTAATTTTTACTATATTTCTTCAAGATGAGTATCTTACTCAAGGGTACAATACCAGGAGGTGCAATTTGAACCTGAAACCTTCAGCTGAAAGGTGGCAGCTCTCACCGCTGCGCCACCTGCTGGCCCTAGATTCAACAGCCATTTATATCTTGATGGATTTTAGTTTCGTGGTGAGTCTGATAAATTATGGTTTAAACTGCAGCTCTTCTGGTGTTCTGTGAATAAGGAGCTCTGTGTAGAAACTCTCGACGCTTCCGCTGTCAGGGACGGCATACGCAGACGAGCCGAGGGTCCCGGGAAGCACATACCTGCTCCTACACACAGGTGCTGCGGTGTCCAGCTCAACGGGGTTCATTGTCAGAGGCTCTCCGTTCATCGAAACGACACCCATCCGGGGTGGAGGCTGCAGCGCTCAGGGCTGCGATGCCCCACTCGGCAAAGCAGACATGAAACGCGCATCCGTGTCAACACCGCGCCGATCTCAAAGCAGGAATGTCACAGAGCCACGAGCGGTGCCAGGATCCCTGCAGAACGCCCCCGCTTGCCGAGACATATCCGTCCCGCAGCTGACCACCAGCGGCCCTCAACGGGGGCCGAGAGGGGCCGGGGCTGGGAAAACGGCTTCTCCCAGAGACCAGGGATGGGAAGCTGCACCACGCTGGACCGGCGATCAGAAGACTGTAGCTTCACACCCACTTCAGAACCCTGCTGTCGCACCCTGGAATTGCTCCAGTTGGGCCTCCGAAACCCACAGCCGCCTGCCCCAGCGCCAAACCCTTGCCCCTAGCGTTCACTCACCTGCTCCAGCTTGAAGGTGTGCTGGTTGAAGTAGTGCTGCAGGTGCTCGTTGGCAAAGTTGATGCAGAACTGTTCAAAGCTGTTGTTCTCGTAGTCCTCGAACCCGAAGATGTCTAGCACGCCAATGGACAGGATCTGAGGAGACGGGAGGAGGGAGTGGTTAAGGGGCGTTTAACGTGCCTCACTGTGGCGGGTTGACACGCTTTCGCTGCAGCTTTACTGCAAGACCCATTTTCCTAACCCCTCACAGAGGACGAGGACAAGAAGACAAGACTGGGGAGGAAAAAAAAAAAGACTGACACAATCGGTCAAGGGCGCCCTTATCTAACTATTATTATTATTATTGGTTGTATAGCCGACACCCTTATCCAAGCCGACTTACAATGTTAGCTTTGTACACTCAGCTACTTACACTAATTTATTCATACACAAAGGTAATTTTTACTGCATCGATTTGAATTCAGCTCCATCAGTTGCAAGGTGAGATCTCTAACTGCTACGCCACCTGCTGCCCAGAAGGAAGCCGACTCGATATTTATTATACATAAGCAGGATTCCTGTATTTTAAATCCATGTCCCTTCTTTTAAAAAGGCACCACTTTGGTTAAGGTGCCGGTTACTACTACATAGAGTTCCCAGCATGCATCGGTTCGCCAACATCTTATAGGGTGCTGCTATATGTGAGTCGCAGTTACATTATCTTCACATAACAAGGGAGCCATCAATATTTTGCAACTTTCGAATTTTTTAATCACGAGGAGTTGTGGTCGACAAACATGTAGGTCCACCCACCCACCCACCGAGAGAGAGAGAGAGAGAGCATGGCTATGGAGCCTCACCTTGGCACTTTCCTCCAGGTCGCGGTTGTTAAGCAGCGCGTGGTTAATGCGGAACACGATCCAGTCGAAGAGGGCGCTATAGAGGGATTTGGCCATCGAGTCGCGCACGGTCCCAGCCTGCAGAAAAAGGGAACCCTGTTATACTCTCTTGCTCTCTCACTCACACACACACACACACACACACACACACACACACAGGGAAGAGATCCCCCATTCCGCCAGCCAACAGAAGCTTCTTAGCTCCGGCATCACAGTGAGAGCAATAAGGATTTCATGGAAAAATTTGACTATTTCCAGGTTTGCTCTGAACCATTTAAGCTGTATATGAACAGGCGTCACAAAACAGCACAGAGATTATTCCCCAGCTCAACGCTAGGCTATACGCTGATCCTCTGGGGTCAGTGAGCTGCCAGCGATGGGATTATTTCAAACTGCACGAAGGACGCAATCAAACACCATGTGACATGGAGGTCAAGTTCCTTGCGGACATTACACCCTATTGAGGTGCAGCGTGAAACAAGTATGAAAATATACAGAAATGGTATCAAACCAATGTGCATAATCTAGTCAGACAAGGAATGAGCTATACAATATTATTATTATTATTATTACTACTACTATTATAATTATAATAATAATAATAAATTCCAACAGGTCAGTGATGTCACTCAAAAGCAAAGCAAGAATTCAATGTTAGAACACGTCGGACGCAAAAACCATATGCACCATAAAGGGATTAATAACAAATTTCACACCACTGCCACCTTAAAGCTCATTAACGCTGCTCAGGATGTCCAGTTGGGTTTTTCAAAGTTATCTTTCCATTTTAGGGAAAAAGCCTCCTCTTTCAGGAGCGGGATGTGACAAAGCGGAGAGGTGATGCCGGATTGGCTGATCATGAGATGCATGGCCACGCCCTCCACTGCGAGCTTGCCCCGAGCAGCTCCGACCACCGGGGGGCGCCTCATAGGGAGAGCGTCGAGATTCCGGGCATACCGGAGGAGCGTGAGCCCACAGGGGTCAGCAGCTGCTAGCGAGGGGCTCCCCGCATCCTGACCAGACCTCCCAACCCCAGCCGAGCCGCGGTGCAGACGTGCTCACTTCAGCCGGGGGTGGGGGGGTACACTCCACTGGGTGTGTTCGAGCCAAGCTGAGGGCGGAGTCTGCGGCCTGCTATCTGCCTGCAGTCTTGGGAGGTTTTAATGACTGTTTACAGTGCACGGGCATGCACATACATACGTGTGTGTGTGTGTGTGTGTGTGTGTGTGTGTGTGTGTGTGTGTGTGTGTGTGTGTGTGTGTGTGTGTGTGTGTGTGTGTGTGTGAGAGAGAGAGAGAGAGACATCATAGCACACAATGAATGATGAAATCACTTTTTGTGTTGAGCTACAGATCTATTCCTGTGTTTGGCAAAGGAGGGTTTGCTACTAACTGCAGGTTGAAGAGAAAGCCATTTCTATGACATTATAACACACACACACACACACACACACACACACAGAGAAAAACCTGGACTCAACATTTTAACTTTACTATTAACAGTTTTAACATAACTCTAATATTTACAATGTGTTTTAGTGTTCAGGTCTTTGTGCGTGTGTGTATGTATGTATGTATGTATGTATGTATGTATGTATGTATGTATGTATGTATGTATGTATGTATGTATGTGTCCATCCACTGAAGCACAATTCCAGTGTCAAGTCTAAGCTATAAAGTGAACTGCTTGTGAACACGACTAAACTGGGAGGGGGGAAACAGCATTTATGGAAAGACCACCCAAGAGGCGGATAAAACAATTACGAGCTATTTGTTTATTTGACATTTTTCTAAACACTTTAGATCCTCGTACCCAAACAGTGTTGTGTTTCAGACTGTGGAGTCTGGGGGGGGGGGGGGAGGGGGTTGGTACAATTAAACCCTCCCCCCCCACCCACCCTCATCCCCACTGCTGGCGCACTGGTCTGGGTGGACACAGGCAGTACAGTAGCCCATCCAGGGGCATCATCAAACCTATCAGGTCACCCCTTGATGGTGGAGGAATGGACTTGAAGCTACAACCGTCTGTGGGAAGGGGACGGTCCTGCAAAGGTGCACATCAAACGGCAGCAGACGGGTTCCTTTAAAGAACCCCCGCGGAGAGGGGTCACGGCGGCCTACGGTTCCGCTCTGCCTGAGCGTCGTCTGTGTGCCATCAGACAGACACGGATTTCATGCGCTCCACTTAAAAGAAATGGGGAAAAACAAAGGCGCCTTTCTCTGCGCCCGAATTCAGAGCTCCACGTTTCTCTGGATGGCGGCCGACCTCAGGGGGGCGCTGGCGAACGCAAGGTCATCGCCCATCCGACAGCACGTTTGTCTCTGTCCGAGAAGAGAACTTTGCAGTCCGGTCCAGCGCTCTCTGAAGACACAACCTCGCCTTTCGGCGTTTCTCCTCGTTCGCCGCACGCACTTCTTCTCGTCATGACCTTGCCCCTGGGACACATCCGTTATGAAAAGTAAGACATGCACACGTGGGCCGCATTCTCACAACAGGCAACAGTCTGCAAGTTGCGGCTGCGGCCGCACGCTCATCCGCAGGGCGGAGGTCGGAGCGCGGACCCATCGTCAAACACCGGTGACACACTTTGGGTCTTCAGCCAAGTTCACGTCTGACGGAATTCAAACAGGAAAAACCAAAATGATCATGTCTCAGCAACACGTAAAGGAAGGCGTTTGTTAAAATGTGCGATAACATTCTGGCAAAGTTCTGTCATGGGCAATATTGAGCCGCAATACAAATCCTGGCAGTGTGTCATGCGCATAATCCACTTTAACGTATTTGTAACTCTCATAAAAGCAGATCTCAGGAGCTTTAGACTGACTCCGATATCTGTGGTCAGTGACAAAACATAAAGCCTGATGTACTCCGCAGTCTTACATTTTCAGTTTCTTAACATTTTCCATCTCATAATTCCTAACAGGTTATGACCGGTTTCATAACTCGTAACTGGTTACGACATGAAATTACAATGTTTATTCTAATGTTATGAAAGGCCTAAAAGAGGCAGCTTGAGTAAAATATATTATTTACAAGTTGAGAGATTTTATAACTCTTCTAGAGCTGCCCAAAATTTATTCTTACGAAAGTACTGCTTTAAAAAATAAAAAAATAAAAAATAAAAAAAAAAAAAAACTGAAAACTTGATGGATCACTCAAACGTGTGGGGATTATTTAAGATGCAGTGGCAGGTTGTGTTCTTCCAATTAAAATACTGTATATGTTTGATGTGTCCCAGACTAACTGTACCCAGCAGAGGCAAAGCTGGGCTTTGAGGGCATGGGGGTCTCTCAGGGCCACAGAGAGACCTGGCTTGGGCTCGTCCAACCGGGGCTCCGTACGGCCAGTTCCGGATGGTGGCAGGTACTTACTGAGTGAAAATCACGTTGTTACCATATCAGGATGAAGATGTCACACGTCTGCCACGAAGGAATTTCAAGTGTCCTTGTAGTACATTCTACAGCTAGAAGTTCAGGTTTAGTCCACATTCATGACATTCAAGGAAGTAGAGGGTCAATCCCACTTCTACCACCATGTCCTGAAACACAGTGTTTGCATTCCACTCTGACAAAGATCTCTTTTAGCTGGAGGGCTACAGACACACGCCACGACGCACCTCCCTGCTCCTGTCAGTGATACACTTTGTCAAAAGCCATTCGACCTCAGAATGGGTCTCAACTGCAAGGGTTCGATTCTGTGCGTGTATGTGAAATTCGCAACCTGGCAGCGAAATAGATCACGGAGCCCAAACACAAACCAACTCTCCACCCAAGTCCAACATGTC
This sequence comes from Scleropages formosus, assembly GCF_900964775.1. Lineage (NCBI taxonomy): Eukaryota > Metazoa > Chordata > Actinopteri > Osteoglossiformes > Osteoglossidae > Scleropages > Scleropages formosus. Next base: position 28,387,139 of record NC_041810.1, on the reverse strand, counting down.
CAAAATGTTCAACAAGGACTTACTGTGTTCCACATGGCTGGGGGTAAACCATGTTTACATCCCCAAAGCACTGACCGAGGTTCGCTCTTACCTCTGCCAGTCTGTACGGTACGATGAGTCTCTCGCCGACAGCGACCGTTTTCCGCGTGGTGAGGGCCTCAAACAACATCTCCTCCTTCACCTGGAAGAGAGAGAGAGGCTCACACATTCAGTCCCAAGAGAGCGGGCAGGTTCCCATCGAGGCTGCCGTGAAAGACAGAACATGTGGCCTAAAACAGTTGATAAACAACTCATCCCTCGACCATCAGACAAAATCCAGGACCAAAGTCTTTCCTGGGCTCCGTCACCTCGTCATAGAGCAGCGATACAAGTGCTGTATCCCAGTTCCCAGGCAAACACATCACAATTATACTGCAGCTGAACCTCTAGCTTCTATCGAAACTCCATCTCTTCCCACAATTAGCTACCCAAATTCCGCTATATGGCTCTAAAGTCAAAGACGTGTACGTCACTCTTTGGAACAGTAAACTTGGGAGACTGGTGAGGATGTGGGGGAAAAAGTTGCGAGATGTTTCCGCCTGAAGAGCAGCAATATAAAGCCTAACATGAATTACAAAAACCCACCCTTACAATGCCTCTGTACACTGTGGACCACGTGTATCATCCGAGGAAAATGGCACTGTGACCATCTGGACTGCTAACAGAAATGAAGTCAGAGGAAAACATGACTGTCACTCTAATTGCTCCCAACTGTCCAGTTGAAGGAGCATTTTTCAGGCCAGTTTCTCATTTTCAAGGAAATACCGCCTCTGGAAAATGGATCCGTGACCAGTCCGAAAACAGAGACGGACTGAAACAGGACAGCGGAGCGTGCCACCATGCGATCGGCTCTGGTCCGTTTGTTGACGACGGGTGGAGGCTGTTCGCCGAGAACCAAGAGGAGTGATCTCAGGGTATGATCAGGACAGTCAATCTGTAATGGGTCACTCACTTTGCGTTCCTCTTGCATGTCCTGTTTCCATCTGGCTGCCTCAAAACGGCCAGTCCATGTTGTCCTCAGGGTCGCAACCCCAGAGATCATGCAGGAATTTCAAGTCAGCTGTAAAGTTTGCAGCTGGGGTGTACCAAATCTGGAAAGATCCATTTCTACCCACCCACACACACTCTGTACAGTGCGTGGGGTGGATAGAAATGTCTTTCCAGATTATAAAGTAATTAACTACAAGTTTTCGACTCCTTTCTCCAAGGTAACTTACAATGTTGGTCTAGTTTACAATGATTTACCCATTAGATAGGTTTTTTGATTATCAGTTCAGGGTGAGTATATTTATCACACTCACTGCACTAGGAGTGGTGATGACTCTTCAGGATGAAGCCATTACTCTTGCCTTCTAATTGTAAGGCCACCTGCTGCCTCTGATGCAGGAACATTAACACTGAAGTTCCACCAGCATTCAGGGCAACTGTGAGAAATGCTTCCTCCAATCTTAGTACTAGAAACGGACCTGGCCTTCAGCTGAGACAGGGCCCTAAGGACAGATCTTAGAAACATCTGACCAAGCCATCACTTTGTTAAGGAGCTTGACCGCTCATGGCAAGGTTGTTGGTTCAAATGCCAGGAGGAGCCTGGCAGTTGTGCAAAGCAAACTGTACAAATGAGTCAATCATAAAATCTGAGAACCCAGCTACTGTATTACACTCCATTAGCAATGTCACGACAGGAACTGGGTGGCCAAGTGAGGAGTACCCACCTCCAGCAGATCTGACACCACTGGCAGCACCTCAAGGTTGCAGATGTCAATGGAGTCATCCCGATACGTCTTCCTCTTGTAACGGATGTTCCCCAAATGGAGGATGGCCGAAAGCAAGGAGAATATTCTGTAGATGGAAACAAAAGTGAAGGCTATAAGACACCTAATGATGGCCAGATTTCAGGTGTGGAAGGAGTCCCAAAGACTGTGGATATGCAGGGTAAGGGGACACTCACTGCTTGCGTGTGGCAGGCAGGAACCCCACCATCTCCATGGCCAGCTGCAGCCGTTCAAAGTCATGCTTCAGGTCTTCACCTTCCACCGTGAAGCAGTCCTGATGGATCAAAGACACTTATCGGGTCAGTGGCTCTGCAGAGCACCTTTTGCTGGGGGTTCACCACCTCGGAGCCAAAGGTGGAGGAAAAGGTTGACGGAAAAAGTGGGGTGGAGGACCTGTACATTTGGACCATCGGCCATTGTCCTGCTGTGTCTTGCTGCTGGCCAAAAGGGGATTTGGACAATCAATCACATTTCTGACACCAATGACATCACAAAGTCCCACAGATACATGAAGAATGAAACCCTGAAGTATGTGTTTTTGTTTTTTTTTCCCTTTTCACATTTCTTATGCAATTATGCTCTGCAATGTACCTTGCATGGAAATCTTTACAAAATAACATTCAAATAGAAACTATGCATACATTTTAAAGGAACGAGTCCACTTAGAACTTAACCAATTCTAAGCACCTATGATTTAAGAAATGCATACAGTATTTTACATATTTTATGAATCTGGGAATTTATGTATGTTGTAGCTCATGTATCTATGGGACTTGTTATGCTGGCTGCATTCTGTTTCCATCTTCTTAAAGGGGGTGGAGACACAGCACAGGGTCAAAGGGGGAGGGAGACACAGCAGAGTTTAGAAGGTCAGTCAAGCCTTCAGATGCCACATGTGGTTGAGAAGAAGCAGTTGGTATTGGCGTTGGGGGGCAGCATGCACACATTCTGGCAACCCGGCGGAAAACTCCAGAGCGCTGCGTCTGAGGAAACCTGGCTCCAGGAGAAGCAACGGTGGAAAGCAGTGGATCCCCACTGCCGGGGTCATGAAGGGAGTGGACATGGCAGGGCGGGGAAATCCTACACGAGGGTTGGGGGGCACAACTCACACAGCGCTGAAGAATGAAGACCTATACCCTACACACACACACACACACACACACACACACACACACACACACACACACACACACAGCGAAGAGCATCGACTCCCTGTATCCTCAGTGCCCCACCAACCGCATGGGAGACGCATTGGCCCCAATTCAGTACTGCAGGGGGTCCGATGAAGACGGCCAAGCATCGCGAGTGCGTACCTTCGTACTTCCATCACTGGCAGAGCATCACCAGAGGGGTCTGCGACGTTGTAGAAGACATTGCAGCAGCAGACTGAATGTTCTTCACATATAAAACATTCTTAAAACGCTACCGCATCACATTGGGGGGGCGTGGCTTCAGAGGAAGCGCTGAAGGGGGAGGGGCCACAGTGTGCCGAGTCAGAAATGAGGGGTAATACAGTCATTGCTCCACATTCTACACATCACATCTTTAAAGACAGCCGTAATACAGAACGGTCACATTCATTCATTGCCACGGTATCGGACCTCCCTCGAGGGGCTCGCCTCCGACTGCCGGGAGAAACATCCCAACAACGCCACCGAAGTCAGAGGCTACTTCTGTGCGCTCGGAGCGTTCGCCACGCTGCGGACACCGTAATTATCGCATACCAGGACAAGGGGAAGCTGCGCAGCCATGAAACCGAACCAAAATGAACCGCCTCGCACTGGCACGCTCCCGCTCGGCGCTCCGCAATAATCCTGCCTGCGCTTGTTTTTGCCCACTTTCACATTTCCAGCGTAGGAAACATAAATAGGGCAATTTGTCCTGTTAAGAGATGTAATTCTTCCCAACAAAAATAAATTTGAGCCAGAAAAGAAATTACCCCCGAGCCGAGAACGCGGAGCGGGAGCCGGTGGGGGTGTTTAAGGACTGCCGAGTTTATTCATTTCAGATGCTGAATGTCGCTGTTTGATGTCTTAAATCAGGTTGGGAAACCAAAGAGAACAATGCAGGAGGGGGTGCCAGCGACTGCGGCCGCGCACAGCCAATCCAGCAGCGCTTTCTGCCGCTCCGGTGCTGGAAACGCTCACGAGGCTCACTGCCCCCCGCTCTTCCCCAAACGGCATCGCTACACTCCCGAAAAAATGTGCCTCTAATGGAAACAGAACCGGTTATTAATTGAACACATAATACCCATAAACATTCCCCCCGTTGTGGTGGCACCGCTTTGTGGGCTCTTTCGCAATTTTTGCCATTCTTTGCCAAAAGACACAAAGAGTGTGCATTTTCAGGGCTCTCCCAGCACGGCAGCTCATCTCCTGGATGCCGCCGGATGACTGCCGCATTGGGCTCCTCTCAGGCCCGCGACGAGGGGCATCGCGCACAGCCGACCTGCACGCCACAGAAAATCCCAGGCATCTCCCCAGCGCAGGCAAAACCAACACCATGAGGAAACCCAACGCAAAAACAACCTGAAATTTGCTTGTCATCAACTTCTGATCGTGAGTCAGCGTCTAATGATGGGGCTCTCAGGCTATTCTTAAAACATGCTGTACATCAAAGCATCACATCTGATACGGAAAATCCTCATATAACCCCCTACCTACAGGATCTGAGCGATCCCTAGGAGGCCCGATCACTTGGTACACCCCAGCAACAGTGCTGCGCTCCTCCACCTGTCCCCTTGGTGCTCTCACACAGAAAGGCTCTAAAACCGAAAACCTTTCGATTCTCAATTTAGGCCCCGATGTCAGGGGATAAACTCCCGTTGTCCCTCAGAGCTGCTGAATCCCGCCCAGCATCCAGCAAGGGTGCCAAACACCTCTCTTTCAGATCCCCTTCTCTCCTGACAGCTACACGAATGAGTCTAACACCATCCGCTGTGATTCTATATGCATTTGCAGTTTGATTGTCACTTCTACAGACAGCTACTTGAGGGATGTGAACCTGCAACATGGTGGTGTCAGACAAACAAGCTTTGCTTTGATCATCCTGTCTACAGCTCTGCGTCTGTTGACGATGCACGTTTGCTTCCGCCGACTTGTGCACCGCTTTGGAGAAAAGCGAATGAATAAATTAATAAATGTAAACGTATGAAAACAAAATCGACAAGTTTTACTGACAGCACAGCACGGCGTAGTCAAGTGTCACATGCGCAACGGGTCAGAGGTTACGGGGCAAGGCGTGAGCTGCTGTCCCACGCTCGTGCGAGGTGATGGCTGGCAGACAAAGACGTTCTGAAACCAGCAACTTCTCTACAACTTCAGGTTTTTCCGCTTGCAAAACAACAAAAGGAGAGAGAGACATGGATGCAGAAGCAAAGAGAGGGACCAAACCCATGGGTACACACTCGGCGCTCCGCACCGTCGGAGCCAGCTGAGCGCAGGAAGCTGCGACGATCAGTCGGAAGCCGGAATCATGCAGGGCCAAGCAGGCGCAATGGGAGGGGCGGGAGGTAAAGTGACTGAGAGCGCATCACCCGAACAGCACACCAATCAAAGCAGCACATGCACCACGGTGAGAGGCAGGCAGTGGGCGGAGCCCAGCAGGGGGCGGACGGGTGACTTGGTGCTGCGTCAGGGTGGGAGATGGGAATGCTTGATAGGGTTCATTCCATCGCAACACGCAAACAATACTGACCGGCTCGCTGTCATAGTCATTGTCCCAGTGCAGTCTGAGGGGGGTCTTTGTCATCTGGAAGTGAGGTACAGGGGGTTAGGAGTGCTGTGCCTCTCTCTCTCTTCGTCTTCGTCTTCCTCTCCACAAAAGCAAAAGATGAGCCCGATGGGTGCCATGAGTACAAGCCACACAAGCCAGGGGCTCCAACATTATCCCCCTCAGGCCAAACACACACACTGGCACACACAACTCAGCCCTCCACATGACCCTCCCATAAAAAATATAAAATGCGTGGAAGTGGGCAGCGCAGGCGCCCCGACCCTCGCACCGTTCCCAGAACGACCGGCGATGAGGTCTGACAGTGACGCTCTGGAATGGCAGGAATTCTCACCTTCCCCTGGCCTTCGCCTTTTCACGGCAACACACAGACGCCAAAATTACACTAAAATCACAGGGTAGCAAAGCAACGCATTCTTGTATTTTTGAAAGCAAACTAAAAATAAACACGGTGTGTATCTGGACATTCCTTTCGGCCCGGAACGTCGTCTGACTGCATTCCGTCAGGGGACCGGCCGGGGAGCCCGAGGTTCCGGCCACGGACGCACGCGGCCAGGCGCCCTTCAGCAAACCGAGCTTAGTGTGCCGTAAGGGTCCTGCGCCCGGAAGCCACGTGATTCCGAGACCGAACGCTGTGAAACGTCTTCTGTTGCGTAACTGGGAGGCCGAGCTGTCGGGTCGATACCGGGAAGGCCTGCTGCTGCGGTACCGGGAAGTCCGCAGGAGGTCCACTGGGAGGTGATGCTCATGAGGTACTAAAGGGACAGGGGCTCAGGGGATCGGGGTTCGGTGCCAGACAGTCCATGGATTAAGAGTTACACGGTGAAGTCATGGAGATCTGGACCAGAATAAACAGCAATGGATGCTGACTGTATCCGGGATTAGAAAGTACAACATCTATCTGGGTGGAGAGCATAAAAACTACAGGTACGGCAGCCTGTAAGGGACAAACATGCCAAAGAGTAAGATACCCCTAAGAGTCGCGCGCACGTGTGTGTGTGTGTGTGTGTGTGTGTGTGTGTGTAAGGCCCACCTGGTTGAGGTAATGGTACTCCTCGGGCTTTTTGAGGTGAAATGCGGCGCGCTCCTCTTCGCTCGCCCCTGCCAGCAGGTAGTAAAAAACATGGTAGTTCCTGGAAGACAGAAGCGTTGCAGGTTTACACCGAGACAGACAGAAACCAGGGACACGCTAGCGCCATACTGCTGCCGTTGACACAAACGCTTCATCACCCGCAGGGAAGAAGTGCGGAGATGAAGCGAGATCACGTGATCAGTAGAGACAAAAATAAGTTTGAAGCGTGACAAATTGTCCCTTTGTAGGCCTGTCGCATTTTTATTAGCAGTGACTCAGTTTTACACCCCAGCCTACAAGCCTCAGAAGAGGCCCGCAAAGTCAGTGTGCACTGACAGTTGCACTCAGCCAAACCTGAGAGTGTGTGTGTCTGTGTATGTGTGTGGAAAGTGCTGCAACAGGGTGCGATTTTACTGGCTGCTCTTCTCTGCACCATACGGGTGTCCATGATAAGGCTGCTCCATCTCAGAGCTCAGGAGGAGCCCGACATCTACTCTTACACCGGCCGGTTGAGACAACGTGGTCATTGGAGCCTGTGGACCAAGACCAGGACCTGCTCGAGGCCGGAGCCCAGGAGGAAGGCACGCTGCAAGGGTTTCTGCTGTTACCTCGCTCCCCTACTCCCTACTCTCCCCACCATCGGGGCAGTCGGATGTCGGGCTGATGAGCACAGGAAGCTGTGGGAAGGAGCGGGGGCGCCCCGGCACCACAACAAAGCCAACAGAATCATTCCCATGTGTTCGGAGGGGGAAGGGCATTCTTCATTAGGAACGGTCTTAATCATCTACAGTGGTTTCATAGATTGTAGGATTGATCTCGTCCTCGCGCCCTCAGACGCTTCACCCCGCAGCACATTTCCCCCTGAGCAGAACCGGCACAGTGACCCTTCCTGTGCAGCATGGCTTCCTTCTCGTTTCCTCATGTTGAGGCTGCATGTATTCCCCCGAACGACTGCCAAATGACCGACGACTGACGGCGGTGCCCAGAATAACTACTCATCGGAGGCTGTTTTCTGGTGTCAAAGCCTGTCGATGGCGGGAAGAACCGCAGCAGGCGTCCCCCGCCGGACGTTTCCCGCGCTGATAGGCGCAAGGGCTGAGCATGCGCAATAGCGCCCGAGTGAGCAAATGCCCGACTGCAGCGCTGAAACCCTCTCCTTACCGCTCGTTGTGCTCCTGGTAGACCAGCCTGGACTTCTCCAGAAGATACTTCTCCACATAGGCTCTGCCCCAGAAGGAGAAACAAAGAAAGAATAGGCAGCTACGTAGGGTGGGGTACGAAGAAGGGAATGCCGGGAGATGCTTTGCGAGAGGATACTGAAAACCGATTATATTTCCGGGTTTAAGGCTCCATCTTACCCACGCACAGTGCCGCTCTCCAAGTAATTCACTTGGATGAACTTTCCAAAGCGACTGGAGTTGTTGTTGTGAGCCGTCTTGGCGTTCCCAAAAGCCTGCAGAGAAAGAAAATCGGCCAAGAATTAATGACCTCATCACGACGGGTTAACTGCGCGAAGTTTATGGACCCCCAGGAGGACCAAACATTGCTGTCTTGTACATCATGTTCTCAACAGTTATATCACCAGTTTTGCAAGATTTCCCAAACATTTCTGATTGTTTAAAAACAATTCCATACGTTATCTCAGCTATTTTCAAAAATTTTTGGCCGTGACCTGCGTTTACCCTCTGATCCAACAGACGATGGTAAACTACACCCGGACCCAATGGAAGCATGGAACTACCTTCAGTCAACCGACCTCCACGGTGACCTCTACAGCAAGGGCCTCAAACTCAAAATCCGAGGGCCAACCGCAACGCTCGTGCTCAGTACGGAGGCCAACGTAGTCCTTCTACTCACCAGTAACAAAACTCGGAAAAAGAACTTTATTATTAAAGAATTTTAAACCCTTCTCTTTAACAGAATGGGATCTGTGGATATATGGTAGCATTCTGAGCAATATACATACATCAATAGCCAAATAGCATCCATACATGTGCATCTCTTTGCGCGCTATGCTAGTTTGCATATATGTCAGAACGTTTTGTTGCATAATGATGCCTAACATTACATTCTTTCATAACTGCTTTAATTTTAATTTTTAATTCTTTTTTGAAGCAGGTGGTGTTCCCATTATAGTTGACGACAAAAAAAAAAAAAAAAAAAAAAAAAAAAAACTCCGCGATCCATTTTTTCTTGAACCTGCCTCCGCTCAAGATCGACCCTTTGTTTTTGGGTTCGAAAGAGCCACGCTGGGCAAAACTACAGCCAGCTGTTACCTTCTGGAAGGTGTGTAGTAGAGAAGGCTTCGCTTGCTTGCAATAATGGGCGCTGAAAGCATACACGGCAGAGCACTTTATCGATCGTGGGTGTGGTTTCAACAGAATGAATTTACTTGCGGGCTGGAACGCATTGACGTTGTGCAATGTACCGAGGGCCGTATTCCAACATTTTGTGGGCCGGTATAGGACCGACCGCGGGCCGGCAGCGCTAGAACCCTGGTGTACAGCTTGTTTTCCTGAGTGCCAGCGATCAACAACAAGATGAGGAAAATTCCACAAGTTCCTGGGATGAATCAGTCAACAATCAGCACTGAAAAGGAGTGGTCATGTGTTTACTTTCATTTTATATTACTTTTAATTTTAATATACCTCAGAATAAGCCTTACACTGTGTCTATATCGAACATTTTTACAAATCCCCACCACTGAATTGACCGAAGGACATCTGTATTATTACCCATTTACTGATAACGACTTTGTGGTAAAGGTGACTTTGGAGTTGCATACAAAACGAGTTGCAAACTGCAGTTGAAACTCGCAATCCTCATCGTGCTCGTAAACGGCGGGGTCGGTGAACAAACCGTGTTGCAGGAACTGAAGCGGCTACTTCAGCTCATACTTGTATGGAGTTAATTACACGCATCCGTTCAACATTCTCACCACACTTCAAGTGTTACATGCGGGAACAAGAAAATATGAGCCTTCTGGAGAAAAGCGGAGTTCCTATAATCCTCATAATTCATAATCCCGTTCGTACACAAAGCTATGGCTACGGAATGGAGAGTACCGCTCACGGAACTGCAAACGCACGGGAACTTCCGTCATTTAGCCGAGCACCTTGAGCACCTCTCCGGAACGGTCACAGCCCCCTCCGTACCGAGCGAGCGCTGGCTCCGAGCGGTTCCTGAAGAGCGCTCCAAACACACGCTTCCTCTCAAATATTAATCCACTTAAATATTTGAACTGCAGCGCATTAAAGGGTCGGCTGTAAAAATATGCGGCTTTTTTCACTGGAGCGTTTGCTGCGCATCAGGGCCCAGCATAAATTAAGTATTTGCGAAACAAAATGGACGGCAGCGTTTGCAGGACAGACTCTGGACTCCACGCGACTAATAACGCGAAAACCGATGCTCCGCACGAAGTGTCCGGGTGCTTCACGGATGAGCGCCGGGTTCGTTTTTACCACCTCCTCCTGCACATACACGAGGAGTTTCACTTAAAACATGCCTTACTATGGTAGATCACCACGATGTACCCCACCAACCACCATCACCTCAGGCAGACAGAGGGGGCACTGCTCTCACACGCACACACGACGGTTTTGAGGGCAGATAAGAGTGGGTGAATCTGACCACCCGTGATCCTCTCTCTCTCTCTTTGTCTCTCGACTTCGTCCTCGGCCGTGGTGGAAACACGCCACATCTCTACCTGCTCCCCGCTTCCACGTCTGCGATGTAACAATGTGACTGTGGCCAATTTGGTCGCTTAGCAACAGACATGAACGTTCTTGACCCGCGGCCTTGGGCTGTGGGCTGGATTCCAGAGGCTAGCAACCGTGGACCACTAGAGCTTCAGTGGCTGCTGCCTGTCCCCACAACAAGACATGGACGCCTAAAGCCTTTGTCTGCATCATCATATCGAACCTCATTTTCCCAGAAAAGGAAGCGTCAACATCAACCTTAACCTGCTGTCTCACACTTATAAACGTGTCCCACACATCTAGAGAGGCGGACCTGGGGGGGATACGCCGCATAGGAGCATACAAGAGACACATCAGTGACGGAGGAGACCAGCTTCCAAGAACAGTGCTGATTTCAGCAGACTGATGAATCAGCTCCCAACGCCTCTTTCTAGACACTGTTATTATTACTTATTCATGTAGGTGATGTAGCGGTCAGAGGTCAGAACTCAGAGGTCACCGGCTCGCATCCACACTCCTGCTGTAGTACCCTTGATCGAGGTACTCTGAACCGACATAGCAAAAATTAGTCAGCCATATAAATGGGTAAAACGCGGTAATAAGCTTCACGTTGTAAGCTGCTTTAGAGAAAATCAGTTAAATGAATAAAAACAGATTTACTCACCTATCCAACAGATTTCTCAAATGACAATTACAGTGGTAGGTTCGCAGAAGGCAGAGTTCTTTCAATATCCAGATAATTTTTACTGTATCAATTCAGGGTTAAGTACCTATAGCTGGACACTGGATTTGAACTCAGGTCCTTGAAATACAAGGCAACGGTTCAAACCACTAAGCAACATGTTGCCCCATTAGTGAGTTGCTTGAAACTCTTAAAGGAGCTCTATGAAGAAACTGCAGGTATTTAAACCTTTAAACCTCTTTCTGTCACGCTGCCATAATAATCCACAGAGAAAGGGGCTTTTCTCCATGCCGCCCACTGTGGTGTGTATCCATCAGGCCTTTTTCTTTACCCAAAGACAGCGAAATAGAGGAGAAAACAGAAGGCTGCAATGATGCAATGATGTCAGCAGCTCAGGAAACCACAACTGGGGCTTAATTGTAGCCAGTGAGGTAATTAAATATATTTTACAAAGCCAGACGCCTGACTGATCACATGATTTCTCGGGACCCATATGAAGGGACCTCCGTAGGGTAAAACTGGGACATTACATGTAGGCCCCAGGATGGCCTGTTAGGAAAGGGTGAACGACTGGGACTTTTAGCGTGGCGGCAGGAGGAAACACCGAGACGGGTTGGTGAAAATCTGAATGAGAAAAGCTGAGGTTAATGGTGGTGCATCAAAGCAATTAGTCACCGTCTTGGAATGAAAGCTGCTGCTCAGCAATAATGAGCAGACATGGTCGTCTTCATGAGAATATGGATATGAGTCAGTGCACCTGAGCGAGAGGCACACGAACCATAAACCACCTGCGCTGCACCTTGGATGGCCTTGGGGGCGTGGATAACTGCATTCCCAGGACAAGCATCTTGACCTGCACCACCACTTTCCGGAGTCTTCCAAGTACTCAGCTCAAAGAAACCGCTTTCAGGTTCTTCAGAGGCTTCAACAGAAGCCTATCTGGGCAGTAACATACCCATGACCGCACTATTATGTTAAAGGCAGAGGAATGGCAAAAGATACTGAATCCACTGTGTGAAACTGGAACACTGGCACAGAGAGAGAGAGATGTTGGCACAACTATAACATTACATTCAAATTGATCCATTTACCAGAATACAATGACTTACAGTAAAATTAACCTGCTGTATAAAAGGGTATCAGTTCAGGGTAAGTACCTTGATCAAGGGTACGACTGCAGGAGGTCAGATGTGAACCTGGGACCTCCAATCCAAGGGAGCCAGCTCTAACCACTGCACCACCCGTTACCCCCAGCAACAACAAGTACAGTACATGAACCCATTTAATAACCATTTAATGTTCTTTTTTTACTGAGGAAGGAGCCCCCCCCCCAAAAAAAAAAAACACAGAAAAAGAAACCAGAAGCTGCAAATTGTTCTGTAGGTGCAGACGCTCATTGATTGACTGAGATGTCAATCAGAACACTGTGGGCGGGACTTAAGGCAGGTCGTTCCAGTGGCTCCGCCCCCTTCCTCTTGGACTAACCAGACTGCTTGACGAACTGAGCCGAGGTGGCACTGCCGTCTCATCACGAGAGCAGTGAGGAGAACTGAAACTGCAAATGCGTGCTTCCCTTTTCCTCCTTCTGAAATGTGCGCGCGCACACACACACACACACACACACACACACACACACACACACACCATGGAACGGATCCCCGGTGAATCAGCGATGTGGCTCGTGTCCAACCCTTGCGTTTCCTTCCTGAGGTCCCTTTAGCCTCTTGCATGCAGATGCAGAGGGACACAAAGACACTGCTCTGATGCCGCAAGGAGCCTGTGGGCCCATCCGGTTGGCCGCCCATCCAGACCCCACACTAGCCTGTACCGGAGGCCATCCTGCATCTCATCTTGAGACAATGCACAGCTTCGCCATGGCATACCACCTGTCCATAGCATGTCCACAGCAGCTTGACACGGTAAGCTACGTGGTAGGCTTCATGTTCACACATATGAGTATCCATCTCTCCATCTAATGTAGCACATGAGCAGCAGTTCATCCACAGCTAATAAAATGCAAAAATCTGGGAGGGGGTGTTTAAATGGGATTGGCCCACCCTGGCAGTTAAACCCAGCGCCTCGGGGATGAACGGAGACGGTCGCAGGAGTAACCATGGTGATGGCAACGGTACCTTCTCGCGGCACGGCGAGGGTGGCGTTCCAACCTAGTCGACCTGGGCGTGAAAACGCAACCTTTGTATTCTCTCAAAGAGCCACGGGCCTTTGCAAAGGTATTTCTTCAGCAAATCGATGTGCAAACAATGTGAGAAACACGATATGAAGTGGAAAAATGTGACCATAGTTGCACTTTGCCAGATGCGTTATCTACATCAGGATTTATTTACAATTTGTTATTTAAAAAGCAAAACATCGAGGGGAGAGAAGAGTTCCTTGAGTTCCCTCCGTTTATCCGACGTTTGTGGAAAGAATTCCTCGCCTGCGATTGTGACATTGGCCACTTTATAACCAGCACCAAGAACGCGATGCTATAATGAAGGAATTCTCCCGACAGATATTTTGACCATTTTTGGCAAACAAATCGCACATAATCAGCAATGCGGAGCAGACCAGACGCGGTGGGGTGGTGTTTGGAACCACCGCTTCACCATTGACCAAACTGGACTGAGGCTGTGTTTCACCAACAACGCACGCACACACAAATTCTCCCCCCGATTGTTTCTGACATGAAATTACTGCAGCAAATCCACATGGTTGGTGAGCAACGTAGGTGTGCAAATAAACATTGTGCGCCCGGAGGAAGTAGTGCTTTGGGAGGGGTTGATGTTTGGATGTCTGTGGGATGCCCTCGGTGCTCACCAACATGGCTCAGTTTTGTCCTGCTGAAACTCCTGGAGTTGCTGCTCTCGACTCCTGTTACCCATCATTCACACTCGTTGACATCACTGATGATCTGCTTTCACACTCTATCACACTTATTGTAGGAGAATTCATGTTATCAACTCAAAGACAACTTTGAGAAGCCCAACGATCCTCAGAAAGGCCAACCGTCCTTGGCAAACCCAACCAACCTTGGCAAAGTCAAGCCAGCTTAGGTTTCAGCACTGCTTGACAGTGTTCATGGTTTGGTTTGATGATGCTGAAAAAGCCATTAAAAATTCTACCTGAAATGATGAAGGAAAGGTGGTGTGGAGGAACCACAACACCTGTGTGGAGGAGTGACTTGGTAGTCCCTCCACTTCATTCCCACACACATTCATCACCAGCGCCAAGAACAAGGTTAATTCAGATGACTCACGGACCACGACCAGGCTTTCCTCCACAAAAGCCACAGGTCATCCATCCCTTTCCCAGCTGACTCTCCCACCAGTCAGCCTCCAAGGGATCAATTCCCAGTGTGATCCAACAGACTTAAAAGTTCTGCTTACTGGAACCAAAGACAAAGGACGCCATAAATTCATGCAGGACACACAAGATTTGAAAATCAAAGGGCCCAAGAGTCACACTGGTGACTCCACCTTGTGTCACATGAAGGCCTGTCAAATACAGGACCATCAACGCCAAACCTTTGACACCTATGGTCTCGTGGGCAACGCTGGAGCAGAACTTCTTGGGATAGCACTCAAGCTGGCACAGCAAGTTTAGACCAGCCTAGGACAATGGGCACCGCTGCAGATTCTGTGCCAACCCTCTTACATCCACACTAATCTCCTAATGGACTTGTCCTCAAGGCTGATTCATTCATTTCCAACAAGCGCTTGGGCAACAGTTAATCTCTCACCGCTATCAGATCACAGTGTAATTGGTGCTCAATGAAAGGAGTGTGTGGGTGTCACACACAGGCCTCTTTAACAGTCTGGGGACGAAAGCACATGGTGAGGCAGATGAGGATTAGCTGACCTGCAGGTTTAAATGGGATGAGCACCTCAAATTTCCATTTGAACTTCGAGGATTACATATCCAAGACTAAATGTGATCCAAACACAAAGGAAATAAGGGAAAATACAAACAAACGAACTAATCGGAGAGTCAGAACCTGAAAGGAAAAAAAAAAGTTCTTTAAACAAAATGATCTCCAGGACATCAGGAAGACACATAGTTTAGGTCGGGGGTCACCGTGAAGGTAGCGTCAGTCATCCTTGCTCACAAACCTGACCTCTCTGGGTTCTTGATAGTATCTCAAGGGTGACCTTAATTTGGCTTCTCTGCGGAGAGGAGATGTTCCTGATCTGTTTCTTCTAGAAGACCACGTGTCGCTGATGTCAACCCTTTAAGGAATCATGCCGCAAAAACCCAAAACCCTCCATCAACAACTCGGTCCTTTTGTTTCTCTTGAGCACCAGGACTGGAGCATCATACTGGTTCGCATCCCATCAATGTAATTCTGTCCCAGGAATCAACTCTGAACATCCAGGAGAGAAACAACCCTGGTGGTTGGTGGCGTTCTACTCAAATTTTGACCCGAGGAGCCAAAAATCAAGTTTTTGTGTGGTGAACGAAGTAAAAATGTATGCTTTCGATAAGTTGCTTCTAAAAATTTGGCCAAAATAAGGATGGAAGAAGGATTTTGTCACTCTGTAGTATTCCTCAGTCACAAATGCACACGCTCACACTCCAACTTCTTGACAAATTACAGCAAACACCTCCGAAAACAGCAGCGCATCTCTATCCAACGGCTACTTCCACATGGCCATCGCTCATGGGTTCCAAGGCTTGTTGGGCCATTCTTACAATTTAGTACTTAAATTAACTTGCCAAAAAGGAGAAAAAAAAAAAAAAGGACTTCAGCATGTAAAGCTGCTTTATTAAGCACAGTAAATCAACCTGATTTAAAATGCAACAGCTCCTGAATTTTCATTGAGCAAGACTGGAAAATTACAGAAAAAGGGCTTTTGTGAAATGAAATGATTCCATATCTAGAGATGCAGACATGAACACACAGGTGAATGCGCACACACACACACACACACACACACACACACACACACACACACACACACACACACACACACACACACACACACACACACACACACACACGGTGTTTACATATTGCTATGGGGATTTTATAGTGGAAAAGGATACTTTTAACACATACAAACACGCGCACACAGTTTTCCTTTTTTGTAAATATGATAATTTACTTTTCAACGATAGCTGCATGGTACATTACGTTCACTTTGTATGTTCACGAAATGGCTGCGAGCCCCTTTGCATCGATGATGCGGACCGATGGTTTATTTGTTCAGCAAATAATAAGCCCTGATTAGACCAAGTTAAGGTGAAAGACAAAACAATGAATCACTCTAATGCTCTGGAACCAGACTAAAAGCACAAAACATCCCTTTCCACGTGAAGATCTAATCATGGTACCTGACAGCATGGAAAACTGTGTGTCGCAAGATGCCATTAAGAGGTACTCCCCCAAACAGAATATGCCCCCCTGGTGGACCAACTGGCCACCTCATCATGAAAGGCAGATTTTATATCTGAAACAACTTACAATATTATTTTTGTACACTACACTGATTTCTTATTGCTTACTTATCCATTTATAAAACTGGGTAATTTTTACCATATTAATTCAGGCTAACTACCTGGATAAATGGTGTTACAGCAGGAGCTGGGATTTGACCCCAGGCCTTTTGACTCCTAGATGACAGCAGCTATGTCTCTCACACACACACACACACACACGAGCCACCCAGTAACTTCACAGGTAACCTGCCTCCAGCAAAGCACATCAGGCCTGTAGATCATTCCAGAAAGAGGAGCGGCTAAATCAACCTGAGTGGTTTTCTGCCAGATTGAGACAAAGAGGGCGTCTCGAGGGTCAGGCGGTAGGTTCGAACCGCGGCACACCAATTACAGGATCAAGGCAGCTGCAGCCCGTTGCTCCAGGAGAAGCTTCACTGAGTCCATTACAATAAATGTTATCTGTCGCTCCGGGTTAAACTTCTTTGGAGATGGCGCTCGCAAAAGAGAGGCGGGGTTTCCATCGCTGCGCGGCTCCCTCACACCTACACACAAATACTCACATGCGTGCTTGCACGTGACACACACACACACACACACACACACACACACACACACACACACACACACAGCACTTGGCTTAGGGACAGCTGGAAGGATGACTTCAAGATCAAAGGCTTTGTGGCCAATCAGAGCACAGGATGCCACAGCAACACACCGCAGGCTGCCAATGAGGACCAACAGGGGTTGAACAAATGCCCCCCCCATTCTGCTATGGTAAATCACCGCAGTCAGACTCTGTGGATCCCAGCTGTTGCCTCCATTTCCAGCATGATTGGATTTTCATTGTGTTTTTACATACACGGAGGACCGGAGGAAGGTGTGACGGCCTTGTCTTCGGACTCAGAGTCAATGTCTGGGCAGAGGATGCTGGGAGAGGGAGAAGATTAGCGGCAGGGAGGAAATTCAGCGGAACGGCAATGATCATGTTAGCATGTGTCACCCGGATGAGATGATTGAAATGCACCCATGCGGGTTCGAGTATGGACCACTGACCGCTGTTCGGCTGTATCCCGACTTTAAAGCCTTCAGCACAGAAATAAAGACAAAAGCTTATGCACTTCTCCACCTTACAATGATTTACCATTCTGTATAGCAGGGTAGGTTTTACTGCAACAATTCAGGGTAAGTACCTTAATCGAGGGTATACAGCAGATTCAAACCGGATCCTTTGGTCCATGTGAGCACTGAACCTGGAAATGACCGGCAGGGCGATGGTGACGTTCGGCTCCTCGGGGGCAGAAAGTAAGCGTGGGGCACCTTTTCGGTCCGCGTGCGTCCAATCAATAGGCCGCAGGACACCGGATGTCCGAAACACCAAGGACACCAATAAATCAGAACCATCGCCGTTCCCGTGAAAGTGGCGTCATTTGTGGGTAATGATGACGCGGAGTCATAAAACGGAGCTCTGTGTGTGTATGTATGTGCGAGTGAGCTAGAGAGAGACATGGTGGGAGGGACACAGAGACACATGATATGTCCTGTGATATACTGAACGCCCCCCCCCCCCCCCCCCCCATCATGGCCCACAATGCTTTGCAGCTCCATTCAGACAGGTCACAGCCCCACGGGGGGACAGAAGGAAGAAGAGCCAGACGAGAGAGGAAAAAGGCCGAGTTTCCCAATCCGGCTACACGGGGAGGGAGGGGAGGCAGCGAGACCACCGAGACACACAAGGGGGCACAGAAACGTCCGGAATGTGAGGCCGGCAGCCGGCCTTCCTGAATGGGAACGAGAGCCAACGTAGACGAGCAAGGAGACGTGATGGATCTCTCCATTACTGGTGTACAGAAACACATCGTATCCTGTGCTCAGTAAATTCTAAATAATCATCGGTTCCAAAAAAAAAAAAAAAAAAGAAACAATAAGAACTGCTTAGGGCTAAGACTTGAAAATGAGCGATTTCTCTACCCCAGCGTGTCCCTCATCCAGCTGCAAAACTTTGACAGGATTAAAGGTCTATTTTTACGCCAGTCGCGTGGGATTAGAGATTAGCGTTAGCATTAGCGCTAGCGTTGCCCAAGCGCACCATTTATGCGACGAGGGGTCTCGGCGAAATCTGGCGGAAGATAAGCACCGGGGCGTCGGGCTCGCCATTGCGGCGTTCTGGCACAGCGGAACGCAAGTACGTGAAGTCGTAAGCGATGCCGGGGCTGCTTTCCGAAAGAACGATAAACCGAACTTGTTTGCTTCTCTCCACGGAGCTGCAGTGAAACGGCGCATCGGCAAACGCATGAGGGAGGGAATGGAGGAAGGCCTCTCATTTCCCACAATTCCACAGGGGAGTGCGTGGGGGGGAGGTCTCCACACCCCATGTCATGAACAGATGGCTGGGGGCTTAGCAGAGATTGCATTGGGGGGAGCTCTATAATAAAGAGGCAAAGAGCGTCGACAGATGAATGTTTTCAATCAGCCCACTGATTTAGGGAGTGCGAGTGTGTGTCTGCAACACTGCGCTTGCCTCTGTGTGCATGTGGAAGCCAGGAAGGCAAGGAGGCTCGATGGACGAGACGGGGGCGCTACGCCAGCAACCGGCTGGACGCAGACAGTCCTCCTCACCTCAGAGGGACACACAGTGACACCATCCAGGAAACACACCTACTTCAGCATCAGAACAGTGTTTCCAAGGCTATACACCACTGTGTGGGGGGTGTGAAGGGGAGGGTCCAGGTCCCAGCTTTCTGCCAACCTGTGATCCCCACACACACACACACACACACACACACACACACACACACACACACACACACACACTTTCCAGCATCCTTGATTTCCAAAGACAAGGTCTGACTCAATGCTACTATGCGCCACAGTAGTTGCACGTCATAAGTGACTAATTTTTTCAGCGTTGCACGTGTTGCAGAAGAGATCGACCACCCCGTTTGCCGTCTCTGCAGTGGACGCTGTCTTGCAAAGGCTCCCAGTCCAACTTGCACACCAGCGCCATGCTGACACTCATCCTCTTATAGGTCAGGAGCACCACGGGGGGGTAGAAATCCACAGTGAAGGTGGAAGAAGCGGGGGGGTTACAACAAGAGACAAAGAGGTCAAACTTGCCGGCAAAAAGGCCTCACCCTTCCGTGGCGAGAAAGGGACGGGAAAACAGGATCATAATCGGACGCCCGGACGATCAACCTCTGGATGAACACGATGAACCGAGACCAGGCGTCACATTTTCACTGTTGTGTGACTGCTGCAGTGTCTTTCCAGCAAATTTCCAGACTTGGAACCTCGTGGGTTTTTTGCACCGCTCACCTGGGAAGCGTAAATGAGCCCACCGAAGTTGAGACAACAGGAACCCCCGCAACACCGCTGCTGGGCCGCCATTTTTATTGCCCCCTTTTGGAAGAATGTCCCGACATGAACTTTCCCCTGAGACAGAGCTCCAGGTCAGTCCCAGGCCAAGTGCAAAAACATAGGATGTTGACATCTAGTTTTGGCAGGATCTGAGTTGAGGGAGAAGCCTGCTGTTGTTCTCCAAGTGTGTGCACGCGCACACACATGCGCACGAAGAAACAAGGGTCCAACAGACCACAAAGTGGGGGATGATCTTAGAAAGAAACTGAAAACTAACCTGCAAGTATAATGTTGAGGAACCAGAAATGTCTCAGCAGCTAACAAAGCAGGTGTACTCTCAACTTCAGCAAAGGATCATGGGATGCAGGCCCAAACGCTGAAGCTGATTACTGGACAAGGAGAGGTGAGCAACACTAGGTGGACCTTCATTAGTACGCAGAATCGGCGACGTCCACCAGTCTTGAGTTAAATCCAAATCACCGGGAAGGCCAAGAATTAGTCAACCTTAAAGCCCAGAGGAGTCAACTGGCTTCTAATCCCCTCTCCATCTGCTGACTGAAGCCAGGCAAAAGGTGGGCAGCCCTACAAGTGTACCAAATACATGTTTTGGTCCACTTTATTGTAAAATGGCCATAACAAAACGGCATTGGTGAGAATTTCTCAACACTAGGTCTCGGCCTCAACAGGACAGGGGTCAGAGTGACATAAAGACTACATTTCCCAATATGCTCTACAGCAGCACTTTGAAATCCTGTTCGCGGAACCTCATTACTGGTTCCTGTAATTCATTAACCTTGATGGAGCTGTACACTGCATGATTCAAACCAGGTTAGAATGGACACCTTCAGGGGTCCTTGGAAACACGATATGATTTCTTCACCCTTATCTCTCACATCTAGTGCTCAAAGCAAATGTTCAGCGGAATTCAGCGAAGGTTTAATTTGTGGAGATGCAAAAAAGAGCAGTTCATCTAAATACGAATGTAGTGTTTTTTTTTTTTTTTTTTTTTTTTATATATTTCACTGCTGAATGAACATTTCAGCTCTGCCTGGAGTTTCAGGATTATGGACATCTAACTTAATAACATTCTGATGGAGGACCGCAAGATCAGCGGAGCCCCTAATCCTTACATAATTACAAAGGCTGCAGTTGTTTAAGAAATTCCATGAAATAAAGGTGAAAACATCCCAAACAGGACAACTTTGTTGCGCATCAAGGGTTGTTTTTCATCACCTTGTGTCACCATCTGGTTGACGTTCAACCAAGAGAAGAGAAAGGGCACCTGGATCTAGACTCTACAGCCCAGAGGACCCCAAACCATCATGTAGTCAATGGCTTATCAAGCCAGTCTCTCTTCCGTAGGTATTGAAGAGAGAACAGAATGGAATAAAGTTCCGGTGCTGGGTCTGATCTCAGGAACAAATGTGATATTCGGTGCAGCGATGAGGATTATGCTGAAAGAGGAGGCAAGTGAAACAGGCTACCCCGCCCACTGCCAAAGGTAAATGATAAGGGAACACTGACCACACCCCATGAACCTAAGCCACATCCCCAACCACACTTCACTAGACCCTTCACCCTTAACCCCCCCATGCGTACAAACATTTTGTACCGGCTCCTTTCTTTTAGCCCATCACACCTATGTACCCCCCAGCTCTGCCCCACCGAGGGACACTGTCTATCTCCAGCTTAACTTTGCCTTCACAGAGTCATGGCTTTCCAGCACCAGACGTGGTCATTTTCAAAGTGGTTAACCAAACCAGCAGTAGGACTCTATGGCTAGGAATATCCCCCTGCTGTCCATGACCTGTGGGGCAGAGAATCACACACCTCTTGATCTCTCCAGGTTTCCATGCCACTGCGCGTTTAAAGGTTCATCTGTGTGTGAAGACAACTGAAGCCATGATTCCCATAGGTATACAGCTCCTGCAGAGATGTGTATCCTTCAACCTCCATAAGGACCATCCACAGCCATCCTTGAGATCCTCAACAGTGAGAGAACACACAGACCCTCCAGCACCCATGAACAGCTATATAGAAACAAAGTGGACCAAACGAGACCCCGTATCTGGAGCACAGCCTCCTCATGGTTGACTGGGATACGCCACCTCAGGGCTCTGCGTTCACGTGTACATCGCATCACATCGACAGAAAGCAGAGTAGAGCAGCCAGCAAAACGACCGTGTTTCATTTGGCAAACTGTGGCTGCCGTCTCAGGAAAGAGCTACGGCTTCCTGTTTCAGAGCAATCGTAGCCAACAGACAAAAACTCCCCGGCCCTGTGACTTATGGGTGAAGCTTCTGGAAAGATCCAACAAGAGGAGGCGGGGGGAACACATAACCTTACGAACATCACATGTCAGAGAGCCCCAAAAAAGCAGAGCTGGACAGCCCGTTTCTGCTCAGCTGAGAGTTGAGTCCAAAGACAAGCTGCAACAACCACAACCTGAGGGGTTCTTCACGATGGTCCCTGAATTCCAAAGACATCAAAAGGAAGAATCCGACCAATGGGACCTGACAGTAACAGTTCTTCTCCAACCACCTCCTCCACCCTGGGCAGTGGGACACCTTGAATTCACAAATCACAGCCTGGGGAGCTCCAAGCCAGGCTTGTGTCTCATCAGGTCACCTCATTACCAGGTATGGTATATCTGCAGTCACAAGAAACTGTACGGTCAAGATGTTACCGCCATAGCATTTCTCAGACAGCAAAGTGCTAGTGGAGGCTGATCTTGCCACACAACAAATCATTTATCATGTACACTTTCTTTTGTTCACTGCAGAAGCTCTCAGAATAGACGAACAAGTTGTAATATAAACTTGACGGGCAACAGACAATTTGGGCTCCCTTCTAAGAACCCTCCCACGGCTGGACAACCAAAAAAAGAGTATGGGAAACCAAAAGTGGTATAAGTGTCAATGTTTGAACTATGTTCTTCAAGCAATTTCACCTGTGAAGAAAGTCCAGTTTTAGAACCAAACATTATCCACCAATTGCTGGACATCACTGTACACAACAGGACTTGGGAAAGCAAGTCATCAACTTGAATATTATAAATGACTGCATGGATGGTCTACGACTGGACGCATGCTTGTCCATCAGAACGGCCCAAATGCGTAAACGAATAATTAGAGAAAACACCTTCCAAAAGCAGGCCAATGAGCCCAGGCAATAGGTGGTCCACAGGATCACCAGGGTTTAATCTTAGCACTTGCACTCAATTTCAACTTAAGCTTCAAAATTTCAGAACTAGGCAGACACCCATAAATAAAGTGAGCCATAACCCTGCCATAAGAAAAACGACCTCACGACTCCAACGTCACACTAAATTAAGCAGGAATGGAAACAATTTGTCTTCTAAACACAGAATGCATGGCTAGGCGTGCAGGCAGAGGCCACAACCGGCGATCTGTCACAATTAGTCACCCAGCATCTTACCTCGAGCACAGGTCCCGCCCCCAGGATGGTCTGCTCCACTCCACTAGCAAAGCCCTTCTGGCTGAGGGCTGTGAGGTGGTGGATGAGGAAGTTGGTGCTCTGCGTCTTGCCCGAGCCGCTCTCGCCAGAGATAACGATGCACTGGTTGAGCCGGCGCTGCAGCATGGCGTGGTAGGCCACGTCGGCTACCGCGTACACGTGAGGTTCCAGCTTCCCCAGCTGATGGTTGTCGTACATCTTCACGTACTTGGGGTTGTAGATGGGCAGGAATTTAAATGGATTGACAGCCACCAGGATGCTGCCTACGTAGGTGTAGATCTTCTCCTGTTTGAAACGGGCTCGCAGGTTCTCCAGCAGGGTCTTCTCGTTGAGGTCAGGCAGGTTGCACAGATCATCGTGGTCTTTGGGCCTCGGCGGCGGCAGGAAGCCTCGTTCCACCATGCGCCGGCGTTGCTCTGTCACACACAGCCACATCTGTAGGCTGCCGTAGTGGATGGAGCCATCCAGGTTCTTCTCCCGCAGCAGGAAGCGATAGTCCTCACCGCCCACGCGGTTCTCCAGCGCCAAGCGCGGCCACAGCATCATGCGCTGCACGGGGCAGTCCGAGGGATTCAGGATCCATTCCTCGCCGCCAAACTCCTTCACCTCTGCCAGGACATAGCACTTGGTCCGGTCCAGCCGGAGCCGCTCAATGAGGCGCTCAATGACCTCGGCGGCCGTGGTGGTCTTACGCGCCACAACAGGGCAGTAGATGGTGTCCTCAGCGATGCTCCCTGGGTAGACCCGCAGGGTGAACTCAGGGTCCTCGAAGCGTCGCCTCCCTCCGACATCACGAAGGCTCATGTTGGATCAGCAGTTCCCATCAGCACTTGCAGCACGCCTGTCCATGTGCCCAGGCGACCCCTTCAAGACATCGCAGCTGTTGGGAAGAGAGAGGAAAGGGGTTAGTCAAAGCAAGACAAAGAGACCCCACAAGGAACAGGGCTGGACAACATCCTACTGAGGGGACAGAAGAAAGAGCCCAACTGTGACTCCTACTTGGCTTCATCACAAACAGGTGTCACTGGCGTCCTTTTTAATGGGACAATTTTGCCAGGAGAGGAAGTGCAAAACAGGGCCACTAGCAGAACTTTAAAAATATACCATAACTCCAGACACTGTTTATTTAAGGAAGTGACAATTTGCAGGAGATTATGGGCTGTAGGGCAGTGAGGGTCAGAGGAGCGGGTGCCATGCAACTGGCAAAACCTGCCAATGGGGCCAAAGGACGGGCAGCAGACAACCAAGAGGCTTCCAGAAGGCCACTGGCAACACAATGCCAAGATTCACAGCTGCTGTGTTCCTCGCAAGAGTGCCTCTGATGAGACACAATGGTCCGACTCAAAACCTCTCCATCAACACTGCCGGAACAGTTGCCAGGGGTTACCATTCAACGCGAAGGAAAAGGGAACAAACGAGGACGCGACACACACACACACACACACACACACACACACACACACACACACACACACACACACACACACATCCCTGCTAAGTCCATACGCAAAAGATATCCGTCATTTGATGACAGTCGCAACAAGCAATTTACAAGAATGGAGTATTAGGCATGGTCAAAATGCCAGGACTTTGGAGAATGGCACTGCTGTAATATGTAGCACATGGGAGCGGGGGGGCACCGGCTTCCTATTCCCCGTTCTCCTTCCATCTGCTGAACCAGGTTTGCGAGGCTCCGCGAGATGCATTCAGTCAGAGTTTAGAAATGTTCTCAGAAGTGAACAACAGGAAATAATGGAGATGGTCCACGTGTCCAAAAACTGAGAGATCAACAAGCACCTTGCATACACATGCACACATGGCTTCAGGCTGCCTGGAGGGATACGCCAAGACCAACAGTAGCTCATTGTTACCCGCACCCAGAGGCTCCGAGGGAGGAACACAAGGCTGATGCTCTGCTGAAAGGAGTGTATTGCAGACTCTGATCCAGGACCTGAGAAACCTCCAACATCTTCCACCCCTTCCAAACAGCCACTGCTTCTGGGGTATACTTGTGACAGACTGCTGCGGTGTCATCCTGCCAGAGGCAAGCAGAGGATGATGGGAAAAGAAAGTCTGATTTCTACTGCTGGAAGAGGGTTGCAGGGATCTGTGATCTGCGGGAATTGTTAAAACACAGTTTTAACACGTTACCGATATGCAGACAGATCCGCAGACCCCGGGGGAGTTCTGCAGCTCCAGGAAGGCCCTCCGAAACGTCACTCTAAGTGGTGTCAAGCACAATGGCAGTCCTCGGGTCAGCTCTTCATAAAAGTGTTGTCCCCTCCTCCCAACCAGTGACTGCAGAGTCCTAGCGGGGAATCAGAGGTGGGTGAAGAACTAAAAAGTAGGGGGACTGGAGCTCCATGGTCTTATTGTTGCCAAGGGTCAAGAACTTACATTCTAGGGTTATGGTGTGGTTGGGAGTGTGGGTGGGGCCCAAAGCATAATCACGCTACAGCTGTTTGCGACTAAACTGCAAACGGCGATGACCTTACACCCTCTGCTGCCGATGCAAATCGAATCAAACCCGAAAATTAGTCGAATTTGTTAAATAAGAGGCAGATTGAAGAGCTTAGCCCATCACAGAAGAGGACCCAACAGGCACGGTCAGGCGGGCGGGCCAGATCACGTAACTCCTCAGCAAGCGGAAGTGAGCAACTCATAAAAACAAAGTAGAGCAAAGGAAGGGGCTACTCCTAGAAAAACAGCCAGTCCCTCAAACCAACACAAGCCCAGCTGGTGGGCTGAGATGAGAGGCCACATAAAGTGCCCCAGGGTAGCGGGAGTATTAACTGGTCAAAGCACAGGAGGGACACATGGGTCAGGAGGGCAGAAGGCCAGGAGTCAGCGACAGGGAGTAGAGGGGCCTCCTCAATCCAAGACACTGAAGCGGACCCCAAACACCGTTCCCTCGAGGCTCTTTCCCTCAGACCCGAGCTGCAGTTGGCTGGGGCTCTCAGGAGAGGTCCAGGCTTGTCTGCTGCAAAGCCTTTTTGAGTTCTACCACACCCCCTTCTGCCATTACCCCCCCGTGTGGGAATGTGACAGGCGTTCGGGACAAGATGAAGTCAGAGGAATACATGGACAAGCACAGCAATATACAGCCACATATCTGGAAGCATTGCCCTCAAAACAAACCCCCTTGAGCAGATAGCCATGGAACCGTAAAGCAGGAACCTCCATCTGCCCCAAACAAGTGGAAACCTGCCATGGGAGGATCCCAACTAACAGCAGCGAACCCTTTCAGGCACTAAGGCACTTAATTAGAGGGGCGCTTTGAGTTGGTCCTGTAGGAGCCGCAGCCCTTTGACTCTCAGGGTGAAGTGGCATTAAGAATAACAAAAGAATACTTAGCTGTTACTTGAACCACAACAGAGCCATAAGTCATCACCTTTAAGACGGATTTCACATTTATTCGTGTAAACGGTAGATTTCCTGTCTGTGGTACCGTGATTGCGCACCGTTCCAAGCAGAAGTCAAACCCCGCATTTATCTTCATTGACGGGTCCAAAAGAACGAGGACAACGCTGGACCATCCAAACCCTGAACTCAGGAAACTCTGAGAGGTTCCTCAGAGGGGCAGAAAAACATTGGACTGACAACAAGACCTGCTGCTGCACAAATTGTGTTTGACCTGCCTAAGGATTCCCATGTATCCCCCCTCCTTGTCTTTTTATACAGACTTCCTATAGCTGCCTGGATCAAATTCAACACTCTGGTCACAACCTATAAAACGGATCTGCTCCCTGATATCTACAAGATTTGATCACTCGCTACACCTCAACCAGACCGCTACACTCCTCCACCTCTGCCCACTTGGTGGTTCCACACACAGGAGGTCAAGGATGAAAAGCACAGAGGTTTTTGATTCTGGCTCCGATGTGGTGGAATGACCTCCCTCTTTCACTCAGAACTGCCGAATCCCTCTCAACATTTAAAAAGGGTCTCAAGACTCCCCTCCTTCAGACAAACGTATCCCTGATCTCATTAGTGCTTGATAAATGTGTGCATGTTTATTTACATTTTTATTCATTTCACTGATGCTTTTCTGCAAAGCAACTTACAGTGTTAGGGTACAGCTGAGCAATGTTACTGGAGCAATTTAGGGTAAGTACCTTGCTCAAGGGTACTAAAGCCAGAGGTGAGGGTCAAACCTGCAAGTGGCCTAAACTCAAAATCCAAACCTCTTCTTCTGACCAAGTGTGATGCACTATTGTATTGTTCTCAGATGTACGACGCTTTGGAGAAAGGCATCTGTTAGATGAAAAAAATGCAAATGTAGGACTTGAAATCTGAGCCAGCTGAGGCTCTAGGGTGGCCAGTGGGGACATGTATTGGACAGAGGACAAAAAGTCACCGCTGACATCTAAAGAGGGCATAAAGCGCCCAGATACTTACACAGGGGTCCGAGCTGAGAGATTGACAACGCTACCTGTTTCACCCAGTAGCTCAGCCTGCCTGCTCACCAAGTGATAACCAACCCAGACCCAGCCCAACATGAGATCTTCCCAGGTGTGCACAGGAGTCTTGTAGACATTAGCTAGTATGTTGAGATGGGCATCCAGGCTTGGATCTGTAGGCTGGTACTCAGAAACAAACAATCCCCATAACTAACAGCCAGCAGTGGAGATTAGAGCTGGAGCCCCCCTCCCGAGGGTCTGGCTTCCTGTGGGGAGTCGTCACACTACACGCTACGTGGCCGACACCCCCGCCACACCGCCACTCCTGAAAGCCTCCCAGACCCGCTGCGGCAGGAAGAGGCTGGCATGATCACGGCCTTCCTGTCGGCTCCTCCCTCCGCACCATCGCACACACAGCCCTTTCAGTGTGACAGTGGACCGTCTGTGCGGCTGTGCGTGCGGGGAAAGATGGGAAAGTGAGCATTGGGTCCCGATGTAGGACTGATGGCCCAGGGGAAGACCCATAGGCATGGCGGGGGATGGGGATTATGGACAGGAAAGAGAGCGTCAAGAGCAAGCAATGAAGCCCGGTATAATTTTATAATCATTATCAATCATCCCCGATGGGGTGCTGAGAATTCACTATTGTCGCAGCTGGAGTCAGACACACAAACTGTGAAAAAGACCAGTTTGTCCAGTCGGAAACGCAAACACAGCCGTCTGCCTCAGTTCCCAATAGACTCGCAGCTAAGGGAACATGCATGAACAACGCCGCCTCCGCCCTCGTAAACGATCACATCTTTCGGCCATTAAAATGAGATCATTAAACCTTTTATTGCTAATTCGCATGAAATCCCAAAAAAACAATTCCGACAACCAGGGTTCATTAACTCGCACCACCAGTTTGGCGGCGTTCGCCTTCTGTCAGCTGCTTCACGTGCCACTTTCGGCAAAGAAAGTCTCTTCGATAAGCGGACCTATTCAAATGAGCCAGTCTGCAGTTCACCACAACTGATGTCAGTTGAAAGGTTTCTTTTATTTGAGTGCTGACGAGTCTTTTGTGTTTAAAACCTGGAACACACTGAGCTGGATGTTGGCTGACGGTTTTATGAGATTTAAAAAAAAAAAAAAACCAAACGGAGACGTGTCCCTTTTGAGGAGATAAAGACACTGGCAATGAGTTATTTTTAATCTGTAAGCAACACAACATCTTCCAGAGTATTTGACTCCATGGACATTGTAAGACCGCATCTGTGGAAGTGAACCGGTCCAGCAGTGGTCAACAATGCAGGAGACATCTCAGCGAACAAGGAGTGGTTGGCCATGAGTTAAGGCCATGAGTGTCACCTCCAAAGCAACGCTGCAATGTTGGGGAGAAGTTCTTCTCATTTAACTGACCGTTTTCTCATCACTGATGCTTAGAGGCAGTAGAGGACATGGGTATCTAGAAGGCTATGCCACTCAGACATGGGATCAAACAAGAGAGGAAGCAACAGTTGGAGGAACGAGCACAAATTATAACCTGTTATTCCAGAGAGTTTTTCTTAGTTTTATGGTGCTCGTGGTCAAAGTTTGAACCATCTCGAAACATGCAGCAGAGACACAAACAAGATGGGGCTCCACGTACATTCCTATCCCGTGCTCCACCACCCTCGGTTCCGCCGCGCACTGCACTGAAAATTGGGTGAACGGTGGTGTAAACAGCGAGCAACCAGCTAATCAGAACCTGTTGACCACAACCCACCACCCACATGAACCGTCCAACCCCACTTGGACTGCAGAGGAACTTCAGCAGGCAAGAACCATTCCAAAACTGTAGAGTCTGGAACGACCTGTCACGCATAGACATTCATCTCACATCGAGGTTCCAACAGTGTAGCTGGGAAAGAAAGAAATGGTAAAAGCTGTAACTTCCCCCTAAAAAAAAAAAAAACCAGCTCTTGGGTGCACTCCCAAGTCACCCCAACCATATGATTCACACCGAGTCAGCAGAAATTTTCCACCATCAGCATAGCGCAGCGTTACTGCAAGACAGCGACCAACATAAACAGTTCAGCTGTGCTTCCCCTGAAAGTCTATCACTGTGCATGAGTCCCGCTGGGCCTGTGAGCCTCAAATGTTGTTTATTTTATTAGTCCCAGGACACCGGGCCAAACAGGAACCCAATACTGAGTGCAGAGCCCAAGAGGAACTTTGAAGAACGCTCATGGTAATTGGCAATTCTTCCGCATTCCATCGTGGTACCAACACCCACCAAAAAGCTGAAAAGGTGAAGATGGTTCCATATACCTTGACAACCATTTCCCTCTTAACAAACCTCAAACAGCAAGCTTTAGAACTTTGACGGACGTCCTACAGAATCACCTTAAAGCCAGATGATTAGCCTCTGGACTCCAATCTAGGTAAAAGCCTAAATTAAAATAATAAGCACTTTAATGCCATCAGTTCGTTGCTGAGGTGATACTTCTATCTAGCTGAGTTTCTGATCGATATATAACAGCGGAGTATTTTACCGGAGAAACTAGGGATAAGCACCTTTACTCAAGGGTATGACACAGCAGATTCTTGGCCTTGAATCAGAAATCCATGTCCTTCACCACAGTACTACTTGCTCTTAGTGAAGAGGATGTGCTACTGTACCGCTGTCCAGACTTTCAATGAAAAATCTGGACGCTCAACAAAATACAAGACCCCAAAACGAGGGTATCGGACCAAAAAAGCTTCACCAAGCCGCAACGAAATTTCTGCATTGCCACGTTCGTTGTCTACAACTGGGTGCATGAATGTATGAAGCACTTCTCCACCTGCGGTTAACCTTAGGCAGTAGCACAGAGTCACCCCAGCTCTGTGGAAATGGCAATCAATATGGATCCAATCTAGACTGCACATGGTCTGGCTGCAGTCGATGTGATGTCACGCCAATACATTCCACTAGCGTAAGCCAACAGAAAACAGGATTTGATGAAACATACCCATGCGCGCTGCTTATGGAAACCATTCACTTCTGGGTAATGGACTGAAATAAGGGCGGCGCATGGACACTAGGCCACCAAAACAGGCTCGCTCCTCATTTAACATACAGTGTTGCGCAAAACGGCTTGAGGCGTTCTTTTACTAGTTATTCACTAGTCATTCTTTAGGTGATAGTCTTTCCTTAATTGAGGAGATTGAAGAGCATTTCTGCTGACAGTTCTTCAGAGATGAGGGAGATTATACACGTCGACAAGTTTCACAGAAAGCATTCACTGTTACCATGGAAACATCAAGCTATCTTCTAGCTATGACAGCCAACTGATTACAACAATTGTATGCTGATAGATAAAGATATTCAACAACATGCCTATCACAGTTTTTTTTTCCTCCAAAAAACTATTTTGGTTATGAAAATATCAAGTTAATGTAAAATTTTCCAACTTAGACTTATCTAAACACACCATTATTATGTAATCGTAAACCTACCTTTTGTTTACTGCTAACTGGCAAACTAGATGTCTTTCAAAATACCACAGCTTTGGCTGCTCTGCATATTTTAAAAAACAGATTAAAATCCGTCTAATCGAGTTCTGGTTTCTTTCTCAATTCGTTAATGAAATTTTTTTATTCACAAACTTAATCCCATTAAGTCTTAAAGACATTAATCTTCCGGCACTTACAGTCAGGTTCTTGTGTCGTTATTCAATTTAATAAACTGTTAAAGTACGTTTTTCTGGGATTTCTTCACTTAACTGTTATGAATTTGCCCAATAACTGTTCTCCAATCAAAGTTAAAATTTGGTTATCAAATCAATCCAAGAAATATTCCACCTCCTATATCTGAAACGCCAGCTATACAAAACTGATGGTTTCAAGGGAGTTCTTGATGGCCCTAAAATGAGGTCACTTTTTATGGCCCCTATTATTCTCACTTATGATATGGAGGTCTTGCCAGCTCAAGGTAGTCAAGTGTTGTCACGACAGAGAGGGATATAGCAGCTTTCCCTTGCACGGGGCATTTTCCCTGTGCTCCAAGCAGCAGTACAAGGGGACAAGGGAAAACCCGTCCCACTCCAGGAAAGGAACAGGATGCTGCTTTAACCCATATTGGTTGGAGGACAGGTCCAGATACTTCATGCTGCATTGAGGTCAGACACCCTCTCACCCACCAGTACAGCAACTCGCAGACAGAAGGAACTTTACATCATCATATTCATAACTTACAGTAAACCTTAAGGTCTACCTGGGGCACACGGTTCCCAAAAGGCAGAAGGAAGTGTTGGCACAACGCACTATCCCATTGGGCTTACCCAAGACTTCAGCAGCGAATGCGGAAATCAGCAGCAGCTGAGTGGTCAGTGTTCATCATTCTGAAAGTTATTCAATAAATATGCAAACTGGAACAAGAAAAAAAAAATCGAAAGTCCGCAGAAACACTGAAAAAGTAAATGAAACCAAAATTTGCTGCCTTGTCAAAATGTGTTAAAAGGCACTAGGCCGGAACAGAACAAATGGTATCTGTTTAAAAAGCTCTTTAGCAGTTTGACCCAACACAGACAGCCACTATAACATGGCCTTTCATCTTTCAGAATGAAACATCTGCTGAAACTCGGGAATCGGGCCTCGGTTTTGTTTTTGATCAAATACATACCGTGAAATTATAGTCAAGCTTTACTAAGCAGTTTAGAGCACAGTGAAAATGTTGGGGAAATTCAGCAGTACCTTGGAAGCTGACAGCTATTCGCCACCATCTCTGAAGGCCCCAACACCCAGAGATGACTGGAAGTTTTCTGCCCCATTTTTTTTATGGAAGACATCTTTCTTTCAGTTGAACAGGGTCTCCCAGCGAGTAATGTTAACTTCAGAAAATCAGAAAAATCCTATTGGCCATAACCTACCGTGAACTGTTCAACCAGCTACGGCACCCATCCCATCTCCTCATCAGCTTAACACTCAAACTGCAGCCAAACACACGATGAAGGTCCAGAATTCGTCAGACTCCCTCAACGAGAAAAGCCAACAATGTCTCTAAAGCCAGAGAATTAGAGGGAAAAGAGCATGACGACATCAGGTGACACGATCCTACCTGGAGATCCAACTCTACAAGAGAGCACCTTGCAGACAAAACCATACTACGGCGAAGTCATCCATGACACGCCTTGCAGTAAGTCGGGACAGCCGAGTGTGATGTTCACGCTCTAACCTGATGGGTCTGCCTGCTTCATAATGTTTTGGAGGAAGAATGCCATGACCTCAAAGAACAAGGCCGGCAGCTGCCAATAAGAGGATTTTTTTGACGAAACAGAAGCATAATGCCCCCCGTTCATGAGTGACGACAGTAACGAGGGAAACAATTCATGAAAAAGCTTTTTTCCTTCCTAAAGGTCTATAGTAAAAACAGTCCACAAATTTGACCTTGCCCTCATTCTGACACAGCAGAAGTTACTGGTTTCGGTCAGCCAGGCTAAGGCAGCAAACAGCTGAACAACAAAAACACGTTCCTGGGGAGAACTGAGCTCTGTTAATAACCCCAGGGTGTTCGAGGCACCACGGTCCGCCATGCTCGGCTTCCTGTCGTCCGCCTTCCTGCCAACAGATTTCAGCAGAACAATGGCAGCTTTGCTGCTGGAACAGGAAGACTGACACTGGATCTTCTGCTGAAACGTCCATGACACAAGGCAACCGTTCCTTCTCTCGTTTTCACTTCTGTACAGAAAGAGAAATCTTGTGTTCAGCCAGTCCATTCTGGCACTTTTATTAAGCCATTGACTTCATCAAATTATTGACATCAGGATGAGCATCACTTGCCAGCTCTGCCCTGCATGAAGATGCTGCATTTCCAGTCAACATCAGCGATGTAGACTCAAGCGTTAGGTTTGGAAGAGAACTACACCACCGAAGTAAGGTCAAATGGGTCTCATACCCCGCTGCCCAGCCCTCATCTGATCTTCATGCCAAGACAGAACCAGTGCTTCACGCTACTGGGTTCCTGGTTCATCACACAGACAAGTGCAACTCCTCTGCTCAAAAAGAGCATTGTTCCTACATACTGGGTAACATCCCCGGCTGAGCGCTTCATCCAGCTCTCCCGAGAGTCATCCAAAACTAACAAACAGGTCAGCGCTGCAGGGGGGTGGCCATGAGGGTTGAGGGGGTCTTTCTATTCCCGCAAAGAAAAGCAAAATGCAGACAATGAAACCTTTCAGCTTCTCAAGGAGGAAGGCGAGTGACACACAGCTGTGTAGGTGGAGCACTCAACGCAGCTTCAAGAAGACATTCCGGGTTCGTGATGCAGAACACTAAATATCCCAGTTGAGGGTATGGGTTTACCACGTTTTACAGTAAAAATTTAAAAATCAACGGGAGATTTTTTCAAAAATCTCTGAGTAAGATGCACAATAAAAACATCTTAACCTGTGGATGCACGTCCGTCCCATGCCGATGTGCCATCGGTAGATACAGACAGGAACGGTCATGCAAACCGCTCGAGTTGTCACCTGTTCTCACTTTCCCAGCAACCCCTGCATGATCCAGCCAAGCGTCACATAAACATGGGGTTACACACCGAAGGGGCCTGGAGAATAAAAAGTTCAGTTGCGCTCTCTCTCTGGGCCACATGCCAACGCCAACAGCCATTAACACCTCTGACACAGAGTTGTCTATTAGACTCCATTACAGGGCCAGATCCCAGGTCTGAATGGCCCGCTGTATGTGTCAGCCACAGGGCCGGAGGCGGGAAGAACGAGCTCTATGTTGGCGAGCGGGGGGTTGGATGAGAAGAGGAACGAAACCCCAGTAACATGCCACCGTTAGCCAAAGACCCCTTCTCCCCCATCTCAGCTCAACATCATAATCGTTGCACTTCATGAGCAACACGCTTCCATCATCCAGCACTCGTCTCCAGCTGGACCTTTCTGGTAAACATACTACTTGACCCGTGTCATACGGTGGACCGAGAAACGATGGCGAGAGCAATTTTTTTCTTTTTTTTCTTTTTTACCCCCCCCCCCATGAATCAAAATGGATTACCAGCCCACCGAAGGTGTCTGGCTCCACACACTATCGAACCCGACAGATAAAAATTTGTCCATTCGTCATTTCCGACAACTAAAATCTTTATTCAATAAATAAACCCTAAAAACTTTCATTCCAATGATAAACTCTAAAATCAAAATCAATAAGACCAACTTATATAAAGACAGTGTGACAGAACCTTTAAAACACACCCCAAGGAAAACAGCAAACACTATGACCAGCGTAAGACACCCTTTGAGTGCCAGGCACTTCCAGAACAGTGGGTCTCAATATTCAACATGCCGGTTGAGCCAATGCCGTCCCACATGTCCCACAATGCACCGCACTAGGAGCGGCAGGAAACGAGGCGGGAGAACTACTGGACTGTTCATTTGTCTTCATGACGTCACTTTGCTCAATCGCTCCTGAACATATTAAATTCTCCAGCTCAAATCCTTCGAAAAATGCCATTAGAGGATTTGATCTTGGCTCTGAACTGTTAAAAATTTAAATAAATAAATAAATAAATAAATAAATAATAATAATAATAACCATAGAATCTACAAGTCGATTATCCCCCTCTCTCCTCTTAATCTCACAGATTTAATATTTCCATAACAGGCAAATAATCCACAAAGATTATTTCAGAATGTCAGGCAGACTTGCCCATTGGACAAGCCGTCACAGTAAACAAGTAACAGATGCCGGCGGTGATGTTCCCACAGCTGTCAGAACGGCGCGGTGGTGTGGCGGCGCGGCGGCGGTGCGCTGCAGTGTGCCGAATCCTGCCGCTGCATTCGCAGCCTGTTTCAGCAGCCCGGGCTGCGGCCAGAAAGGACGGGTGCGGAAGGCAGGGAGAGGAACCCCGTCTGGGCAGGACGGACGCCAGCGGGAGTCTGCCGCATTCCCCCGCAGCGCGCCTGCGCCTCCGTCCTCCGCCTCTCCCCCGAGTCATCGACGGCCTCGCGGCATCTGCACGGAGATGAGCGCCTCTGCACGTTGCGGCAGCGCTGCAGCCGGACCAAGAGCGAGCGATTCGATCGGGTCTCAAAGCGCCGTGTCAGAGAGAGATGTGCGCGCACCCGCCTGCACCCAAACAAACACACACACACACACACACACACACACACACACACACACACACACGCAAGTGCGAGCACCAATGCGGCTAACCTTGACGGAGAGCACATGCTCACACTGGCTCAGTCAGGATCGCACGGGTCTCAAACACATCTCCGTCTGGTCTGCATTCAGTGGCTAAACACCTTGTGTGTGGCATTAATGGGCAGTAACACCCCCCCCCACCGGTCACTCATCAACAGCCCCCGTTACTGCTGCACACCCCTCTTCGGAGACACCGAGGCCAACCAGTCACAGCTCTTTCCTGATGAGCAACGTTACGAGACGCGTGAAAAAAGAATCGCCACGATGAGACGCGTCCCGCGGGCAAAGTGTGATCGTCGGGCCCCGGAGCCTAGGGGCCCGTTTCGTTTAGCTGCATCGATCCGTAGCCCAGGCCCACGGGAGAGGCGGACCGTCCCACGTGGACATGGCCGCCGTCCGCTCATCCCTCCGTCCCGCAGCCGAGGGCGACGCCGTCCATCAGTGCCCGTCTGATTTGTCTCACCAGGCGAGGACAAGCGAGGGCCACGGGCCCCTCCTTCCCCTGCCACCGAGTGCGTTTTAAAACCCTTGAGCAGAGATTGAGCAACACACTGAACACAATCGCATTGCTTAACCCTCACATCACCGGGGTGTGAAGAAAAAGAAACCAACCATCATGTCGATACCGGGGTAAATGCAGACTCCTGGGTAAACCCGGAGTCACGGAGAGCCGCTCTCACCCACAGAGTCGCACGGCTCGGCAACCCGGGCGCACGCGATAATGGGCGAACTCCAGTTTACCGCCATTTTACCTCAACCTTCCCTCAAACTTTCACGAAGATAAGATCTACGCAGCACAGCTGGAGGCCTTTGGTTCCCTCTTCCCCTTCGCGTTGAGGAGATAAAAGGGAACTAAACGCACATTATATTTACATCGCAACAGCATGTATGACATCAAAGAAACACTTCTCACATCCTAGTATTGTGGCATTATTAATATTGCATTATTATTAGCACTACAACTGTATGATGGGGGGGTAGCAGGTAGTCTAGTGGTTAGAGGCGCCTCCTTAGTACTTGAGACTCAGGTTCGAACCCACCCTCTTGATGTCGTACCCTGATCAAGGTACTAACCCTGGTGCGCTCCAGTAAAAATTACCCAGCTGTACAAATGGGGAAATCGGTGTAAATAGCTTAATGTTGTAAGTGAAAGGGAGGTAAATGAAGAAATGTAACGTAAATGCAGACAGGGAGTTTCCTCACCAAGGGCCGCCTACTAGCTGAGCGGTCAACGGTCGACGGCGTTCCTTCGGCCCCCAACTCCTACCGGTGTCACAGCAGAGCGCAGAGGGCCTGACGCAGAGTCGCAGCGGCGCGCCTCCGCCTCCACGCAACGTACGTTTCTGTTGAGATATTCAAAACGAAGGAAGGCCGCGTAACGAAAACGCCACGGCGCGGCGGATAGGAGACGATATTGGGGCTGTTGACCCCGGCAGAGACAATCGCTGCCGTTATTCATGGACATTCGTCCTTCTTCATGGAAATTGGTTGCAAAGCAGACAGAGGCCTTGAAACGCATCTCTATGTGCAGCAATGAGTGACCAGTGGGGTAACTGAACAAGGGTGACTGACACACACACACACACACACACACACACACACACACACACACACACACAGCCCATAAGAGCGTAGACACGTAAACGGCTCCACTGTGCGCACCATGGGAAACACTAATGTTGACTTCATCCTCCACCAGCCTCTTCCTCTCACGATGATGATCCCAGCAAGGCCTTTACGACATAACGAGAACTCTGAACGAAAACAGACATTTACATTTATTCACTTAGCGGACGCTTCTGTCCAAAGCGACGTACATCTCGGCAAAAGCACAATTTATGCATTACATTAAGAAAAAGAGACATGGCTGCAGACATGTGACTCAAGTAACCCTAGTTTGTTACCTACCACTTGCTGCACCGAGGTTCATCGTTCAAGTAGGTGCATAAAACACAGGATAGAGATCGTTCGACAGACATCAAACTTTACACCCCCTCACCCCACCCCATTTATGCAGATGTTCACTTATAATGAAGCCGGAGGGAAGCTATTCAATTGACTCAAAGGTCAAACGGCAGGACACTCCCACCCCCCGCCCGGTCACAAGTCCGGCTCCTCCGAAACGCAAGCGGCTCCTTCTGCGGGTCGAAGCGCTCCTTTCCCAGGACTATGTTACGCAATGCCGCTTAGGAAAGATTATGTTATTTCTGAGTGAAATTCACTGGAAGTGAATGGAAGGGATGTGAGATTTACCAATTATGCAACTGTTCTGTTTCCCAGGGTATCAGCGCCTATTTATACTTACGTTTGCATATTTACCTGAGACTTCGCTTCAAAGAAAAGTACAATGTCATTGCGCAAAGTTACTCGGTGCTTTACCCCATTTACCGTATCAACTCAGGGTAAGTACCGTCATCAACGGTACGACAGCACGAGGTGGGATTCAAACCCACGTCCTTTGAGCGCAAGGCAGCAACTCTAACCACTATGCCTCCTGCTGCCCCAATTCACCACTGTACAGTAAAAATGATCTACAAGATGGGCGGGGGGGGGGGGTCAAGTGGACCAAAGGCGGAGACCATCCCTCCAGTGGGTTCCCTCCACCTTGAGAGCTCTCCAACACTGAGGGACATGTCGCCGAGTTCCAACCCCTCGTGAACCAGGACCATGCTGGCATGCGTGAAGCTTCATCGTAAATCATCCCTCCACTGCATCCGTTTGAAATGCAAGATGTTTCAGGAATGACATTCCTCCCTGGGGGGGGGGCCGGGGGAGAAGAAAAAAAAAAAAAAAAATGCAGAATCGCGGGTTCTGCTCCGGCCCCGAGACACACGGCGCAAGTTCGAAGTGGAGACTTTTCACTTCCGATCCCCTGTACAATGTCTACAGGAGGCGGTCTTCACGCAAGGGACCCGGCGGGTCCACTCAATGTCCAGGCCTCTCTCCCCAGGGACCATGAAGTAAGACACATTACAGATGGTTCAAAACCTGATGCTGTGGGTCCCTCATTGTCTTCGCACCACCAGCCAACCAAACACGGTGACTCCCAGCAGGAACGTCAACAGAAAGCCAATAAAAAGGAAGGGACCCACCGATGGACGTTGTCCCAACAAACCCCGCCCCCCGGTGTTCTTTTTAATTCGAGTTCCAAACAGCAGTCGCCCTGATGACTACATTTCCATACGGTAGTAAGAACACCGGAGACATCCTCACACTGGGCTCACTGTGTCCTCTAAAGCGACATCAGATAATGACGCACTTTACATAAATATAAAACGAAACGTGCAGATTAAAAGGCTCATTGCACGCTCAATATGCAAATGACCAAACAACAGCTACCATGTCCAGACGACATCTGATGTGACCGCTGCAGAAAACGTACAGGAGGCGCAGCTGCCTGGTGGGGAAACGAACCCGCGTGTTACCGAAACACGCGTTAGAGAGAACGGGCAGCAGCTGCGGGGGTCCTGCTGCGAGACGGACCCTCGCTCGCCTCATCGCGGTGGACAGTTCCCATAATGCAGTGGGGCTTCAATACTGCACCACCTGCTGCCCGCCACACATCAACAGCACATCCCCATTAACTCCATGGCCCATCAGCAGGACAACTGCGTTCTAAAGAGCTCTGAACACTTGCCAACATGGGGGGGGGGGGGGGTGAGCACTTGGACATCCCCCCCCCCATCCATAGTCTAGCTGGGTGTGGTGCGCTTGGCCCCGGAGCAACTGCTTGGGACCCTACATCAGCGGAGAGGAATGAGGTGGGGGGTTCACCTGCTTATGTCATTCTTATGTACTCATGGGAGGGGCGGTGTTATCACAGCAACAGGCCCATCCCAAAGCCCCCCCCCAACCCCACCAGTGCATTAGACAGAAGTCAACTGTCCAGGGACGACCAATCTGGCGTAATTCCATTATGGACCACTGAGACGTCTGGCATGAACGTGGCTCACATTCAGAGCGGTCGATAGGAGCTCGAGCTTCAGCCCCCCTCCCCATCCCCCTCCAACGCAGCCTTTCGGGTCCTCGGTTCCAGCAGAGCCCTTCGGACACAACCCAGGGGACTAGAAGACAACATCCTTCACCCTTCTTTGGTCCTTAAGTCAGAGTGAAAAATTATTAATTTGTCTAAAAATACACCAGTTTAAAGCATATGAACACAGGCAGGACAGATAAGACAAAAACGAGTGACCTTCAAAGTCATCATGAAGAAGAAGAAGAAAAAAAAAAAGTGACTGAATACACAGAAAAGGGGAAGCAGCGGAACCACGGGGAGAAGCGCTCCCGATTTTTCGTCCTCTTGTTCTTCTGACATCGAGCGCAAAGACCCAGTTTGGTGGGTCGACACGGCGGTCCAGAGCGTCTCTCGGCGCATCGCGCAACCAAACAACACTTTGCACACAAATAAACCGCCGAGGGTGTGAACGCCAACCGAGACCCGAAGCCAAACGCTACGAGATGAACGCTTGCGGCTTTCGGCTTCTTCCGAGACGCAGAAAAATGCGACAATGTTCCCCGAACCCGAACCCCCTGTGTGTGTCGGGGGGGGGAGGGCAACAAGGGGAAAGGGTTCGACTGATTAAAGAACTGAACATGAAAACGTTGAGTGATACAGGCGGAATATGTAGACTACATTAATTTCACAGGAAACTGACCATCAGGTGCGGGGGAGGGGGGCTTTTCCTTTGCACTTACAGGTAGAACGACGTCACGTGACCAAAGGTGGAACTCATTATATTGACCGAACTGTGGGTCTGATGTTAATTTGATTCTTTGAGACAATTAGAGGGATGGAGTCACATCCTTCGAGGGAGAGACAATGATCTCCAGGACAATGTATCTGCTGCAGGGTTTTCTGGGTAAATTAATCCACGGGGAGTCGACACAAGCCTGTTTCCTCCCTTTTCCTCGCCAGGGATCTAACGAGGGAAGCAAGGAGTCCTGGGTTACGGAGACAGGACCCCCTGTGCTCAGACTGATGGACGCGTCCCCTCTCTTCAACCTCGATGGACACGTCATCCTCATAATGTGGTAAAATCCAGCCAGAGCCCGATTTCTGCAGGAAAGTACCGCCATCACTGCTTAGTGCTGCCTTGCCCTAGTCTTTCAGCCCACACCCTTCTGGCGCGCCAAGAAAGTCTGGATCCCGACTGAATTCGGTCAGGTGTCCTAAGGACCAAGGCACCGTTCCGGAAACTACGCTGACGAAGGCTCGGGGAATTGATGTCATTCCGTCATCCACCTCGGGTGCCTTCGCCCGCTCTATGACGCAGACCCCAGGACTCTGCCGCAGCTCCCAAAATCCTCTCCGCCGGGGCCGGGCCGCGACTGCAGCTCAGGCTTGCGCAGTCAGGAAGAACGACGCAATGTGCAGCGTTTATTTTTAGAGCAGCTGAATATTTCATGATTTCAAAAAACCGTAGTCGTCCTGCACCCGCGCCTCGGGGCGCCTGGCATCCTGCAGAACTGCGACACTTTGAAAGACCAACCCTGTGAATGCGCCCGCGGAGCCCCGCGGACAACCCACCGTCCAGTTGTCGTTCAGATCAGATGGCCGACTGACCCGCGAACACAGGCCAGGTGAGCTGTTCACGCCCGCTTTAAGTGGTTAAGATGAAGAACACCAACAGCTCTACACTCAAGATCACACCCTCTTTCTTGAGTTAGCGGTCGCCATAAGTCAACATGAACTCTGTCCACAGTAACCCCATTCCTGTCATACTTTGGGCAACATCATGACAAAACCGGTTTCTCTCAAGAAGACGGTGATGGTTGGAAAACTTGGAGGAAAGATGAAGAGAAGAACATCAACTGGACAGGTGGGCTCCGCCAAAGAAACGAGGGACACACCCCTTCAACACTAAGGATGAGTGGAGGACGGAAGTTTTTGGATGGATTCCGTACATACGGGCAATGACCGACATTGACACAAGAGCCCTTAACAGCAATCTTGGAGATCAGGGGGTCAAAGGACACAAGGTGGACAACAGAGGGTTTTATCTGAGATGTGGGCAGTGTGATTGTCAGTCAGGGTCTTTGTCTGAAGCTTTAAGATCCTTCTCCTTCTGGCACATGTAATATTTTATGCTGCTGAGTGAGGAATGCAGACCTCTGCCTCATTAATATGGAAATGTGCTCGAGCTCCACTTGTGGGGGGGGTGGGATTTGATTTTTTTTGCATAACCCCCCTGCATGAGACCACCAGTTGTGTCCTGAAAGTCAGTGGACATCCTTGAAGCTCTGAAGCATCTTCCAGCCCATCACACTGGGATGCACAGGACACCCAAAGGGCAAGGGGGCTTTATCCTGAGTGTCAGATTTCGCCCAAGAGGCCGATGCACATTCATCAACACACTCATCAACATTCTCCAGCCTCACCTTTTGGGGCCAATGATTTCTACGTTTTTTTTTTTTTCTGATTCCTCATTAACCGGATCGCATCAGGTCAAGATGACATATGCAAGGACAAAAAAAAAAAAAAAAAGTCCCATCGACATTTCTCGCTCCACGGCGAAGAATCGCATGAAAACGTGGCCAAGTTCAAGTGCAGAACGACACCGTTCATTTGCAACAGCGTCGAACAGAACAAAACCCATGAAAAGGAGACATGTCACCGTGATCGATGGCACTCGGGGGACCGCGTGGCCTCAACCGGATTAGACCCGGAGAACGGCCAACGCTACGCCTGAAGAACAAAGGAAACGAGGTGCTTTTATTGATGGGGGGCCCAATGTGGTGGCGGCGGGAAACGACGGGATCGGGAACGAGGGCCGCACGGTCCGTCCGAACACACGTGTCAGAACGGACTGCAGACCTTCTCCTAAATCCCAGATTAGGAGTCCGAATTGCTTGCGCTGCACATTGAGGATATTCCGACTGACCTCGTCTGAGTAACGGACGCAGGGGACACACACACACACACACACACACACACCTGCCCTGCTGCCCCCGGCACCTCCTCCTTCTCCTCCTGGTCCTCAATGTCAGAGTCGGATGGGATGCAGTAAAACAGCGTGAGGTCCGCAGGGCCACTGCTCTCAGATGCAGAACCCAAAGCCCAAATGCTGCAGAGTCACGCATGCACACACACACACACACAAGGCAAGCTGAGTGTGTCACACACACACACACACAAGCCCACTCCTGACACCAGGGACACAGTCACCATATATCTCATGTAACCCCATCCTTAGGAGGACATCATCAGATTACTGGCAACCAAAGGACCTATCTGACTAGAAAACAAACACACACACACTATCTCTCTGCCACTCACTCATGGATGCGACACAGACGGAGGGTGTCTTTGTAACGTGATCACAGTGACAATCACCTCCCCTGGATGGAAGGACCCCTGCGGGGTATTGGGACACATATAATAATGGACAGTATCGCCCAAAAAGCCAAACACAGAGACACGATCATGGTCAAATCGCCATCTGTCCTTCTGTCTCCTTCATCATCATGGTGACATTTGTGTGCGAATCGTCAAGACGGAACATAGCACAACAACGTGTGTGTGTGTGTGTGTGTGTCTTACCTGCCCTGCTGCTCCGATCCCGTCCCCTGCGCGTTCTCGACCCTCTCCCTCCGGACGGCGGGGGCGCGCACTCCGCGTGCTTACGAGCAGAGAACCCGAGAGGTGCCGTTTAATCCCCGTTCCGTTCCGTTCCGTTCCGTTCACCGCGCGCTTTGTTCCTCCAGCATCCCCCTACGGCGGTGTCCTCCTCCCCCCCCCCGCACAGAGCCCCCGCACAGAGCCCCCGTCCAACGCGCCCTCCTCCGCGCTCCTCCACTCGTCGGAACACAGCTCCTCGAACCCGTGCTCCTGCTCCTCCTGTCGAGCAGCGCAGTCAGTCAGCGGCTCGCGCTCGAGAAAAGCGCGCCCCTGCTTTCAGCGCTCCACTCAAGCGTGGGGAGGGAGTGGCGGTGTGGGCGGGGCTTGTTGGGTGGGCGCCGCTGAACGGGCGGTACTTCTGGGGGGGGCGTTACCAAGCGGGCGGGTTTTCGCGGTGGGCGAGGCGGTGGTGGGCGTGGCTTGCGTTTGGGGGCGGGGCGGAGAGGGCGGGATTCCGCGCACACGGGATTTAAATGACGACGGCGGCGAATCAAAGGCGAGGTCGCGTGCGCGCGGAGCGCTGCTGCCACGCAGTGTTGCCGCAGGAGCATGAACACACACTGCGAGAAACACTCGTGTGTGTGTGTGTGTCGGCGGGCCGAAATCTGACCCCCCCTTTAACATCACATTTCAGCGCAATATGCTGCACGTGTATTGTCGAACCCCGTCAATTTGTAACATTCCAGTACAAACTGTGAATGCGGGGCATCGGTCTGCTTCGAAGAGTGCTAATTTTAGAGTGTGCTGCTCACTGAAATTGGACGATGTGGATTATTATTAATGAGCTTTTGAGCAGAACGCATCGGCAGCGCGAGGGGATGTGACTGACTGCAGTACGGACGGAAATTAAAGCAGAGAACAACCCGCATCCATTCCTGAATACGCATCTCCCCCTTTTATTGTGCCCGTAGCAGCCATTGCATTGCTGCACCACTCTGGGGGGGGGGTTGACAGTCTGCGGCCTGGGGTTCATGGCTCATGGAGGTTTCCAATCTGCTTCAGTGATGATTCACTTTGTTCAGATAATTATTCCCTCTGGTTGAGCTCATTTAGCCTCTCCATGGTGGGTTTGTTCTGGGCGTAAACACCCCCCAGGCCTGGGCTGAGAGACCCCCGCAACCCGACCCACGTACACAAGCCCACCTGCCTCCCGGACCGACGCTCCTTAGTAAACACTCGTCAGCAACAGCCACTTGTACGCGCTGCCCGCTCTCGTCTCGCTTTCCTGCAACTGTCAATCACAGAGAGCTGGGGGGTCGGGGGGTGTTTGACAGGAGGTCCTCCACACTCGGTGAGGAACACATTTCACACTTGCAGGTGGAACCCGCAGGTCTGCAACAAAGTGACGAAGCCCGCTGCTTCCACCATCTGTCAAACCTTCACCGGCACCCCCCCCACCGCCATGGAGCAGCTGAGAT
Source organism: Scleropages formosus (assembly GCF_900964775.1). Classification (NCBI taxonomy): domain Eukaryota; kingdom Metazoa; phylum Chordata; class Actinopteri; order Osteoglossiformes; family Osteoglossidae; genus Scleropages; species Scleropages formosus. Next base: position 28,342,290 of record NC_041810.1, on the reverse strand, counting down.
GGTCTGTCCCAAAGTCAGTGATTCTGTGTCTCTCAGCCCAATGTAGCATCACCCTTGGACCCGGAGCCATGCAGAGAGTAGGGGGCAGATGTTCCAAAGGAAGGTTTTTTCCCCAGTGGCAAGAAGAAACCACAACCTCCCGAGGCATGATGAATAACGCTGAGAAGTCCAGTTGGAGAACACTGTTTAAAGGGTTAAAAATCACGTAAACTTTACTACGTGCGTTTAAATGTACGTATTTTATTGCATTAATGAAATTCTCCCGGTGTCACTTGTCATTTCATTCACATTCCAGACATGGTTCCCTGTGGGCCAGAGAAAGCGCAGACAATTGACAGTTTAATTACAGTGTTACTTCCTTTTAATTACAGGAAGGAGAGCATGATGGGCTAAACTGGTTTTGAGAATCAAATGTACAGTCACAATACGCCCACAAACAAGCCTGTCGGAGTCATGGAGTGGAACACGCAGGTTTACCATCAGTAAGACATGGGGTGGCGCCCCCTCGTCCCAGTGGGGTGTTAGAACACCTCTACGTACTGCCATTTGCCCAATGTGCTGTTATTAATGTGACAGCCACATGGATACAATTACAAAAAATTCTTGGACACGCCCCTTCAGTGTTCCTTGCTTGCAGCTTCAGCCATTGAATCATCATCACTGTGTATCCTTGGAGATATGGAAAGGAAACAGCAGGCAGCCAGGTGGAGTGGAGCTGCTCCGAAGTCCAGGTGCCTAAAAACTATTTGCATCTGTTTATGACTTTTTGATGACAACACGCGTGGTCCTCACGGTGACTCCTGGCTGGTCTCTCTGCAATCCTGCTGCCCCCTCCCTCCGGCTTCTGGCCTACAGATGTGTCTCAACTACATTCCACAGTTAAGCTTACTGGCCACGTCGTCCCCCGTCCGCATATTTAATCGTTTACGCAAGCCGCTGCCCCTCAATCTCGTAAACGTGGTCCCAGCATCCCCAGTGGAGCAGGAGGTAAACGTGGACACAGAACAGGAGAGGTGACAAACACACACCCCTGGGGGGAGACAGGTCCTGAAGAGGGTTGGTCTGAAGGCTGTTTAGACAAGAAGAGAGTAAAGGAGGAATAAAGAGCACCTCGATGCACATGAGCTCTCCTGACCTCTGTTGTTCTTCAGCCAGATTGGAGGTCATTGCTGACATCACTGCACTGCAGAACATCCTCAGCAACACACAGAAGATAGAAAAACACGCAGAGGCGATCGCTTGAGACCTTACTGTAACGCTATTTTATTACATGTTCAGCTGTGTGAAATGGGGGAAAAAAAAGTCTTTGAGAGGAAGTACAGGCTCCTCCCACATCCACTCAAACTCCTTCCTTCCTTCCTTCCTTCCTTCCTTCCTTCCTTCCTTCCTTCCTTCCTTCCTTCCTTCCTTCCTTCCTTCCTTCCTTCCTTCCTTCCTTCCTTCCTTCCTTCCTTCCTTCCTTCCTTCCTTCCTTCCTTCCTTCCTTCCTTCCTTCCTTCCTTCCTTCCTTCCTTCCTTCCTTCCTTCCTTCCTTCCTCCTTCCTTCCTTCCTTCCTTCCTTCCTTCCTTCCTTCCTTCCTTCCTTCCTTCCTTCCTTCCTTCCTTCCTTCCTTCCTTCCTTCCTTCCTTCCTTCCTTCCTTCCTTCCTTCCTTCCTTCCTTCCTTCCTTCCTTCCTTCCTTCCTTCCTTCCTTCCTTCCTTCCTTCCTTCCTTCCTTCCTTCCTTCCTTCCTGGCTCTAGGAGGTGTGATGAGAAGCAGGTGTTTCTCAATCCCTTTCGTTGCAGCACAAGATCTCTCATGCTCTGAAAAGCTGCTTCTGAAATCTGTAAAGCCCTGTAATAAAAGAGCGGAGGTGTCAGGCACCTCATAAATTTACCGTCCTCCTAGTGTCCCGAACAAGGGCAGGTGGTGAAAGGACATTTCCAATTGTTCATTTTTATTCTTTGAGCACCAACATCACTCATGAACATGTATAAAATGCTAGAGTTTTTTTCTCCATTGTTGCACTCAAAGCACCAGTACGGGGGGGTCTGTTTTCTTCGCTGATGACATGATGTTGTAACAGAGTTTAATTGTAGGAAACAGGAGGGAAAAGAGAACAAAACATCAAGGGTACAACAGCAGGACCAGAAGACACAGTGAACTGTACATATTAGTATAAAAAAAAAACAAACATCCTGATCTGTTCCAGTCCCTTTCCTTGAACATTTTTCCTAAATGGGTGAATACGTATTTGAGCAATGGTTATGTGTCCATCACGAGGAGCACTCTTAAGGGTCGCTGTAGTGAGAGGACCCAGCTGGCAGAAACACGTTCTCCAGCTGCAGAGGATGCTTGTGTGGTCCACTCCACAATAAATCTGTTCTCTTGTAGTAATGAGGCCAAAAAAGACTTGTGTTTGACCACATGTTAGTCTGAGACTTACTCTCTAGTACAATAATGAACTCTTGCACTGGAGATTCGAAGCTAAATCCAGTTGTGGCCAATCTCATCCTGGCAAGACATCGACTCAAATGTAAGCTGCATTCCGCTCCCCCTGAGGTGGGCAGACTGTGGACACTCCCAGAATCCTGCTGCAGTAGGGTCATCTTAGCCGACAGTGGCTCTTTCGCCAAGAGTGCAGTCTCGTGCTGTGGGGCACTACCTCAGCTAGGCCTCTCATTTTCTGACCTCTTCAGTTGAGTCACGAGGTTCAGATCCTTGCACAGCCTTTACTGCTATCTACAGTTCAGCAGTTTATTTAGCTTGATCAGCTCCAGTGGAAGTATCCAGCTGTTTTAACAGACAGAACTGGAAAAAAAAAAAAAATCATTTGTTATTTTGGACTAAAGCATAAGTTAAGCAACAGTGCAAAAAAAAATCCCTGTAAAGTCATGTTTCTTCATACTGGTAAGGTCACCCAATGTGGAACTGTTCAGCAGGATGATATCATTATCAATGTATCTCCATGATTCCTTACACCCCCAGTATATACATTTTTCTGTGCTACAGCCATACTAAGGATATATAGCGTTTCCTATCAGTATGACAAACTTGGCTGAAGGGACCAAACCATCAGGGCGCTGCAGTCTCCATGGTTACGTTCACTGTCTCCACCTTGTGGCAACAAACTTAATTACAACATTGAATGGCAGAAATAAAAAAAAATTGAACATAAAGGTGTAACAATAGTTTAGCAACCTGGCAATGAAATCCAGAAAACTGGTCTCAGTAATGTGATGTATAGCTTACTGACACAGTCTTTTGTGATAAACACGCAGGAGTGCTTGGTGGCTCCTCATTTTCTTTGCTTAGATACAGAATTTTCTTCAGATTTTTAGAGTTCGGGGTTACGCAAGTTTTACATAGGTAAACAGATATATAAAAAGTATATATACAGGAAGCTGCATGGCAAACACCTTTACTATACCTGAACCAGTCAAGAATGAAGGTCTTATAAAGAGCCAATGCAATTGGGGAGGGGGGGGGGGGGGGGGGGGTCAGACCTCTCATTTCTAAATGACAGAACTCTGATCCAATCACAGTGCATGGCAATTAAGCGCTTTATTAATTACTACCCTCTCACAGTTATATACTGGTGTGGTCATTGCATAGGTTTACAGTTTAAGTGGACTGACAGATAGGTTTTGCAAAAAAAAGTTCTTCCTAATGTAAAAAGCAATCACACAAATAAATACAGAGATAAGTAGCTGAACACTCCACCTCCGTGCCTCAACTTCACATGTGACTCAACACTCGCAGCGGATGCAGGTCAGTTCTCTAAAGCAAAATAGGAGTGAACTGTCATCCAGCCCACTGGTGCCAGACTGAAATGCCTGATTCTGTTTCAAGTACTTCCATTGCACATGTACCCTCTCCTGACTGACAGCCCAACGTGCGCCAACAAATAGACTGATGCTCTTTAGCACTGTTCCACAGACTGTTATCACATCCCCAATGCATGTGGGCTTCGCAGCCAACATGGTTCCCTCTAACATTACCGTCTTGTGTGATTACATGGAGTTTGCTAACCACTCTTCTTATTCAGTCAATTTTGCTCGTGATCACTCAGTTTAGTTTTCAGAAAGTTATTCTGCAGTGGAGACAGCAACTGCACATCATCTTTACTGACATTCTCTTCACCATGGAGAGTTTGTGTACTTTGAAGGGGTCCGGTAAACAGATAACCATCGTCTTTACTGGAGGTGCAAGTTCCCCCTTTAAACACATTCGGCATTGCAGTTCTTTTACATTCACAGGAGTTTGCCACTTGAGCAAACACATTAGTACCATAGTGACCAAGGGGTTTGAGAAGATGTATCAGAAGGAGGACTGAAAGTCTCGCATGGCCATATTGTTTGACGAGTGGTTACAGTCAAGAGGAGACAACTTCGCCTGGTCCACGGTGAAAAACGGGGGATTATAGCGGTCTAGTAGTGGTGTACACACAGTACCTACTGAATAAAACTGATGGACACAGTTCATGGCCGGCAGATGAAGATTCCTCATTCCACTACTGACGTTTAGAGGCTGCACTCCAGCAGAAAATCTGGCACACAGTGCCAGGACTATAAGCATAAAATATAGAAGATGAATATTAAAAAACACTAAAGGCCATTTGTACTAGAGCAGGGACTGACAAGCAGGAACTGACATCCTTTCAGAAGAAAGCAGCTGATGGTCAGATGATGGCCAGTTGACAAGGGCCTGTGCGCAGTCAATTTCGATGCACAAGACTTGGGAAGGGGGGTGTGTCAAGTCACTGCACCCATCCAGAGAGGAGCAAGAATTGCCATGTCGGTTTCACTAGCCCATGGATGAGTTCTCCTCCAGGCCTCCTCCCATCATGCTACTACTGCCAAGGAAGAAACTGCTCCAGCACAGGAGTAGAGTGTGACTGCAATAGAAACGACGGCAAACAGATTTGCGTGCGCTGAACGCTGCTCTCTCATGGACACTCGACACGGTGCCAGGGTTACCTGGCAAAGGACAGACTGACATCAGCATAGAAAGAGCATCTGTTAGGACTGCTTTAGGATTATTCCATTACCACTCATTCTTGTAGTCTCCCAGACTCACCTTTTCCTCACAGGCAGACCGGGGTTGGCATTGAGGAAGGACAGTTGCTGTTCCAGGCTGCAGACACGGAAAGCCAAGTAACAGGAGGACATGATGAGCAGGATAATGCTGTGGGACAGAGACAAGACACCCCCAATTTAAAAAGATGCACAGACACTGGAAAAAGCCTGAACCAGAAGCCAAAACAAAAATAAAGAGAACTTATAGTCCACAAGGAGAAATCAGGAAAGCCTTTGGTCAAGGTTCTAGACTCTATCTTGACTGAAACTCTGTGGATCACAGATTTCACAATAGATGGCAGTAAAATCAGACATTTTCACATTGCTTTAACTCTTCAAAACAAGTCTTGTTGAAGTCATACTGACATTATAAAGTTGTCTAATAGTTTATCAGTTCTTCATCTCTACATGAGTAAAACTCAATATAACCTAATCCTGTTGCTCTAGTGACCCTGCTGTGTCCTGACCCTGAAGAACCTACAATCCAACATTAATGTCCAGCAGATTACTCTTGTGAGGGTGATGACAAACACCAGGTAAGCCGTTTGTAACCTAACACTGACAGGATGTGAGGAGGAAGGTGGTACTCATGTAGTTATGTGATATGAGAAGATCCACAGTCAGGGCACTCACAGTAGGATGAAGAATTTGAGAAGCTGGTACTCCATCTGGCCCAGTTCGGGAACTGGCTCAGCCAGGAGAGCCTTCTCCTTGTCCAGACCCCTTTCTGCAAGGACACAATGAGGGGAGCTCAGTCATAGTGGCAGTAAACAGTGACAGCACAACCAAAAAAAGAAACTCTTCATCACACCATTGTCACAGCACCGCACACGAGCCAACAACCTTTTTTATATTCAGATCCTTTGAATATAACAGGCAAGGCAGCTGGACACGGCATCACTCACCTTTGAGCACCGTTTCTGCAGGGAATGGCCCATCCATGGCACTCAGGCTGCTGGATGAGTTACCCAGGAGGTCTGGCAAAGAGGATGATACAGCACTGACCGACGGTTTCCGTCGCCACTTTAGGACCGGTGGGAACTCGTGTGCAACCGGAAACTCGTCTGTGGTGGGGAACTCATCCTGAAGACCAGAAGGAGTGAGGTTCAATAAATCATGAGACATTTGTGAACAAATGACAAAACACTGTTTAACTGATAAAGCTTACATCTCTAGACATAATGGAATTAAACAGCAGGGTCTAAGTTTCAGTATATTTCAGACAATTTGTGACAATTCAACCAAAGCAATAAGCCTCCTATGATCACAACCTAAACTGTTCTGATTGTAAGCATTTCTTGAACCATTACAACCCTCAGTCAGCAGTGAGAACTGCAAGACAGACAGGCAAACAGAAAGAGGGATGGATGGGAAAATAAACAAGACAAAGAGAGACACACAGAGATAGAGACACACAGATGCTCAACAGTAGGTAAAGAAGGGCTCACCATGGACAAGGAGCTTGGTTCTTCCATGTATTGCTTGACTCCAAGGCTTTTCTTCCCATTGACCTGAGAAGTTCAATATTAGGTCAGAGGTCAGTGGTCACAGACTAACCAACTGTCCTTCTGAGTCCAGCTGTTTCACAGGAAACTTTACTGTGGTCACAACACAGGGTGACCAAACAAAATCCCCAGTAGTACTTTAACTATGGCACGATACACCAAATTAGACTAGATTTGAATGTAACATTACACTACAGTACTGCAATACAGGGGAATACTCTGCAGTGTATCAGATTATACTAATGGAAATTACTCCATACTGCATTAAAAACTACTGTGTTATATAGTACATGACTTTGAACTAAATGACAAAAACACTGCCATTATTGTGTCGCAGGGCGTAGCAGTTACAGATGGTGGAGTGACTGAGGAGGAGTACTGAGCAGTTGAGATGGATGGTGCTGCATTCAGGGCTAGAGACAGGGCTGAGGGCAGTCACCTGTAGGTGTGTGCAAATCCTCCTCAGCACATCATACACACTGTCCCGGGACAGGAGGGACACAAAGACATACTGTGGGAGAAGAAAGGGTCACATACATCATCTTGGCACTATCTCTGCAGGCTTATGCACCCATGTGCATATATACATGCATATTTACAGTTTGACACAAGTACAGAATAATGAACTGTGATCATAAACTAAAATTAATTATTTGTAATCCACACAGACTGTTCAATTTCAGTCTGTACAGCAAGCAGTCTTATCTGTTAAGAAATATAAGGAGTAAGTTGCAACAAGCACTGCCCCAAAAGCAGTGGTGTTCAAGAGAGGAGGAATGCCGTTAGGAATAATCAGCTCTCGATATTCACCGATTGCAAATGACAAAGAGGCCGTGTGTGGTGCTTTCTGGGAAGACAAAGAATTATCTGAACATCCCAGATATTGGGTTTGAATTTTGTGAAATCTGGAACTGCATTAAAGTCACTTCTGTGGAGTGAGCCGGACACTCAGGGGCTGCCACACTTTGCAGCTTGTGATTTCTCACTCCTCATGCATCTTGACAGGACTGGATCCTGTTAGACCTGCTCCGATTCGAAGGACTGAAGGCTAAAAGGGTACATTCGTACCTTTTGACCCGTGTCTGTGGTAATGGCCAACCCGTTTGGAACCAGACCAGCCGTCTTATGTTTCTTTACCAGTCGCACAGATACAACAGGAATGGCCGCCTGTGGAGAACGAGAAGTGTGTCCTCCATGACAGTCACATCATATTCACATTGTGGAGACACTGGGGTGAAGTTAATGCCAAATAACGGTCACATGGAAGTCATATCATGATGAAATCACATAAACATTATGGTCCCACCCTCCTTATGAGAATAGTGGTTGGAGAGAAGTCATTTTCTAGAAATAGGTCAATTGAAGGGCAGAGACAGATATTTGTGGGAAAAGGGCCAAAAACAGAGCAGTTCAGGGCATCTGAACTTCAAACACACTGATGGGTTGTACTAAGTTTCATCTGCTCAGTGTTTAAGTTCCCTTGGGGCACCTGGTGACACACTCCAACAAAGCAAACCTTTCAGCACAAACAAGACCAGATGTGCATTGGTCATGTGGATGAGGTCCAGCAAATCAACAAGCGCTTGTTTGTCTTTGTCTTACTGAGGCTGGACTAAACTGTGAGCATCCTTGTGAAGCATTAAATAAGAGTCCTGTCTAATGCTATTTAGGGTTGTAGCTATTTTGACCAGTGAATTCCATGAATGAGATTCATTTATTCAAGTTCCAAGCCAAGAACTGCATGCACATCAACATGAAAAACATCCTGAGTGCTAGCTGCTGGTCTTGCTATGCACTTCTGCAACAGATCTTACTTTTCAGACTCAAGGATGCACTACCTGAATGCAAGTTGGGGTGTGCATGTGTGTCCCTTTAAACACAGTGTTCATGCACAAACCAGAATTAAAAATGGGAGAACAGAGAAGGCAGTAAGATTGTTGGTGTGGTAAAAATATGATAGGTAGAGATATGAAAACTTCACTGACCGCAAGGGAAATTGCATGAGCATGCATACGGTATGGTACAACAAAGTAAAACAGACTGACAGAGGCAAGGGTCGAACAATCGATGGGGTCTCCCTTGAGGCCATCATGCATTTACCTTGATGTCCTTGCCAAAGAGGTTGGCATAGAAGCACAGCCAGTTCCTGGAGATGTAGAGGCGGCCCTGCAGAAGAATGTCCCGAAGGAGGGCACAGGAATACACTAGGAGATAGAACGGGAGTGGAGGTTACATCAGGAGTACGGGTCATAGAAAGTGTATACACACACACTTGGCTGAAGCTGTTTTAAGTTTATTGCAGTACAATGGAGAAACTAAGGCCAGATTGTAATAAGTAAACAACAGGTGTTCATGATGTTGAAAATGACTAGGAATAGGATCCCACCATCCAAACTAAGTTCACTCAACTCAAATGATGTTCATTGTCCTCCCAGGGAGGGTGAGGTGGTTTTATCATATTCTCTAGTTGAAGCCCCCACTCTACAGCTGCCTACCTTTCATAAGGATCTCCTCCTTGGGAACATTCTGGAACAGCTTGTGGTACTGCGAGTTGTATTTGGTGACTGTCTGCAGAAGAGAAGAAGGGAGAAGTTTGAGGGTCTTTACGGACAGGTTCCGAGGACTGATCCTGGCTTTCAGATGGCTGAAGTAATGAATGAGGTCCGGCATGCTGACCCTGACTGCCGTTGGAGAACCTTTAAGTCTGTCTATGACAGGAAGTCCTCTCTTTGCACTGCTGTCCTATCAGCCAATCAAATGTGGAAGAGTTTGTATTTTGCCATTAACAGAAACTTGTGTGTAGTCATTTTCATGATTAAAAAATGTCCCTTATGTTTGTATGTGTGTGATACCATGTCTCAGTAGGTTTCCACTGTGACCATCACTGATGCGGGCAAGCTACTGCTAGGAGTTCTGGATAAATCATTAACATATAATGGTGTAATGGCCTGTTTCACAATGGCTGTTTCAGCTTCAGTGTCACTCTTGACTCTCACAGCTTCCTGGAGCTGCACCTGAGGCACTCACTCAACTCAAGTTCAGAAACTCACAGACAGGAAACTGTTGTCCTTTTATCACCAAAGCTGATACCGTTTCCTTCCTGTGCTGGGTTACGAAAGCCTTTGCATCTGTAATTTTGCCTGAATGGTAATACATTAATACAGAGCAATGTTCTAGCAAAGCATAGCATTATGACTACATTCTCTGTGTTAAAGCTTTTTAACATTTCAGGGTCTTGTGAAACTACTGTACCTACACACTGAAGACACCACTGCCCTACCAACATCACAAGTGTCACAACTCAACTCTACAACTCTACCTCACTACAGCATCAATGCTGCAAACTTTCTAGTGTCTAGGCAAAAGCTGAATGAACAACAAACGTCAGTAAGGACAAGCGTCACTCCATTTTTACAGGTGTTTACACAAGTTGGCTCTGGTCGAACAAGCCACAGATCTTGGCAGAGGTGTGGAAAACACATGAGAGTTAACAAGTAGTCATATATAGCAGAAAATACATACTGCATAAGCTGTTGTGTGTTAACCAATCTGTATCATGTTTTAAATGTAGTGTTCCAAATTTACTTCTTCTGCTACAGACTCCCTTACATGGAATGAACCTGTACCCAGTCTGCTGCATTGAGGAATACTAGCAAAATAGTCAATACCAAGCTACAAAGTTCAACTACTTTATAACAGTAAAACCATGAATAGTACAACAGTTGATCTTTATTAAGAAAGTTTAAAATAACCCAGTGATTACAGTACACTAAACAATTGTGTGATACATAGTAGTATAAAACTTTGTACCTCAGCAAGGAGTTAGAGTGGCTCTCATAGCCTTGAGAAATGCTCTCCAATGCATCATTATTGAAGTATGAACATGATCAATGGCTGGCTACCTGAATAAATTCTACATCTTCTGAAATTAAAGCTTCTGGTCTCCATATCACTTCTTCCGCAACCACCACTGCCATGCTGTTCACAAGCACGGTCCCCAACACACTGAAATAATGACCACTGACATGAAGTGTTTTGTGGCTGGGGTGGCAGGTACTCACAGACTCGCGGTAACATTTTTTGACGTCTTCATATGGCAGGTCGTCAATTAGCTGGTACCTGTAACACAGAGATGAAGCGTTGGTTACATGATGTGAATGTCAATATCAGCCATGACCACACTTAGAGAAACCAATTCATATTAATAACGATTCAATACTATAACAACATATAGCATGTAGAAAAGTCAGATTAACAGTTGTTAGTGTCACAAATTTATGCAGTGTGACCAATGAATGACACACTGGATATTGCATTTATTACCACAGAAAGGTTAGAAGTTGAAGATTGGACTGGAGAGAAAAAAAAAAAAAGCCGACATACCTTACATATTAATAAAATGTATGTCACTAATGCAGTACTGTGTAATGTGATACTGCAGGATACTGAAGAGATTTAGTCCTGAAAATAGCAGCATATCCCCAGATCAGCACAGCAATCCCCTCACTGCACATTCCTGCCAAGCACTACCCCATGGAAGGCCTGTTGCTCTCCTACCCTTCCCAGAAGGCCCTGATCTCCCCGACCTCTTGTGTGACGTCATGGGCGATGAGTCAGACCGAGTGAACAGAAAAGATGTGGATTATATTTACAATTATACTTCAGTTCTAGAGATCACTGTTCTGTTTTTTTTAATCCAAGCAGCTGGAAACAGAGCTAAAAAATTAAATGACCTTCATACAAACTGACAACTGTCTGGAGAAGATTAAAGCCACCAAGCTATGATTTCTCCTTCTTTATTAAGATACAGCAAAGAATGCCATGTATGAAGCCCTAATCCTCAGAATTACAGCACTTTGTTCTACACAATTACGTGCTTAGAGAGCTAAAAAATACGCACATCAATGTATTTAAAATTTGTATTTTTTGTGTTCCTGTCACTAAGTGCTACATTCGTCTAACACTCAGAACTATAGAATTGTGCTTCTTTTTCTTCTGTGACAAAACAGATGAATGTTCATGAGAAAAACAAAAACACTACAGATATTTTCATCATGTTCATTTTGAAAAATTATACATAAAGAAAACAAGAGAAGCAGTGCTTTCCAAGTGTACAGACTACCAAACGACAGGAAATTGCCAGGTGGTGGGTCAGAGAAAAGCACCGTTACAGCCTTTGTGGGCTACAGCACGAGTATATAATAAATCTACTTTATTTGTGGTTTTCCCGTGGAACTACCCAGCTTGTGACATTTACTCACAGACTAATGTCTGTGCTTTTACGAGAACAGCCTAATAAATAAAGGTAGCAGTCATTTATATTAAAAACTTATATATAAGTTTATAACTAGCTACATAACATACTATACCACAATAACTTGATTGTCATACATACCAGGAGATGCTAAAAACTCAAAGAGAAAGTGAGCTTTGTGTTCATTAACTGAGAAATGCAGCTTCTGGCTATAAGGAATCTGCTGCCAAGTGACTGAAACAAGCCCCTAAAGCCAAACAGGAGCCCCAACAGAGGAGGCTCTGCACTCAAGAATTGGTCAATGTCACACAGGAAGGCAAAGATGTCCCCTTACACAACATGCACACATGGCATCCTGAGTACTGCTGGGCAGTGTGCCGACAGGCCCACACAGGCAGTGTGCTCATTAGCAGCAGAGAAAGGGAAAGTGCTACAATCCCAGCTCCAATTACCCATCATCCCTCCCATGCTCAAGTCTGTTCAAGTTATATCCCCAGACAAGTCACAACAGACCAACCTGCAACAAACACCCAATTACACAACAGGGATTCTCCTCCCAGTAAATATAGTTGGCTTGGTGAGGAAAATAATCGCCTTGGCACTTCCTTCTCCTTGTGCCAAACTGCTCCTCACACAGTGCATAGGACACCCTCGTTAGCGCCCGTTTATCTAAGGTTTTGATCCCTATTTGGAGAGACATTAGATCTTTGTGTAGCTTGCCATCTACACATTAACATTCATTAATGCGTCATTCAAATCACTTAATTGAACCTGTAACTTCCTGGTCATAAGCAACACTTCTCAAACAAAAAGTCAGAAAGGTGTGCATCGCAAATAAAAAAAAAGGCATCTTTCAACACATATGCCACACTAATTGCAAATCAGTGGGTGAGTTCAAAGTATAGTAAGACAAAAGGCAGTGGAAAGACATGTTTTGAAAGTTCTAATCACTTCCAGTTCAAGAGTTGTCCTGCTGGTCTGACAGTAACACAGCACCAGACTTCTGGGAATGGAAGGGAGTGCAGCCTTTCTCTGAACAGAAGTGGATGCTTTGTGACTGGGCAAATCTAGCTGGCTGCTCTCTGCCCATACTAACAAGGGCCACTTTCCAGTCATGGTGGCAGAGGCCCATGTCTCTGGCCCCTTCAATCTCTTACCACCAGAATGTATGTTGTGCACTAAATTTTAGACTCAAGTACAAACTGGGCAAAACATTGTTTTCTCTTCTTAATATAGAAGATACATTTCAGACTGAAGTACATGCGTTGTACCTACTGCTACCATTAACAGTACTTAACAAAGGTGTGTTAACTGCTGAAAAATAGACATAACAAGTGGGACTATCTTAGCTTTTGCCTTGAAGTAGACCATAGCAATGTAGGTATCTGAACAGGTATACAGCTGTGCTACTGTGTGCTTCCAGTGACAGTGAAGCTGTGAAGGAACATGCCTAGGGTGTGTATCCCATTTCAGTCTTTTTAGGCCATTCATAAAGAAAGGTATTATAATGTGAATTAGCAGCAGGAGAGGCCATTTTGATAGATTGAAAAAACAACAGAAATGATTCAGGTACAAACAATGAAAATGCTGCAAATAACAATAAAAGGGAAGAGAAAAATTAAATTTTTAAGATGAAACAAGCCAAATAACTCTTTCAAGGTATAACATTGCGCATATCTGTAGATTCTAAAATAATGTTAAGCACTCCATGATCCTTATAAACCAGGCAGAAAGGAATAAGTTTTGCTTTTAAAGTAAAACTGTCTGCCAGCAGTCTCCAACCAGACCTAACGCTGAGCTTTTCAGTGATGTAGAAAGAGGTGGAAACCCAGATTAAATAGGGCTGTGTATTTTATGCACTGTGGTCACGGGCACCGTTCCTGCTCTGTGTATGCAAAGGGCTGAGAGTTTTCAACAGGTTCTGTGTGTATTCACAGGCATGGCAGATCTCCATGGAAACCAGGCCCTGCAGCATGGTGGAGGAGCAGGTATAAACTCACACAGCACAACAGCAGACAATAATCCAAGAGGCTAGAGCTTCTAGACCACCAGCATAATAGAACGTCTTTGTTCTTTTTTCCAGCTATCCCTTTTTCTCGGTGATTCAGGATATGTTTACCAGACAAAGGTGAGGGCTTTCTGGAAACCAGTTTACCCTCAAGAGTTCAGGACTGCCTTTCAGTTGGACACTGAGCTGCACCTCCATTGCCAGGTAAGGGGCTTCTTGTCAAAAGAATACCTCATGCAAATAATTACAAGTTGAGGAATACCAACCAGTGGAAAATATGGCCCTCAAAAAACTGTAGCTGCCTGCCTTCACTATCATTTGGGCGTAGATATAAGACATTTTTGATCAGATGCTTCTTTTTTCTAATATTTCTCCAAGAACCTTCAAAATATATTTCAGAATCAGCCATCTGCCACAGGACCAATTCACATGGCTTTACAAACTGAACACAAAAGAAGTGGAAAAAGCAAAACTAATTTGTTCACTTAAGTCTTCAGAACTTGAGTGTGAGTTTCCTTGAGCCCTACTTCAAGGTGGGGTTGTTCTGGGGTTCATCCTCCTTAGGGGGATCTGGGAGGTCCTGGGGAGGCATGGTTCCGATGTCTTCGCTTTGCTCCTGGTGGTCGCTCATGGTCTTTCACCTGAAAACACAGAAAACAGAGTTTATACTTGTGTTTCCCCTGCCCTGGTCACTGGAGGACATGAGGTCACCAAAATATTCTTGTAATACGGAAGGTATTAGATATCTGTGTTTAATAACTACCCACTCCAAATGACCACAACTTGTCTCTTCAAAACCCATTACAAGGGGGGAATTAGCCATGCCAAAGGAGGCATCAAAATTTAGGCAGAGAGGACAGATGAAATGCCACTGTTTTTAAATTACACGGATGTCTATCAGTGACATATGTAAGAAAGAGGCAGGCAACAGACGAGTCACACATTCAGCTGTTTACTACATCCCAGGTGAACAGAAGGTGAGGTATCCATTCTCCTGCAGGTGTGTTAATGTATAGAAGATTCACAACTGAAAAGTACATGTAATAACCAGAGAAAAAGAAGCCTGTGGCTGAGAAAAAAAAAGGCTAGAGAGAAGGGGGAGGGTGGAGGGAGTGAGCCCACCAGAGCTCAGCCTTCTGGCCAGGATGTTAAGCCCAAAGTGAGTCTAAATTGGGTCCAAGTCAGGCCTTGAGTGTGAACAATATAGGCTCAGGCTTCCAAACCAAATTGCGTACTCTAATACCTAGCTATGTTCAAATCCTGCTCTGCACTACATGCAGCAAGATTGTTTCTGTATGCCTGAAATACTACCTGCAAATCCACGCCTGTTTTGCAATGTAATGTTAGCACTGTGATCCTGGTGAAAACATGAGCATTCTCTGTGTGAAGTACACAGACCACTAAAGCAGAATCAGAAACAGACAACCAAACACTGGCAGACTTTTTGCAGAAAAAATCTGTAGAAGAGAAGAATTTAAATAAAAGGGAAGTAATTAAATGGCAGTCAGAGAGGGTGTAAAGTTAATCTCTATTCAAGTACTGTAGCTCTTGAAACAGAGTAACACACATTGATGTGTAACAGAGGGTGTTACAATGCAAAAAAACAGCCATGTTTAACAGTGGGGGGGGGTCACGGTTTCATAAACAGTGACAAGCCCCTCACTGCAGCCCACTTAGCCTGACCCATGTTAATGTCAGAAAGCAGGAGGAAGGAAGGACAGCAAGATTAGCAGCCCCGATTAGCAGACACTAAAAATAGCCGCGACACGGCTCTTAAAAGCCTACTTGTGACCAGCGTGTTAGAGACATTGAGACTACACTAATAACCTGTTATTAAATTAGCATAAAAATCTCAAACCAAAAGGAATCTCACATTCTTCTATTGATGTTTCTATGTAAGTAATCTCCAGCACAAACCAGGAATTGTCCTAGAAATCAGTGCAATAAAATAAATAAATTAAAAAATGAATCCCCACAACAGACCAGGCCTTCCTTGCCTGAACTCTTTCAGATGCCGGTGAACCAGTGCCCATATTTAAAGCACTGAGATTCTGTAGTAACAGCCAATTGCACCAATTCCAAAGCTTTATAAAACTTAAGCTTTTGTTTCAAGGGTACTACAGCAGACACCCTTCCTGGGACTTAACCAACAACCATTTGGTCGTGAGACCACTACTACTGATGCCAATTCATATCCAAATTTAAAGCAATCCCCAGAGCTTGGGCATGGAACTCCTTAATCGTCATTACACAATGCTATAGGAAAATTGCAAGTGCATGAGTCTCATGTTAAAAGGAAGACCCAATTATGCCAAAAACATGTTTCTTGTTTTTCACTCTTAGCAAGCAATGCTGAAAGTATGAACTGAGAGAGGCCCTTGTTGTTGGAGATCTCATCTGACAGACAAAAGCTAGGGCATGCGGACAGCATCAGAAAGGACTCGCACAAAAGTGCTTTCATTCTCAGGCAGCCAGCAAGATGGGAATGCAGTGCAGAAGGTGGAAAGGGGCAGAAAGGGTGATCTCATTCTCTGGCCACAGTTATATAAAACGATGGGCACATTCCTCAGCGCCCCAAGGCAGTCAACTGCTCTGCTGACCAGGGGGAAAAGACAGACAGCCAGTGGTGTGAACATCAACTCTCTGGTGGAATGGAAAGATCTGGCCAAACATGCAGGTTTTGCTGTCTGAGGTTGCCTTGTGATGTAGAATCTCTGACTTTACAGTACCACCACAGAGGACAGAAAGTGTCACATATTCTCCACAGCAACTCACCAATCCAGTCCTTTTATGTTGTGTCCACATGATAGAAACGACCGCAGAACATTCTCCAAATGCATTTCTAACATGTAACAAAGACTGTGTGGTGGTCTTGTTTATTTTCACTTTTGTAAAAGTAGCAGCACTCAGAACCAAAAGCGAACCCTCTCTAGATGTAAGAAAATTATCCAAATTAGAAATGTTAGGCAGGAGGACTGCTCAGCTGCTTGCTTGATCCAGTCTCTTCAAATAAACATGGAAACACCAAGCCATATAATAAGTACTGAAAACTGTAACCCGCTGCAGAATGAGCTAAGTTAAATGGCTTTTTGATTCGTACAGATACAGATTAAAATTGTTAATTAAACTGCTATACCTTCTTTTAACGCACAAAATGATTACTCTTGTTCTCCATGATATTCATAGCCGAATTATCCCGTTAAATCACTACTCTCCTCCACTTCATTACTTAGCATCTGATTGACTCTTCTTCTTCAGTGAAGCAGGTCTTAGGCACATCCCCCAGGTAAAACCCATCTATCACATCTCTCTTCTTTATCGAGGCACAGTGAACCAGGCACCTTCACCTCTTTGCTAAAGAACATGCATAAGCCGCCACCTACTTGCCCTCCTCTTTAGCACATATTCATCCCACCATCATAAGACTGCCACAAATCCTATTAGGTTAATCCCACCACAGGACCTTCGTTAAAGGTAAGTCACGTCAACCTGTCCCTTATTTGCAGTTCACTGGCCATCTTGACACCAGTAATCTTCTCATATCACTTGCTGCTGAAGTTTCTATGACATGCAGATTTGCACACTTGGATGACCACAAGACTGTGTTATTCATACTGGCCACTGCAGGTCCGATCAACATGCGTGGTAGGACCAATAATGACATTCATGATCACATGTGAGGGCCATCATCCGTCCGTGGACTGTTTCCATACTCATGAAGTATGACCATGGGAACTTCCTTTGGGAGTAGAGGGTACTCAGGAAGAGAATGGAGCAGAATATATGACCAGTCATGCAGACTACACCGTAAGGATGAAGAGGCCAATGAATGAATGACCAATGACACACAGGAAAAGACAGGACCAACCAGTTCCTCCTTTGAATAAAAACTGTCATAATCCCCCCCCAAGGAATGAAATGCTCCCTTGGGGAAAAAAAAGTCTCTTAATTTGCCACCCACACAAAGGTTAGAAGAAGAGCAAAGCCTAAGGTTGCTTATGCTGACTATCTTACTGTCTGCATGCAAATCACTCTCACTCACCCTGGTTCTATTTAAAACCAAGCACTCTTTGAATAAGCTCTTGGGTAACTAACAGCAGACTGTTGGGTTTAGTTGACTGAAAATGTCTCAATGCTGATGTCAAACATCTTATTAAATCTATACTTGCCCATATCAATACAAGTGACTTTGAAGACCAACACAAAATGAAAACAACATTCATCTCTCTGAATACAGAGAAACAAAGCAAATAAACAATGCAGCTACAAGAACATCTTGCTCCTTGACCTGTGATTCCTGAAGTTTTATTCTGTGTACCTTTCACAAATATTAACATACAGGAAAACACATGCTTCCACTAAAGGTTAGTCCAAATGGATGCATGAAAAAGTCTGAAGATGAATATTCATTCATGAATTTGACTTCCCCATCATTGCTGTGCACTCTCAGATGATGTTCACTGTGAATAATAAATTCCTTCTTCAAAAGTAAGCACTTCATTTGCTCTTGTTAAACCGTAATCAGCATAAAAAGCTGGGACTACCCGAGTACCATGGCTAGAGCAAGTCTGTGTCATACTCATATGGTGAAGGCTGCTGGGAAAATAGACTGTGTGCTTTCTGTTCAAACTAGAAACAAGTGACAAGATCCTTCCACCTGCCACGGTGAGCAGCATGAGGGACAGCCTGAGAACACACCACCCCTGTGCTGCAATGCAAATATAAGAAAATGTTCTTCCTGTGCCTTTCAAGTTCCATTCCCGTTTACACATAGGGTAACGATGCCAAAGTCACGCTCAGTCCATCCACCTCATAAGAAGGCAAGATGACCCTCGAGGCAGCCACTGTTTACAGACGCACAGCGGGTCATTTTTGATCTTCCCTGCAGATTGCACCTCAGTCTCACAGAACATCCTCATGCCTCTGAATCCCACTAGATAGGAGTCCCAGGGGTAAGGGGTGACAGAAGAAACTGCACTTATTTTAGTTTTCTGTTTTTACAGCTTTTCATGCACTTTTACTAAAGGATTACAACCCCCTTCACAGTGAGACAAAGCAAAGCTAAGGTTAACCTTCCTTAGCTGCTTCTTCACTGCACACAGTTGCCTCCACTGTGGTTGTGCCCATCGGTTCACTGACTGACTATGAGCTGTCCAAGACTGGACAACCACAACCACTCATGGTGTGGAGCAGTCAGGCGAAGTGATGTAGTGATGAGGAACAGATACAGGCCTTTGGGAATTCCCCCAGGACAGCCCACAGTAATATGTCAGCTGTTGTAACTCAGGAGACAAGTTGCTTCATCTATAATTTAAGAAATAAAGTGGTGAAATCAGGCCAGCAAAAACCATTGAAGCACACTGAATCTGCAGGATCTATCAACACCGAGGTGGTGTAGCTGTTGGCATTATGTATCAGGAAGCTTCCGGGAACCTCTGCTCATCTGTTCAGAAACACATACAGAGCATGTGTTAAGAGGGAACCTACAGAAGACAACCGAAGGGTTGTATGAGGGTTGTTGTGTGTGACAAGGAATATCGTTCCCTGAAAAACCAAGCATGGCACCTTGCTCTCAAAGACCAGACCAATGCTCCAGGTAAATGTAAAGGAAAGTCACTCACCTTTGTGTTCACAATGCAACCTTTTGCATAAAGAGTTCAGGTAATTCTGTTTTCCATACCACAGAATGGGGTTACAAAGGTGAAGCTCAAAGACTGATGGCGCCCAGAAAAATGTTTCCCAAAACAAGAGCTGCATGAGTTAGAATGAACAAGCAGTTCAGACACAGTCCATGAGGAACTTCAGTCTTTTGACCATCTAAAGCTTCAGATCAGACCTCCTGCTTCCACTCAAATGAACCAGAAGTATGTGGCGTAGAGTCCACAACAGCTTTGGCATAACCAAGTATTCCTCATATGAAACCAATAAAAGCTGAGGCTACTAACATGAGGCATGTCACATGAGGCTAATTCAATATTTACCAGCACCTGACACTTCTGCTAAAGGTGACCGTTTTCTTTATTTATTTTTTTTTTTTTTAAATTAAAAAAAAGAAAAAAAAAAAAAAAAAAAAAGGAAAAAAACTCAAATTCATGCCCTCATCAGCACACCTCCCCTGCTGGTCCTGCCCACATCTTTGTGACAGTTTGCCTGCAGGCACTCCATGTTCATTCTGCTGTGATGAGAGCAGAAATGAAAACAGGATGAGTTTCACAGGGACTGCAGGGCCCCTGAATGGGAAAAGCAAACCGACATCGTCCCGAGCTATCCACTCAAATTCCGCAAACACAGAGGAGGTGCAAACTTCAGGTAGAAAGCAAACACTGGACCCAAGACTCTGGTTTTCTTTTTTTTGATAGCAAGACAGACAGGATCTTTTCCTGTTGTGAAATCTGTCAGTCCTGGTGCCAGATGTGAGAACAGACAAGAGGATAAAGGAGCCCATCCCCTTCACTAAAACATCATTCACAGTCAGTAAGACAAGACTGTACAGCCTGTATGCGGATCGCAGCCCCATCTGTGATTATTTCATATGGACATGATGTCGAGACTCCTGTCACACAGAACTACTGACAGTCCAGACAGACCTGTCTGTACATGCGCCTCGGTGTAACAACCACTAATACAGCAATACACGGAGAATGAGCGGCTGCGGAGCGGAGTAGCGCAGCGAAAGCATGCTGCTGGGCTTTTATCCGGAGGTCGACAGCTCAAAACCCCTCTGCTACGTTAACAAGTTTCTTCTTTTAAAATGTATAAAAAAATGAATAAATATGCACTCTCTACGCCGCACCTTGTGCTTCATCTGTTTTCTTGTTGTTTTAATAAAAGATCAAATATGCCATGTATAGGCATAGGCCGGGGGATCTTGTACCAGTCGCAGAGCGGTAATCAGCGCTACATTGTCATCATACCATGTGAAAAGCCTTGAACAAAGGCGTCTGCGTGTACTGCATACAGTTACTGTAGTTTGTACAGGTACAATAACACTAAAATGACAGTAAAGTAAGGATGCCCAATACATTTTATTTATTATTAGGTACTACTCAGATACCCTTGAACAAGGAGAACACAACTTTTAAGTTTACGAAGCCACTATTACTTATGTAATTATACAACTGGTACCTTATTCATGGATGCTAAGGTGGTTTGAACGTAGGTTCAGGGACCAGAAAACCTCGCGCAACAGGCACCGCTAGGATTCGAACCCAGGATCTCCTGTTTACTAGACAGGAACTTTAACTCACTAAGCCACAGCGCCACACATGCATTCTTTTAAGGGGATAATAATTATGATAATAGACTAATAGACAGACGGTAACTGAGGGTCCGCGAACGCCGCTTCCCAACCACAACGTGCATTAAGCAAAGACTTGCTTTTAAAATAACAGTCAAACTTTAAAACAAAAAAGTTTTAAAAAATTATATAAGAATTACTTACTGTGCGATTGAGGAAATAACACAAAAGTGACAATACCGCAACATCTCTGACGCGGATGTTGCGTTTCACACGTCAGTAAAACTGGTTAGTAACTTTATAATATACATTAAAAATATATTTTTAAAACTCTCGATAAATTCTGGCAACCTGTTCACATCTATTCGTGAAACAAGCGGTAACACGAATCACGATTCCGGCAGCGCCAGTTACTTCTTCATTTTACTTCCATTCGAAAGCATTGTGATCCCGGCAGTACGTGTTAAGTTAATTTCTATAAGAAGAGTTCCTTTCGTTATTAAAAAATTGTTTGTTTTAATAAAAAGTTTATTTCAAGAGTTCATAGGTGATGGCACCACCACTGATGTTCTCTGTAATTCGGTCCGTTTCCATCGAGTCCGTCACTCCTCCACTGAACAACTTACCTGAAGCTGACGACGTACCTCAGAAATCGATGGAAAAGAAACGCAAAGCAATATAAACCATTAAATCAATCAATCAATCGAAGTGTGTGCATAAAAAGTAATTAAAAAAAAAAAAAAAAATGCGGCGAAAGTCGTACCTCAGACTCCGGGTCCTCCCGCGAATCTCCTCATTATCCTCCACAGTCTCGGGGAAGCGGGAGACTCGTCACGCGCCGCGCGCCTCGAGCTTCGACTCCTCCGAAGGTCCCGCGCTCCGCCTCGCCGCCCGCGCTAGGCAGTCCCTCGTGCCCCGCTTCGCCGGCGGCGATCCCGTTCCGCGAGAGCGCGCACGTCCTCCCGACAGGACAGAGCGCAACGACAGCGCGCGTAGGTGCAGAGTAACTTCGCCCGTACGTACGCTGACTGGCGTCACAGCTCTCTACCAGCCTTCCCATAATCCATGTTTAATAATTCATTTATCATTCTTTCCAGTGACACTCTACACATAACAGTCCAGAGTGAAGAAGACGGCATTTTAACTCCTCATGTCGACCCTGTAAAGAAATCAGAGCAGCAGGTGGACTGATGGTTAGAGCTGTTACCTTGTGGCCAGATCCAGGTTCGAATCCCCATTCCTGCTGTAACACCCCCGATCAAGGTGTTTACCCTGAACCGATACTACAAAAATTACCAGGATGCGTAAGGTGCCAAGCATCTTGGAGTACGATTCCCACACAGAAAGTCACCTTAGCCCACTACTATAGTGACCACTGAGAGATCATCTACACACTGCATGACACCAGCAGGGTGTGTGTGACCAAAACAGAGAAAAACAAAGGCGCATGTGCAGCTGGGCCTGGACCCCCACCAGCAGGGATCTCAGGGCCCCCAGACCGACGCAGCTGCTCCGCACATTAGCGATGCGGCTGCTGTGTGTGTGTGTGTGTGTGTGTGTGTACGTACATGACTCAGCTGGCCCAAGTACACGTGTGCCCCCAGGGCCCAGGTGTCATCGTGGAAACACTCGTGAGAGGGCTTAACAGCTCATTTGTTTTAAGCAGCGACGTTAAACTCACCGACTTGAGCAATTCCACAGGTAGGTCGGTGGTTCCGGGCCGTTCGCACGGCTTTTGTCTTTGACGCAAACACACCTCAAAGCCCTTTTTCCCCCGGCACCCCACAAATCTAGTGAAGACAGCAGCAGGTGTGAATTCTCACTCCCGGCCCCCCGGGGTGGTATTTCACCCCCTGGTTCTCACTTCACCCTCCCAAATCCTACTGATGGTCTTCGCCATGACAACCACTCACCACCCCTCACCACACACACACACAAAGCCAGTTTCCATTCTGCTCCTGGTCACCTGGTTTCCAGTAAAGAAGCTGATTGAAACAATGGCGGTGCTGTCTCGGTGTACACCCCAGCGCGCTGGTCCAGCACCACGATTCATCACCTCAGCCTGCACCCTGACAACAAAACACAAAACAGCGGAAGTCACGGTTCGAATGCACGGCATCTCCTGGACAGATTTCCCCGAGGTGTTACAGGTTTGGCTGCTGTTTCAAAAGGCTTAAGGTAATATTTTAGCACACTGACTTTTTTTGACATAGTGAGCCAATAATATTTTCCAGTGCTCGGGGGTGTGTCGAGGTATCTGCAGCTGGAGATCAACCCACTCGTACCTGGATGAGGGGACGCCGTGTGCTCCTGCAGGCTAATCCCATGACGCTCTGCAGCGAAACATCTGTGAAACAATGAGGGCCCAGTGTGCGAGAAGACTGTGTAAGGTTTTAAAAAAAAAGAAAAAAAAAGGAACAAAAAAAAAAATGTACCACATGGGGTTGACCTTTGCGTCACCAAGGATCCACATCATGGGGCTCGAGAGCAACCAGTGAGGGACGGCCACGCCACGTGAAACAACCTAAAGCGACGTGACCGAACGGACAGCAGATGTTCAGAACCATTTCCACAGAAGCTTTATCTCCTGTTCGGTCCTTTCATCAAGGCCCTTTAATCCCTCGCAATTCATTCTAGTCCCTTGTGTGCTTTTCAAATAAAATGCTGCAATGAAAAGAATTCACTCCTTTGGAGATTAAAAGGGGGGGGGACCTTTCATTGACACATTGTTACACACACATATGGATATATTTATATATATATACACACACACACACACACACACACACACACACACACACACACATATAAAATGGATCGGGGGTCAGAAGTGGACTCGCTCTCCCTCCCTGGGTCAACCGTGTTTTGGGACCCCTTGGTTTGTCTCTCGCCCTTGAACCTTCTAGAACACCCTAGAACAACAAAGGTCAGTGGGCTAGTCCTCAGGGAAGAACCCATCGGGCCACAACTTCTTCTTCAACACATGTGCCAACCCTCCCAGCAGAGCAAGATGCAACAACCTGGTGCTCCATCACAAGATGCAACATGAGCCTGCAAACACAAGGGTCATGGAATACCGCCGCTCCCTTGCCACGTAACAAGGAGGCCACCGCAACCATACCGGTGCATTCGGGGATTTAACGGGTACCTTCCAAAAGCTCCCACAACATAACAACTTAGGAGCGCAAATGGAGGATTCTCCAATGTTGTGTTGGAGAAGAGCCAGCGCTGCTTGTATAAACGAGTTCCTTCTGAGTCACCAGGGCAACGCATGCGGCAGTCTTGCGCTTCCACCCGAACCGTAGCTATGCGGGGCTTGACCAGACTTGAAAATATTCAGACTCGTTGCTGGCTGCGTCCCTCAAGATGGACCAAGCGGAAGAACACTTGAGAAACAGTTCTGATCTCGAAAAGGTGGCGACAATGTTAATTAAGTATTGCTAAATTGGCAGATATAAATGACTGACTATTTCTAAGGACTAAGCACTCGGGATAAAATGCACAGGATTTGGACTCAAACTAATAAGCCGTAGTTACGTATGACACAGCTGAAAAACAAATGCTGATTTACAGTGTTTGAGACTTTCGGCAGTGCTTTAAGTCGACACTAACAGGCTTTGTCCTTGGTTCAGCTACTCGACTTTTGCCCTGTAAAACTGCAAACACACCTTCCTGTGTTACAGCAGTGTATACAAGGTCCAGCTCTAATCCATCCTGCATCCAAACAAGAGCCCAGCTGAGACTTTCATAGTTTTATTCAGACGTATGTGAACCACGGCCTGTATTTGGTTCAATGATACAAAATCTCGAGTAACTTTAAATTGAAGCCGCAATGACAAACACAAGCAATCGAAATTTTGAGTTAGCTGGCGGGGGAACACTAGCGCCCCTTGGTGGCTGCGCCCTGTGTTAACACACAAGAACTGGATGCTTGCTACTGTGTTTTCTTTATTGCATGTAGACGCTGCGGTACCTGAAAGGCAGCTGCGATTCAGGAAACGAACCTTCTCCAGATGCTGTCTGTCAGGTGAGCACGTAAACCTCATCGCCTCCCCTCATACTAATGGGAGTCAGGCAGCAATTCTGCACTTCGTGAAATGAACGATTACACAAGACTAGGTTACGTCATAGTGGCAACATCACTTTGACCCATTCAGATGGCAAAACTGCTTTCATCATAATCTCCATATACTTAGGCAAATCAAAAATCTGCTAGGATAACTTTGCTGAGCATGCTGGGAACTACTTCAGCCTTATTTGAAGGGACAGCTTGAACACTGGGATAACACTTTACTGGGGGAAAACGTTAACCCGTACGGCCTTTTCCCATCCTTATATAAACAGTTCGAAGGAAAATAACATTCGAAAGTGAGTTGAAGCATTTTTCCCAACAGTGAAATATGGCCAACAGCTTAGGAGTCCACACAAACCTTCAGGAAATGGATCACAAATATATCACATTAAGGAGATTTAAAGAGTTTTATAAAACTTTAAAAAAAAAAAAAATAAAAATTCATATGCCAACATGAAAGGTTAAGAGATTTTTATTTTTACATTAAAAAAGGGTGCAAACTTGAGTTTCCCTTTACGTGATGAGGGAATAAAAAGTGAAATTCTGAAAGGTCACATGTGACAAGTTTCACACGAAGCCTTTGGAAAATAGACAAAGTATCAGGATCGTAATCTTTCTGGAACTTAAAAACAGCAATAAAAATAAAACAAAAAAAAAAAAAAAACCCAAGAGTCCTTCACAATTGAAGCCCTTAACCAAGTTAAACCATTCAATTACATTTTGAAGTAACATTCATATTTCAACACAATAATATTCATATTACAGTTTTATGACTTTGAACCATAGCCAGAAGAAGTCTTTCAGCACTGTACAAGTCTGCGTTCCATAGCTTCCACAAAGAAACAAGTGAATCAACAGGTTAATCATCCGTTGTGTCCACCATAAAACAAAAACATGAACTTTGTACAATTTAGTTAAAAATAATTATTTTCATATTGCAGTCATATTTCCTACCCGCTAACTGTACAGTATAACAACTTAAACAGTGCAGAAGGAACCAAGGTGTTTGGCTTTATCGCTGAGGTTTTCGCTAATTTATCACAGGCAGGAAAAAAGAAAACAAAACGAAACAGCAGTCAATTTCTGGAGAGCTGCTTAAGAAGCACTGTGTTGGGGAATAACACTAAAGAAACCCAAAGAGGCAGTCCAGTAATTTTTGCAGATTCAACGGTGTATGTATGTTGAGTCTCATGGATAGAAGGAAAGACGAATAGTTAAAACTTAAATCTGAGGACAGCGACATCGACTGCCTGCGTGGGGGTAAAAGAAAAATAACCACCACTCTAACACTCAAACAAACACACAACCGATCACCATGGGAGCACTGTAAAGGCCAAACAGAACAATTCGAGACTCGATCATTCCGTAGTGTCTGATCAGCGGATTGAGGAAAACAGCCCATCTCTCCACTTTAATGGAAACCGGTACAATGTTTGACATATTCGGTGTATTTGAAATGGGTGCTAAAATATGAAACGAGCAATGACAAAAAGTCAGTGGATATGCAGGAAAGAGAGCCAAAAAGATTCCTAAGAGGTGATATTCACAAGGGACCTCAGACTCATATAAAATGACAGTCGGATGTAGAACTCAGGAAATATAACACTACCTGATGCCCAAAAAATCCCAAGTGCTTTGTTCAAGCTATGACAATGTTTTCACCCAAACAGAAGATTTAGGGTCAACAAATTATGTCAAAACACCTTCGTGGTAAAACACTTTTTAAACCATTCTGCTCATCTTGGGAACATAAGAAGTTTGACTTTACAACATGGCATTTTTACATGGAGAGCAGAGCTCATGGCACTCCAACCAGAGTTTGTGTAGCGGTCAACAGGGCCACATAAGGACACAAAGATGGAAAATGTCGGGTTTTCTTCTCCGACTACCCTGTAGAGGGGTGAGCAACACTTCCAGTATGGTCCTCTAGCACAGCTGCACTACAGTACGCCCTAGTTGAAGGTAAGCAGCAGAACGAGCTGACCCCTGGGATGCTGAACCATCAAACAGGCATTCAAACGAGCGCCGCCCTGGTCCAGTCACAGCTCAACCCTTTACACAAAGGTGGCCCAACGAGTGTCTTATTTACACAGGAAATCACAATGGCTACCCCCGTTGTCTCAGTACATCACGGTGGGGTACCTGAGGGAAACCAAATCCCCTGGCTTGCTTCAGGATTCAAGTACACTTCACGTAATAATTTAGACTGCAGCACAGAGCATCGGACAGAAATGAAAATAAAAACAAAAAATATGCGCGGAAGAGAAACCTAAACAGACAGGCAAAACAGTACAGAGAAACACGACTCATCTACGCAAGAACGTGGGAGAAACAAGGGTTCCCCCTCTCCAAGTCGCTGGTGGCCGCCCAGGTCCAGTGGCTCTAGGAGGACAAAGTCAACAGGACACAGATTCCCGTACCCCGCCAGCAGGTGAATTCACACACTAGTGTTTACTTTGCCGACTCGGCTGACATACACAATACAAAATAATTACACATATTTGAACACACATTCCTTTCAGAATTACAAAGGAATGCAAAATAAAGAATTTTGGTAAATTGAAATTGTTATAAGTTACCAAAGAAACGTCCAGTAGGCTTTTGTTTACATCGTTTGTTACCGTGAGCAACACACAGATGGAACCACGGCACGTTTTCACGAGTACAGGTACAGTGCAGTACGACACCGGCGACCTCACGTCAGGGCTGGGACAACGTAGTGCAGTTAAAGCCACCAGCTCATTTTACTCATCCCAAAAAAAGCACAGCGTTAATAATAATAAAAATAAAAACAGTATATACATTTTCAATTCACATTTAGTATATCTAATAAATGAAATTAAACCACGTGATAAAACCATAGAATTAATGCCGTACACAGGCATTGCTGGGAAAACCAAGGCAACGCTGTCACTTTACGCAACTGCTGCTTTCATTATGAACAAGTCCTTGGTCAGTGAAAAACAGGGAAAAAAAAAAAGAACAAAAAGATCTTTTTTTTTAATAAAATAAAAAAATAATGTACACAGTATTTGTGTCAGTCCCTAGTCTCACTCAGAATGAAGCGAGGTACAGATTGGCAACAAAACCTCCTGGTGCCCGACTGCTCATCACGAGAAAACTTCAATTATCACAGGAAACTTTATAAAGAAGGAGGGGAAAAAAGACAGAACGAAAAGAAACAACAAATGGAGACAAAAAAAACAGGAGTTTACTGTTCAACCACAGGGTGCCTTGAATGTTGGCAGGAGACTGGAGTCAGTGGTGTTGGGCTTTGTCCAACATGGGCTGATAAGAGAAGAAGCCAGACAGGGAGGGAGGGGGGGAGGGAAGAGGTGGACAGTGGGTCAGGAGGCCCCGCAACACCACCTGCTGGGCACTGTAGAGGACTGGATGTGGTTAAGGCATTAGACAGCAGAGTTTGCAGGGCTTGGCCTGTGTTTTTGAGAGAGCTCTCTGCCTGGCGACTGCAACCCCTGCGGGTACTTGTCCGAGCACGGACCCCATGTCCAACGTGGACCGTGCAACTCGGGGCAACTGCCCCATGCCTGTGGGTACTTCCAGGCATTCACCCCGTGACCAGTGTTGAAGCTGTGGCATTTGTTCAAAGGGACTGGTATAAAAGCCATGCGAAAGCCGAGGGCACAAGGTCAAAATGTCTTTTCCCTCATTCCTAAGGAGCCAAAGGTCTAAATTACCCGTGAAGCACTGAGGCACATCACACCAAACAGATGCTCTGGTCTTCTGACTCTACAGTCTAATCAATGTTCGACACTCCATCGAAGATCGCATTTCGACAGTCTATGCTGAACCGTTGGCCCTGACCCTGGTAGAAGGAAAGTCTCGTCAGGTGTGATGCTTGCGTCCGTGGGGAAACACGGCCCTTCGGACCACGGGAGATGACTGAGCACCGCATCAGGAAAAAGAGGACCGTTCCAAGACCTGGCAGCTTCTCAGAAAAGCAGTGGAGTAACTTTTGGGAACTGAGGTCAGGTGAAAGAAGTATGTGACCAGACGAGAGGAATACCTGCAGAGGAAAAGGTGCTCGCTGTCTGCCACGGTTGGTCTTGGCACCGTGACTGCATCCTGCTGGAACAAGGAGTGTGCAGCAGTCTGGCAGTCAACATGGACAAAGGACACACAAATTAACCCCAATGCAGTGGTGAGGCACGTTGTTCCGCTCTTCTCAGATGAGGACGATGCAAGGAACCGGAGTGAAGCTCTGCACGGGCGGCATACGGTTCCCGGGAAAGAAGACTCCAGGCAATTAGCTCTCGAGATCAGGCACCTCACGAAACAAGTAGTGACACAAGAGGGAGCAGCAGCGTCCAAATCAAAAGGAGGATCTTCTGAGGATGGAGGAGCAAGGCATTTTGGGTAACAGCAGACGGGCTGGAACGGAACCGCTGGAGGAGATTGGATGGAGGGTGGTCAAGCGCCTGTGACCTCTAGGTGTCTGCAGGTCCAACACTGGTCAGGTCTGACTTTATGTACGTAGGCGCACTGTGTGGCCTATTGGAGGACTTGTTCTGGAGGTCTAGCCCAACAGAGTGGTGGAGAAAGGGTTCTTCTGAGGTGTAGGAGTGGATTGAGAATGTTTCCACCAGGGATGGTGGTCGGGGTCAGGACCCCTTGCTGAGACACTTGATATCAAAATGACTCGACTCCTTTGTACCCCATTTGGAAGATTTGATTTGTTTGGTTGCAGAACGTAGAGGATCACCATCTGAAGATCTGCATGAAGGCCGGAGGTGCGTACCACTCTCCTCGCTGACAGGGGCCACCTTCTCGGTGACATGCTAAGGATTGTTCTGCTCTCTGTCACTCTGCTGCATTATTGGAGCTCCTTGGAAACCAAACAATCAAGCGGAAGCAGGTGGGGGAAAAAAGCCGGGTGAGACGTGGAGGTCATTTATGGCGCGGAGCGTTCTTCTTTCGCTTTCGCTTGAAGAAGCAGCAACACCTGCGGGAAGCAGAAGAGAAGATGGGGTCACTACTCACGTGTTACCTCAACATGTATCAGCCTCTCTCCAGAGTGGAGGATGTACACTAAACCCCACAGGAAGTTCATGTTTACAGCCTTATTCAGGGTTGAATCTCCTACACACTGAAAAACCTCTCTAAAAATCAAGTTTTTACCTTTCTTGCTAAGGAACATGCAGCTTTGCTAAAAGGTACAGCAGATATTTTCCTGGAATTAAAATCCAACACCTTAAAATCACAAATCCAACCCATTAGCCGGAATCCTGCATGGCTAAACTGTACATATGGATCGCATGAGAACAGTCAGATAAACACTGTAAACTTTGCTTTGCGAACAATGACACATACCCTATATAAAATTACTGAACTGATACTTAAAACCATTACTTAAAAAAAAAAAAAAAACTTGCCGACCATCAAGCAAAACACCACCACGAAGGGGGAAGTGTCCATGTGCGCAACTTGAGCAGAAATGAACAGTAAAAACGATGAGTGAAGAGCGGGATGGTCCCACAACGTGCGGTTTCAGGGAACAGCTCCAGACTATGACACACGCAACAGATCGAGTTGGTCAGGCGTCTTTGAAAGGTTAAGGGCCCGAAAGCTGTTGGTGAGCTTCTCTAGAACAAACCCAAGAGGAGACCGAGGCTTCCGAACGCAGTCCAGTCCTCGGCTACCGTCGTAACTTCAATGCCAATTCCGATGTGTGATTCACTGGAAGAACATCTCAGTCAAAACTATTTTCTTATAAAATCACTCATCAGGCACCAGCATAAACCAGATAGTTGACAAGATGAGGATTAAGAACTGAAACAAAGGAATTTTAAATCATTTTGGTGTTCTGGTCCACCATCAGACACTTTGGTCCAGTTCATGGATCCTCACAAAGGTTCAGATACATGTCAGTGCCCATGATATTCTTTCTTACTTAAGTACACCGGCTCCTCAAATTACAAACAACTGGAAGAAAGGGCAGTTCATAACTTATTTTTCTGTAACTCCAAAGTCACTTTGACCACTAAATCGCAATCAATAAAACCTTAATAATACAAACATCCAGCAATTTAAGGATTACGTTCCATGAAAAAAGTTACAAAACTGGTGAGAAGAAATACAAAAACAAAAATTTTATTCTTTTAACTTTGATGTAAAACCACTGAAAATAATTTGTCTCCAGAAACTCCTGTTCAGTGCCGATCAATGTCCTACTCATCTGCTGTAATTTATCACCATGAAAGTTGCGCTAAATAGATGTGAGACAATCAAAAATAAACAAACCAGACAACGTTTGCCTTCGGAAATTCACAAGTGGAGTGTTTGAAACAAGACGAGCCAGTGTACTGGGAAATAATGAATGTTAAACTTTGAAACCTAAGCATGCCTACAGTTGCATGTATTAATTATAAAATATATGGGTTTCTGGATAAAAGCGATAAAAGATGTTAAGGCAGAGAACTGAGTGTCGTTAAGAAGCCTGAATTTCCTCCTTTACGAAAATTAGTTCTCTCTTTGCTACGGTGTTTTGTTTCTTTTTGCGTATTTATTTCCTCTCAGGCAGGGGCCACTCTGGGGGGAGCTGCGGTGCGTACAGGGACCACCGGGACATCAGCAAACAAGTTTAAGTCCTCCCAGTGACCAGTAAACAACGCTGTATGCTGGATGCGACCCCAAAGCCTCTTGCGTGGAAGCCGTAAGGGACAAAGAAGTCAAAGATGGCTTCATCTGAGGTCAGGAGGCTGGAAAAGCAGCGTGTGAACAGCAGTTCTGATGTCCTCCTCTGTGACGGTGGCTATAGGCGGGAACGGATATGACTGCTTTCCAGAGCTCTTGTCCCACGGGGCGGTGCCCCACCTAGAGCAAGCTGGAATCGCAGCCCTTCCCGCAGGCAGCACCTCGCATCCCTGCACCCCCCGCTCTGCACCCCCCCAGGCTCGGCCCCTTGGCGAGCCAGCGCCCTGCGTCTAGTCTGGTCCACGTCCCTATGGATCGATGTGGACTGGAGAGAGAGGCACTCACCACAGGTTGAGCATTTTCACGCAGCTACAGAGAGTGTAAAGAGAAAAGACAGAGAGATTAATACACAAAGGTGAGATGTGGGGGGGTGGGGGGGGTGATCCTCATACCAGGCACACAAGCACTGGGGCGGGGTAGAGGGGATGGGCTAGGGTGCGTGTATGTGGAATGGTGCTCATCCAGGGCAGTGCTCATGTCACACACAAATGTAATCACCTTCAGATTGTGTCACAACACAATAATTTGGGCAACTGTACATTGGTCAAAATTTCACAGGCTCATTACTAGGAAAGTGTTAACATTTCCACCAGGGGGTGTCAGGGAGCCGATGGTGCAGTGACTGGCTGTGTGTGTGTTTAAGTGTGAGAGAGACTGACTGTTCTCTATCAGTCACAATCTATCCACATTAAAAGCTCCATCTTGACACTTTAAATATCATGAGACAAGGAAGTAGCAATAAAACCTTGGGCTCAACAGAAGCTGTTAACACTTCTTACTAAATAACTACAAAAAACCAAATGGATTTGGTGGCTAAACTGTTACCAGCACTAACATGAACAGTGTGGCACTTCCTTCTGAAGCATCCTCGGAAGAGAAAGCTTCATCTGTCCATGGCAAGGACCAGTGCTCCTAGCACAACAGAAAGAACAGTGCCCTCAAACAATTCTGATGTAGGCGCACCTGAGAAACACAAAGAGGCTCTAGAGGCAGGTGGAGCGATGGGAACAAGGAGCGAAGAGGCCCTGGATGAACCCACAGTCCACTGACATGAGGAAACAAAGACTGGACAGAGGGAAAAGTACGAGGGACAGCTTCGTCTTCACTAGTCTGGTTCCCCACACAGAGCAGAGAACCATTACAGCATTACTGTTAAGTTCTCTGTGTGGGAATGGAACACAAAACCCCTTGAAATGTATGTGGGCTCATACATGCAGGTACCCAGCAACCTGACCCGTTCAAGCAAGCTGATTTTTACCCCTGAAATCATACTGTGATTGTATTAAAATCAATGAAAACAAAGGCAACATTTTCAATTTATTTCCAATCGCTATGGTCTGCTTGATGTAAAAGTGTCTCCAAACTTGCAAACAAATCTCTATTATTTTAAAAGTGCAACGCACAAAAGAAACTGCTCACTCTCAAATGAGGAACAGAAAGAGGCAACAGGAACGTGTTGGGTTAGAACCAAAGGGATGCAAAGGACAGCTCTGCACTCCCCCATTCTTCCGTTGAACCCTTGGGCTGAACGGGACAGGAGGATTGGCACATGGGAACAAAGAGTCACAAAGATCACAGAATCAAATGGGTTCCAAAGTAAGGATAGACTGCAGGAAGTAGGGCAAGTGCAAGTACTATATGGTGCAGAGAAAGAGGGAGAGAGGAAAGGGAGGAAGCGACAGTGCAGTAGATGACCCTCTTAAGGTCTCCTCATACATACTTAGCTTCATCCACCACTTCCACCTCAGCCTGTGCTGTGATTGGTGCGTTTGAGTGGGCGGCGAGCGGGTCGTCTGCATTGAGCTCCCCGTTGGTCGAGCTGACAACCTGAGACATAGGGTATATTCCACATGCTTACATCAGCACTTCACAGACACTATGACAGGCCACTTACGACACACATTAGTTACTTCAACTAAAATCCTTCATCCCTAAGGTTCAAGAGCAAAATACAGCATTTAGAAGCCCTATAGCCTTGTAACAGATGAACTCTCGAGTCCTGGTCAGGACCCCCACTGGAGGCAAGCTTTCAAACTTCTCCCCTCACCTGCGCTGTCACTTGACCCCCCGAAGGCGACCGCAACGGTCGGTAAACTGGTCACTCAGGTTTTAATTGAAGCAACCTTCAGGACTCAAACCAGCAACCTTCAGGTGCAGCTGGGCATGAGGGCAGGGCATGTGAAGCACTGATGTACCTGCACTGATCCCCCGTGCCTGTCCGCCGCCAGATGGGAGCTCAGGTAGGATGAGTTTGTCTGCCGAGGAGGCTGCGCTTCCCATGCTCCTCTGCGTTCGGAGGCGGTCGTCTGCTTGGGGACGGGTGTGCGGCGGACGGGAGGGGGGGTTAGCGAGCGTGGGAAGGGGGGGCGCGTTACCGGGGTCATGCAGCGCAGATAAACAAAAAGAGCCAAAGCAATGCAAAGGAAAGGTTAGCAACCAGTCCAGTTTGAAACAGGCTGTGACAAAGAAAATTCACTAATCGCAAATGGGGAGAGAGAAAAAAAAAAAAACACACACAGACACACAAACATACACAAAAACACACACAAACATCTAGGGGAAGTGATTTAACTACAGGCATTTAAATGATTTTAAAAATGAAAAATTCTCTCTTTCTGGATGCCTGTTGTGCTACAGATGTATATCCCTCAGGCCTAAACGATACTGTAACACCACTGCGCTGAAGTCTGAATCCACAGAAAGAACACCTGCTCCCACCTGCACAGGAAGTAGTTCCATTTCTAATCTCACAGGAAGTACCCTTAACTGCTTAAAGGACAAAAACATCTTACTGTACGGAAAGAAATTTAGAAGACAAAGACACAGTGAACACGAGAATAAATAAAACCACAAAGTTACATGTTGTGACTTCTGGGTAATTTTCAAAATTGTTTGTTCCCAAAAGCACCAAAAAGAAGGGGGAAAAAAAACAGCATGTAATTATACTGAGATAAACAGCCTCGAAGTTAAACGTGAGCAATTAATCGATTCACAAGTGAATTGCATGACCTGATCTCCGTTGGGTCCCATGGGACCTGGAAAGGCAACACTTTTGGTCATGTACAGAGAGGGTATCGTAATCTCCATCTGCGCGAAGCCTCACTCTCAGATGACTGTGCTTATCACGAAAACAGGATAATGAAGGTCGTGTCCCAAAGCTAAGGACAGTATTCTTGGCAGGCCGCCTAAACAGATCAGGGTAGTTTAGCAAGGCGGCAGAGATTGAAGATTACACTGGCCTCATAAGAACTCCTAAAGCACAAGGCTGGGATGCGACAAGCACGTTCCCTAGCTAACAATCCAATGTCAATTACTGTGTACACAACAGCAGGTTCCTGAGAGTGACAATCCATTAAAACCAACAGGAAGTGTGCTTGAACACATGCGGTAGTGACTTCATTTAAGCTCTAAAACAGCTGTTGAGTGCACTCACTGAAACTTCATTTCACATCTTTCCAGTAAAAAAACTGAACATACTGGAATCAGTTTCACTGAAGCATATATTTTTTGACATTCACCCAGAAAAATCACATTTTCAAAACTCACACACAGGGCATAAAAAAAACAAAGAGGATAACTGAAAACTTTTTAGAAGTAACAGCCAATCTGTGGCAAGCATGCACCTCCCACAGCACAGGCTCCACCTTCTCTCATGCTGGGTTGGCTGGGGGATGTGGGATGGGTCTATATAGGCAGTGGAGTATATTCCTCGACACTGCCTGGAATCAGAGTCCAAAACCCCAACCACCCTTCCAAAAATTCTGCCCACCTGATGTCGTTGAGGCTGGTGCTGAGATGGCCGGTCTCTATGGGCATGACTCTCTCTCGTGATGGCCGATGCTCCTGAGTCCACGTGGGCGGAGCCCACCGGTGTGGGCTGAGGGTACGGGAAATGAAGAAGCAGAGAGGGAGGAGCTCAGTGACACAAGATGGGGACTGCTGTAGTCTTTGTGGGCCACCATCTTTGTAGGAGACATCACCCTCGAGATCCACAGGGGTAGTGGCCACAGGTGACTCTCCTGGTGCACTGGAGTTGACATTTTCACACTTGCACCTTCCCCATCAAGTGTGCTCTCACGGCTAGGGTTAGGTACTCACAATCTGTCGGCCGACCCAGTCGTAGGTGTAGTCGAACGTGTATCCCTTCCGCTCAAAAAGCTCCATGAACAAGGTCCTCAGGTATTCATAGTCGGGCTTCTCGAAGAAATCCAGTCGCCTCACGTAGCGCAGATAGGTGGCCATCTCCTCTGCGAGGGTGAGTGAGCCGAGACAGTTAGATCGTCCCTCTGATTTGGTCTGAGGAACTGAGCTTGAAGGAGATTATAGGGCTTGTTGCTCTGCTGGCTACAGTGACCCAAAGTGTGCTGGAACTCCGAACTCCTGTGTGTGAATGCGCATGATGTGCCTGTGCATGTGACATGCTGGAAGTTGACAAAATTTCCCTCGATGCTCGTCACTCTTCCCTCTTGAAGGGTGCAACAATTGAAAGGTGTGGTAATGCAGGTCATAGGTCATTGCAGACAATACCTGGGAAGCTCTCGCAGAGGACCTCAATGGGAGTGTTGCGTTTGGTGTCTCCGATCTTCTGATATCGCTCCTTCAGGGTGTCCGCCTGCAGGAGAAACAGTCACGCCGTTTTTCTTTAGCATCTCGCCCAAACTCCACCGAAACCTCAGCAAAGCTCCTCCTACAACTTGCCCGTCCCACAACTACTCAAAAAACTGCAGTAAATTAATCTTCATTTAACTGACTCCTTTGTACAAACCAAATGACAACATTAGGTGATCAGGTTTGCAATAATTTACCTGTTTATACAGTAATTTTTACAATACCAATTCAGCATAAGTTCCGTGGACAAAGGTATTACAGGCGGGTAGCAATTTGAACCCAGAAGCTCCAAATTACAAGGCGGCAGCACTAACCATGATGCAACATGTGAGTGTTCATTTCAGAACATTTATAAATTAAAATGAATTAAATATGAATTTAAAAATAGTCAAACTTTGAATTCATAATTTATCTCATTAATCCCCCCCAAGATTTGCAAGTTCAAATCAAAACCTGTCGTGACCCGAAAGAAATAAATACAAATTCAAAGGAATCTGCAAACTCCCTGTGCATTCAGGTCCGTTGCTCACCTTGAGCCCCTGCCAAGGAAGACTCCCACGCAGGAAGTACATGAACATGTGACCCAGCGCTTCCAGGTCGTCCCGCCGACTTTGCTCTGCATTAAACACACAAAGTTGCTCTGTGGACCCAGCTGTATTTCCTCGTACTGGGGAATTAATGTCACCTAAGCACCGGTCATGCTCTGGGGAGCTCTACTTCCACAGCCCTAGACAGTGTGTGCTGCAGGTGTGGCCGCTCCATACCTTTGCCAAGGTGTGTGTTAATGGACATGTAGCGTGCCGTGCCCGTCAGGCTCTTGTGCTCCCTGTAGGGGATGTGTTTTTTGGTCTCGGGGTCAATGTACTCCTTGGCCAGGCCAAAGTCGATGATGTGGATGATGTGCTCCTTTTTGCTGCCCTGCCGCCCGATGAGAAAGTTCTCCGGCTTCACGTCGCGGTAGATGAGGTTTTTGGAGTGAACGTACTCCATCCGTGAGATCTGGGAGGTGCACACGGTGGGCGCAAAAGCAGAATAAAGCAAAACAACGCATTTAAGTGCAGTTTTCTACTGGTTCGTTACATACCGGCAGCTTTAGCGGCATTGCTGCTGCATTATTTATGACCATCTAATAAACACTTAACAACTGCACTGTGTGAATTTTACTCAGTGCGAAATAAACATTGACTAGCTAGCGCACTTCCCAGAATTCCACAGAGTAGGCACCACTCACCAGCTGGATGGCGATCATGAGGACAGTCTTGAGGGAGAACGTACGGTCGCAGAGGTCAAAGAGGTCCTCCAAACTGGGCCCCAGGAGCTCCATAACCATGGCATTGTACTTGCCGCATGGGCCGAAGTAGTACACCTGGGGTAGTCCTTCCGCTGGAACGAGGGTTGGGAGGTCAGTCTCTGGGAGGAAGGGCACTGCCACCGAACTCTACACACTTCTTGCATACATGGGTGTAGATGTCAGAGTACATGGCAATGTATCACTAACACCACCGGGTGGCAGCACTAGCAGAGGAGGATTTCTAAGGAAACCTATGCGATGGCGCCACTTTGGCGGCGACCCCCATGGCGGCTTACGAAGCTCATTTCCCAGTTCAGCATGAAACCGCTGTGGGGGGGAGGAGAGCTGCAGAGCTGCAGTGCAGCTTTATGGCACGATGGCAGTCAGAGCACCTCGTGGATTCACCGCACTGGCAAATGCAAACATCTCAAACAATTACCTGCTATTCAAGCATGAGCCACTCTAAACAAACACGCGCTCTGGCGCAACCAGCTGTGGTCATACATGGCCGACTCTGTGATCCGCGGAGTAACCTGGGGATATGAGACGTGAGTTAGGATATGGTTCTCTGTGGCCAAGCACACCGCTGATTGGGTGTCGGTGCCCTGTGGTTTACCCCACTTATCTCTTCCTGGATTCTGTTTTGCATGTGCAAGCGACACCCATTTAATTGTCCCTCCAAACACGGCGCAGTGACATGGTCGGTGATTAGAGTCCTTGTGCTCACAGGCTACCGCAGATGGTCCAAGCGCTGGCACGCTCGTCCCAAGTGCCCACTGAAACACCATCTGCCACCTGGCAAGCCCCACGGGCACCGCCCAATTCGTCGGGTCTAAGAGTCACGCTGGAGGGCAGGGTCCCCGGGCCTCCACTATAGAAATTAACGCTCTTTGCCATAGCAACAATCACCTTGACAACCACAAATATCAGGCTAACTTTGAGGCTGAAACAAGCATTGGTCTGAGATGGGGGGGTAGCAGAGCTGTGATCAGAGCTTAGGGCTGATGACACATTAATAAATGATATCACTAACTAGAGTAAGTAATATTTTAAATTAAAAGGAACAAGAGGAGCCAGTGTGTCCTTCAACCACTAATAAGGTGTTTACTCAAAGTGCCTTTCTCATGCTCTCACACAAACACACACACACACACACACACACACACACACACACACACGGAAGGTATTAAATTGCACGTGCTGAAAAACGGCACAGGGAAACGAAGAGCTTGCAGACGGGTCGGAAGAGAAGCGCGCTATCGGATGCATGGAGGTGAGCAGCTAACAGCATTAAAACACTGCTGCAGACCCCCAAACTTCACACATTACAATCAAGTCGCATTAAAGCACAATAACGGCCACTATCAGCTTTCAGATGTACTGAGTTGAGGCGCGGGATGCTTGGGCGGGAGGCGGACTCCGACGGGCTTTGTGGAGCTGAGCCTTCACAGGTCCCTGGGGAAAATCCTCAGCATCACTCTCTCTGACGGAGAAATTCAAACATGATCTGCTGCCAAACCGAAAGGGGGGAAACCCGGAAGGATCGAGAGGTTGCAGAACAGTCGCTGACAGTAATCAAAGGCTGATAATAAAAAGAGAAGCGCAAAGGTCGAAACGGGTTATCCCAGAATGCCTTGAGCCTGGAGGCTGGACCCAACAAAGAGGTCCCCCTAACCCCTATCCCATTCAATTCGTTCCTGTCCAATTCCACTGGGTCCCACCTCCCTCGGTGTGAAGGCCCGGGGGGCTGGTGGTGGTGGTGACTTGTCGCTCACATTCAGTACAATAATGGAGTCCCGTGCCAGTGGCAGCACATGGGCCCTTCCACCGGCTGCTGCGGAGCGCACTCTGCAGTAATGGAATTACCGCAGTAATTCACGTCAAGCGCCACGTCTTCACCGAGACAAACCGCTTCGCTCACGACATTCGCCGAGTGCAGCGGTGCCGTGTTTTCACACATGCAGCTTCTGCATGACTGAACAGCCTAAAGATGCTGACGGGGGGGGGGGGTCATTGAGTGACGGAGACCCTATAGGAGTGGTACAGCCTGACCCCAGCACGGCGTCTTCCTTACAGAGCGCCTGCAGTCTCGCTCGTGTAGCTGGAGCGGACTGGACCGCAAGGCTGCGTGCAGAGTGCATCAAACTGATAGCCTTCACGCAAGCTTTGGTGACAAGTCCTTGTCTGCTCAGAAAATAAGCACGTGAAAACTCCTCTTACCAAGAGGGCATGCAAGTAGACACACAAGCACACAGACATACAGCCTGCACTGCGCTACAAAGTTGAACTGCAATTTGATCAGCAATCAATATTACGCATTTGTCGGTTAATATCCTCTGCTCCTGCAGTCATTAAAAAAAAAAAAAAAATCAATTTCTCCTCCAAGGAAGAGGAGGAGTCTGGTGCCGCTGCACCAGCATGCCGACTGCACAACTTGCCTTTAGATTCCAAAGCCCCTAAGCCCTGTATGACCCCGCCCCTTGCGCCGGTGTTTTTGGCCGGGATGCTGCGTCCCACGTGCTCTCTAATGCTCACCTGGCCCCCAGCAGCCCCCGCTGCCATACGTACAGTAACTGACGAATCAGATCTGTGGTGACGTGGGTTTTGGTGTGACTTGAGCAAAGAGATCAGACCAGAAGAATGGGGTCGCACCGCGACATCTCGGCTTTTATGAGAAGGAACATGCGTCCAAAACTGCAATTCCCATCTCTTTTCTCTTCCTGTTACGCAAAGAGGAGAATCTGTCACTCTGAGCATGGAGCCCGAATCTTTGAGTAAATATCAGCCTGTGTGAGGGAAGTATGGTGGCCTGAACACTGGGACACTGACAAAATAACAGTGATGGAACTTCCAGAGCATCTGCACTACAGTACGACTGGGTTAAACTGAAGGAATTTCCAGGGACAGCAAGAAACCTTTTAAGAAAGCACAGTATTAAATATTCATGATAAAACAGGATGCGCTCTTCGTGCAATGGGGGGGCAGGCACACAAGGGAAACCATTTGTGTGCCACGGCACTGGAGTGACTAATACAGTACAGGACACTGCAGAACAGCATGGCATTCTGGGAATACGAGTACAGTATGGCTCCTGTCAGGTGTGGCCAAGGATGTGGGGCAGCTGGTGGTGTAGTGGTTAGAACTGCTGCCTTTAGACCCAAAGGTTACAGGTTTGAATCCCCACTACTATTGAACAAGGTAATCACCCTAAAATCGTTCCAGTAAAACTACCCAGCTGTATAAATGGGTAAATAATTGTAAGAAGCTTAACACCAAGTCCCTTTAGAGAAAAATGTCAGATAAATTATGTAAATGTGGAAAAGGTATCGGTCTCGTGTGTCCACGCTCCAAAGGAATCTGGGTCCATCTGATCATGAATCCTTTACACTGTGACTAAAGAAACTGAACCCCCCTGTTAAGAGCAACATTTCCACTTCAAATGTCAAAGGAATAATCAATTTTTATTAGGAATGCCTTTGTGAACATTTGTAATTTGTTCTTTTCATTTCCATGAGTGAGTGTACTATGCAATTCTGCTCCAACAAACAAATCAAAGAGGAAAAGGTGGATAAAAGACAAGATCTTTGGAGCTGCACTGCTCCAACCACAGAGGTGCCGTGAGGCCAGCCCTGGGTAGCTTTACTACTCGAACCCCCACTGAAAAAAGTGGAGAGGCACCGGGCTCTGCTAGCGAATGACCATTCCTCAATCATCCCCAATATCGGTCATTAATCCGGCAGCGCAGAGCCCTGTCCTCTGCTGCCTCTAGGATGTGAGGGCCAGTAATTCTCCCCCAGATCACATGGTAAATCTGGGCCTCACCGTTATAGTCATAAACATTTCATAAACAGACCAGCCAGAAGAATTGGCTGATGAAAAACGCTGTCCTTTACATGACAGCTCCTCTTAGAAGGAAATGTTGATGAAAAGTGTCATGAAAAACCACTTTTGCCAAACCTGCACGGTGAAATACGGCAAATGTGGACGAGGTGGCCGAGCACCCGCTCGCTCTCGCTCACAGCTCGTCTTGTGTTCTTCTCCTGATGCGGACACGTTTGAAAGTTTATTCGCAACGGAACAAAGTGTGTGAGTCTGGCAGGAGGTGGTGCTGCTAATTCTGAAGGGTTATAAATAAACAGCTACAGGCACGTCATTCTCAAACACATTGCAAAGGGTTCAAAACACCTTCTTTGTGGAATAAGCCAAAATTGTGAGCTGTCTTATCGTTGATGAACAATATGGTAGGTCATTATTCTGATGCATCGTATAACACTGCGCAATATGTGTGGGGGTCTGGTCCTCACAGTTTGAAATACAGCACATTCTTTTATCATACCATTTACAACTGATTGTATGCTTTTTAGCATTCTTTGCTTTGTATAAATGCATGGCTATTAGGCGCTTCAAATATTTAATACGCAGTTTACTCATCCCAACTGTACAGATCATATAAAACAGTTTTTTCCACAGCCCATTAAACTGAGTTATGAATATGGATTACAGATAATAGAAGCAGCACAAGGACGGACATGTTCCTGTAGAAATCCTAGTAGAGCCTGCTGAACCGGAGCTTCTGAGCGTAAAAAACAGAGTGGTTTGAAAGGGTTCCAAACCCGCCCCCCCAGGCCCATCTCCAGCAGCTCACAATGCCTGAATAAGACACCACAGAATGTGATGATAATTTAGTGGCATCAAATAGATGACCAACTACAAAGAGACCTCGCATCTGTCTTTGTGCGTTTACAAATGAGAAGGAAGAGCAGACCCACTAAACAACTGAAAAGTCGTAGGTTCAAACCTGGTTTTGTGGACATCAGCAACAAATAACTATCTGCTTCAGGCTGACATTCTGCAGTAATAAACACACTGGCTCCATTTATAAACTTAAGTCTGTTATGAATAAAATCTCTTAATTCATTTCAAAGTTACTTTTTACCACCAAGTCATAATCAATAAAAAGCCTGTTTATTTGCTGGTTTTTTGACTATGAAAAATTCTAGCTGCAGCTGTAATGAAAAATACCTAAGCCTTTTAACCATTTAGTTTGGTTTTAATTCATTCAGGAAGCCCTGACAGTGACTGAAGACGAACGCCCGCCCAGTCGGCTTCCTGTGACGACCGCATTATGGCTTATTTCTTCTCTGATGCGGACTCTGTATGGCCAAAAGATCTGGACTTAGTTACAAATAATCCCTACACACCCACTGTAATACCAAAAGAATATCCAGGAAGGGTGGGCAGCCACTGGTCCTTGAGTCAGGGTTTTGTTTTCCTTTCCTCAACTGCCAGATGATTTATTTATGAACTAATCACTTGCAAACTACTACTTATATTCATTATCTCTTTGCTTTCCATCACTGCATCACTGTGTGTGCTAAAATGTTCAGCACACTTCGAGAGCACTTCATGATGTTCGTCCATCGTTGTCGATGAGAGCACTTTATAATGACAAATTGAACTGAGTTTTGTTAACACTGTCTCCGCAAGCTCTTATTCAATGTCAACCCATTCATCCCATAAAGATGTGATCTTATTATTGACCACCAATGCTAAGGAAAACCAGGCAAGCTGTAAATGGTGAGAAGAATAAAGCAAACCTACACGTCTACCATATTTAAGTACTCTTTACTGCCATCTATTCGCTTAAAAGGAACAGCTCTCATTGAATCCACAACAAAAAATTTAGAACAGTAAATACCATTAAAATACATTTACTAGAAAATTACAGTATCTTCAAAAATTCATAACTTTCATTTTGTGAATGGTTGAGTTTATGCAAATTACAGTGAGAATAGAACAATGATATTAATTTTCATTAATCTTCAACAGTAATTCACAGAGAAGAGCAGTGATCTGTTTTTTCAGTTGTTTACTCAAATTATTTACTGTCATTAAAAAAAGCTGAAGACACTGGGGATGTCCCAATTGCTGAAGTGGGTACGAGACCCACTCCTTACACAGAATTTGAACGTCAGTTTTTGTCAGTGTAAAAAGTCTCTGCATATTTGTTTATGAGATTAGAAACTAAAACGGGAATATCCACTTTCTCACTTTATGTAATTAGCTGTTTTGGAAGAGTGACTCTGCTGTAACCAGGTTAATAAATTATAGTACACCTCATATAATCCCAGATTTACATTCTGCTACTACAGCAAAAATAAATTAGCTTCCACATTCTGGGGGGAGATGGGATGTCTTGGGTAGATATGCAAAGCACAGAGGTAATGCAAGGCCAAATGCTTGTGGACAGGGACTCCATACAGGGTTGCCTGTGTGGAAGTGCAGCTTTATGTCTGTCTTCCCCACCTCTTACTAAGCTTAGGCTCAGGTAATTCATGGTGAAATCATCATCAGTTTGTGTTGAACCTTGAGAAGTTTAATTGTCCTGTAGACACTTGTATTCAAACTAACTTAGGGTACAAGTTACATCATCGGGATACTGAACTGAAGTAATTAAAGCTAAAGCAAGGTCTTTAGGGGACTCAAACCCCTATATAGTGGTTGGGTGTTCCAGCTCAATAGCTGGTATTGGTGTTAGATGCTCCCTCAAGATGGATTAGAATTGAGCTGAGTTAAGAACGTGTACATGACTGAAAACTTTCCAAAGAGGAGCACAAGAAGGGTGTTCGT
The DNA here is from genome assembly GCF_900964775.1 of Scleropages formosus. Classification (NCBI taxonomy): domain Eukaryota; kingdom Metazoa; phylum Chordata; class Actinopteri; order Osteoglossiformes; family Osteoglossidae; genus Scleropages; species Scleropages formosus. The sequence continues at coordinate 28,297,913 of NC_041810.1, read as the reverse complement.
TCCATTGACAGCCTCGAATCAGTGGGGCAGAATGGAGCTAGGCACAGCTCTGAAAACCCGCAGCCAGCCAGGAGCAGAGGTGGTGCCACTTTGCAGAAAACACACCGTCCAGCCAGACGTTCCCTGGGAGATCAGTCGAGAATCTAGCCAACGGCCCAGGAAGGAAACACCTCCGCAGCTCTCTGTGGGCACTTTGATCTTAAGAGTGTGAGCATGAAAATGAGCGTTGGTGAGAAGCCTCTCCCCTTTCTCAAACGTTTTGTCTGCCGAATGACCCGTTCATGTGCACAGAAGTATGCCACATGATCAGGAGCCCATCAAGAACAGAAACCCATCTCTCGAGTTATATCATCTCCCACCTTACATTTACATTTATTTGGGGAAAACACGGAAGTCACCCTCAGCCTCTGCATGGGCAGCTGAGTGAATACCTAAAACACACAGGCACTGCAAGAGCAAAATACACACAAATACACACACAGAAATATTCAAACCCTGGTAAAAGCACGTCCTGTAATCAAATCCCCACCAGCGATTTGAGATGGAGCCTGCAAGCTCTTACCTGTAATTGAGTTCCAGATTTATGGGCATAAGAGGGAGGTTCCATTATAATTCGACTGCTCAGTTTATGACCCTCACAGACACAATTCTCGACACGTTCAGTGGGTGTACGCAAGTGGGAGTGTGACAATGGCGGAATGCGATCCTCATTCCGAACCATGCAGGACGCTCTTCTTTCAAGAGCTGCATAACTGTTCTAGTCACAAGGACGGTAATTACAAGCAAATATGAAACACCATGTCTGTTGAGGGTTGAAGGCTGTCTATCTCTGCAGGATACAAGATCAGGTAGTCCTGTTATTAAATCACCATGTCCCCCACTGACCTGACCTGAGCCACATGGATCTGACAGGTAAGGATGGCTCCTGAGAGACAGGTTAAGTCTCAAACAGGTTGGGTCATGCGATGGAATGGCCCATGGGTCTCGCCCAACCAGGGGGCATTGGCCCTTAAACACAATGAGAGACCGTCATCTTCACCCTATAGAGATGGATCCAAGTCATTATGTAATTTCTCCAATACCCAAATGGCCGAATGCAGCAATTCCACTTCACAAGAGATGGCCTCACACTCCGAGTTCACTTGAGGATCATGTTGTAAAGTGCCAGCATAAGCAGAGAAAAGTAGTACAAGGAAGTTAGTTTAAAAAGTCATATTGGAGCAATTTTTTTCTTCTTCAAAAATGCATAAGTAGTTTAACGGTATTTTTTGTTAATCTTTAAGCGTGCCCACAGACACCGTGCTCAGTGAAACGAACAGCAGAACGAAGGGTACCGGGAACCTTGGCCATCTCTGCCATTTCCATGGTAACCCTAAGACAGCACTGTGTGACCTCTGGGTAAAAGCAAGCCCACGCACATCTTCACACACATTCATCTGTGCGTTGAACCCCTGTTCAGTGCTGCCAGCTTTTGCAGCCTTTGAGGCAGACCTTTAAGTAAAGGCCGAGGACCTGCAACTCCCTGGCTTGACTGTAAACAGCCAGAAGAAAAACAACAGCGGAGGTTAACCTCAGGTCGCTGGGGGTGTGGGGGAGGGACAGATAAGTTCAGAGCCCTTACCTGTGCTGCCCAGTGTTTTGTAGAAGCGGTACTCCAAATGCAACTGCGGTGCTCTTGATTTTATTGGCTCCTAAGTGACAGAGAAGAAAGACTGTTTGAAAAACACTTTCATCCCAAGTGCAGGACTGAGTGTCCAGTGGGGTCACTTGAACAAATCACCCCTCCGACTCTGACAACAAGCACCGCAACGGGCCCTTGCACATCAGCCCACATCTGCCCACAAGTGTCATATTCATTCAAGGTGCTGCAGGGTTGCACAGTGGCCCAGCGGTAAGCTGGTTAAGGCACTCGACACGAGATCAACAAAACAGGAAACATCCGAACAGCTGCTGACTGCATCTCTCTGCTCTCAAGAGTGTTAAACCAGTGAAAGCAACAGTGCAGAACTGCTACACCTTCTTACCCCATCCATCCCCCACACATCCAACCTGAAGGAAATTTGGCAGCCGGAACTTTTCTCTAACTGTGAGGGGAAAGTGTATGAGGCAGGCGGATTACTTATTTCACAGATAAGCTCTTAACAGTAAAACCTTTATGAAAATGAAAACAGGAGGTAAGGTTTAGGTGCCTACATGGGATACAGTGGCTATGTGAGTATGCCACAGGTGATTTACAGCTGCTTCCAAATGTTGCCTAGTAGTTTCACTGTGAAACTAAATGCCAAAAAGTTTTATCAGTGACCAGAGAACATGGAGAGATTAAATTAAAAGACAGCCAAGGCCTTACACATCACAGATAACATGCTTTCCACCACTGCAATTCAAAGAAATGAGTTTTTTAAAAAAAAAAAAAAAAATTATATGCAGTCTGAAGAGCAAAATTAATTCACTTACCAGTTTGATAGCAACATACTCATTGGTGTAGAGGTTTTTACCTGGAGAGAAACAGAGAGGAAGGCATGAGCACTGGCAGCTCTGACAGTGGAAAAAGTTAGCATTTGATGATGGATGACACACACTGTGTAACAAGGTCTGGTCCTCGTGTGTCGACTCCTTTACTCCAGACAGCAGTCTTACACCACTTTATGTAAGAGAGATGGGAGACAAGAACAGCAAGCATGTGTAGGAAGTGGCTGATCTCTACTTGACCATCGGGTCGGGCAATGACCACGGGGGCTGAGTTCTGTACTCAACACAAAGGAAACTGTGTCATCTGTGTTGCAGTAACTCAAAGACATCTTATATCCCAACGCAGGCTTTGAAACGAGAAAGAGCCTACATTTAATGTCTGTTCAGACAATCCGCTGTGCTCCTCTCCTACAGACACGCCTCGATACACACCCAGCTACAGACCGTGGGAGTTCAGCTGCATGACTCACACCTCGGCCTCCACCATCAGAGGCCTGGACTAGCTTGGTTTCGCCGGAATGTCAACCTACACATGCGGCAACATTTGGGATCACGTTCAAAGAACGAATGAAATAAACTTTAATAACAAGGTGTTCACGTGGAACTCATTTGCGCAGATCAAGGACCGCAAGTTGCACAGGGCTGTGGGGAGGGGGCTGGTAAAGGTCACCAGCTGGTGAGGACAAACGAAACAGCGCGTCTCGGTAAGACACCTGACCTTTCGACCCTCTCACACAAGGTTACTCCACAAAGAGGAAAAGAGGTCTCGGGGTTGAACTCGCGGTTCAAAGCCACCGACAATTCCCACCGTTCCAACAACCTGCTGGCGGAGGTCAAGTGGCTAGGTCGTTACAATCAAAAAGACCCAGGTTCAAATCTCACCTCCTGCTGTAGTACCTTTGCGTGGCTAAGTACTTCCCAAGAATTTGTACAGTAAACATTACCCAGATGTAAAATTAGGCAAATGCAAGTAGCTTAGCGTACAAGCCACGCAGTAAGTTGCTTTGGAGAACATCGGTGGGTAAATGATAAAGAAAATAAACATGACTAAACACTGGATTTTCTTCCAGGCGGCCCTCCAACTCGTACTGCCATGGATGAACCGCCCCAAGGGAAGGTCAGAATGAGGAGAAACCACAGAACCACTATCTACCCTGAAGACAGTCACCAAATTCCATTGTCGAAATAAGCCTCAGGTCAAAAGAACGGTGTATGAGAGGTCCGCTCTCACACACTAGAATGTCGAGATACTACGGCGACTCTCCACATCCCACCCAGACGGCTGAAGAAAACAGCTGGGACCCTTTATTCCACACAAATGTGGTGAATTTGAGATGCTCCGTGCTTGGAAAGCTTCAGTCTCACAGATGGATTGGTTCTAGACTTGCTTGCCGGCGCAAAATCTCCCCACAACGAGTGCGTCGAGAAACCGACAGGAAGCAGCCATGAGACTGAGAAGCATGTGACATTTCACATGTCAACGTGAGGGAGGGCACGGCGGCCTTGCTGTTGCAGCGCAGACACCTAAGCTGGCTGTGGGTGGCCTTGCATCGCAGGACTAGTTTCAGGAAAAATGAATTATGCCACTTTAGAGAGAGTCGTGAAAAATTAAAGAGGGTTGCTGGCACTGGCCGTAGGACCTGCTCATTAGTGGCTTTTTCTGCTCACTCTCTATATTCATGCACATCCTGCAAAGGTAGAATCGCATCTGTCGTTTTTACATTCAGAAAGACCTCAAACGAAATGAACAGCTTCCAACCGCGTTGGATCCCTGTCTGGAAACCTGCTGTTCTCCACACATGGCGCACGGATAAGTACAAAAATTGGAGTAAGTTGCACCACACTCCTGCATGCAGTTGTGTGCCAACACCTGCATATCAACAAATTTATTTCAGGAACTCCTTTTCTAGCATCTCCAGACTCGCTTTTTTCCTTCACACCGTGTGTGTCAGGGTCTCCTAGGCTGAAGAGCCTGGAAAGAGCGACATTCGCCGTATTTAGCGAATACCGTGTCGGTTTTCATTGACTTCACTTAAAGGTCACGCATAAGTAATGCGGACCTCACATTGCTGTTCCCCTTCGGCCACTGAGGTCACGTCCTGCGCGATGACAACACAAGCCAAAGAAAACGCAGAAACTGTCCCCATCTTCCAGAGCGCTGCCCGATTTTAGAGGGCGAACAGGCAGGAAATGTGAACGTATATTTCCCAGAATGCACCAACAACCAACAGGCCGTTTTCACACAACAGACCTTCCCTTTTACTGGCAGCCAAACTGCAGGAAGAAATAAACACCACAAAAAGGCAAAGCATGGTAATGAGACATGTTATGAAAGCAGCGCTGAGGCACAATGACAGCATGCACTTTTAAAATGAGAACACGAGAGAACGGAACATCCTGTAGGGCAGGCTGTCCAGAAAGGAAAACTTCACATTTCTAACAAGATAACATCGTTTGAGCAACAACCCGTACAATAAATAGAAGGATATTTTGCCAAAACAAGAGCAGGTCTGTGCCGACTGGTCAGCTGTCTCTGCAGGTGGACACCATAACCCGACTGCTGCTGGGGGGATGAGGACCCTGGGCACCGCCAGGGCCCAGAGGATGGTGCTCACTTACCCAGCTTCAGCTCCCCAAAGTTGCCACAGCCAATCTTCTTCCCCACGCGGAAGTTGGGTCCCACCATGAGGACACCAGATGAGCCAGAGGAGCCCGAGGGCCGGGTGTGACCACTGCGAGTAGGCGCCCCCTTGCTGCGGCCGGCTCGCTCCACCCGGTCCGCCTCCTTCTCCCGGGGGTCCATGGCTCGCACTGGGGGGTTCGGGTGGGGTGGAACCAGGACAGCGCACTCTGCCGCCGCCCGTCACTGCAACCACGACGGGGGATTGGTCACCACAGCCCTCCACATCAGGGTGGGTGGGACGACAGTCTCAGGTGGCCTGCAAAAGGAAGAAATGAACAGCAGGGGGCATGTCAGTGAGGTACAGAGTTCACGCTGGGCTTGTGAGTGAGGCACTCTGACTACCTTCAGTTTAAAAAAAGACAACAGGTTCCCCTGTAGGTCTGCAACTGCATTGTAGAGATGCGGTGGGTTGTTTGCATCCAGAAGAATTGCAGGAATTCGAGAAACACCATACTGTGGCTTTTGTTCCCACCTCATGTGGGTTGCACTGACAGGCCTGAGGAGCCGAGATCCAGTTTGGGTTCTCAGTGTCGAATTCCTATCACTGTGTTCACAATGAGGAAACCTATAGCGTGACCGTCTTAAAGCTCAAATTCACGATCCACAGTTTGTGTCGTTCAGCGCCGCACGTAAAATACTAGGTATGTTCCCTTGTTTTTACCTCGCAAGAGAGGGAAGGGTTGTAAACATGTACCGATCGTGGCTACGGAGATCAAATCAAAGATTTTGAAAATCACACCACCCACTACGCTGAAAAACGTGGGCTGAAGAAGATTATATAAAAACCATTACATAATATAATTTCCCTGTGAGACCGATCCTTCATTTTAACTCAAAGAGCTTCTCAGACTGACCTTCGACCCTGGACTCTACCCCGCGCACCCAGGCCGACCACTCAGCCAGCCAATCCCCAGCACACAGCCCTGCTTGGCCAGCCCGTTGCGGTTCTTTTCCAAGATGAAACTTGTCATCTGAGAAGCATGCTAGTGGTCCTCAGACATGTCTGGCCAAAGCTGAGGATGGGGCAGAGGGTGGGGCAGGCTGTGCACCCAGAGCCATGCTTCCGACTCCCTCTTTGTCTGCATCTGGCTGTGTTCCCTCCAACACCTCTCCATCTGATGCCCCCCAGCCTGTCTCTACCCGCTTCCCCTCCTGGCTCCTCTTACAGCTGCTGTTCAGAAGCCGAGAAGCCAGCTGGAGACACGAGAAGCTCACCCGAGTGGTTTTCCGGGGCGCTTCGCCTGTGCGCAGTGAAGCTGAACCAGGAGCTCTGGGACACAGCAGGAACAAATCCCACTGGAGGGAGACTCCCCATATGCTGAGCCAAGCAAACCTTAAATTAAAACTTGTTGGATGTTTATTCCACAGGTACATCCCCCGTGGAGAACAAGCAAGATCCCCCCCCTTCCCACGAATGCCCTCGCTTCCCTGCAAAGGTCGAGGAGGAGCATGGGAACAGACACCCTCTTCCTTCCTGCAAAGTGTCAGGGGTGGCAGCAGCAGATGGGGGCTGAGGGCAGATGTTAGCGACCGAGCGACGCTTTTTTGGCCAAAGGAGCGTGAGGGTCTCGCCAAACGATACCAATGGATGAGAAACAAAAGCATGCAATATTAGCACTGTTCTTAAGGGTACAACAGTAGGTTCCCTCCACTGTCCTGAAATAAACCAGAGGGAAGAGAAAAATCAAAGCAGACGTGCACAGGCTCTAATGGCCTTCATCTCAGACCCTCCCCTGATCTCATCAGACCAATTTCTAGTTAATCATATTTACTATTTATACCCATGTGAAACACAGTACATGTCAGACTGAGCAGAAAGAGCTGAAACAGTCAGATGTAGTACAAGTGTCCCTGCTGAAGAGGCCCAACTGATTCTGTCAAGTCATCCCTTTAGGTGGGGTGGGGGGGGGCATTTTACAGGCGTATATGCATTCATGAATTAAAGTTCCGCCTCATAGATCACTGGAAGGGCAAAATAAAATACAAAAAGCAACAAAACAATTAAACCAACTTATTTTATCTCAACTGTGACAGCAGTTACTCCACGGCTGCCACTTAATTACATTTCCAAACAAAAAAGCTTTTCTCCATATAATTGTACTACTTGCTTAGGATCTACTGTATTTCTTTATCGCAATAAATTGTATTACTGTATTAAAAACTTTGTTTACTGTTGTTCCCTTACGCAAAAATATGTCTGAATGAACGTCCGCCAGATCAAATTCCTTGTACGAGCAAATCTGGCCACAGTCAGCCACGTACGTGTGCGTGTTATCGTAGTTTATAGCCGATGTCCAGCACATAGGACCTCAGAATTGAGCTCATGAAGCAGCCTGAGTTCTAGTTGCTCATTACTGTTTCCAACCTGCTGGCATATCGCTTAAAATGAACCATATCGCGGGAAGAAATTCCTCCATGCTGAGCCGAAGGCCCGTTATGCAAGTCAAAAGGTGTCGAATTCCACATCCCACTATAATCGGTTTTTGTTACGTGGGACCCCATTCTGCAGGGATGGGTGTATTTCGGGGAAAAATCTAATATATCCATTTGAATTAATGGACTAAATAACAGAATAATAAACTCGGTGGTGGACAGAGATGGAGATGAGTTCTTTCCTGTGACGTATCCCGCAGTTTGATTTTTCGTAGAGACAAGGAAGGGGAGGTAACACCACCTGTGAGAATGGCTCTTACCTTACTGTGCAGAGGGATATGGGTCTTCCTTCCAGACTCATAACACAAAAAACTACCTTGAAAGTAAATTTCACCATTCTTAGTGAGTAGAATGTGAAAACGCAATGCCGCAACTCAAGGACTGATCAAGGAACATCACCCTTCGTAGGAAAGTTGTTAAAATGCAACGAACTCAAACTGAACAGCAAACAGAAAGTGGATCCGTCTTAGTGGAGCGGCGAGCCACTAAAAGATCTTCCTGCAGTGGATGTCTCTTCACAACGTTGCACGTCTCGGGCCCTTCCGAAACGCCGTTTCCTGACGCTTCGCGAGAAGCTGCAGCTGTAAACCACAGAAGTGCTAAATACGTCTGCCAGCGACACCGTGGCAGCAGCAAAGGGCTTTGTCTACAGACCCAGGCGTAAGGACACATTTTGTGGGGGGGGGGGGCAATAAATCTGTGGGTATCATATTTACGCGTTTGTTCCAAGACAAAGCCACTCCCGTGTGGCGGGTGACGGCCATCATTTCGCAAAGACCATCTAGCTCATCTTTCGAGCCACGACAAACTTCACACCGGACCCTCCTGGAGACAACGTTTCACGGACATTCAAGCACAGCACACGAGGCTCAAATGCCACAGTAAGCATTCGGTTAATATTTTATCAAAACGCAATCAAGGCCTCTTCGGAGCACCCCCATTTTACCCTTTAACGATGCGCTCCATTTCTTTCCGCACCCATTTCCCCACCCAGCGGCCCCGGCCATTTCCCAGCGTGGGGAACGCAAGAAGGAGCCTCCGTGAGTCTCGATGCATTTGGCGTTTGTGTAAATGAACTATTTAAATGTCCTCACGGGAAATCTCCAGCACAAACAGCGTGGCAGCAGCATCAAAGAGCATCGAAAGAACAATGACCAGTCCCAGCACACAGCCCGAAGGTCACCAGGGGAGCCTTAAAGGGTTTATGACCCTGAGCCTGGCTGGCGACCAAAGCTTTGAAACCTTTGAGGATTTATGTCCACTGAACCTGTACACAGAACTTCAAATACACTGAAAACTGGACAAAAAAAAACAAAAACAAAAAATACACTCCTGGTGCCAGCAGGTGGTGCAGTGGTTAGAGCCATCTACTTAGCATCTGAAGGAGCCGGGTTTCAATCCCAACTCCAGCTCTAAGTGCCCTTCATTCACGGTACTTACCCTAAATTTTGTGAGCAGTAAAAATTGCCCAGTTGTTTAAACGGGTGAATACTAGGTTTGTACAGTAAGGTACCCAAAACCGTAAATGGCTCTGAAAAAAAGTGCCAATCAATCAGAATATTACTAACATGAGCATTCACTTAAATCACACACTCAACCGTTTGTAGTGTCTTCTCCAAAAATACCCTTGAGCAAGGTACCTGGCCTGACTTGACACAGTAAAAATTAATAAATCATTTTTTGCAGCCTAACACTATAAGTCACTTTTGAGAAAAGCATCAGCTAAATTCCTTTGCATGCCAGATGACAGTTTTAACCACTACCCCACCTCCAGGCCCTAATATCATTACACCTGAAGCTCAGCATCACACAGACGCCACTTTGTGTACAAAGCGCGAAATCGGGGAATCGTGTGATTCGGTTCTACATACCAAGGAGTCTCCTTTCAAGCCAAATTAATTGAAAGCCTCTGAACGCGTTTCATTCCGAGTCATTCCAATCATCGTGCACACTGGTTTTCACCACATTCTAGCGGCCGCACATTAAGCCAGTTGAACCCTATGACACTCGATTGAAATGGCCTGTTCTGATCTTTTTTCCGAAGGCCCAAAAGTTATTCGAACTCTGGTCTCAGGCAGTGGTGAACAGGGTTGTCAACTACAAATCGAGGGCTAGTGGGCAAGTGCATTAAAATATGAAATATGTGATCATCTCTTGGTGGTGTGAGAAGATGTGGATTTGATCTCTACTCAGTCTGTGTGGGGTTTGCATGTTCTCCTTGTCTTGGCATGGGTTTCCTCCATGTGCTCTGGTTTCCTCCCACAGTCCAAAGACATGATGTTCAGGTTCCTCCATAGTGTGTGAGTGACAGAGTGTGTTCCACTGATGTATGGATGAGTGACCCATTGCAAGTCGCGTATCTAGCAGCGTAAGTCACCATTGTGAATAAGGTGTGTGGGCTGATAGTAACACTACAGAGAGTTCATTGGAAGTCGCTTTGGAGAAAAGTCTCTGCTAAATAAATATAAATCTCACAGCTAAAGGGTGTGCTTTAAAAAAAAAAATGTAGGAAGATGATCAGGATTCATCTATCCTGAGTTTTAAGCAGCTACTCGTGTGATGAACATGATTGGTGCATATAGTGGAAAGTAACTACTAAAAAAAGAAAAAAAAAAAAACACGTCTGCAATTATGTCCCTCTTCCTCCTAATGCAATGCACAAATTGTATTTTCACTGAGATGTACATTGCTTTGGAGAAAAGCGTCTGCTAAATGAAAAGATGTAAATGCAAATGTGTGGGAAAGAAGGGGGCAGAGAGGATGGGATACAGAGCTAAGTGGTAAAGGGGAGGAGAGGGCAGTGAGAGAAGCAAGTGAGGGAAGACCAACGTGCTGGGGTAAATAAACACCAACATGGCGGCACAAGCGCTGGGTCACAGGGAAACACACACACAAAGCACTTCCACACCATCCCTCATGAATAATTCAGACCTTCAAGGGCTCTCCAGCAGGGATTCCGGAAGGCCAGCAGATTCTTGCGACGGCTTGACGCATGTGGGGGGGGGGAGCTCTCACACACCCACCACAGGCTAAGCCTGGAAAGCAGTGCTGCGGGTGAGGCAGCATCCCTGCGGAACACGCCGTTGTCGTGCCCACCTTTGCCCTCCGCCTGACAGCTGATGCAGAGGGATGCGGTCAGGAAGCACTCAGCACGGATCAAACCGCTGCAGAGCGCCTGAAACCATCAGCTGTCGACACGTCTGATGCGAAGCCCACCAGGTGTGTGCCGCTGCAGCAAAAGTCCATGACTGAGGGGACTGGGATTGCGGATGGAGAGATGGAGAGATGTCTTACCAGCCGGAGTGTATTAGCCACACTTCCATCTTGAACGCTCAGAACATTTACAGGCCACTTCTGGTGTCTCTTTGCGTATGATGGCACAAAGGTGTTCACCCATCGAGAAGGATAAACTGTACTGTTCTCGCGCCAAAACCAAAAAAAAAAAAAAAACCGTGCAAACGATAGCAAACGCAGCGGCTCTAACTCTACAAGAGAGAATTCCTATGAGAACATTGTTTACGAGTCAATATTCTGCTGGGATTCGGATCAAGACATGACAGTGAGACCAGAATTGTTAAAAGGAGAGAGAAAAAAGAAAAGGAAAAAAAAAAAAAAAAAAAAAAATTTTTTGGACATGTGTTACAGACAGTTGCATCCATCCATTCATTCTCAGTAACTGCTTATTCATTTCAGGGAGAACACTACAAAACAGGGTACATTGAGAATGGTACACCAGTCCATTACAGAGTACTCACTCACTCACCCAAAACATTTTTTTACACTGTGGGAGGGGACCCATAAAGATACAGTGAGGACATGCAAACCCTCCACAGGTCGAGCCAGGTTCGAACCCAAGTCTGAAACCGCGGTACAGGAGCTGCGAGGCACCCAGGCGCCGACGTGCCGCCCGAGTACAACGCGAGAATACGCGTTCGCAAAGCGAACAGTGTCGCTGCGGCAGGCTGAGTACAAATCCGCGCTGTAGAAGGCGAGACACCGGAGCGTCTCCGTTTCTCTAAACGCACCTTCTCATCAAGCAGTTGGTCCTAGCGACTGCAGCCCAGGTACTTCAGCCGGCCGTCTGCCAGCACTTCCTGTGGCTTGAGGCCAAGGGATGAAACGGCGAAAGCAGCGGACAGCTACGCTGCTATGGATAATGAACGGGGAAGGAACCAGCTGGTGGAATATTTGGATGAGGAGCCGAGAAGCCTAATAATGCAGCACTGGGAATTTGGGCGTGAAAGACGAACCAGGTGGGCAATAGTCACCACCGCAGTCTACCCACAATGCATCACTTAGGGACAGCCATCCTCCCAGCTTGAGAGTCAACAGGCCTGCAATAGCAAGGGTTAACAGCCGAGCCACTAACACCTCCTTCCTACCCTACTCCTCCAAACCGCTCGCAGCCCAGGTTACTATCCAAGCTTCAAAATGCATTCATTTCTTCTGCAAAAATAAAATAAATAAATAAATAAATAAATAAACAAACAGCCACCCTATTGTGTTGAATAAAAAAGAAACCACGTATCGCGCTTGACTGGGATGAATAGCAAACGATTACATTTTCCAACACCGGCAGGGAAAAAAAGGGAACGCGAAATACAAAAGGCAGACTCATTCATACTTCTTAATACGAATCCGTGCGAGAACCGCACTGCCGGAGATGAACGAGGCCGGCAGCTGAAGGAGCATCTGAGGGCAGTTAATGAAATGCTAAAGGCGGCAGTTTCAGCCATCACAGCTCTGCGCCCGTGAAGGACCTAGCGTAGTCTCCCACGATCCAGTGTTTATCTGCACGCTGGCCTTCGAACCAGACCAGCTGCTAAACGTCCACACTGAGAATGCAGAGGACAGTGGACCAGAGCATCGCGGTCTGTGGGTTTGCCCACAACGCAGCGGTCAGAACTTGCGCGCTGTAGGTTAGCCAGAATGGGGCGGTCACCCTGCGTAGACTGTGGACTGTCACATTTAGATATTCCAGTATAGTTTTCAACTCAAGTTCTCACAAAGGTGACGTTTTCATACGGCTGGGATGCAACGCCGAGATTTAAACTACACGAAACACCACCATGTGACAAGCCTGGGGTACTGACCGTCTGGTGTAAGACAAGTGCGAGACAGGCAGCGTGGCAAACCACGGAAAGGTGTGCAACGATGAGACACGAGGAACAAATCGAAACAAACAAAACTGAGGACAATCTGGGATGAGCTGGCGGATCTCGCATTCTAACAATGTAAGTGAAAGAGAACAAGCGCATGATGTAAAGGGATGTGCGCCATAATCACATTTATTTATTTAGGAGATGCTTTTCTGCAAAGCGACTTCCAATGAACTCTGTGTAGTGTTACTATCAGCCCACACACCTTATTCACCACGGTGACTTACACTGCTAGATACACTACTTACACTGGGTCACTCATCCATACATCAGTGGAACACACACACTCTCTCTGTCACTCACACACTATGGGGAACCTGAACAGCATGTCTTTGGACTGTGGGAGGAAACCAGAGCACCTGGAGGAAACCCACGCAGACACGGGGAGAACATGCAAATTCCACACAGACTGAGTGGGGATCGAACCCATGTCCTCTCGCACCACCCAGGTGCTGTGAGACAGCAGCGCTACTCGCTGTGCTGCTGTGCCACCATGCCGCCCACACCCACATCACTGGGTATAAGGGAAAAATCTTAGGGTACAAGGCAGGGTACTGTATGGATAGGATACCACTCTATCGCAGAGCAATCACACACACACACTCATCCGCAAAACAAAGGCAATTCAATGACCAATTGACCCGAAACTCATCGTTGGACAGTGGGAGGAAACCAGAGCACTCAGATGTACAGAACCCACACAAATGCACACGGAGAACATGTAAACCGCATAGAGACTGAGTGGGATCCAAACCCACGTCTGAACCCGCAGACCATGTGCTACAGAAATTCATTCAGTCATCAAAACAATAATAACAACAAAAAAAATGCGTAAGTCCAACACTGGCAATTTGTTACCACGTTTGAACATGCCAACTACAAAGACTTTTAGAAAAAGATTTCTTTATTCAGCTGCATGCCTTCGACCTGAGGTTGAACAGCCAGTCCTCAAACGACACTGGTTTCATTGGATAATTGTGCTTATATATTCTGCAGTGCGTTCTTTCAAGGACGCTTCCTGAAGATAACCTCAATCGCCCTGTTAAGTGCCACAACAGCAGCCCAATTAGAGAGATTTATCAAAGCCTGGCAGGAGGAGGAGACCCCCGTGTTCAACCCCATAAGGCTGTGCTTCTGGAGGAGGAAGCACACAGAGCACTCCTTTGGTGGAGGAGACGTCAGAGGCGGGGCTAGCTACAGCTGGGGGTTCATCAGCCCGGCCGCAGGCCCTGGGCCCCCTCCTTAACTCTCACCATGGAGTAGCGCTCCAGCAATGAGTGTGTCCTCTCGACTCCACTCCCTCACTAACGTGGACTACAGCCATCCCTAATTCCCACAGATGTAACAGACATGGGTCATGGGTAGGGTGCTCTCAGTGCTGTTGGTGCCATCACTTTGGCCAAGGTGTACAGGGTCACTTCTTTCACCGGGAAAACAAGTCACGGTGTTTGCTGGACCCGAGAGTGAGCGTAAACCACGCTACAGCGTGCCCAGACAGAGCTCGCACCAACAGAGTGATCGAGACACTCTGGACCCACTGCAGTTTGCCTACCGCCACAACACATCCACTGAAGATGCAATATCACACACCCTTCACACCACTCTGGCTCACCTGGACAATAAAAACTGCTATGCAAGGCTATTATTTGTGGACTATAGCTTGGCATTTAACACCATCATCCCAACCAAGTTGATCCACAAACTGCCAGGACTGGGACTGAGCACTACATTGTGCAACTGGATCCTGGATTTCCTCACCAACAGACCCCAGCATGTGCAGATTGGCAGCAATACCTCCGCCCCACTGATCCTCAACACTGGCACCCCACACGGAAGCGTCCTGAGCCCAGTGCTGTACTCCTTGTTCACACATGACTGTGTGGCCAGTCACAGCTCCAACACCATCATAAACTTTGCTGACGATACCACCATTGTGGGTCTGATCACCAACAACGATGAGACGGTCTACAGAGAGGAGGTGAGGCTCCTGGCAGAGTGGTGCCAGGACAACAACCTGTCTCTAAATGTCAGTAAAACTAAGGAGCTGGTAATTGACTTCAGGAAACAGGATACGGTTCAGGCACCCATCTACGTAGGAGGGGACATGGTAGAGAGGGTCAACAGCTTCAAATTCCTCGGGGTCACCCTCACTGCCAAACTCACATGGACTGAGCGCACAGCATCGACCGTCAAAAAGGCCCATCGACGCCTCCACTTCCTCAAGCGTCTGAAGAAAGCCAGGAAGTCCACTACAGTCCTCACCACTTTCTACAGGTGTGCTGCGGAGTCCGTCCTCACAGGGTGTATTACATCCTGGTGTGGCAGCTGCTCCATACAGGACGAGAAAGCTCTGCAGAGGGTGGTCAAAACAGCTCGGGAGATCATCGGCACACAGCTACCAGCAGTCGAGGACACCTACACCACACGCTGCCGCAGAAAGACGATGCCCATCATGAGAGACCATAGTCACCCCACACGGGCACTTTTTTCTTCTCTGCCATCTGCAAAACGGCTTAGGTCTATTCGAACCCGCACAGCTAGGTACGGGAACAGCTTTTACCCCACTGCTATAAGACTATACAACACTAACCAATGTGCTACCTTTAGTAACTAGAGTTGGACTGCTCCACCCAAGCACATTGGTAAATTACCATCACTTTAAGCATTTGCATTGTCGCTCTCACGTTCCGAGTTCTCTGGCTGTCTACTGGTATTATTGTTATTACTGTTACCGTTATTTATTGTCATTGCTATTAGCATTACTCACTGTCATTGTCACCGTTTGTTTGTACAGTATTTGTATCGTCTGTCTTGTCCATAGTCCGTGAAGAAGCATTCAGGAAGAATTTCATGATACTTGTACACGGTACTCGTACCTATGACAACAAACTTGAAACTTGAGTGAGCCGCAGAGGATCGACGGCCACGGCCCCATTTACCAGTTGAAAAATAACTTCTCGATAATGACAGCGCAAAAACACAAACTTCGAAATAATCTTCAAAAATGTACCACTGAACTCCGCGTCACTTCAAACCACTGCATGTTCTTTCATACATAGCTCTTTGATTATTGTGCATACCTTCAACACACACACAGACACACACACACGCAAGAGAAAGAAAACATCCCGAGGCAATAGGAGGAAGGAGAGAGTGTGATCGGGCACATGGGAGTTTCAGCTCAAGATGTGGGTGTGTGCAGGGAGGCCGCGAGTGTTTACAGCACACAAAGTGACTGATATGGGGGTGGGGGGCTGTGATCACCACAGTTGGACAAGGCCTCTGTTCACAAAAGAATTGAGTGTAGGGGTGGGTGGGTGTGTGGGGGGGGTTGGGTCACCTCTCCATTATTTCTTTGCTCAAACGAAAGACACAGGTATAGTTTCCATGGCGACATGGCAGGAAATTACACCACAGCCCAGTCATAGGTTGTTGACAACAGTAAGGATATAGCACCCGGTGCTAGAGCGCAGAAAGAGTCGTCATCTCTTCCTTGCAGCCGGTTTCGTTCGCACAGTTTCCACGTGAGGGGAAGAACGGAAAACACACGTCACTGCAAAGGCACACGTTTAGGAATACATTGCCCACCGAGAAGAAAAAGAGCCAAAAAAATAAATAAATCGACATGTTTACAAGATCAAATCATGCTGACTGTGCAATGTGTTGGAATTAAAAACACTTCAGTAGCAGGTCATTGAGAAACATCAGCAGAGCCTACAGAAACCAGTAGGCAGTCCTAGCCCGTCAGTCTGATCAAGTACGATCATTTCTCGCAGGACTGAGGACTGCAGGCCAAACGGATGATGGTCTTTAAAAAAAAAAAAAAAAAAAAGCCACCCAACAGATATGTTATTGTGTTCGGTCTGGGCGGTGCCATCAGGATGGCAGTGTTGCCAAAACAGTGCTCTGGCACCTCAAGGGCGCGTGAGAGAAAGTCCGTAGGTGTCCTGGAAAAACACCTGCTGAAACGGGCGGGGAGAACGAGGGCGAAAGGGCAGGAGGAAAACGGAGGGAGTGGGGAGGGTCTGAGGCAGCAGGCGACTCCCGTGCTCCGAAGCGCACCGGACCCCGGCCAGGAACGAGCCGGGCGTTTGCCAATGAGCCGGACGCTCGGCCCTCGGCGGGAACCCACCTGTCGCGGAACAACCTGACCGCCACCTGTCGAGGGCGTCCATTGAGACGAGTAGTATCCGGCGCTTGTGTAACCGCTGTCGCTACAGAACACACATCCGACGACAGTTACACACAATAGCTAAAATGGGCCTGAGCTGTGATGGGGGGGTACAGATTTTGATGTGACCTGCACAATGTGAATCCCTCTCCTTGATGGGAGACTTTATAAGAACTCCCCCAACATTTAGTTAACAGGTTTAAACTCTGCGGGAACCTGCAACAAAGACACCGTTGCAGAAGGCAAGAAGCGGCAAGAAACGCACTTTTCCACGTTTTACGCGCAACTGCAAGATGACGGGTCGCATTCACGAGCTCTCCTTTGAGAGGCTTCGATGGACATTTCCCACTGACTCCACGCCACCAGGACCAACCAACCGTACCAAACTCTTGGGAAAGAAAAAAAAAAAAAAAAACCAACCATTCGTAAATGCGTGCTGTTCCAACCATTCAGACAAGTCAGAACAGCTGCATAACATCCTCATTTGAGCGCAGGATTTCTGCCTCAGTGACGTCTAGCAAACACACACCCTTCAGCGATTCCCCCCCAAAGTTACCTGAAAACAAACAAATGGAGATAACGCGATGGGAAAAGACGGCTTTCGAGATCGATCCTGTCCCTGCTGAAGTCGAACTGGCCGCGCAACCCGTCGGCGTCCTACGATGAGGGTTCTCCGGCTCCTCGAGCGGCAGAACAAAAGTAGTAACAACAAAGCAAACTGACAGAAACATCCCCTCCCACACAGGAGGACAAAAGCAAACCGTGCCTTAAGCTCACAAACTGACTTTTGTCCACAAAACCTCGACAGTGAAAACCGAGGGAGAGGAAAAAAAAAAAAAGCATCAGTGCGGAAAAACAGACTAGAATACACCTGCACGTGGGAAATGGGCAAAATACGGGATGAAGGGCTACCGGCCCTTCTGCTGTAAGCTTACATTAAGTGGACCTAATGATCACTTTGGATAAAAGCCTCTGCCGAACAACTACACGTAATGTCATTAATGTCATGTGCCGGTTCCTCCAGGTGCTTCGAGGTCCAAACAGCAGCGCACGAGTGCGAGCAACAGAGCAAAAGTTCCCCTGTCCCTGTGCGTAAAGCTACCGAGGCAAATTTTTATGGAGCAGCCAAGAGCGCTTTGCTGCCATCGCTTCCGGTCAGGCAGCGGTCGATCGGCTCTCCCGCGTAGCTATGCAGACGCATATCCTAATCGTCCTGGTTTAGAGAGGCAAAGAGCTCTGGATTAAGACAAATTCTGCTGACTAAGGAGACTACGGAACCTCCCCGCTCCTTAGTGACAGAGGACAAATGGCTGAATGTTAGGACTGCTCTCATCCCCGAGAAGGAGAGTCACTGCTGCCCCTTCCCCCTCCTGCTCTAATGTGTGTCTCACGCCGAAGCACTGATCTCTTCATCCTGCTCTTTTTACTGAAACCCCACCCCTCCCCCACCTTGCCACCAATGTGCGTGAACGGGAGATACACAGACACAGCTAAAGCCAACACGGGGAGGGGGGCGGGAGCCCAGCTACAGTTTCCGACTGCTACATGGCATTAGGCACACTGACTGCGGAGTTAAATAACAGATGCATTGATTCCTGGGTGCTGCTGATGATGGTGGGCTGAACATTTGCGGAGCGCAATGCAACGGTTTCATTAGCATCGCTCACGTTTCATCTGCAAACCGAAGCGCTCCACACCTGCATCGGGGCAAGGCAGCTTTAATCAGACCGCAGCCAGACAACGCAGGTACGATAAACACAAGCGGAGCCCCCCCCCACCTACCTTCCCACCCACGCGACGGGCCACTCGAACAGCCGGCAATCCCACACTGAAATCAGATGCTAATTCATGCCACGTTCCTGCTGAAGAATCTAAGCCTGTTATTGATGAACGGTCACAGAGCCAGCGTGCGTCTCCACACGGGCAACGGCGGACTTCTCAGGCGCGGCGCTTCGTCAGCCTCTCGAGACGCGCAACGAGACCTGAGCCCGGACGAAAGAAGGCGCATCGCCAGCGCTAGGAACACGGGCCCCGGGAGGAGATGCAGTTCATCACAAAGCAACAGGCATCCACACGAGAACTACTCAACGGCGCCAGGCTGGAGTAGACTGGGGGGGGGGGGGAATACATAACTTTAAAACAGCATCGGTGACAGATGAGGGCAACGAGATGAGAGCAACAACCGCAGAAAGATCCGGACGCGGTCCGACGGCTTTTGCGTTACTCGGCGTAAAGAAGATAAGCACCTTAACGCTTCAAAGCCACTTTGTGGTCAGGACATAAAACAACCTGGCAATACTTAAAAAAAAAATAAAAATAAAAAAAAATAAACGAAAGCCTACCGTCCTCTTACCCAGACGTCATCACACAAAAGGTACGAAGCGTAAAGCAGAGATTAAATGCGTCCGTCCAGAGACACCAGGCAGAGACCCGCGCCGTCGGCTACCATCTCTTACTGGCAGGGTGATCAAAAGGCGATGACACATCGGGAGAGATGAGGAGAGCGGGCAGCGTGATCCTGTCCAGGAAATCAGGGACGTGACATCATCTCGCGCACGGACGCACCGAGAGCAGGTTTGTGGCGGAAACGCACGGGCGGGGGGGGATCCGGACACGACGGCGGCTCGACGGCCAGTCGATCGCAGGCACGGCAGCAAGGTGACTCCGCAGGAACGCTGCCAGGATGGGTGACAATAATACATGAGTGTGGGATTCGATACAAACCCGCAGGGGCCCCCACGAGTAGAGCAGAGGGAACGCAGCGCAGCTGGAATTTCCACGCTTAGGCAGGAGTAGAGTCGGAGCCGCACGTAAACACAGGGATTGAGTTTGGTCAAGCAGAGGGTTTGATGGCTGACAGGTGAAAAAAAAAAAAAAAGGTGAGGGGAAAAAAAAAAAAAAACAAAAGAACATTTAGGACCAGTATGAACGCAGCAGGTGGGATGTCTGCCTAGACTCCAAGGAATTAAAAACAATCTTAGGCTGTCACTGACTGTTAGAAAGATACGTCTTCAGTTTCCTGGATGCCATGAATGATGATGCTGCATGGTCCCGTGAGGGAAAACACCACAAGCCCCTCCTCGCCTCGGCTGGGAACGGAGGAGCAGGTGCGGACAAGTCGTGTAGGACAGCCACGGATGGGGAAACAAAGTAGGAAATAACTAGGGCGGAAACTGAGCCCGCGCGTCTTCCTCTGTCCATAAATTAAGAAATGTCAACTTTCGGGGACGTGAAATACGCTTTTCATTGAACGCGGCAAAGAAGAAGAGCAGACAGGCTAGCTTAGGCTTAGCTAACAGCCAGAGCTCGTCCACCACCGGGAAGGAGGAAACGGCAAGAAAGAAAATTGTGCCAAAAAAAAAAGCACTGACTTACTTTCAGTGCGGCCGTGTGTCCGCAGCCTGACCCCTCGAGTGTCACCGCCGTGCCGACGACCTCACCTCAACACCCGGAGCGAGAGCGCCGAGGCGGCAGGCAGCTCTCAGTTCTGCTCGGGGGATTTTTAATTTCTGTCTTCCTCGGGCTGCCTTCGTCCTGGGCAGTGAAAGGTTCCCGTGGTCCCGGAAGTGAACGCTTAGCAAATTCCCGGAAGTGAACGGTTGCGCAGATACGGAAACGAATGAATCCTGTAGTTCTTTACCTGCAAACAGCAGGAACCACTTCCGGGTTAATCGTGTGAAACCTCTCAACTTACCAAACAAAAAAAATATTACGTTTGAAATTTAGAAAACTCCCGCGATAAGTAATTTGAAATGATCACAAAGCAAAACCATTCTGATAAAACTGCATGACCCGCGCAAGATTTTCAGAGTATATATTGTGTTGTACTGACTGAAACCATGAAGCTGCAGTAATGGACTTCTAAACTGAATTTTACTCAGTGTCCAAGAAAAGCACAGAAGCTACAATGTTGAGATGAAAAAAAAAATACTGCACACATTAATTAATTTGTTAATTCAGTACACCACCATTCAGGGACCTGGGACCAGACTGGGCAAGAAAACATGGTGACAGTACCGCTGGGACGCAAGAAAAATCAATGAATTGAAGGGAACAAAGGATTCTTGTGTTTTATGTTGTACAGTTTACATTTAAGATGAGTGTAATGACAGACTGCACAGAAGTAACTGATGAAAACAAATGTCAGTTTTTTCTCT
This sequence comes from Scleropages formosus, assembly GCF_900964775.1. Lineage (NCBI taxonomy): Eukaryota > Metazoa > Chordata > Actinopteri > Osteoglossiformes > Osteoglossidae > Scleropages > Scleropages formosus. Next base: position 28,276,841 of record NC_041810.1, on the reverse strand, counting down.
TTGGTTGAAAAGATGTAGATGTTAGGTTTGCTCTGATAACATTTAGACATTCCTTTTTCCAGTTTAGGCTGAACAACAGTATTAAATCTTCCTGGATTTTGGTATTTTCTTAGTATAGCTCATGTTTTTGGCAGCAGCCATTGCTCCGTCTTATCCTCATGAAGCAGGACCTTGCGAGAACAACTTATTTTTCCACTGGATTTGGGAATAACGGTATGTCTGCAAAGCAACGGACGTCCAACAGGAAAGCATTCGGGTGACTCATCTAACGGCCAAAAAAGCATAGTGCTCTTTTAGGAAGAGACTCTCTAGACAGAATTCAGCGTGGTGCTTTTACCACACATTTGAACAAGTTCGCTAATCCCTGTAATTGGGCCTGACAGGAAGACGAGCAGAATGCAGTGAAGAGATGATTCAGCCTTTTCTGGGTGGTTCTGCTAGAAGAACAAAGAGGTTCCATTGGATCCGTTGAGTAAATTTTGCACTTTTTCCTCTGATCGAACCATAGTTCCATGTGAGCATCTTGTCCCAAACCAGTCCTATTGTCACAAAGTCAGGCAGGGTTTCCTCTGAGATATCCCCTACTTCTCCTAAATATCCTCTTTCGATACCTGCTGGTAATCTTCCCTGGAATTACTTCAATCTGCAAAGGTTTAGGCCTGCATTTAATCCTGCATGCATTAAAAGCCGCCTTAATCCAATAAAACCCCTTTCAGTGTCACATTTACTGTGTATGGAGTCTACAGTGCAACAGAAACGATTTAAATCCACAACCGAGTACACTAATCACAGCGCTGCCTGGTGTCACTGATGTACCACGGTTCTCACCATATACTAATTGGTGATTTAAAATGCTTTCTCTATCACATAGTAAGCAATCTATGACAAGTGCAGCTGATTTCACAATATAAAATAAACCACCTAAGGTTAACAAGTATTTTTAAGGCAGGGGGAGGAAGGGCGCAAAAAAAAAAAAAAAAAAAAAAACCCACCCAATCCTCTTTCAAGTAACAGCAAAATTAGTTTGGATACATTTTACAACTTCATCTCTACCTCTAAACTTGCCCAGATAATTACATATTACACAACATTAAGTTGAAATGTTTACTTCCTACTTTCCCCAAGAAGAGTTTATACTGTACAACCTCACTGCCATGCTGATTGAGAAATATGTGGGAACCTAATAACGGGCTGTTACTTTCACAGTATTAGCCAAAGAAGACGTTACTGTCCTACACTTCCACTCTGATTCAGTGAAGCAACAACTTAAGTTTTAGCTCTTGCCTAAAGACTAAATTCAGTGAGTCCAGTTGCTGCAAAGAGGCAGATGGTTATGGTGAAACTAATTGTTAGGCACAGGCGCCGTCTAGTGGCACCAGTCTCTCGGAGGCATACGAGATTAGCCAACCTCAGTCTGAGGCCACGATGAACGTCAGGACTTGCAAAGCCAATGAAATAGAGAACAGGAGAATGCAGATAACTCTGGGGGGTCAGATGTACACTAAGGTGTTGCAAATTCAGTGCTCAGCACTGAACCATAAAACTATTCTACAACTGCTTACAATATTATAAGGAACATGTATATAAATCCATACAGACCACAGTAGCAAATAGGGTTTTACCACAACATTTTATATAGGATAGGGAAGATAAGCAGACGAACAGACAAAACCAACTTTTAAATTTTTATTAAACTTCTGTACAAAAAACAAAAACATTATATACAAAGATGTACATAAAGTAAAATTTACTAGCCCTTTCAAGTAGTTGTAGGTCATGGCTTTATGGCGGTTTAGTTTCCCCAGAGCTCATTAATTGTCATCTTCAGTGTCGTCATCCTCAGGCAGTGGTCGAGATCTAATAATGACAGTACGCCAGATCACTATGAAAATATCGCTTGATACAAAACTTTCACCATGAAAATTAATCTATTGTTAGATCACACAATGTTACACTATGCCGAGGACAAAAATTTACAACTCACCTTCAACCAGGTCATACAATTTCTATCCTTTGAACTCTTAAGGCTGAAGAAATACACCCACCACTAAGTTTACCAAACCTAACAAGGGTACTAGGACTTCATAGTTTGTTCAGATATGAAGAATTATAGTTTCCAGCTTTACATGTTGATACGGAGGGTCAGAAAGCAAGCCATACTTCCTGGGCGCTTTGGATATGCCGCTCCCCCCAGCTTCTTCATCGTCTGACAGCGGCAGCTGATTCTCCTTCTCCGGCTTCCTACTCGGGCCGCCGAAAAAGTCTCCAATACCCTTCTGCCATTTTGGGGTGGGTCGTGGGCACACTGGGTTTCCACCAGCATATTTGTTCTTGGCTGGAACACGGAGAGAACCTCACAGACCTGCAGCAATGTAACTTCAACTTTCCAGAACTGACAAAGCATCAGAACTACTAGTTCAACAGAACCTGTAACTGCCCAACAAGGAAGATGTGGAGAGCAATGCCTGTCTCAGCTATTGCTAAGAGTGAACAATTTTGGCCAGGAGGACAGACACTCACCAGGTGTGCCAGACTGCGAGCTCCCTGCAGAGTTGGCAGAGCTGGAGCTACCCAGAGACTTCCTGGGCGCTGAAGCGGCCACCGCTACAAATGTGAGAGAATCACAAGATTCCAGATCAGCGTGCGCAGTCAGGGTGCGACCTGGGGGCCGAGACGACCCACCCCTGGCCTGGACACAAACACACAGACTGACAGAGAATTTACATTTTTTCTGCCAAACCAATGAATGGGCGTCTCTCGCCCCTCTTCTAAGGCATCAAGCAACTTGTCAAATCATGATTCATGGGTTTCATGTTAGCTAAATACTGCATTTACTGGAATGTTTAGTTATACTGCCATCTCCGCAACACAACTTTCGCTCATCTTTCAGTGCGAAAGAGTGGCATTTCCAGGCTCGCGGCACGTTTTTGCGAACGTGGCGCCAAAGACCGTCCATTGAAACAGACCCCAAACTGTAATGTAAGCTGGCGTCTCTCTTTCCACAACATAACAGCAAACCTGTGTTCTTGGGAGGGGGAAACCACCGAAACGAAAGGAAGTTAATTATAGGATTTCACCATAATTTTATTAAACGGGGGAGCAGCACGGAAAGCTGGGGAGCGCGAGGAGGGTCGAAATGGCGGGATCCGGAGACGCCGCGCGGGGCGGGAAGACAGAGTGCTGAAAAGCAGGTAATTAAATTACTGATTTAACACGTTTCGTCGGAGAATTAACTGCGTTACGAGAAACATGGACTGGAACTTAAACTAGATTTGTGTTTGTGAATAATTGCGGCGCGCGCGGGGCTGGAGCAGCAGTTGCAGAAACCAGGCGATTGTGGAACAGAAAACTCAGCTGACTGAGGGGAGGGTCGTAAAAGCAGACGGATACGTGAGACAAAAATGAGTGATTTAAGACACAAAACGATTAAAATAGCATGATGATTACGGAGCGAACGTACTCATCATACACGTTTCTGCTGTTAGAAAATTGTTTGCGAAGCTTCCCTCACCTTTCCTGTACGCCCCCGGCACACTGTCGGCTTTCGTCCTCACCATCGTTCCCTTGATGCGTCCCTTGTATTGTTCTTCTGAGCTATTTCACGGGTTATTCCTCCTCCTCCCCCCGAAATACCAAGTCCGCACAGACCCTGTATCCGACTGCCCACCTGCTGTTCCCGCGCGCCTTTAAATTTAAACCGCGCTAATCAACGTCACGCCTACGTCATCGTACCTGTGCAGCTGTGCACGCGCCGCCTGCCGAACAACTCAATTTACGTTTAAAACTTTATTAACAAAACACACAAAACAGTGAAAATGACAGGAGGAGGAAAAAAAACAAAAAAGAAAGAAAAATACAAAGAGGGCCAGGGGAAGACAAACACATACAATTTACATATTAAAAATATTAAATGATTTAAAATTGTACAGCAATTGCTTTCGTGTTAGTGGAATCTCGGATAGCAGAAATCAATGCACTCTTTCATTCACACTCCTTAAAAATTCACAAGTAAAGAAACAAGCCACAATATTTTTAAAAAAGGCTAATCTGAAGTGAAATTTAAAAAAAAAAAAAAATCAATTCTGTATCAATAAGGGCAGAAACTTCTCTCCTTTTCCACGATTCATCGACTAAAATGGTCTCCGAATAAGTTCCTGGCTCAAAAACCCTCAATAACTAGAGCTCATGTGGAGAGGAAATCATGGTAAAACCAGCTGAAGGCCCTGTGAGTCTCCTTTGTAGGACCAACACTGAAGCTACTCAGCTGTGGTTCTATGCAGCACTTCACAAATTACCAGGGTTGGCATTTTCTTTTAATAATTTTTTTTTTTTTTTTTTTTTAAATCTTGTGTTCTTCATAATTCTAAATGTTTATCTTAATAGCAATGTTACCAAAATATTTGTTTTTTTAATGAAACTATTAAACATTGTTGATAGTGATGTCAATACAGAATCCAGGGCTTCTGTCAACCGGCATCTTTCTGCCACTGCATTCTCTGCAGGCGTACGATGCGCCTTTAGCAAATATCGCCTTGTCCAGTCGAAACTTGGGAACACGTTTAGCACCGAATTAAATGTGGCAAAACTTGCGTTTCTCTTCAAGGCCCTAAACAAGAACACTGAACTGGAGGAGCCACAAGTAACTTGTAGTACAACTCTGTCTGTTAATAAAGGACTATAATACCATCAGTATCAAAAAGCTGAGGTGTAATTTAATTTGACTTTTTCCTCATGTGTTATAAGCCATTTAAATCATGTTAACTTGTGTAATAAACACTGTGATTTAATTATTCAACAGTTCCTGTTATTCAATTTATAAATGTCATTCAAGTTATTTAAGTACTTTCTGCTGACAGTTTCCAGTCATTTAAACTTAAAGCTATTTTCAGGTGCTTCTAGCTGTTACCAAATAAACCTTTTAAGATTTGATGGAAATATTCTGACAAAAAAAAGTCAACTTGATTTATATAAACGATTTTTTAAAAATAAATCATTTGATTTAAAGCATGATTTAAATCGGTGTGGTTTAAATTGGCCAACCATACAAGTTACCGCAAATGCAGATATACGTGTAGATGTATCAGATGCAGTTCTCTCTATAACCGCAAGGGGGCAGTCAGTTCCCTGACGCCCACCGGTTACCATAGCTACGCCGACTGCTGTTTAATGAAATGCATCACTTTCAGTTTATTGACTTGTAGAACATACAGTACACGGTGGAATCAAGGATACATTCAAATAAAGACGTATTAATGTACAATTTGGGCAGTATTCAAGCAGTGTCATTCCAAATCCATTTACTTACTTCTGCAGACTCCTTACAACCAAGGTCTAGAGAAGTATGGTGGAGCAGTTACCTGGAGGAAGACAAAGTGGAAGTGAGTACCCGTGGGACACATGTCATGGAATAGTGGTGATTAAAATTTCAAAAGATCACTGAAATCACACAGCTTTTTAAACGTAGTCCACTGAAAAAAATATCATGAAAACACCAGGCTCTGCTTTCAGAAGGTAGATTTGATCAGATTAAATCAGAAAGCATTTCAGAAAGTCTTGGGACACAAAACAAAACCACAGGGCAAACAAACTCAGTGAAGCTCTGGGGCATCAAACTTACCCTGGCAAAAAGGTCACTGATGTGAGCATCTCAAAGCAATAACCTGGTGAAATTCCAGCTTCATGGACCCACACAACACACGTTGTCTCCAGTGATCTAACATATTATACTTTAATTTTTTTTTCCCTCATACCTGTACAAAGGGATAAAAGATGATCACAATTATCCTGTTAGAGGCCATCTCCAAAATGTTTGCAGTCCAGCCTGTTTTCTCAAAGCAAACCCATTATACAAATGCATCTGTGATGCTCTGCAGTACATGTGCACATGTACATACATTTACACTGGTACAACATAAAAATACACGTTTCCAGCGTTGGGCTCAGGCGCTGGGAGTGAATGAAAGTTCCTAAACCATTTTATTCTTTCTGAGGCCGAATGAATTTAACTAATAATTACATAAATTATGTCTAGTTTTATTACTGCTTAACAATCTGCTCATGACCAGCATCACCCAGCTATAAATCTGCCTCTATTACGATCCTCTGTATTTCGCGTCTTGTGCAAGAGCCGCAAACGAGCTCATCGCGAGCACTCAATGGCTGACACATTCCGAAACCTGATTGGACGGTATTTATCCAATGGGAGTGCGGCTCGTGTCACACAAAGCCCGTTTGTTATTGGTTCGCAACGTGGCAAGAATGAGAGGATGTGACGTACATGGCATGCACTTGGACCAATCAAAGGCGAGTGCGCGTATTGTATAAAACCAACAACTATTATTATTTATCCGCAGAGATATGAGTTAAAAGGCATTGAATAAACAAATATTGAAAATTAGGTCAATAAATTGCCTATTAAAAATACAAGCTATCTTTCTATGATAAAAAGAAGAGGGCAGAAAACTCAGGTAACACACTGTGCATATTAAATGTAACCTGTAACATTGGCGTGGCAGAACTGGAGTCTGCAGTGAATTCTTTACTTCCTTGGTTTAGAGCCCCATGTCACTAACCTGCCTTTGTACATTCACTAAAGCGGCCACTGGGACATCCACGAGCAGAGAAAAATAGAAGCAAAACGCATTCGGCCCTGATTGGGCCACGCACGTCACATGCTCCGTATTAACCAATCAGAGTGGAGTGCGCTGTAAAAAAAGACAGCGCTTGCTGAGGAAAGCGACAGTGGAAGCCGGAGGTCCCGGTCGCGAGCGTTAACCCCACCCCGGATAGCGGCTCTTAAAGCGCCTCTGAACGCCACGGCTGCACTTCGGCCCGTCTGCTGCTTCGGACTCGGACGCGAACATGAGGTTGCTCTTTTCTGTCGCCCTCGCGGTGCTGCTGCTCCTCCTCCCGGGTGGGACGGAGGCCGATGAGAAGAAGAAAGGGCCCAAAGTGACGGCCAAGGTGCGTTTCCGATCCATTACACGGTTTTACCGTCAACTCAGCTGTGTTGGTAGTAACGAAGAGGAGGAGCGCAGGACCGAGCTGCACTTGCAGCCAGACGAAAATGAACTGGTTTCATACATGTTTATTTATACTAGTCGCTTTTCCGATTGCCTTCCCGCACTGAATGCGCTTTTCCCGCTTATTGTAGCCTCGACGAATAAATATGAATATGAATTTAATACTTCATATCTGATGCGACGGACAAGCCAGGGCCCCCATCCATTGTAGTGCGCTGTGTGGGATTGCTCGGATACTTTGTGCCAGTGGGGTCCAGCGGAGGGTTACAGTGTGGCGCTGAGCTGCGCTCTGGTTACACTCAGTCTTATTAATGAGTCTATCATTTGCAACCATGCTGCATAACTTGTTTATACCTTGTTTCTAATGAGTTGGGTTGTTTTGTGATGTCTTAGAATGTACTGGTTCAACTCAGGGCAAGGGAGTAAAATTTTGTAGAAGAGGTGCAGGATCATTTCTGAAGGCTGATGATGATCCAGTTGGGGTTGGAGGCCCGCCTGGGTGCTGAACTGAACCTGGGTTATAAGAGGACTATAGGTCTTGGGCTGTGTTCTGATCCCACATTTTAACACACCTGAACAAGCTGCACTCTGGATGGATTAGATGAACATAGAGCAGAGTTTGACAGATTTACCTGGTGAAAGTTATCCTGGAGTAATATTACCCCTCCCTATACATTAATTTAGATGCACTTAAATAGAACAGAACCAACCTTAAAAGAATAACCGTTTTTAAAAATAATTAGGATTATTTTTTTTTTTTTTTTCCCCCCCTCCTTCTTTTAAACAGGTTTATTTTGACATCCGAATTGGAGACGAGGATGCAGGGAGGATTGTGATTGGACTGTTTGGCAAAACTGTGCCAAAGACGGTAGAGAACTTCATCGCGTTGGCAACAGGGGAGGTAAGAATCGTAACAGTTCATCTTCACCATCTTCAAGTGTTTCTCGAGTCAGTTTAAAAAAAAACTCCACACTTTCTCCAACAGAAAGGATTTGGCTACAAAAACAGCAAATTCCACCGTGTTATTAAGGACTTCATGATTCAGGGTGGAGACTTCACCAGAGGAGACGGCACTGGAGGTTAGTTCACCAACTTTTAACTGCTCTAACATGTCGAGGCAAGACATCAATGTATCTGGTGGTTGTATCTTTTTAGGGAAGCACAAGTGGTGGTATCTTGTATTTTAAAGTGTCAATGAAAAAGAAATCACAGAAGTGAGTCAAAATGAAATCATAACTTCTAAAAACACACTTTCCCAGTGTATAAGTATCTCAATTGCACTCTAGAACTAGTCTGGAATGGACAGATTCATTAAGATGTCACCAGTTTGTCGTAACTGATGTACACCTGACGTTGTTGACGTGCCGCATTCCTCAAGGTAAGAGCATCTATGGGGACCGCTTCCCTGATGAGAACTTCAAGCTGAAGCACTACGGCCCAGGCTGGTTGAGCATGGCCAACGCGGGAAAGGACACCAATGGCTCTCAGTTCTTCATCACCACTGTCAAAACGCCCTGGCTGGATGGGAAACACGTCGTCTTCGGCAAGGTCCTGGAGGGCATGGTGAGTATCTGTTCCAAGCCAACTCGTCCTTACTTATCCCATCCCATCCCATCCCATCCCATCTCTATGCTGGCACAGTGGTGAATTACCGAACGTGGTCAATGCTGATCAAAAGCTTGGTTTTCGGGGAATGTTGGTGCAAGCTGATGACCTGCAGAGATGCTGCCTTAAGGTTTTATATATGACCGTCCCAATCCACAGGACGTCGTGAAGAAGATTGAAGGCACCAAGACCGATGGCAGGGACAAGCCACTGAAAGATGTCATCATCCACGAGTGTGGCAAAATTGAGGTGGAGACTCCATTCGCCATTGCCAAGGAGTAAACGAAATGGGCACTGGGGTGGAGGGAAACTGGGAACTGGGTTCAGGGAACAAGGTGTTTCTCACAGGGCTGCTGTGGTTTGCCCTCTGGTTCACATGGGGGGGGTTTATCACCCTCCAGCAGCACGACTGCCACACCTGTACCAGGTCATGCCTCCGAAAAAGCATTCCAGGCAGTTGCCCGACAGTCACCTACCTGCTTTTTGTAAAGACGTGTCTTCAATAAAGGTAGTGAAATTTTTACTTCTGTGAGAATTATGTTTGTATGCTTCAGGGAAAAAAAGGCTGTCAGTTTCTTTCCACTCGTCACACGTTGACACAACCCTTGATGCGAGGGACTTTAGTCCTCCTTGACTGCTCTGTGTTGGGGCTTTAACTATACCCTGAACTTTAATTTATTGAAATTCATTAATTCATCTAAGGTGGTGGTGTGGGCATGGAGTAACTACCTCCGCCCACCATCATATCGTATCTCACAAATGTGAGAGCCGCCCTTTCGGTCAGTAGAGACCAGAGTAAGGAAAGCCCAAGTCCCATATTGAGGAGCAAGAGGTGGTGCCACCACAGCTTACGTGATCTCTTCGGGTCCTTAATGGTAGGAGAAGTCCAGCGGAGAGTCCAGTTTCCTGGGTAAGGAAGTTTTGCGTGTAACCTGAACTGTTCCTGTTGTGATGGATAACCAGCTTAGGGCAACAGTGCAGAAGGTTCTAATTTAGCAAGGCACAATATATGAGGGGGAAGTCAAAAAGCACCTCCAATAATTTTGCCTTTCACCACAAGTTTAACATTACAGATAATTTTTGACTTGCTCTGGTTCATTTCATAGAAACACAGGAGTTTTATGTTAACTTGGACTGGCCTCAAAATACATTACAGATGCAAAAGAACTCAACACTAACATATCTAAAAAGCTCAATGCAAGTTTTATATTAACAATTTTCCCCCGAAATCCGCAAAGAGGATGAGCTGTAGAGTTTATGTAACATCTCAAAAAACCAAACAGCGCAGGTATAGACACAAGTGTGAACTGAGCTAGTAGCTGTTTGGGTCAAACAAATTCTTATGAAAACTGAAGCTTATTTGAGGCTTTGCAGAGAGATGCAGGTCCTGTGCAGCCTTACTGTGGTCCTGTTGGGTGTGAACAGCAAATGCCACACTGGTCTTTTGCTGTTAAAGATGCAGGTGTCCCTACATGAGGGCTTTGGGAGGAGAAACCGTTGATAAATAGTTCCACAGCAACAGCAGGTTAATATCTCAAGAGCACCACACCTCCTGGCAGAGGTGGATCCTGATGGTCCAGGTGTGGCTCCCCTCTATTACACACAACACAGGCCAGGTGACACAGATAAGGTCTCCATATGGATCCAGAGGCGACCACTGGTTCCAGTCATCGGTTGGATGTCTCCAGACCGGCTTCCCAAACCGCTCACGTGCGCTGGGTCTCTGGCAGCGGAGACAAGCTGCCCTTGCGGAGGCCACGAAGTTTGCTGCTGGAGGTGATGCTCACGCACATATCTGCGGGGTACAGGCCCTGCAGAACTCCCTCTACGATCACGTTCGAGAGGTCTGGAAGGTCACGGGAGGGGGCTATTGATTATTGCGACACCCACAACACACACCATACTACTGACTGTAGTTTCAACGTGACATGAAGGTACAATTTTAATAAATACTGTATATGAGGAGAAGACGGGCGGCGCCTACCTGACACGGTGTCCAGCAGGTACGGGTCTTTGGAGAACCCCACAACACGCTGGTGCAGGAGCTGACAGCTGAGAGAGAGAGAGAGAGAGAGAGAGAGAGAGAGAAACATTATTATAGATTATTATCCCACTATACATCATAAAGATTACACTATTATTTGTTGTGGATATCAGTGCAGGTGCTAATTTGTTCAATTTCAGTTCAGTTTCTTTTTTTTTATTAATATAATTTCACAGGCATCCTGTCCAGGTTGTAAATCCCCCTCAGCCTTGCACCCAGTGATTCCAGGATAGGCTCCAGACCTCCATGACCCCAATCAGGATAATCTGAGTATTGAAAATGGATGGATGGATGGATGTTCCTTTGTTAATTCTAATTACAAAATATTGTTCATAAAATAGTTCCACTAATGCTTTAGTAATACAGGAACAGCTGGTAGCATACTGGTTACAGTGACTCCTTTTGGAACCAAAGGTCACAGGTCTGATTCCAACCTCCAGCTGTAATACCCTAGGAAAAAGTGCTTACCCTAAATTGATCCAGAAAAAAAAATTACCCAGCTATATAAATGGGTAAATGATTGTAAATATGTTAACACTGTAAGTGGCTTTGGAGAAAAGCATCAGTTACATGAATAAATGTAATGTAACATACAGTATGCACACAACTTTTTTCAATTAAACACTAATTGAACTTAACCGAAATTGATAGACAGAAAGAGAGGCCCATTGGGATACCAGCCCAAGTCACATCTGAGGGAGACCAGGAGCCTCGAGAGATACCACACGAGCAGAACTTCAACAAGATATCAGATGGTCTGTGGAAACAGACCAGTGCCAGCAGCAGAATCGCAGACATGCACCACTACGGCTCCCCGGCCGAAGAACGGTACTCGTGAAAGCGACTAAAGCGACTTAAGGGACACCGCCCTCTCCTGGGGGGTGTCTAGAGACGACCTGGTGTCGGCTGATTGTTCTCCCGCAGATGTGACCCGGCGTCTATGACAAACGTGATTGGGACACACGAAAGGGAGACAGACGGAACATGGCAGGAGCGAAGGTTACACGAGGCATGCCGTTTGCTCCCAGCTCCAGGTTCCTACCTGTAGGCCTCGGGATGGGTGTCATCCAGCGATCTGAAATTCGCAGCAACCCCAGAGTGTGATTAGTGCCTTTAGAAACTAAACTGATCTACTGTAACAAACAAGAGCCGTTAGTCGCACATCAGAGGGGGAGCCAAGCGCCTCGCGGTATGTCCGACGCAACGGCAGGTACAAGTGCAGGGAAAAGCGTGGTACGTACTCTGAACTGGAGATCTTGTTCACGGAGTGGAAGTGTCTGACCTGTAGAAAATCCAGCATTTCCTGTGGAACCTCCTCATTCTCATACAGGATGATCTACAATCCAGAGGAGAGAAAGTCTGTTGACAGAATGCCCCGAGTATATTTAAATTAAACTGTTTTATAATTAAATTAAATTGTGTTCAAAAGTGCTTTGGAGTGCAATGTATTCACTTCTGTTTACGACTATTCTTTTCTGGCTGCTTCAAGTGAGTCGAACGCAAAGGGTCATGTTCTCTAATTGGCTGTGGCAAAGTGTTAATGCAAATAGCTGCTGTACACTTATTGGCTGTGCGACATTGTTATTACCATAGGTGTAACCTGACTGGCTGTTGTACATTTATGTAATTAAGTGATGAGAGGTGTACCCTGATTGGCTGTTGAGCAGTATTAATGTAAATAAATGGTGAGAGGTGTACCCTGATTGGCTGTTGTATGTTTATGTAATTAAGTGATGAGAGGTGTATCCTGATTGGCTGTTGGACATTATTAATCTAAATAAACGGAGAGAGGAGTAGCATGTTGAACACTATTACTGCAAATGCAGAGATTTACCTTTACGTATTCCTCCAGCTCCTGCCTCCGCTGCTCTAGGGGTTTCTGCCTGAAGTGTGGGCTGCGCTTGTTTGGGAAGTCTGGGGTTTGCAGGATCTTCTTCAGCTGGAAGGGAAGGAGAGCCCCCGTGAGGACCTGTCGTCCCACACCTAGCACTCAGTCCAGGATCGCGTTCCTAGTGTACCCTGGAGCCAGAGTAATTCACTTGGATTCCAGCCAGTATTTACCTGCATAAAACAGGGTACGGCATGGCTCACGGCCGCTGAGGATCGGCAGACGCTCACCTTCTTGTGGAGGCTCACAAACTCTCGGTGACGCTTCAGCACAAAGTGCTTCCGGCCGTTGAACAGTATCTCCACTCGGAAAAGCTGAAACAGAGTTGTATGGACCCATCACAGACAAGCACGTGCACAAAGTATCAGTTTTTACACCAAACCAACCACTGAAAGACACAGCATTTGTGGCCTGCTCGCCATCTAGTGGCCATTCCTGGACCTCACAAAGCACTTTTTTTTTTTTTTTTTCCAGAACCGCTTGTCCCATATGGGGTCACGGGGAACCGGAGCCTACCCGGCAACTCAGGGCGTAAGGCTGGAGAGGGAGGGGACACACCCAGGACAGGACACCAGTCTATCACAAGGCACCCCAAGCGGGACTTGAACCCCAGACCCACCAGAGAGCAGGACTGTGGTCCAACCCACTGCGCCACTGCGCCCCCCTATATCACAAAGCACATGATTCTCCATTACGGTTTCCACCAACCACTTGTCCTCGAGACACTAGCGTGCGTCTGTAGTAAAACATCCTGGGAAGGTATTTATAGCTATAACATATTATACTTTCATTGGGGCCTTGTGATGACACGCTGCAGTCTTGGCGACGGAAGAGAGAAGGCGCCGTTCAATAGTCATGTCTGCAGGCCAATGGTCAGTGAGAGTGCCCTCTGCTGGTTGAGGTCATTAACAGATATTACAGTAAATCTAAGTTTATTGGGTTAGTCCATATAGAAGAAGGGAGACAATGTTTTTAAATGGACCTTGGAGAATAAACATGATCCTAAGAAATCCATCGATGTTACAAAACCACGTAATGTGATCTCATGTGCGCTTGTCCAGTGTGCTCAAGCAGTGAAGTCATGGAATCGATGGAGAGAGGGGAGACAGAGCGGTTCGATGGACACGCTCTGTGGCGGACAGCTTCTCACACACTCCGTCATCCTGAAAGCGGTCCGCAGCTGACCGCACTTCACTAGGGGCACAGACACGGCAGAGCAGCTCCCCCGTGGGTGGAAAGTCCCTACGGGTAACCAGAGTGCCCATCCCACTTCCTGCACCCACAAAGCATTCGATCTGTTGTGTTGTCCCACACTGGATGGGTAAAGGGGTCGTAAGATGCCGCTGTAGACGGCGGGCGATTGCTGCACGTATGGTTTTAACGGCTGTTCTGGCGAGTGGCAACGTCAGCAGGGCATCAGATGGAATCCCGGTGTGTGAAATGCGGACGGGCCCCCGAAGATCCGAACTTCACTACATACTGATCCGCTTGCATCAACACAACTGAATCTGCGTATTTCGTTGCACCTTATCACCACACCTGCTCACGCTGGAAATGTCAGTTAAAAGCGCAACAGAAGCTCACGGTGCAGGATCTGAAACCGTCTGGTGACAAGTTCAGCCCCTTAACCACTTCCAGCGATGCACGCGCACACCCCCGCAGGCGAGGCTTCGTTCCAACAGCCGCAGCCGGGTCAAGAATGATGCTCACTGTGTCCTTTCATTGGGAAGCAGCTCACGCCTCGTTGCGCAGCCACTGCCCCCCGCCCCCCACCCCAAACTTGAGGAAGTTCTGCCACCTGCAGGACGACAGTAGGCCGAGTCTGCTCACGGGGCCTGAACTGAGACAGCGAGGGACCAGTCGTCAGGGCACACTGGTGTGGTGTCCAACTGCAATGTCCAAAAGAGCACCAGGAGTCCATTTATATAAAGATTTTAAAAATACATTTTTCACTACATACTAAATACTAATTAAAATTATATTTAAAAAAAGAGCTGCACGTTTTAATAGAGAACTGAGAAATTGCCGCAAAATTCAATTAACGATGCATCAAGGCTTTTAGTTCAGTTAGTTTTAATAACTTTGCAGTTAAGTTACCTGGCATGTAAATAAACCGAGGAACATCTGTATTACCGATTGCGACTTAGCAGCGAAAGCGAAATCGGAGGTGCGAACAGAACGAGTTACAAACACACACCCATCTGCGTTCCTACGTTGAGGATCCAGAGCCGTTAACACGCCTACAGGCTTCGGGTTGCGCACAGCTCCAAGGGAAAGGTCGAAGCCTCGTCCACAAAACATCCCCTTAGGGTTGCATGAGCGTGAAACTCGTGACCGGCTCGCAGTTCATTAACTGAAAGAGCATCGTGATGAGAATCGCAGTCCGTTCCATGAACCGTGGACTTGTCCGGCGCACAGAGAGCGATCTGTGTCCGGCGAAACATCGCATCCGGTCACCAAGGATGGTTCGGACATCGGGCGTGTGTTAACGGCCGCCACACACACTTCCACGTGGTCCGCGGGGGACCTCCAGCTACGCCCCCCGCTCGACCCCCTCGCGCACAATGGATTTCTTGTGACTAATTTTTAGGAATCGCTGAGCTCCGGCTCCGTGTTCGCAACCCCTCCTTTGGCCGTAGTGCCAGCTAAAATAAATAAATGAAATCAATGGAACGGAAACGGGTGTCGCGCGCGTGGTTTGGGCCGCACAGATTCTCCTTTGTCTGCCCTGACAACATCAAAATTCCTCCGAGCAAAAGAGGAGATGGAGGCCCTGGCGCCCGGATCAAAGAGGAGGCCCCGGTGCCTTAGGGCCGAGCGCAGACATGGGTGACAGGGGGCGCTGCAGCCGCCCTGTGCAGAACAACACGGAGGTGGACGTGGACATGGACGTGGACACGTCTCCCTTCCTCCTCTCTCCTGACTGTCGGAGACATGAGCCTTGGAGCAGCACTGCATCTCACACCATCGCCTCTTTGTTCCGATGGCGGGGGGCACAGGGGACTCACATCCCCTCCTACACAACCAGAGGGCTCCCCACATCACAGAGCGCGCTTTGTCACGGGTGTATGCTGAGCTCCGGACCCTTCCGCGAACACACACCCATGCACGCACACACAAACACATAGCAGCTCTTAGCCTCCACAGGAAGTGACCCAGCGAAGCCCCCAGACCAAGCCCCCCAGCCACCCACAGGACCCTGTAGTGCCATAATCCCCAAAGGCTCAGCGGTCAAGCAGACGGTTCAGAGCCACTGCTCATAGGGACAGAAGCGCTTTTTCATCCCAGGAAACTTACCGTTTCAGCCTGAGACGAAAGAGCGTCACACACTCACTAACACGCTGTAATTACCCAGCGTCCCTTCTGCATGGCCTCCCTGCGAAGGAACTAGAAGGGTTCCCGGGAGGAAGCAGACGACAAAAAGCAAGAAAGGAAAGAGGAAATGTGAGCGTCACTTTTAGATGGAGTCCCTGCAGCAGACATCCAGAGTTCATAGCACGACTGAAGACACACACAGACACACACACACACACACACACGCACGCACGAGTTTCCAAGAATTCACAATAAAAACAAGCAAGAGTTGTCAAAGAGGCACACACTTGACTGGTGGTACAAGAAGTGAGGTCAACAATGGTCACCTGGCTGTATAAACTCCCTTCAGTGAAGCTTCTGTCCCCACCTGGATGGTTGGGATATGAGAGGAATCGCCATTATGCAGACAGCTTCCACCAGTGACCCAAACCTCACACCCAGCATGCACCTCAACAGAGGTGTTGGGAGTGGACATGAGATGGAGACTGCGGGGACGAGCTCAGTGGGGCCGCTGGGTAGGCTGCAGGAGTGCGGAGGAGGTCCGCTCCAGAGCGTAGCAGAGAACTAGGAAATAACCACCGTTCATATTCCCAATACGCAAACCGTGAGTGGTTGCTGCCATGAATAATGATAAAAAGGACTAAAATTAAGAATAATTCAATAATAACAGCATATGTCCCTCATGAAGACCTGACTGCCCCAGACAAATATAGACTTCCCACAAGATAATGCACCCGGAAATTTGCATAATGGAAGAAACACTTTCCGAAAAAACACATTTCAGTGAAAATTATGAGCCTTGGTGATGTGGATCCCCCACAAAGGGAGTGGCTTCTCCTGCGCACGTCAGTTGTCTTAACAGCCTTGTGCCTCCTCTTAGAAATCTCATGTCTCCTTATCACATGTTATAATTAAGCGCTAACGTTAAAAAAGCAAAAAATTTTAAAAAGTACGAAAATAAATTGAAAAGTCAAAGAAAAGCCTTAGAATGAGTTAAAAACTTAAAGTGATTAAAATGCACAGCATTCTCTTCAAAGGCACTATTATTACGAGTGACTTTTCGTGATTTAACTTACCTTAACCTGTGCTGTAAATAAAACTCCATGAGCAGCTCAGAAGAGGGGTTACGAGTGATTACGGTAAATTCATAACCTAAACCGCCTCATTAGGTAGCGTTCTAATAATAATAATGACGATCTTTGGTTTATGTAACCCATTTAAAAGCAGCTCCTCGACGTGCTTTACAACAAACATAAAAGGAATCGAGTCTAAAGCAAACAAATCTACAATACACATAAGTAAATAAAAATTTACGACTACGAGGACGAAAAAGAACAAGAGAATCCATCCATTATTAATAGCTGCTTCTCCAGTGCAGGGTCGCGTGGTCCAGAGCCCTATTCTAGAAACACAGGGTGTGAGGCAGCGTACACCCTGGAAGGGAGTCCAGTCCATCACAGGGAAATCACACACACTCACACACACTGTGGGCAATTAAGAACCACCAGTTCACTAGAGATGCATGTCTGTGGAGCGTGGGAGGAAGCCCATGCAAACTCCACACAGACTGAGGCTGATTCGAACCGACCACCCAGGAGCTGCGAAGCACCCACTGCCACCCTATACCATCCAAGAACAGGATAGTTAGAAACAAAGAGGAAAATAATTTTATGATAAATGAGGAAAGGAAAAGGGAGAAAGAGGAAAGGAGATAGAAGAGTGCACATACAAATGTGTATATATAGGAAATTTCCAACATGTAGGTCTTAAGCCTGGATTTAAAGGTGTGTGTTTTATTCAAAGTGATTTACAGTGTGAGGTTTGTACACTACAAAGTTAGTGTATCTTTTCGTCATTTATACAGCTGGGGAATTTTTACTTTATGGATTCGGGATTAAATACCTCGATCACGATAACTACAGCAGGATCAGGGATTCCATCGCAGTTCTACGATTACGACGTGACGGCTCGATCCGCTACTACTTCTCCACCTTTAAACTTCCTATTCAGCTCATCAGGCTTTTGAACCTCCTCTGTCCCAGACTCCACACTTACAGCAAAGTTCCACACCTCAGGAGATCATGGTGGGGGGGACTGTCCACAGTTTTCAGCTTACAGGGGACAGGAACCCATTCCTTCCTCCCACTGTTTATGGCGGTGTGAAAAACACAAGAGTCCTGTGCTGATGCCTGTCTGCATTGCACCCTGTCCTTCTCATCCCCCTCCTACACCAACTGTGACCTATGACCAGCAGGCTCTAGGATCTCAGCACAGAAGAGACAGAGCACAGATGGACACGGACAGCATGCCTACAAGAGGGACTTGAACCCATGTCCACACGGGATGAAGAGCGGAGTGTGCGGTCAGCAAGCTGAACGCACAGTTTAGGGGACAACCTGTACGAAATGTAAAAACTTGTAAAATGTATTTTATCTGTGTACTGGGCGTGTTCTTTGGAGTGAAATAATTAAAATCGGCGTGAGAAGATCTATTGCGTGAATATCAGTTTATCAATGTATCAGTTCACACTCATTTTAATTTCAATCGATCAATTTAAATTTGAACAACAAATAGTGGCACTGGTTCAAGTGGTACTGGTTTGAACCCTACCATTTATATCAATGTACTTATCCTGGATTAATACAGTAAAAATTGCCTAGCTATATAAAATAGTAAATCACTGTAAGTAGCTTAATACTTTGAGTCGCTTTGGAGAAAAGTGAAACAAAGAAATGTTATAAGCTCACATGAAGAACAGCAAATCCATTCAATAGTGAGTAAAACCGGCATTTATAATAGGAAATGAAGAATTAAAATAATGTAAATTCAGTGGACAGACAAAAGTAAATGTTTAGAATTTAAATAAAGAAAAACTTTAAATTGTGAGAAGAGATTAAAACCGGAGCAGCTGGGTGTGTGTGTATGTGCGCGTGCCCACGCGCTCGCCCTGGCGTGCGTCCAGTTCCACTCACTTTCTGTAACTTGCCCGACTCGTCCACCTTCCTCTCCAGTGAAGGGATGGAAACCTCGATCATCGTGCTCCGTCTGTCAGTAACTCCACTGAATTAACACTGTATCAAAAGAATAACACTGTATCAACTAACAGTCAACACTGTAACAGCAAACATTATCACAGACACCGTATCAACACTGTTTGTACCAACTAAAAGAGTAACAATACTGTAAACACTATCACTTATGATACGCTTTTTTCCAAAGCAACTTCCAATGAACTCTGTGTAGTGTTACTATCAGCCCACACACCTTCACCGCGGTGACTTACACTGTTGGATACACTACTTACACTGGATCACTCACCCATACATCAGTGGAACACAATCTCTCACTCACACACTATGGAGGAACCTGGACAGCATGTCTTTGGACTGTGGGAGGAAACCAGAGCACTCAAAGACTTACACTGCTAGATACACTACTTACACTGAGTCACTCATCTGTACGTCAGCGGGAACACACTCTCTCTGTCACTCACACACTAGGGGGAACCTGAACAGCATGACTTTGGAGTGTGGGAGGAAACCGGAGCACCCCGAGGAAACCCACGCAGACACAGGGAGAACATGCACACTCCACACGGACTAAGTGGGTTCGAACCCACGTCCTCTCGCACCACCACGGCGCTATGAGACAGACTCAGAGGTGCTACTCGCTGTTCCACCATCATCATGCCACAGTTATTAGTGTAATACACTAATTACTACTTTTTACTACAGTTATTAAAAGCTTAAAATTATATACCTTACAGCTGGGTACTTTTACCGTAGCAATTACGGTAAGCACCTTGCTCAAGGATACTACTAGTACAGCTGAGGTGAGACTCGAACCTGCGATCTTACGCAAAGAAGGCAGCAGAGCTGTAACCGTCCGCTGTGTCACTGACGCTGACGCGCGACACTCACTGCTGCACGAGCCCTGTGAGTGACTGCGCGAGCGACACTGTCGACGCGAACTCAGTCTGTATCACACTTACACTGACTGTGACAGTGTTTCTCTGGTCCTCCACTGTATCTCCGACACTCAGCGTATCAGTGTAACTCCGCACCCCCGGCACCGTGTGACACTGAAGCGCAGTAACACCACAGGTGCGTCCGCACTCCGCGTCTCTCCGCCTTTCCTCTCCTCTTCGGTCTCCGCTCCTCGCGCTGGAAACGCGGCGCGCGACTCGGGATCTCGCCGCCACCGCCCCTGTCCCACTGTTCGCGCGCTCCGATTGGCTGAGTCGAGAAGGAGGCGGAGCCTGGAATCGGCCACGCCTGCGGAACTTCACTCACGCGCTCGTGGTGTCCCGGAGGACACCGGAGAAAGAGCGGTGTCGCTCCGTACGCGCTTCCTACGCGCGCGCGCAAACACACACACTTAAAAGTTGAAGGGAAGAAGACATGGGTCAGTTACATTTTTTGAAGCCAGGAAGGGGATTGTTATGGGAAAGACTTTGTCTTGACAATGTATTTTATGTAATGGTTGTTTAGTAACTTTGTTGACCAACTAAGAAAATGGTGTTGAGTTTGTTTGATTGTGGATTTTAATGTATTGTTTTAGTTGTGTATTATTGATAACTTTATTGAATAAAGTTTGAAAAAAAAAAAAGTTGAAGGGAAGTTGAGAGCTGCACCGGCCCGCATCTCTGAGACGAAATAAGTTCCTGCATTTTACATCAGGACCTTATGAATTAAAATAGTTTGTCGAGTCTCTTGCTCACGGGTATCAACCTCAGGTATTAAGTCGGTGTGATCCACAACAACATGGCAAACTGGGAAAAGAGCATTTTTACTGAGTGGGAACCGCAGGGTCCATCGCAGCAACGTAAATGTAAAATTGCTGGTGAGAACCGCCAAATTTTGGTGGGGAGGAGAAAAAAAAAACGAGGTGGGCGGGGGTAGAAAAAGGTGCACTTTACAGGCCCGTCCCGCCTGGCGTTGCGGGAAAAGCCTAAATCCAACTGTCGGGAGGTGCGGAATCCTGTGCAGTTCACACCATGGGCCTCTGGGACGCCTGAAACACACGACCCGCGGGCCTGGCGTGATGAGCAGTGGCGTGTGCTGCTAAATATGACAGCGTCAGGGTGGGGGGGGCGGGCAGGGTCAGACCTCAAGGACGGAAAGTCCGGTACTGTCCGTGGGATCGGAACCCCTGCGGCTCAGACAAACTGCTACAGGTGGTCCCGTCGTTCTTGAACCCCGGACGAGTCGGGTGACGCCGCCGACGGCCGAGCTTCCGGAGCTGGAGAGAGGAGACGTCCCCCGGGGAACGGGGAGCGGTCCCTGTGTCACCGAATAGCGGGGTGTAATTTAATATCCAGGATGTAACTACATGAGCAGGTGCGTTAGCGGTTAGGGCCGCGTCCCTCGAATGCGAAGGGTCTCGGGTTGTAATCGCCGCTCCCACTGCAGCACCCTCAATCACGGTACTCACCCTGACTGCACGGTAAATACGGAGGCGAAGGCCAAGGCGGCTCTGCTGACGGTTCTCAGTGCGTTTTGTTCTCACCGGCTGCCTGGCAGGAGAACGTTGAGAAACCAGTTTGTCATCCTGAATTAACGCTTGCTCGTGGAATCCATTCCGGGAAATACCGAACAAACAGAACCACCATGGGCAAACTGCAAATATTGTCATAGTAATTATGTTAATAAATCTGTGTGCGCGCGGGGGGGCGGGGAGATTATCATGAACACTGAAGTGGAAAATACGCAGATACGGCAATTTTGTTGAACAACCTAACAATTTTTTCTGAAATTTACAGCGTCCGGTCTCTGCGCTAAAAAATTTGAAACAATTCACTTATTTATAACCCTGCGGTGCACCGGTAGCGCCCAGTGATTCTGCGATAAGCTCCAGACTGCCGCTCCCCTCTTGGGGAAAAGCGGTTAAGTAAAGTGAAAGATTATAGCTGAGCAATTTTTACTCATAAATTCAAGGTAAGAGCCTTGATCAAAGTCATTGCAGCAGGTGCGGGGTTTTGAACCCACGTCCTTCGACTGCAAGGCGACAACATTAACGGCTACGGCACCTGCTGCCCTGACAAATAAAAGTTAGGGGTGAAGAAGACTGCATTTGTGAACTTGTGATTTATAACTACAAATCTTTTTTCACTTTCAGAAAGGGGAGTAGTATTCATTTCCAATAAATAGGATCAAATACAGGACCGAGAAAGCAGATGCTGAGGGGATTTGGGGGAAGTTCCGCACGAGCGTGGTAAGCAGAGTAATATGCTCCTATTTATGTAAATGAAACAGGTTGCAGTCAAAAGCAGAATTATTTCCCCAAGTACTCAAAGTGGGCCTCGGAGAGGCTTGACGGGCAGCGGCCTCTACGCCCACAAACCCAAACGCCTTGTGTTCCCATCATCCCGGCGTCAGCACAGCGAGGTCATGTGCTGGGGATGACAGGAAGCTGCTCACCGTTGCCACGGTGACCGCGGCACGTGCAGCGATGGCGTCAGAAACGCACGTCTGTCCAGAGCTGTCAGGTCAGCAGCTTAGATCAATGACTCCCGCTGCGCGTGAGGTGCTCCGACACACGGACACACGCACACACAGCAGATTTACATCCTCAGCTGGACGCATACTTCTCATAGCAACGTAAACCTAAGGACCTGAACCACGTGCCAGAATTTACACCAGTGACTACACAAGTGGGAATCACTACATTTTTCAAGCTGCACTGAATAAGAAATCAGAGCACCGAGAGACCGCTCCGTTCCAGGGGTAAATGCCGTCGCAGGTAAACTCTGATTTACAAGGACCGGCTTGAATTTGACTAAATCCGACAGGTACCGTGAATTCCTGAACACAGGCGTGTCGTCAAAGAGCAGATGTGTCCTCAGCCGCCACGGCCGTGTTCTGACACGATAACCTCCCCGCAGCGGTACGAACGAGGGTGGCTGCAAGAGATGGCTCTCAGCCAGCTGGCATCCAACCCACCCCAGCAAACAGAGAGCAGAGTGTTACCCTGGCTAGGGGCAGAGAGCTTAAACTGTCATTTATTCCCCTCCCCAGACACATGATCATGAGGCTACCCGAACAGTTCACGATCAAACCATTTTTATTTGCTGATCCTGACCTGCTGGGAACGCATACGGTGATGGGGTGTTTACTGACTGAAAGCAGTGCGACTTCCCGTAAAAACGCCACTAACCGTAGGAAGCCAACGGCAATCATAAAGGGAAAGGCTTGTTCCTCAAAATCCAGAGCTCAGAAAACCCCATAATTTTAGTTCCCTCTTCAAATGCAGAGGTGGTGGGGGTTTACTAACAAGGTCCGACAGAGAAGAGAAAGTGGACATAACCAATGTCTGGTAGAAAAATGACATATGGCCACTTGAGGACCAGGAAACACTTTCTTTTTTTGAAAAGAAAAAAAAAAAAAAAAAAAAAAGTCTGAATGTGGTGTTACTCTGCCAACATTCATAGTAACGATCGCTGTGGTCAGGGGACTAAATGGATGTTTCCCATTTCACATACAGCATTTACCCAGCAAGTCGGGCCAGGAAAGAAGGTGCCATCATTTCCCAGCTTTTCTGCAGCTATTCCCAGAGATGCAGGACATCGGCGTTGCTTCGCTTGCACTTGTCTCTCCTGTTTGTCCAAAACATCTATTGCCTGGGTGCACTCAAACTTTTGAGGAGCACAAGTGAAATTTTTAGTAGAGAATTAATTAGAAACATCTTGTCCTGCATTATTAACAGTTAATAAGAAAGACAGCTCGCACTTTAAGAAAAAAAAAACCTTTATTCAACATCATTTTCTTGGCAAACAAAGCAACTATTTTTTTTATGTGAGCTAAGAGCTGGGACCGGCGGTGAACCCAGGTGCGACGTCCTGCAGGTATTGCCGAATGCGACCCCCTGAGGACAGTCTGATGGCCTTGGAAGAGGGGATGGGGAAGAGAAGAACCATGGTATCTGCTGAATCGTGCCACAAACGACGCGGATGTCGCGTTGACCAGTTCGATGGGAGTTCCCTCTACCTCAATCACACAGATTCAAAACAGAATACACACACATTCTCGTGTATTTGTAACATGACTTCTCCGCACGTAATAATGATACCGCTGCTGGACAAGTTCAGACCAAACCGCTAACGGGTAACTCAAAAATTCTTCAGTACAAGCTCTTTGCTGCGACACACTGGGCAGTTCTGACATTAATCAAAGTATTAAAATATACATTTGCTTCTTTTCTAAAGGCAGGTGTTGAAATCGCAGCTGCTGTAGAACAACAGGAGCTATAGCGCTCTAGCTGAAGACACACATGAAGATACGAGAACATCAAGAACATCTCGCGTTGGCAGTCAGCTCGATGCACTTTGATGCATAGTTTAACGACAAGGATAAAGACACTGTGCCAACGGCGGATGCCACTCTGTAGGGGCATCAAACAGCAGTTCAGAGTGGGACTGGCCTTCTCAGGCTTTGAGCCGCACCCCACTTGCTCCAGGATGTGTAGGTGCGTAGGCTCGCCCCAGCATAGCAACTCGTTTTGAGGAAGCTGTAATCTCAAGAATAATGCTTTGCAGCGGGAATGAAGACGAAGAGTTAAAGCGACACGAGGGAAAGCCATCTCCCAGCATGCCCGTCTCCCTATCGCCGAGGTGAAGGGCCACTCTAAACAAACGAGTGTCCTTGCAGCGCCTACTCTACATTGAAGTACTGGGCCCCTGCCAAGAGGACAAAAAGTGCTCACCACCATCTGTGTCAAAAGAAACAGCTCCTGTAATGTAAACGATAGACCCCTCCCCCCGGCTAAGCCTGCTGGTGCATCACCACTACACAAGTGCCAAATCCAGAAAGAATTCAGTCAGAGCGGTAAAGTTACCACCGACCTTCTGATCAAAGAGCTGTCCTCCTCTTCAAACCCTACCCCCATTCTTCTCAAACCCCACCTGTTTTTTTCTGTCTCCTCCTCAGATACCACCCCATGATTCTCAACCCCACCCCCATCCCACTCTACCCCGTTAAGGACAGTAACCCACCACCGAGTACGGCTTTCCATTACACAGGTTATTTCTTTCATCATTAAGAAAATATATGTAGAAGTTAAATGAAAAATATACAATTATTAATACACTCGTTAGATGATCAACTATAGGTTTATGGTGATTAAGAATGTAATAGATTGTTTTCCTTTTCTCTTTCCAGAGTATCTCAGGGCCTTTCCTTGGTTTTATAGGCGAGAGGTAAAGTGTATAAAAAAGGCAGCCTCTGTCTCTGCAAGTCCGCACTCGTCGTCATGCTATTGCCTTGGCTTCGGGCAGGAACGCTTCCCAGTACTTTATCAGCTGGAGACGAGAAACAGGGAAGGTGAAGAAAATTGTTGTGACTCTTTACTATGCTGTATAATGATAACTCTATCACATTAAAGATAAAGAAAATCTCAGTCATGTCACTAACAAAGAACAGCTGCTTTTAAGTTAAGTTACATCATTTACCTGCTGTTGTGAATGTTGGAGGGATTCCAGATATTTGATTATCTGTTTCTTGAAATCCCTGGTCTTCTCTTTCTGCACAAAATGAAACGGGACATGATTTTTAGGCCACCGTGCTTTGCAGGGCCTCCCACGTGGACCCAACGACAGACGAAGAGCCGCACCTCAAATCTGAGCACCTCCTTGCGCACTGTGGCAGAGATGCGCTCAAAGTCGGTGTCGTACTGAGTGACTTTGGACTCCCACTGCGGGCAGAGGACAGGGAGCATGAGCGAGAGAATGAGCAAACATCAGCAGACAAGACAATTTCAGGGGACAAAGCATTGAAACTGGAGCTCGGCATCACCTCAGCAATCTCATCCTTGGCCTGCTGCAGCTTCTCCGGCTTGTTGGCCCACAGCAGCTTGGCTTCGTTCTCACGCTTCCTCTGCAGCATGGTCTGAGCGTCCTGCCAGCGCTGCCAAGCCTTCATGCGCTGGTCAAAGCAGCCCTGAGAATGGGGAGTATGTACAGGACATGGTAAAGGCACAGCCTGGTTTCGCTAGCAGAACGGACAAGCGAGTGGGGTTTCCCCGCAGGGACCCTCATACCCGAACAGCGCCCAAAAGGCGAATGTAGTCGGCCAGCAGCTCGGCAAAGACGAAGAAGTCATTGTTGGCCTGGTCCTGGTGAAGCTGCTCCATCTTGTCCTCCACCTCGGCCAGCTGGGAGAGGGCACGCGACAGAGCTGTGTTGTCCTCCGAGCTGCCCAGCATGGCTACGCTCTTTGCAAACACACCTGTGTTCACGGACAGCTCTGCCAGGGAGGAAGAAAAGGAGGGTTATGAGCACCCAGGTGCTTCATCCACCATCTTTACATAACACCCCATGGGCCAAACCACATCATCACAACAACTCCTCCCCATCAGCAGCCTGTTATGCAATAACCACCTGTGCCTCCCAGACCCCCCTGAGCAAGATGACCCACGGCACGCACCCTTTCTGTGGGAGACGAGCGTGTCGACGACGATGTGAAGCTTCCGTAGCTGCTGTTCCTCGAGCTCCACTTCCTGAAGCTTCTCCTCAAACCACTGAAAGAGTGCAGGAAAACAGCCATTCCGGGACACCCTCCGCCAGTTTCACCCATACCGGTCTAAACTGGGAACTGAACATGCTATGCCATACTATGCTAGAAATCTCACGTTGCTACAAATGATTACAGGGCTGGACGACACACAATCAGATTGTTGTCCGCATACATTCCTCACTTGGAAAGCCCAACACACTCACAATGTCGGACTCATTCATCTTGATTGTCATCTTGCTGACGGCGTCAGTGGCCCTGTTGATCATCTTCAGGAAGCCTGCGCCGCTCAGGGTCTGAGTGCTCACGGCCCTGGGAAGCTGAGCGAGAAGACAGACATTTCAAAACAAAAGGAAAGGACCAAATTAGAAATGTATTATAACGCACTCACACAGGAACTGAGTGACAGTTACCCACAAGTACCAGAGGACTACTTAAAGCACCAACATCCCAAAACTAAACCCAAGTGCTTCTAAAAGAAGGCAACACGTAACACACTTAATCTGCTGCTCAATTAAACCTGCTAACAGCAGTTGCGAGGAATCAGAAACCAGGTGAGACATGAGATGAACCCTCAAGAGGAGGGGCCAAGGGGCTCCTACCTCATCTCTCTCGAGAAACTCGCGCACATCGGGGTCCTGCAGGAGGGATGGGTGGGAAACCACTCTCTGGAGGTACCTGGGGGGGGGGGGGGGGGGGGGGGGGGGGGGGGGGGGTGGCAAACAAACTTCTCATGTGTCCGCAGCACTACCGCTTTATCCCTTTTGTTGTCACTGACGGATGAAGGCAGTGTGTAGCAGAGCTGCAGCACTGCTAGCAAACC
This sequence comes from Scleropages formosus, assembly GCF_900964775.1. Classification (NCBI taxonomy): domain Eukaryota; kingdom Metazoa; phylum Chordata; class Actinopteri; order Osteoglossiformes; family Osteoglossidae; genus Scleropages; species Scleropages formosus. The sequence goes on along the minus strand of NC_041810.1, from coordinate 28,249,639 downwards.
GGTTCACCGAAGCTCTTTTTAACATGCTCGACATGGTGACGATTTCCAGCTGCATCCTCACCTCTCCAGCGCTGCTCGCCTCCTCTCCACAAACTCAGCAGAAGATGAGTCCTCCTTCCCCACCTTCACTTTGGTCATCCCTGCAACAGAACCACACGTGGCCATGACAATGGGAGCAAGAGCAGTCGTCACATGCTGTACAGGGACGGGGCTGTGAGCTTCGATGACAGATGGGCTACGACAGATGATCAGACCACAAAGGAAGTGCTTTTCTATAAACCAGGGAGCACATTAAGTATCGCTGACAAATTAAATAGTGCAATGAGGCAATGGCAAGAAATAGGAAACAACCACCTGCGTGCTGATGCGGTCACTCTAAACACCAAACCCCACACTTCTGTTCTCAGGTACCCAGCATTTCACTTGCCCCCACTCCCTGGAGGTTGACAGTTACCCAGAATGCTCTTCTCCGGTGGTGGTGGCACGATGTAGCCGTTTTGCGAATGCTTCTCTGACAATTTCTCATAGAGCCCCAGAAAGTCGCTGAAGCGTCGGCGCACTGTGAATGACTTGCTCCTGAACATGGGCAGTGTGGTCTGTATGGGCGAGCAGGGAGACGAAGGAGAAATTAGTTAAATACTAAACAAGCCTATACTTCCTCTCTCATGGACAAGTACTTCATCGAAACAGGTTGTAGAGAAGTGTGGAGATCTGGGGGCGTTCTGAGCATACCTGCGTAGAAAGTTGGTAGGCCATGTAGGCATTCATACCATCTCCTGTAGGAGAAAGAGAAACTTCCCTGAGTGCTGTTCTAGACAAACATAGAAAAATGCTAACTATAATACGGAAATAAAATTTTAAAAAGGGAGCATCAAAACAGCATCAGCTAGGGACAGCTGGTAGTGTAGTGATTAGAGGTGCTGCCTTTGGACCCAAAGCTCACAGGTTCAAATCCCTCCTGCAGCTGCAGTACTCCTGAGCAAGGGACTTACCTTAAATTGCTCCAGTATAATTACCCAGCAGTATAAATAATTGTGAGCAGCTTAACATTAAGTCACTTTGAACAAAAGCATCAGCTATACTTATAAATGCAAAAATTTCTGCAGGTGGTGAGCATCTTAAACTTCCTTCTGCTATGATTGCAAAGCATTCAAGAGGAATTCCTGAAGTGACGAGAGACCCAAGGCTCAGCTTTAAAAACGTGTGTGTGTGTGTGTGCTGGCAGCTGTTTACCCACTGGGGCAGACCGTTATCAGACTGACACCCAAACACAAGGCCGGGCTGTCCGAGTGCCCAACTGAAAGCCCGTTATCAAGAGAGGGTGGGGCTATGCCGCTCATTCATGCACGGCGTCCATTCTGTTCGCACACAGGAAACACCTCAACTGCAACAGAACTGACGGTGCATCACCCAAAAATGTGCTTACCGACTTTCTCCGGGTTTGTAATGGAGATGTTCAGTTCAAACTTGTCCTCCTCCTCTTCCTCCTCCAGCTGAGATGGAGCAGATAGAAGTTTTAAGGTCAACTCAGCTACAGATCAGCATCTCACAGGTGTTGGGAATGTGAAGCAAAGCACAAAAACCAACGTGGCGTTGACCACCGCAAGTCATGGTTGTTGCGTTTCTACAGCTTTGTTTTGTTCGCATGTCGCTCATGACCGGAGTTCAGAGCAGGAGTTTCACTAGAGCACGCCGTGATCGCAGATGGGCAGAGCCAAGGAGGGTCCTGGTCTATGAGAAGCACTGTACCTTACCTCCTCCAGAGTTTTGGAAGCCACCTTTGAAGTGCTGGGGGGGACAGAAACGGTAGGGGCGGCAACAGGGGGCCTGGTGTTCTCAATCTTTTTCCTTTCGTTCCGAGGGCTGTCCAACGACAGCTCAACGGTGGCTTCTGGAAATACACAGCAAGTTTTAAACATGTAAGGATCACAAAGCCACGTGTGTCTGACTGCAGCACTCACACAGGCAAGGAAAGCATTCAGAGGGACTAGACTGGCAAGCCTTGAGAACACACACTAATCCCTCCTTTGTCCTGCTCCTCCGAGAGAACCGAGTGGCATATAAACGACACGGATCGAATGTGAAGTGCTTCTGAATACGTCCAACTCTTAGCCAGTGTCACGCTAACTTCAATTCCACAGTCGACATGCTCAGATTCCTACGCAGCTCTTCCTTCTCTAGAGGACAATACATCACCTCCTTGTGCAAAGAACCGTTGAATGATGGATTCTTGAAGACATTTTCCCCCAGTTTGTTTACTTTTTATTTGCATTTTCTTCACTTGTTTTATAAAATGTGTTTGTTGAGGAGCAAACGCAACCCGCATTTACCCTCCGAGCCAACAGGTGGCAGTAAAGAGCACCCAGAGTGCTCAGGGTTCACAGCTAGTGCCTGGTGTTCCTCGGTGTCAGGAATAGGTGTATCCTTCATACTCCAAGCTCATCTGCAGAATTTACTTTACTACAGTATATCTTTACGGGATTATTTCTGGAAGCATCTGTGCCATTTAAGTGTTTTATGTCCAACACTGCTCTGTTTATTTTCAGAATGTGACGGAATAAAAGCTAACAAACATGGTTCACTCAACAAGTGAAAAATCCCAAAGTTTGATTTGCCCCCCTCTGATATACACTATAAAGCTCCCTCTATAAATGTGTGGTTAACAAGTCAAATTTTCAACTTTTTTTTAATCTTGGAGCTTTATGACAATCCCTGCTGACTGTACTGTCAACTGTGTTTTATGCAACTTGATGGATTTACTTTTTCCTCAGTATATTAATTGTCTCTGTGCTGTTATGACCCAGTTCTGTTCTTAAATAAAAAAAAAAAAAAAAAAACTTAAACGCATGTTTTTGTCATAACCAAACAAACTGGACTGTTTAATCAAACTTTTACTAACTGCAAGTGACTTTGGAGCCACAATCAGAATGAACTATGAACAGACTTTCACGCTCAACTGTGTTCAAAAGCCAGCATATGACGACTTTTAAAAAAAAAAAAAAAAAATTATTCTATGATGGGTCACTCTGAGCAAACTCCAGTTTGAAGGGTAATAGGAGACCAGAACCCATCCAGCCAACAGAAAGCCTGATTCAGGATGTTTTTCCCTCCAGTCTAATAACTTGAAAAAAATATTAGTCCAACGATTTGTCAAGAATCCCAAGATCACAGCACAAGAAGCCTTGTTATAGTGCATTTCTTTGCATGTGAGAAAGAGCAGTAAAACCAAAACAACACAGCACTGCCCCATGACACCCATTATAAAGGCTGTTTGCATTGGACACAAGTCTTTGGTGTTTGATGGTAAAACGAGCATCACACCATAAATCTTGGTGCCCTCAGAAAGGACTAACTGCCCCTATCAGCACTTCTGTGCCGATTCAGAGTAGACACGGTGTCTCCTCCGGACCCCATTTCTTGTTCCTGAACGGTGGGAGCAATGTGCTGAGATCGTGTTTCCTTATCAGCATGTGACCACGAGGCCAGAGGTGTTAAAGGGGTCAAAACAGTGCACTTGCAACTCAGAGGGACTTTCACATCCGCCACAGGAGCAAGTGAGGGGGTGGGTTTCAGGCCCAGCTGGGACCAAAACAGCAGTATAACCCCCCAGCATAACCTGCACAAACTTCTAAGAAGGGGAACCCTCCCCTGAACTACAGGGAGACCACAGTGTGCTCAGCTTTCTGGGATCTGAACTCCCAGAGCACAGGGCCCCCAGGTCAGGCACACAGGAGATGGAGACCGACATCACAGCTCTGTGTGTGTGGAAAAAATAAGCTGCAGTGTTACAACATGCCACCATGACAAACTGAACTAACCATATCAAGAGCACAGTAATACTACCTACTGAAGAAGTTACTCCATACACTACAAACTGCCTATAGTTCACAGCCTATGTCTGCATCCACGTCCTGTGGATTTATTTATTGTCTAGTACTCGTGTTCTGTGTTGCACCATGGTCTCCAGAGAAACGACATTTCGTTCCACTGTATACAAACCATATAGAGGAATGACAATAAAAACAATCTGAACTTGACTGAATATCAACTAGGGAAAGAAAGGGGGGGGAAAGAAGAAAAAAAAAAAAAAAAAAAAAAAGCACAACATGCAGCTCAAGCAGAGTGAGTATATAGACACTGCTCATCCAGATCTGAGCAGCCCGTCATCTACAAACACAGGGCAGGTCTGAGCAGCAGAACAACCACAGAGACATGTGGACAACTGGACAGCCACCATATACCCAAACCACATGCCTGAGAATAAATCCTGCTCTTCATCTGAATGAACGCCGTTGGCCTTGGAGATGGTGCTGGGGTCGATGTTTGCTTTGGAGTCAGTGACAACGGACTCTTCCTCGCTGAAGATGTCTGTCGGTGGTTCGCTGACCAAGGCCCCTGATGGCTCCTCAACAACATTTGGAAACAGCTCCCCCAAGGGATCACTAATGATGTCGCCTTGACCCTTCGCAGTGACCTCACTGCGAGGTTCCCTGGCCATGGCACTTGGCTTGATCTCCACAGGTTTGGTCTACAGAAAGCAAATAGACGAAAAACTCAAGGTAGATGTTGTCTAAAGAAAGTGAAAGGAATGAAAATGAAAAATTTTTTAAAAAATGCAGACCCTTTAAACTGCTGAAAAAAAACTGACAAATTGGACTGGAAACTGTCAAAAGAGAGACGGTGAAACAGTGATCATATGTAAGCAATTAATCGAAGTCCTGCAGAAAAACCACACGCAAAGCAGAAGCTACCTCTACCTCTTTGTCCTTCACCATAACATCATTTACATTATTTTTTATTTATGTATCTGGTGCTTTCCTCGAAAGCAACTTAAAATGTTAAACTACTTAGAGTTATTTACTCACGTCTACAGCTGGGTAATTATACTAGAGCAATTCAGGGTAAGTACCTTGCTCAAGGGCACTACAGCTGAAGGTGGGATTCAAACATGGAACCACTGGATCCAAAGGCAGCAACCCTAACCACTACACTATCAGCAGACCCAAGTGTACACACGGAACAAGAAAGAGAGAGAATTGGGTACCAGTGACACTCAACATCAGTTATGTATGAATGATGCTCATGATCAGGGTAACAGTAAAAAGAATAACCTATAAATAAGAGGAAACGTGAGAACCTGTTTCACAGAGCAGACAAAACAGGTTCAACTCTTAACTTCTTCTGAAGGCCAGCAGATATTTGCACCAGGTTTACTGGATAAAGTCACTGCTGGTTAAGGCCTCCGAGAAAAACACGATCTGCTGCCATGTGACGGAACCCAGGTGTTTCAGCAGCCAGCAGCGCTGCTGTCTCACAGCGCCTGGGTGGTGTGAGAGGACATGGGTTCTATCCTCGCTCAGTTTGTGTGAAGTTTGCATGTTCTCCCTGTGACTGCTCCAGTTCCCTCCGGGTGCTCTGGTTTCCTCCCACACGCCAAAGACATGCTGTTCAGGTTCACCCACTGACGTATGGATGAGTGACCCATTGTAAGTAGTGTATCTGGCAGTGTAAGTCACCTTCAATAAGGGGTGGGCTGATAACACTACATAGAGTTCATCGGAAGTCACTTTGGAGAAAAGCGTCCGCTAAAAATATAAGTGTAAAATGACCTCAAGACGAAATTAAAACACTGACGCACGGTCACGTTTCATTAGGTCATGTGACCAAATGCTCTGATAGCAACCTATTGGCCATGCGCACATAGGCGGGCTCCGAGTGGGCGGGGCCTGTCCCCTGGCCAAGCCAATCAGAAGCCGAGGTTAAGTGGAGCGCACAGAGGGCGGTGTATTACGGGAGAGTAAATGCTTTTTTCTGTTAATATTTGTGTAAGTTTGTCAATGAAGTTTGTTTAACGCATCTTACACCGTAATCGTCAACTAAACCGTAATGAAAAAGTAATGAAAACACGTCGGGAAGAAAATTAAGCACTAAATTGATTTATTCACTAACTTCCCACGCCGGAGATTAAGAACTCATGCGGGGACAGCGAAACCCCTCTGCCCCCATGGCATATGTGACTGACTTGTACTAGTCCTCCAACTACTGGTAGTCTTATCGAACCGATTCGCCCACGCAGCAGCAGCTGCTACCGCGCAAATCGAGTAAAACTCGGAGGAAACCATACTCAATGAGCACCAGTACTCCGTGGGTTAGGGCAGTACTCGGGCGACAGTTCTCAAAGACAGGCAGCTCGTGCCCAGTTCCTGATCTGTGTGTTAGCTTAGCAAAAGCCAAAGGAAGCGGAACTTTTCGGGGATGCCAACACTACGCGTAAAAAACTCTCAGCGCAGTTCAAAGTGATAAAAAGTGCCTCCTACTCACATTCCCAATAAAAATGTCCTCTCCCTCGTCGCTGTCCCCATCCTCCGGCTCGGCCTCGGGCTCCTGCTCGTCGCCTTCGGGGAAAGGAGGAGGACTGCGCTCCGAGCTGGCCGCCATCTTCGGTGGGATTGTTCGGACCGCGTGTCGGAAGGTAGAAAAGAACTTAAAGGGGAAGAGCGTTGGGTAGGTGGGCGCCTAAAAGGGAAAGTACAACGGTCAGGTTTGCACTTAAAGGGGAAGTGTGGACGTCATTGACGCGTTTAAAGGGAAAGTACGGCGGTCAAGACACTATTTTAAAGCGAACAGGAGCCGAGAAGACCGTCAAAACAGGAAAGTCGGCGGAAACAAACTATTTAAAGGGGAAGGACACGGGAGGTTCTTCAGCAGGTCACAGCGTGATAGTGTAAATGCGCATTATTGTAATATTGTAAGAGTGTAACAGTAGTGTCATAGTTTAACAATAACACGACTAACAAGTTTGCCGGCTGCCTTCCGAACTCTTCCCGTTTTAGCGGTGCGCTTTGCCTTTAAAAGCTGCGCAGATAGGCGGACGCGAGACGCACTTCGGCTCCCGGTCCACGCCCCCAGCCCCAGTACGGACCGGGGCATTGGATATGACGTGTTTGGAATCGCGTTGTAATGTTCGTGTTCAAATAAAAACGGGGGTGACGAGGTGTGCGATGGGAGCTCGTGACTGACATTTCCGAGGGGGAGGGAATAAGGAGACCCAATGTCCAGGAGGAATATTAGGGAGGACGACGAAGGCGACCAGCAGGAACCGCTGCTCGGCGCCATCCCCTGGGACCCGGAGCCAGGAGGTACACGCAGCACAGATCATGAGTACCAGAGAGAGAAATGAAAACTGGATTTTAGTATGTTTTAACGTTAATTATTCCAACCCTGTACACCCCACTTTCATAAAAATGGTGTGTACTGTTGTGATCAGTAAGATATCAGCAAGATTATGTGTATATAAATGTATCTTATTATATATGCAGGATAAAGCCATTCCATTAAATGCTGGTGATTGATTACTGCAACCTGTGTGGCAGGTGAAGGCGATGACGGCGGTGACCCCGAGGAGACGAAGCTCTCCTACGAAGAGGCCGTGGAGAAAGCAGGTATCGCTACCCTCGGTGCAGCTTAACACCGAAACGCCACGGCCGCACGCCAGTCGGTGGCTCCCGTCTGACGGGCGCTTCTCTGGGATCGACGAAAACGTTTCCGCTGCCGCTCTCCGTCTTCAGGTTTCGGTTTATTCCACGGCCTCCTGTTGGGGGTGTGCGGATGGGCCAACGCGAGCGATGCTGTGGAGATCCTGTGCGTGTCCTTCTTGCTGCCCACGGCGCGGTGTGACCTGCGGCTCAGCTCTTCCGACATGGGGGTGCTCAACGCCAGCATTTTCCTGGGTGCGCTGCGACGACACAGGAGACAAAGTCGCTCGGAGATCACAAATACGATCGTTATATGTTACTGCTATGGCACAAAGATCCAATCTTCTGGCTCCAAATTATGATCCGTAACTCTTACGGTACCCAGTGGCCTTCATTCTCGGTTAGGCCCGTGTCACTAACAGTGTCACTTTGCTCCATCGTGCAGGGATGATGGTGGGCGGATGCCTGTGGGGTTCCCTGGCTGATCAGAGGGGCCGCCGGAAGGTCCTCGTGGTTTCTCTGGCTGTGAATGGCATTTTTGGGGCTCTGGCAGGCCTAGCCCCCAACTTCTGGATGTTTCTATTCATGCGCATCGTCAGTGGCCTGGGGTAGGTCTCCCACCGTCTGCCCGCTGCTCTGGTCGCTCACACAGGCTGAGCAACATCTTAGGACCCCACCCCCTCCGCTGTTGCTCCCAGGGTGGGCGGTTCCATCCCAGTTGTCTTCTCCTACTTCTCGGAGTTCCAGCCACGCAAGCGCAGGGGGATGATGATCAGTGCGTTGGCCACCTTCTGGATGGCAGGAAACATCCTGGCTGCAGGTACGCCACCGACAGCACGATCGGCCAGCCTTCCCGAACCCGAGCTCTCGCTTGCACTCGAGGACATAGCTTTTTAATTTAAGAAAGCAGTTATACTGACAAAATCATGAATATGAGTTTAGAAAAGTAAATTTAGAGCTCTTGACGTACTGTATCAAGACTTCAATGGTACCGTGAATGACCCTCCATTGACATATCAACGTTTGTGTGTATTTCCATGCATGTAGGCCTTGCTTGGCTCATCATCCCCAGTTCCTTTTCTGGCTTCTGGTTGGGCTCTCTGCACTTCCAGAGCTGGAGGCTCTTTGTGATGCTCTGCTCCATCCCCAGCTTGTCCTCGGCGCTTGTTTTCGGGCTGGCCATGCCGGAGAGCCCCAGGTTCCTCATGGAGGTACCGTTGCGGCGTGTCTCACTTGGGATACTTGCCTTTGACAGCAAAGTTAGCTTTAATCTTACGCGCTCGGTCTGCCTCTATGGCCACTGGTGCCCTTTCCTGGCCATTCATGGTCACTGTGAAGGGTGGTGACCAATCTGTCGGGCAGACAGACACCGTACATAGTTCTTCTCAGCTGTCAGGGCACATGATGGCATTTGACAGGCGGAGGGAGTGTCACAGTCAAGCTGGGTTTGGTGTGATCAGGTAAATCACGGTCACCATCTGTGCAAAGGTGTGACTGGGGTGGCGACCCCATAACGTTACGCTACGCCCCTTCTGTGCAATGCTGGTACCATGGTGGTGTGAGTAATTACTACGCTACAGAAATGTTATCACCTCCCTGTCCCTAACCTGCCCCTCCTTTCCTTGCCTCCCACAGGCTGGACTCGAGGAGGCAGCTATAGAGGTGTTCCAGAAGATGTTCAGAATGAACCAGTGGGGTAGCTCCAGACCCCTCCTAGTACGTATCCTAACACCTCCTTCGGCCTCTTCCTGTCGTCTGCGGCCGCTGTGAGAGTTTGTGCCTCACGTGCTCGGTCCACCAGTGTGACCCCTAACCGCTGCACAATTAAAGGACTCCTGTAGCTAATTTGCTCCAGTCTCTCCCTGCAAAGTGTCCTCTGCGGCGGAGTCTGCATAAGGCGGAGGAGGGGTCTAATCTGATCGTCGCTGTCGAGACAGGATATCGGTCATTTTGCTCAATGTCCTGAGAGCTGCTTATTTCCTGAGTGTGGGAGGCTGTGGAATATGTCCCCCCCCCCCCTTTTTTTTTTTTTTTTTTACAAAGCCGCATACAGTTTATCATCCAGAGGAACGCTGGCCGACAACGACCCCAAAACAAGCTGTACTTCTCCCTGGACATGCCGCTTCGGTCATGTTTTGAAAAGTGACAGAACCCAATTTAAGAGTACAAAAACAAATTCCACTAAAACAGTTGCTGATTTTTGAATCCGATATCAAGGTGGATTTGTTTACATTTACGGTACATTTATTTAGCAATTTATTTTCCAATGAACTCTTTAGTGTTTTCAGCCCACACCTTAGTCACCAAGGTGACTTACACTGCTAAATACAATACTTACAATGGTTATTTATCTAAGATCCTGCCCAAGCGAGGTAACAGCCTGAAGGAGGATTATACCTGTGTTTGAATTGCCCTTACACTTCACCGTTACTGGTCACAGCACTCACACGTAACACATCAGTCCAACAAATAGCAGCGATCATATTTTTGGCATCTTGTCATTACAAGACCATCAACGGATTTGCTCCCTGGTACCTACAGGACCGAATCCCTCGCTACACCCCCAACCAGACGATGTTCCTCCACCTCTGGTCGGAAAATCAAAAGCCTGAAAATTCTCACTTCTGGCTCCAGTGTGATGGAACGAACTCCATCTCTCACTCAGAACTGCTGAAGAAGGGTCTCAAAACATCTTTCAGACTTACTTCCCTCCATATCATTTCTAGTCCATAAGTTTACATTTCCTGTCACAATTACCTTTGTGTCGCCTATCAGTTCTGTAGGCTACTACTAAAGACAGTTGTCAGTGAAATAAATGCACTTTTTTCTCTGAGATGGACATCCTTTTGAAGAAAAGTGTCTGCTAAATGAATAAAGGTAAAACCAACAAGACTGGGGCAGTTACTACTGACCGTGGAGTAAAACAAAACATATTTTGTCCTTATTGATAATGACACTGGTGTACCATACCTTGCATGCATAGGAGACCTTCTGAATTTTTATTTTTTTGCCTTGTTTGGTGTGTCCACAGATATCTGGTCTGCAAACTACTTCTGGATGCAAGAATCAGAGAGGCAAGGCAGCCAGTGGTTCAAGACTGCAACACATTGTTTGCCTCACCATACGGGTAAGGTGCTGACAGAATTTGTGATGAAATGTTCTGGATGCTGTAAAGCAGGTTTTTCCCTCATTCTGGAGTTTTCCAGCCTCTGGCTCTGGAGATCTGCCAAGTCCTGCTCCATCTATCAATTCACTGGACAACCTGGTTTGGCTAATCATACTATCCCTCAGGGGAACCATGCCAGGTGGCCAAGTTTTTGAAATGTCCTTCCTCTCCCTTGTGCTGTAGGGTCTGGACCCCATGAGGCAAATTTTCTTCAGACCGCTGACCTCTAGAAGCATTGTTCTGCTCATCATATTCTACTGCATATCCTTCGGGTTTGTAGCTCACGTCACCTCCCACCGACAGCCTAAATCAAAACACCAAAACTAGTTAAATATTTCAGTCTGGTGCTTTTAACGACAGCTATTTTTCAGAGCATTACTGGATGAAGATGCTTAATCTAAACACATTTGGTCGTGGATGTGATACAACTGATTCACAGCAGGTGGTTCTCCCTACCCGATCACCCACACGCAGGTACTACGGCCTTTGGATGTGGCTCCCTGAATTGTTCCGAAGGATGGAGATGGGAGGTCTGCCGTGTTCCAATGTGTCTCATGGTGCTGTTTCTCCAGACTCCCAGAATGAGAGCTGCTACCCCGTGAAGACAGCAGGTAGACACCCCCAGCACAAACAACAGGAGTTTAGTTCCTGAAAATAACCTGCACGACATATTTACATTTATTCACTTAGACGCTTTTCTCCAAAGCCACTTACAATGGATATTATGCAGTGTTATCAGCCCACATACCTTATTCACCAAGGTGACTTACACTGCTATATACATTACTTACAATGGGTCACTTATCCATACATCGACTTGATTGACTAATATGACATTTCAGTGAGATTATCTGCCATCAGTGATGGGGAGGAAGTAGCACAGACTGAAAATTTGCTTCTGGTCCCATCTTAAGTGACATGACTGCACAGGGAGTAGCACTGGTGCCTCACAAAGCCTGGGCAGCAGTTTCATACCTGGAGTTTGATCCCACACAGTCTGTGTGGAGTTTGCATGTTCCCCAGTGTTCACAGGGGCTTCCCCCTGTAGTTCAGGAAGGCAACGGTAAACTACTTTGCATCCTTTTACCGTGAAAACCACGTGTAGTCCCTATTTGTCGACTTTGCCTCAATGGCACTTAGCCTACCCCCTGATACAGCATTAAAATGTGAGGTTTATACACTAAGCTAGTTACATTTACCTATTCATTCATATGGGTAATTTTTACCATGTCAATTCAGAGTAAGTACCTTAAATGTACTAAAACAAAAAGGTAGCATTTGAACACAGATCCATTCATTCCAAGATGACAGCTAAGTGGTACAGCACCTGCTGCCCCTATGTAATAAAGATGATTAAAATGTATAGCTGGTGGGATGCAAGGACCTGAATACCTCTAATATAAGTGCTTTCTCTCCAGTCTACATGGAGGGATTCATCACAGCAGCTTCCAACTTGCCAGGAAACATCTTCACCATCCTGCTGATGGACGTTGTTGGGGGGAGGGTACTGCTCTGTGAGTAGGCCGAGAAAGAAGCCATTTATCACGTCACATTATTTCCTGCGCAGTGTAGCTGACCCTCATTCTCTGACCTGTTTTCCTAGCATGCAGCCTGCTGGTTTCAGGAGTCAGTGTGTTCTCCGTGTGGGCCGTGAAGACCAAGACCCAGAGCCTTGTCATGTCCTGCGTGTTCAGCGCGGTCTCCGTTGTTGCCTGGAATGCACTGGACGTGGTCAGCACCGAACTCTACCCAACAGCGCTCAGGTACCTGCCATGGACTTCTACCTCCATCTGGTTTGGATTCTTTGGGAGCCACACTGACCAAAAATTTGTGTTCCAGGTCTTCAGCTTTGGGGTTCTTCACCGGCATTGCCAGAGTGGCTGCCCTCATGGGCAACCTGGCATTTGGCCAGCTGGTAGACACAAACTGTGCCATCCCTGTACTGCTGGTGGCAGCATTGCTGGCCTCTGGAGGGATCACTGCTCTCAAACTGCCCCAAACCAAGCAGGCTGAGCTCATGTGATGTCACCTGGACCAACCAGAGCCCTCAAGGGTTGATCCAGACCATTCTAAATGCTGGGTGGAATCCATTCAAGCCCTTGATAGCTCCCTGAACATTGACCAAAGAACAGACAAGTCAAATCACAAGTGCAGTAGGTGAAGCTGTACATTAGAGACAAAATATTTCATACTTTGTCTTGTGCACAGAAAAATTGAACTGGTTTCCATGAAGCTGGGAAAGTCACTAAATCTAAATGAAACCAATAAAGGGATATAATAGTTCACGTTGCTGAAGCTGACACTGAAAACCTAATGCCATAGCCATTCCAGTGCTTGTCAGTTGACTCAATATAAAACCCTCATGTGGTTACTAACGCTGCTGTAAGCAACTATGTACATCTCTAGCTGTAAGTATAATCTACATAAACACATAGGATTATAAGTTAAGGTACTAGGTGAGCTCTCTAGAACTTAAAGATGCAAAATTCAGCCTCTGAGTACAACAGCAGAGCTTGAGCAGAATGTGACTGTTGAAGCCATAGCTCATGCTTATTTGAGCAATTATGCAATTAGCAATCAGACCCATTTACAGACTCCAGAATCATTCCAGGACAGGCTATTTGATCAATCCTTAAGTGAGCAAGACCCCCCATCAAGTGTTCTATCCCTAGAGGGCCAGAATGACCAAGGACACACAAGGCAAATGATACAATGACAGTTTGTTCAAGTGGAATCTTTGTCTTTGCACATTATTCTTACAATAATGTATCTATTGATGGAACAAATTTCTTAATTTTAGGCAAATGTGACTTTGCCAAGACTAGCAATTGAAACACGTAAAATAGCTGTCATCACAGCATTGTCACATACTTAGTTACTGACCTTCCTGCTGATTTTCAATCAAATTAATACAACCAATATAGCTGATGCACAATTGTTTTAAGATTGTAATCTGAACTCTGTATGATGGCTGGTCAAGTGCCTTCCCTTTTCTGAAACTGGAACCTGTTACAGAGGTGAGCAGGTGTGAACACAGGAAATGCTGCAAGTTTATAATTTAATAAAAAAAGAGGCAAAACTGATAATGCTTCACCACTTTTATTGTGCCCAATCAGAACATACTCCACATCTGTAGGTAACTGCAGCAGAGTTTGCAAACAATGAGGTAGACTTACAGAACTCTAAAAAGCTGCTGGGCTAGGCAACCATAGCAGACTCAGCATGGAAAACCAGCACAGTTCAGCACACAGCTTCACAGATTGAACAGAGCTATGAGACATCAGGAAGTAAGGAGAGGTAGGAAAAGCCTGGTCTATGGGCTCCTCATACATGAAGTTAGTTCTACAATCAACAGGAAAACAAGCCAAGCCAATGAAGACATAACACCCGCCCTTCTGTTGATGTACAAAAATGAGTGATTAAAACCACCATCACCTCTTCCATGTGCAAATTAAAAAGTGCAAATTAAAACTATGTACACTAATCTCCAAGGTCAAGGTCTGTATCCATTAGTCAGTGGGTTGAACACAAGGGTAACCCAAACCGCAAAGGCATCCAGCAGGGCTGCTGGAAGTAACTGGACTGCCTATGCAAGCAGAGCAATGCTTCACACCTTCATTTGTGCCCGATAAGTAGATTGGGTGGGGGGGCGTGGGGAGGAGGAAAAAGGCCCCAAAAAAAGAAAAATCTCAAGGGGAAGAAAAAATTAAAAAGCCGCCAGGTAGTATTCTTAAATTTTTCTCCATGTCACGACTTAAAACCGTGTAAAAATTAGTAAAAAACTGCGTAAAAATGTCTGGAAGATGAGTTGGGCCTCATTTAAACCAGTTGCAAAGTAAAACACCAGTGGGTTGCCAGAGAAATAAGGCAGGCCTACTGAAGGGACAAAAACCCAATTGAAAAAGGCACTGTATGGCATTCCCCAATGTGAAAGGCAATGAAGCCTGCATGATCCTTTGGCAATATGCAAGGCATGGAAAACTGAGGGAAAAAAAAATGCTCTAAAAATCAAGAAGGCATTTTCCCCATCAATACCTTCTGAGCCCTGGCCTGAATCACCCAGTTGGGCAGCAAGTGCTGCGCCTGGCTAGTGGGGCCTGTCATCCCAACTCGTCACTGTGCATAGTGCTATTGTGAACAAGGAAACTGCAAAAAATAGCAAGTGCAATAGTGAACTTTCTACAGTGTCCCCCCCGCCACACAAGCCCAGGTGGATGTGGTATCGTGCTCCATCCCTGTGGGACAGCAGGGAGAGTGCTGGCCTCTCCCTCACTACAGCCATGCTCCCTGTGAGTGATAGGAGGGGCAGTGGCCTAATAGGTTATCCACTGCAGTTGCAGGTGCCTAGCTGGAGTCACGGTTCTTCTGGTTGCGCATCAGCGGCCGGTGGTTGCTCAAGATGTCCATGGAGTGCTGCCAGTGCCAACAGGAGCGGCAGTAGTACTTAAAACAGGCCTAGGGAGGTGAACAAGAACTCATTACCCTTCCAGTAATCTACTAAAAGATTGACCATACAGCCTCCACACCAGGTCCCTGCATATTGCTCTACACTAGCAAAGCAGTATACAAACTATCTCCTGCGTACTGCTTTCAGCAGAAGAACCTGCAGACATCTCACCTGGTCTCTACAAAAGAATGGACCGGGCTGCCGACTGCACACCTGGCACATTGAATCCTCCAGATATGGATCAATTTGGACCTGAAAGAGGCCATGTGGAGACAATGAGGACCAATAACTGGTTCTATTAACTTGCTACCAGATGCAGTCAATGGTTTTGGACATGCTGACCTTCTTTGTGAACTTGGGGGTTTTGATCTCCACAAATGCTGCACTCACAGCCTTCAAGTAACTGCGCTGGTTGCTGAAGGTTACACGCCCAGATCCTTTTGAGATTTAGAAAAACCATTAAAACGTGAGTCAAACTCTAAGCTAGTTTTACTGTGCATGCTGACCAAATCAGTCTATAGTGAAGGCCTGTTGATTAGGAGTAGGAAAGCTTACCAATTGGATACTTGTGCTTGTCTGTATCAATGCCAGCATACATAACACCCCCAAAAAGGTCATTCATAATGCTGGCAAGAGCCTCAGCATTGAGCATGCCATGAAGAGCACCCACAAATACAGTCTTGCTGGGATCCAGGCGCTGGGAAGGGCAGCGCACATAATTGCTGTCTGAGATCACCCAAGGGATGACTTGTACCTGTGATCAAGGTCAAAGGGTGATCAAGGTCAGCCTAACCAATTTCTGCAAGGACACTTGCGTGATACATCACTTCATTTTGTCAAGTTGACTAAATGTCATTAGCCCCTTAATTCTCTCATTTAATGAAAATTAATGATTCCATAACTACAGTGACCCTGCACTGGACAAGTTTATTCCAGAAGGCCAGGGCATAAGACAGGGTACACCTTGGATAGGATGCCAATTCTTTACAAGGCAGTCACAAAGCAGCAACTTGGAGTCACCAATTCTGCATAAGAGTGCAGTTTTAAGCTACATTTGCATGGTTATTGATCAGAAAGTCCTCAAACAGGAAAGTTTGCTCCTTGAAGTGGTTACTTCAGTAATTTAATCCACAAACCATGTAAAAAAAAAAACTTCAGCAGGAATATCACATGCATAACTGCTAAGCACTGATTTTAAATATTGATGAGACCCATGGGATCATTTCATATTTCAGAGGTACAATGAGGACATTGACAGATACAACTTCAGTGTATCTCAAACACTGGGTCCTGAACTTTTGAACACAAGAAAACCTCTTAACAGATGTCCTTTGATTCACTGGCTAGATTCTGTAAAAAGCTATAAAGCTAGTTTTGCTGCACAACATAACTGCTCATCTTATGCAGTGACACTATGTTGCAAACATGACATACGCAGGATATACATGGATGTGATGTTTGCCCATTGCATGACATTGTCAGCTGCCATCTGATTTGTTTTTCCATTATCTACAGCAATTTAACAGGTGTAACTCAATTTGTTGAGCATGTCCTGTAAAAGCTTGCCATCATGAATACCAGACAGCTATATTAGACCAAGATGACAAAACAGTCAAGTTCCCATTTAATGATGATCCCATAAGCATGCATGTTTGCACAACAGTCATACACTATACCAAAAGGAGCCAAGTTGTTCTAGTCCTACACAACTACTCCAGGTGTATTTAGCTGGCAATTAAAGACTGAGTATAATCTTGCAATGCCTATGACAAAGAACATTAGAGAACCAGACAATTCAGAGGGTCAGATGTCTACATGCTCACATCAAGCCCCACCCTACTCACATCCTTGCAGCGCATCCTCCGGCTGGACATCTTGAAGTAGTACTCGCTGTAGTTCTCTGGGTGCAGCAGGTCTTGGTTGCAAGCTTGGAGCAAGCCTCGGACAGACTTCTCCGACTCAAACACCAGGTACACATACCCTGTCGGAAAAGCAAGTCAACCACAAACCTTCCCCCACTACAAGTGCAAACTGTGTAAACAAAGACAAGTTCTAGTAGTATGTGCATCAGTCCACCATTACCCCTACAACTAATCCACCTGCATGCAAAGACAGCAGGTCCCTCCACCACCAACGGTGTCCCCATACCCAGTCTGCACCCTCTGGGAATCCTATACTGAGCCATACCGAGTCGTGCCACCTCAAAGTGCTCCGTAAGGGGGGTAAAAAAAAATATCCTACCCATATCATTACCTTTGGGCATATTACCTTTAGGAGGGCAATGAGGGTGCTTGCCATCCTTACCCGGCCACTCCACAGTCAGAGGGCCGTAGCTACTGAATGTGTTGATCAGGCCAGCTGCAGAGACACAAACCAGGTGTCAGTCTGAGTCCAGCTATAGATCAGTCTGAACATAGCAGCTCACTACCTTCAGTAATGTCCCAGGGAACACCCCCAAGGAAGACTTTGCAGGAGTAGAGGGGATTTTTGTAGTTCCTGGGAGGAAGCTGTCCACTCCAAGTAAAGGTGGCTTCATTCACAGCTGGTCAGGAATTGCAATTGACCCAAAAAACAAAACCTATTTATTAATTTAAGATCATAACCAGACTTAAAACTTGAATATATCAACTGGTGGGTTCAGGGGATGTTGGAATGAGCCAGTTCATCTCTGTTCGATACCTGCAGCCTGCCGGTGCAGCCGTGCCTCCCTCTCAATACTGAAAGGGTCATCAGGAGTCTCCAGAAGGTCCCAACTGGGCCACACAGATGCTCCAGGCCAACGCTTGGAGAGAGTGCTCGAAGTCATGGCTGGTGAGGGTGAGGCAGCCAGTGGGGAGCTGTCTTGATCCAGTCGAGGACTCAGGCCAAGCTTCAGTGGATCCTTTTGTATGTTGGACATCAGCAGGGGCAGTGGAGGAGAGACCCTAAGGGAGGACTGGGGAAGCAGGTAAATACCATGCGAGATGAAAAATCCTGCAATAAACTTTAAGATGAAAATTGTAGTAGACTTCATGAAAGGTGCAAGTATCCTACTGAGCATACTACAAGACGTACGGAGGGGCTCAGACTTTCTTCAAGTATACATGACCTGCTAGCCTTAAACTTCCAGGGAGAACATGGAGCCATATGGTTGGAAAGCTTTTAAACTCAAGGGCTATGGCTTACAAGGAGATCACAGAGATGGTCTGAGCTGGAACTGAAGCCACTTGTCTCAGAGTCCGCAGGGCTACTGCAGCGGGAGTCCAGGAGGGAGCGTGAATCCAACCGGGAGTTCATCCGAGCCATGCCAGGGAATTTATCCAGAAAGTCTGCTGCCCCCTGGGGCTTATGGGAGGGGAGGCCTGGAGGCTTGCTCAGCATGTTTCCCAGGGGTCTACCAAGCATACCAAACACTGCAAGAGACAAGCAACTGTAAGCAAAAAAACCTTACACCCCAAGTTTTTTTTTTTTTTTTTTAATAAAACTACCCAAGTTAACACCCAAACTAAACTAGTTCTCAATTTAACTGTTCAGGTACAAAATGGCTGCTGTGCATCAACCAAGCTATCTGAACAGTCATATTGAAATGAAAAGGATCAGCAAACCTTTAGGTAATTCTAGATGCTTCTGCTTGAGTGGGGGCAAAGGGGAAGCACACATGGAGCCCAAGTCACTGATCCAACATAACAGTGTTGGCAATATGGAGGTTCTTGTACTTGGACGAGTGACCTGCCTTCAAGGACTTGGACATTGATTCTTTTCACTCAAATATTAAGAATCCAGCAAGAATGTTGAGATGCTATAGATTATGACGCGCCCCCAAGCAGAAATACAATGGTGTTGCATGAGGTCAGGCATTCACAACTTGATCTAGCAACTCCAAGGCACCCAGACAAAAGGACTAAAACCATTTAGTGATAAATACATGTGCACCTCAATATCCGATCAGAGGACTAAATTGTTTAACACTGCCAGCCCTTGTAGCCGAGGCTAATTAGGACATGTCTTCTGTAACAGACCATTCAGAAAGCCTAGTCAAGTGTCCTAGACCTGTCAGTGTCAAAGCAGTTAGCAAAGCAATGAGACACTAGTATCCCAAAAGCTCAAACTCAAGTATAGAATCTGCAGTTACCCTGGTTTGGCATGACTGGCAAATATCCATTCCCTGTCCTAACTCAAACTGCTGATTCTTGCTCTGGCAGAAAGTCATGATTTCCTATGGGGGCAAGGGGGGGTTCTCCTCTGAGGGAGAGGAGAATAGTGTGCCACAAGAATGTGTACCAGTTCTGCTAGTGGTATGTCAGTCTCTAGGTCTGGGCAGTGAGATGCTCAGACACCTGAACAAACCTCATGTCAGACCAAGCCATCCAGAACCTTCCATAGCAGCAACAAAATCCAAGGCACAGCATGTTCTAGACATGCCAGACTAGGCCTTATTCTTTTTCCAGACATCAGTACATATACTCCCTGCTTCTGCTGTGCACCCACTGCTGAGCATGGCAATGCTCATTTTATACAAACAGACATTCAGAACTTGTCTTAGTCCACCCTAGGCCAACTGAAGACTGTACTCACTGGAGGGGCTGCTGGTCTGGGCTGAAGGCTCTGTGTCCTGGCTACTCCATGGGCGGTCCCACCCAGAAAGGTGGAGAGAATGTAGTCCCAGGCCCAAGTCATTAATGTCAGGCAGGACCCGGGAGGAAGAGTCCTGGCCACCGCTGGGGAAGAGCATCCTGCTCCCAGCAGCAGCTGTGTCCGAATCCTGCAGCTCTGTGTGGGCAAAAGGGTGGGGGTGGAGAGACAGCGTTTAGGCAAGCAGCCTGCACCAGCTGGTCGGGGGGGGGGGGGGCAGCACAGTTGGTGGAAGAATGCAGGCAGGAGAATTGCTTCTTATTTTTAAGTCTTCCTGCTAAAAGCGCTCCTCTGCCCCTGGGGTCCAGCGACGAGTCTGGAAGCTGGCCTGCAGCTGCGCCTGGTACCGCTGCCATGAATCGCCATCTGCAGTGACCCAACTAGCATGTGACCTGGGTGCTGATGCTCATACCCTCCCACTAAAAACCACATGTGCCTCACCCACATTGACCCCAAGCTCCACCCTCTACTGGAATAAAATAAAATTCCCAGCCAGTCATCCATCTGATAGTATGCAGGGAGAGCAGAGAATGTTTGACTACTGCTGGCAGTAGGAAGGAGGCAGCATAGGACCTCCCACAGTATCACTGCCTCCATCACAGCACACCAATCAGAAGATGGAACACGAACCATCTGCATTGTCACTACCATCCCCTCCCTCCAGGGCTGGATGGCATCCAGCAGCCTGCTGAAGCCTGACTCAGCAGGTCCTGATTAGGGGTAGGAGGGCAGCTCACATGAGCACCCCAACAGCTAAGACTTCACACCATTTACTAGGAATTAACTATATGGTACACAGTGGTAAAGTTTAAGAGTGTTGGTGCACTTAGGAACTCAGATAGCATCTGGTAGAAAGAGGGGGAAAAATTGAGACCAAATTTTAACTCAACAGGTATGTGCAGCTAGTGTACCACATTAACCAAATCATTTTTGAAGGGAACAATTCTACAGTACTCAAAGATATCAGGATTTGGACTTGATGATGAAATTAAGCAGAGTACCTCTGGGTCAAGCTCCCCATATGAGCTTATACAAATTCCTATGTAGAATAGCACTGCAGACACATGTAATTGTAGTGTGTCCAACTGCCATTTCAGGGAGCAGACAGCTAGTGGGAAGTCACACACACTGAAAGAATTAAAAAGGGTGAGGATGACCAGACGCCAGGAGGCAGAAAGCATCGTGAAGCCAGACAGAATAAGTTAACTATTCAGGTAATTGAAGACTGCCATCCTTTCAAGGGCTATGCAGTGGTGGTTGTACCAAAATAATGTCGTTGTGCTTGTATACTGTGAAACCCAACTGCTGATATGTTACTAAGAAAAAGACGAGTGATCATTGAAAGTCATACACAAACTGAGGTAGGCCAACAGATTGAAGTTCAATGCCATTTTTGGATAATAGACCATAGGTTACTTTTTTGGGGGAGGTTCCAGACGAAGTGAATGAAGTTAGACTTGATCCATTAAAACTCATGTCTTCCATTCATTTTAATGCTTGATCAACTATTTAAACAAACTTAAATCTGAGAAGTCAGCAGACCTCAGATGGCAGTAGAGAGCATCCAAACAATTTATGTGAAAGGCTTGAACTCCTCTGCTGTGCTCCTGATAATCACTAAAGGGAGTTTTAAATGTTGCCTGAAGCCTCATAGTACTATGGTGTCAGATTAAGTAGTGCTCAGATCTCACAGCTCCTGGGTTGGAGATTAGGGAGTAGTTTTTAAACATGAACTGTGTGAAGCCTGCATCTTCTCACAATTAGTTGGGTTCTCAGGGCACTTCAAATCCCAGCATTTGAAAACATTCAGGTCAACTGGACACTACTTTGTCATTTAGGTACAACTGGGCAAAGTGGATCCCTCACTGAAAATTTAATTCAGCATGACAGTTACTCAATGAGTAGCCATTACTAGCACTACAAGACTTTTGCAGAACTTAACCTCTAAGCACATTGAGGGCAACCTGTACTAACCTACTGATTAAATAACTCTGGATTAATCAACAAGTGTTTTATTAAATATTCAGTCCAATTGTTATTAATTGGAAGAGCTAGCATACTTCACTCATTGTTTAGTTATAAATGGTTTCTGTTTAGGTCTCTTTCTGCTGATGTAATGCACACATTGTATTTTCTATGATATGTACATATGTGCTAAATCAGTAAGTGTATGGACCTTTCCAGAACGGAGTTCTGGGACTAGTCTAATTAGTCCTTTAAGAGAACCCATATCTAAAAATGTGGTCCTTCTGACACTGTGGCTGAAGTGTGCTGCCTGCTTACACAGCTCATAATTGGATATAACCTGCGCACCCTTCGGCCATCTACAACAATTGCATTGAGAACTTACCCGAGAGGTGATCCTGCTTCCCCTTGGTAACAGGCGTGGTGCAGACCCCTGTGAAGTCTAGGGAGTTCCCAAGCATGGTGTTCATTCTGCGGAAGACATCTGCATTGCTGCAGGTAGAAAGAGCTGGAGACTCCGAGTCCCACCGATCATGGAATCCAAGGTCATCTTTCTGCTGAAAGCCATACAAAACAAGCAAAAGGCCCCAAGTTAGCATGAGGCAGCACTGCCCATACAGCCCTATAACTAGTCTAAAAGGTAATGAAATAGTACCACGGCCATTATGCGATAGTCATTCAGAATCCAGTTTGTGGCATTTGAACTGTTTAGCAACCCCCATCCACACACCACTTAAAGGTTTCATAATTAAATCAAAAAGTGATAAATGAACAGACATGCAACCCTGTGGGCCATGGCAGAACAAATTCTATTGCTGGAGGACCAGATTCAAACCACCACCCCCCCATGTGTTCTACACCTTCGCAAAAAAAGCAACACGAATAGACTGATTGAAGACACTTCTGAACCCTAATTTCCATCTTTGCGTTTCTCGTCATGTTTTTAAGGCAGTTCAATAAAAGTTATATAGGAGGAGGCCTTCGTTTGAGACAAAAGGTAAGGAAGGCCACCTAGAAAAACAGGGTTTGCAAAGACTTTGAAGCATGACGAAACACGGCAACACATTTGTCAGTAAAATACAGAAAATTAGCCCATGTAGCACCAGACGACTTGAGTCCGTTAGAGGTAAAACGCCACAGGGAGCTTCGTTATTAACGACACGGTCGTGAGTTTGTGAGGTAGAAGTCGGCAACTTAAGAAATTAAGGAGGTATTGCAGACGAAACAGTACCAGAAATGGCTCAAAGTGCTGGGCATTTAGAGTGCCGAGGAACAAGTGGCAAAAA
The DNA here is from genome assembly GCF_900964775.1 of Scleropages formosus. Taxonomy (NCBI): domain Eukaryota; kingdom Metazoa; phylum Chordata; class Actinopteri; order Osteoglossiformes; family Osteoglossidae; genus Scleropages; species Scleropages formosus. Next base: position 28,226,689 of record NC_041810.1, on the reverse strand, counting down.
CCAGGAGTTTAGTCGCGGGTTTTTTTTTTTTTTTTTTCTCCTCCTCTCCCCCCGCTGGGTCCAACGCGCGCTCACTCACCAGGGAAAACGCCATGAGTCACGGTGAGAGTCAGAGCGCGAGAGAGTCCGAGAGCACGAAAGAAGCGCGAGCACAACAACAAAAAAAACAACCGGGTGTCACGGCGCACGAGCTGCCGCGAGCGCGAAGTACTTAAAGCGCAGAGCCGCTCGGCGGAATTAGGGCAACATTGGGGGCACGTGCGCGATCGTCGGGGGCGGGAAGCCGGCGCGCGCGAGTGTATCTGGGGTCGGCGTTCGGACCCGCAGCCGCCATTTACTGGCGGGTGGAGATGTGGGTGTGGAGTGTCACGAAAAAAAAGCAACGGAGAAATCAGTTTAAATAAATAAATGAATAAATAAAGTTATATCCGCACATTTCTCCATGTTTGCAGTGACTTGCAAATTTATTTTGTCGATTGACCGATTACTGTCTGCGCTGTTTCACTGTTATTGAGTCATTATTGTGCCTTGCATTTTTTTCTTAAAAAATATATATTTTTTCCTTTTTCATGGGTAATACATAACATCTGCTTTCTACGTTGCACGCCTTCCGGAAATGTCGGATGGAAACGTTTTTTTTTCCCGCCATTTCATTCTTCCAGTATTTTAAAGTATTACATTTTTCGTTCATTTTTCTCCCGATGTGTGTGGTCAGCCACTTCAACACAAACTCTTTTACAATTAACTTTTAATTATAATAAGAATAACGGCTCGTTCTCCTACCTGGGTCAATTCCAGCTGTCCCCGGCACCTTTCCTTCGCCACACCGCTGGCTCATTATGAAATATTCTGCATCAATGGGCATTTTCAGTTTTAGTAAATTTTATTATTGTCTTGCAGAAGAAAAACATATCCTTCACCTTTTCACACAGACACGAGAATAAACAGGCAGACCAGACTGGACCATGAAAAAGTGATTTGGTCAACTAATGGAGCCCAAAAGACATTGAGCACCAGGGCATGCAGAATGTGCTACACATTGATTTAAATATTTTTTTTTTAAAAAAAGTGTCACTCAAAGAACCTAATTAATTACATTTCATTAGTTCACTACTCTTCAGTGGAAATCAAAAGTGGTATGTATTATTTTTATTAATGCCATAATAAGTCAGACTCAATGCAGACAATCTGAAAACCCCTTAGGACACAACACTTTGTTTTCTGCTGATAGAGAAAAAGAAAAAAATAGCTTCAATAGGTGAATTTTATAGAAGTCAAAAGGATTGAACACACAAACACTTCAAGAGAAAAACAGAATTATTCCCATCAGCCCAAAGAGCGTGGTTCCAAACACAAAACACTAACAGTCAAGTTGTTGACATGGGAAATTGTCTTTTCAATTTGATTGCAACATAGTGCCACATCACAGTGTCCAAATTATTTGTCACTTCTAGACTTGTACCTTGTACACCATTTTAAAAGAAAGTTACAAATCTCCAGGGCTTTAGCATATATCCTTGTGGATTTGAAGAAACGAAAAATTTCCCACATTTGGTGGATTTCAAACACAGGTGTATCTGTCATTCATTAAGGCAACCGTCTGTGTTCGTATTTTTTTCCGCACCAAAAGAGCTACAAGCAACACACAGATACACACACCTGAAATCTGTGGCTATACTTTAAGGATCTACAGACATATGATTTGTGATATTTGAACCCTTTCAGTTTGTTCTGAGGAGACGGGTGTGACCTCAGGGTCACCCATCATAACCAAACTCTACAGGCAAGTCAATGACAAAATAACAAATCTCCTCTGGTATTGCACTTAGCTGACTGCAAAAATGCTTCCGGAAGGATCTTCAGTAGGCTAATGTGTTAGCGCTGTGAGCAATACCACAAGTTCTGACCCTCCACACCTCTTGCCCTGAGTTTTACACATCCGACCTTCTCACTAGGACGATGAAGGAGATGATGTGTCCTTCTAACCTCCCCGTGCAACACCGGAGAAATTTACTCATTTAGCTGATGCTTTTCTCCAAAGCGACTTCCAATGATTTACCCATGTTTACAGCTGGGTGATTCGGACATCTCAAATGTGCACAAGGGAGGACAGCACTAAGACTGATTTGTTTCTTTGTTTAAAAAAAAAAAAAAAACATTTACCATTACATATGTTATTTGTACAGTTCTCTTGTAAGTATCAGCTTGGTGCTCTGCCTCTCTCACATTAACCTCGTATTGATTTAATGAGTTAAATGTGTCTTCATTACTAATCCTAACTGATCAGTTTTCATACACAATATTAGTAAATCCTTTCATCTGTATATCCATACTTTTCTTAATCTATTGTCAAACTGCTTGTATTTCATGATGAGACCAAGTGTAGGAAGGAGACTTTTGCGAGAAAGCTGAAGGTGGATTCTTCACTGGGAGAGGGCGTGGAGGATGTCCTTCACCAGCATGGTGCCAATCACCATCTTCTCACAGTTGACAGTCAGCTGTGCAGTCCGGTCCCTCTTGGTTATCACAGTAACCAACACTAAACTGTTGCTGGTCATCGTCTTTCCCGCGAACCTGGACACCAGCGGTGAGCAGGGAGGAGGAGTGGAGCTGAGTTTAGGTCAGAGTGTTAAAGGATGAAATTGAAAGCAAAGCCACAGGAAGAAGAGACACAAAAATAATAAGGATGTCATTTACAAATATGTATTTTTGTAAGTGTTTAAAGATGTTACTGATACATATAATTACAAACCGGGACAGCAGGGTCATACCTCTAGAGCTCCCTGTCTCATCACAGCCTCTACAGCAGAGGTTCTTGAGCTTTCCTAGGCCCCTTCAAGGGTCTAGGGGACAGCTAAAGACTCCCTCTTAGAAAAATGTCCATAAAGAAATTCTGAGAAATTTTTGCAATCAAAACTGATTACCTTCACAAAGAATTAAGTTACAGATAGTAACAGTCAGTATCGATAACCCAAAATAAGGTTTCAGTGGTCCAGAGTCTACTCTGGAAGCACAGAGCATTATCCATGCCCACACATTCACACACTAGAGTCATCGATTCATAAACACCAACACATAACTTTGGACTGTGGGAGAACAGCAGAGAACCAGGAGGAGACACACACTACCCACTGCACCACTGTGCTGCCCCATAGATAGAAGTAGCATAGAAATATTTTATTTGCCTTCTATTTTGGGAGGCAGTGTCATTTCAGATCAATGATGAACTTAATGGACCACCTGGAAGCTGTATCCTCAGACCATCTTGCAGTCCATGGAGCCCTGGTTAAGAATCTCTGCTCCACAGAGACAACATGCAAGTACTAGGGTTGGACACAGCGGTGGGCCGATGCAAGCTCACCTGTACTCCTGGTCTGAGCCACAGGGCACTTGGCCAACGTTGGCAGCAGCGGTGACCCTCTGCACAATGGCGTAGTCGCTCTGGCATGCCTCACCCAACACTAAAGTCTCCTTGATCTCATTCATGCCCATCAACTGACCTGAGAAGGTTGGGTTCAGGTTCAGAGAAGTTGACAGGGGAGAACACCACGCTGTCAGACCTCTGCCACTGATCCCCTTTCTTAGAGAGTCTACAGGGATCCCCCCACAGAGGCTGACACTCATCTAAAAGATTCATTGTAAAGTATCCCTCGAGACTGAGCTAGGATCCTGCTAATGACAGTCAAACAAGTCAACATCTTGAGTTGTGCACTATCCATCTAAGATGGATGGGGAATGTATGGGGAAAAAATGCAAGGATATGATGAGTTCATTAGCTTAGAGACCTCTTCAAACTTGGCACCAGTTAGGGAAGCGGGTTGCTATGTTACAACAAGATGTGAAGATGAGGGCTCTCAGCTTTGTCTTATGAATGATTAGAACACAAATCACGAGTTGCGCCCTCATTAAAGGGATCCTATTTCTGGTGTCGTTCGAGTGCTTGTGAATGAAGGAAAATGACCGTTCAAGAAAAGTCATGATGAAACCCATGATGAGCAATGCAAACGGCACATCAACGGAGCTCGTAATTAGTGACAAGTTTAACACCTGAGTCCTACTTCTTTATTCAAGGGCTTTCGGCTAAAGGGAACAGACGGTGGACAGTGGTTCAGGCCAACTGATCGTTCAACAACGTGGCTCCACAATGGCTGTAACTCACCTTGTTCCTTTTTGAACTCGTTCTCCAACATAAACACCGGCGCCATTAGCTCTCCCACAGGGGGCTGGATGGACACACAGAACTTCCTGGTGTGGGTGCTGAGCGAGAGAAGAGACTCATGCTGACGTGAGGGCATCTCCACTTTGAGCGTTGAGAATTACGGGATCTTCTCTGTCCCTTTTTGAAAGTTTCTCCATTACCATTCATTCATTGACCTGTCAGTTTTCTCCACAATCACTAAGAGCGCAAGGCCTGTGCACAATGTTTCTGATAATTATTTTCTCATTTATACAGCTACGTCACCTTGATCAAGGGTTCTAGAGCAGGAGGAGGACTTGAACCCAGAACCTTTGATTGCAAGGCATTATGCCTCTTGCTGTTTAAAACCTCCTGGAACGTGTAGTGTGACTGAGGATGTCAGACTCAACTCGGCAGGTTCACTCAAAGAAGACACTACATCTTCCAGATGAACTTTTTTTTTTTTAAACACACTTCTCTACACCTTATCTAAAGACCCTGGTGTTCACAGCAGTTCCTTGCACATCACCATATGTGGGGCTGAGGGTGGGGTAGCAGGTTACTCTTACCAGAGCTGGAAATTGGCCGCCTGCGTAGAATCACAGAAGTCGATGCCCATCACCGTGGTGACCGTCTCGCCGGGTGGTAGCACCTCTGACAACATTACCACGGTAGAAATGACAGCAGCGAAGATGAAAAATATCATAACGGGGAGGATACATCAGAGAAAGCACTCAGCTGATGAAACAGTGTTTGGAAGTGCAAAGCGATGCGTGGTAAAGTTTGTGTTTACTGGAGGGTTTTACCAATGACAACTCCAGGTTCATTGCTGCACATGTGTATTTACTGTATAATTAAGGCAGATTTTGGCTCCAGTTTCCACTGATCTGTGCAAAGTGTTGTGCCACACTGAGCAACTGCTTCTGATTACTAATAGGGGGGGGGAAAAAAAAAAAAAAAAATCGAGAATATGCTGCAGAAAACAGTTTGCAGAGCTGTTAACCATTATTTAGCGGACACCTTACAGTATACATATAATACAGTATAATAATAATAAGGCAGCTTATAATATTATGTTTGTAGAATAAGTGACTTGTAGAAATTGGTAAATTGCTATAGCAGGATTATTTTTACTGGATCCCTTTGAAGTAAGTGGCTTGGTCAAGGGTGCTACACTTGAAGTTGGGATTCAAAGCCAGGTCCTTTGATTGTAAGGTGACCACTCTTGACCTGTAGACCACCTGACCAAAGGTAAGTGGTTTTTCGAGGCGTTCCAGGGCTCACGCACCGATCTCTGGGAACTCCTTGATCCTCATGCCGGACTGCAGCCTGGGCTCCCGGACACGCAGGTTCCGGGCCTCTGTGTCCATGTGGTTGGTGAACTGGATCTGCACGGTGACCATGTGAGGGTCGCGTACGAATGGTTGGCGGCCGAAGCAGTAGCCCACAGCCAAGCCCTCGCCGGTGAGGCGGTGCAGGAGCTCATAGGTCTTCAGTGAGCTGAACGTGGGGCTGATGGTCTGCGCAGAGCACGGCAAAATACACACGAATAACACCCGGCTGTGCCAGAATAATTTAAGTAATTCCAAGCCATTCTTCAATGTAAAGATCCAGGTTAAATTTATTTAATTGTTTATTCAAGTTACTGTAACAAGGCCAGTATGAAGAAGAATTACAGGTCACTGTCTGGAGGAATTGCAGTTCAAGTCACTTACAGGAGGGGGCAGTGCAGAGTGGGTCAGGGACAAGCCTTCCAGATCTGCCACTAGACTGCTGGACATAAAACTGTTGACCGGGTTGACCCGAGGAGACGGGTTCAAGTCAACTGGATGTCGGTAGGGAAACAAAGAGAAGGTGGGATTATCCACAGATGTCACATACCCAGAATAAACATAATAGGTATTCTTCAATGAAGTAACCACATCATACCGCAATAAACTGCAGTTCAGCCTCTGAGGGTGTAGAGGTATCTAACTTAAGAGTCCTTTTTCAAGTCACATTTTAATGTAATTTTTAGGATGCTTTGTGCAGCACTTACATTTATTTATTTAGCAGATGCTTTTCTCCAAAGCGACCTCCAATGAACTCTATGTAGTTTTGTCAGCCCACACACCTTATTCACTGTGGTGACATACACTGCTTACAATGGGTCACTCATCCATACATCAGTGGAACACACACACACTCTGGGTGAACCTAAACAGCATGTCTTCAGACTGTGGGAGGAAGCCAGAGCAAATCCACGCAGACATGGGGAGAACATGCAAACTCCACACAGACTGAGCGGGGATCGAACCCACGTCCTCTCGCACCACAAAGACACAGTGAGACAGCAGCGCTACTCACTGTGCCACCCACTTAATAGGAATATCCCAGCACTTTCACCACATGTACAGATTCTGTATGTCGACCGTGTGTTTATGTGCTTATTACTCACCCACTCACTCACTACACTTACATTTATTCATTTAGCAGATGTACATCTCGGAGAACAATAAAAAAGTGCATTACATGAACAGAAGGAAAGATCTGGATGCAGAAACGTGATTCTTGAGTAGAGTCAATTTATCACATACCACCATATAAAAGAGAATATATACATTAATACATTTCACGAGTAGATGCATATAGGTTTTTCCCTTATTAAACAAATCGTTATGAAAAAGTATCGTTACTATCATTAACTGTTTATCCATGTTAGGATGATATACTTTCTGTTTTAGTGGCACTCCTTCAATTAAGGGTTTATCTGAAATATAAATGTTACATAAATGTTGGGTGGTGTGAGAGGAGGTGGGTTCGATCCCCGCTCAGTCTGTGTGGAGTTTGCATGTTCTCCCCGTCTGCAAGGCTTTCCTCCAGGTGCTCTGGTTTCCTCCCACAGTCCAAAGACATGCTGTTCAGGTTCCCCATAGTATGTGTGTTCCACTGATGTATGGATGAGTGACCCAGTGTAAGTAGTGTATCTAGCAGTGTAAGTCACCGTGGTGAATAAAGTGTGTGGGCTGATAAAACTACACAGAGTTCACTGGAAGTCGCTTCGGAGAAAAACATCTGCTAAATGAAGTAACGTTAACGTAACCGTATCACATACAGTCATCTAGGTCAAGGAGAGACACTTCCTGCTTCTCTTCTCTAGGCTTGTCAGGTGCTCTGGGTGTGATGGCCTGCAAAAATAATGAAGATTAAAAAAAGAAATCCAGTAAAGTAATACCTGGTGGACATTATGGACAGGTGGATGGGATGGGATAAGATTGAATAGGACTGTGACACCCTATCCTATATATATCCTATCCTATCCAGCACCACACTAACTCCCACCTTCTTCTTTGCATTTCTTTTGGCTTCTGTGTCAGGCTCAGACTCTTCCTTGGACTCTGTCTCAGACTCGGACTCCGACTCGGAGCTCTCCGACGAGCTCTCCTTCCCCTCCTCCTCAGACTCCGACTCACTTCTCGGCTCTGTCGTCTTCTTCGCCGTCCTCCTCTCCTCTCCGCTGCTCCGCTCGCTGCGGTTCAGGTTACAGCCGTGTTACAGGAGCTCCCATTTCTCGAAAAACGGGCCGACTCATTTTTGCAGCTCGACTTGCTGTTTAATACCTTGATTCGGGGTGCCTGGATACATAATCCCGTTCAGTGAACGCGCACGCACACGCACACACACATACACACACACACTTAAATTACAGTCACGTATCCAGCTTGTCTGTTGCAACCCCAACTGCCATTGAGTTAATTCTGCAGCTAAAGCTATTTATTTTGCTGCCCTTACTAGCAAGGTGTGTGTATGTGTGTTTGCAGTTAATCCAGTCTGGCTGGATTTTTTCCTCTTCATTATTATTATTGAAGTCCTCCCAGTTGCTGACATCCCATGGTTTCACTCCTCACCTATCACCCGTCTCCTGTGTGACTCTCTGAGCTCGGCTGCTCTTATCCGCCTTCCTATTTGGCTTCTCCTGCTGCTCGGACTCCGATTCCCCTCCACTGTCCTCACTTTTGGAACCCGAGTCGCTTTCCTCAGTGGCGCTGCTGCTCTCTGACCCGCTGCCTGTGTTTGAGTCTGTGGGGACGAGGGAGAGAGGGTCAGTGGAAGGTCTGGATCACTAGTGACACAACAGCACGGATACAAATCCAAATATTCATGTGGAATACATGAACATTAACTAGGTCGCTATGGCGACCCAACATCCACTGTGGTTACCGCTGTCAGCCGATTCGGTCAGCCGAGACTCGTCCTCAGAGTCTGAGTAGAATGGTTTCTCCACCTTTTTCTTCTCCTTCCGCTTCTCGCGACTGCTGCTCTTGGTCCATTCCGGAACCTGTCGGAAGGCAAGGACAGGGTCACTGCCATGTAACTAGACCCACAAGGGGTAGAAAACCACACAAAACGTGTATTGCCACCATAAAATCTGCACCCAGTGTCCCCCAAAAGAAGAACCAAAGCATGGTCTTGGGAATTTTTTCCACATGCTGCTCTTCAAGGAGCTCGACAAGTTGACAGCAGGGGTTTGTGGATCACTGGGGATTTGGGATGCTCTTTTGGCATGCAGACCATGGTTTAAAAAAAAATAGGTTGATCCCCATCGATTAGTGGCTCTCTTTCCACATCCTCAGAGGAGTTCATCCCCTGGGGTTGACTTGCGAAGCAGAGGTGAACCACAATCACTAGTGCCCTAAAAACGTCCTAGGAGTCGATCTGTAGTAACTATCAGGGACAATACAGCTGATTCAGGACAAGATGTCCAAAAGAAGTGTAAATTATTGCCCATCTGTTTGCTCTTATGAGCGAAGATCCATCCTTTCTCAATAAGTGCTAGTCCAATGCAAGGTCACAGTGGTCCAGAGCATATCCCTGAAGAACAGAGCACCTCGTGTCAACTTTCCCTGAGCTCCTCCAGCCAGGAAGCTACATGAGTTTGACTGCTGACCTGTCTGGTGGCCTAAGTGGTCACACATTGCTGCTTTATCCTACACATCAATGGTCAGTGCAGAGATACAGAGCTCACAGGACAAACGATGGGCGAGGAGATTGCAGAAAGTACTTTTGGAAGAATAACAATATCAGCACACATCACAGCACACAGAAGATGAGGAGATCCGAAGAGAGACACCCGGAAATCCTGCTGTCCACCTGCACTTTACCTCCCGCTTGAGTAGACCCCCAGACCCTTGTCTGTACTAGCTAACCCAACCTAGGTGGATGACCCCAGAAATGAGCTTGAGGCCAGACTTCTATCTCTGACCACTGTGGACAGACAATCCAAGAGATCTATAGATCTGAAGGACTCCTACCACTCAGTGGAGCCCATAGGGACTCATGAGAGACAGCTCTCCGATTGGGGATGTGACAGTCAACCGCCACAGGACCGTCTCACTCTTCCTCACTCTTCACAATATCATGTACAGTTATTATGTAAGTACTTGTATAGTCTGTCTTAGGTTATGTGTATGTATAGTTAACTGTTTATAGTATATGTATATTTAGATTAGCGACTTAGTAAGTTAGCTATGTAGGTCTAAAAACTGTCCTTATGTCTAGTGTTGTATGTTTATATTTATGCTTATTTACGCAGCACCGTGGTCCTGCGAGACACGACATTGCGTCCCACTGTATGTCCACACATGTAGTGGAATGACAATAAAGCTCGACTTGACTTGACTTCCTACCCGCTGTCTGTCTTCTGAGAACATCGAGTTCGTCATCAGCATGGAGGGAATGAAACCGTCGCCACCTGTGACTTCACGTACTGCTTTGTGTTTCCCGGTACTATAGTTACGTAACCCTTTGCTTCAACGAATTCGAGCTGCCCGCTTCAGCGCTGACGCAGTCGTGCTTTTCCTCACACTCCTTTAATAACATCCAAATACAAATGTGCAAGAAACAAAACGGACAACGTATGTAACATTAAGAGACAACCACAACGGTCAATTTGGGGGGAAAAAATAGAAGTATTTGGTCAATTTCAAAGAACATCGCATCCAAGGAGCATCAGGACTATGTTGCAGGACCTACCCTACACCCAAGGACCACGTGCAAGGCTCAAGGCCTGTCTATAACACCTGAAGGCTGTCTGGAAGGCCAGAGGTTAACTAGAAGGATAGAGAAGTGGGACAAACACACTCCAACGGGGAGGGGGCACCTCTTGCCAGTCTCCCAGCAAGCCGATCCGCCCCTCACTGGGTGAAATGGCTTCCTCCAGCTGTGGAGCAGGATAAAGAGGAGCAGGTCATACACAGCTGAGTGGGGTGCGAAGCAGATGGGTCACTGAAAATGTGAACGCCCTGCTCTTATTGCTTCCGGAACTGATTGCAAGAGTGGAGGGGGAAAGTACAGAGTCTGGATCGACACCCGGTGGAAACTCGCAGTTGACAGGTGTGCAAAGTCATGGTTTTGATGTGGCAAGTGGGGCAGCTGTGTACTGAAAGGCGGAGCTGTATCTCCACCTCGTTGGAGGTGCAGCAACCCGAGCTGTGAAATGTGAGTGTCCAGAGGCAGGGGGGGCACCTCTGGGTGGAATTTCAGCTCTAGGGTGTTGTGTGACCTGCCATGTGCCTGTCTGCTTATCTTTCGGTAGCAGAACAGTCTGCATCCTGTTGCCATGGGCACCCCGATAGCCTCGCTGGAGAGAGGAGTGACTCTCCCAACTGACACTGCCAGTAAGGTCAGCCTGCTCCTGCATAAGATCATTAGCGTGTATGACATTCGCAAACACACATACGCATTTGTACATGTACACATTTACTTGAGCCCAGTGTACAGCAGAGCGCTGCTTGAAAGCTGGAAGGTTTCCTAGGGGTGCGAACAAGCTGCTGCTCTCCCCCAGAACTGCTCACAGACCCACAGCTCACCCTTCGCCACCCCAGGAACCCCACTCTTTTACTGTTACAGTTTCCATGGCAACACACAGCATCCATCACCTCCACATTGCGCACGGAAGGATCCGGGGCGGTTTCGGGCCAGTCGGGCAGCTCCTGGTAGCCCCCCGCCTTGACGTTGAGCAAGTGCGAGAGGGAGCCCAGCTGGAAGTGGTCTCTGTCTACAGGACACAAAATCACATGGAGACAGAGTAGTCCCACAAATACACTCTGAGACTGGGGGGACCTGTCTCTAGAGTCATCACCCTGCTAGTGTCTCTCCTGTACCTTTGAAGGGAGACTCGAGGATGGGGGCTGGCTTGAGAGCCAGGAAGAGCTTCTTGGCGTACTTGCTGAGGGCGCCGCCCTTGTCGGTGGGCACGATGAGCTGGCGTATGAACCGCGCCCGGTCCCGGATATCATAGTTCTGGTCGTACTTGGCAAGGTTCAGCACGTACTGAGTAAGCAATTTTGTCTGAAACATAGGACAGATTTTTTTTTTTTTTTTTTTTATTTAGAAAATACAAGTTACTGATACAGGACTGCTGCTTTGCTAGAACCCCATGACATTAGAAAGCTTAAGATCTGAGATTTTCGGCACCAGGCAGAGATACTGAAGTTCCCATCAAGGCTGCATGACCTGAACTGAGAGCCACAGACAGTGCAGGTGAGGACCATTGTGAGGCTGGGTTGGGTTGACTACAGGCACCCATGCGGTTAACTGTCCCAAAACAACCCTCCCTTAGGATGCCAACCCAACCACAGGTAGCCTTTCCCAACCACCTCTGAACCTCTACTTTGGTCATCATTTTGATCCTTCTACCTTGAAAAACGAAAGTCGGAAACATTTTTGAGGCGCAGGACACCGTGAAAGAGTGCTGCCTATGGACATCAAGCTGTGCTTGGTGACATACAAAACACATGCATTTGGATGCTTTGTGTGTCTCCCAGACTGTGGTATTTACTGTGATTATGTGGTCACCATCAGAATTTAAAGTCATAGTATTGTCATCAATTCATTTACCCAATGGCTTTGTCCAAAGTAACTTACAATGTTGGCCCTGTCCGCTAAGCTACTGTACTTGTACAGTGATTTTATCCATTTATACAGCTGGGTAATATTTACTCTATTAAGTCAGAGTAAGGATATTGTTGAAGAGTAGTACAGTAGGAATGGGATTCAAACCCAGGTTCTTCTACTGCAAGGTGAGAGCTCTAACCACCACACTAAGTGCTGCAGGTATGAGAGCTATAGCCACCCTAGGGTACAATAGACCAGCGCTCCACCCACTGGGGACCCCTGCTGTTGTTCAAAAGCACCAAACACAAACACCATCAGTTCTGGAACACAGCAACAAAAGCCCCTCAGCGTCTTGGCAGCACATCCTGCCAAAAACGTTCTCTTCTCTTCCCTTCCTTTTTCAGCTCATTTTCAATCACTAGTGTAATTAATTTACCATACACTACCATTACCGTAAAACATCTTCTGTCAGTAAATCTCCCTGAGGGGAACGTTAACATCAATAGCATCTTGTTTAGCAAAAAGGTGGATCCCTGTTATATTATATGGTGAGTGCAGCCTGCTCACCTGCTTGGAGTTGGTCAGGTAGAGCTTGGCTGCCAGGTTGAGGATCTGCAGCTTCACAATGTCCTCCTCGCTGGTGAAGGACTTAGCCATTTTTCTCAGCACATCCGGAGCGATCTTGGGCACGTGCTCACAGTACTCGCCAATGAGCCACAGTATACTGGCTCGTGCCATGGGCACCTGAGGGGTTGGGGAGCAGAGAGGAAGACATGAAGAGCAAAGTGCTGCAGCACCCATTGAGGCTGGGTTTGGGGGATTGGAGAAGGGAATTTGCAGTGAATGCAGAGAAAGAGGACTTGATCTTAAGACTCAAGGTTCTTAAAAGGCAGAGAAACACTGTCGAACCCTTGTACAAGCTATTCTAGTTGACTGTAAACATAAAATGTTAGATGATAGAGCCTCACCTGGATGTTTTCTATGAGCTTAGCCATGTGCTTGATGATGTCACTGTGCTGCTCCGGCTGCATCTGCAGCAGCTTCTTGATGACCACCACAGACTCGGCCACCACCAGCTCTGCAGCGGTCACATTACTTAAGCATAGTACAAAAACATAATGGCATGATGTGGTATTCAAGATAGCTTTTGCTGAATGGTTTCGTTTTCATGGTGAAGTGCTACGGAGCATTTGGCGGCATTTGAAGAGCAAGCAATGCATTTTATGGCATGATCTACAGGAATGGCAGGGTTCCTCAAGGACTCACCATCACGGTTGGACAACAGTTGGACCAGCCCATTTAGACACGTGTCCCTCACCTCCCCGATGTTGGTAGCACAGCGGCCAATCGCTTGAATGGTGGCAGCAACAAAGTCCTTATCCATGCTTTTAATATATGTCTGAGGAAGGAACATTAAATAAAGTATATTTCCCAGCAAGCACTTCGGCCCTGAACAGACATGCGAGAAAGTTCCTCATGGAAATAGAATGAGCGTGAAGCCAATTCACGTTACCTGGAATTCTCTCAGAATAATAGATATGCTGGTCTCGGTTGCCAAGTTGGTTAGCACCTCTAGCTGCAGAGAGACCAAAAGACACATCCTAATCAAAGTGAAGGGCGAAATCAAGCTTGTTCATTTAAATCAGATTTTAACCATGTCAATGGTACCATCAGGTATTCTTTCTTTGAAAGAGTCACTTGTTGCATTACTGCTTTAGAAAATTTGGGATCAGATATATACAGGCAGGATGGGGTGCGGTGGCGCAGTGGGTTGGACCTCGGTCCTGCTGTCCGGTGGGTCTGGGGTTCGAGTCCTGCTTGGGGTGCCTTGCGACGGACTGGCGTCCCGTCCTGGGTGTGTCCCCTCCCCCTCCGGCCTTACGCCCTGTGTTACCGGGTAGGCTCCGGTTCCCCGTGACCCCGTATGGGACAAGCGGTTCTGAAAATGTGTGTGTGTGTATATACAGGCATCCCTCGATTTATGAAATTAATTTGTTCTTGAAAACACTGCAGATGGTTTTGGATACCGAAAGAATATTTCTCATTATTTTACTTAAATGATAAAAATACAAATGCTTTTCTGATTTTTTTGTTCTGTAAATTGAAAATTGAATATCAACACCCAAGAACTGTTCCACCGAAATTCTGGATTAACAAAAATGTGTAAATTGAGGGATGCCTGTCATTACAAGTTACCTTGTCCATTGTTTACCTGCTTCCAGCTACTCCAGCACTTTTCTGTAAACTTCACGCATGGCAAGACTCTTAACTAACTTCCTGCTTCATATTGCATAGTGAAAAAAACATATTTAAAATGATCTGTCCTAAGTTAACATTAAACAGCCATTAGTTCAAGGTCACCTTGAGAACTTTGATCTGGGTGGGGTCTGTGGAGCGGATGTAGAAGCTCTTCAGGTAGGTTTCAAACATCCCCTAAAAGAGGTGGGATTTTCAGTTACTTTCAGTTTTAGATCTTTAAGTGTATGTGAAGCTAGAGACGCAATGTTCTTCATTCTAGAATCTTCTTCCAACAGATGAGCAATTACTGCTCTTCTAAGCCACCTGCATGTTGCACTGCAGTCATCCTAGAGTTATACGTATATCAATGGCTTGACTGCGCAAAAGCTTCTAGGAGATCCCAGAATATTCTATGTCCTCGTAATCCCCAACAGTGGAGATATACTAAGTCTTGCCGATACTTGGCAGACTGGTTAGGAGACCTCAGTGCTCCCTCAGCTGAGATGCTTTGATGTGAATACAACCGCACATAGTGGCATCAACTCACCTTGCGTTTTATGGACATAGTTGCCACGTTCTGTAGGACCACAAACTGAACTTCACTGCAGAGAAAAGGAGTTCGGTCAGTACCCAGCCTGAGCTTGAGGACACCGAGAAATGAGTATCACAAGCATTTTTTATATTTTAATTTATTATTTAACGAATAAATGACTAGTGCCCATGAGGACTGACCTGTGACTCCTCAGTAGCCGCACCAAAGCCTTGGCGGTGACCCCCACCTCAGCTTTGGGGGCCAAGTGGAAGTAGAGCTGAGCAACAGCCATAACAACCTGCAGATACACACAGAAGCACAAACATTGTAACACTAACTGCTCACGCTCACTTTACTGCCTGTGGTCCAACCCTGAGCATGACAAAGATCACAATGTATGAAACCGTGACTATGGTTCTAAGTCACGATGTGTACGAGCATGATTTCTGGTCTGCAGTCAGCACTCACTGCTGCGTTGCGGCTCTGAAGGAGGGGCTTGGTGTTGCGCAGCAGAAGCCTGTGGTCAGGGTCCATCACGTAGGGTTTCTTCTTCTCAACCTTCTCCTCCTTTCCCTCCTCCTCATCAGAGCCATAGAATTCCTTCTCTTCACCTTCCTCCAGTAGGACCTCCTGCATTGGGTTTCAATGAGGTGGAAGGGAGCAGAGACAGAGTGTCACACATGTTAGAGAAAGAAGTCAAAGGTAGCAGGGAGGGTGCTGACATCCAAGCACACACTCACATTGGCATTGGGGTTGAGGAACTGCGTACGGGCGTAACGCGTCAGCATGTTGATGATGACCACCTGGCCCCATTCCTCCACATCGATCAACAGGTTGCAGAGCTTGCGGTAGTTCTTGTGGATAAGATCGATGCGTTCGGGACACACGCCCTCGAAGGCCATGACTACGCTCCCAGCCACGAGCTGCCATGGACGAGGTAGTGAATGGGATGCAATAACTCTCGCTAACCAACACATGCAAACCCGTGACAATGAGAAACCGGACTCACCGTTGTTTTATCAGCGAGAAGTTTCTCAATGACTTCTATCAGAGGTTCCTTCTGCTCTGGGTCCAAACTGGACATGGGAGAAAGCCTTTAAGTAATAGGCTATGGTGGTCTTTGAACTTGTGTGGGTTTTTGGCTCACCGTGATGGGACTCCATGTGATGGCATGTGTCAAGATGGAACTGTTTGGGTGAGGATTCCCTCTGTTATGGAACACCTTGTATTGAAACTCCTTTTGTGGAAACTCCTTGTGATATGACTCTCTGTGTCAGGTCTGTGTATGATGGGAGAACCCGTGACGAGATTGGCTGCGTGGAGAGCCCTTGTAACAGGACTGTGTATCAAGGGCTAACCAGGTTCAGACAGAAACTTCCAGACCTCCACCTTTCTATGATGCTGCATGACATCTGTACCTGTAGAGCTTGGGTATAGCATGGGCTGCCGTCTTGCGTACGTAGGGGGACATGTCAGAGGCAGCATCCTTGATGGCCAACATCATGATGGGTATAATGATGGTAACCCGGATGCTGGAAAGGACTCGCAGAGCACTGGCTCGGATCAGCTGGTTCGGGTCCTGGTGGGTTCAGCCACAACGATAAGTACAGCCAGAGGGACCACACATTACGTTTACAATTATTCATTTACCTGAAGCTTTTCTCCAAAGTGACTTACAGTATTAAGCTACTTACAGTGATTTATTTATACAGCCGTGTAGTTTTTACTGGAGGAATTTGAGGGTCAATACCTTTGTGGGAAATGAGAAGGGACCTTTTAAAAAGCAGAGACCAACAAGAGCTAGAGACAGAAGGGGGAAGGTTGCTCTGGTGGCTCTGGAGTTACAGACTTTAGTTAAAACTGTTGTTCCTCTCTTGCAAAAACATGTTGTTGACTTGTTTGCTCTCTTTTGCTCTTTTTTTTTTGGCTATATTTGCTTTGTTATGGGAAAGAAGAATAAAAAGAGCCACAAATGTGCACACACTCAACCCTTGCCTGGTCCCTCCTTGAACCTGACATGCCCTGGTGGCCTGCAGCAGAAGATGGGATTCAAAACGTAGAGATGGGTCTAACCATCATGACACCTGCTGCCCAGTACACTGGTACATTAGCCAGAGGGTTTCCAGCTTACTGATGGTCGTGAATACTAAAGCAGTGGTGCTTCTGGAGACTAGAGTTGGTATGGGAATGAGATGTGCAGCAGCCAGTGAGTGTCCACATGATAACGTATCTAGATTTCCTAAATCTGGTATAGTGGCCTGTTCACATGTGATGTCATTATAATGCTTACAGTTTGCCTTCCTTTCACCTTGAGGTTTAATAAACTATAAAATCTTTACATGGAACCAATATAACCACCTTAGATTAAAAAACACCTTCTACATGACTTAAAAGGGTGTGAAGGCTTTGTCAGGAATGTGCCACACACGCACGCACACACACACACACACACACAGTCTGAAGCTGCCTGTCCTAAACAGCGTTGCGGAGAACCGGAGCCTAACCCGGCAACACAGGGCGCAAGGCTAGAGGAGGAGGGGACACACCCAGGACCAGACGCCAGTCTGTTGCAAGGTACCCCAAGCAAGACTCGAACCCCAGACCCACCAGAGAGCGGGACCTGGCCAAACCTGGCCTGCTGCGCCACCACGCCTCCTGGAATGTGCTTCTTGCAAACAAAATTTTCCTCTACACATAGTTACGTTCTTCGCTTTGATACGCCAACCTTTAAGCCTCTCTGGAAGGTGGAGATGGAGAGAAGTGCCAGGTCCTGTTGCTCTTCAGCATAGCGCACAAGGTACACATACACCAGCTTCTTCACCTGGAGAATGGGAGAACGTTATCTACAGATACACCTTCCTGACTTGGTTGGTAAGTGTGTGTCAAGCAGCTAATGTGATCAGCTTAAGTGTGTGTGGGGTAGCGTGATCAGACTTACCTCAATGTTCTTGCAAGCCACGTTCTTCACCACTGCAGGGAAGAGGTCTGAGGCATTCTTCCCCCTGGCCATCATCTATGATATTAAATCATCTTTATGCTCATTTTCAGCTCAGCAGGTATTTTACTGAAGCATATGCTCATGAATACACTAAGAGGGCCTGCTGTGAGGACTGAACATACAGCTTCTCGCCCTAAAAGATCACCTCCTTGACCACCGCGCTACCTGCTGGAAGCCAATGACCTGTCGGCGCTCATCGAGGGAACTGTACGCAAACCACACTCGAGTCACAGTCCCTAGAAACCCACTTACAATTTCTTCCTGCGGGGGGGAATCATTGCAGTGCTGCCCCCAGCCTGCAGAAAAATCTAGACTTCTGACACCACAGAGACGGACATTAGGCACGTGGCCTAGGGGATGGAAAAACGGTAACCTCAGCCACGTGTGTACGGCCTGCGCTCAGCTCACGCACGCACAGTGAGAGGCCTGCACGACTCCATTCTTCCTGGTTCTTTCTCTCTGTGTTCTGAATAATTCAGTCCTGGACATCTTCCTGCAAAGCTCTGATATCAACACCGGTGATAAATATTTAACACCTCAACTGCAGCTTCTTTCACTTACATCTGTCCCATTTAATAGGGCACTGCCAAGCCTTTACCTTAGCAACAGCGCCAGAAAGCAGAGCGTTGGGTCTCGGCTTGCTTTGCATAGACCAAGCCGTTCCCAGAACCTTACGTTAGGTGAAGGATGAGCTGGAAACTCGCTATCCACGGAGGACGTCCTCGACTTGTTAAATGATGCTGCTCAACGGTATTACTCTAAGTTGATCTTCAACAAAGCCTATAACGTCTTGTATTTTCTAATCAGACCCTCATCGGATGTATGGCAAGAGTGTTCATTTTCATTGCACCAATACCACACTCACACATAGACGTCTGACTCACAGTGATCTGCTGTGTCATATGAGGTGTCTTTAGTTCCACGTGAGAGAGAAGTCACTACTCACTGCCACAATCCTCTTCATGGCTTCCAATTTCAGGGAGTCCTTATTGCTGTCCAGCATTTCCTTCAGGTCATCGTGTCTGGAACGGAAACACTCAGGCCTCAACACTCCGCAATCTCACGGCAAGACTCTCTGGAAATGCCACTAAGAAAATAATCCTCTTATACTGGACTTACCACAGACCTAACACGTTATTCCATTACACTGCTTGCAATGATGACCATAATTGTTACCAGCTATTGGCTTTGCAGGTGCCTTCATTGAGGATGACCCAACATGATATTTCCCGTCACTTCCCTCACCGAGAGCTTCATTGTTCAGCCCAAGTTCTCACAAGCAGCTAATTGGCGGACATGAGGTTCGTGATCCTCCGGAGATGTACCAGCTTCACAGTGAGGGTTGATGTGATGTTAAAATACAGAGGTTTCTCTCAATTAAATTAAATGTGAAGACATCTAAACCTACTTGTCTGTGCTATGACTGATCATAGCTGCTCACCCACCCTTTAGGATCAAACCTGCTTATAAACTTCCACACAAGAAGCGACAGATGGAAAGCGCCCATTTATTTGAGAACCAGGCGGCGCTGTGGTTAAGGAACTGAATTCATGCCAAAAAAGGTTAAAGCTGTTTCTTTGAGCAAAGTGTTTAACGTAAACTCTTGTTTTAAATGTTCACTCAAGCAGATGAGTACATTTATGACCTGAGCTGTTTGCTTTGGAGAAAAGAAAAAAAAACATCTGGTAACCCTCTAAATAACACATTTGGGGTAATTATACCAAGCTGTGAAATTTAATAACCAAAGAAACTGCTCTAATTGCATCACGGTGATACAGGAGGAACATGTGTAGAACCACGCTGTACCATCTTCTCAACTCCTTTCCTCTGAAGATCAACCCGATTGCTCGATTCTTCCTTTCGGATGTTGGCAACAGTTCAATAACATTGGCTCCTTTGTTGAGATCGCGGTGTCGTACCTGCAGGTGGAGACACCCGTTTGCCGCTGCCATCAGTAACGTGATATGCAGCCTCACCATCTTTTATTCAAAGGAAAATTCTCACGAGATTCGGAAAGGTGGAGTAACTTAATCGCCCATGCCTGTGGGCGTCCTTTTCGTTACATCTTATCAAGGACCTCTGGATGTCTCATTAACCTCAGTAACCCCCAACCTCAGCAGTAAATATGTGATCTGACATTAGGAAAATTGCCACTTAGGACACACTTCACAGAAGTTATTGCAGGTTTAACACCTAACTTTATCATCATCATTATTATAAATAATCAAAATGTAGTCATCGCCTTTCCCCAAGGTGGCTTACAATGCTAGGTTTGTGCACTCAGCTACTTGCACTGACTTGTCCATCTATACAGCAAGGTAAGTACCTCAACCAGTTGATCAATTTGTGGTTCAAATCGTGGTCCTTTTTATTAAGGTGACAGCTCTGATGGCAGCATTCAGGGCTTTCCTTCTAGTGACATACGGCTGGGAACAGGTAACACGTGCTGAACCGCAGCGTGTGACCCGTCAGCAACCGCAGGGATCATTAATTCATACAGTTTGTCTCGAAAGCATAAGTAGAACTGCCATTGAGAATTTGTGTGAAAAAAGAAAAAGAAAAAAACCATTATCAGAAATACAAAGTCTGACAGTAAAGTCCTCTGCGTGCGTTAAAACTCAAACGAAGGAATTTGGGTACGAGGTCCTGCAGCGGATGCTCTCCGCAGAGCACATGCTGGAAAACAAACAGCTGTTTCCTGCTCCACAGCCGCCCTTTTGGGACCCATTCATTTGCATCATTCATTGTTCACTCGGCTGAGATGCTGTTCTCTAAGTGAGTTAAATTGGTTATTATTGCACTCATTTATTCAGCGGGTTATTTATACCGAGGTGTTCCCCTCATGGGACTTGAACGGGAAAACATCTTTCAATGCCCCTTCCTGGTGCGAACGGCATGCCTTTTAATACAAAACTCTTCTTCGCTTCCAATTTATATGAAGACCATGAGGTTGTACCACGGTGACTCTGCAGGGTGGTGCTTAAGTGACCCAGCTGCCCCACAGAGTGGACGACGCTGATGCTTTCCAGTCCACCAGTGCGGGGGGTTCAGCTAGACCCCGTGTGGATGAGGACACGTTGCTATGGAAACAAGCAAAGCTATAAACATCTGTTTCTGCATTCAAGCATAGCATGTATTCATTGAGCCCTTCGCCCCGTTGTGCATGTTAATCTATCTCTTTCCGTTCAAAGATCCTGTTATGTGATTTATTTCATTGTCATTTTTAATAATGCAGCTTATGAAGCTGGATCTGGCAACTTGGTTATACTCCCTTTGTGAAGGAGCTAATAGAGACCGTTCAGTTAGATTCCTCTCACATGCCTGGGAGAAATGCCTTTCACCTGCACACATCCCCCGTAGTCCAGCCCTGAATGGAGCGTTACCCCATTTTACCTGCAGCTCAGAGCATCGTGGTCCTTCCAGTTAGAGACTGCTTTCTACCGAGAGTGGTTGCAACCAAAGATGAACCATGCAGCACAAAAGGGGCAGAGCCTGGCTGTCATGTGCCTGCTGGGTGGCTGTTGGAAACACTCCCATGGGGGAACAATCACACACACCTGGAGCATGAAGCAACGTGCTTCCTACTGAGCTCCAATTAACAACGTGGAGGTTGCAGGTTCAACCTCAGCAAGCTACTGCCATAGTACGCTTAGGGAAGAAAGCAAATTGCACGGGCATATACATACCCCCCACCCCACCCCACACACACACACACACACACACACACACACACACACACACACACACACACACACACACACACGTTGTCTGAACCACTTGTCCCATACGAGGTCGTGGGGAGCTGGAGTCTAACCCGGCAACGCAGGTCGAGGGACTGTAGAAGGAGGGGACACACCCAGGACGGGACACCAGTCTGTCGCAAGGCACCCAAGTGGGACTCGAACCCCAAACCCACCGGACACTGCCCCCCCCCCAAAGCAAATTGCAGTAGTTAATATTTAGCTGTCATCCAAAATCTCACATGAATAATTTGTGTAGTGTCCAAGCAACTGTGTGCTAATCTGTTCATTTAATATGCAGTGAGAGAATTAAGTGACAAATTTGTGGACCACTCCATCAGCAGGATGGGACTGGTATCCACTAAAGCTGCACGGGGGAGAAAAGACACAATCAGAACCAGAACCCAGGGCCTTCGACAGTACAACGGAAGGTCTTGGAGAGACTGACCATGGGGAAAAAAGAAAAAAAAGAACCTGGTTGCAAATGTAGGTAGTTCAAATAAATTCAGAGCAGGCAGCACATTTGCCAAAGTCAGAACGTGTAAGGACAGGATTGATCGCCTTTAAAAAAATAATGGAAATTGCTGCTCATAACATTTGCTTTTACTTGACTGGTCACATTGATCTATAGCTGGATATGTAATGAAAATATTTAAAGTGTTGCATTTGCATTAAGGCTTCAGAGTGGGTGGATTGGAATTGAAAATCTAAATCAAAGGGTGTCTGTTTAATAATTCAAAACAGTTTGAAACGCTGGTCAACCCAGTAGGGCGTCAGCAGGTATGCGTATTAAAATTAATTTGAAGAAAATAAAATAGTATTTACAAATCTCAAAGGTATATATATGTTACTATGGCGAAGTGTGCAGATCTGGGTACGTTTCACCTTCCAGTTTCAATTATGCTTGAGGCCTTGTACAAAAATACTGAATTTTAATCGCCGCACTTTGGTCTGCTGCTACTTTCTCATTTCCAATAATGACTGTAATCGTGCAGTTTCTACAATGCCAGGCATCGTCACGAAGACCGTGCCAACATGGGCCCGGCGAAGCCAGAGGTAAGTGCAGTGCATCACAGTGAAATGAAGGTGGTAAGATGGAACCACTGCCTTGGGGTGTGCTGTCTGTAGCTCTAACTGCTGAGCATTAGGGGGCGTAGTGGTGGAGGCTCTAATAGCTAGACCAATAGCTTGTATAAGTTGTTGACCTCATGAGGTTGTCTGTATTTCCATGCATTTTTCCATACAGTTACAATTTACAATGAATAACAAGCCCTCTCAGCAAAACCACTTCTGACATCTCGCCTACGTTTAGCTACAGAATTTTTCTGAAGGGAATACTAGGGCTGGACCACCTTCCATCGAGTGTGACAATAAAAGCTGCAATATTTCCCAGTTGACGATGCCTTCAGATCGCCCTCAGGAAGGAGGAAACAAGAGCAGCTCACATCATACCTGGCTACAGATTGAGATGCTGTTTTCTCCTGTTCTGCTGCAATCGTAGTCTACATCTCACAGCCGTGAGGAACAAGCCAGAGAAATAACATGTTGTGCCTGGGGGGGGGGGGGGGGGGGGACGAGCATTTGAAGGTGGGGCAGGAAGGCATGGGTTTTAGCACAGATTATGTAGAATATATCTGCAGGTCTGGGTTGTGGCTTCGATGTGCTGAGAGAAAGACAGACTTGAGTCAATTGTCATTCCCAGACTCTTAGCCAAGGAGATAGGCGAGATGAGTAAGTTGTCCAGTTTGAGCGAAAGATCGTGACAGGAGGACAGGCCAGCTAGGAGGTGAAGAATCTCTGTTTTGGAGAAGTTAAGTTGGAGGTGGTGATCAGACATCCATGAAGAGATGTCCGACAGACAGGCAGCAATGCGTGCAGAAATGTCTGATGCTCCAGTTAGAAAAGAGAGGAAGAGCTGGGTATCATCAGCATAGCAGTGGTTTTTGAATCCATGGGAGGTTATGACCGGGCCGAGGGAGGAGGTGTAGATCGAAAAGAGAAGAGGACCTAGTACTGAGCCCTGCAGGACACCGGTTGAGAGCAGCAGAGGAGAAGAACAGGAGCTCTGCCAGACCACTTCATAGGATCTGTCAGATAGGTAGGACTCAAACCATCTTAGTGCAGCTCTTTTGATTCCAAACAAACCAAGAGAGGAGAATAGACTCTGGTGGTTGACGGTGTCAAATGCTGCAGACAGACTGAGGAGGTTAAGGACTGAGGAAAGGGAGGTGGCTCTAACTGACCGGAGAGCATCAGACACCGCCAGAAGGGCGGTCTTAGTGGAATGACCAACTTTGAATCCAGACTGATATCCATCAAAGAGATTGTTCCAAGTGAGGAATTCAGATGTTATCACAGGCCACTCGCTCAGACAGGAAGGAGAGGAGGGAAACTGGTCTGTAGTTCTGAACTGAGTTGGGATACAGGGAGGGTTTCTTCAACAGAGGGGAAATGAGAGCAGTTTTGAAGGCAGCTGGGAAACAACCAGAGGAGAGCAAGGGGTTGATGACCTTAGAGATGAAGGTGGAGAGTTGCGGGGAGATGTTCTGTAGGATAACTGAAGCCTCCATTATTAAATATAATAATTGCCCAAGAGTGTGGATGCCCCAGTGCAACAATTTGACATGATGCGATCCCAGGTTGTCCTGCTCTCTATCTTCAAAGCATAAGTATCCCAGAAGCATTTGTCATTGGTGCACGACTTGGTGGAAGGGGATGGATGGTTGTGCGATCCCTCCAGGGGATCCCAATCCACAAACTGGGTCCAGGCATCAAGCAGCCAGTTGTACCGGAGAGAGCTCGTACACCAGGAAACATGGAAACCGTCGCCATGGACATAGATAAAAGTAGTGATAGATACTAACGGCACGCCAACTTTGGCGGGACATGAACGGAACTCCTAAAGATCAGATGGTTTGTGACAGCAGAGACCCTCCTGGACTGAAATGACATGAAATACGTGAACGTTTTGCAGGACCTTGTCAATGAAAGTGAAAGGGATGGTTTACTTCCGAAAGCTGCAGAATTCCGCCAAGGCAGTGACTGTACAAACAGCTTAAGACTATAAACTGGTTATGAGTTGCGAAGGGAAGGAGACAACGATATTAGAAACAATCCCTGGGTACTGCCATTCCCCTTCTATGCAAGAATTAGTTGGCTATGAATTCTGGCAGTTGCCATAGCAACAAGGAATGCAATAAAATAGATTGGAGAGTCTTCCCTTGAGGTCGCTTCACTGAGCTGCCGCTCCTGGATCGAGCGGCGATCGCACGTATGTGGGCCAAGACCCCATCTCTGCTTAATGAAGAACTTCCCGGGTCCCCCGTCTCTCAGCGCTCCACTTTAGTGACTGACACTAACAAGTTTCTCAGGAGTGCCAAATGCTTGTAAGAGGAGTCGTGGTGCGGGGAGTGGGCAAGGCCGCCGACGCAGCGTTTTCAGGATACTCGCTGCCTTATGAGCGCACTTCATTTATGTTTACCCTAGTACCTCAGCCCTACTATAAAAATATTAAAAAAAAATAACATGGCAGCTATCTGTGAGACGGCGAACGAGATTTGCGGCACATAGCTCACACCGTTTCCCGTGCCCACATTCAATCTTCAGCAAAGGCTCTTGTATCAGAGGTGTAATTTCGGTGATGCTGCAAGCGTTCTCCCTCTCTCTCCTGGGTCAGGATAATAGATGTGAAAATACTGAGCCGTGGTTTCAGCGCACAGCCCTGCAGCGGGTTTACTCCGAGTGTGATGTAGAACCAGGAAGAATTTCTGTGCTGGAGAGGGGCGAGGACCTCGTCCCAGCTGTCGTCCACATCCCGTCCCTGCCGACACGCGGCTACAGAAACCCCAGTCTCTAACTCTACCTTTACCTACACCGACTCACACGTGTAGGTGTCTCACACCACCAGTGTGGTTTTTTCACCCCGACTCCTCGAATTTCACATTTTCAGATGTTGCACGTTTATAGGATGAATTGGTCAACAATTGGCATCAAGTTTGACAGTGTTTTTTCAGTCATTTTCAATTACCATTGAATGCAACTCAAATTTAATGAAGGTAATTTTTTATAACTACAGCTGAGATTTCTTGATACTAAACCTGCAAATAAACGGTGGGCTATTTTTTTTTACATTTTTTATTTATTTATTTATTTTTTACATTATTTATTTACATTCTTTTCATTGACGTGGTAAAAGGGGCTTTCGAGTCAAAGACTACGGGTTACTGTCAATTTTATTCGTAAGCTGAAGCCCAATGTATTTTTAAATTGTATTCCTTTTGTTTAAAATAAATGACAGCAGTTCTGTATCACTTCACCTGGTTGTATAAAACCTGTTTTACAGGATACATCGGCCTCATGCTAAGCTGCACATATTTCAGAGTCCAATAGAAAGACTCCAGATGCTGAGCGGTTTAGCTGTGTGTGTGTGTGTGGGGCACTGCTCTAATGTACTACACTTAGAGCTCACACCTATGACAAAAGCATCAGAACGGAGTGTGACAACGTTTTCTCTGTGAACCTGCCATCAGGGTGCTTCCCGTACAACGTGTCATTTACCATATTCAGCTTCGGAAGTCCTTTGTCAAGGCACTGGCCAACAACATCAATTACACAAGGTTTCCATGTGCACAACGACCCGACCGACCAAATGACCCCTACAAGCCACGAGCACCAGATGAAAATTGCACCGTTACGGTACACCGTGTCGGCCGCATAACCAGCACATATGGAAACTTAGGACCGGCTGCATTATTTATATCTCCAACAACAACCTGACTCATAGTATTTTTCACGGTAAGTGCTGTGTTAATAGACCATAAGAACAGCTCCCTACCTGGGATGTGAACCTGTCACCGTTCAGGCCTCAGATTCTCTGAGCACCGACACGTTTCAGCGGGAAAAGCACGAAATATCTACTCCAGATCACTGCAAGCATGAGCTTCTTTCTGCATACATATTAATGTTAGTAATGTAACTAAATAAATGATATTTAAGACAAATGCAAATTTATTCTGAAGGGGCAATTGACACCGGCTGTTCCCATTGGATCCCATCCTGTTTTTCGGCAGGCTCTCCTTATTTGAGAGGAGTAGGTTGCAGCCCGTAGTCCATCAGAAGGTACCTGCCGCTTACGTTATGACCCAGAAAGATTCCCAGCATCCAAAGGAGGACCGAGCAACAAGGAATGGCTAGACATCCAGGTATGGGTTGGAGCTTATTGTGTAAATTACCCTGGTGTATGAAAAAATAAATCACTGTAAGCTGCTTTGAAGAGAAGTGTCACATGAATAAATAAATGGAAAAGGATCTTTAAGGACTATGGGCTTACTTCCCATCATGCTCTTATTCCATGTACCTTGTGGCACCAATGAATAAAAGTTGATCTCCGCTGTCATGGGATGGTAAAGAGAGCCTGGGGGCAACGAATTAATGCCGAGTTCTCATCCCCACCCGTAGAGACTGAGATAAGGAGCGGCTTTCAATTAGTGAGTGATGGCGAGCAAGTGTGTGTTGAGAGTGACGGGCCGTCGTACGTCTCTCTCACACACTCTCTCACACACACACCCCAACATGTTATCTTTCCAGGAAAAGAAAGCAGCCAGCTGGGAACCACATTGGGTGTATGGTACCATGGCCAATAGGTGAACAGAGGCACGATTTTCAAGCAGGAGAGCTGGACCATAACATACCACAGCAGTTGGGTTTGTGTGATTTTCTTCTTTCTCACCACTGAGTAATCAACCACCACCCTCATGGTTTTGGGAGTGAGAATAATGTGTCAACTGGGATCCTTGACAAAAGGCAGGTGGTGTAATTTTCTATTAAAACAATGACTTGAAAGTAAACTGCCATCAAACACCGAGGGCACAGCCGTTAGAGCTCCTACCACACACACACACACAGGACCCAGGTTTAAATCCCCCCTCCTGCTGTAGTACCCTTGATCAAGGTACATACCTTCACTCGATGCAGTAAAGATATCCTATGTGGGTAAATCAGTGTAAAAAGCCTCAGGTAAATAATCAACTGAGCGCTGGCATTCAAAACACCCACAAGCTGAGGGGGTGTGTTCTTAACGTCTCCTTTCCAAAGGCAGCATCAAAACTTGAGTGACTCAAGAGCTTTCAGGAGATAAGCTGTGAACATACAGCCTGCTTTGCCTCACCGGGATAGGATCAAACCATCACTCTGGCTTCCGGTTTCTCTACAGAACGTCTCCTGATCTCATCTCACCTGTCGACATGGTCGACAGCGACGCTGCGCTCCGTGCTCAGAACAGCTCCTGACAGGCATTCCATGATACCTCACAAATTCCACACCAAACACAAAGACCAGCCCAGAACACCCTGCCTTCACCGACACCACCGTGTCCACACCGGAGGCCGAATGGAGACAGCCGACGGGGGACGCACAATTTTTTTTTGCGACGATAATGGAAAGCTGAGACTCTGCCTGACTTCCCTCACTGCTGCTGTCGGCCGACACAAGGTCTAAAAGAGCTGGATCGTAAACAACTTGCTGATGTGTCACCGAATCTTTGGAAGTTTCCACCTTGAGCTCTTCAACAGAGCTGGGCTGCGCTCTTTTTACGTCGTTTAAAATGGGGGGCTTGCGATTTTGGAGGGAAAACCCAATTCGGCTGTGAAATGCAGGAGGTGCGTGGGGGGCGCCTACCGAAGCGGCTGTGCCTGCCCTCCGGTGTTGGCACCCTCCTCCGCCGACGCCCCCGCATCCTCAACCTCTCCCCCGGCCCGCAGGTGGCGCAGCTCATCCGGACGCACAGCGCTGTACCACGTAGCCTGGCTGCCGTCCGGTGTCAGCACCGGGCTCTTGGCCTCCTCCTGGCCCTGTGCTGTTTTCACCATGTTTACCGCGCTGGCGGGCAGCTGGAGCAGCCGCTGCATGGGAGTCATGACGAGAAAGGGGTCTCCGCTCAAGGAGATTGGGGACAGTCACGATGAAAAACGGTCCAAAACGGAGGGAGACTGCAGAGGGGGAGAAGCACCTAATACGGTCCACCCTGGAAAGAGGTCCCCACCTAAATTCCACAGTAATACATTCAGGGATAAAGATTAGAGGGATGGTGACCATCAGCATCACCTAAGGTCCATACTAGAGGCAGATCGTGGGGATGACCACCACCAGTTAGACTCCACACTTGAGTAAAGTTGCAGAGTCAGTCGCCATGAGCTGAATTCCCATGATTTTGGGTCACAACCTGAAGATTAAGGAGCTGCAAGTTGCTCCACACTCAAGGTAAGAGTCCAAGTTCCCAGCTGGAGATGGAGTGTGAGATGATCTCCGCCAGTCAGAGTCCCAGCTGGGAGGGATGGTCTTTCCACTGCATCTCAATCACCAGCAGAGCGGATGGCTCGACCAACTTGTTGCGGATGTGGGGTTTAGACTCCAGCACGGCAAAACTCCATAAGCAAGAGCGGAGCAGAAGGTCGCCTTCAGCTGGACAGATGAGGAAGAGGACTTCTCAGGCTGAGGTAGAGAGACAAAGAACGGAAGAGAGTGGCTGGTAGTCAGGTACCTGGCGAGTGGTCTTCTGTCGCCATGGGGGGGGTCAGTGGATCCACCAGAGTCCTGCTTTCTACCAGAGGCTGACTGGCACCCGTCCTCGCCGCCTCCTCACTCTGCAAAGAGCACAGCCCACTCTCTCCGCCACACTCAGCGTGTCCCTCCCTCTCCCTCTCCCTCTCCCTCGCTCTCTCCCTCTCTCTCGCTCTCTCCTCCCTATCTCACCTCCCTCTCTTTCGGTTGATGTGACTCAGCTTCCTCAGCAGCTCGAGAGTCCCATAGCTACCCTCCTGCCCCCCTGACTGAACCACATCAAAAATGAGTGTGTGTGTAAGTAAGTGAGAGAGGGTATGAGGTCACTCTGGCTATGTTAACTACAGTATTCTAGAACCTTCAATGGTGGGGGGGGGGGGGGGGGGGGGGGGGGGGAGAGATTGGGGGGACATCCAGACCTCAGTCTATGAGAGCTAAGCTGTTCCCATCCCAACTCTCTTGACCCTAAGACTCTTACACAGAGGAATCAGCCTCCCTCTATCGTGGTACCCGGACAGACGGACATCAGCCTGCAGGTGTCAGCCCCCCCGCCCAAGCGTGTGCTCTCATCTCCCACGGTGCTGTGGCTCCCCCAGTGTGCAGCTGCGGTAATGTCCTCCGCTGCCCACTTCAGCAAGGGGCACCTGGTACTGGGTTTGGGGCGAAGAGTGGAACGTGGTTAATTGTACCATCATTGTTCGGATGGGAACTCACCTCTGTAGATAAGGGAAGGTGTAAATACAACTCAACACCAACGTGTAAAACCTCACCATCCTCTTTGTCACAAAGGAGAATACCTTTTTACTGCAGGTAAAATCCTGACAGCGCGCCCCCACATACACACTCTCTCTCTCTCTCTACTTGCCAGACTTCACACTCCTGCGATGGAACAGAAGCGCAAGACCATTAGGGTTTGAGATTTGTAGACGGGTGCCAGAACACCCACGTGAGCTCAGGCGTTGGGTTCCCGATCCAACGCTCAGCTCCGGTCCTGACAAATTAATTCTGGAGGAGCTTGCGTTTCCTCCCCTTCCCTGCGAGTACAAAAGAGTCCCTCTGCGGGGCTTCATTATCCTCCAGTAGCGATAAGGCCAAAGCGGCTCCCGCACCATCAAGTGCGACAGCCCTCCCGCGTGTCCTCGGCTGCAAGGGCACTGCATTAACGCGAATGGCGCCACACACTGCAGTCTTTCCACAAAGGAAGTGCTGCGCTGCGTGACCAACGTTTGCTGCACAACGAATCCCGCTTGCGTACAGGGATCAGTAGGAGGTCACCAGGAACAAGTTTAAGCTGTTGTGTGTTTGCAGAGACAGACTTCTTCCTGCATTTTTCACTATCTCTATAAATCTTTTGGAATGGCGAGGCATCACGGGAGCAGCAGGCCGCACTGGTGCCTCAGTGGTGGGCTGTGGGGTTGAAGCCACCTCAATCTGCATGGAGTGGGCTTCTACCAGCAGCCTAAAGAGATGCGTTTCAGGTGGACCGGTGACTCCGTTTCTGTGATGGGACAGGCCTTCAGGATTGTGCCGTTTCAGGAGCAATAGAAGTTCTACCTTTGAACCAATGAATCGATCAATCAGAGCACCGAACGCAATGCAATATAAAATAGCCTATTATTGGCTGCGTGGAGAGTAACACCAGTAAGTCCTGGGGCAGGTATTGATTTTCGTTTTAAAGCCTAATTGGTGGTTAAAAACAGCGAGACTCTGCATCTCTGATGTTTTGTTACACTAAATGCTCCTTACTTCTAAAATCCAGCTCCGTGGCAGTCAGTGTGCAATGCCCTCTATCCTCCTCACGGCCGTCGCCTGCGTAGAAATAGGTGTAAAGGCCCAGTAAAAGGCGGCTGATGCCTCGGGCCCCCAGTGCTGTGTTAAAGGCTGGTTTCCTTGGCAACAGTGTATGAGGAATGAGACAGCTGTAGCAAGGGATCTGTGCCAGCTTGCACACCTGCCTTGTGTCTCTCACACAGCTGATATTTGTGTGTGTAGGATGCCCCTATTTTACCTGGGAGGTGTTATTTCCAGCAGCAAGCGGTGCAGATGTGCATATTTACATTTTTCCCCCTCAGTGTTTTCTCTAAGATAGCAACTAAGTATACAAAGCTAGCTCTGTAAGCCAGCAGTGATTTATCCATTTAGAGAAGAGGGTAATTATATTGTATCACATAAGGGTAGGTACCTTGATCAGGGTTATAACAGGAGGTGGTAAGGTTCTGGATTTGCATCCCACATTACAAGGCCACCACTCTCAAATAACTAAACCACCTCCCAATCCATCTTGAAAAGAATTTACTGTCTGAGGGAGAAAAGGCAGGATGAAGCTGTTTGGCCCATGATTCCTTAAGAATATTACTCCCCTTTTCTTTACCCCTGAAGCAAAGTGTTGAAACAGGCACATCAATAAAATCGTCAAAACGGAATCAGAACCTCTTAACCTGAATACTTAGTCTAAACTGCTTTTGAGTTAGTTTGTGAGTTACAGTGCCTTCCCCTAATATTGGCACCCTTGGTAAATATGAGCAAAGGTGGCTGTGAAATTTTGATCTTTTGTTCAAAGAATTCACAAAAAAAAATACTCCGCTCTCCTGGATAAACAATTGCAAACAGCACAGGTTTAGTCAACAAATCTTTCTTAAATGGTGTGCCACAATTACTGGCACCCCTATGAATTAAAAATTTGAAGTATTATTCCCATTGGTATTTTTCTTTAGTAAACCTGCATGACTAGGAACAGAAACTTGTTCAACTATGACTTCCTGTTTCACAGGGGTATAAATATGAGATACTCAGGCCAATTCCCTTAGTCATTCATCACAATGCCTAAGACCAAGGAATATAGGTGATGTACAGAAAGGTTAAGATGGAGGAAATGGGAAGTTGCTATAAGAAAAAAAGCAAAAGCATTAAAAAGGCCCATTTCCACCATCAGAGCAATAATTAAGAAATTCCAGTCAAGTGGAAGTGTCATGAATCAACCTGAGAAAGAATGTGTGTATATATTGTCTCAATGCACTGTGAAGAGGATTGTTCAAGTGCCCAAAAAAAACTCCTAGGATCACAGCTGTAGAATTGCTGAAGTTAGTTGCGTCTTGGGGTCAGAAAGTCTCCGAAAGTACAATCCCACCTCACCACAAATTGTTTGGAGTTTTTTCTTGAAAACCTTCCACTCTCATCCAAGTGTCTTCAGTCTGCCAGACACTACTGAAACTTCAAATGGGATCAGGTTCTATGGTTACATGAAACCAAAACAGAGGTCTCTGGCAATAAACGCTAGAGCTAGTTGAATTTTCCCTTCCTCTATTTTCACCCTGCTGTGTTCTGCAAAGCTACTTTGTGGTCCCTAAACCTTAACAGCGGGTGCCCCCCTGTGGTGGCGAGTCCGTACTACAAAATACTGCACAGTGAAGTCTAGTTTTTAATGCAGATCATGCCAAGTAACCGTTTAGATTGAAAATGGTTTTGGGGGACTGTCCATTTACTTGTCCACTGGGAAATGTGTGAAGAGATTAACCAGACCATAGGATTACCCATCTTTTGGGTGCATAAAAAGTATGTTACAATGAATACACTGTGAATGAGAACTGGAATGTCACTATACAATTTGCACCAGCAGCCAACTATGCATTAACTTCAGACGCAACATTCCCCCCCCCCCAAAGTCACTCCCAACGGTAATTTCGTATTGCTTACAACCATTTATAAAACTGGGTAATTCCTATTCTTAATTCAGGGTAAATACCACAGTGCAGCAAACCAAAGACTTGGCCACAGCAGCTCTCCCATCTATTTTGGGTTAAACTTCCACAGGAACAGCCCCCTCTAGTGCCCACAGTATTGCAGTACACAAGCACTATGCATGTTCACCAGCAGAGGGCACAGTCCTTAGCCACACACACACACACACACACACCATACTGGTTCAGCACACTTTGCACATCCAGTCACTTTTTAAAGCTGGGAAAATAAAGTATATGAGGTGTGTAGGCGATACGTACACATTTTAGACAACAGTTGCAAAGGCACAAGTTTACAATATACCCCATTACTGGGTGCAGCATGGGAATCACTAAACATTCATTAACTTTCACTGACAGAACAGGACTGTCAGTCACTTTTGTGATATTCAGATCATTCAGTTTGGTCCCAACTTTACCCAAACATATGCCGCAATGTGCAGCCAAACACCTCCATGCAGACCTGTAGGGGGAAAGGTGTTGCTGCCATTAGGGATACATGAGCTGTTCCCCTACACACCTGCAACCTTGAAACCTTCCAAATTAATGGGCTCTAAGAACAGAAGCAGCACATATTTAATGTGTCACTTTAATTAGGCAGCAGCTGCCTGTTGAAAAGGGCCATTTTTAAGAATCTCCCTCAATTGATTTCTTGCCTGGCTGAGTGACAACAGGGGTTGGGGGGGGGTTTACAACTAATGATTAGATGTTTAATCATTTAGACTGAGACCAGCATCTGCAGCATGTGGGGGGGCGAGATCGGTGGTGGCCCTGGGGCAAAACAAGCCACCACTGTCCCTGCCTACACTGTGTTAAAGATTGTATTACTGTGCAGAATGAGCAGCCATCACCACAGGTCATACCACAGTAACTTTGCTCAGGAAACATTAACAGGCACCGGTGACAGGAATGCAAGATGACATCCAGCAAGTGACAGTTCACATTTGCCACAGCTGTTCAGCAACAAGGAGCAGCTGGGAACCAGAATGCAGTTTTTGTATAAACTTGAGTAGCGGTGTGACTGTCTAAGCCTGAAGCAGTACAATTACCACCTCTACACTGATGGAAATGCCTGGAACAGAAATGAAACTTAGTGAGCAATCCTGTCCCTTACCTGTAGGGTAGCAGCACACAGGTTTTTCTGGTTATGCAGAACATGCTGGAAGTCCAAAAACCTGAGCAATACATGCTGCTTTAGGTGCAACTGTGCACCAAGAGTGAGTGCACAACACTCTGGAAAGGTGCTCAAGGGTGGCGAGATCAGTGCACAGAATCAGGAGGAAGCACAGGTAGTGTAGTGGTTAGAGCCATTTCCCTGCAAGGAGGAGACTCAGGTTTGAACCCCACCTCTTGCTGTGGTACATCATACCAGTACACTTCCGTAGTGTATAATTATGCAAAATCATTGCAGTCTAAAAGTTGTTTTGGAGACAACTGGCCATGGAAGGGATTGTAAAATTATAAACACTGAAAAGCAGTAATGTTCAAGACATTAAGATGAACAAATCAGGACATAGGACCATGGCACTGAACTCCTTACACTTGGACAATGGTTCAAACCTGCTGAACTCAGTGTGGATGTCTGCTTGCTTTGACTGTACCGTGAGAACACAAAAGGGAAAAAAAGTGTCAACATAAATGGCCCCAGTTGCAGTCTCAGTCCTCGAGGACTTTTAAAATAAGGCCACGTGTTGGCCACTGGAGGGTTCTCGTCCCGAGTCCATCCTGGAAATTTAGGGACGGATGTAGGGTCCACCTGGGCAGGACATCAGTGTGTCTCAGGGTGTGAAGGATTAGTGTGACTAGGCTACTAAAACATCTTTGGACTGGGATGAAACACCATCTGAAGACAGCAGGAATCCACCAACTCCAGATGACATACCTAAATACAAGGTCCAGAAGCTAAGGCACTAACACCAACATACCACCTCATTTCACAAGTGCAGCTGCTTGATTATAAAATTAACAGTTCTGAGTCACTGTTCATTCATTTATTATCCAGTTTCACATTTGGAAAGAGCATTTTTTTTTTTAAACAGCAATCTCATGTCAGCAGTCTTAACTAGCAGTTCAGCCACAGTCAGAATACTTTAGTATTTAACACCAAGCAAAAACAAAAATTGCACTTTAAACCACTTCAAACAGGATATAGATCAATCCTGAAAACTGTCAAACAAAATACACAAAGGCAGACTAAACATCAACTTATACAGATTTAATTGCACAAAAATGTATAAATATTTGTTAGAGTAGTACAAAAATACTTGTACTCATGTTCAGATATACTCTAGACAGACAGGGACATTTTGGCAGGACCAGGTTGTTGTATGTGGCAGCATCCCCAAAGGGCCACACAGCTGCACCACTTTCAGAAGGTCCACTATGGAGATTGTATGAAGAAAATACAAATAAAACCAGTGCATAAGTTGTCCATTCTTAAAGAAAAAAGCCTCTACTTTGCAAACAAGCAATGAGTCAGAAGATGTCAAAGTGAGACTAAAGGTACATGAAACTGAAAAGTCCAATGACTAGGCCAAGACTGGCTGCAACACAAACACTGACAAAGATACACAGGACACTGCATTTAATTCATGCCAAATATTTTAACATGCGATGATTGTCTCACCCTCCCCGAAACAACCCCCCTCCCTTCTACTAGAGCAGCTATAATTGTTCCTTCAGCAAAACCAGTCCTTCTCTTGCAGAGCCACTTGCACAAGGTTTTGAAGTGCAAGGACTGTACCGCACATTCAGCAAGAAGGTGTGAAGTCCACAATGTGTGTTTCGGTTCGAAATCCTTCAGTGTTTCCGAAGGAAGAGTCCATAATGCACCTTTGTCCATTAAATACACCTGATTAAATTATAGATCTCAGTACCTCAATCCACAAGGGACAAAACCAAAGGGAAAAGGACCAAAAACCAAAAATTCTGAATGGTATCTGGGAAATGGGAGAAGGAAGACATTTATATATGACATTATGCATAAAACAATTGCCTTTCAAGATCTTGCAAAAACATGCAGTAGATGTTTGGAGAAGGAATACTTACTAAATACTTAACAAAACTGACGGGATTTCCACCCTGGCTGAGAGGCCTCAGATGGAGATGGGTACCAACGCATCTGAAAGAAGCAAAAATCATGACCAGCTACAGACTCCCGACAGCCTGCCCTCAGCTGGAGAAAGGTTTCAATACTGATCTTCTCATGGGTTATTCAAGACCTTAACCCATTCATTCCCTATTATCTCCACCCCCAGAACCATAAAGACAGAAGACCCAAGACAGCCTACAAGGCTGCTAAGATCAAATATTACATCTCTCACCAACTTGCCATGACTCCCAAGAGGACATTTCAGACTATGCACACCCATACATTCCCCAGCTCTGCCAAATAACTATAGCATGTGGAAGACCAGGCACCAGCACATTACTCCATTGGTGACCAAAACCACATGGAAGTTGAATTTTGGCTTTCCCACTGTTTCAATTACTAACTTGAATTCAGCATGTGCCAAGGCATTTATTCACACTAAACTCACCGGAGCATCCTTCAAGCATAGAAGTACGCCTGTCCTTAAGCAGCTGGACATTTCTTACATGACCAACTTCGAGCAGAAGTGATGTAGTCACAGTTTACTCATGGGAGTGAGGTGGCTGTGTTGCTGTGCTTCGATTAGCGGGTGGAGAGTGCATGCACACACTCATCCAAGCAGAAGAAACCTGCACCAAATCAAAAGCTGGCTTCTGACCTCTACCTTCAGATGGTAGATTGCCATAGCAACAGCACCACAGCCAGGAGAGCCAATCCATGCTCCTGTTCTTTCAGAAACTGGAGAGAACCATTAATTATTTGATTAGTAATGGTTGGTGACTAGCTACAGCCTTTCATTAACCAGTAATTTTAAACTGAAGCTTAGGCATCTAGAAGTCATTAGTCACCTTGACCATTGATGCCTCAAGTAAACTGACAACTCACTGAAGTAAGCTTAGTTAAGGTTATCGATTAGGGACTGAGGCAAGAGCATAGTGTTCCTGCACTAGGTCTTGAGGGGGATTTTGGTCTTACAGTATTTCAGAACCATCTTAGAAACCCCAGTATAGAGGTGATGTTCACTATGGAACTCATCCAAAACTGTGGGATGGACATTCACAAATGCCTCCAAACCCTTAGTCCACTGAGTGAAGTTCACATGCAGGATACCAGCAAATGTCAGCCTCCAAGGGCAGTGCGAGAGCAAAAGCAGTTTCAAAGCTAAAGCCTTCCACACCAGGATGTTCATTAAAAGACCAAGCTCAAATTCAGGACTAATGTTTAGCTAAGGGGATGAAGGGGAGGGCAACAGGGTAAGTTTATAGGTAACCCATTCAACTGAACAAATGCACAGTCCAAACCAGGAGGCAATTAAAACCAGATTTTCTAACTTCTGATCTCTTAGCAACTGTCTGACATGCAAGCCTTGCAGGCTGAGGGGGTAAAGAGGTTTGTCAGGAGGAATGCAAGAATGCATTCCACCAGCAGCCTGAGTCATAGCCACCCCAGACTTTTCAGGAAAGCTGACCTAAGACTGCTGCTCAGTGGCAGCATGCTGGATCCCAAGCAGGGATGGGGCAGAAGACACATTGTTCCCTCACCTGAGCGTGGAGGGCAGCAGCAGCAGCTGCGGCAGCAGGGTAAGTGAAGGCAGCATGGGGGAGCCCGGGGGTCAGCTCGGTGGTGTACAGTGGGTAGGGGCCCCAGGCCTCAGGGGACGCAGGAATCAGCGCTGCACCCGTGAGGTCATCTACAAACAGAGGGAAGGAGGGCCACCGGAGAACAGCCCCACCACCACAAGATTAAGCCTCTCTTGGACCAAGCTGCTGATCTGCATTTACAACCAAACTGCTGGCTTTGAAGTGGTGAGAAACAAATACCCCTGACAAACAATGGAGTGACGGCAGCTACTCATGGCTGAAGTATCAACACCAAGCTACCCTCTTCGCCATTTTCTGAACCAGTGAAACTGGAGCAAGCCTTCCAACACAATGAAGGGCTTATACTCATTCCTAAACTGGATTCAAGGTAGATCAGACTGGGTACATTTCAAACCATACTCCCCCATGGTGCCATCACTGAAACCCTCAATGTCAGTGGGTTTACATTTGGCCCTCCTTCCTCCTAAAGTGTGGGAAAGCAAGCATGTGAAATTGTGGCAAGTCAACCAGCCAGAATGCCAACCAGCTTGTACTCCTAAAGCATGCATGTGAATGTGAAGAAAGCTGGATTGCAGCACCTTAGCTGAGGGAATGTGAGTGAAGTCTGGGTGCATCAGCTGCTCACTTACATGGGTCCCGTGCAATGAAGTGTGCTCCTAGAGCTGGGTGGATGTTGGTGGGGTTCGGCGTGGCCATCAGCTTACTCTTAGCCATCTTCGTGTTGGCTTTAGCAAACTCTAACCGTAGTGTCTGCGGGCTCTCGGGGTCAAAGCGGATTCCCTGGGGAGAAACGGACACAACGTAGTGGGCAGAGTGAAACTGCCAGGGCACAGCGTAATGTGTCCATTGCATCTATTTAAGATAGACACCCTTCTTACATAAGTTCCCAGCATACACATTTATGGCCCACGCTTATGCAAAACATCTGAAATATGCTAGGTACAAGCCATGTCAGACAAGGCAGGAAACTGCACTTTCCCAGTTCCCACATGTTTACAGCTATGAACACATGTAGTGCTTTTCACATTTTACCCATTTCGTTATTCATAATACCTGGTGATTAAGACACTTGAATGAAAACAGGAATAGTTTTGCAAGTGCACAGCAATCAATTTGGAAATGAAATTGAAAATTTGTATGACGGTAGATAGACTACAGCATAAGACCCAGGTTTAGCCATAGACTATATACACGATAGTGAAGGATGCTGCATATAAAAAGGAACATGTAATGTTGAATGATGCAGGAGGGGGAATGTGACATACTGTATGCAACTGGCCTTAAAGGGCTGAAGAATGCATTTGTCAGCTGAGGATGTCTATAGAACTTAGACACAGGTTACTTGTAACAGTAGGTTCAACTTAATATTCTACAAAATTCTTTTGAAGCATACCTGTGTTAGTATTTAAGAATCATTGTTTATTGGGATAATCATTTGACAGTACCAAGGGTACAACAAATCAAATGACATATCCAAGCTTTGGTAAGCTTTAAACATTTCCAAAATTAAAGGTCAAAGTCACTGCTTTGGACTCATGGAATAACCATTCAGGATCAGGAATTTGGTGAAACTGTGGGGGTGGTGGAGTGTCTTAGTTTGATCTGAACCCATGATCACTCAAGCCAATTGTGCCAAGGGGCAACAAGAACGGCCAGTTTAAGCCACAGGAAGGAGGATTCAGGGTACAGTGTGTACATATAGGAAAACCCAGTGCACACATCAATTCCAATACATTGCTTTCTGCAAGATGAACACAGCACATTCAATAATTCACAACCTTCTGGTTACCAACAGCTCAATTCTTACATTTAATGCATTCTTCGCAGCTTCAGCACCCGACCGGCTGTCAAAGGTAACAAAACCAACAGGCTGGAAAAGAGAAAGAAGGCTTTTAGGTACCAGGTTTGACAATGATTCTTTAAATAAAATCCCCTACAAATGCTATTGGTTTAGTCCCTCTAGCAAAGAGCCATGATCAGGAACAGTGGAGGATAGATAAACATTCCATTGTCAGATAGCTGCATTTGTACTAGTACTCAAGTGAGCATGACATATGACAGGAATAACTTGGAGCACATCCAAATTAAAGGCAATTCTCAGGTCACTGAGAAATTCAGAGCCAGACCCTCATCCTATTGCAACATCTCTTGATCTCTTAACTTTAAGGGCATCCTAGCCTCAAGATCTAAGGGTATACAAGTTTGTCCATGGCTCCAGCAAAATTCTTCCACAAGCTTCCCACAAAGATTGGGTGTATTATGAGCTGCAACCAACACATGACGCAGCAGAAGTCTCACCTGCTTTGATGTCAGCTTGATCAGTGAACCTTCATAACCCTGCAGAGAAACAAATCCAATTAAGTCATGTACCTACAGACAGGGAGGAATTCCTGCCAACAATTTCTACTGGCTGATGAATCCCAAAGCATGGAATACTGCCATTTTAAATTATAGGCTAAGATACTTTCACCTCAGTCTGTAAATGACTCCTTTTAACCTAGGAAAAGGAGTCATCCCACCTCTCTACAGCATGATTTGCTGTAAGAAAGCTGAGGTTTACCACCACCTCAGGTTCTCTAAACCAGTTCAGTGAAGAAATCAAGTGCAGTACAGTGAAACATGAGTAATTTTCAGCCAGCTGGATGACTGAAGTTTTACAGACCACTGATGAGGTATAGCCAAATATTAGAATTTTCTGTACCTTAAAACTGATCTGGTCATGTAAGACTCAACCAGCAAGGTCCTACCACCATGAAGAAATTGGTGCCTGCTTAGCTCATGGATAGGTTGGCAATTTCAACTCTTCCTCCCAGCAGAATTAAAACACTGCCTGTTTTGAGATCAAGTCAGGAGTTTTGATGTTGCACACAACCAAGTGTCAAACACTGATGACCTTTCACACTTGTCTGAAATTTGTTTCTGCTGTTGTAGTCAGTTCATTTCATTTGACAGACCAACTTCTCTAGCAGATAAATGCTAGTTCTCATTTCTTCCAAATTGGAGTGACCCAGAAACAGCTCAATCACCGGAAGTCACCCCTCCCCACATTTCCTTTCTCCATGAGCTTGGCTGCTCCATTTATTTACACATTCCAGCAGTCCATCCATGTGCAAAGAAACAACTTTGTTTTTATCATGTTGAAATCTTTGCCTCTGCAAAACACACCCCCTGCTTCAGTTACGCTTATTACTGAAAGCATAAAGAAAGACTCAAGGTGGATGCTGGATTACATCATTCTTATAAAATGTTAGGTACTGTTATTACAAAGGTAACTTTGATATGCTGTTAGTTCAAAGAAATTAGAAAGCAGTAAGCAAATTCAGAAATTTCACCCAATAACTGAAGTTT
Organism: Scleropages formosus; assembly: GCF_900964775.1. Classification (NCBI taxonomy): domain Eukaryota; kingdom Metazoa; phylum Chordata; class Actinopteri; order Osteoglossiformes; family Osteoglossidae; genus Scleropages; species Scleropages formosus. The sequence continues at coordinate 28,185,795 of NC_041810.1, read as the reverse complement.
ACAAGATCCTAAGAGACATTTGGCTCAGAAAGTAGTTTCCCCAGCAGCTACTCACTGTATAACAAGAGTGCTATAACAGCACATACTGTAAACTACCTACTATACATAGGCATGTGATTTTAATACCCTAGTCAAGGTAAGCCATTTTTCTTCCTTGTTAATGTTTATACCCAAAACTCAATGCAAAGCACATTTCTAAACCAATCTCCCAGATTTACCTTGAAGGGTCTGAAGAGTAGGTAGAGTTCACGTGGTTTGATGTCAACTGGAAGGCCGCTGACAAAGAGAGTGCGCACCTAGAATGAGAGATGCCATTTAAAGATCACACACACTGCTTGCTGCATCAATGGAGAGGGTGGTAGGTTAGTGTGACTAAGTGACAAAACATGCATCCAAGTTCATGGACAGCAAGCAGCAAAGAACTAAGTGCAATTCAGGGCTTCCAGGAGATAAAAACCAGATTCAGCACTGTACATAAGTGTAATTTACTAACTTTCCATTAAGATGTAGCAGCACAAAGCAATCTCAACTAGAAGCATATTACAGTTCCACAGAGTAACACCTGAGTAACATTATATACTAGAAAAATACAGCAAGCCATCTTGGCCAGTCTAGCAATTCCATATTCCTGTTACAGGCACCACTTGAATCAGATAAGCTGAATAGGACTTAAGACATGCCTGACCTAGACCCCAAACAGCAAAGTAAACTGAGGAAGCTATGGGGGAGGGGAGAGATATACCAATGGAAGATGAATATTTTGAATGACTGGTACCATGAAGTTCAGACAGTAAGTGCAAACAAGACTAATCATGAATTTCAAAAACCTCCTGGAATTGTACCAGGATTTGACAGAAGACCCTACTCTTTAAACCCTGGGAGGTGTAGACAGCATTTTCCTGTCAGCCTCAGCAAGGCAGCTGCATTTCTTCACCTCAATCCCAAAGCCAACAGCCTGGAGAGCAAGTGCCTCATCTCTAGCATACCCTTTTATAGACCACACAGCACATGCTGTTCCTGTAAGCCATAGCAAAGGACTTAGGGGGAAACTTATGCAAGTTTAGAACAAGGGCCTTTGTGAGATGTTTTCAAGGACAGTCTGCAACATGTCATAACAGTACAGCAACAAAGTTCAATGTGGCTGGATAACCTGTATCACAGGAACAAGAAAATATTACTCTAAACATCTAACAAGCCAAGATAGGCACTGCCTGAAACTGCCATTCTACACACTGACTAAGTGGGAAAGTTATCACAATCTGGATCATCACAATCATGACTGGACTTAATATCAGCTACATGTATGACCACCCTGCCCCTCAGTCCCCACACAAACACCAAAAGCAGTGAAGGAAATGGTCTTCAGGAAGCTCCACCAGGGTTTCCAAAGGATGTCAGACAATGATCCAGTGCATTCCGTTTAGCATTTGGGGGTTGCTCAAGTCATTTAAATCCGGTGACCATTTCCTCCCAAATTAAAACTCAGTAACAGTTAAACTGAGAACATATGTCCAACTTCCATAACTGAAATCTATGTGGGGGAACTACTAAACCCCAACTCAAAAGCTCATGTTACTCCTAGGTGCATTGCTAGTTTTGCAAAACAGAGGAATTCATTTAAAGAAAGGAATTAAGTAATTGTTTATGTTTAATATTTGAGCCCCAGGACACCTGTTGATTTATATTAACAGAAGAATGCTTAAAAACTAGTTAAATTTTAAAACTAAAAAAAGCTTGGTGACCCCCTCAGACATTTAGAAATTAACACTACATTAAGAGAGTTGCATTTCTACTGAAAAGCAGTAGAAATTATGGTACATTCTTTTCCCCACAAAAACTACAATTTGAACTTTGTTTCATGAAGAAATGAACCCTGTATTTAGGAAGAATGTCAAGTTGAGGGCACATTAAGTGCTTTCCATAACACTACGCCCATTCCTTATTCTAAGGGTCAATGACATCATTTGACATCCACAGTAGCAGAGGCCAATGACTGAAGCCTCATTTTCAATGAAGTGAGGTCAACAATTCACATATGCATTGTTGACTCATCTGAATGAGTCCTGCAACAAAAGATGAGGGATTCAAACTAAGCATGAAAAAGAGCCAAGGTACCAGAGAATTCAGAAGAGAACTCAAATCTAGCGAGCACAGAACCCCTTAGTCCCACAAGACATTTAAACCCACCTGATCTCCCACACTACTCGGGGGAGCACAGGCACACCAACAGGGCAGCCTCATTGTGCTATGCAATATCCACTAAAATGGAGGAAGCAATTCATGGATCAACAGTTCTGAAACAGTAACGTCAAGGACTGAGTCTTACCCCAGACAGAAGCAGAAATGGTAAATGTGTTCTTCCACTACAAACAAAAATGGGAATTTAAGTAGCATTAATTTTTCTGTACTGTAAATGGAGTTCAGCTAAACCCCCTCACCACTATTAGAACATTTTCCTCAACGGAGCTCGGAACATCCCGTTCATGCAAACCTTTCTGGTAAAGATGGCGAGATAGTGGAAAAGGGAAATGGACAATTATTGCTACTTAAGGGCCAATTCCATAAGCCTTCAACACATAAACAGATGGAACCAAACATCACTCTGACTAGTAGAACTGTATCTTAAGGGTCAACAAAAAGTAACCTGGAAATTAAGTCCCCCCCAGCTCTGAACGGGGGGGAAGAATTGCTCGCAGCTTAATACCACCTTCGAAAAAAAGTGAACTTTAAAAAAAAAAATGCAGGATGGTGGGCCAGTCGCTGGTCACGAGCCCCATCATGCAGGGAACTTGGCGCAGCGCCCACAGGTAACAAGCTGCTCCCGTTTGTTTCCAGCGACCCTCACAGCTCCCCACCGCCGCTGCTGTAGCGCTCCCTCCAGGACGGGTGGGGGCGGCCAGTTCCCGCGGGTTGGAAACCCGGAGCGCCTCACGCGCACGGACGCGCTCGGCGGGGGAAGTCGCGAGCCTGCCGCTACAGCGGGCTCGCGGCTCAGTCCGTGCGTGTGTTGGCGGCAACTGCGTAGGAGACTAGAGAAAGTAACGGAACCAAAAGCCAGTCCGTGGTTTCCGACACCGACAGATCAACTCAGAAAGTTGAAAGAAAGTGTCGTACTGAACCAGAACACAGTTGGTTCGGGCCCCCTGAATCCTTTTTCACTCAAAACACCACACGAACGACCCGAATAACGCTGCGAAGCATTTAAACCGAAGTGTAAAGAGTCATTTCAAATTAGAACTCCGGCTACACTCTGTGGGGAACAGGTGACTTGGGGTCCAAAACCGGTAATTTACACCGTGAAGTAAACTGAACGACGACGTTTCATTATCCATTTTTAAAAACTTTAGTGTCTGCAGTACAATTTTTCGCCAGAGAGGAACTTCTCGAGGAACCGAAAGCAGTGTTAACATCTTAAGACGTACCGATTTCGTGTAAATAAATGTACCAAAAAAAGAAAACCGCATTCCGTTTTGGTATCTTATTCTCGTTTCTACTACAGTATACGAAAAAGACTCGAACAAACAAATAGACACCCTTCCGACCGTTGTCTCCTCAAAAACGCTTCTCGTCAGCAGACCCCAAAACTGGCACATTCAGCGCCGGTTTAAGGAAGAAAAAAAAAAAAAAAAAAAGTTTAAATTCAAGACAAATTCTGAAAAGTTTTGGGAAACAAAGTGCGGAAGAGCTCGCACCCTGGACCAGCTCGTCACCTGCGGCTCCGCAGCCTACAAGTAACCTCCTCAGCTCAGATGTTCTCCTTACCTCCTCCTCTATCGATACGTTGTTGTTCGGCTCAGAATCAGATTTCAGACTCATTGTGTCACTTTAACGCCTTTTTTTTACGCAAGGAAAAAAAAATAGTTTTCCCCCTTCGGTGGCTTTTTTTGTAATCTTGTTTTGTTCCCTGACGTGCGTTAAAGTTGCAGAAGAACCGTTGGTGCCGTTGGGTGAGACTTCAGGAAAGGTGCCAAGGTGAAGCCGTGCTGAAGCCGAGGGTCCGAGGAGGTACCACAAAACAAAAGAGGAGGGGAAAAAAAATATGATAAAACTAAAAACTAAAGTGATTTAGTGGAGAGGTGCACTGTGAGGGTGAGAGAAGGGAAGAAAAAGTGCTCCGGCTCCCCCTTTGCTCACATCAAGCTCTTTTTTGGGGGCTAGAACTCAATGAGGAAAGGAGGCACGAGCCGCGGCAGCAGGTTTAAGAGGGAGTCTCGCGACGGCGATCGCCCGTCCTTCTGCGCTCCAATCTGCTCATCAATCAAGTTAAAAGGCGACGAGCGCGAGCCGCACTCATGCGGAGATGGATCTCAGCTGGGGTGAGGTCCAGCCCCCTTCTCTACCGCATCACCACCTCATCACCAGTTCAGGGGGGAAACCTCTGGTCCAATGGAGAACCTCCCCAAACTCCAGCCCCGCAGATCCCATGAGTTCCTCAAACTGTAGAGACGGTGAGAAGGTGGTCTGGGACCAGAGATCAGCTTCTGGAACATAGGGAGCAGGGCACGAGAAGAACTTTACAGGAACCTGCAGGGAATTTTTAAAAAATTTAAAAAAGAAACAAACATGATTTTATGAATAGTTTCTCTTTATCTTCTTGAAATGAAAGTCCACCTGTGAAGTCTGATGTTTGCTGCCCATGCAATAAAACATTAAGTCCTTTGCACATCCATAGGTGTATTTTACAAATAAACAAATCCATCATCATGATGTCCTCCCCGTAGATCAAATTCATTTGCTTTCATTTTTTACAGACACACTCTGGGTTTCCATCTCGGAGTACCTATGACTAACGGAGATGTTTCTCTGCATTTTTGGGACACCTGTTTGGTTTGAGTAATGGAGATCAGAAATGCTCTAAGAAGAAGTGCTCCCTTTTGTTAACGTTAACTATGCTGGCAATGTTTGACAGAGTTTTAAGGGACTCCATTGTATTTTGTGACCTTCAGACCGTGGCCTGCACATTTATAAAGGAAAAACATGAGCTTTAATGTGTCACTAGCACCATGGAATGCCAGACCTTGTTACAGCCTGTGGAACAGGCATGTAATATACTACAACTGAAACATTTAATTTAGAGTTTTCAAAATTAGTTGATCAAACCAATAGTATTTTAATTGCAATTTTACAGATTTTAGCTTAAAAAAATTAAATATAATAAATCTAACACAAATACATTGATAAGCAAGTATAAATTAACACATTTTTATGTTTAATTGCAACAGTACATGGAACTCATCCACACTAGAAACAATTTTGTTGTGAAATTTGAATACCCTATTTAATTTACTGAGCTAATAAATCACAATTTAACAGATATAAAATGCTGCGTTCATTTTAAAGCAGCTGATTGGTCTTGTGAAAATAGCTGAAATCTGTGCACACATATCATACAATGGTGCAGATTTTTTGCTTGGTCAGAGGAATAAAGTAAATGGAGATATAATATCGCTGAGTTCATGATCGTGGATATGTGAACAGAAAGAAAAATGAGTCAAGGGCAAAATAACTGTCTGACCCAGGGTGTGTTACTAGCCAGAGTGACTAGCTTATCACCAGTACCTATAAGAAATACGACATGAGTGAATCAAGGTCAGAGGTTGCAGACCACTGGATCTTACTGAAATGCAGACCATCTTTGGTCCCTGAGGAACCCCGGTCTCCCAGTGTTGGCTTTCAACACAAGAGAACTGTCAAGCTCGCAGTGAAATCCTCAAAACTTTGCCTAGTCCCACTACCAAATGCTAAACGGCTTCAGGTTTGACACTTCGACCTGCACTGGTACTTCGTGTTACAAATATATTTTAATTATGAATTTTTAAACACACCAGCTTTTCTTTTATTGTTGATAGCGTTTCGTTTACCGTTCTGTTTTCTAAAGTTTCTATCTATCGTGAGTTGAAAACAACCTGTGTTTCCACTTCCTGCCATTAGTTGGCAGCAAAACACTCAGAAGATATAGGAACACCATAGAGGTGAAGGACTGCGTTCATTCCAAGTGCTTTTACAGCGTTTACTGTGTTTACAGCACCTGACTGCTGTTCCTGATTATGGGGAACAACAATAAAACGAGGAACACCGTCTATGTTTACGGGATGAATTCGTTGACAGTCTGCACTGATCAGGGGTTTTTGGAGAAAAATTAATTTTAGTTTTTGCAATGAATCAGTCAGTAGCATTGAATGAGAGGTCAAGGAGTTTACGCATTCTTATTTTCAGTAGTTTCAAACAAGTTTTCATTTTAATCTACTTTAGAAGTTAATAAAAAGTAAGAAAAGAGTTACACTGCGATGTAGAGGCATTGTGTTGGGGATGCATCCCCAACATGATGCCTCTACATCGACGAGCGATTTTTGATGATGGATGGATGTTATAGAGTATTTTTTTAAAATCTATTTCAGATTTGTCTGAGTTTTTTAAAAGAATTTAGCTGGTTAAAAAAGACAAACATATGTATTGTTGAGCTTTTATTGATTGCAGCATGATGAACGCGATTTTCAAGATACAAACAAATCAAGTTATGAACAGACTTGGAGCCACAGTTGTGTTCCTATGTTGAGGATCCTGTGTATTTCAGATTCGGCGGAAAGGGCTGTGGTTAGCACCGCGGTTAGCTTCTGCTGAGGCTGGGGGGATGGTGTGAGCTCTCCGAGCGATGCTCACACTGGCCTGAGTTTCAAAGCCGCACTTCCTGACTTTGTGTGGGAACACAATCGAGAGGGAGTGGGAGACGTTGGACCTTAACACTCTGCTAAAAATAAGCACGTCAACTTCAGTCAGGCCTGTTTCTTCTCTTCTCGAAAACTTCCAGTCATACTCCTGCAGGAGGGACACATCCCCTCCACTCGTCGCACGTGAAAGGTTCCGGCTCATGAATGCATGTAAAAAATATATTGATCAACTCACACTCTGTAGAGTTTCTCAGTAAAAGGGCCACATGTTTCTCATTGCAGGAATGAGTTGCACCTGGTTCACATTTGCTCGCTGTACCTGAGACCAAAAAGCTGTAGGTTTGCGTCTCGAGAGCAGAACCAAAGTCAGATCCACCAGAATGGCAGATATCCAGAATGGTTTCAGGGCGAGGCCCAGTCCAGAATGCTGCTCGTGAGCAGGCGGAGTTGGGTAAGAGGTAGAGCCTGGGCGATAAAGATGTCTCACGTGTCACTCTGCTATCTGCCTCCCCCACAGGGGGTCTGAGTGGGCCTCACTCACACATTCCCCTCAATTGACAGCAGACAGCTTGCACCATGGTGTATGGGGGGGTGGCACTATTGGACCTGTTCTTACTTCTATAACTGTAATGCAGGATCCCATAAATATACATTTGACACACACAACAACACACAGCCTCGCTTTTTATCGATTCATTTCACTCATTCATTGACGTGGAATTCCATCTGTTTCAGGAAGCCAACCACATCTATTTTACATTGAAATTACTATGAAGCTTAAGATACCAACTGAAATTCAGTTTAACAAATCTAAAGTGTATATCTTTATGTCCATGCTTTCTCTAACATACAGCAGGCACTGAGGACAGTGACAATGCTGAAAAAATAACACGACATTCACGTTTATTAATTTATCAGATGCTTTTCTCCAAAGCGACAACTCGGTAAACAAATGTACATCAGCAACAGACAAAGAGCTTTAGACACAGACACAGGATTATCAAAGTACAGCTGGCTTGTCTGACACCGCAAGGTTGCTGGTTCATACCCCTCGAGTAGCTGCCTATGGAAGTGACATTCAAACAGCAAATACGTAGATAGTCATAGCAGATGGTGTTGGACTCATTTACGGAGCTGTCAGGAGATCAGGGGTCAAATGGGTCTGAACGAGATGGGTTTGAAACCCTTCCTGGATCCTGGAAGAACCAGTTACGTGGATTTACGACGGTCAGTAGATAAAGGCTGGGCGCTCAGAGAGGCACGGAGGTAGAGATGGTTCACACAGAGGGAATTCCTCCTGAGTCACAGTGACAGATCAGAGGTTAATCACGGCTGAAGCTGTCAAGCACAGTGGCGGACAGTTAACGTTGTGTGGCTTCATAGAAGAAACAGAACCCCTCTGCCCACAGTCAGTCTAGCAGATCACAGACCAAATCCAACTCAGTTTATTTATACTGCAGACAATATACATACACGCCGTCGTCTGGAACGCTTGTCCCATAGGGGGTCGCGGGGAGCCGCAGCCTAACCCAGCATCACAGGGCGTGAGGTTGGAGGGGGAGGGGACGCACCCAGGACGGGACGCCAGTCCGTCGCAAGGCACCCCAAGCGGGACTCGAACCCCAGACCCACCGGAGAGCAGGACCCGGTCCGACCCACTGCACCAAAGCGCCCCCCACAGACAACATAATAAACTATAAAAATTCCTGTAACTATTCCAATGAATCTTGTCCTATATGGAAAAGTGGTAATGAATCATCCAGAATAAATGATTAAATGGAAATTAATTATCTTAAATATCAAAATATAAATATCGTAACAAAATACATATTTAAAAACTCAAATACACATTAAAGTGGCTCGTTTAAAAAGTTATCTCCTTTCCACGGGTTAGTTAGAGACTTGTCAGTTATATCACGAGTGTCTTGTGCATGTAGGTTTTTAATGTTATAAATCGCCGAGCTGCAACACAACGGCGGCTCCTCAATAACCGCCGCAATGACCGCTATAAGAACACGGGTCCTGACGGGACGCTCAGGTTTCCGTCACTCGCGACGCGCCCTCTGCAAAACGGGCCGCGCGCACGAACCAGCCTCCCCCGCAGCTCCTGACAGCTCCCCTTTCGAGGGGCATTATTTTAGTCCATGATAAAATATTTACTGCCTTTATAGCAATTCCGTGTCTAAATGAAAGTGCGCCCGTGAATATTTCAAATGTGCAAAGTGCCTCCATTTATTCTTTCCCGAAGCCGTGTTACTTTCAGTACCGAAAATCCTCCCAAAAAAAAAATGAAAAAAAAAAAAAAAAAAAAAAAACTTTCTGGGTTTTTGAAAGCTGGAGTGACTGACGTGTGGTCTGGGCTGCGGCCTGCAGACGCCGGACTCTTGCAAACGGAAAGGACAGCGGAGTCGACCGCACACTTTAAACAGTTTACTTCACGGATGGGGGGTGGGGGGTCACGGGTGCGTCGGGAAGCGTTACATAAACATGGGCCTGCTGTGGGGAGGTTTGCAGCCCTGGGCTGGAGATCCACCCGCTCTCAGTACCGCCGGGGCTCAAACACACCGCGTGCCGTGGAGATGGAGCGGCAGCAGCCAAGCAGGTGTGAGGGGGATATTTAGGTGAGCTGTGCGTTCAGATCCCATCCAAATACCCACCTGTGAACATTGCTGGAGGGGACCTGTGTGTTTAAATGGTACCGTGGCACAGAGCAGCAGGCCGTCCGTTTACGGGGGCGTGAGGGCACGGCTTCGGCAGAGCGGACGCCGGCGGTGGGGAAAAGGGCCGCGTCGCCCCGGTCCGCTGCGGTCGATCCTTTTATGGAGATTCCTCTGGTCCCGAAGAGCCTGTCACCGGGACATTTCCCAGGCCACCCTGCAGCAGCTTCAGCCCGTTCAGGAATAGTCGAGGAGTCACCTTGGTGACCCGAGACCTGTGGGAGAAGAGGCCGGCGCGTCCCGGGCACCGACGGGGGAACGCAGCGGAACGCGACGTCACGGCACCGTCCGTCCCGTGTCGATCGGGGTGGCGTTTACCCTGCGTGGTAAACTGTTACTGTTAAATTATATACAGGAAGAAACTTAAATGACTTTGTAAAGAAAAAAATTAATTTAAGAAGGTAGGCCTCATAAGAGCAGGAAAACGGAGGCGCTCAGGAAAATACATCACGCTCCCAGAACAATGAACTATGCCGAGCAGGAAAATCCACCAACGTGGCCCTTTTATGGAGCTCTCATGCACGGCAGCATTGTTTATTGTCAGAGGCATTTGGAAAGCAGCAGGTCCTCAGTCGCCGCTCCTCCGTAATGCTTTGTTTATAGTAACCGACGAAGAATAACGCTGAATGGAAAAAGGGGAAAAGGACAGGAGATATAAGCAAGGCTGGCAAGAAAATAATAATAATAAGGCTGATTATAGTAATTCAGCTGAGCGAGGCTTTTAGCCGACGCTGTGCAGCATGAGCTCCGTCATGGGGATTAGGTCTGTTCGGCTTGCGAAGGGGGTCTGTTTTGGGGGACGTTTCACTTCTTTGTTTTTTCTCTCCTTTTATGGAGAGGGTCGGCCCAGAGCGGCAGCGAGCGAACCGGCGAAACGTAACCGAGGTCCGCAGGAAACGGGGTCCGACGACGGGAGAAATAGGAAAGACGGGGGGTCGGGGGGGTGGTTTTGGCGCTGGAGCGATGGGGCAGCAGGTGGCGTAGCGGTTAGTCGCAGCGCTGCCCTCCTCTCGGAGGTGCCGGGTTTGAGTCCCACTCCTGCCGTAGTGCCCTTGATCACGGTGCTAACCCCAAACCGATACAGTAAAAGTTACCCAAACGGGTGAATTACTTCCGGAAGAGCACACACTTTTTCTGAGCCGGAGCCTAACCTGTCAACACAGGGCGCAAGGCTGGGGGGGGGCACACTCAGGATGGGATGCCAGTCCATCACAAGGCACCCCAAGCGGGACTCGAACCCCAGACCCGCCAGAGAGCAGGACCCGGCCAAACCCGCCGGGGTTTGTGAACCGTCTTGGGGAAAAGTGTCATGTAATAGCAATGGGACCCATGGGGATGATCAGCTACCCAGAGACCAGGTGACACAGAGTACGGCTTTGTCGTCCAGATATTAAGAAAATGTTGCTTTTCTTTGTATCTTTTCATACGCGTGTCGCTGCAGCCCTATGGAATTTCCTCTGGGATCGATAGGGTCGAGCATCTAACCGTCTGTCCATCTGAAAACAGGTCAGCCATACAACGGCAGCCCTCGGCCGTCGTGTTACGCAACATCGGTCATTAAAACGCACAGAAATTAATGTTAAATTCCCACACTGCCTGCACTGCTGAATGGGCTGAAGCTGGCAAAACGTTCTGGGCTTTTAGCCACTTTTTAAATGCTTGAGCGAGAGAGTGTGTGCGTGTGTGTGTGTGTGTGTGTGTGTGTGTGTGCGCACGTGCGTACCTCTACTTGTTTTGCTAACCATGTGGGGATAATTTTGGGACAAATGCCCACTCAAGATGAGAAAACCCTGAAAAAGATGCCATTTTTAAAGTCATTTTGGCAATGCAAGGGCAAAATAATATTTTTGTTGACTGCTTTCATGCTTCGTTCCCTGAGCTTCACTCATTGCAGATCGCATCCCGGTTCTGGGTTCGCCAGCACTGGACGTGCGGATCCGGGACACGATTACACACCTTCCCGGTGCGCGTGGTGACCATGCGGTCTGACAGTCTGACAGCAGTGCGATGGCAGGTATTTTCACCGCGATGTTTTTCACTGCAGCCTGCTGTGGGGTCAGCATCCCAAAGGTGACGCATCCGGAAGGGAGGAATTCCTCGACGCCCATCCTAGGAGTCGGACCGTATGGAAAGTGGGAGATTGCAGAGGCCAAGTGGAGAGGAATGCGCAGTCCAGGGGGCGAGCAACCACCGGGACCCACTTCCTTAAAAGGCCCTGGCTGTCACTGCGGGCTTATCTGCAACTGAGGGGAGGGCGGGTGGTGGTGATGGGGGAGGAGGGCGCCAGCCTCGTTCCCAAACTCCCCCCCCCCCCCCCATCTCAACCCTGCCAGCTCGGTCACATATCAGGTGCCTGGGTGATAGGCGTGTTGGTGTGAACCCCCCCGTGTCCCCTGTGTGTCCTGTGTAATGTGGCAGTGAACTTCAGGGAACCAAGGACAAGGAGAGATGGAAGGACAGCGAGAGCAGGAGGCCGGAGATCCACTTGAGTCGGTGGGTCTACACATGTCGAACCGCTTACCGTGATTTTTACCATAGCAGCTCAAGGTAGGTATCTTGATCGAGGTGGCGTACTACAGCAGAATGTGGGATTCGAACCCGGGTCCTTGGAACGGAAGACGTCAGCTGTCGCCACCACGTCACCTGCTGCCCCAGGTGTGACCAACGTTAACAGTTCACAGAACCCAAACACACCTGTGAGGAACCTTCTCGTCCACAAGCTAAGCCCGTCGGCACGGAGAGTTAGCGATGGCGCCATGTGGCTTCCCACTTGTCGCGATCGCAGCCGGACGCCGACTCGGCAGACCCCGAGGGAAGGCGACGGCAAATACAGCGTTTTGCCGCTTTGTCCATTACGTCACCGAACAGGACGGAAAGTAGACAATCGGATGGGTTCAGGCTGCTGTGTACCTGCACCACGTCCCGAGACGAAAGAACTCTACTTCCGCCAAGGCACCGTAGAGCAGCAACTCTTTGCTCCTCCGAGCCATTCTTGTTCCCACGGTGCTTCCTTTTTGAGGTGTGGTGACCAGATCTATGTACGGTACTCCAGCGGGGGTCTTTTAAGCACCGCAGCAAGACTTCCTGCGATTTGGGCCGACAGCGGTAACCTACCGACGGCCTCGAGACATCGGCGCAAAAAGTGTGACGACGTCCTTCAAAAGACATCGGCATTTCGGTTAATAAAGTGGATTTTTTAATGATGTTTTCGCTTAATGACACTCTCGCATGCTCACTTTTGTTAACGGCCTGTCCTCATCGGGGTCGCGGCGGTCCGGAGCCTATCCTGGAATCGCTGGCCAGCAGGCTAGGAGCGTATACCCTGGATGGGACGCCAGTCCATTGCAGGGTAGTTTTTCCATTAATATGACGTTTTTAATCGCGAGTAAGAAGGTATTTCGATTATCGAGGCGTTCCTCGTTAATTGGAGACATGAAAACGGCCGAAGCGCCGAAGAAATGCACGTAGCACAACCGGGAGGGACCACGAAGGATCGCTTTCCATAAACAAGGCCATCCCTTTCAAGACGGGCTTCAAAAAGTTGCGAGAAAGTCCAAAAGCAGTGGGAATTCCCTTTCTGCTCTCCGGGCAAAGCGTGGAAAAACGCCTCACTTCCTGTCTCGTTTTTCGCTGTGCGCCGCGGACGTCGCCGGGAGGTCAAACCTCGCGGAGTCCAGCTCTCCGAAACAATGGTCCTTTCAGTGGAGGAGAGAAAAAAAGCAATCGCTACGATCTGGTCGATAACCAGGCGTACTACTTAAAAAGGATGAAAACTCGCCATGCAGAACTTCAAACCTTAAAGCAGCAGATAAAGGGTGACGGGCCATAAAGCATAACCAGAGGGGCAGGAGCTGTCGGGCGGCACGGGGCAGGTGCGGTACGGCTAATGCCGCCTCTAATCAGAGCGGCGTGAAAAGACCACTCCGGATTGATCGCTCCCGCGGTCAGACGGGGGCTGGCGGGCCGATCCGAGTCGCAGCGAAGGCGTTCCGCCCACCGGAGCGCCGGACCGGGCCAGGCCGGGCAAAGCCGCTTTTAGCAGCCCTCCGTGGGCCTTCCGTCTCACTGCACCCCTTCCACACAGTCGATTCTTCGGCTTCATTACCCCTGCAAAGTCGAAAAGTACTCCCCCCGTCACCCGCTCGCCGGGCCTCCTTTTAGAGGCAACCAGAGAGATGGACGGAGAATTAAAAATAAATGCCGTTTGCAGCCTACGACGGACGGGGTGGGGTGCGGCTGAGTTTCGGAATCTATCGGCCGACAAGCGCGGGGAAGCGGACACGTTCCGCTCTAATTGTCTTTCTCTGACGCTCACGCGTCGTACATTATTTAGGGGGTCCACACGCAGACCCCGGGTTCGTCAACGCGAGCGTCAGGGTGGGGGCGGGAGGGAGGGGGAACTGGGCACACGACTCACTCGCAAGTGTGGGGCGCCGGGGCCACACCGTGAGATGCGTGTCAGGGGAGTCAGGGTATCGACTGCTCAACGTTCGTCTGCTTTCTTTCTCGACGTCCTTGTGTGCAGACCATGTCACGCAGACATGTTAATAACAAATAGTGTGGAAGAGATGAGCAACAATTATCTCAATTTCAAAAACATAGTCTACAGTCAAAAGGAAAGCACCTAGAACAGCTCCTAGAATCAGCAAGGAAGCTATCGGCGTTCCTCCACCTCTGGCCTCTTGGTGGTCCCGTACATGAGGGTCAGCCTGAAGGTTCTCAGATTTGGCCATTATGAAGCAGAACAAACTCCATCTGTCCCTCAGAGCTGCTGAATCCATCCCTGTGTTCAAGAAGGGTCTACGGCCCATCTCTTTGAGACCCATTTCTATGCTGATCTCCTAATGGCTACATAAACGAGTCCAACACCATCTGCTGTGATCATGTGTGTATTTTCTCTTTGAATATCACTCCTATGAGGAGCTACTTGAGGGATATGAACCGGCAACATACTGGCATCAAACAAGCTGTGCAGACCTCCGCCCCCCAAGGAAGATTCACGAATCCAACATTGACATGGCAATCATGGACATCAGAGCTTCTAAATCCAGACTCCTGTCTGCCCTGCTGTTTGACAACCACCCCAGCGTGCATCTTAGCCATCTGCCAGAGGTAAATGTGTAATGAAAACATCAACAGCCCTGTTCTCCTGCACCCTCCAGTCGCACCCAATCCCAGCAAGAAGAACAACGTCTTTGTTCTCCACACTGCGCTGCCCACCCCAAGCATCGGCCCGCTGCTCTCTCGCTGGAAAGGAGCATTGTCGCAGAGCACCTGTATAAATCATGAGCCTAGAGCACAGTGTGCGGTAAGGGGGCTCTCAGAGGCACAACCCCCTCCAGCATCGCCGACAGGCCTTTCCATCGCATGGCGGGGGGGGGGGGTGACTCTTCAAAATGCAGTCGTGACGAAGGAAGCTTATCCTCCTGCTCCCTGGCCTGGAAAAGCTGGCAATCCGCTGCAGGCTTCCGGATCCCAAGCCGGATCCATTATGGAAAAGGCACTCAGGCTGAGGACGTGTATCGGCTGACCGCTGCTTCAGCACGGAACGAAGTGGCTGAAGATCACATCCAGTGGACCAGCGACCACAAAGACTTACTTTAAGCCTCCACACTGATCCCCTGGTATCCAACCCTAATTTATGCCTGAAAACTGAGTGCTTTTATGAAATAAATCAATTAATTCCATTATTTCTTATGGGGAAAAAATTCCGCTTGCTCCAAGTTCACCCCAACATCACCTTAACTGATCCTTCAAATTTTAGGAAAGATATGAAGGAAAGATGGGGACCACTAGAGTGGAAAAAACTGGGTAACACATTTAAAGCAGAATGAATAGCCGTTGGGGGACATGGCGGCACAGCAGGTTTGGCCTGTGCCTGCTCTCGGGTGGGTCTGGGGTTTGAGTCCCGCTTGGAGTGCCCTTCAACGGACTGGCATTCCATCCTGGGTGTGTCCCCTCCCCCTCCAGCCTTGCGCCCTGTGTTGCCGGGCCGGGCTCCGGCTTGCCGCGACCTCGCTTGAGAGAAGCAGTTTCAGTCAGTGTGTGTGTGTGCATAACCGTTAACAAAATTATATATGAAAATAAATTTTAAAAATCATTACTTTGTAAAGGGAGGAAGACGAAGGCTATGTGTCACATTTAAATGACGTCATTATTAATGACAAGGAAATTAAAGCAAAACGGTACAAAGCAAAGCATGTAAAAAATATGAGTACGCAAGCGAGACCACAGAGTTCCAGACTGCAGCCGAGAGCGTGGGTACACAGGTCCCACAATGCAGTGCGTCTCACAGTCGCTCACATAGGCACCCGCTACAGCTGTGGAATGCAGCATTAGATTTATCACTTTGTGCTGAATTTTGCAAACGGGATAAATGAAATTCTGGACTGAGTAATGATAAGTGGTTTCAATAATCAAGGACCTCTTAAGCGAAAAAAAATGGATATCGAGAAACCGAGCGATGGGGGGCGACTGCATTTACCGACACATTTGACTAATTGCATGTTTTGTGATTAGACAATTAAGAATTAGGACGTTTCCCCGAAAAACCTTTCAGGTGCCAAGAGTTGCCACACTCTGAAGGATCTGTAGGACTCAGTTGGTCTGTTAGTCAGCTGCAGACTGACACCCACAGCAAAGCACCTCTTCCTCCCTCAAGGGTGTCCACAGAGGTGTGTGTGCGTCCCCTCTGATGGCACCCAACTCCCACTCTCTCCGCTGCCCCTGAGATGTGTAGACCAACACCAGCTCCACGTGACCAGCCCACCAGTTCCTCGGTCAGTACAATCGCACACTCCCAGACTGCTAAGGTCTGGTCCAGTCTACCAAGGTCGTCTCCGAAGCTGGGTGGAGTCACAGCCGATGCACCAACAACTGGAGGAGTCACTGGAGACGCAACCAGATCGAGAGACTCCTGAGTGTCTCTGAAACCACAGGAAGACGGTATAAAGATGGCGACGGCAGCAAAGCTACGCAGGAAGACAGCCCCTGCGACAAAGAGAGGAGCACGTGGATAGCGTCCCCCATCCCCCGCTGCTCACGGGTGGGCCTCATGTTTTATTCTGGAAAGCGGCCCCCTCAGCTGGTCCCGAAAGGCTGCGTCGCTCGGCACTCTTCCGCCCACACGCCTGGCTGGACACGTCCGATGGCATCAGCATCACGGGCCGCTCCGGCACTTAGCCTCTGTTCCCCGTGTCCTCCACAGCAGGGCCAAACATCCATTTTCAGGTCTGAGGAACCTCACAAGTGCCAGACCCAGTTGGCCAAGTGCCCCTGGCTGCCTCTCCACCTCCCCCCACTTCCAGAATCATCCATCTCCCGATGAAGCACTGGTTTAAAGCAGCAGAATTTAGACAGCTTGGTAAACGGTGGCGTTGGAACACATTCTTAAACTGCAAGGAAATCTGGTGAGGAGAGGAGGTGATGTCCAAGACGATGCTGGGACAGAAGAATCGGGGAGGATGCGTCTTGACAACATCTCCTGGATCAGTCTGAGCCACAAGACAGAATCCAGGCACTCTACGAAGAATACCATGGAAGTTCATACCATACCGTGCGTCGTCCGACACATTAATGAGCCATTTTTTGGATGATCTCAGTCGTGAGGTTTACCACGGCACGCTGCATGCAAACCATCATCTCAGCAGCTATTCATAGTTTAGGAGCTTCACGACCAGCATCTATGATCCCAGCAAGTGGTCCAGCTGAGTGGTACCCTGCTGTTGCTGAACATGAACGCACAGAATCCAAAATGGATGTATGGTGGAGAAGAAGCACTAGGTTTTCCTTTTACTTAAATGTAGGGTGTTGAAAGTAAACCTTACTCTTCTATCTTTGGGACTCAATATTGTTGTTTCTCAGAAGCCTGTAAAACACCTTAAATCTCACCTTGGTTTTGACCAGGAGGAGCAAAGGGTGAAAAACTAAGACACAGACATAGTGTCTTGTACGTGAGGTGTCTTCTAGAATTTTCTTTCCGGTCGGAACAACCACTTAGTCTACCTGTGGAAGACAGTAGAACAACAGCTATGCTTCTAGGGACTCAGTCCGGACCGTGACCTGCGTCACAGCGACCGGTCAACCTCCTTCTTCAGCGGCTTCCCAAAGCACCCCTAACCCCATAATAAAGCCAAGTTGAATGTTTCAATGATGGAAGAGGTTTGCATCTCCTTCAAAGTTCAGCTTTCATTTGCTGCGTTTGTGTATTCATTCCTTTTAACGTTCATTTATTCCCGATGTCTCTCCTCAGACACATACAAAAAAACTAGAGGCAGAACAGACTTTAAAAGAAAAATACAGATTTACTGAATAACCTCTGATAGCCATCGTCCAATTGTGCTTCAGTCATTGACTTATTGCATGTTCTCCACATGTCTGTGTGGGTTTCGTCCGGTTGCTCTTGTTTCCTCCCACAGTCCAAAGACATGCTGTTCAGGTTCCCCTACAGTGTGTGAGTGACAGAGAGAGTGTGTTCCACTGATGTATGGATGAGTGACCCAGTATAAGTAGAGTATCTAGCAGTGTAAGTTACCTTCGTGAATAAGGTGTGTGGGATGATAGTAGCACTACAGAGAGTTCATTGGAAGTCGCTTTGGAGAAAAGCATCTGCTAAATAAATAAATGTAAAATGATACTTATTAGCAACTCTGATAAGTCCGTTGCTTTCAGCAGCAGAACAACGGAAAAGGGAAATTTCTACCCTGCCCCCCGAGCGCACAGGAAATACCAGGGGGTATATGCTGAGTGGGAGGCCATTCCCACGTGACGTAAGCACACGTACTGAGGCGTGGGCCTGCGGTGCTCCACTACCTCAAATCACAGCCCCGAACTGCTCTGCTCCGCTTCACATGGCCGTTCCAAAAAAAAAGGCCGAAGGGGATATGGAGGGAGGAGGGAGTGGCTTCATCATGAGAGGGGTGTGGCTGTACAAAAAGGGGTGGAGTCACAGTTTTTGGCCCTCCACAGTGTTTCTCAAGGTCAAAGAGGGATTTTGGTCCTGCTTGTAGACCACCAATACAATGACACCTAACATGCCAGAACTCTGCTTTAATGTCATGGAGATGAATTTTCTTGGAAGGAATGTAGGCAATAATGTGCTGTTATGAAAACCAGCACAAACCAGTTGCACTGTAGCGTGAGTTTATAAATCTTCTAAGTGCTCTCATCAAACCAGAAATGTCACTTTTTCCTATTTACAAAAACTTGTATCTTGCACCCAATCATGGTAAAAACCTGCTTGAAAGAGCTCACAATACTAGCCTTATTTGCTTTGCGAAAGCTGGCGTTCCTCAGGGCTCCCTTTGAAGTCCTAGCTTTATTTGCATAATGAAACAGAAGAGAACCCAGTGGTTGGTCCAAGGTGTTCAGAACGGTGATTAATACCACATACAAAACTGATAAAGGTCATTAGGACAGTTAGAATTATGGAACCATGACTAGACAGCAACCCCTATTGGCTTTTAAAAGTACTGGGTTTTTTTTTTTTTTTAAGCTCTTTTGGAACCATTGAATTTAGCGATAAAACGGAAAGTTTCTCGAGTGCTTTTTCGGTCCGTCCGTCCCCCCGCTGGTGAACATCTGACAGCTTATCTCACGTTTCTCTTGGAGAGTAGCGAATGACCACAAACAACAAGCCAAGCAGTCGACGTCACGGTCCAAGAAAAAAAACAATTTTTTTAACATCCTCTCTTGTAATTAACAACAGCTTTGTCCGAATCCCCGGGGTCCTGTATGAAATCGAGGTTGTGGACGCAAGAGGTCGCCTCTCAAATCAAAAGGGCAACTTGTTCCCACAGAGAGCTGGTGTATGTGTGTGTGTGTATGGGGGGTGCTGAAAGACTTTTTTGCAAAATAGCTGACTTCCAGGGGCTATAGCAGAAGCATGACCAGGCAGAGTGGGGGTGGGGGCAGCTGCGGGTTGGAAGAGCAGCTCAGACACAGAACGTCTTGTCAAAAAGCAGATCTACAGGCACCAACAGGAAAGAAGAATCTAACGTACAACCAGATTCCATGGTCCACAGGAACACCAGCTGGACTAACTCACATGCCCCAGGGTGGCAATGAAGTACCCCTGGGTCTTCTAAAGATAGGAGCGTGTGAATACGGGAGAGGAGGGACCACCATAGTCCAGCCCACCATGTGGGATCTCCATCACCAAACCCTCACCATGGGCCAGATCCCCTCGGCTTCCTGTGGAAACTGGGGGACCGCCGTGTCACGGGAACCTAAAGGGGGGCTCCAAAGACAACCGGTCAGACTGTCAGTTACGCTTAAAGGTGGCAATTTACACATTGCCTTCAAACCGGAGCCACAACGTGATAATCCTGGCAGAAGAGCAGTGATGAACAAAAGTAACTCACAGCACAACAGGCACCACATGGCAAAACGGTTAAGGACCAAACTAAATTTAGAGTCTTATTGTTGTACTTATTGTTTTAAGGGATCCAGCCTGAAACAATGGTCACAACGTCGAAGAACTACACAGCTGCGTAAATCTAAAATAAAGCAATGAACATCTAAGCAGCTAAACATAACTTAATCATTAACATTTATTAATTCATCTGGCGATTTTGGAAAACGGAGAGTTACGACTGTGAATTTGTACGTCAAGCTTCTTACAGCAATCTACCCATTTATACGGCAGGGTAATTTTTACCGTATCGATTCAGAGCAAGTACCTTGATCAAGGGTACTGTAGCAAGAGGGGGATTTGAACACAGGTCTTCACTGCGAGGTGGCTGCACTAACCACTGTGCCACCTAGCGCCCCTCGAAAGGATTATTTGGTTCTTTAAGGGCTTTGATGCACATCGGGCACAAATATTTTATAATCATGCATTAATATGTTCGTATATATAATCGTATGCATTGGACATATAAAATTGGACATATCTAAGTGCGTGTTGTAAAGCGCGTTGCGTATGTAAGAATCTTGAAAAAGTAAATATCTGTCTCGGATGCGTACTGCCGCAGCATGACTAAAACTGCGCCGTAAGCGTTTATATTTTCCTTGGGTTTCACACACTGTTACGCAACACCGCAAGGTCGAACCCGATCCCACGGACTCGGACACTTCTGCGGCGAGAGGTTATTGCCCCACGACTCCAGCGTTTGGAAACTGAGGTTTCGACACTGAACTCGCACCAGGAGGGCAATCGACAAGAACCTTTCCTACTTCTCCCGTGTGCGCATGCCGCCATTGTCCCCTGGGGGGGGTGACGTGGGGTGTGCACTCAGCAAACTCCCACCTCTGGCTCCCTGAACCTGGACAAAGCGCTGTGGACGAATCCCACCTTCTCCTTCTGAATGGTCGAACCCAACAAAGCCCTTGACCCACAGTGGTGGACCTGGACGCACAGCTGGAAGTGTTTGGGCGGCGTTTAATGTAAAGTGCTGCAAGATGGCTCAGCAGGTAGCGCCGGTCACTCTCAGGTCCAGCGCTGCGGGTGCGAATCTGCCTCGGGCTCTGCCGAGTATTGCATGTTCTTCCCTGTGCTTGTGTGGGTCTCCTTCGGATGCTCCTGTTTCCTCACACAGTTCAAAGATGTGTGTTTAAGATGAACGGGCGATTCCAAATACCCCACAGAGGGCGAATCTACATATGATGGACTGGTGTTCCAGCCTGGGCTGTGCCTCGTGCGCTCTGCTTCAGGGATAGGATCCGGACCACCGCGACCCTGGATTGAACACGCGATTATTGACGATGGCTGGATGGAAGCTCAACATACATCGCAATTCCTTTCTGTACACTTGCTGCTGAGGCCGGAAACAGCTTGAGCGCTGGGGGCCGGAGCAGCACGCGGCTCTACCGTAGTGCACGGAGCGGTCGGTTCTCAGCCCGCGGTCAAAGGCCGTGCTCAGGACCCCCCTGGGCAGAACCCCTGGCTCTGCAGGGCCGCTCGCTAACTCGGACGTGACTGTTGACGTTGGCCCCGGGTCCACGCTCCTCCTGACCTCCTGAGAATTTGGAACAAAGCGATCTTATCGGCAAGGTTTCTGAAGAGGCCGACGAGGCGCACACAGCTGGTTCCCACACCAAAAAAGGGAGCGTACATTATCACGTCGCCATGGACACCGATCCTCCCAAAGCTATTTTCGCTCCGTCTGCCAAGTTTGATTTTTTTTTTCAAATTTATTTCGGAGCGCTCCATTTTCCGTAAACACGTAACTTCTACGTCGGGTTTCCGCGGCACAGGCACGAGTCGTATCGCGTAACGCCCTGCGTTGCGTTGCGTAAGCGGCCTCGTTTCGTCCACCGGATGACCAAAACGCGCCTTCTTTCCGCGCTCCCCGCCGTCCCAATAACCCCGCATCTCAAAGTGCATTAAGCTTTTATTGGGAGTTATTTACGATACACGTCAATAACGGCTCCGAATTTCCGCTTTATATGATTCCGAAAGACTTTCATGCTGGAGACGCCCTCCAAAAAAAAGAAAAAAAAAAAAAAAACAGCTGACCTGGAAAGCGATCGAACCGGGTGTCCGAAGGAGGCCGTAAAATGGTCAGCGGGACCTTGAAGGTTTGAAGATGCGAAACGGGCAAAGAGGGATGATCGGCCGGCCCCCTGCCCGCATTCGCCACCTCAGCTCCGATGGCTTTATCTCCGTGCGATGGTGATGCCGGACGGCTGGTGGTAAAGACCAGAGGTCACACTCCACCCCGCCGCAGAGCAGCTCAGCCCAAAGAGCCCCGTTCGGTCCGGTCGGCGCCGGTTCCCTCAACAACCTGCCGGAGACAGGACCCAGAGCCGGCGCTCCAGGTGAAAAGGGCTCCAAACTCTAAACAACCCGTCCCTTTGACTTACTGCCTGCCACCAAACATGTGCCGCCGCTCATTGGAGACTCTCCGCTCTTCTGGGAGCCTTAAAACGGAGAG